>NC_084463.1:34103202-35399953 GCF_027409185.1 Cynocephalus volans
GTGGTATTTCTCTTTCTGTGCCTGACTTGTTTCACTTAATATAATTCTCTCAAGGTCCATCCATGTTGTTGCAAATGGCAGTATTTCATTCGTTTTTATAGCTGAGTAGTATTCCATTGTGTAGATGTACCACATTTTCCGTATCCACTCATCCGATGATGGGCATTTGGGCTGGTTCCAACTCTTGGCTATTGTAAAGAGTGCTGCGATAAACATTGGGAAACAGGTATACCTTCGACTTGATGATTTCCATTCCTCTGGGTATATACCCAACAGTGGGATAGCTGGGTCGTATGGTAGATCTATCTGCAATTGTTTGAGGAACCTCCATACCATTTTCCATAGAGGCTGCACCATTTTGCAGTCCCACCAACAATGTATGAGAGTTCCTTTTTCTCCGCAGCCTCGCCAGCATTTATTGTTCATAGTCTTTTGGATTTTAGCCATCCTAACTGGGGTTAGATGGTATCTCAATGTGGTTTTGATTTGCATTTCCCGGATGCTGAGTGATGTTGAGCATTTTTTCATATGTCTGTTGGCCATTTGTATATCTTCCTTAGAGAAATGCCTACTTAGCTCTTTTGCCCATTTTTTAATCGGGTTGTTTGTTTTCTTCTTGTACAGTTGTTGGAGTTCCTTATATATTCTGGATATTAATCCTTTGTCAGATATATATTTTGCAAATATTTTCTCCCACTCTGTTGGTTGTCTTTTAACTCTTTTAATTGTTTCTTTTGCTGTGCAGAAGCTTTTTAGTTTGATATAATCCCATTTGTTTATTTTTCCTTTGGTTGCCCGTGCTTTTGGGGTCGTATTCATGAAGTCTGTGCCCAGTCCTATTTCCTGAAGTGTTTCTCCTATGTTTTCTTTAAGAAGTTTTATTGTTTCAGGGTGTATATTTAAATCCTTAATCCATTTTGAGTTGATTTTAGTATACGGTGAGAGGTATGGATCTAGTTTCATTCTCCTGCATATGGATATCCAGTTATCCCAGCACCATTTGCTGAAGACTTTAAACTAAAAACCATAAAAATAGAGAATGAGGGACACTACTTAATGATAAAAGGACTGATCCATCAAGAAGACATAACAATCATAAATATGTATGCACCCAATGTTGGAGCAGCCAGATTTATAAAACAAACTCTATTAGACCTAAAGAAGGAAATAGACACTAATACCATAATAGCAGGGGACCTGAACACCCCACTATCAATATTAGACAGATCATCTAGGCAAAGAATCAGTAGAGAAACACAAGATCTAAACAATACTCTAGACAAATTGGAATTGGCAGATATCTTCAGAACATTCCACCCAACAACCTCAGAATATTCATTCTTCTCATCAGCACATGGATCATTCTCCAGGATAGATCACATATTAGGTCACAAATCAAGTCTCAATAAATACAAAAAAATTGCAATTATCCCATGTATTTTCTCAGACCACAATGGATTAAAACTAGAAATTAATAACAAATGAAACTCTGGAAAATATACAAACACATGGTAATTAAACAGCATTCTACTTAATGACATATGGGTCCAAGAAGAAATCAAGCAGGAAATCAAAAAATTTATTGAAACTAATGAAAACAATGATACATCATACCAAAACCTGTGGGATACTGCAAAAGCAGTATTGAGGGGAAAATTTATCGCATTAAACACACACTTCAGAAGAATAGAAAGATGGCAAGTGAACAACCTAACACTTCACCTTAAAGAACTAGAAAAACAAGAACAATCCAAACCTAAAGTTAGCAGACGGAAAGAAATCATTAAGATCAGAGCAGAACTGAATGAAATTGAAAACCAAAAAACAATTCAAAAGATCAACGAATCAAAAAGTTGGTTTTTTGAAAAGATAAATAAAATTGACAAACCATTAGCATGGCTAACAAAAAAAAGAAGAGAGAAGACTCAAATAACAAAAATTAGAAATGAAAAAGGCGATATTACAACTGATTCATCTGAAATACAAGGAATCATTCGAGACTACTATAAACAACTATACGCCAGCAAATGTGCAGAACATTTTTAACTTGATGTAGTCCCATTCATTTAGTTTTGTTTTTGTAAGCCTGAGCTATTGGTGTGATATTCAAGAAATCATTAACAAAGTCAGTGTCCAGGAGCTTTTCCCCAGTGTTCTCTTCTAGGAGGTTTATAGATTCAAGTCTTACCTTAAGTTATTTCATCCATTTTGGGATGATTTTTGTGCTTAGTGTAAGATAAAGTCTCAGTTTTAATCTTTTATGTGTGGAAATCCAGTTTTCCCAGCACCATTTATTGAAGAGGTTATCCTTTCCTCATTGTGTCCTCTTGGTGCTCTTATTAAAAATTACTTGATCATATATGTTTAGATTTATTTCTGTGCTCTCTATTCTGTTCAGCTGGTCTATGTGTTTATTTATATGCCAGCACCACACTGTTTGATTACTATAGCTTTGTTATGTAATTTTAAATAAGGAGGTATAATGTCTCCAACTTTGTTTTCATTCTCAGAATTGTTTTGGCAGGAGGTCTTTTGTAATCCCATACCAATTTTACTATTTTTCTGTTTGTTTTTTTACTCCTGTGAAGAATTCCATTGTGATTGTGATTGGAGTTGTGCTGAATCTGTATATTGCTTTGTGTCTTCTTCAATTTCTTTCATCAATGATCAATGTTTTATAGCTTTTAGTCCACAGATCTTTCACTTCCTTCATTAAATTTATTCCTCTGTGTGTGTGTGTGTGTGAGTTTTGACACTACCGTGAATGGGATTGTTTTCTTGATTTCTTTTTCATCTAGGTGGTTATTTGTGTATAAAAAATGCTGCCGATTTTTAAATAATGACTTTGTGCCTTGAAACTTTACTGAATTCATTTTTTATTAGACAACGTACTTGAAATAGCATATGTGTGCTAGTAGGTATTTGATATAGTGTATGTTTTCAGTGTCTGGGAACAGGTCATCACTCGAAGTTTCCACACACTCATGTTTGAGGCTCCTCAGCATTTCCATTACCACTAAAAAGTCTATAATTCTGATTCCCTACCACTAGACCTGCAACAAATTGTCTCTTCTAACACTCATCATGCCCTGCCATTACACACACACGCACACACACATGCACACACACACGCACGCACACACACATGCACACACGCGCACACACACACACGCACGCACACACACACACACACGCACACACACACACGCGCACACACACACACGCACACACACACACACACACACATACACACACACGATGAAAATTAATTCAAAGTAAAGTTCTGCTTGGATGCCAAATTGTTAAATGAAGCTCATCATTCACACCACCTCTTCATAGGTACAAGTTAAAATAAATACGTTTTTGGGTGGCAGAGACACCAAACTATTTTGTTTTCTTGAAGGAAAACAAATATTACATATTTTTGTATAAGGTTCAACATGTACAAATAAATACAGCATGCGAACATAGCTCATTCTAGAGTTCTCTGGTTTTTACATACTTAACTTCTCTAAGTGCTATTTACTTTCTCTCTAAATGAGGGATGGAATGTCGCAAAGCTGTTTAGATATTATATGAGAAAGTGCCTGCAAAGCCACTTCACAGTGCACCACACATGGTAATTATATAATAAAAGTTGATCCCTATTTTGCTTCTTTCCAGATTTCTAATTTTAGATTGCTTTCCAATAGTCCATGAATCTCCTGCAAGAGTCTCATACTTATATTCTAAAAGAACTCTACAAAAATGTTAAATTGGCCATACAATATAGACTCAGACATAAATTATCACTAAACATCAATGTAAATAAGTCTCAACTCTATCACTCCCTGTCAATTGATAATATAAGACTTCTTCTATATTACAAAATATACAGGTATGAACATGTGCCTAGATATGTGTGTATACTTATGCATACATATACAAATTTTATATGTATTACATATGAAACTGCTTCAAAATGTTTATGTAAAAATTTGTATTATATTTTAATTCCATTTTGCCCAATCTATTTGAAGTACCCTCATATACCACATAAAAACTATACATACACTATATATATATATATATATATGTACCTTGCATGTTTCAAGGTGATTTAAACGTATGTCTCTCAAGAATGTTCTTATATTTACTCGAATACACCAAAATAAAAACTATGTCTTTAATAACATGTTTATTTCAATGTGCAGTAGTAAATGCATCTTTGAATTCAGATAAATGGGCATATGTTTAAAATGTTGTGTGAAGATGGAATAGATAGGTTTGTAGGCTTTTGGTTTCAGTTGTCCATCTTTTCCTATCATTAATTCCCCCAAGCAATATTACCTTGTAAAAGAAAAAAAGAATCTAACTGAGAAGGATCATGGGCTTTAATGCTTTCTCCCTACATTTAATAATTCACTCCGTGTTTTCTTTCACTTCAAAATAGAAGACAAAACATTTCATAATAAAGAGAAAAGTCATTAGAAGATGAATGTAGAACTGTGTGCATTCTCTTGGGTGCTGAGCTCAAGGGAGAAAACTGTACCTTTGTGCAAAGTCTGTCCCTTTGTATTACATAAATAAATAAAAGTAAGTACTCCCCATGGGATAGTCTGTTAGTTTCTGCAGAGAGGAAAACATTTATCTATATCTCATTCTTCTATTTTTCATTCTTGACTAGGAATCTGAATCAATGCATAGGTTCACCTGTATTTGTGTGGTTGGACATTCAGGGAGGGGAAAAGTTGTAGGTGGCAGAAGGTCTCAAAAACAGGGTATGTATTCATACATTTTTTTCTTTGTTTTAGTAAAGATGTATCTAAAGTAATTGAACTGTAACACATAAAACACTTTTTTAAATGAAGCTGTTAAATACTTCACTGGTAGAGTGAGGTTTTAAAATCCCTGGTTAAATGATAAAATTCTGGAATAAACATGACGTACTATAAATGAGAATATAAAATGAAAAATCTGTTCCAAAAAATTCATACATTTATTACAAAAATTTTTACCAGAATTTTTCATTTATTTATTGCTTCCATAAGCACTATTTTGCACTTTGTGTAAATTATATGCATGTTTATGTTATATATCAAAGATTCAGCATAATAAATCAAAATTCATTCCTAAACTTGTCACTGGCCACAATGAAGCAGCGAAAAAGAAGAGATGATTTGTTATGCTTATCATAAAAGGGATATTTCAGAGTGAGTATGCAGGATTGAGAAAAATGTTGTAACTGATGCATCCTGCAGTAGAAGAAAGCCACCTTTGAAAGGGTGCTGTTTACTCAAAGAAATGTATGTACAAGAATATGTAATATTTCCTCTCAGTACAGGCTTTATCCATACATGCCTTAGGTTGGGCAAAAGGGGATGTGATAAAATTAATTAAGATGACAGAAATCATAGGGAGATGAATGTCTTAATGTCAATGAGGTTTCTGATTAAGTTGGAATTCAAAACATTGTAATAGAAACAAATGTCTTATATTGTGTCCTCTAGCCTTAATCATCTGTCCTAGTACAGAACCAGGAGGTGCATATAATATAGTGCTAAACTATGTTACACTGTGATGAAAATGATTGGCAGGGAAAGAAAATGAGGCATCTTGAACAACATGTATGAGTTGCATGAATATATGGATGTTTGCTTGCTTGTTGATTGCTATAAATATGGTTTTTTGCATTGATAATCTTTATAATAAAAAGAGAGTATAAATTGGATTGATACAGAGATGAATTTGGATAGTAAGTGATGAGTTGCAAGCAGCAAGACACTCTATAAAGAATTTTAATAGGAACAGAAAAGTACTGTTACCCTCTCTATATAGTTCACATGAGATGCTATGAGGCAAGGGCCTGAAAGTTCAGTCCACATTAAATGACCAGCATGTACCAAAGAAGCAATTGTCAACCCAAGGAATAGAGATGGACTTATGAGTATCAATGACCAAAACTTATTTTTATGAGAAGAAAGAAAGCTGATATAAAGATATCTGCCATCGTAGTTATGAACAGAATGAGCATCAGATTGAGAAAGGTCGGAGTAAATAGCACGACTGCTGAAAATAATAAGTATTTTTGTATAGAAAATCAACATGAATCATATAATTACTGAGCTCAAAGAAAAATAGCTGTCCCAACTTTTTTTTAAATGGTCATTATTCACATAATTTGCATTTTCAATTGGAGGAAGAGGCCATTCTTTTTTGAACAAAGTTGATATTAGTATGTTCAGCATGTCTATGTGTACATATAGACAGAATATCATAAACACAAGATGTAATTGCCAAGCATCCAAGCAAGCAAGAATTTGGATGGTACATAATTACACACACACACACATACATACACACACATGTAGCTGTGAATGAGAGATTTAATATTGCTGGCCTCCAGATTTTAATTTCTTTTTTCTACATTCAATGAGAAGATGGAAAACAAAAATCTAACAGGGAATTCGTCCTTCTGGGACTCTCCAGCTCAGCAGAGCAGCAGCACCTCCTGCCTGTGCTTTTTCTCTGTATGTTCTTACTCACCATGTTGGGGAACCTGTTCATCATCCAGGTCATTGGCTTTGACTCTCACCTCCATTCTGCCATGTATCCCTTCCTTAGTAACTTGGCCTTTGTTGACAACTGTTTTACTTCCACTACATCCCCCCAAATGGTTGTGTACATCTTGACCAACACCCAGACTCTTTTTTACAGGCTGCCTCACCCAGTCCTTCTTTTCCCTGTCTTTTGTGAATATGGGCAGCCTCCTTCTCTGTATAATGGCATATCATATGTATGTCGCAATTTGCCACCCTTTACATTATACCACCAAAATGAATCCTCACCTTTGTGTGCAGCTGGTGGCAGGGCTCTGGGTTGTTACTTATCTCCATGCCCTCCTGTATACTCTCCTGATGGCACATCTGTCCTTCTGTGCCTCCAATGTCATTCACCATTTCTTCTGTGATCTCATTCCTCTCCTGCAGCTCTCCTGCTGTGATGTCTCCTTTAATGTGATGTTCCTTTTTACAGTGGGAAGTCTATTGGCACTCACACCCCTTATCTGCATCCTCATATCCTATGGACTTACCTTCTCACCATCCCGAAGGTCCCGTCTACTCAGGGGAAACAGAGAGCCTTTTCCACCTGTGGCTGCCAGCTTTCACTGGTGGTGCTGATTTATGGCACAGCCATCACTGTCTACTTCAGCCCCTCCTCCTCTCATACCCCTGAGAGGGACACCCTATCGGCTGTTCCGTATTCAGTAGTGACTCCAATGCTGAATCCTTTCATCTATAGTCTAAGAAACAGGGATATCAAGAGAGCACTTCACTAAATGCTTTGTAAGAGCACAGTCTTTCAACAGCAATAATGACCTCGATGAATAATAGAAACCAACTGCTATTAAATGTTTTTTTATGCTGAACATTGTGTTAAGCACTTTATATGAATCATCTCATTTAATCCTCTGAGTAAATATATGAAAAACTATGAAAACAGTTTTCTTTTCATAAGGAAAGTGAGTCTCAAGAAATTTAAATAGTGTGCATACAAACCACCACTTGTAAGTATTCTCTGACTCCAGTACAAATATGCCTTAGTGATGAGATTTATATTTCTGCAATAAAATTCCCAAATGCTGCATATTAGTATTAATTCTCCTGGCATTAATGTCTATGAATTCAGATTAAGAACTAAAGGGGGATGAAATCTAAGGCAAGCTCCACAATGTAATGAAGTAGCAAGGCCGTCACATTTTTAACGTTGTGTTCTCTTAAGAAATACACAAAGAATTTATTTAGGTTTTAAATAACATGTTTTCCCTTAAATCCCTTTGACTTCAAAAACAGTCAATGATTTTATTCTGTTGACTCATGTCCTTGTCATTTTTGTCTCTAATTGGTCTCTGGCATAGAGGAACACACTTTCCACTCAGAATCCCTTTTCAGCCATCTTAGGGCAGAGGCTCTCCCAATTATGAGTGCACTCTTCACTCTTGGAGAAGTTATCAGGTTCTCAGCTGCATTTTCCATATAGAGAATACATTAATTTCTTTCAAGAGGATAAATGATTTCAGCAAAGTTGCAGAACACAAAAATCAACAAACAAAAATCAGTAACATTTTTATATTCCAAAAATGAACTAGCAGGGAATAAAATCAAGAAAGTAAGCCCATTTTTCAATAGTCACCCCCCCCCAAAAAAAATACTTCGGAATAAAGTTAACCAAGGACGTGAAAGATCTCTACAATGAGAACTACAAGTCATGCTTGAAAGAAATTAAAGGGGGTCACCAGAAGATGGAAAGATATTCTGTGCTCTTGGATTGGAAGAATTCACATTGTGAAAATGTCCACACTACCCAAAGTTATCTATACATTCAATGTAATCACCATAAAAATACCAATGACATTCTTCACAGAAATGGAAAAAACAATCCTAACATTCATATAGAATAACAAAAGACCCCAAATAGACAAAGCAATCCGGCAAAAATAAATAAAGCCAGAGGCATAAGATTACCTGATGCCAAATTATACTACAAAGTTTAGTAACCAAAATAGCATGATACTGGCACAGAATCAGACACATGGATCAATGGAACAGATTATAGAACCCAGAAATCAGCTCTTATACCTATAGTCGTCTGGTCTTCGACAAAGGCACCAGAAACATACACTGGAGTATGTTTCAATAAATGGTGCTGTGAACATTGGACATCCATATGTAGAGGAATGAAACTAGACCAGTACCTCTCACCATATACCAAAATCAACTCAAAATGGGTTAAAGAATTAAACATATGTCCTGAAACTATAAAACTCTTACAAGAAAACATGGGGTAAACACTTCCAAAAGTAGGACTGGGCATAGTAGACTTTATGAATACAACCCCAAAAGCACAGGCAACAAAAGGAAAAATAAACAAATGGGTTTATATCAAACCAAAAAGCTTCTGCACAGCAAAAGAAACAATTAACAGAGTGAAAAGACAACCAACAGAGTGGGATAAACATTTTCAAAATATGCATCCAACAAAGCATTAATATCCAGAATATACAAGGAACTCAAACAACTTAACAACAACAACAACAACAAAAAGTAATCCAATTAAAAAAGGGACAAAAGAGCTGAATAGGCATTTCTCAAAGGAAGATATAAGAATGGCCAACAGACACATGAAAAAAAGCTGAACATCAGTTAGCAACCTGTAAATCAAAACCACCTTGAGATATCATTTCACTCCAGTTAGGCTGGATTTTATCAAAAAGACTGAGAACAGCAAATCCTAGTGAGGGTGCGGAGAAAGGGGAACCCTAGTACACTGCGGGTGGGACTGTAAAATGATGCATCCATTATGGAAAATGGCACGGAGTTTCCTCAAACAACTACAGATAGACCTGCCACATGATCCAGCAATCCCACTGCTGGGCGTATACCCAAAGTAATGGAAATCACCATGTCAAAGGGACACCAGTACTCCCATGCGTATTGCAGCTCTATTTACAGTAGCCAGGATTTGGAACCAGCCTAAACACCTGTCATCAGACAAGTGGATAAGGAAAATGTGGTATATTTACACAATGGAATACTACTCTGCTATAAAAAAGAATGAAATACTGCCACTCGAAGTATATGGATGAACTTAGAGAAAATTATGTTAAGTAAAATAAGTCGGGCACAGAAAGAGAAATACTGCATATTTTTATTTTTATTTATTCTGGGGAGAGAAAGAAAGAAAGAGAAAGAAAGAAAGAAAGAAAGAAAGAAAGAAAGAAAGAAAGAAAGAAAGAAAGAAAGAAAGAAAGAAAGAAAGAAAGAAAGAAAGAAAGAAAGAAAGAAAGAAAGAAAGAAAGAAAGAAAGAAAGAAGGAAAGAAAGATGAAAGAAAGAAAGAAAGAAACAACAAACAGTAATTCATTGAACTGTTTAGGAGGAGAATAGAAGTGAGGTTGCTGGGGATGGGAATGGAGGAGCAAGTGTGGGGAAAGGGAGGAATTGGTAAAGGACCATGAAAATTGATTACATTGTTAATTAATTGATTAAAATAAAGAGAAAAAAGAAATTTCTTTACAGTTATTTCATAATAATCCTTTTTTCCTCTTTATTTTGTTTTATTTTATTTATCATACAATGTAATCAATTTTCATGGTCCTTTACTGGAAACTTTTTGTGTTCCTTTGGTGTATCATGTTTCCTTACTTTTTCATGTTTCTTGTGTTCCTTGTGTTGATATCTGCAATCTAATGGAGTAGTTGCTTTTCCCAATTTTATGGAATAGATTATGAACAAATGAGTTTTCTGTATGTGGGTTCTAACGTGTCTGTTGCATATGTTGTGTTGGCTTTGGTTTTGGTGGGACTCGGCAGTGCAATCTATGTGCAGTTTCTCTTATTGTAATCCTCTTTAGTGATGTCTGCAAGTACCTTACTGGCCTTTATTATGTGCATTTTTGCCAACACTTGCTCTCCTTGGCTGAGTCAGAGACTCTAGGCTGGTGGTTTGGCCAGGCATGTATGAGTGCAGAGAGCCATTTGGTTGTTTGGTGGTCTCTCTGAGGCACAAAGTCACTGCACAACTGGCTATCAGGCCAGGCATGGTTATACAGTTAGAGGTGTCTCTCCCAGGAAGTGGTGTGCTGCCTGAACAGATTTTGGGCTGGATGCAGGTGTGCTTTGGTGCACAGTGGGGAATTAAGCAGCTCTGTGAAGGCCTGTCTGTGGAGCAGATGACACTCCCTGTCCAAGAGCTGGTGTGCACGAGTGCAAAAAGTCCAGGTGGCTCTATGGAGGCCTGCCAGTTTGAGACAGTGTCACTGCCTGGTCTACTGTTGGTCTAGCAGTTGGCATGCACTGGTGCAGCAGAGCCTGACAACTCTTTGGAGGGCCACTGGATCAGCTATTCATCCTGGAGCAAGCCTTCAAGGGTGTAGCCAGGCTCAGGAGCTTTGTAGAGACCTGCTGTGGAGAGGCAAATCCACTGTCCAATTGCTGTTGGTCAGGGAGCAGGTCTCCTGTAGGCAGCATAATGTTAGGTTTTGTTTTTCTGTCCATTTATCCACTCTATATCTTTTAAATGGGGAGTTTAATCCCCTTGCATTCAAAGTCATTATCGATATGTGAGAACTTATTCCTTCCACTTTTTAAATGGTTTTCTGGTTGTTTTTCAGGTGTGCCTGGTATAGCAGGGCCTAGTTGCTCTGTAGAGATCTGCCAAGGAGAGGCAAAGCCATTGCCCTATTGCTGTTGGTCAGGGAGTAGGTGTACACTAGTACAGTAGGGCCCTGTGGCTCTGTGGAGAGCCATGGGGTGAGGCAAAGCAACTGCCGAATTGGCTGTCAGGCTGGCAAGGGTACCTGTGGGCTCAGTGGGCCAGCAGATTGTGCAGAGCAGGTGCACACAAATGTGGTGTATTGCCGCTTATATGGCAGCTTCCCCACTGAGCAGGCCTGCCTGTTATCCTGGGGAAGAGGGTGAGCCATGTGGGTTCTAACACTAGGGTCTCAGTCTTTCTGCCCAGTCTAGACTCCAGGTAGCCAGGGTCATTGTCTTGATGGCACATGTGTGAACATGGTAGAATGAAGGTGGAGCCTCAGGATAGAGAGAGTCAGTTGTCACTTGCCCCAAGGAAAGGATGCACTCTAACAGTTGGGATTAGTTTCAAGATGGCACTGTGCCACAGCTGCTTAGGTTGGGAGGCTGGGGTTACTCTACCTGGACTACTCCTATGAGGCTGTGCAGATGAATCAACTATCAGCTCCTCTCCAAACTGGCTTTGGAGACTGTGAGGACTGGAGGACTCTTCTGTGGCAGGGATTGCTGGTGTTTGTGGTGCAAGTGAACAGCTGGGGTTTTTCCAGCTTACCTTCTCTCTGCCTGACTCCAAGTGGGCCCCTGTAGAATGACAATGAGGCACAGGCAGGAGGCCTTGCTTTGCTCTCTATTGTGTTATCCTGGTCTTTCATGCTCCACAAGGATTTTGCCACTCCTCTGTGCTGTGCAGCATATTTCTTCAGTCTAGTCAAAATACAATGGTGTTTTTTTTGGACAGCGGGGGGATGAGCACCAGACACCTCTAGTCGGCCATCTTGCTCTACCCTACTTCCCTCATATAATATATATAATCATATAATAATAAAAGCTCATATAATAAAGGAAACTAAAAAATCACTAGAGGGGCCCAAAAGCAGAGTTTAGATGACAGAGAAAATAATCAGCATATTTTAGCATAGGTGCATCAATATTACCCATTCTAAAGTAATTAAGATTGAGGAAAAATAGTCTCAGAGGTCTGTAGAACAAAATCAAGAATGCCAGTGTATTCAGTGGGAGCCCCAGAAACAGAAGAGAAAGAAAAAGGGTGAGAAACATATTTGAAGAAATTATGTCTGAGAACTTTCTAAATATAATGAAAAATATTAATATACAGATCCAAGAAGCTCAGCATACCCCAATTACAATAAACAAAAAGAAACATCCATACATATAATAGAATTAAAATTAAAGACAAAAAGAAATCTTAAAAGCTTCAAGATAAAAACAACTGATCACAAATGATAGTGATCATACACCTAAGTGAAGAAGATATTAACAATTTATGTGAAAATCATCATGAGCTTAGGTTAGGCAAAAAGTTATTAGATATGTTATTACAGATGAAAGTTATTAGAGAAGAGTTAATAAAATTATAATTAAATTTAAGTTATTGAAGATGTTATCCACAAGTGATAAATTAAACTTGTGTTGTTTAATTTTAAATATTTTTTACCCTCACAGGATGTTATTAATGTTATGCAGAAATAGTCATTTTTACACTTAATCACATATGTACTCTTTTTGTTGTTTTTCACTTATTCATGGATCTTTGAACTTGCATCTGTGATTGTTTTCCTTCTGCTTGAAAATGTTTCAAATAGATTTGTCAAGGAACAATTGATATACAATGAACTGAACAAATATAAAATAGACAATTTGATGTTACAACAAATGTTTACAGCCAAAAAACCACCACAATGAAGGTAACAAACATGTTCATCACCACCAAGTGTTTCCATGTGCCCCTGTATAATTCATCTCTCTCTGTGTCCCCATTCTCCAAAACAACTAATCTTTATGTTATTAACAGTCAGTTTGCATTTTCTAAGGTTTTTACAGGTGTAATTAAACTGTATATAGTCGTTTTTATTTGGCTTCTTTCAATTAAATGAGATTCATGCACGTTGTTGCATATATCAGTAGATATTTCATTTATTTTTTATTGATTAGTATTCATTGTATAGGTATACTACAATTCGCTTATCCAATCACATATACATCAAACATTTTTTTTTTTCCAGTTTTGGTTATTACACGTATATCTGTTCTGAATATCTATGGATAAGTCTTTGTGAAGACATATGATTTTCTTTTTCTTAATAATAAAAGAAAAAAACTATTTGTGGAAAGGCTGGGCCATATAGTAAGTATATACCTAACTTTAAAAAGAAAACGATGAACAGCTTGTCCAAAGCTCTCACTATACCACCTTCTTTCCTAAAGGCAATGTATGAATGTTAACATCGTGTCACATTCTCACAAATACTAGGTATGGTCATTATTTTAATTTGATTCATTTTAGTGCATTTATGCAAAGCAGATAATATTATATTGCAGCTTTAATTTATATTTTTTAAGAGACTAATGATGTTGAGCATCTTTGCATGTGTTTATTTGCCACGTGTTTGTGACATATCTTTTCAAGTCTTTTGTACATTTTTATTAGGTTGTTTGCCTTTTAATTATTGACCTCTAAGTTTTCCTTATAATCGTAGATACAATTTCTTTGTTAGATATGTTTTTATCACAAGCAGTTGCTTGTTTTTTTATTTTCGTTACGGTCTCTGTTTTTACACCAATGTCACACATTCTTGATTACTCTAATGAGTCTTAAATTAGGTAGTGGGTGTCCACCAACCTTACTCTTTATTTCCAAAAATTTTTCCTTGGCTTTTACAGATAGTTTGAATGTTCATATAATCATTAGAATCAAATTATAAATTTCTCCATAAAGAAAAACAGCTGAGGTAATTTTGGAATTACATTGTGTGTGTGTGTGTGTGCGTGTGTGTGTGTGTGTGTGTGTGTGTGTGTGTGTGTGCGTTTTCTTCTGCAGAAAAACTGTAATTAATTTAGGTAGATACTTCCCTTTCAAGAAAATGGAACATAACTACCTTCTTATATTTGGAATCTAAAAAAGAAAGAAAAATGTGAATACATAGTAAAAGAGAGTAGAAAGGTGGTTACGAGGAGTAAAGTGTGGGCAAAGTGGGGAAATGGAGGTCAAAGGTTACAAAATTTTAGGTAGGCAGGATAATGAAATCTAGGGATTGGATGTACAGCATGAAGAATATAGACAATAATACTATATTGAATATTAAAAATTTGCTAAGAGTGTTGATTTTAGGTACTTTTAACTACATTGTGTTTTTTTTATTGTATGTTTTCCAGTAAAACATTCTACTTCCTCTCCTCTTTTGCAAATATTAAGATAATATTCTCTAAAGAGCTACTACTCAGGATATTAGAGTAAGCTGATAAAAACCAAAGATACATAGGAAAAAAAGGAAAATATATAGTGCTTTATAGAAACATAATCAGTCAAGACTATGGAATGATATGTTCCAATTCTGGAAGAAATTAAAAACAAAGACATGCTAGATTGAAATCTACACCCAGAAAATGTTTCTTCAAAAACAATGTAAAAATATATACGTTTCTAGATACACAAAAACAAAGTGAATTTTTATGAACTACAGAACAGAATGAACAGTACTAGAGTCTTAGTCAAATCTTCCTCTTCTACCCTTTCAGAGGTAGAATTGACCCAGATACCATGATTACATACCTAGAAACAAATTGAATCACCTGAAGTATTACTCAAAGCAGTAAGAATTAGCAACGTGGTGACTTAATAATGCAGACATCAATAGCAAATTTAGGAGAAGTGCCAATATATTCACAAATCGTTACCTATTTAGATCCTATATAAGACAAGACTCATTTATAAAAATATAGGAAACATAAAGTGCTCAGGACAAAACTTAATAGAAAAGATGTGAAACTAGTATACGTGAAATGGTAAGATATTCTTGAAATATAAAAGGATAGTTTTGAGAAATTACACATCTTTTGTTGGAAAGAAAGCCTCATTGTCATGATAATTTTAATTATCTTTAATACCTGACATCTGGAAAAACCATTTCTAATCTAATCTAACCATAATCTAATTTCCATTTAAATAAAAAATATATATATGGCCAATAGATATCTGAAAAATAAAAGCAATGAGGAGAATTTTACCTTATAGGCTATCAAGCATACTATAAATCATTAATGATTAAAACAATGAGAATTGGTATGCAAATAGTTAAAAAGATGAATGAATAATAACAGAATCGTTTTAAATGAATCCAATGTATGTGGGAATATAACACTCAATAACTGTACACTATTTGATACACAATTTTGAAGTAAATGAGTATTTACCTTTAAAAAAGATCTGATCTGCACATTTCATATAGAAGGTTACAACTCCTAAAAAATAAACTAAGTTTCTAAGAAAAAAAAAAAAACAGCAAAAGTTCTGAGATAAAACATGGTGAAATTTCTTAAAGGTTATCTGTAAGGAAGGTGTCAGGCTGGATCTCTGATCCTTCTGCCCCTTCCTATGCAGGTTGTGAGTCAGGTTGTGAGAAAGAAGATTCTGTCAGCTTTATGCAAGGTAGACATACTTTATTCTTCAGATGTGAGCTCCCACAGACATGCTTTATTCTCAGACACAAGCTCAAGCTCTACTCCACTGACCCTCCATGCTCTGCGGACCAGCAGTTCAGAGTAGTTACTTTTATATACTCTTAGTACACAATAGCGGGCCGTAAGCCAAGTACTACATAATTACAACAATCATGCTGAATCAGTGAATGGGCATACATGCTCAATTACACTATTTTTATAACTTGTTTCTAGGGAATGTACTGAATCTTGCCCATTTGTAACAGATGTGAGGTGAGTGGGCCTGACTAAGCTGTTCTCTATTTTGCATTGGTTTTACTTTCCTTACAGAAGGTATTTCTAAAAAATGTTCAAAATATAAAAAAGTAAAATTAAGGATCAAAATGTACTACTAAATGGAAATAATTTTACAAGTTAAAAATAAAGTATTAAAAAATCTGTCAACTTAGGAAAATATTTGCAACTCAGATTATAGATCAGGAGTTAATGTTTCTTCACTTCAGGATGTAAGACTGGGCAAAGATTTTATGATTAAAACCCCAAAAGCACAGGCAACAAAAGAAAAATAAACAAATAGGCCTATGTCAAACTAAAAAGCTTCTGCACAGAAAAAGAAACAATGTTTTTCAAACAGTGAAAAGAAACTTACAGAATGGGAGAAAATATTTGCAAACTGCATCCAACAAGGGGTTAATAACAAAAATATACAAAGAACTCAAGCAACTCAACAGTAAGAAAACAAGTACCCTAATTAAAAAATAGCCAAAGGAGCTGAATAGACATTTTTCAAAAGAAGATTTACAAATGGCCAATAGACACATGAAAAAATGCTCAAGATCACTCAGCATCAGGGAAATGAAAATCAAAACCATGCTGAGATATCATCTCACCCCGGTTAGATTGGCTATTATCAAAAAAACAGAGAATAACAAATGCTCATGAGGATGTGGAGAAAGGGGAATGCTCCTATACTGTTAGTAGGACTGTAAATTAGTATAGCCATTATGGAAAACAGTCTGGAGGTTTCTCAAACAACTACAGATAGATATACCATATGATCCAGCAATCCCATTTCTGGGTATGTACCCCAAGGAAAGGAAGTAATCATGTTGAAGGGATATATGCACTCCTATATTCATTGCAGTTATATTTACAATAGCCAAGATATGGAATCAATGTAAATGTCCATTGACAGATGACTGGATAAGGAAAATGTGATATATATACACCACGGAATACTGTTCCACTATAAAAAAAGAATGAAATTCTGCCATTCACAGCAACATGGATGAGCTTGGAAAAAATTATGTTGTGTGAAATAAACCAGGCACAGAGGAAAAGATACCACATGTCCTCACTCATAAGTGGGAGCTAAGAGAGAAAGAAGGAAACAAAGACCACAGTGTGTGCTGGACTTGAAGAGTGAGCGAGCATACCATGGATTACAGAGTGATGTGGGGGTGGGGGGAGGAGGAAGTAGGTCAGGGATTAATTGAGTGGGGTACATGGGGAATAATCACAACTTGAGGTAATGGGCATGCTGATAGTATTGATCTGACCATCACATCTTGGACACAAATGGTAACAGTCAGCTTTGTATCCCATGCAATGTGCATAATCAATTAAAAAAATAATAATTAGAGGTTGGGTAGATATATATATATATGTATATATGAGTATGTATGTGTATATATATATATTTTTTCTTTCATTCTTTGCTTTGCCTTTCATTTCCTTAACATTTTTTTTAAAGAGCAAAGTTTTTAATTTTCCTGAGGTCACTATTATCAATTTTATGTTTTAGGTTTATTATTTTTGGCATGTGTCCTATGTAAGACATCTTTGACTACTCCAAATTCATGAAGATTTTCTTCTGTTTTCTTCTACAAGTTTTATAGTTTTACCTTTTACTAAAGGGTCATTAGTTCAATAACCCTTTTCTAGTGAATTCTGTGTATGGCATGAACTAACATTTCTGATTTCTTTAAATGAATAAATTTTCTATATAATTTTAATGAAGAAAACTCTTTCTCTATTGAATTTCTTTGACCCTTCTATTTGAAAATCAGTTGGCTATAAATCTGTGGATCTATTTCTGTATGTTTTATCAGATCCATTTGCTTATATTAATGCAAATAACACAGTTTTATCTATCATAGCTTTATAGTTAGTCTGTTAATCAGGTAGTAAAAGTCCTCCACATTTGCTTTTCTTATTTAAAATTGATTTGTCTAATGCAAAACTTTGTTTGGAGGTTTATTTAAGAGCATATTTTTAAAAGTTTTAGATAATTTATTATACATACATGTGCAGTACAAAGTTGGTTTTCAATAATTGTGTACAACGTGTGGTGGTTAGATCCGAATAGTTAGCTTATTCATCATTACAATATGCAATCATTCTTTGTGTCTGTTGAACAATTCCTCATTAGCCCCCTCCCTCCCCTCCTCCCTTTTCCACCTCTAGTTTTCTAAAAGTTCAATTATTGTGATTGTTGTTTCTTTCTTTCTCTCTGTCTCTTTTTATTATTCATTTGTTTATTTAACTATTCAGTTCCCAGTTATGAGTGAGAATATGTGGTATTTCTCTTTCTGTACCTTGGTTGTTTCACTTAGAATAACTTCCTCCAGGCTCATCCAAATTGCTGTAAATGGTAGAATTTCATTCTTTTTAATGGCTGATTAGTATTCCATTGTGTATATATACCACAATTTCCTTATCCCATCATCCATCAGTAGACATTTAGGTTGGTTCCATTGCCTGGCTATTGCAAATAGTGCTGCAATAAACATGGGCGTGTAGGTATCCTTTCGACCTGATGTTTTCCAATCTTCTGGATATATCCCCAGAAGTGGGATTGCTGAACCATATGGAAGTTCTCCCTGTAGTTGTTTAAGGAACCTCCATACTATTCTCTATAATGGCTGTACTAATATACAGTCCCACCAACAGTGCAGGAGAGTTCCTCTCTCTCCACATCCTTGCCAGCATTTGTCAACCCTAAACCTCATAAAAAATATAAAGTTTTATGTATTAAAAATTAGTTGAATATTTATTTATAGAAGCAATAATCTTGAAATCATATATATATATATGTGTGATTGAGTAGGTTTAGGGCCATCAAATTTTGATATATCATTAGATTAGGATATTATATAATAAAATACATATTTTAAGAACTTATATTGACTAATAATGACACATAACAATGAAAATATGGGTTAATATGGTTAAATGTTTTTCTTTGTATATTGGTATTTAAAATTATTTTGTTTATAATAAAATAAAACAATAAAATTCTATATGAAAGCACATCAGCATTATGAAAGTAGCATTTGGAACAAAACTCTTAGTACTTGTTGTAACAGAATAAGAGATTTTCTAATCAAATATTTAAAATTTCTAAAAAAGTAGATTTTCAAAGTTCTCACCAAAGTAAAATGACAAGCATGCAAGGTGATGAATATGTTAATCAGCTTGATTTCACAATGTATGCATATATCAAAATATCATATTGTATCCCACTAATATATACAATTATTATTTGTCAATTAAAAATTGAAATTGAAATTGAAAAAGTTCAATATCAATATACTATAAACTAGTCCCCCGTATCCACAGTTTTGCTTTCTGCAGTCAACAGCGGTCTGAAAATACTTAATGGAAAACTGCACAAATAAACAATTTGTAAATTTTAAATTGTGCACTGTCCTGAGTAGCATGAGATTTCATGCTGTCCCATGAACCATTCCTTTGTCCAGTATATTCATGCTGATATACTACCCACCCATTAGTCACTTAGCAGCTGTCTCATTTATTACATTTAAAAACTTAGCATATGTTCAGTTTGGTACTATCTCTAGTTTCAGTCATCTACCAGGGATTTTGAATATATCCTCCATGGATAAGGAGGGACTACAATATATAGAGAATATAAGTCTCTTTTCAAAATAGTATAAAATACATTTTAATTGTACTTATTATTTGATTTGTCGGTATTGCATGTTCATTGTGTTTCTTAATGACACTTTTTCTCTCAATATAATGATTATGAAAATGTCCAGCATGTGACTGACTTCAAACTCCCAGAAATCAATCACTTGAAAAAACTTTTGAACACTAATATGATCTAAATTTACTTAAAAATCAGACTAGTTTTTGGTTCATGCTATAGAGCCCACTCACCTCTATAAGAGAACAAATTTTGTTGTGTTTTAGGTTAATTAAAACTTCATTATCGTGTGCATTTTAAATTAGAGTGACCCTATTTACTTTTGAATCTCTGACAAAGGTAGACAAACACACACAGAGAGACGGTTGTGTTTCACGCAGCATTTACAAAGTAAATATTTGAAAGACTGAAGATGTAGCTATGCAGACATCTAAGAGGAAAGTTTTTAAACAAGAGGAAACACCGAGAACAAGGTTACCAGAGGCAGGAACACAGAGGACACTAGATTTGAGGAAGGTGACGAGTGGGAGAATCTAGATCCAAGAAGTAACAGAAGCACTGGTAGTGGAAACCTTTGGAAGACACTGTGAGGATTTTTGCTTATCCTTGGTGTGACCTGGGGAGCCATTCGTGGTGATCTTACACCTAGCTGCAAGTCTAGGATGAACTGAGTCAGGAAATGGGGGAAGCCAGTAAAGGAAGTTGGAGGATATAAAAATAATCTGAATGACAGGTGATTGGGTTGTGACCCAGGCTGGTAGCAGTGAAATTGTAATAAGTGGTCGATGCCTACATATGCTTTGGGGAAATAAAAGAAAGGAACACTGATTTGATGAGTTATTGAATGTGTTTGAAACAGAGAGAACAGAGTCCAGAATTACCCCAAACTTGACTCAGAGCAATTAGAAAGATGGGTTGTACATAAGTGGAAATTCCCAGGAGGAAGATGTTTGAGTGCAGAAGCATAAGTTCCTAAAATCGGAAATTAAATAATTGAAAAATGAATATATAATGATTCAAAAGTATTAGATATATTCACAAAAAGAAATATGAAATTACAGTGTTTGGAATAAGTATTCTTTCCTGAAGTCTCCCTTAAAACTGCTCAGTGATTTACAGAATTTCTGAATCACTACATTAAGGGGACAGAGATGAGGAAGGACAAAACTAAAGGTAGGCATTGTGATAGATTAGTAACAAAAGTTAAGGTCAGTTCCATCCACTGGAGGACATGCAGATACAACAGTGGTCATTTCCACACAAAAGTCACAACAAAGAATTTAAAGGTAATGTGTTCTAGGTAGTCAGTAGAGTAATCTGACCAGGAAGAGAATGACAATTAGCTATGAAAAGATCTTTGAATGGATACAAGAAAGAAAAACTATTCTTAAACTAAAAAAGAAAAGTTAAGAAGCAGAAAAAGCAAGAAAAAAAAAGAAAGAAAGAAAAAGAGAAAATAAATTACCGAAAGGAGAAAGGATTAAGGAATCAAGAATGGACAATGGAAGAAGTTTTATTTTTACAAAGAAAAATAAGAGACATATTCAGAATCATTTCAGTAATGTGTGACTTTGAGTTTATTTCCAACAAAATACAGCATTTTTGCTGGGATACTGATCTGAACCTGGACTTCAGTGGAATTCTCATGACTCTATTTGTACATTCCTAATTCTTGAGTGATCAGTGACCACAGAAATTTGGCCACACCTCTGACTGCTCTGTTCTGAACCATACCAATATTTAATTAGCATAAAGTATGTGCAACCTCATTTTAACTACAGATGTGTTAAATATAAATTATACTTTCTGGATTAGCAGCAAAATATGCTATTTGGAGACACCGACGGCGAATGTAAACCACCCAGAATTTTCTCCCTAGTAATAACATCATGATATAAAATCAATTACTAAAAAGAGAGCCACTTAACTGAAAATTTTTCACTACACTACTTAGATAAAATTTTGACCTGGTACTTTCTTAGACAAAACACTAAATTTTGTGGAGGAGCGAAAGAGAATAAAAGTCTCTTTTTAAAAATAACTGTCATGAAACAAAACATTCATTAATAAAATTTTATATATTTAGGTTGATTCCATATCTTGGCTATTGTGAACAGTGCTGCAATAAACATGGGAGGGCAAATCTCTCTCTGATGTACTGATTTCCCTTTTTTATATATATATATGTCCAGTAGTGCTGCTGCTATATCATATTACAGTTCTGTTTGTGGTTTTTTGAGAAACCCCCATATTGTTTCCCGTAAGGGCTGCACAAATTTACATTCCCACCAACAATGAATAAGAGTTGCCTTCTTCCACATCCTCTGCATAATTTGTTATTTTTTATTATTCTGATAATAACCATTCTAACTGGGGTGAGATGATATCTCAGTGTGGTTTTAATTTGCATTTCCCTGATAATTAGTGATGTGCGGTTACTACAGTTAACAACAATGTATTGCATTATTTTGAATAGCTACAGAGAAGATTTTGAATGTTCCTAATACAAAAATGACAAATATTTGAGGTGATGGATATTCTAATTATCCTGATTTGATTATTACACATTATGTGCATGTCTGTAAAGATCAAATTTTACTCAATAAATGTGTACAATTATTATGTGTCTAATAATAATATTAATAATACCCCTTAAAACCCAATGAGGAAAGCAATGGACCAAACTTTTATCCCTACAAGGGCAAAAGACAAAAAAACCTTCAAACCTTAGAAGTATAATCCATGTTAGACTGGTCTTCAAAATTGACTCTATAGCTTAAAAACAAAAACAAAAACAAAAACAAAAATATTCATGTATTTGAATAAAAAAATATTCTTGACATTCTTCCAGTTACCACCTTCCTCAAGGCCACCTGCATGTCCTGGTTTCTCAGACTATAGATGAGAGGATTCAAAGTGGGTGGTAATACAGTGTAAAGCACAGATATCAACACTTTCAGTGAAGGAGAAGATTTAAAATTTTTAGCTAAATATGTAATAATTCCAGAAAAAAGGAACAATGTCACCACAGTGAGGTGAGGCACGCAAGTTGAGAAAGTTTTCACTCTTCCCTTTGCAGATGGAATTCTTAGGACAGTAGTAAAAATATGAACATAAGACACAACCATTAAAATAAAACATGTGAAAGCAAAACAACAACTAGCAATGATAAATGCATATTCAAGAATTTGCTGTCTGGAACAAGCAAGTGTGAGCAATGATGGAACATCACAGAAGAACTGACGCACTATGTTAGGCCCACAGAAACGGACAGAGAATGTACCTGCAACATGAATGGATCCGTAGACACACCCACTGAACCATGATGCACTTACCATCTGCACACAGGAACCTCTATTTACAATAGCCTCATAGTGCAGAGGATGGCAGATGGCAGCATAGCGGTCATAGGACATCACTAGAAGGAGGGCATACTCTGTACCCCCCCAAAAAATAACAAAGAAAACCTGCAAGGCACATCCAAAAAAAGAGATGGAATGGCTGTTTGTCACAGAGTTCACGAGGGATTTAGGGACGGTGACAGAGACATAGCAGATGTCAATCAAGGACAAATTCTTCAGGAAGAAGTACATGGGGACTTGGAGATGCAGGTCAATAGTGGTGAGTGTGATAATGAGGAGGTTTCCTACTAGAGCTGCCAGATAAATCAGGAAGAAGAGTGTGGTGTACATTCTCTGTAGCACCTGGTCGTCAGGGAATCCCATGAGCAAAAATTCTATTATGTTGGTCATGTTGGTTAACTTCTCAGCCATGTTGCTTGTTTTCTGTAGAAATAGAGGTAACTCTGATAACTAGTCTATACAGATCTAAATGCACTCATCTGATTTTCAGGTCATATTCACGTTTACATTGCTTGTTTGTCTTTAATTTGGAGTTCATCAGGATGCTACGATAGAAATAGCTCCACATGTTATCATTCTACACAAAGAAAATTGGATTATAACTAGCATTGAAAACAGAATAGGTATAAAATGCAATAAAATGCAGTGTGTTTTTTATTCTGGAAGCAGAAAATGGTTGAGCATCTTTCTTGCCTCAGATGTATGGCTCATAGTCATAAGGTTTTGATATTAAACTTCTTGTAAAGCATCTAATATACTTAAAAAGGGTAGCTGAAACAAACAGTAAAACAATCCTCTATCCTCGTGAATGTTTTCAGAGGTCATCTGATATCACTGTGGAAAATAAAAATAAGTAGTGTGTATTTATCAAAGGAGGCTAAAGACGACATAGAGCAGGAGGAAGTCATAATGAAGGAGAAGCAAGAATTAATATCACACAGACACTAAATTTTCTACTTGATATTAGACAGAAATGCTTGTAATAAAATTATAGGATGCTCAGATTATTTCTTCCTGGTGTATTCACTGGACAGCAAGACCTGATAGCATATCTGCACAATCCTTACAAACTACCATGATGGCGGTGGCTGCCTCTGTGATTATAAATATCTTTCAATAATCATTTAATAGTGAATGAAAGGTACCACCTCATTTTCATATTTGAAAACGTATAAAAAATCATTTTTATCTTTTTTATACTCCTGAATTTACCTTCTATTAATAAAAAAACAATGGGTGATCTGGGCATGCAGAAATACCTAGGACCATCGGAGCATCTTCTAATCCTCTTCCTCCTTGAAACAAATTGGTTGGATGATATTCTCACCAATTTCCTCAAGTGATAAGGATGACAACTTTAGAATTCCTTTTTCCTGAGGACAGAAGAAAAAACACTTGAGTAAATTTACTCTTCAAAATTCTCAAATTTATCAGAGATTTTACTTCCCATTCATTAAATCTGACAGTCAGGCACAAAATGAGAAGGGAAGACCACGATAAGAATGTAGGGATGGGTAACGTTTCTATTCATTCCCCAACTGCCTGTGACCTTGCAAGTGTGTATGCAAAGAATGGTTTTCAGTATCTGCTCTCAAAATATGAATCCAGAATAGCTTCATTTTCCCTGACCATGGTTGCTTTATTACCTTTACAATTCCCGTGTGGTTATGCATTGCAGTCTTCATTTACAGTTTCTGGCATTGGTTCGAAGTTAATAATATTTTCCATTTTATATGAATTCACACTATATTATTAACTAGGAGAAACAGCCAAGAGTTCTGATGAGAGAAGGTGTCCCCTGAGGGATCACAGGGCAGTTTTAAACCTCTGGATTTAGGACCTCTCAGAAGGGTAATTTACATGCCCCTAAGCATTTTCTCTTAGAGGTATATCACCAAAAACGTCTATAACAGTTTCAGGAAGTGTCTTTCTATTCATTTATGTGTTTTAGCATTCACATTTTGGTAGAGAATGGAACATATGCATTGAAGCATTGAAATTTAAATTCATGGATACATTTTAAGCCATAAATGTTGTTTTGCTTTATATTTTTTACTTTTGTTTTTTAATTTTATATTTTTAACATTAGTATCTACAGAAGTGTTATCCATATGAATACCAAGCCATATGAAAAACTTAATTTAAGTGAATCTTGCCTGCAGAGCCTCTCTCTCAGATTTCTTCCCAGAGAGAACTGGAGATGCAAGATTGTAAGTACTTCCTCCAGTACACTTCCTCTGTAATTGCATGTATATTTATAAAAATACATCTTGGGACATTCACTATTCATTTCAGAGACTCAGTTTTTACACACAACAATAATTCTCATGGCTGCTTGCTTTTATATAATAGTATATTAATGTATGTTACACATATTCAGTGTTTGGACAACATTTTTGTACTAATAATGTGTAAACTTATGGTCAACTACTACGTGCTCAAGAGTTTCCCGATCATGCATATATCACATATATCTGACAGCAGAACAGTTTCATAATATTTTTTATTTTGTTAAAATATATGCAAAAATTAGCATTTTTAGCATTTTAAATGTATAGTTAAGCAATATTGAGTAAATTTACATTATTGTTCAACCAACACCACCATTCATCTCGAAAATATTTTTATCGTAACTAATACTGTGTTCCCATTGAACAATTCACCAGGAATTCGCCTGTACCTCCTATCCTCAGCACCTGACAACCTTCTACTTACCATCTCCATAAATTTGCTCTCAGTATGTCAGGTAAGTTGAATCATACAGTATTTGTTGTTTTATCATTAGCATATTTCATCTAGCAAAATGTCTTCAAGGTTTATTCATGCTGTAGAGTATGTCGAAGTTTTCTTCCTTTCAATGCTGAATAATATTCAGTTGTTTATATATGCACACACACACATACATACATCTATATACCATTTTTTAAAATCTATTTATACATCAATATACATTTAGGTTGAATGCACTTTTTGGCTGTTGTGAATAATACTTCCATTAAAATTGGTGTATAGATATTTCTTTGAGCCTCTGCTTTAGGTACTTGTGTGTATACATCCTGTATTGGAATTACTGCATCGTGTGATAATTTAATGTTTTAATTATTTCAGTAAGTGGATACTGTTTTCCACAGTTGCTGCACAAGTTTACATTCAAACCAGCAATATATCAGAGTTACAAGTTCTCCACAACCTCATGAGTACTTGTTAATTTCTTTTCTTTCTTTTCTCACTCATTTTTTAAATTGACCATAGACATCCTAACGGATGAGGTGATGTCTATTCTGTTTCTGTTTTGCATTTCCTAAATGATTGCTAATATTGAATGTCTTTTCATGTGCTTATTGGCCATTGGTATGTGAACTTTGGGAAAATTCCTGTATAAATATTTTAGCCACTTTGTAATCAGGTATTTTTGCTGTTGTTTATAGTGTGAATTTATATGTTCAAGATATCTGTACTTACCAGAAATAGGACCTGTAAATATTTTCTCCCATTCTGTGAGCTGCCTTTTCTTCTATTGATAGCGTCCCTTGATGCACACATTTTTAAAAAATTTGATGAAGTTCAAAATGTCTATTTTTTCTTGGGTTGTCTGTGTTTTTAATATCATAACCAAGAAATCGTTGCTCAATCCACCGTTACGAAGCTTTCCTCTAATATGTTCTTTGAGTTTTATAGTTTAGGTCTTATCTTGAAGTCTTTGAATCACTTTGACTTAATTATTTTACATGGTATAAGTAAAGGGTCAAATGCCATTCTCTTGCATTGCAGGTCGTCTAACCAAAGGTGGTCTCCTTTATATTCTAGAACCTAGGCTTTGTTATTAAACAAAACATGTCCAAATTACATGCATTACATGAACCGTAAACATTACATTTAGATCCATGACTTTCCTTTTTTAAAATCAATTGTAGCTGCTGTTTTTCTTATCAGTTTGAAATTTAACTTCTCTGTTGAACTTGAAAATACAAAACTGATGCAATCTCAAACAAGTAATGTGAAATAAGATCAAATTCATATAGTCTTAACTATGCACTGAAATTCAGTACCATTCAGTCATTCTGACAAAAAATAAACCACAGTCAAACAAAATATTTAAATCCAACTGCATTACATTTTCTATAATTTTAATCATAAAAATTTACATTTTTTGAGTTTATCTTTCAAATAGACTTTCCCAAGACAATGAAATTGCTGGATATTGTTTTTAGTTCAACAAATTTAAAATAAATATATGGTATTCTAAGTAGCTTTGTTGTCAATGTCACTTTTTGTAGTTCAATGAGTATTTTTACAAGAAAAGGATTACTTTGCAGTTTAAAACAAAACTGCACTTATGATTATACATATTTACATTTTATCATCCACCCAATACTATTTAGACTACAAATAATTCCCCTCCTCCTAGGACCTTCATAATCAAGGATTTCTCTTGGAGGAAGAGTAATTCCACTAGATCTTCTTCTAGTTACCCAGAAGTTAAAAAGTGGGTAGTGGAGGATCATTTCAGAAACAGCCTGTCCTAACAGGAATATTTTGCCCTCTGAATGGAGGAAATGTAGCTACCTGAGGCCATCATTTCTACTATGTGTTCCCCAAAATTTAGAAACTTTAATGATTCTGCTTCATGGACTAATCTTATTTGAGTGCATCTCCCGGGAGAACAATTCAGGTCTTGGGAATATCACTATAAGGTAGTGTTAAATACAGAAGCAAAATATGGGAATGAGTGGTGTTAGGTCATTCAGTTTTCTAATCATCGGTGTTTTACAATACTCATTATGTTTTTAGCATGTCAGATGAAAAACCAGGCCTGTATTCTGCAATTATTTGAAATATTTATTTGGTTATTTTGCTTTTAAAGACTTTTACACTGAAAACAATCTTTCCATATTATCTGGACAGCAGAAATGAAGGGAATAGAAAGACATATAATTAAAGGTAACAGAAATTGCCCTTGATAAATGCTGGCAAGCATGTGAAGGAAAAGGAATTCTCCTACACCATTGGTGGAACTATGAAGTGGTGCAGCCTTCATGGGAAAATGGTATGGAGGCTCCTCAAATAATTACCAATAGATCTACCATGTGATCCAGCCATTCCACTCCTGGGTATATAGCCAGAGGAATGGAAGTCATCACATCATAGGTGAAGTCATCACATCATATACTCCCATGTTTATTGCAATGCTATTTACAATAGCCAAGAGTTGGAAACAGCCTAAATGCACATCATCAGATGAGTGGATAAGGAAAATGTGGTGCATCTACACAATGGAACACTATTCTGCTATAAAAAAGAACGAAATACTACCATTCACAGCAACATGGATGGACTTAGAGAAAGTTATATTAAGTGAAATAAGCCAGGCAAAGAAAGAGAAATACTGCATGTTCACACTTATTTATGGGGGCTGATAAAATAAATAAACATAAAAACAAATAAATGGGGTGGGGGAGAAGACACAACAATCACAATTCCTTGAACTTGTTAAGACACATGAACAAGTGAACAGATCTGATGTTGATGGGTGGGGAGAGAGAGGGCAGAAAAGGAGGAATTGGTAAAGGGAGACAAAAATCAACTACATTATACATTGACAATTTTTTTTTAAAAAAATGTATACTCAAAAAAATTAGATGTTGATACTTTGTCTACCTTAGTTTTTCTGCATTAATTTTGATTTTTCAAAATATTGCATTAAAATATTGGGCCGGCCCCGTGGCTCACTCAGGAGACTGCGGTGTTGGGAGCACAGAGGCTGCGGGTTCGGATCCTATATAGGGATGGCTGGTGCGCTCACTGGCTGAGCGTGGCGCAGAAGACACCAAGCCAAAGGTTGCGATCCCCTTACCAGTCAGGAAAAAAAAATATATATATATAATATTAAATATATATATATTATCTGATTACTGAAAAAAACGTATTACTCATAAATTTTTCAGCCTGGAGAAACTTTGTGTTTTTATTTTATTGTAAGATTGTCTTTAAACTCAAATATTTCTGATCCTCTATGCATCATTTTTCCTATGTATCCCTTTATTTATTTGTGTTTTCTGTTTCATTTTTCTCTCCCTCAATTCTAATCTTCTTTCTTTACTTCTTGTCTCTATCACTTCTACTTTATCCTTACTTTCCTCTAATCATATTCACTTCTTTTCTCTTTATTCAGTACCTCAGGTTCATTCTAAGTCATGATCTCCTGTTTCTTCCTTTTATGTTTTTATTTATCTTCTCTTTCTCTCTCCATATCCACTCTCCTGTTTCTGACTCTGATGATATTAGAATGAAGTAAACCTTGTTATATGTGTGTTAGTCAAACCAAGATCTCAGATAGGACCTGAATTCCCTGTTGAGGACACCTCTTCTCTCAAACCCAAGTTCCATTCATTGCTGTAAACTCCTTCAAGTTTCTCCTGTTTTATGTAACTGTCTATTTTTATAACATTTTTATTTATTTTTGATTTATAAATGAAAATTGTATATATTTTTCACATACCCCTCAAAAAAACAAAGAAATCCTTTGAATAAAGGAAAGCCTGTCATTAATGACAATGTGGATAAACATTATGCTAAGTGAGATAAGCCAGGCACAGAAAGACAAATTCTGCACAATCTCACTTATATGTGCAATCTGAAAAAACTGAACTCTCTGAAGTAGAAGGCAGAGTGGTGGTTACCAGGGGCTGAGGGGGGGGTGGTTGTTAGGAAGATACCGGGCAAAGGTCATAAAACTTAATTTAAAGGAGCAATACTTATAGGAGATCTATTGTGGAACATGGTGACAACAGTTAATAACATAATTGCCTACTTTAACAAATTAAATATATTGATGAGTATTTGCTGTCAAATAAAATCAGGTGATAATTTTTATTAAAACACTAGGAACCATTTATCTTTTTTTTTCTTAATTTTATTTTATTTTGTCAATATACAATGTGGTTGATTATTGTGGCCCATTACCGAAATCCCCCTCCCTCTCTAGTCTCCCCCATCCCTGCCATCAACCTCGTATCTGTTCACTTGTCGTATCAACTTCAAGAAATTGCAATTGTTGGGTCTTTTTTCCTCCCCCACCCAGTTTATTTGTGTATTTATTTATTTATTTTTAGCTCCCACAAATAAGTGAGAACATGTGATATTTCTCTTTCTGTGCCTGACTTGTTTCACTTTATATAATTCTCTCTAGGTCCATCCATGTTGTTGCAAATGGCAGTCTTTCATTCTTTTTTATAGCTGAGTAGTATTCCATTGTGTATATATACCACATTTTTCCTATGCACTCATCTGATGATGGACTTTTGGGCTAGTTCAGACTCTTAGCTATTGTAAAGAGTGCTGCAATGAACATTAGAGAACAGGTATACCTTCGACTTGATGATTTCCATTCCTCTGGGTATATTCCCCAAAGTGGGATAGCAGGGTCATATGGTAGATCTATCTGCAATTGTTTGAGAAACCTCCATACCATTTTCCATAGAGGCTGCACCATTTTGCAGTCCCACCAACAATGTATGAGAGTTCCTTTTTCTTCGCAACCTTGCCAGCATTTATCGTTCACAGTCTTTTGGATGTTAGCCATCCTAACTGGGACGACATGGTATCTCAGTGTGCTTTTGATTTGCATTTCCTGAATGCTGAGTGATGTTAAGCATTTTGTCATGTTTCTGTTGGCCATTCATATATCTTCCTTTGAGAAATGCCAGTTTAGCTCTTTTGCCCATTTTTTAATTGGGTTACTTGTTTTTTTGTACTAAAGTTATTTCAGTTCCTTGTATATTCTGGATATTAGTCCTTTGTCAGATGGATATTTTGCAAATGTTTTCTCCCACTCACTCTGTTGGTTGTCTTTTAACTCTGTTAATTGTTTCTTTTGCTGTGAAGAAGCTTTTTAATTTGCTATAATCCCATTTACTTATTTTTCCTTTGGTTGTCTGTGCTTTTGGGGTCATATTCATGAAGTTTGTGTCCAGTCCTACTTCCTGAACTGTTTCTCCTATGTTCTCTTTAGGAAGTTATATTGATTCGGGGTGTATATTTAATTCTTTAATTCATTTTGAGTTGATTTTATTATTTGGTGAGAGGTGTGGGTCTAGTTTCATTCTCCTGCATATGGATATCCACTTATCCCTGCACCACTTGCTGAAGAGGCAGTCTCTTCCCCAGTGTATAGGCTTGGTGCCTTCATCAAAGATCAGATGACTATAGGTGTGTGGGTTGATTTCTGGATTTTCTATTCTATTCCATTGATCAGTGTGTCTATTTCATGACAGTACCATGCTGTTTTGGTTATTCAGTTTTATAGTATAGTTTCAAGTCAGGTAGTGTTATACCTCCAGCTTTATTTATTTTTTTTTTTTGCTCAGAATTGCTTAAGCTATGCATGGTCTTTTGTTATTCTGTATAAAAATCTGGATAGATTTTTCCATTGATGAGAAAAATGTCATTGGAATTTTGATGGGGATTGCATTGAATTTTTATATTGCTTTGGGTTGTATGAAGATTTTCACAACGTTGGTTCTTCCAATTCAAGAGCAAGGGATATCTTTCCATCTTCTTGTGTCCTCTTTAATTTCTCTCAACAGAGGTTTGTAGTTCTCATTATGGAGATTTTTCACATCCTTAGTTAGCTTTATTCCTAAGTATTTTATTTTTTTAGTGGCTATTGTAAATGGGCTAGCTTTCTCAATTACTTTTTCTCCTAGTTCAGTGTTGGAGTATAGAAATGCTGCTGATTTTTGTGTGCTGATTTTGTATCCTGCAACTTTGCTGAAATCATTTATCAACTCAGCATTTTTTTGTAGAGTCTTTAGGCTGTTCGATATATAGGATCATGTCATCTACAAACAGGGACAGTTTGACTTCATCTTTTCCAATCTGGATGCCCTTTATTTCCTTCTCTTCTCTGATTGCTCTGGCTAGTACTTCCAACACTATGTTGAATAGGAGTGGTGAGAGTGGGCATCCTTGTCTAGTTCCTGTTCTTAAAGGAAAAGCTTTCAGCTTTTCCCCATTCACGATGATATTGGCAGTGGGTTTGTCATATATGGCTTTGATTGTTGAGATACTTTCATTCTACATGCAATTTACAGAGTCTTTATTATCAATAAATGTTGAATTTTGTCAAATGCTTTTTCTGTGTCTGTAGAGATGATAATGTGATTTTTTTTTCTTTGATTTTGTTGCTGTGGTGCATCACATTAATTGATTTGTGTATGTTGAACCAACTTGCATCCCTGGGATGAATCCAACTTGATCGTGGTGCATAATTTTATGTATGTGTTGCTGTATTCTATTAGCTAGCATTTTATTGAAGATTTTTGCATCTATATTCATCAATGATATTGGCCTGTAGTTTTCTTTTTTGTTGTATCTTTGTCTGGTTTTGGTATCAGGGTGATGTTTGCTTCGTAGAATGAGTTTGAGATTTCCTCTGTTTTATTTTTTTGGAACAGCTTGTAGAGAATGGGTATTAATGCTTCTTTAAAGGTTTGGTAGAATTCTGTAGTGAAGCCATCTGGTGCTTGGCTTTTTTTTGGTGGAGGCGGGGAGACTGCTTATAACAGATTAACTCTCTTTGACTGATATTGTTCTGTTCAGGTTTTCTGTGTCTTTTTGGTTCATTCTTGGTGTGTGTGTGTGTCCAAAAAGCTATTCATTTCCTCCAGACTTTCAAATTTGTTGGCCTATAGTTGTTTACTGTAGTCTGTAATGATTCCTTGTATTTCTCATGTATCGGTTGCAATATCACCTTTTCATTTCTAATTTTTATTTTTGTTTTCTCTCTTCTTTTTTAGTTTGCCTTCCTAATGGTTTGTCAATTTTATTGATCTTTTCAAAATGCCAACTTTATGTTTCATTGTTCTGTTGTTTTGTTTTTTGGGTTTCTCTTTCATTTAGTTCTTCTCTGATCTTAATTAATTCTTTCTGTCTGCTAACTTTGGGTTTGAATTGTTCTTGTTTTTCTAATTCTTTAAGGTGAAGTGTTTGTTTACTTGCCATCTTTCCATTCTTCTGAAGTATGCATTTAATGCAATTAATTATCCCCTAAGTGCCATTTTGCAGTATCCTACAGGTTTTATTATGATGTATCATTGTTTTCATTAGTTTCAAGAATTGTTTTGGATTTCCTGTTTGATTTCTTCTTGGACACATATGTCATTAAGTAGAATGCTGTTTAATTTCCAAGTGTTTGTATAGTTTACAGAATTTCATTTGTTATTGCTTTCTAATTTCAATCTGTTGTGGTCTGAAAAAAATACCTGGGATAATTCCAATTTTTTAAAATTTGTTGAGACTTGATTTGTGACCTAGCATGTGATCTATCCTAGAGAATGAACCATGTACTGATGAGAAGAATGAATATTCTGAGGTTGTTGCATGGAATGTTCTGTAGATATCTGCCAAGTCCAACTGGTCTAGAGTGTTGTTTAGATCTTGTGTTTCTCTGCTGCTCCTTTGCCTACATGATCTGTCCAATATTGTTAGTGGGTTGTTCAGGTCCCCTGCTATTATAGTATTAGTGTCTATCTCCTTCTTTAGGTCTAGTACAGTTTGCTTTCTAAATCTGGCAGCTCTGACATTCGGTGTGTATATATTTATGATTGTTGTGTCTTCTTGATGGATGAATCCTTTTATCATTAGGTAGTGGCCCTCATTATCTCCTTTTATGGTTTTTAGTTTAAAGTCTATTTTTTCAGATATAAGAATAGCTACTTCAGCTCGTTTTTCATTTCTGTTTGCATGGTAAATCTTTTTCCATCCTTTCACTCTTAGTCTATGGGTATCTTTATAGGTGAGGCAGGTCTCTTGAAGGCAGCATATAGTTGGGTCCTCCTTTTTAATCCAGTCAGCCAGTTTGTGTGTTTTCATTGGGGAATTGAATCTTTTACATTAAGAGTTGTTATTGAAAAGTGTTGATTTACTCCTATCATTTTATTGATTTTTGTTTGGATATCTTAAGTGTCTTTTGTTCCTTTCTTTGTGATTTACTTTTTCTCTTCTGTATTTGTTGGTTCCTTGGGTTGTAGATAAACTTTATTTTCTCTTCATTGTTGGCACTTTTATTTTCCTAGTGGGTTTTGATTTTTCTTGAGTTTTTATGACAGCAGTAGCTATTTTTCAGGTACCAAACCCAGTACTCCCTTGAGAATTTCTTGTAAGGGTGGTCATGTGGTAGTGAACTCTGGCAGTTTTTGTTTGTCTGAGAAATATACTATTTGCCCTTCATTTTGGAAGGATAGGCTTGTAGGGTAGAGTATTCTTGGCTGGCAATCTCTGTCTTTTAGTATTTTGAATATATCATCCCATTACTTTCGGGCTTTTAGCATTTGTGATGAAAAGTCTGATGTTAGTCTGATGGGTCTCCCTTATAGATGATTTGATGCTTCTCTCTTGCAGCTTTTAAGATTCTCATGCCAGCCCCATGGCTCACTCAGGAGAGTGCGGTGCTGGGAGTGCCGAGGCTGCAGGTTCAGATCCTATGTAAGGGTGGCCAGTGCGCTCACTGGCTGAACGTGGCACAGACAACACTGAGCCGAGGGTTGTGATCTCCTTACCAGTCAGAAAAATATATATATATCAATAAATAAAAGATTCTCTCTTTGTCTTTGAAATTTGCCAATTTGACCAACACATGTCTTCAAGAAGAACTTTTTGGGTTGAATATAGTTGAGGATCTTTAAGCTTCTTGAATCTGAAGATCTGTGTCTTTTTGTATATCTGGGAAGTTTTCTGCCACTACTTTTTGAATATGTTTTCCATGCAATCTCCTTTTTCCTCCCATTCTGGAATACCCATGACTCAGATATTTCAGCGCTTAAGGTTGCCTGATATCTCTCTTAGATTTAATTCAATGTTTTTAGTTCTATTTTTCTTTTTCTTTTTTTTTGGGGGGGGGTTGCCTTTGTTATATATACACAAACCATGATTACTTATTGTGTCCTTTGCCAATCACTCCCTATCCCTTCTACCCCTCCCCTTTTCTCACTTTTACTAACTAAAGGTCTGTTCTCTTTCTGAAAGTTCAACATTTTATCATGGTCTTTGTTTGTTTCTCAGCTCCCACTTATGAGTGAGGCCATGTGGTATTTCTCTTTCTGTGCCTGGCTTATTTCACTTAACATACTCTTCTCAAGCTCATTCATGTTGCTGTGAATGGTGGAATTTGATTCTTTTTTATGGCTGAGTAGTATTTCATCGTGTACATATAGCATGTATTCCTTATCCAGTAGTCTGTTGATGGACATTTAGGCTGCTTCCGTATCTTGGCCATTGAAAATAGAGCTGCAATAAACATGGAAATGCAGATATCTCTTCAACATGATAATTTCCATTCCTTTGGATACATACTCAGAAGTGGGATTGCTGGATGATATGGTAGATCTGTCTGAAGTTGTTTGAGAAGCCTCCATACTTTCAATGATGGTTGTCCTAATTTACAGTTCTACCAACAGTGTAGGAGTGTTCCCCTTTCTCTATATCCTCTCTAGCATATGTTATTCTCAGTCGTTTTGATAATAGCCAGTCTAGCTGGGATGAAATGATATCTCAATGTGGTTTTGATTTGAATTTTCCTGATAGTGATGGTAAACTTTTTTTATTTACCCGTTGGCCCAGCCCATCTCAATTTTGAGAAGTCGCATTACAGATGCTCAGAAGCCTCATGTGGTTTATGCCTACAGTAGTACTCAAAGCAGTCCTAGACACTAGCTTAGGTCTGAGTGGGAATTAGAAACTTATTTTGTTGTATCTTATTTGGTCATATAGAAAGATCGCTGCTGTTCTTTTTATTATAAAATGAAATATATTGATTTTTATTAGTCTGTGTGTGCTGTGTATATTTATAAATGTCTGTGCATATTCACACACACCAAAAATCTATATTTCTGAGTTAGAATGACCAACAAAATTAAAAGATTTCCAAAGTGGTCAATAGTAATTTTCCAGTGTATCAGGGGATGTTTACGGATTCCTCCCACTCCAGAACTACTCTGAATGTATGACTTAATTTGGAATAGACTGATGCCTCTTCATGTCTAACATGATTATAAAGTTTTGTGCATCTATTCAGTAAGTGGCTGATCATACATGTAATAATATTATATATGTAGAAATATATATATCAATATACATATATATATATAATATAATATAAGAGGGCTGTTTGGTTTTTTCTTTGTTTCTCTTTATTTTGTTTTGGTTTTTGCTATTGAATTGCAAGAATTTCTTGTATATTTTGGATACCAACACTTTTTCACAGAGTTTGTGAAATGCCCTCATGTATACACATACAGAGTGTATATATATATATACATATATATATATATATGTATATATATACACACACACATACACACATCCTATAACACATATACATATATTATACATGTATATGTGTATATATATAGTACATATATAAAATAAATATATGTGTATACATATATCATATATAATCAGGTAATTATAACAGTACTTAACTGCAGAATACAAATGGGATTTAATATAATATTCAAATTACTTGAGAGAGCCCCTGACACACATTTGCATTTGATCAATAATCATGGATGAAAGCAATAAACCCGGTTTAGAGATGAACATTTCTCAGGAATCATAAGATTCAGCCTCTTCATTTTATAATTGAAAGAACTAGGGCCAGAGAATAAAAGAAAATCTCTTAGAAAATACATTAATTACAGTGCTTATTTGAAAAACAGTGTCTTTGGTCTTTTGGTAATTATACTATCTTGACTTCATGTTTGTCTTTAATTTGAAGTGCAATTAGTTTTTAGGAATTGTAATGTTTATCACAAATAGGACTCTGGAAGAAGCACTCCAAAAAAAAATTTGTGTCTATATCACACAAACTAAAGTTTAAAAGATATTTTAAATCAAAATGCAGAATTTCCATCCTCAGAGAAAATATACTAAGCAGCACTATAGAGATAGTAAGCAAAAATCATTAGATCCAATATTTTTGACACCCTCGATAATACATACAAGCTCAAACTTCACCTTGTTATAGAATTTAGAACACATAGATGTATTCCTTCCGGATTGATATAGAACAGCAAATAGGCTGCACTGGACACTCTCTTGTGATTTCCCTAGTTGAGGGGGACTAGTGGGACTTTTCCAGTGAAACACCATGGAAAGATCTATAAAAGGCAACAGCCCAAAGCAGGAGCATGAGATATGATGTATTAGTGCCAGGACTACATGACAGTCACTATATCGGGTTAATAAGATTTATATGGAACTTCAGTCATGGTCCCCAAGAGAATCACACTTTTTCAGTTCATCATTGTTTCCTAAAGGACTATATTAACAAATTGAAAAGTATTTCAAATTCTTTAAAAATACAAGAGGAGAACTTCAGACAACATGAAATTCATTACTTTGCTCCTGGCACTATGAATAGTAAAAGAACTATTGAAGAAAAGAAACATGAAGTAACAGAAGAACATTGGATTTTTGACTACTAGGTGAGTCTAAATACTGGGATTTTATAAGGTTGTACGAAAAGCCTCTCTGGACTACATGTGGCCAGGTGTATGCAAAAGAGCTCTTTCCTCTGTATGTAGCTTTTAAGCATGGCACTGATATATGTAATATCTGAACTTCCTTTGAAATGTCTATATTAATTACTTCAAGATTTTTTTCCCTCAAGTGTGCTACGATAAAACTAGAGGCCATGCCAGTAAGGATTAAATCTTTGCTGACACAGCATTAATTGTGATGCTTTATCTCTGGTCCAGTTCCCAATAGGGATGATTATCCCAATGGTCATTATCAATAATCTATATTATTATATACATAAAGCAGTTGACCCACTTTGAGAAGGACTTTTTATGAGAATCATAAAATCCAATCTCTATTTTGAAAAGTCTTGACATCTTGGGAAAAAATTATGTCGAAACCACATTATTTCTTAAAAATTAGTAAACAATGTACATATTCAAGAAAATGTCCAGTGATAGACAGCTTAATGTCTAGTATACTAATCAAATACTCTGATTTTTTTATTTAATTAAAACTTTCTATATTGTCTTTATAAAATATTTTCTACATTCCTTAATTTCTCAGACATTAAATTATTCCTCTTCATCAAAGAGTGAATTTCTGCCCATAGATACTTATTCACCTTTGCTCCGTTTCTATTTATTATAGTTACTTTTACTTTAACCATTTTTTTTTTGTAAAGGATACTTTGATCTTGCCAATTATAAACACCGGAGACACAGTCTAAAAGTGAGTGCATATATGAGAGTGTGTGAGTCTGGGCATCCATGTGGGCAATTGCATGTATTAACAGTGTGCTAGTTTGGAAAGATGGATCTTTTCTTACATATTTCATCTTCTTCTACTTAATCATTTATCACTTCTATCATTTTTCCATGATAATACTATGCCTGTCTCATTATAAATCTTCTCTTACTACTCTTATGTCCCCTTTGCACCACAATCTCTGAATTATCTTCTTCTGTTTAATGTATTTAATTATGAAATAAAATAGGAAATATTTTTACTTTCTGTGTGTAAAGCTACTGAATATTAAAAACAAGTCCATTTACAAAAATTACACAGTGACTATTTTCTCTCTTTTTGAACCACTTTAAACATTGACCTGTGCTTTCCCTGTGATTTTCTTAAGAACTTTTAGAATGACTCATGATACGTTTTATGAAGATACAGACTTTATCAGTGCAGATGTCAAGTCCTACAGAGGAGAGTACTTTTCAATATTCTTTCTTTAATTGCTTGCTCAATGTATATCCTATTCTAACACAAGTGAGGAGTGATACTATGAGGAGGTCATGAAAGCCCAAAACAAAACAAAACAAAAAAGCAAAAGTGAAAATGTTCATGTAGTATAAATGCAACATAGATGCGTTATTTCAGGAATGCAAACGCATTATCAGAGTGGTGGGAGGCTTAGCATCAGCCTCATCTCTATCCTTCTCTCCCACTGCCCTTCAGGAGGACAGAGTGGAGGACATGACCAACCACACGACAGTGATGGACTTCATCCTAATGGAATTTTCTGACACCGTGGAGGTTCAGGTTTTCCATGCCTTTCTGTTTTTGATGATTTACTTGCTGACTCTCCTGGGGAATCTTCTCATTATTGTCCTTGTCACCGTGGACCAGTGTCTTCACACCCCCATGTACTTCTTCCTGAAGAACTTATCATTTCTTGATGTTTGCCTTATTTCAATAACAGTTCCTAAACTTATTCTGAACTCTTTATCACATAGAAGCATCATTTCTTTTGCAGGATGTGTGCTACAGGTCTTGTTAGTGATTCACTTTGCTGGGTCTGAGCTTTTCGTCCTCATGGCCATGTCCTATGACCGCTATGTGGCCATCTGTCACCCACTGCACTATGATGTCACCATGAACAGGGGAGTCTGTGTGCAGATGGTAGCTGTCTCTTGGCTCCTTGGGAGTATCTTTGGCATCTTATACTCAGCAGGAACTTTTTCTTTACCTTTCTGTGGTTCCAGAAAACTCCCACAGTTTTTCTGTGATGTGCCCTCTCTCCTGAAGATTTCTTGCACCAATAGGCATATTACTATTGATGTTAGTGTGGCAATTGGAGTCATTTATGCTATTTTTTGTTTAGTGTCCATTGGACTTTCATATATTTACATTTTCAATACAGTTCTGAGATTGCCATCTGGACAAGGGCGGTCAAAATCCTTCTCCACCTGTATGCCACATCTCATAGTTTTGATCACATTCATTATGACAGGCACCATTGCCTATCTTAGGCCAGTCCCCGATTCCCCACGTCTTGTGGATTTTTTGGTGTCTGTATTGTATTCTGTGCTGCCTCCATCTCTGAACCCCATAGTGTACAGTCTAAGGAACTAAGAAATCAAGGCAGCTGTGTGGAAGATTCTATGGAAACTAAGCCAGTATAAGTTTTATGGGGAAAACAATAGAACTAGTATCTAGAAAGGCTGAATGTAATTATTTTTAACAATTGCATGAGTTCTTTGTAACCTAGGGTAAATCCTTCAACATTTTTTATTTAAATAAAACACGTATCTTATTTTAAAATGCTAGAATAAGGTTCACAATTCCTGTTAATTAGTCAACGGTGATTTATGACAGAAACTTTAAGAGTTGGATATTTGTCACTTAGAGTGTGCTCCCTGTAAATCAGGCTTCAGAAGCACAATGGCAGGCCTCTAATGGCCTACGCAAGATGCCCGTGATAGTCATGTCCTAATTCTTGGAACTCATGAATATGTCACCTTATCTGGCAAAAAAGACTTTGCAGATGTGACAAAATTAAAGAGCCTGAGATAGGAAGATTATTGTGGATAATTCAAGTTGGCACAAACTAATGACATGGGCTAAAGAAAGGAACTGTCTAAGCTGTGGTCAGAGTGGCGTATGTCTATGGGAGCGTCTCTAGATGGTCTTTCAATGCTGATGTTGAAGATGGAAGATGGACGTGATCCAGAGAATGTGGACAGCCTCTAGAGATCAGAAATGCAAGGAAACAGATGTTCCACTCGAGACTCTAGAAAGGAATATAGCCTTAATGGCAGCCTGAGGACTTTAGCCCAGTGTGACTCATATTTGAACTCTCAATTATAGCACTGAAAAATAACAAAGTTGTGGTATTTTAAGCTTTGGAGTTTTTGATAATTTGTTATAGCAGCAATAAATAACTAACATAAGCTTAAAACTCTTGTGTCCATAAATGTCTCCTAAATCAGCATTTCTGGTACGAGCAAGTATGCAGACTTTAACACTAAAGTTTTAGTAAAAAGTCAGGAATGTTGAAAAGAACACACATATCTACTCATAGTTTCCACCATATAGTGGGAAAATATGCATCTTATGTCTTCTTTTGCATTTATCATTATTATTTTACAGATGAATAAAATAAGAAACTAATACTTTTTTAATTTTAGCATCAATATTATGACCTTATATTTTCGAATTTTCATTAAAATGAGGTTAACTTTTAATAACTTGATTTTTTTTAATTAATCAATTCCCTAATTCTTTTTTTTTCTTTTTTCTTTTTTTGTGGTGGTGGTGATGTTTGTTGTTCTTAGTACCCAATATATTATGATTAATTTTTTGGTGGCCAGTTATTTGGGATTTAGACTCTCAGTTTGCAGATGGCTTTTAAAATTATTTCTACTGTTATTTTATGTATAATAAAAATGTAAACTAAATGCATTTTGTATTGTGTAGAAGAATTAACAACTAATTGAAAATCATTAGCTTAAGCCGTTATTAAAATATTGCAGATGAGAAGCGAGGTCAGCTCTTAGACGAGTGTTTTGCAGGAAGCAAGTAGCTTAAACATTTAATCGAATAGATTGGAGAAGGTCAATCAGCGTTTACCCGCTTGAGAATTATTTTCTGTTCAAATTCTTGGAAGGTATGTGGAAATAGATTTCAATAGCTGCACGACAGTATGCAGGAACAGCAAGATTGGGGCTGCTTTCTAATAGCCTTTGAATTTTCAATATGGTTTTAGAAAGAAGAGCAGCAATCAGGGATAAGGTCTTGCTAGGGCTGGTAGGAAATTCTCAGTCTGCCAATATTCTCATCACAGGGACATTGTTTTCTACTCCTGAAATCACATCTCTTTTCATATTTAATTTAGTAAGGCTCTATTTGAACTTTATTTTAATTATATGACTTTCTTTGTGATACATTATTCGATATTTGGCATCTATCATTCCTTTCAATGTCACTGCTAACCCTGATATGATTTACAGGACATTTTGCACTTTTTTGAAAATCCTCATTTGAGACATCTGATTAGTCAGATACCAAATTTTGACATGTACTTGGAACTTTCTTATTTTCTGTGAAAATAAATTAATATATTTATTTATGTTAATATATAATAACAGCTGATTCCTCAATATTCTCTTTTTCAAAAAGTTGTTTCATTTTACACATGGCAGTAATGCTAGCACCTACCAAATGTTAACTTTGTACTACCTAATGAGTTAATAAATGTAAATCAATAATTATGTTGCCTGTCATAAATATGTACTCAATAACAGGAATAGTAATTAATATACTATTTCTAGTAAGTTATAAAAATGAAGTGAATTGATGCCATTACAGATTTGGGTTAGACACCATTACAAAATTAAACTTTTGCATTTCATTGTTTTGATATATGTATTTATATTCACTCATATTTCTCTCATTTATGCTTGTATTAATAGCAAGAATGATAAATAAAAGTAGACTTTTATTTCTACTTTGGCATAGTCTCCTGAATCCACGCTCTATCCGGATGAAAATATTACATACTAAATCAAATTTACATGTAGCTGAAAATTACTTACCAAGGAGACCCATTCCTGAACTGCTAAGTGTTGTGGTATGGACCATTTTAGTCAATGGTCCATACCCTGGTCCATTCCCTGGTTTTCAAAGCCTCCTCTCTGAACCCTTGGTCAGTTTTCATTGCTAAATCATATGATAATAGCTGGGTGATTTCACAATAAATGAAATATATATATGATTTATCCTTAATATCAGTGAGAGGCAGAAAGGGACTCAAATTGGCAACTCGATTGAAAAAGACTACAGAATGCAGAGCAGTACAACAAAAAGCCATTTTCATTTCAGACTGAAATAAATATATCAGTAGGAACCTGTCCTTGTGAGAAAGTTGCTGCATTAATAAGATAATAATAACTTCTGTTTTCATTTGATCAGTGTGTAAAAAATATTTAGAAATGAGTATGATGTTAGCTGTGGGCTTTTCATATATGGCCTTCATTTTATTGAGGTAAACTCCTTCTATACCTAGTTTTTTGAGAGTTTTTATCATGAAATGGTGTTGAATTTCATGAAATGCTTTTTCTGAATCTATTGAGATTATTGTGTTATTTTTATCCATTCTATTATTGTGATGCAACACAATTATTAATTTTCCTATTTTGAACAATCTTGACAACCCAGGGATAGATACCACTGGTGATTATGTATAATCCTTTCAACGTTCTATTAAATTTGGTTTTCAAGTACTTTGTTTCAGATTTTTGTAACTATGACAGATCTGAAGGGAGAAATAGCAATACAAAAAATGTGAATGTATCTCTCTCTCTCCATATATATGTATGTATATGTAAATAGATAGACAATTTAAAAATAGTTAATAAAGCCTCAAATCTAATTAAATGTGTAAGTATAAAGAACACTTAAGTAAAAAGCACTTTTACATGTACTATACATTTAATAAATACCCAAAAACAGTGTATTTAATAAATATTTAAAACAAGAGTTCTGAAATGTTGTAGATAGAAATTTTTAAAAGTGATCTGGTCTACTTTTCTCATTTTAATTAAGAACCTGGTGGTGAGATAGATAAAGCAGGTTAACTGATGTCACAATCTGAGGAGGAAGGAAAAATATTCGACAAATTCATCTGTCCAGTAAAGACTCAATTACACAATTAGGAATTCATTGTGACTTTTATTTTAGATCACAAAATTCAGTTGAAATCTGAATGTTTAGTCAAAAATCTCTGGAATTTCTGGAAAGGTCCCATGTCCTGTATATGTCCTTGTGGAGACTGAGTCTGTTCAAAACAGACTGGGATTCTCCTACCACCTTTTCTTTTTTTTCAATTTATTTATTAATATTATTATTTTTTTACATTCTAAGATGTTGCAGAGCAGTTGTGCGGGAGGGGGAAGGGAAGGAGGAAGGAAAGAGCGTGTGAGGAGTAGGAAGCAGGGGGTGCTTGGTCAAGGCCTGTGGCACCCCTCCTCATTCCAGCAGGGGAGACCAGGAGGCTTCCCGCATGGCTGGGTCATTGCTGGGCTGGACATAGGCTTCAAGGAAGCGTGGCTGAAACGCTTGGCCTCCCACCAACCCAGCCCAGGAGCCTGGGGTGCTTCCTGCCGTGTCTCAGTGGTCATCAAATGGCTGCGTGTGGTTGTCAGGGGGGCATGACTGAGGCTCATTGCCCTCCCCCATTCCTGGCTTGGGAGCCCAGGGGGCTTCCAGTCATTCTAGATTTTATAGGTGCTCTTTGGTGGTGTTAGAACTTTGCTAGGTAGTATCAAACTTTGTCTCTCACCTGTGGGTTGGGTATTTTGTTTTTCCTTTCAGTTTTGTGTTGGATTATTCACTGTTCCACCACCTAAACTCTGCACTGGAACTAATTTGCTCTTCTTTGCTTACTTCTAAAATGGAACTTCCTGTAGGAACCACCACTGGAGCCCTGCAGTTGAACTAAACAGCTTCTTTCCTTCTAGTTCCCTAGGAAAGGCTTTTTGTGCAGCTCAGTTTTTTGTTTTTGTTTTTTTAATATTTAATTATATTTTACTTTGTCAATATAAAATGTGGTTGATTATTGTGGACAATTACCAAAACCTCGCTCCCTCCTCCCTCTCCCCCCTCCCTCCAAAAATCTCCATTCTGTTTCCTTGTCGTATCAATTTCAAGGAATTGCAATTGTTATGCTTTCTTCGCCCCCCACCCTGGTTTTCTTTTTTGTTTGTTTTTTCATTTTTTTGTGAGTATTTATTTATTTATTTTTAACTCTCACAAATAAGTGACAACATGTGGTATTTCACTTTCTGTGCCTGACACATTTCACTTAATATAATTCTCTCTAGGTCCATCCAAGTCATTGTAAATGGCAGTATTTCATTCTATTTTTATAGCTGAGTAGTATTCCATTGTGTAGATATAACACAGTTTCCATATCCACTCATCTGATGATGGACATGTGGGCTGGTTCCAACTCTTGGCTTTTGTAAAGAGTGCTGTGATGAACATTGGGGAAGAGGTATACCTTCGACTTGATGATTTCCATTCCTCTGGGTATATTCCCAGCAGTGGGATAGCTGGGTCATATGGTAGATCTATCTGCAATTGTATGAGGAGCCTCCATACCATTTTCCATAGAGGCTGCACCATTTTGCAGTCCCACCAACAATGTATGAGTGTCCCTTTTTCTCCGCAACCTCACCAGCATTTATCGTTCAGAGTATTTTGGATATTAGCCATCCTAACTGGGGTGAGATGGTATCTCAGTGTGGTTTTGATTTGCATTTCCTGAATGCTGAGTGATGTTGAGCATTTTGTCGTGTGTCTGTTGGCGATTCATATATCTTCCTTTGAGAAATGCCTATTTCGCTCTTTTGCCCATTTTTTAACTGGGTTGCTTGTTTTTTTCTTGTAAAGTTGTTTGAATTTCTTGTATATTCTGGATATTAATCCTTTGTCAAATTTATATTTTGCAAATATTTTCTCCCACTCTCTTGGTTGTCTTTTAGCTCTGTTAATTGTTTCTTTTGCTGTGCAGAAGCTTTTTAGTTTGATATAATCCCATTTGTTTATTTTTCCTTTGGTTGCCCGTGCTTTTGGGGTCATATTCATGGAGTCTGTGTCCAGTCCTACTTCCTGAAGTGTTTTTCCTATATTTTCTTTAAGAAGTTTTATTGTTTCAGGGTGTACATTTAATTCTTAAATCCATTTTGAGTTGACTTTAGTGAAAAATTTCTATAATGAGAACTACAAACCACTGCTGAGAGAAATTAGAGAGGATACAAAAAGATGGAAAAATATCCCATGCTCTTGGATTGGAAAAATCAACATTGTGAAAATGTCCATACTAGCCAAAGTGATATACAAATTCAATGCAATCCCCATCAAAATTCCAATGACATTTTTCTCAGAAATGGAAAGAACTATCCAGACATATATATGGAATAACAAAAGACCACGCATAGCCAAAGCAATTCTAAGCAAAAAAAATAAAGCTGGAGGCATAACACTGCCTGACTTTAAACTATACTACAAAGCTATAATAAACAAAACAGTATGGTACTGGCATAGAAAGAGACACACTGATCAATGGAGTAGAATAGGGAATCCAGAAATCAAGCCACAAACTTACAGCCATCTGATCTTTGAGAAAGGCACCAAGCCTGTACACTGGGGAAGAGACTGCCTCTTCAGTAAATGGTGCTGGTATAACTGGATATCAATATGCAGGAAAATGAAATGAGACCCATACTTCAGTTTTTAATTGTTGACCATGTATATACTTCTGGGTCTTGTGAGTTCTGGTACAGTTGTGTTGTGCGGAAACTCTGGTCTGGGCATGAGTTTTTTCTGCAAACTGCATCCCTTGCAGTCATATATTTCAGACCGCTCTCCACTGAGTGGTGCTGTGATGATTGGAGGGCAGATCAGCTGCCCATGCTGTGCCCCAGTGTTCCCCCAATGGGCCTGTCTCCTCCACTGCCCACACTCCAAACATTTCCCATAGGATGGGCCATGTGCCAGTCCCTTGCAATGACTCACTGGACCCTGAGTGGCTCCTTTTCTACAGTTGTCTGTGGCCCCTTGCTCCTGTGTGGGTTCAAGACAAGCTGGCTTATCCCAAAAAGAATACTGATGAAAGACCAATTAAAAGTATATAAAATTCCAAAGTGGATTATTACATAAAGGATCTTTGGATATATTCTCTTCACATAATTTTAAAAAGCTAATTTGAAGAAACCCCATCAGACATCACTGTCCTTTAAACAGAGGCCTGCACCATGAACCTACATTCACATCTCTCTCTCTCTCTCTCTCTCTCTCACACACACACACACACACACACACACAAACACACACACACACAAACACACACACACACACACACACACACAGTGCCCAGTGCCACAGAGAAGCAGAGCAGGGACGCACTGGTGTCTCTGCAGCTTCCTGCCCTCAGAAGCATGTGGGTCTTTCCAAGTGTCTCACCAGTATAGCTTTAGGCTGGTAGGGTGTTCAGAGTTTGCAGATGAAACAAAGGAAAGGAAAATGTCTTGCCCTGAGACACGCAGCAAGGATGGTCCACTAACCTTCAAGAAGCAGGTCACACCATCAGGATGACTGCTGAGCAGCTGTAAAGCAACAGAAGGCAACTTCCCAGTGGGAGCTGTGCAGAATATTGGGGCTTCCACCCTCAGGGATGCAGGTCTGGGATCCCAGCTGCAGTGGGAAGCAGTATGATAGGCATACAAACACCATTTGCAATCAAAGGCAAGAGGGAGATGCAAAGTCTCTCCTACTTCCAAACAACTTTAGAAGAAAGGCTGTGCTGTGAAATGTGCTTAACATCATTTCCATATAGACTGCACCATTGGGTCGCACATAGCCCTAGACCTTCATTCAGCTACTACAACTACCACTACAACTTTTGACTATGATTACTAATATATTTACTATTTTACTTTCCTGGTTTATTTTTGTGTCTATACAGTAGTCAAACACCCTGTACAGGAGGCTTAGGGAGAGGAATGCAGAAGTGGGTACCCAAGCATACCGTGACATGGATAAATTAACCCAGTTTCTAAACTCCAGTGACTTCACTAAGACCACCTGCCTGCGTGATGGTCCCAGAATGTTCTGCTTGTCTCCTAACTCATCCTCATGTCCAGCTCAACAGGCCCATAGGGCCAAGAGAAATCCACTCACCACCACCACTGGATTCCCTTGGACTGTGACATTACAGATGGACTGTGCTAGTCATTGATATTTTCTTAATAAAACTTACTATGGGAGGGATCTGATGAGATGCAGAATTGGTAGGAGATGAATGAATGAAAAAAGAGAAGAGGAAAAAAGAACAGAGGAGGAGAGGTGTGGGGAGGGGAAGACAAAAGCCGATTCTCTAGAGAATAAACCTTGTTGCCTTGAAAGCATTCTGCATCAGCAAATCCTGGAACAGAGTGGGGATTGAAGGGCCAGCCCAGAGGAACAAAAGGGGGAAATAAAGAAGGTGACATGTGGGAAAAAAGAGTGAAGAGAAATAAGGACTGGCAAGAGCAAAGGAAACGTGCAGAGCAAAGCCTCCAGAGAAGCAAGGGCTTTTCCTAACTTTGAGAACAGTCCTTTCACTACACTTAATTAATCATTACACAGGGACATAAATGCTTAAATGTACAGAAGTACAGTCATACGCAACAAAAATGACAACACGTAAATTTAACATAGGATTGTCAACCTAGCACTGTCTGAGGACACAGGACGACACCATCTCCATTTCAACTCCTCCAGCCATGAACAAGTTTCTAGTAATGAAGCTCTCTTTTAGCTCTGGCTAAAATCAATGAGTGAAATGTAGAGGGAAGGAGAAAAAATGCTCCAGAGGGAGAGGGGAGGGAAGACAGAACAGCAAGCAGCACAGCAACAGGAACAACTTCGTTCTCACGTGCCGGGGCCCTGCAGGCCGGGAAGCCCTCTGACACACCCAGCTCCAGGCTCTCCTGCAACTCCAGCCAATCTCATGTTCTCTGGATCCATCCACCAAGAGACTGTGACAGTTGACTGATTCAAAAATGCTACAACATGAAAGAACAAAACTGTAAATAGAGTCCACCAGGCCCTGCTTCTGAAATCTCAGATCTCTATGAAAGCAGGGCCTGGGATGGATAGGTAGAGGCAGAGAATACGCTCATGAATGATAAAATCTCTCCCCTCTGTCAACTATAAAAACCATCTGGATTTCCCCATCTTCCTGCCCCAAGCCTTCTGCTGCCAGTATCTAGACATTTTGATCACTTGGTGTGACTCGACAGTGATTCAGGCCTGGGTTGGGGAATCAGAGAGGGGGTGGAGACTGAAGAATCATCACGTGACAGCTTCCAACTGACCTTGTTCTCCGACTTCCCCTTCTGATGGTCTGTCCTGGGTGTGGTAACTGAGGTTTTGGGGGCTGGAGAGGGGTGCATCTTGCAATCGGTCTTCATGATGCTTTGGTCTCTGCAGTGCTGGTGTTCTCTCTGCATCGTTGCTGGATGCAAAATTCCCCGAGGCCTGAGCCTCGCCTTGTGTCCCAGCTCCCTGCCAGGGCCCTGGTCACACCACACACATCACTGGTGCTGCCCCGGACTGACTGACCAAATGAACTTCTAGTACCTCTTTTCATCTCTGCGATCATCTGTTTCCTCCCCTGCCTGCTCTGGTACATACGAACTCCATGCTACTGGACTTGTGTGATGAGCAGCCCTCTCCTTTATGTAGCCCCCCTCCAAATACCACTTCTAAAGAGGTTTTTCATGTATCTGAGCCCCAAACCTGTTCTACTGGCCAGCACAGATATCCTTCCCATCTGCCTGCTATTGGGTCTAGCACAGAGACACTGCAGAGAAGCTGGTGAATGGTTTCTGCTTCTCTAAAGTCCCCAGGATTCCATAATTGCTCTTTGGAAGCTGTAACATTGTTACAGAAACAGATCCCAGTGAACACCAGGCAGAGAGACTTTTCCCTTGTCAGGAATCCTGCCCCCGCCAGGTTCCAGGATCACCAGCGTGGCTCTCTGTGCCCTCTGATCCTGTGGGGCCCAGTAGTGGAGAACACGTTCCTGCACCAGGGAAATCTGCATCCTCCCTTGCAGCTCCCAATTTCCTATCTTCTGCTTTTATTTCCCAGGACTGTGAGAGAGCATCCAAATATGATTGTATCAGTGCCTTGAATTCAGACCCAGTGTGTTACCTGACACATTCAGGTTTCCTTTGTGCCATTCCCGAGGAGTTCTATTATTGTAACCACATCTGTTATCCTTGATAACCCCCAAACTGACAGGAATACACTGTGTCTTACCCCAAGAAGCTCAGAGGACCCCACTTGCAGCCTAATGCTACCCACGGCATGTGGAGGAGCACAAGAGACGCTTTCCCTGACAAAGGCCTGGCTGCTCCCTGCTTGTCAGTCAGTAGGTAGATGCTCATGGGCCTTGAAATTGGGCCACAGTGACCTGAGAGGGGTCAAGATTAATATCTGAGAGGGTACAGTCACCTCTTACTAACCACACATGCATGTCCGCTGTCCCCTGAAGGGGCTGGGGGGCTCCTGAGCTACCCACTGATTGTCCACAATTGCAGTGCTGAGTGATAGAGTTCAATTCGTAAATCTAATTCCCAAAGATTCTAAAGCCACATCTAAGTTCATCAGCAGACTACAGTCATCAATTAATGGTGTCTGTCCTTGAGAGAGAGGAGCAGGACTTCATCAGCAGCCCTTAGTGCCAGCAAGTGAGGCACTAATGTCTATGCTCTGAGATCACTCGATATGCTGGAGAATGTGGCAGCTTAAATGACCTGCCAGGATCTGGTCAACTGATTGCAAATTGGCCTCAATCCTTTCCCTTTCCTCACCCACTATCCTTTCAAGTGGTGTCCACTACTTCACCCCTGGAATCTGGTCTGGCCTTGCAGTGAGAAGGCCAGTGGCCAGTTCTGAAGGCTTGCCGCCCTCCACATGCTCTACTGGAGTGCTGTGTCTGTCACAAGAACAAAGCCACACATGTCTGCTGAAGACCGAGAGACCACATGGAGCAAGGCCAGGTCGTCCCACCTGTGGCATCTGAGACCAGCCATTCCCCAGCTGAGCCAGCCAGTGGCTGCAGACACAGGTGAGCCCTGCAGAAGAGCTGCCAGTGAGCTCAATGGAAATGCATTGTTTGGTGCCACTGGGCTTTGTGTTTTCGTTTGCTTGTCTTACACAGCATTATGATAACAGTAGAGAATGGATAAAAATTTAGCAATAGATTGCATCCTGTAGAATCCTGCCATAACTGCTGACAATGAACGTCAGATTTTTTTTTTTAACACTCTTGGCATAGCTGATTCAGTCCAAGTCTAGTGCTTCTCTATCTGTGTTGAAGGACCAGCTAATTTTTTTACATGTTACTTTATATATTTTTACATTTTGTTTGAAATAATGGCAGATTTACAAGAAGTTGAAGAAAATAGAATAGTACAGAGGATACAGGAGGCGCTCACTTTCCTGTGCTCGGGTTTCAGGACACACCTCTGGGTTTCCAGCCACTCCCTGAGGTCTCAGGCCCCCTCCTCTGAGCTCTCCCCAGGGGGAAAGTTACTGTTGCCAGTTAGACCTGTTTTCAGCACCAACCCAGGAAAATGAGACCACAGGGCTGGCTATGCAAATCCAGTGGCTGGGCATGCTCGATAGAGAGCACAGAATACTCTTGAATACGCCTGGTGCATGGAACTGGGAACCACCCCTTAACTGAATGTTCATTACATAAACTATAAAAGTCAAATCCCAGCTGAAGGCGGGTCGCTGCTCACTGTCCTGGAGGCCATGGCTGAGGTGTGTACGTTTCACTTTGTGTCTAACTTGCTTTCAGCAGCAGCTGCTCCTTCTCTGGAGCCAGCCTGCACTCTGTACTGAACTTTAAGTGTGTTTTTCTTGCTTTTGTGTTAGAATTGATCCCTGTACTGAACTTACTTCTGTGTTAGACTTGGTGTGGGCCCTGCTCAGTGTCTGGATCATGCCGCACTTTCTCTGTGCAGATGGTATTTCTTATCTGTTCTATTAAACTTGTTCTCACCATCTACTGTGACTCTGCACTTGAATTCTTCCTGGGGCAGAGTAAGAACTTGGTAAGAGGACTGGGTGGGTTGAGGCTGAATATTGTGGCCCTGGACCCTACCTCTGACATCAGGACCATGCAGTGTTTGGTCTTCTGGGCCTGACTCCCTTCACTGCACATCAAGAACCCCCTTCATACCCAATCAGCAGGAGGAGGAAGATGCATAAAAAGAATTGATGAGATGAGAAAAAAATAATAGGACAAGAACGTGTCACCCTTCTGACCTGTGTGAGAGGAGACCCTCAGGGAGTTCATTTGTCTATGTAATGGTGACATCTGTGAGGATGGAGTGACCAAGTCCAGTATTCACCAGGTGGGAGCCCTGATAGGTTTCTGCAGATGTCAGCAAAGGTACAGGTGGGGTCACTTGGGGTCATGGACAGGGTCTTAGGGCAGATACCAGGTAGGGCAGGTGTGCACGTGCGAGGTCTCAGTCTGCTCCTGGTCAGCGGCCCCCGCGACCAGCCAGATGAGCTGCCGACTCTGCCTCCACCACGCTTCCCTCCCTGTCCTTTTCCTTGGCCAGTGGTCAGCAGCATCCGTTGTGACCTGCCCCCTCACAGGCTCAGGATGTGAGGGTGGCAGATGCCAGGAGTAGGAATAGAGAGGAGGAGGAGGAGGAAAAGGGGGAAGGAAGCTCCTCCAGAGCCCAATCAGCCCAGAAATGGAGGTGACTGTGGATCATCCCCGGGACGCTTTACACAGACTGTCATTGCCTGTCCCACGCTCTGCTGGCACCATAATCCTTTACTTCCCCGCCAGTCCTCTCTGTGTCCTCACCAGGCAAAAGATGAATCACAGTAAATCACTTGATGGCCTTGACCCTGGTGTCAGCTGAGAGTGGGAGGCTGTGGGCCTGTGGTCTCTAATGAGGTATGTGGGAACCTGGGCTCCGGGTGGCCATCGTACTGCTGAAGACCTTGCCAGAGGGAGGCTGGGAGAAGCTGGTCTGTGGCCTGGGCTGCAAGACCTTGACCTTTCTCCTGCCTCAGATTGTCCTGTGCTTCCTACAGAGCTCTGGGAGCAACAGAAACAGGCACGTTGTAACTGACAACAATTTATTTTGAATGAGGCCGATTGCAAGGACTGCTGTGCTGGGCGGCTGACGTGGGCCTTCACTGTGAGCCTTCTGTAGGCAAAACAGGGCATGGGAATAGGGCTACCGTGGGAGTGCAGGACTGGGCCTGTTCTGTGGCCCTAGGGGTGGCCACAGCTGATGGAGAAGTGGCACAGACCCAGCACTCCTGTTGAAAGCTGACATTGGGGAACCATGGGGCCCCAAAGTCCACATCGCTGGGGAGGTTTGGCAGTGAGCTCCACTGCAGGAGTTTCCATATTACTGCTGGCCTGTCCTGGACTGGGGCCCTAGGGGTGGCCACAGCTGATGGACAAGTGGCACGGACCCAGCACTCCTGTTGAAAGCTGACGTTGGGGAACCATGGGGCCCCAAAGTCCACATCGCTGGGGAGGTTTGGCAGCGAGCTCCACTGCAGGAGTTTCCATATTACTGGTGGCCTGTCCTGGACTGGGGACAGGCCAGCCACACCCTGATTTCCCCGGGCACCCAGTGAGAGACCCGCAGCCCTGGGCTCTGAACAGGCCCCCTCATGCTGCTGGGCCTTGGCCTCCCAAAGCTGCTGGACCTGGGCCGGTGGGCCCGAGACGGCCAGTCCGACATCTCTGGGGTGAATCTCCATGCTTCGGGAGGCCAGCCGAGGCCCGGGTCCTGAGGACACCAGATCCAGGCCCAGGACCTCCCTCGGAAATTCATCTCTTCTCGCTGAAAGAAAAGCAGACACGGTCAGCTTCCACACGGAGCCTATCCGGCCCTTCCAGGACAGGCCCTAATGAACCCGGCTCCCTGCAGTGCTCCTGGTTGCTGTGTGGCCGCCCTGTCCTGACAGTGAGGACATTCCTGCAGGCTGATGACCCCAAAGCAAAGGGTGTGATCAGCCTGAGTCTTGAGAACTGGCAGGGCACCTCTAGCTGCTCCTGGGACATCCACGTGGTGTTTGGTGTGGGCTGGCTCAGGCTTTCTGCATCAGGCCCTCACCTCATAGGAGCTGGGCCTGGGCATCAGTTTTGACTCAGAACTCAAGCGTGAGACACCCTGTCACCTGACCCCCTTGCATGGGGGCCTCTCCCCTTGCCACCAGGTACTTGGCCCCTCTGCTCTCTAGGGCCATCTGCTCCTTGCCAGGACTGGACCATTCCCACACTCAACAGAACTCTAGGTACTGCCTCAGGCCTGAGGGTCCCATGTGTGCCCTCGCCCTGAGTCCTTTTGAGCTTTGCTACATGATTCTTTTCAGTGTCTGGCTCAGGGCTTGTTGTCCTGACGACGTTGTGTGGGAGTTCAGGGTGGGAGGGGTGCCCTGCTGCTCTCTGGGGGGCAGTTGCTGCTCTCAGGTGGGGTCTTCTGCTTGAACACAAAGGTCTGAAGGCTGCTGTGGCCACCAGGCGGTCTTGGAGAACAAGAAGTAGAGGGTGTGGGGAAGGAGCTGTTGGCAGATGGAGACATCCCCCTCCTCACCTCTGAGGCTTCTGAGGACAGCACCTGCCCTGAGGCCCTGCTGGCCTTGCTTTCAGAAGCTTCTTAGAGCAGAGGAGGGGAAAGGAGGCAGAAAGTCCCGTGGGCAGGGCTGGTGGTTCCTGGGACTCCTGATTATTTACTGCCCCCAATGGCGAGTCACCAGTGCACCTCCTGCTGTACTCACCTAAGGGGGCCAGGCCAAACTTGGCTCCATGCACTTCTTCCATAGACACCCGAAGTTGCCTGAGCACCTCATCATCCTGTAGGGCCCAGTCCCTGGACAGTTCTTCCGTGAAAAATTGTAGAATGCCAGCCTGGTGCAGCTTCTGGAGGAGTTCTAAACATGGGGGTGGGAGTCAGCCTAGAATAGGTCCCCCCCGGGTGATTCAGTCCCCGGACCTTGCTCACTTTCAGGACACCTCCTCCTGGGTGGCTGCAGGGTCCTGCCTCGGCCATACCTGGGTTCCAGGTGCACATGGGAGGCCAGGGCCAGAAGTAGACCAGGCCAGGAAAGTGCCCTCCCCGCTCCTACCTCTGTCAGTGTCATGTCAGGGGTTGGGCTCGGTGTCTAAAAAGTCCCACGGTGCCCTGCCCCACCCCCCATGTTTGGCCTGGTTTGTACCCTCCTCCATCCAAGACTGGCTCACTTTGGGCTGAGGCGGCCTTGTGGTCAGTGTAAACAGTTGCCCTTGGCAGGCCAGGTCCTGTCCTGCCTGCTTGCCACCCTGAGTTCCCTGGGGAACAGGCATACTTACTTCCATGAATTTTCATCGTAGTATATGCCATGCCTGTTAGTACTGGCTCACCCTCCAATATGAACACATCAAAAATCCTCAGGGAGAGGTGGAAAGGGATCTGTGGGAAGAGCAGGTGTGGGAGATGCAGGCCTGGCTGGGCCGAGTCCTGGTGGCCTGAAGTCGGCCCACTGGGGCCTCACTTTGTAGTGTGGAGCCCCAAGCAGGGAGGAGATTCTCCATGAGGCTGCCTGAGACACGGTCCTGCAGCTTCTCAAGGGGTGAACTCAGAGCAGAGAGGCGTGTCTCCCGCACAGAGGGGCTGCTGGGGGCTCAGGGCTTCCTAGGGCTCTTCCAGAATAGGTCATGGCTGGGTTTGCCCGTGATTCTGACCCAGAGCCCTGGCTTCCCACATGGGACAGGCCTCTGCAGGGCCTGGCCTGTCTGCCCAGCAGGGACATGTCTATGCATCCTGTGAGGTGGGATCATCTGGGTTCGACAAAGGGAGCCACATGCCCAGGCTGGGGGAGCCAGGTGCTGAGCGGAAGGAGGGTGTCCAGCCCCACATGTCCCTTCACGGACTTACCTCCTCCATGAAACACTGGCTGAACCAGTAGGTGTATACATCTGCTATCACTCCCTGGTCGTCCTGACAGAAGGAACGCAGGTGCTTAGGGACCCCTGGGTTGGCCTGAAAACCTGCCAGTTCCAGGGCCTACTGGCAGGCAGTTTCTCAAGGGGCAACAAACCTGGGGGTGGTGGCCAGGCCTCTGCCCCCTGCACAGATCCTTGGATGACCAAATGTCCTTAGCCCTGGTCAGCCTGAGTCTGCCCCTACTCCCCGTGGTTTTGTCCCTCCAGGTGAAGGAAAAGGAAACCAAACTTTAAATGCATTGACAGTCACATATTCCAGAAAAGGCTCTGGTGACTACACCCCTCAGCGTGGCAGGAGGGGCTCGGGCTTTCCCTGTCCCCCTGACCTGCCGGGACCCAAGCCCTCGAGGGAGGAGGCGAGGGGAAGCTTCACTCACCAAGTGCTTCTGTAGCTGTGGAAGCATTGTTCTGAGCAACTGCTCATGAAAGGACAGGAGTCTGCGCAGCTTCGGGGCTCCTGGTATGTAGAATCCTGAGAAACACAAGGTCCCCCGACATGAGCACCTGCTTCCCCAGCCAGGTGGAGCCAGGCATGCAAGGCCGTACAGTGACACAGCTGAGGTAACCTGGGAAGGCTGAGGTCCAAGGCTGGAGGAGTTGGGCATTGCAGGGTGCCCCCCAAACCCAAGGCTTCTTCCCCTTCCCACCCAGTGACCCCACTATGTGTCCTCAGCCTTGAGGACAATGGGTGGGGATGTCCTCTCAAGCGTGGGTAGACTCGCTGCCCAGATGTGTCCTGCAATGAGGCCCCAGTAGAACTGTGCCGACTTCTAGGCAGTAAGGAAGGACGATGGCAGATTGAAGGGCCGTGTCAGCCACGTTGGAGCCCTGTGCGGCCATCGGGGTGACAGGTGTGAATGACGGGGAGGGCTGTCTCTTAGACTACAAGTCTGGCTGGGGGACACCAGTTGGGAGACGCTGCCCACTGAGCTCTGTCTGGTTATTGGAAGGGTCGCTGGCAGGATGGCCAGCATGAGGCAGAAGGACCAGCAGAAAGGAGAAAAAGGCCTGGACAAGGACGAGGCCACAGGGCCATGTCCACAGGAAATAGAAAGCAGGCCACAGCGAGGCTGTGGGTCCCTTCTCTGATGGAGACACAAGGGGTCCAACTCAGGGTTATGGGTCCCTGTCCAGACTTGGGCTGCTGTGGGGCTGTCCCTAGGGGACTGACCTGGAGACTCATAAACAGTTGGAGAGGGACGGTGCCGTGGCTGTAAGCCGCCATCACTTGGCCAGTGTGGCCATCCCCGGCTTGGCTGCACAAGGCACTGTGGGCAGCTGTTCACCTACCGTGCATGTTGTGACACTGATTTGTCATGAGCTGGACCAGTGCCCAGAAGGCGTCCTCCTCGTTCAGGTGCATGAGCAGGATGGCAGCAATGTGGCTCATTCCCTCACAGTAACCCACCTCCTGCAAGAGCCAAAGTCACCATGCAAGGTTGTGCCCTGAGACAGCTGAGGTCACCTGGGATGGCTGAGGTCAAATGGGAGGACTGAGGTTGCCAGGGAATACTTTGGGCAGCTGTGAGGACCAAGGTCACCTGGGAGAACTGAGGTCAGCTGGGAAGGCTGAGAATACCTGAGAAGACTGAATAAAGTTAACCTGAAAGAGCTGAAGTCACATGAGAGGCTAAGGTCACCTAGGAAGGCTGATGTGAACCAGAGGGACTGAGAGCACCTGAGAATGCTGAGGTCACTTCGGAGGGCCAATGTCACCTGGGAGAACTAAGATCAAACAGGAGAGCTGGTGAAATCTACAGGGACTGAAGTCACGTGGAAGGACTGAGGTCACCTGGGAGAGCAAAGGTCCCAGGTAGGCCAACCACAGGCCTCCGAGTATGTGGGGTCCAGCCTCTGTGCCCTTCCTGGGACACTGGGCATCAAAACTGAGCATTTCCCACACATGTCAGGTCACACGGAGCTCCTGGAGGGATTCCTGCAGGGCAGTGGCCAAGCTCTTCTGGCCAGAAAGGTCAGATCAAGAACTGACGAGAGCCCCCCTCCCATATGCCGGGCCAGGGAGGCCTCTGCGCCAGGCTCAGGCCAGCACCCACTGTCTGGATTCGCCATGAGGGATGGCTGTCACTGAGCGCCCACCGCACAGAGTCCAGAGATGACCCACAGGCTGCCTGGCACAGGAGGACAGCTAAGTTCAGGCCCCACGTGGGCAGCCTGAGGAGTCCTCTCGGTGGCTTTCTCTTGAAAGAACGGTCTGGAAATCGGGGGCAGAGCGACAAGCAGCTGATCAGGAGCCCCTCCCACACTGCCGCACTCTGTGGGGTGCACGGAAGGGGAACTTTGATCTCTGCCCAGTTTCTCACGAATCGTATGGCATTTGTCAATGCACACTCATCTGATGAAAGCCCATGAGGCACCTCGCTCCCCTGGAGAAGATCACTCCAGACACGAGCATCCTGTGACACTGCCAAGCCCTTGGGATTTCGGACATCCCAACAGGAAGGTGTCTGTCCTTGTTCTAAGGAGCAGTGGTCAGGTCCGCTTGAGGGCGGAGCCTGGACCCACCCTCTCCATCTCAGCTTGAACTTAGAGACCTTCCTCTCCTCTCTGGGACCTCTGTGAGAGCAGTGACCTCGCACCCTAACTAGGATGTCCTGGGTGCTCATGAATCCTGAATTTTCAAGAAGCAGCCACACCCCCTGGGACACCCAAGCCAGTGACTATGGGAACGGGCCCGGGATGTCGTTGGTCAGGGATACTCACCGTGTCATAGGCAGAAAAGGCTACCAGCACGTGGAAGAGTTCCTGCTGCCTAGGAAAGGGCAAATAGAGGGTTCTGTGGGTTCTGTGCCCATGCTGTTAGTTTCCTGTGACCTAACAGACCCTGAGATGCACCTGCCCTTCCCAGTCTCCCCTCCCTGGGCACTGGGCCACCCCTTGTGGCAGTCTGGTAAGGGCAGGAGCACAGCCAGCCACTCAGGCCCGGCCACAGCCTCACCTCGGCACCTGCCTTCTGCCTCCCTCTGGCTGCAGCTGGGTGGCTCCTTTCCTACCACCGTCCCTGCCTCTCCACACCTCACTTGTCCCTTCACTGTTTACTCTGCCTGCCTCTTGTCACCCTTTAGGTCTCCGGTCACAAGTAAAAGGCCAGCAGTCCCTGGTCCTGCCACCGTCCCATAGGTCCCTAACCCTGATCCTCCTGGCTCACGGAGAACAGTTTTCACCATGTGGCATTACTGTGATTGCTGCCATCATTCTCAGGAGCCAGCTGGGTTCTGGGCCCACATGCCTCAGCCCCCGGTTCAGGACTTGGTGCCCGGTAGGCGCTGGGTACATGGTGCACGCCAGTCCCTGTGCCAGGAGTGAGCTCGGCAGCTGTGTCACCTCCCTCCTCTGGGAACCCTGCCTCTCCCCTGGGAACTCTCCATGTTCCTGGGGCTCCCATGTCCCTCTGGATTTCCTCATCTCCCCTGGGGCCTCCACTCTCCGAGATCCACACCCCCCAAGGGCTTACTTGATGCCATAGCGGTCCCGAAACATCACATGGTTGGGGAAGGTGCAGCTGACTTCAAGGTCAATTTTCTGTATTTGTTGGCAGAGCATCTTGCCCTGCTCCTTCATTCTCTGCAGGACAGGGCCAAGAGAAGAAAGGGTCTCAGAGCAAGTCTGAGACTCACTGCCATGGGCACCAGTCATACAGGGGTCAGTGCACGTGACCGGGAAGGGAGTTTTTGCTGCAGAAATGTCCTCAGGATTGTTCCCACAGCCAGGGGCAGTCTCCAGAACACAGCATGACCTCAGTATCCATGTCACAGTCTGTGCTCAGCAGTCCTGGTGGGGGCACCACTGAGGACGGCCCACTGCTGATGGGCAGGGCCCAGACCCCTGCCCCTTAAGCCCCTTTTAGATACATGGGGACCAGGCCACCCCAGCCCGGGGCTCTTGCTCCATCTCCCCGGGGACTCAGTCCTCATCTGGGGCTGCCCCCTCCTGACCATCTGTCACTTTCCTTCTCTCCTCAAAGGGCCTCTCCCCATGGATGGGAGCAAGCGCTCCCCGGGCCCTGAACTTGCTTCCCCCGGAATGTTTTACTCAGGACCTGTTCCCGGGGCTGCCTGGCCCCTACCCCACAGGGCTTTCCAGGAGTCCAGGAGGGCAACTCGTGCCTGGGCTTCCATTCCCTGATGCCACCTGTCAGGGTGACAGTATGGAGCCAATGCCAATCCCTGTGAAAGCTCCTGTGCTCAGCTCATTCACTTCTCAGGAGCTCCCGAGAAGAGAGTCTGACAGAGGGACAGGGGTTGCCCTGTGATCCAGGAGAGCTGTGCCTGGGGACTGTGCTTCTAGGCCTGTGAGCTGTGATGGCTCCCACACTTCCTGCTGCTAAAAATGTCCTGGAGGAGCCCAAGCCCCACAGCCCTGACACCCCCAATTTGGGGCTTAGGACTCTAGACTGGCCACACTGATGTGCACATTTCCGCATTTCCACTGCTGTTTCCTTATAAAGAGGACATGGCCAGATCCCTGCACCTTCTCTTGCAGCCTCCTAACCTGCTAGATTAGATTTTGGAGAATCTTTTGAGTTGTCTTATATGCTCATGTACTTAGAATGCACTTAACTGCAGGTAAAGATAAATCCTTCTTCTTTGTTTTTTTATTTGTTTAATTTGCATAAGTTTCCTTTATTTTCCCCCAAATTTTCTAAAATCAAGGAGGGTAAGAAAGTCCTGTGTTTCCTTCTATTTGATTTTCACAGGAATGGCTTTGGGAGTTCATGGCCCTCTAAGATATTTTCCACTGCTCTTTTCCAAATAGTTTAAAAATAATACTTAGTTTATTGCTATTCAGATATTAGTTAATGCTTTGTAAATGGCTGCTGAGCTTCTGGGATCTCCTGATATCATTTATGCCTTTTATTTCTTACTGTGTCCATGGGTTAGTGACCACACATTGCGCTCTGCTGAGCCTCCTGTGGTTTCTGGAATGTGTCCTCCTTGGTTAGGATATATCCTTTTTTTGACATCTCCCTACATTCCAGCTGGGAAGAACATATTTACAATGCTCCATCTATAAAGTTCCATAGGAAATGCATCCCTGGGTCTTTCTTTCTGGGGACAGGTTTACAAGGTTTGGGTTCTTAGGCTCACAGCTTCAGTGAGCATTTGGGAGCTTTCCCCTTTCATCAGGTCTGGAAGATCCAGGCTGAGGAGCTGCCCGTGTTTAGAAGAGCGTGTGCACCTCAGCCATGACCAGCCTGGCCCTTGACGGATGGTGGCCCCTGTCTTTTAATCGGTACTTTGGTCATCATTCAAGGAAGGCTTTTCTTTTTCTCTACCTGGTTTGGTGTTGCTTGGGAACTCATGATTTCCTCAATTTTCAACAGTGTGCCCAGCAAGATGCAGGCAGCTTTCCCTCCTAATTCCCTTTATCCTCACCTTGCCTGTGCTCAGTGCCCCCTTTCTACAAATTCCTCACATTTTATTCTCCCTCGTTTTCATGCACTATGCTTGGGAGAAGTTTTGTGCTGAAACTGGCCTTTTCAGAAAACTGCTTTTGTGTTTTTGTTTTCATCTCCTAGCTCTTTTGGTTTTCCATCTCATCTTGCATTTTTAAACTCCTTCTTTCTACTGTTTTATTCCACCTGAAATTCAGGTGTCCAGGCATGGCTGGGGCAGGTGCCACGTGGTCTGGGTGCATCCTGGTCCTATCACTGTCAGGTGTGCCCAGAGTGCCCAACACGTGCAGCCCCCGTGCTGGAGGGTGGGGGCTGCCCCACACCCTGGGCACCGCTCGCTCTCACGGTGTGTGTGAATACTGCCCAGTGGAGATGACCTGCGTCCACCACCGCTGCCTCCTAGGGCTCCTGCTCTTCGCCCTAACCTGTGAGCTTTCTGACCCTTTCAACATTGGGACGCTTTGATGATATGCCCAAAATGCTGTGGCACTCCTTGCTCGAAAAGGTGCAGCCTAACTCCCATTCCTTTGAGTGTTGGCCAGACTTGGTGACATACTACTCATAAAGAGAAAGTGCCAGAAGAGAGAGAGAGAAACTTCAAGGTGAGGTTGTAGGAGACATGGCCGTGAAAAAGCAGGATGGGCGTGGAGGCCCAGATCCCTGGGATGTGCACCTGAGCACCCTGCAGGCACCGCTTTTCCCACATAGGGCACCCGGGCCCCTGGCCACGCCAGGCCTGTGCGTGCTGTGTCTGCTTGAGTGGAAAAGGGCCACACCTGGTATTTGCCTGGGTTCTGCATCTTGACCTTGTCCACACCCAGTAGAAGAGACCAGGCCCGACCCCGCACTTGGGGGGGAATCCCCTTGTACACCCGGCGAGATATCTGTGGAGAGAAGAATGCTCTGGAGAGAGTCCACAGGGTAACCGCGGAGGGGGAAGGGGGAATCACAGAGTGATGGTTCTGGAAGATTCCCGTGTTTGTCTTCATGGTTCCTCTGGAGAGGCTAAGTCTACCTAGAACTGGGCCTTCTGTCTTGTGGGTACAGACTGGATGGGGATTGTGAACTGTGATCTCCATGACTTCCTTCCTCTGGGGAGAACAGGAGGCATCCCTGTCCCTGGCCTACATGTGGCCCAAACTCTGGCATCAGATTCTCTCCCAACAATGTGACCTTTGCAGGGATATGTAGGAAAACTTGAGACCCAGGCCTGTGGCCATTCGGCATCAGGACAGGGTGGCGCCCAGCAGCTGAGAGACAGGCGGTGCCAGGGATCATGTGTGAACACCACTTACCCTCCCTCTGCAGAGGGTGGGCACAGGGGCCTCCACTCCCCACATTACCTTTTGGCTGCTTTTATATTTATCCCAATGTTGAAACATCTTCAGCCATTTGTGGCATCGGGCAATTTCCTTCTTTGTTTGCTGTAAAATGAGAGATGATGGACTTAGCTGAGGTGCCACGCTTTTTGGAGTGGCCCATGAATGCCATGTTACTCTTGTGCTTGGGGTCCTAATGGGACAGAAATGGAAAGAGCCAAACCAGGTGCAGAGCCTGGGGCTGAGACCCTCTGACTGGGTGAGCACGAGTGGCCTGGCCTGGTGAACACAGGGCATGGTGTCCTCAGGCCACAAACCCCCATGCCTAGATGGGGTCCCAGCCTCAATATGGGGTCCTGTTGGCCAGTGGCAGTCACTCCTGAGCTGCATGTGCAAATGTGGGATGGGCATGTTTAGTAATCTGCCCCTGGGATGGAGTCCTGGGATCAGGAGCTCAGAATCTCGGCCCATCCTGGTGACTATGTGTCTTTCCTATGGTCACCTGCCTGTGGCCACAGGCAGGCCAGACTTGCCTAACAGGTGACCAACCAAGCCCTGGCAGAAGGAATAGCTCTTACCTTCACCTCCTGGGTGGTGACACGGGGAAGCTCCTTCTCACTAAAAGGCAATGGAGTCAGAGCTGAGGACTTCCTGCAGGCCAGGAACCATCCCCTTCCCTGAGCAGACCCCAAGGAAGGACGGGCTCCCTTCCCATCCACCTGCAAGTTGCAGCCCCGGAGACCACATAGGAAAGGGAGGACAGGGCCTTTTTGCTGGCTGTCAGCCAGGACGGTCTGAGACACAAAAGCAAAGGAGAAGCAGGGCCAGCCAGGGCCGCTCAAGGGCCATGGGGGCTGGGGGTGCAGCATGCACCTGCCCCTCCTGGGCTGCAGGCAGCGCCCTGTGGGAGAGGTGAGAGGGTCCAGAGCTGCTAAGAAACAGCACTGCCTGAGGGTCAGCTGGCTCGTCTCTGACAGCTGCCCCCACGGAAGTTACCCCATCACTTTCATGGGGTCCAAGGGGTCTGGGTTCAGACCTTCCCAGTGTGTCGAGGGTGCACCCTGGAGCTGTCTTATATGACACCCCACCCCAGCCAAGCTCTGAGCATCCAACACACCCTGCCTGTGTCTGCACCCTGGCCTACGGTCGTGCCCGTTCCTTGATTTCACCCCATCCCGTCTGGCCCACAGACCCTGTTATCACCTCAGCCACTTTGACCCTGCTCTTTCCCTTGCTCTGTGAGATCCTCTGAATGTGGCCCCTCAGCACCCCGATCAGCCTAAACTCCTGCCTTGTGCCTGTTCTGCCTGTGCTGAGAGACACCACTGGGTGATGAACAGCGACTGAGAGCCCTGCAGGTGGCTGGGATCACCCTGGGCCAGATCTCCAGTCTCAGCTGGCTCTTGCCTTCCCCTACAGTGGCTTTCCTCCTCATGCCTTCCTGCCCTGTCTCAGCCCTTGGCATCCTCTCCCCGCCCACGGTGTTCCCGAGCAAGCAGAGAGAGGAGTCTCCAGTGCGCACTGCAGGCCTTGGGAGTGACTGAGGCCCCTGAGGCTCAGGGGTCCCAGGTGGAGTTGCTGTCCCTGGCCCCACCTCATCCAGCCTGTCCACCCCCAGTGCCTTCACTCTATCCCCAGGCTCGCTCAGTCAGAGGCATCCTCGAGTCACCCGTAACATCTGGTCCCCTGCAGCCCAGCTCCCCCAGGCTCCTTCCCTCTCTCCATCCTGTGACCTCAGGAAAGACAGACTCCATGCTGGCCTCCTCCCCAACAGGCCTCACATGACCTCCCAGCACCAGACCAATGGTTGAGGTGGCCTTCATCTGCCACCCCTGCCTGCCTCCATGACCTTCCCCCTTCCATTCCTGGGCTGGGGCCCTGTCCCTGCCCCTCATCTCACTCCATGGCCATATTCTTCCATACACTTTGTGACTCTTTGTGCCCCACTGATCCGGGCGGGACCTGATGGACAACTGTCCACAGGCTGGACCAAGTGCCCTCGTGCCCTCTGGTCCCACTCTGCTGAGCTGACAGCAAGACAGGCTCCTTCTGGGGACAGGGCTCAGCCTTCAGGTTGCCTCTTTCCTTTGCAGACATAAAGGCCACACTTCTGAGAGCCCAAGGGCCTGGCCCAACCACAGCTTGGTACCCGCCCTCTCCCCAGAGCTGCCTGGATGAGCCACGGAACTGCAGCCATGTGCTGACCGGGGTGGACCTCTAGGGGAGCAAGGGACTTGTACCCACCCTGGGAATAAGGTCAGCACAAGCCTGGGAGACACACCCTGCCTCATCCTGGCCTTTTCAAGGATGGATCCTGATGGAGTTTGGATGTGTTGTCCCCTCCAAAACTCATGTGTAAATTTGATCTCCGGGCCAGCTGGTGGCTCACATGGGAGAGTGTGGTGCTGATAACACCAAGGCCATGGGTTTGGTTCCCATGTAGGGATGGCTGGTTGGCTTACTTTGGAGAGTGTGGTGCCGACAACACCAAGTCAAGGTTTAAGATCCCCTTACAGGTCATCTTTAAAAAAAAAAAAAAGAAAGAAAAGAAATTTGATCTCCAAAGTGGCAGCGTTGGAAACTGATTGAGTCATGGGGGTGGATCCCTCATGAATGGATTAATGCTCTCCCTGGGGGAGGGAGGAGTAATGAGTGAGTTCTCACTCTACTAGTTCCCACGAGAGCTGGTTGCTTATAGGACCCTGTCACCTCCTCTCTCTCTCTCTCTCTTGCTTCCTCTCTCGCCATTTGATCTGCTTGTACCCGCCGGCTCCCTGCCACATTCCACCATGAGTAGAATCAGCCTGAGGCCTGTGCCAGATGCAGCTGTCCCAGAATCGTAAGCCAAACAAACCTCTTTTCCTTCTAAATTACCCAGTCTCAGGTATTTCTGTTATAGCAACACAAATGAACTGAAACAGAGCCCAACACTGAGATAAGACGGGGGATGTCAGAGAACTCACTGCAGAAACCCGAGCCGGTCGATGCGTCTGTAGGTTTTTAACTCCTCATCCCAGTTTTTCACCAGTGTCCCAGCTCGGTGTCCCTGCAACACCGAGAGGGCCTGGAGTGAGGGGGCCATGATGATGGGCTGGGGGCATGGGTGGCTTTGGAAGGCTCCTCCCTCCCTTGTGTCCCCAGAGAGCCCAGGTCCCTCTGACCTCAGGGACAACAGAAGAGGCCAGGACTTGCCTGCCTCAAGGGAGCAGCCAACCCTGTACCTGCTGGTACTTCTCCATGATGTCTATCACCTCCTGGGCCCACAGGGTCTCCATACCCGTCTTCATGTTCAATCTGCAAGACAAATGTAATCCAAAGCTAGCACTGACCTGAGAGCTTCAGAGAGTTCCCCTAACTGCTCAGGTCAGGGATCCAAAATTCCACCAGCAACACCCTGCCCTCCACCCCCACCCCCTAGTACAAAGGGACCAGACTCTGTCTCCACCCCACAGTGGTCTCGGGAGTTTCTTCCCTGGCCAAGGTTACGCTCCTGCCTGAGGACCTGAGAACCAGGGACCTGGAAGGTGTGGCCTGTTGTCCCCAAGGTACCTGCACAGACAAACACGTGTGTTACCTGCTCAGCATGAAGGGCCCTGATGGGCCGTTCTGGGCACCAGGAAGCAGAACGTGATTTAGAGACCACAGGCCTCTATACGATTTGCCTCCCAGACGATATCAGGAAACACACAGTCGTCCAATTCTTTAGAGGCAAAAAGAAATCGCATAAGTGCTGCATTCTACTTAAATCTTAGCACCAGCCAAGCAGGAAAGTTCTGGGTTTGGGCAAAAGGGTGACCTATGTGACTTGGAAGTAGCCTCTGTGCTTGGTGAGGCCATGCCTTAGGCAAGAGGGACACTGGAGTTTACAGTTCTGAGCGTGGCAGTATCAGAAGGGGCTCCGTCTTTATCCCAGGCACAGATGAGAAACTAGTGAGCTCTGGGGATGTGTCCTGGAGCACAGTCAGAGACATGGTCCCACCTTGGAGACGGTCCCAAGGGAATCGGGAGGGGAGGGTGGATGAGGCCTCTAGAGGATGAGACAGAGGGCAGGACACAGAGGGTGAGCCCCTTTCCACACACCCTGGCCTGCAGGGCAGACACTTGTCACCTGCCTGGCCTCCCTCAGTGGTTTCTTCCCTGTCCACGACTGCCCCAAGACCGAGGGCTCCCTACCTTGTTCCCAGCCTAGGGACCTCACAATTGGGTGGGCCTTACATAAGCCGTAAGTGATGCTCTATAATGTCAGCGGTGACCAGATGCCCAGCTAGGGTGACCCATCTCCCATCACAGACCAGGACACAGGCTGCCCCTCCACCCCCACTCTCCATCTTCACAGCCCACGGAGACCCCACTTCAGTGGCTCTTCCAGGGGCAGGCTCTGCCCTATCATGGTTTGGAATCTCAGGAAGAACCTGAATCTAGGGAGGGAGGCTGCAGAGGCCAGAAGTTGTGTCTAACATGACACAAGGCAGGGCAGAGGGCACAGCCAACGGTCACCTCTGGGTCCCAGGCCCAGTTACCTCCTGTCTGACCCCAGGCTTCTCACCTGCCAAGTGGACACATCAGCCTTAACCCCACGGAGTGTGTGTGAGGATGAATGGGACAACTGTATATGCGGTTAGTACAGAACAGGCACCTGGTGAGGCCCAGTGGGCATCACCCTCGGCAGCCACCCAGCGAGGCCCGGGCCACCCTCCTGGTAGCACCTGTGTGGAAATCAGCAGGAAGGGAAGAGCGCAGGTCACACTCACCTGAATCTGTTCACCTGTGCAGAGATGTACCTGTAGCCTACAAAAGGGACCTGCACCAACAGCTAACAGACTCCAGAATGAGCCTTCTACTGCCACGGAACTCAGAGGCAGCGGTGCTTGGCAACAGTGACATCATGGGGTTCCATCACCCCCTCACACTGGCCCCCTCCCCGGGTCAGCAGAGCCCAATGCCGCATCCTCCACCCCCTGATTTGTCCACCTGTGTGGGTGCGTGTGTATTTGTGCGTGTGAGCGTGCACATGTGCGTGCATGAACACATTTGTGCCCACTTCTGTGCCAGGCCTTGGTGCTCTTCTCAAGTGTGCAGGCAGGTCTTCATCACTGTCACCCCCAGGGTGCATGGCTCTCCTCACAGAGGCCATGGGTGCTGTCCCATCTTTGTGTCCACCCGGGGCAGGCTGTAGGGTGCAGAAGGGGGACAGTGGAGGGCTGGTCCCCCAATAGGTGGGGCTCAGGTCGTGTGTGACGTACCTGCCCTGGCCAGCAGGTCAGTAATCACCACTTTTCTCCCAGCAGTTCTCAGGGGTGCTGTGACTAGTCCCCCCCACAGATGGAGGCAATGAGTCCTCACAGTCACACCCCCAGCACCAAGTCCCACGGTGGCCAGCTGAGCAGACCCCACTGACCATATTCTCTGCTGACTGGGCACGGGGCTGGGGTGAGCCCAGGAGGGAGGCAGGTGGATTCAGCTCTCAGACATCAGCGTCTGTCTGTCCTGTGTCAGCTGGGCTCTTCCATCTGTCATCTCCATCTATAAAATCTGCTGTGGCCCCGACAATGAAACTGGAAGGAAATGGGGTCTCTTATTCCTACAACCCTTCCATCCCCTCAGAAGTCTTCCCGTGGCCCCAAGGCCATCCCCTCCTGCCTCCTCCTGCTCTCATTCTTGTAACCTGTAACCTCACTCGGACAAAGGGTCACAGTGGCCTGGAGAGCTCTTCTGCCACATGTCCACTGGGTCCTACCCCTGCTCAGGAGGCACCATCTGCCGCCCCATCCAAATGGATCTTCTGACAGACACGATCCCCCCATAGCTCCCACTCAACCACACAACAACCACCTACATTTTAACTGAGAGATAAATCATTAAAGAAACGTGTTTTATCTGTACCATGGAACATGGTTCAACCTTCAAAAAGAAGAAAAACCTGTCTTTTGCAACAACATGGATCAACCTTGGGGACAGCATGCTAAGTGATATCAGGCAGTCACAAAATGACAAATACTGTAGGATTCCACTGACATGGGCCTAAACTAGTCACAATCATCAAAGCAGAGTGGCATGGTGGTCTTTAGGGGTGGGGGAGGGGTCAAGAGGGAGCTGCTGTGGAAAAGGTATGACATTTTGATTATGGCAGAGGAGTAGGTTCTAGAGATCTGCTACACAGCATCCTGCCTGTATTTAATGCTGAACTGTACATTTAAACATTTCTACTAACACTGGGAGATCCATACGTGAGTGTGCGTGTGTGTGTGAGCATGCATGTGTGTGCTTTTGTGTGTATTTATCAGGACTATTTTTCTTTGAGTTGTATTCCATTACATGATGTATCACAGTATTTTATCCATTCATTTCTTAAAACATATTTAGGTTGCTTCAAGGTTTGCCTATTATGACTGAGGACTCTATAAGCATTTGTGTACAGGTGTCTGTGTGGACATAAACTTTTCTTTTTCATTTCTTTTGGGTTTTTTTGCAGCTTGGGATTTACTTAACTTTTTGCATATGAGCAAAGTCTGAAGTCACATAGCTTTGTTGGGAAATTGGGGTTATTCATCTCATTTTACACTGGGGGTTGGGGTTGGTGCCATGGCTCAGCGTCTCCTCCCTGGCCCTGTGGACAGGGGGTCAGAGTGGACCCCAAGCATCGCCCCCTCATCCTGGTGCACCTGCCCAAGCTTTTTTTTTTTTTTTTTTAGGGTAAAGACCAGGGGTGTGATGGCTGAGACCTAAGGTGAGCCTGAGCTGACCTTTATATTAAAAACTTAAAGTTCTTTCCAGCGTGGCTGTGCCATGTCTCTTTCCCACCAGTGATGTCTTAGAGTTTCTGTCGCTCCACATCCCTGCCAGCCCTTGAGATTTTCATTCATTTTTATTTAGACATTCTAATAGGTGTGCGGTGGGATTTGATTGTGGTTTCAGTTTGCCTGACAGTGCTGAGCATCCTGTCATGGCTTTATGTAAAAATTCCATTTTATTTGTACTTGTTTTTGTGGGGTTCAGTGTGCTGTTTCCATACATGTATAGGCTGCAGAATGAGTCACTTCGGGTAGATAGCAGTTTTGTACCCATTAGTCTACACCTCCTCCTCCCCACCTCCCTCTCCTCCCAGCCTCTGGTAAACATTACTCTGTTTCTATGAGAACCACTTTTTTATTTCTCTTTGCTTACCCATATGGCTGAGACTGATACAGGAGTTGCTCAGTTACCTGGGCTTGGGTTTCAGGACATGCCTCTGGGTTTCCTGCCACTCCCTGAGGTCTCAGGCCCCCTCCTCTGACTTCTCCCCTGGGGGAAAGTTACTGTTGCCAGTTAGACCTGTTTTCAGCACCAACACAGGGAAAATGTGACCACAAGGGACTGGCTTTTGCAATCCAGTGGCTGGGGGTGCTCAATAGAGACCACAGAACATTCTTGCATATATGCCTGATGTATATAACCAGGAACTAAACCTGAACTGAATATTCATTAGAGAAACTCTAAAAGCCAAATCCCAGTGAAGGCAGGGCCATTGCTCACTTTCCTGCAGGCAGTCCGCCCTTGGCTGGCTGAGGTGTGCATTATGTTACTTTGTATCTAACTTACTTTCAGCAAGCTGCTGCTCACTCTCTTGAGCCAGCTTGCACTCTGTGCTGACCTTTAAGCACATTTTTGTTGTTGTTTAGTTTAGTTGTTTAGACTTGATGTCTGCCCTGACCTTTTGTGTTAGACTTGGTGTGGGCCCCGCTCAGTCTCTGGAGCATGCCGCACTGTCTCTGTGGCATCTGCATTTCTTATCTGTTATATTAAACCTGTTTTCACTTTCCACTGTGACCCTGCCCTTAAATTCACTCCTGTGGTGGAGTCAAGAACCTGGTAAGAGAACTGGGTGGGTTGAGGCCAACATCAGGCCCCCCGGAACCTACCTTCAACATAACTATTGGGAGTATAATTTTTTAAAATTATCTTCTTAACTCAATTTTACTATTTAATTTAAACTTAGCAATTATTGCTTAATCAACACCTGTAGTGGATTGATTGATGGCACCCAAAAAGATATGTCCATGTTCCAATTCTCAGAACCTCTGAATATGACCTTGTTTGGAAAAAGTCTTTGCAGATGCAATTAAGTTAAGGATCTTGAGGTTGGACCATCCTAATTATTTGCGCAGGCCTTAAATCCAATGGCAAGTGCCCCTGGAAGAGATGGAAAAGGAGAAGACGCAGACACAAAGAGAAGGCCACATGGCGACAGAGGCAGAGACTGGAGCACAGCCCCAGGCCAAGCAACACCTGGAGCCCCCGGAAGTTGGAAGAGACAAGGAAGGGTTTTCTCCTAGAGCCCTCAGAGGGAGCTCATAGCTGTCAACATCATGATTTTGTATTTTTAAAAAATATATATATTTATTATTAGGGCACAATTGATTGTCCATATCTGTGGGGGACAGCATTGAATATCAATATTGTGTGCAATATGTGGTGATTCAATCAGGGTAATTAGTATACTCTCCATTATACAATGGAATCTATTTCGTGGCCCTTTACCAATTCCTCCCTTCCCTCCTCTGGTAACCTCAGTTCTGTTTTCTTCACTTAAAAGTTCAATGTATTATTGTGATCAAGGTGTTTTTCTGGGAAATGTCGCTTCTGGCCGAGGGGCCGGGCAGTCGCTGAGGCAGGTGCGCACGGCGGGCAGGCCGGGAGAGGGTGGGTCTGCCCAGCTGCCGCCCTGACGGAGCAGAGGGAGGTCCCCGCCTGAAGCGGCGGCTTCGGCGGCGGCGGCGGCGAAAGGTCCCCGCCCCAAGCTGCAGCAGCAGCAGGTCCCCGCCCAAGCTGCAGCAGCAGCAGCAGCAGCAGCAGCCGCATTTCCCCGCCCCAAGCAGCAGCAGCAGCAGCAGCAGCAGCAGCAGCAGCAGCAGCAGCAGCAGCAGCAGCAGCAGCAGCAGCAGCAGCAGCAGCAGCAGCAGCAGCAGCAGCAGCAGCAGCAGCAGCAGCAGCAGCAGCAGCAGCAGCAGCAGCAGCAGCAGCAGCAGCAGCAGCAGCAGCAGCAGCAGCAGCAGCAGCAGCAGCAGCAGCAGCAGCAGCAGCAGCAGCAGCAGCCGCATTTCCCCGCCCCAAGCAGCAGCAGCAGCAGCAGCAGCAGCAGCAGCAGCAGCCGCATTTCCCCGCCCCAAGCAGCAGCAGCAGCAGCAGCAGCAGCAGCAGCAGCAGCAGCAGCAGCAGCAGCAGCAGCAGCAGCAGCAGGTCCCCGCCCCAAGCAGCAGCAGCAGCAGCCGCCGCCTCCCCAAGCAGCAGCCGCCCCAAGCAGCAGCAGCAGCCTCCCAAGCAGCAGCAGCCCCAAGCCTCCCCAAGCCGCCGCCGCCGCCGCCCCAAGCTGCCGCCGCCGCCGCCGCCGCCGCCCCAAGCCGCCGCCGCCGCCTGTCTGTGTCTTAGGAAGCCTTTGAAATGACTGTAGCTCCAACCACTGTCCAACCGCAACCATGGCAGAAACCCAAAGAGAAGTACTTGCTAGTTTTTGGTTGATAAATTGCTTGGTCGGAATAGTTATTGGTTTTGTTTTATTTTGTTTGGCAGTTCATCTTTTTTTTTTCTTTTCTTTTTTTAAACTTTTAATTGAGAAATACTGTACATACAGGAAAGTGCACCAATCCTAAGTGTACAGTTCAGTAAATTATCCCGAAGTGAACACACATACCTACCACCATCCAGTTCAAGAAGCAGGAAATTACTAGTAAGGCAGGTGCTTCCCACGTGCCCCTCTTTTCTCCTTTGCTGAGGTTGTCCCTAGGCTGACATCTAATACCACAGATTAATTTTGCCATATTGCTGTGTGCGACAATAGTCTATATTTTGTCACTGGGTACTATTCAGTTGTATATGTGGGTTATTTCTTATTTTGATTATTTTCACTGTTAGTGTTCTCGTACCTGTTTGTTGGTGTATCTGTACACACATCTGTGTGTGTGTGTAGAACTGCTGGGTCACAGGGTATGCATATGTTTAGAAGATAATGCCAAACAGTTTTCCAAAGAGGAGGCTCTGGCAATTGCATTCCTACCAGGCGTGAATGAGAGTTCCAGTTATTTCACACGGCTGTTAATGTCAGTCTTTAAAATAAATTTTAGTCGTCTTGGTGGAGAGTGGTTTTACTTTGCATTTCCTTGAGGTTGAGAACTTTTCATATGTTCATTGGCCATCTTGAAATCCCTTTTTTGTGTATGCGTACATACAGGTAAATTTAAGCCATTGTTCACTTTTCTGTAGGATTTTCTGTCTTTTTAAAAAATATATTAATTTTAGGATTTTAAAAAATGTATTCTGAATTGCTGCCCTTTATTTGCTATATATGTTGAAAATATTTTTTCCACTATGTGGCTTGCCTTTTGATTCTTTTCATGGTATCTTGATGGACATTACATCAATGTATCCATCTTTTCCTTTACACAGTACTTTTTGTGTTCAGTTTAAGAAATCTTTCCTTACTCTGAAATTAAAGGATATGGTCCTATTACATATTCTAGAAGTTTTATTGTTTAACCATTTACATTCACCTCTAAAATCTACCTGGAATCAATTTTATTTTATGTCATGAGGTAGAAGTCAAATTTCATTTTCTTCATGTGATTTTCCGGTTAACCTAGCACGGCTTATGAAAAAGACTGTCCTTTCCCCAGTGCTATGCAGTGCTACCTCTTTCAGAATTTAAATGCCTGAAGATGAGTGTGTCTGTTTCTGGATTCTCTATTCTCTACCATTGTTTTGTTAATATGCCCTTGCAACAATACCACACTATCTTAAACATTTTAGTTTTATGGGTTGAAACTTACTTTATGGCCTTGCTGTGGCGTGCTTTGGTAAATGTTTCATGTATATTTGGAAAATAACTGTGTACACTTCATGTGTTGGGTGTGTTATCTTGTATATGCCAATTGGTTCAGTATTCAGATCTTCACATCCTCAAAAACTATTATTTTTTTCACTGCTTGTTGTGTTAATTACTGATAAAAATATCCCTTTGTGATTGTGTAGTTGCCCATTTCTCCTTTTAGTTCTGTCAGGTTTTGATTTACATATTTTGAGATTATGTTATTAGGTGCCTAAAATTTAGAGTGATTTTCTTCTTCCTGGTGAAATTGATCCATTTGTCATAACGAAGTTTTGTCTCTTATTAATATGGCTACACCAGCGTTATTTCAATTGGTTTTCATATGGTATTTCTTGACCTGTCCTTTTACTTTCAATGTTTCCATGTCTTATATTTATTGCAAGTGTGACTCTTGAAAGCAGCATTTAGTTAGGTTTTGTTTATCTATCCAGTCTGCCAATCTTTGACTTTTAATAGGAGTACTTAGTCCTTTTACATTTCATGTAATTACTGATATATTTGTGTTTATAGCAACCATCTTAATATTTACTTTTTTTCTCTCTTTTTTCTATTTTTAAATATGCTTAATAAAGGAGACAAAATTCAAACAACCTAGGACATGTATTTAACAAGAGGGTCTCATCCTCCAAGGTTTTGATATAATTAAGGTTTTGCTATATATATCTTCCTATTGAGTTTTCAAGAAAGAAAAGTACACACATAAACATATACAAACTATATGTATAAATTTTACTTTGAATAGAATCATATGTAGCAAATTCTGAGTCGATTTCTAGTCAAGGGAAAACCCAACTGAAGTGGAATGATAAGGAAAGCTGCCAGTCACAAAAGGTTCAAAGCTTGATCGAAGTTTCAGGTAGTGAACTTAGTCCCTATGAGACCAGGGAGTTTGTGTGCTCCGGAATCCCTTACAGTCCCTGTAATCAGTAGCCAGCCCTGATACATGGCTGGCATAGATTGTAGGATTTAGGGTTTCTACTCATAAAGTGGAAAAGTTAGTGATGCCAGTGGTATCAATCTGTTCTCCAGAGGAAAAAAAAACAATAAGAACTATAGCTATGGCTCTAGATGATTTATTTTAAGGAATTGGCTCACACACAACTGTGGTGGCTGGCAAGTCTGAACTATGCAGGGTAGGCCAACAGGCTGAAAATTCAAGCAGAAGTTGATGCTGCAGTCTTGAGGCAGAATTTCTTCTTTTCCAGGAGACCTCAGTTTTTTCTCTTAGAGCCTTCAACTGATTAGATGAGGCCCACTCACATTACTGTGGATAATTGTAAACTGTAGGTGTTAACACTATCTACAAGATATTTTCAAAGCAATGCCTACATTAATTAGTGTTTGATTAAATAACTGGGTACAATAGCCAAGCCAAGCTGACACATAAAACTAATCATCAGACCATCTGTAGCATCAAATAGCTTATAGGGGAAGCAGCAAAGTCACAGAGAGATGTTTTTAATAGTTTTAATAGCAGTACTGCCTGTGAGGTAACAGAAATGACCACTCTTGGTGAGATAGCAAAATCCGGGAAAGACGCCCTGAGGCAGCCACTTCAGGTCAGGCATTGTAGGGGGTTTGTGTAGTTTCAACAGGAAGAATTCATGTGCACATTAATTCCTTATTCTTCATGAGTTTTCCATTTCGTCCTCTAAATATAAAAGGGAAGAATGAAAGAGAAGCAGTTAGAAGTGTTGCCACTTCGGAGACGTTGCCAAGTACAACACAAATGGCCATCACGAAGTTAAAAGGAAGTGTTAGCCTGTCTCTATTGTGCTTCTCTTACACTGACGATATCTATTTCTTTTTCTACCTATCTGTTAATCTCTCTTTCTCTCTTTCAATATGTATATGATTTGCTTTTTCTCCCTTGAACTTTCTTTTATATTTCATTTATTCCTTTCCTCAGCTGTCCTAAAAGAAATTTTAAAAGTCACTTTTGTTTCAGTTTGTATAAATGAGACCAATGACTGTTCATTTTTAACTTCCTGGTAAACAGGCAGTTTTATTTCTATTAACTGTATTCTATAACTATCACTGTATGCACTCATACATATAAATTCAGTTCCAAATCCTGCAGAGATTCTGGTGGGCCCCCTGCCTTTGACAGCCACATACTAATGGAATTGAAAACGCACTGTCCTCTGCAGCAGCAATGAGAATGGTACACACCCTTGTATCACGAAATATGCAACCAGAGTGGCATTGTGTTTTAAAAAACTTTCTAGATGAGAGAGGAAACGGCTGCAGCCTGCTGAGCTCAAGCAGCTGCTGCTTGATGTCTTCCACTGTGAGAGCAACTTTCTGACAGGATCTCAGGCTCAACTCTGAGGTCGGAACAGGATTAGGACAGGAACCCACCTTGCACTGACAGCTGCTCTGTTAGTCAGTGCGCTGACTTCAGCTCAAAGGCTTCTAAAGTATGTTTAATTAGGGCTGATCCCGTGGCTAGTGCGGCGCTGGGAGTGCCAAGGCCTTGGGTTAGGATCGTATATAGGGATGGCCGGTGAACTCACTGGCTGAGCGCGGTGCGGATGACAGCAAGCCGAGGGTTACAATCCCCTTACCGGTCACAAAAAAAAAAAAAAAAAAAAAAAAAAAGAAAAGAAAAAAAGAATGTTTAATTAATTTGCTCACCACCAAAAGTTATCCCTAAAAAAGCTATAATCATGTACTTGAACTGGTTTTGTTTTTTGCCAAAGAATATGATTTTTCCCAATGTCAAATGAAATTTTTGTCTTTGACCTGTTCTTGGATGCTTTACCTAACACAAATGTATTACATTGTAAATGTTACTATCCATTCTTCTCTTTATTATTATCCAGGAATAGGTGGTTTGCTTTGCAGAAATGTGCAACTCTCAAGAAAGGCCCAGTCGGCATGTATTTTTTTTTCTTGTTTTCTTTTTTTGTGACCGGTATGGGGATCACAACCCTAGGCTTGGTGTTGCTCACATCGTGCTCAGCCAGTGAGCGCACCGGCCATCCCTATATAGGATCCGAACCCGCGGCGGGAGCGCTGCTCTCTCCCGAGTGAGCCACGGGGTCGGCCCCCAGTCTGCATATTTAACAGCTGGTTCCCTGTAGCACAGGTAGCTACCCATGGGAAATAAGGAACTCTGGTGAGGGTGCAGGACTCTTCCCCATGATGAGTAGGTAGGAAGGGCTTGATGCAAGGAGGTAGGAAAGGCTTGACTAGTGAGAACAGGGAGACATCTGCTGGTGTGCTTTCTATGATGGTTCTATTGCCCCGTGGAGATGAGGTTCCAACCCATTTAGGAGACATAGATCTTGACACTGAATGCTCTCACAGGAAGAACTTTTCTACCTCTATGCAGGAACTATTTAATGTCATTGTCTTGCCAAATAGAGTGAAGTGACATTTTTAGTCCCAGTATAAATATGTTCATTCTTACTCTCCATTTATTTGGTATGCAGCTCAGTGATCATGAACTTGATTTTGGATGGCTAGGGTCGGAGGAGAGAGAAACCACTAGAAACTTAGTTTTGTTTCTGATATCCCATGTTAAATCCATCATGATAATACATCTCAATATATGTGAATAAAATTATTTCCATCTATCCATGATCAATGAAAACAATGAAAATTTCCTGGCAAATTTTGGAGTGAATCTCGCCCTGATGTGTCCTAAGGTACATTGTATATAATGAATTAACTTCTTGTCCTTGGGAGAATTGATATGTCATTCAAATCATTTACTGTGGGGCTTAATTCTCTGATTGAACCCCAATTGAGAAAGCCCATTACAGGGTGCATTGAAGACTGAAGGTTGTGTTACTGTTTATGCCAAAGTACGTAAAAATAAAGATCACCACCACCATCACCCAAAAAAAAAAAAAAAATTAGCTAAGCAAATGTAATACTGATAATACAAGAGAAAATTCTTGACCTGAGGGGAGTATTTTATTTTACTAGTTCAATAATTTAGAAAATTCCCTGCAATCAAAATCCAGAGGTTTGGGAGTAAGGAAGGGTTTTTGGTTTGTTTGGGGGCTTCTTGTCTTTATTTTTGTATTTTCATATGTTTTTCTGAATATGACCTGAAACATAGTCTAATGATTTTTCTAACTAACAGATAAAGCTACACAGAAATTATTCATGATGTACTTGTGCTAGGTAAGGAAATAGTCTTTGTTTATAATAATGAAAACCTTTTTAGTTGTTCTCTTGGAGTGGAGGAAAAGGATACAAAAGATTAAATGCAGAAATACTATTCAAATTTGATGATCACATCCAATGTTTTATTTTTAGCTGGTGATCCCTTTAAGCATGCTTCCGCTGATCCTGTCGTAGAAACTCGGTGTTTATTGACAAATCATGTTCCATCAACAAACTGACATCTAAAAAAAGTTGTTTTTCTGTCATGTGAATAAGGCAATTATTGTGAACCCATGTAGGTATATTATACCAAGAAATATAATGTGCTTATTAATTGTACTATATAATATATCATTATAGGGGATATCTGGGAAGGTAGAATGCAAACTCTTGTGGTGTGATTGAACCCTGAAAGCAAAAATAGGGACTTAAATCTTTGCTTAATGAGAATAATCCTGTCACCACCATTATATTTTATTAAATACTAGGTTCCACTCAGAAGCTGATTAGCTTTAAAAGCAGAAGAACTGTGAAGGAGACTGAGCTGTATGTACCACTTTACACTGAATCATTAATGTAAATTTTTTTCCTCCATTAATAATTGTCAAACACGAGTAAACACATCTCATCCCACTTGATTTCCCACTCTCTACCACCTCATAATGATAGCAGAAGTAGATGTCAGGAATCAACACCAAAGGTGTCACAAGAAAAGAGAGCTACAGGCCGATATGCTTTGTGAACATGGATGCAAAAGTCCTTAGCAAAATGATAGCAATCCCCAATATATTTTTTTTTAATGGGTAATACATCATGACCAAAGTGGAGTATATTCTGGAAATGTAAGTTTGGTTTAACATATGAAAAACATTAATATAATTCATTGTATTATTAGAATAAAGGAGAAAATTCATATGATCAGAAAAGCAGAAAAACCATTTGACAAAATTCAAAACCCATTCATGATAAACATTTCAACAAACTAGGAATAGAATCAATTGCTTCAGACTGATTAAGGTCCTTTATACAAAACTTACAACTAACATCAAACTCAATGGTGAAAAGCTTGATACTTTCTAAGATCAGAAAAAAGATCTGGATGTCCGTTTTCACTTTTTATTCAATATCATATTGAAGGTCCTAGCTACAGATGTAAGACAAGAAAAAGGAAAGGTATACAGGGCCGGACCGTGGCTCACTCAGGAGCGCAGCGGTGCTGGGAGCGACGAGGCCGCGCAGGTTCGTTTCCTAGGTAGGGATGGCCGGTGCGCTCACTGGCTGAGCGCGGTGCGGGCGACACCACCCCTTACCAGTCACGACAAAGAAAAAAGAAAAAAAAAAAAAGGTATACAGATTGGAAAGGAAGAAGTGAAACAGTCTTTGTTTGCAGAGGACATGATCAGGTATGAAGAAAACCCAAAGGAATATGCAAGATTTATTAGAGTTAGAAGTGAATTTAGCAGAGTTTTAGGATGCAAGATCTTATAAAAAACGAATGTATATCTATATTCTAATAATAAACAATTGGAAAATGAAATTTTAAAAACTTTATAAAAAGCAGAAAATACTTAATAGTATATTTTAAATCCTTAGGAATATATTTAATGAAAGATGCATGAGACATCTACACTGAAAACTACAAAAACTTACAATAGGAAATTAAGAAAAGCTAAAATATGGAGAGATACTGTGTTCATGGATTGGAAGGAGTCAATACTGTTAAGATATTAGTTCTCCTATTGATCCATAGATTCAAATGCAATCTTAATCAAAATCCTAGTAGATTTTTTTTTTGAAGAAATTGGCAAGTTGATTCTAAAAGTTAAATGAAAAGGCAAAAGACCTGAAATAGCCCAAACAGTATTTTTTCTTACCTGATTTCAAAACTTATTGTAAAGTTATAGTAATCAACAGTTTGTATTGACATAGGGAAATACATATAAATCAGATCTTACACTTAGGAGTATTTTATGTTTATTCCAATCTATATCTTATTGTTACTGTTAGTAGCGTCTTTTCTTCTACTGTGCCTGTCTAATTTTTTTTGCACATATGAAGACTGCTGGATTTTTGTATGTTAATTTTCTATTCAGTGACCTTACTAAATTTATGGCTTGTAATACTTATTACTTTGATTATTTGGGATTTTCCAAGGAAACAATTATCCTCTATAAACAGTGAAAAACATATCCACCTTTCAATTTTTGTTCTTCTTATTTCTTATGTTTTCTAAATCTATTGGCTACATGGTACTTCTTGTCATTGAAGTACAAAAGTACCAAGATACTGATCTTCTATTTTGTCTGCTTACTTAAGCCAAGTTTTTAATACTCGAGGAACATTCTGAAATTTTAAATTGAAAGGGTGCCTTTACAAAAAGAGCTTGTTATTTTAGTTTATAAAGTCATTGTTTTGTAGATCTATAAGTAGTGACTTGATGTGTTTTTTTTCTTACTGTAAAAGGTAACTGTAGGAAATTCAGAAATTACACAAGAGTACAAAAAAGAAAATTTCTCCTACCACTCAGAGATGACCATTGGAAATATAATGAATGGTGTGTTGCATTCTAGAGATTTGTTTCTCAAGTAGGAAATCTTGAACAGAGATGTGTTTTAATATATAGTGGGTGATGTTATTAATAGCTAGCTCTAATTTTGGCAAATTGGTTCTCTTTCTGTAAGATTTGGGACCTCAGAGTGAACATTAAAGTGATTTCAGTTAAATAAATCAGACCCTTAGCTAGGAGGATTGTTTGCACTTTCTTTAGTACAAACAATTAGTACATACAAGGATAGAGCATATGTTTCAAGATCTATTTCTTCTTTACCTCAAGCATACACATATTAAAATAGTGATTCAAGGATGGTGCAGTGTAGTATATCAAAATCTCACTACCATTATGGAATTTTCTGAGTGTTATTGGGGTTTTTTATCTACTACCTAGTATTGCTATATTGCTTGAGTGTTCAGCTGCGGTGAGATATATGGCAAACCAATTAATTCATACTTGAAAGCATTCTTCAGTTGGAGATCTATATATCAGAGATTTGTAGGTTTGTATTTTAAAACAATTTGCCCTTTAGAGCTTACTGTTTAAAAAGAGTCACTTTCACTAAATTAAAAAATACATATCACAGTATGTTTTTCATTACCTCAACTTTATTACAGTGAAATTTATTTTTGATATTTTAATTTCAGAAAATTTATCTAGGGAGCAGTGTATTATAATGAAATATGTGTGTTTTGGAGCCAGACAAACCAGGGTTCAAACCTGGCTTTGCCACTTCCCAAATTGTTTTGGTAAAATGATTTAACTTCTTTGAGGTTGTTTAGTTCCTCTGTCAAATGGGCTTGATAGATCTTGCTCTTCCGAGGCACTACTAACATTTCTTGAGTTTCTACAGTATGCCAGGCAATTTTCTACATGTTTTAAGTAGATTTAACTGAGAAGTAAGGGAATATAATAATATGGTTAGATCCCAGTAGGTAAGCATTTATGTAGATTATTCAAGTAGAAGATACAATTGATGATTTTCAGATGGATGCTTTTCAAGGGGTGAAATGAGCCTGGAAGAGAGGTAACATTACTGCCATAGCAAAGGTATGACATTATGATGATTTAACTTTGGGCAGTGGCATTGTGGATATAAAGGAAGGAAGGGCTTCATGAAATATTTAGAAAATAGCAATCAATGGAGTTGTTTTAAATGGATAACTAGGGTCAAGGAGAATTTTTTGATTTCCATCTTAACTTTGGAGAAGCAAAATTTGGTCTTGAGAGTGTGTTAGACCTTTTTGGATTGGTCCGTGACAGAAATTAGATTTAGTAGTTTTAAGATTTCTTATCAGTCTCTTTCACTTTCATTGTAAAATGGGGCTTTACAGTATGTACCTTATAGTGTTGTTGTGAGGACTAAATGAGTTAATATTTAGAATATGTAGTAAATGCCCAGTAAATGTTAGCTATTTTCTTCACATTTGCACAGGATTACAAGTAGGGATTTGCTAACCCTTTTACTCTCACACCTTTTTAGACCATACATATCTTCCTATATAGTTTTGAAAATTTCGAAGTTATTCACTATTTTAACAATTAATGAGGTTTTATATCTATCCAGATAATCATGAAAGTAAAGGAGAAAAGCTTTGGGGATATAAATGTGCACTGAGTTGAAGCCTTGACATGAAAGAAATTTTTATGATCTAGAGATAACTGGGGTAGCCACAGCCCACAGTTTATTACTTTTAGGAGCATGCCACAAAGAAAGTATAAACTGCAGTAAGAATAAAGCATTCCATAAAATGTCAGAGGATGGCCAACATTGTTCAATCTTTCTTAATAAAATCTCTTTTCAATTGTAAAAGCTACGGGAAATAGTCTAACAGCTACCTGAGTATCCACCACCTAGAATTAACAAATGCTGACTTTTTAAAAAATTTAAGAAAAATTTTTTTAAATCAAAGAAATGGAAATCAATAGGTTTAAAAAAGAATTGAAGCCCCCTTTGGTAGAGTTGAGTAAAGCTAACGAAAATCAATCTCAGGATTCAAATGGCTTCACACTGTTTCTCGCTCATATAACACTGCCATGCAACTGTTCTTGGTTGATGGCTGACACTCCATGTGGCGATACAAAGACCCAGACTCCTTTCATTTTATGGCTCCACCATCTTCACGTGGTTTCCAGGGCCAAAGTGTTCACATATATGAAGATACTGGAAATGGGAAGGGAGACTGTAGAAGACATTCCCAGTGCTCAAGTTCCTTGGAGTCTTCATGTGACATGCCTCATTGCTGATCATATTCTATTGGTGGGAGAAGTCACTTGACCCCACCTACATGTAAGCATTCTGGGAAGTATAATCCTTGGCCACCTCCCAACAGCTGTGAAGAGGGCACACGGATCTTTGGGGAACCACCAGTTTTCTCTGGTATATCTACTTTGCTTAACTCCCCAGTACCATTTACTTTTCTCTCAGAGGCAACTACCATTTTGAATGTAGAGTATATACTTCAGTTCAAGTTTTTATGTTTTTACGATATGTGTATATAGCTATAAAGAATATATATTGCTTTGTGTGTGTATTTTATTTAGAACATTTATTTTTAAATGTTCTAATTTATACCATTTTGTAACATTTTTACTCAACATTGTGTTTTTGAAATCTGTCCAAGTATCTACATGGAGATCTAGTTAACTCATTTTAACTGTTATATAGGATTCTACTTTAAGTACACCAATTTTTGTTTTTACTTTTCCCTATTGATGAACCTTTTGGTAGTTTCTAGTTTTTAATTATTATGAACATTATGAACACTAGCATTCTATACATGGCTCCAGGGACAAATGAATTTGTTTTCCTATATAATCTGGGAGCTTCCTTGTTGGGTTGAAGAGTACGTGTACATTTTCTATTTTATTAGATACTACCAACTTGCTCTCTGAATTATTCCATTTTATGCTCAAGGTTTATAACAATTCCCATTTTCTCGCATATTTTCTCACAAACCAAATTTGGGGATTTTTTTAGACTATATTTTATTTTGATGGGCTAATAAATAAGATACTTTAATTTGCTTTTTCTTAATCACTGTAAAGTGATATTGAATATCTTTTCATATGTCTATTGGCCACTTAGTGTCCCTCTCACATGAATTGATTGTTCATATTTTTTGTCCATTTTTCTATTTGATTGTTTATCTTTTTCTTATTAATTTATAATTATATATTCTGGATATTAATTCTTTGATATATGTGTCCCATATTACCTCTTTTCAGACTGTCTCATGTTTTACATTTTTCATGGTGACATTGTCATGCAAGGATTTAAAATATGATGCAGTCAAGTGTGCCCATCTTTTCCTTTATGAATTGCTATGGTAATTTAAAACATGGCCCCCAAGTTCTTTGACATTTTCCCCATTAAGGGGTTTGTGTCTCTTCTTGAATCTGGACTGTTTGAGTTCTTGAACAGTAGAATATAGCAGAGGTGGTATTGTGCCAGTTTGGGGGGCCCCGGCTTTAAGAAACTTGCAGCTTCCACTTCCTGTCTCTTGAAATGCTTTTGGAATATAATCACCATCCTTGTGAGGAATCCCAACCTGCCTTGTACTGCAAACAGGTCCATGAGGACAGCAACTAACAGCCAGTACGAACTTGCCATCTGTGTGGGTGAGCCATCTTGGAAACGGATCTTCCAGCCCCCATCAAGCCACTCCAGCCGACATGGTGTGGAGAAGAGAGCAGCTGTCCCTTCTTAGCCGTGCCCAAATTTCAGATTTTTGAGCAAAATAAATGATTGTTGTTGTTTAAAGCACTGAATTTTAGGATGATTTGTTATGCAGGTGGAATAGTTGTACTTTGAGGTCAAAAAGATATTTCCCCTACTTTTGCACAGTATATTCAAAGCTTGATTTTTCTTACTAAGTTTCTGTAATATATCTGCCACATTTTGTTTTTATTGTGCTAAAATACATACAACATAAAATTTACCATTTTCACCATTTTAAAGTATATAATTCAGTGGCATTTAGTACATTCACAGTGTTTTGCAACCATCACTGCTGTTCAGTTTCAGAACATTTTCATCATCTGAAAAGGAAACCTGGTACCCATTATACAGCCTATTTTTACCCACAGGTTGATATGGGGATCTAATCTCTTTTTTCCAGATGTAAAGCCAGTTTTCCCAGTATGATTTATTGAATAGCCTATCTTTTTTCCCACAAATTTAAAATGTTACCTCTATCATGTACCAAGTTCCCTATATATTCTTCAGTTTGTTGCAGGGCTGTTTTTTCTTCTCAGTTCTCTTGCCCAGGGATTTTAGAAGGCAAATTTTTATCTACAAATATATTGCCTTGTGGTTAGGCTTCTTGCCAGCATCCCTTTAGTGTGTAGTTATATATGTATATTTTTCCCTGATAAACTATAACAGATCTCTGAATGGGCTTGCATGTTAGGACTTTACAAAATTACATAACTGCTTTATTGAAACTTACTATGTTTTATATGATTTGTTGTAAATTCATATGTTCCTATGCAGGTCATTCTAACTTGATACTACTTTCAAATGCCTCTTCATAGTAACAGTCATATGTTGAGTTTGAAATTTTCTGTTTGGCAAGACTGTAGCTTTAAGTAGCATTATTCTTATGTGTTCAATACATATCTTACTGCTATTCCACACTGAGATAAGCCAGTGTGGTCATGCCCTACTCTTAGGCTCTTTTTGGTGGATAAATAGTAGCCTGCAAAGAAATTTGAAGTAGGTAAGGACTAGCCACTTCTGACAACCTCATTGTTAGGTTCTAATGAAAGCAAATCTCTGACCAAATTCTGTTGCACATATAGACACACACATATAGAAATTTACTAATTAAATATTAACAGGCAGGCATAGACAGTTCTTGGAACCTGAGGAAACACCGTTGCTTACTCCACAGAGAGGCTCTGACCAACACCTTGCAGAAAAAGGGGTCACTTAAGGGAGAATTCTCCTTCCTTTATATCCAGCAACAGGCAAACCGAATCCTCCACATTTCACAAATGGTACTGGAATATTCAATTTAAAGGAAAGCATAATCCATAAGGGAAAAGCATCTATGCTCTAGTTGATTCTTAGGCTCTATTTATGAAAGGATGGGCCAAGTCTTTAAAATACTGTTTGAGCCAGCCCTTATTTCTTAAATGCTTTTTATTTCACAAATGGACCCCATACTTAATATTTATCATGCTTTTTGCACCAGTGAAAATTTTTCTGACGTTCAGTATGCTGATGGCAAAGGGTCAATTGTTCATTGAAATACAGCTAGTAGAGGTACTTATAGTGGCCACCTATGGAATATGAATTTTTATTATGACTAGAGTCGACTATCCCCTGAATTGCATATTTGTCACTTTAGGCCATATCACACTATTCCACGGTATATTATATTTTTTAGTATTTCAGAGCAAACTGAAGACATCATGATCAAGTATAGTCAATATTCTTTGATTAAAGTAAAAACAGTTCCTAGAGGAAAAATATAAATATCAGTTCTGCTTGTAAATTCTATTTAGACTCTTAATCCATATTGAATATATGCAGAGAGGGACGTTTTATTGAAACAGAAACACTCTTTCTTGCAAATGTTAGTTCTCATCAAATTATCATCTTTCAAATTCAGGTGTATTCTGATGTGATTCTCAGATTATGTTGAAGCATCGTGAGCATTCTAACGTTAGAAAATCAATTGCCATTTGTGACTCTCAAATTTTTGGACATAAATCTTCAGGATTCTGTATTATGTAATTTATTAAAATTAAAGTACAAATTAGGATTGTCTATATAATGGTGAGGTTTTGCTTCTGTGCAGGGAAAGCTGAGGAATTTCAAATTAAAAGTATCAAAAACAGTGTAATAGCCCGTGATGAAAGCAACTTGGTCATATGTGTTATTAATAGAAATTAATCATATTTATTGTTTCCTTCATCTCTTGTAGCTATTGTCACTTAGCAGACTCTGTAGCAGTATGACAGGCAAGCAGCTGCCTTCACAGCCATTTCCACCACTAAAGATTTTTCTAGGCTTTTAGCACTCTTCTTTCATCTGCAAGGACAGGCAACGCAGCTGTCTTTATGTATTGATGTAGGGTTGGCATGGTTTGCTAAGGCAGCTGCTACACTGACTTCATAGCTGGAGGAATAGTGCTTGGTATTAACAACAAAATTTAACGAAAGTATGAAAAGGACGGGGGGGGTCTTTTAATCTTAGAGATGGCCACTTGGAGTGAAATAAGATTATTGATTTCTCCTGAAAATGTAGTTAATTAATGGGAGGATATTGAAATAGTTTTGATTGTATTTGCTGCTAGCCTTTTTTTTTTAAAGATGAGTAGTAAGGGGATCTTAACCTTTGACTTGGTGTTGTCAGCACCATGCCTACCCAGTGAGCTAACCGGCCATCCCTATATGGGATCCGAACCCCTGGCCTTGATGTTATCAACACCACACTCTCCCAAGTGAGCCACGGGCCGGCCCCACTGCTAGCCTTTTTTGTTTTTCCCCTTTAAAGAATCTTTTAGAATCTCTCCTTCCTGCATGATTTAGGACAGGGACATACAACTGTGAGTTGTTTGTTTCTTACTTTTATTCAAAAGTGGAAAATAGTTTAAACATTTCTTATGAAGTTAAACATACTTAATATATAACCCATCAATTGCACTCCTAAGCATTTACCCAAGAGAAATGAAAATATAGGTCTGTATTAAGACTTGTACATAAATGTTCAGAGCAGCTTCAGTTACAAGTCCATCAAAATAGGTGAATGGATAAACACATTGTGGTATATTCATAGACTATTAATCACCAATAAAAATAAATGTGCTACTGAAAAAAAAAAAAAAAAAAACAAAAGTGGGCCCTGTATTCAAAATTTCTTTTATCTGTAGACAGCTTATGATTTTTTTTCTTATACAGTACTAGCTGTAGTTGTAATAGCCTATTAGATAATTTAAACATATTTAACCTTTTTTAGTATTTTAAAATCAATCTCAGGACCAGTTTAATTAACTTTAAATGATAAAAGTGCACAAGTACTGGTCTAGCATTGCCCAGAGATCAGTTTTGATCAAATAAATGAAAACACTGATATTCTTGAGAACTGTTGGGTAAATTCACATTGACTCCATAACAACTCTGACTCCAGACTTCTAGAACAAGTATTCTCAGCTTTATTTATAGAAATTTCATGAAAGAATCTTGTGTTATGGAAGCAGATGGATACAAACATTGCCTGCAGTTGGATCATTTAGCCAGGTGTTTGGGGATAATTCTGAGATTTTGAGACTTGTCTTCAAAATCCCAGAGGTGTCATGCCTTCACTTTGAGCAGAGTCAGTTCTTGAAACTGAACCCTCTTGAGATAGCCATAAAGCATTCATGAATTGTTCATGAAATTGTGCCTTGATTTTCACAATTTGTGCTTCTTCCACAGGTATCATTCCCTTAAATGCAGCCTGGATTGGCAGTGGAGAGTTACTGCGATCTCTGTTGCCATCTATTAATCCCCTTTTTCTTGGACTAAAATAGTGTTCCTGAACCTACTTGAGCAAATCAGAAATGTTCTCATTTTTACCCTGATGTTTTCAGTTCATTGTGCTTAGATGCGTTATTCCTCAGTAAGAAAGTCTGCATGCCACTAGGGGTTTTAAATTGAGTCTCAGATCCCTAGGTGCTTTATCTGACTTAGTTTTTTTTTAACAACTTTAACAAATTTTCTTGCCATCTGACCACAATAAAATAAGTTAAATATACTTAGTGTGCTTTACCTTCTTTCACAGCAATTGGTCACAGTAGTTAGCATGAGCATGAACATGAAAAACATTTTTCATCTTAATTCCTTTCTCCCTAATTTACAATATTCAAGTCACAGATTTTTATAATGGACAATGCAATGGAAGATATACATATCTACCATCTCCTCAGATCTGAATAAATTGTTGAAACATTTTCTCTTTCATTGCAGCTGACTTATCTTTGCTAGTGAGCTTAACTTTTCAGCATTTAAAACCAAACTTCTCAAATTCATTTCCGGCTCATTAGTTCATGCTAGTTAATTTAACTAAAAATAATAATAATAATGACTAAGTCTAAAATTTTGGGAGAAGTGTATTTCATTATAAGCACAATGTTGATTTAGTAGAACTAAGGGAAGGAGATTTGACGAGGTGACTTCTCAGAGACCCCAAGAATTCAGTTTTTATACTATATTTACTGTTTTGTTCTGCAGATGTCTTTCTTATCAATAATTACTTAAGTGGGGGAAGTGAGCTAAAGATGTCTCTGGCTTTAAGATTATACAGACACAAAATGTTACATACAGAGAATAATAGAGGATACAGAGAATAATAATAGATCTTGACGCTGTTTGCCCCATTTTTCTTCAATTAGTGATCTGGAAGAATAGAGGGAAGTTGAGCAATGAATGGATGAAGATGTTATACCACCACAATTGAATCAAGGAAGGGCTGGAGGATTTGAGGATTTGCATATATTTTTCAAAATGATTAAATTTATAAAGTAACTACCAAAGATTCTATGTCTCACGTTTTCTTTCTTTCTTGATGGTTCTTGCAAAACACCTCAAATTTTACTCATGGTACAAAAGTATTTAGTAAGCAACACATCCCTGAGAAAAACACGTAGCTTATAGCTCATCTTTAAAACCAGAATACCCAAGTGAAAAGTCAGTACAGATTCTTATTTTCACTTAAAAAAAAAAATCTAAGGCGCACAGTGGGAATTGAACTACTATGTTCTCTTCTTTCTAGAGATGTGACATACATGTTTTCTGGTAATCTACCAAATGTACTAAACCAAAGCAGATGACAATAAAGTTGTTTGCTACCTCCTACATATGCTGAGCTAGGCCAGAGGCACACCATCTTGGCAGAAGAGATTTTGACAAGAGGAAATTGCAGAGTCCCTACCTACCCCATCAGAAAATCTAACAAACTGGTTTATACAGAAAGAATTTTAAGCAAACATGCACAAACGCACCTAACATGCTATAAGAACAGGATACCTTTTAGTCTGTTTCTAGCACACAGCATACATTTACTGGTGCCCGGAAAAATGGGAACACCAACATAGAAAGAATTTTTGCCTTCACAGCACTAACAAAAAAGCACACAGCATATAATACTTTGATCTTTAAGTGGGTAATCACGGAAGTTCCAAGATCATATCTACTAGCTTAGCCTGAGTATTCATCTATAAAAAATATTTTTTTCAAAAATAATGCTTAAAAGAGACTTACAGAAAGAAACAGTGGGACTAAATCAGGACCAGCAGAAGACAGTGATACAAGGACTGCAAATGTAAGAATAGGAGTTGATTTGCAACGTAGCTTTTTTAGGTAAAGGACATCTATCTCAGTTGATTCCTACAGCTCAGACAATCTGTGATCACAGGAGATTCAGAAATCTCCAGATGGGCAGCTAGCCTTAGGAACACTCTACATAAATATTCCCAAACAGTCGAAAATCCCACTGAGGCTGAATGACTCGAACTCTGACCCATGTAAAAAAAAAACAACAACAACCCCCCCCCCCCAAAACTGTGAATAGATTAAAAAGATTCATGCAAAGCCTGCTGGGGCAAAGAGGGTTGTGATGGAGGGTTATGCCACACTGTTGACACACCAACATGGATGCTGGGGTAAGGGGACCAGGTGGAATGCATGACATGGACTTGCTCCAGAGGAGGCTGACTCAGAAGCACCTGAGAGAGGTGTCTACTTGGGGAGGGGAGGAGTACTAGGATTACTGAGCACTTGGGAATGACTACTAGGGTTTCTAAATATAAGAAGGTGTTTCAGGAGAAACAGTCCAAGAGGGTCAGGCCATTTTGTTTTGACCCATCAATACTTAACATGAATGAGGAGTTGGAGATCAGAGTCAGTATTTTCAATATGTATTCTGTCATCTTTAGCTGAGGGCTCTCCCAGCCTACTGGGCCAGTGACATCCAGAATGAGCCCATTCCTTGCCTGCGGGTAGGATCTAGTGCCACAGACTGTTCTGGGAAGCTGGCATAGAAAATGATTTGCACAGTGAGGTCACCACTAAACCGCTGCTTAAGTCCAATCTCCGGACTTTTTCTTTTTCTGCTCTGTAGTCCAGAAACATTTCTTTAAAAGCCAGAAAATCTGTAAATATGAGCAAGATGTCATATATATCACTAGCCACTTCATCTTTATGGTGCTGTAATGTTGTTGTGAAAGCTGCCATGTTAAATCCAGGAATCCTCTCCTCTAGCTGTTCTTCAGTATACTTTTCTATGAAAGAAATATATTCAGTAAAAATAGGTGTGTAGGTGAGTTTATTCTTTTCTGTGTCTTCAAACTCTTGGTAGTACATGTCCATGAAATTTCTCTGTAATACTGGAACTTGTCATCCATGATGATGTCCTCCAAATATCCAACCACAGCATCAAATTCTGCATCAGAGGCAGAGGAGGTGGCTGGCAAATTAGTGTTGGTTCTTCACTGGGAGCTCAGCTGTGGATAGTGGCAAGAGGACTACGGGGTCTCAGTTCATTTCCATGTAGGTCTTCCCAGGGATGCTTGGGTTTTCTCACACCATGGCGGCTGGATCCAACAGCAAAGATCTCACCTTTTCTTAAAGACAAATTTTTTCTAGGGTTGGGACTAGAGTCCCATTAATCTGACTTAAAATTTCAATTTTATTTTTAAGCATAGGCTAATATCTGATTCTTCTGTTGGTGGGAAAAGGGGATTACATGTATTAAAAAGTGATGGCTTCCTTTCAGATATTTCAATACCTAGGTCCAAGAAATAATGAAATAAAAATGAGTGTTGAGCTTCATTGCTTTTTCATGTGTGAGAAAACTCTTTAAACAATTCTTTCTACCCCAAGGGTACTATAGATTTGCTTGTACTGTCAATACCTTTCTCTATTTCTTTTGTCCAATAGAATACATCTCCGTATCCCTTCTTTTGAGAGCTGTGGTAGAATTTGACCGCCATTTAAAATGTAGATGATTTATTGTTTGGAAAAGTTGGCTTTGAAAAAAAGTAGTTTAAATCTAAGTGAATTATCACCTACGTTGTGTGTGTACCTAGACCAGCAACCGGATATTGTGGGAAAGTTACAAGCCACATTTGGAGATGATGAAAAAAGAAAGACTCTGCTGTAGAATTTCTTTTGCTGTGCTGTAAAGGCAGAACTTCTTAATCACTTGTCTATTGTTCTTTCCATATTTGGAGCCTGTACACCTTTCTGTTAGGCTGATGTCAAAAGCAAAATTTATAAGAGAAACTTTTAAAAACCATTTCTTCTCATTAGCTATCACCATACTCTTATTTTCTAGAGGGGTATAGGAGTTCATTTTACTAGCAAATGCATTATGAAAAATGTTCAATTAATTTTAAACCAAAGGACCAGATTATATATACAACAATACCTCATTTATTTAGAATAAGACTCCTGTAGTGACAGTTCTCCAAAACAGAGCAGAGAACCTGAGAATAATGTGGAGTTCGAAAAACAATGATCTTAAAACCTCTAGTATCGTCTTACCAGACATTTTTGCTCATTATGCAAATCATTAATCTCACCCCAAATGTAAAGAATCAGAATATCTAGGGACGAGGCCCAAAAATCAGCCTTCAGCACATCCCCCAACTACTTCAAATGCTTACTAAATGAGGAAGCATTGCTTCTGGCCCTCATGAAGAGCTTCATCAACACTTATTGATACAGATTTCTTACTAAGATTATTTGATTTCCCCGCTAAGAGACTAGAATTGGTGTACTTCTACAAAACATACAGGAAATTGAGGCAAGTACCAGGATAGCAGGAGGAGCAATGATAACATTGTGGAAAGAGATGAGAAATCTAATAGGTGCTTTTACTTTCCTTAAAGGAAATTTCCATATCGTACTATTTAATGCATTTTGTGACTGGTAAGGGGATCGTAACCCTTGGTTTGGTGTCGCCCACACTGTGCTCAGGCCATCCCTATATAGGTTCCGAACCCCTGGCCTTGGCGCTCCCGGTGCCGCTGCGCTCCCAGCTCTGCACTCACCCAAGTGAGCCACGGCGTCGGCCCATAACAAATTTTCTTAATGATAATTGAGACTAGGCCAATTTGTTTGGGTTTGCATTTTTTTTTCTCTTAAAACATGGCTTCTGCAATAAATTGTGAAATGCTGTTATGTTCATAATAAGCTAAAAAAGGAAAGGAAGTATGTGTATTTCCATCAACTCTAACTAGGTATATTTTCTGCTTTAAAGCCGCCATGCAGGGCCAGCCCGTGGCTCACCTGGGAGACTGTGGTGCTAACAACACCAAGGCCACAGGTTCAGATCCCTATATGGGGATGGATGGTTAGCTCACTTGGGAGATTGTGGTGCTGACAACACCAAGCCAAGGGTTGAGATCCCCTTACCAGTTATCTTAAAAACAAAACTAAACTAAACTAAAACATGCAAGCAAAGGATTAAAAAAATAATAAAGGGGTGATTGATGACTTAGAAAATGTTTGTGCAATTGCATCATTATGAGCCTCAAGGAATCAATATACCCCTCAGCAAGCAATGACTTTGTCAAAGGAATGTTGTCCTGCTTTTAGATGTGTTAGAATGTTATGCGACCACTAGAGATATTTTCTTCAATTTTAGCAAAATCATGTTGAAGGGAAGGATGAAAATCATTAGTAAAAGCTGGGTGAGATAACTGAACCCAGTCTTACAGAATTTGGAGAGAACCTCTGCCCCGATCTTTAAATAAGTATCTCTGAAACCATGATTGCTAAGTGGACATCGATAGAAACTAGAAGTCATAGCAATAGTCACCACCGATACCCTGCCACATTCCTTCCCCTTCCACAGCCAGCTCAGCACATTCAAAGAATCCTCTACTTATAGAATATTTCATGTTAAAGGTGTGCTTTTACTTATGTATGTGAAGGTTGTTTCTTTTCCGTTTATTTGTTTGATCAAATCAGAGTCCCTGAACAGAAAACCCATTTTTTTTTCCCCTTTTTTAATTTTTTGTGACTGGTAAGGGGATCATAACCCTTGGCTTGGTGTCGCCGCACCGCGCTCAGCCAGTGAGCGCACCAGCCATCCCTATCATCCCTATGTAGGATCCGAACCCGTGGCGGGAGCGCCATTGCGCTCCCAGCACCGCACTCTCCCGAGTGAGCCCTGGGGTCGGCCCAGAAAACCCATTTATATCACTGAACTTATCATCCAACTTCTCTAGAAATCAGTTAGCTCATAACTTGACAGTCTGGTGTTCCTTTTCAGAGATTGGCAATAAATTTGTTCAGTTATCTACAGATTCTCATTCATCAAACTCTTGGTTTGAGTTGAGTCTAACTTCTCTAAACAAATGCACTTTGCTAGTGTCTTTGAAGGGAGGGAAACAACTGGCAACAGTAAGGTATTTCTTTTAACCTGGTGGCATTCACTACTAAAATTTCAACCATAAATTATCCCTTAGTTTTAGCATTTAATTAACCTACTTCTCTTGACTCAGTAACATAGTAAAAAGAGCATAGACTAGAATCAGAGAGAATAGGGGTTGAATCCAAACTGTACTAATTACTAGCAGTGTAACTTCGGGAAATCTTTTTCACTTGGAAATGGTGATAGTAATGTCTACCTCTAAAGTTGTTTGTGTGAGAATAAATGGAATAACATGTAAAGTGCAAAACACAATGTGTGACAAGTAATAAGAGTTACCAGTGGGAGCATGCGCCCCACCTGTGTCTTGGTAACATGGCCTCAGATTTCACTTGATAGGTCACACTGCAGGGGAGAGATTGCACTCCGCTACAAGGTGTTTATGCAGCAATTATATCAGAAGGACTTCACATACTGAGTTTGCTCCTCTGCCTTTAACTTTATTTATGAACGTCATGAACACACACACATAAGAACCAGATGAATTAATTAGCTTCCAGAAAAATTCTTCTTTAAAAATATAACAAGAAGTCTGCTTGTGTACAGTGAGGAGAAATCCAGATCACAAATCAGGGCACTTTTTATCGCTTTTCCAGTGATCCATCTTAAATACCATGTAGTAAACCTGCGTCACTTACAGAATGCAGCTCTGTCTCACATCTGTTTATTTACTTATTTTTTCTGACAGGTAAGGGGATCGCAACCCTCGGCACGGTGTTGTCAGCACCACGCTCAGCTAGTGAGCGCACCGGCCATCCCCATACAGGATCCGAACCCGCGGCCTTGGCGCTCCTAGCGCCGCAGTCTCCCTAGTGAGCCACGGGGGCCGGCCCTGTCTCTCATTTATTTAACAGCTGCTTTGCAAACATATTAAATGTCAAGTATCAGAGAATACCTTTTCATCCTTTAAAAATAAAACCATAAAGTGATTTCCTTACTAATCCAGTTTGGAAGCGTAAGGTAATATTACACCATGAAAGGTAAAAATAAACAGTCCATCTTGTCTTTGATTTAAAGAATAAAAATCTCCTCATTTTCCATTCATTCCATTTCTCCCAATGACTACACACAAAAAAATGCACACAATTACACATATTATGGTTATTGTTCATATTGTTTCAATCTATTAAAAATTAGAGGTACTTTTCACGTGGCCTGGTTTTTCAGGCTGTGAAATTCAGTATCAATCTGATATAACTGTATCTTCAATTAAAGTTTTTGAGGTATAATTTTACAATTGCCCGCTACTTCTTAAAGTGATAAATCTGAGAGATTTTTCTCTTCCTTGTTCCCTAAATTATTGTTCTGACTCTGTCTTCCAATCTTTCTCTTATTATAGCTTTCATATGAAATTTTACATAATTTTCAAGGGCACAATTTTTGAAAACCCAGGAAAATGTTAATGTATCTTTGAGAAGAAATGAGTTACCCTGTATTTCTTTAATGATAATAAATTAAATTTTACTGTCTATTCTAAGAGGCAGTAATGCAGGGAGGGTTTTTTCCTCATTATGAAGCTAAGAACATGTTTATTATAAAATAGAGAAATAATATTATCACAGCACATGAGATAATCCTATTAAGTTTTTTCAAGCAAGCACAGAATTTTTAAAAGGTGGGTTGCCATCATATATCATATTTTGTAATCTGCTATGAAATATATAGTGAACTTTTTTTTATTACATTTACTCTTAAACCTTATTTATTTTTGGTTGTATAGTATTCCTTGTAGAGGTGTAAAATAATTTATTTAACCAACCCCCTACAGTTGGATATCTAGGCTGTTTCTGAATTGTTTTTATTTTGAGTAAAGCACAGTAAACATCCTTACGCCAATCTCTTCTCACTTGTGTTGGATAAAATTCTTGAAATGAAATTGCTGGACCAATTGCTGTAAAAATTCATATTGCCAATTGTTCTCTTTTAGAAAGGTAGTACTCATTTAAAATTCCAACTAGCCCATTTCTTTGCAAACAAGGATTACTTTTAAAAAATATATTAACAATGTATGAGAGTTCCTTTTTCTCCACAGCCTCGCCAGCATTTATCGTTCATAGTCTTTTGGATTTTAGCCATCCTAACTGGGGTTAGATGGTATCTCAGTGTGGTTTTGATTTGCATTTCCCGGATGCTGAGTGATGTTGAGCATTTTTTCATATGTCTGTTAGCCATTTGTATATCTTCCTTAGAGAAATGCCTACTTAGCTCTTTTGCCCATTTTTTAATTGGGTTGCTTGTTTTCTTCTTGTACAGTTGTTTGAGTTCCTTATATATTCTGGATATTAATCCTTTGTCAGATATATATTTTGCAAATATTTTCTCCCACTCTGTTGGTTGTCTTTTAACTCTTTTAATTGTTTCTTTTGCTGTGCAGAAGCTTTTTAGTTTGATATAATCCCATTTGTTTATTTTTCCTTAGGTTGCCCGTGCTTTTGGGGTCGTATTCATGAAGTCTGTGCCCAGTCCTATTTCCTGAAGTGTTTCTCCTATGTTTTCTTTAAGAAGTTTTATTGTTTCAGGGTGTATATTTAAATCCTTAATCCATTTTGAGTTGATTTTAGTATACGGCGAGAGGTATGGATCTAGTTTCATTCTCCTGCATATGGATATCCAGTTATCCCAGCACCATTTGCTGAAGAGGCAGTCCCTTCGCCAGTGAGTAGGCTTGGTGCCTTTGTCAAAGATCAGCTGACAGTAAGTGTGTGGGTTGATTTCTGGATTCTCTATTCTATTCCATTGGTCAGTGTGTCTGTTTTTATGCCAGTACCATACTGTTTTGGTTATTATAGCTTGGGGGAAGAAGATATAACAACCACAATTACTTGAAGTTGATATGACAAGCAAACAGAAAGGACATTGTTGTGGGGGAGGGGGGAGGGGAAGGGAGGGAGGTTTTGGTGATGGGGAGCAATAATCAGCCACAATGTATATCGACAAAATAAAATTTAAATAAATAAATAAATAAATAAAAAATATATTAACCATACTGATAGCAAACGTATCTAGATTTAATTTGTATTTATTTGAAAATTAGTGAACTTAGGATTTTTTTCCTTTTGTCTATCTAGGGGGCAGATTGAGGTTTCAAGGTTATAATATGTAGTTTTTCTCTGATGAATCTGTAGTGAAATTTTTGTCCTTTTATTTTTTGTGCCTCAATATATTTTACTTCTTTAAGCCAAATTATTAATTTGAGGTGAAAGTAAACAGAACAGAAAAGAACATAAAATACCAAAATATGATATTCTTATGGAACTGCTTGCTTACGTTATAAATATTTTACAGGGTACATATAGTTTACAAGTTTTTCATTTTTGAGAGTATATTAACTTTTTTTAGTGTTTAATTTGCACTTATCACTTTACAAATATAAATGAAGTTCTAGAATATTCCCAGAATTGGATAGCTTCTTTTTATTAATATACTTTTAGGGATCTTCATTTTTAAGGTCAACACTCTTCAGTTAATCAGAAATCTAAGCTCATATGAAATCAGAAAATAAACTTTACAGTGTTTTCAGGATTGGAACCTAAAGTAATAGTGGATGGCAGATGTAGTTGTTTGACTATCAGTTAAACAAACAAACAAACAAATAAAAGGGAAGAGGAAGGGAACGAAAGACCATTTTCTTACCAAGCAATAACACAGTTTATTGTCTAGGAAATAAAAAAGAAGAAGAAAGAAAGGAAAGGAAATAAAAAAAAAAAAGAAAAGAGCTAGTTTTGTGTACTGTCGAGCACACAGATGTTCCTCTTGGCAGCCAGACAGTACTAGTCAGGATTGGGGCTTTTGCAGACATAGAATGTGAGGCTTCTTTGTTGGAGACAAAGTGCTGCCTGTGGTGGGAACTGCTGCAGTGATGGGAAAGTATCATAATGTATTGTTGGATTACTGTGATTTTCAATAGAGACAGTACATTAAAGTAGCTTTGCGGGCAGTGGATTGTTTTGGCCAAGCCTGGCTAATAACACACTCATCTTGGCAAACTGTGTTTAAAAGGTAAAGCGAGCTGGCATAGTTTTGTAATTATGGAACCTGTCCTATACTTGGGCATCAGAGTTACTTTTGCCTGCACTAGTTTTTTAACAATCAATTTATGTAATGTAATTCAACAAAAGTGCTTGTGACTGTCAAGTTAGAACTGTAACCGCTTTTCAAATGGAACTATTTGTTTTTTGGAAACTTGTTCATTGAAGATAAGGTTTTGTTAGAAAATAGAAAACTCATAATTTACATGTTTAATGTTTTATCAGTCTCTATATATCTGGAGTGTTTTTTGCTTAAATGTAAATATTGTATTGTGAAATGTTTAAACTGTATGTGAAAATGTAATCACTACAAAGCACAGGTGAGTTTTTTTTAATTAGTTTGCCAGCATTCTCTGTCCTGGTCTTTCATATAGTTTACCTAAAGTGGAAAAGTTAGCAGTGCTATGCTGAATGGTAACATCAATGTTAACTGTGTAAACTTTAGGGAATGATAATTGAATGTTTTTTAGTTGTCCCTCCCTTCTACCCTCTATGTTAACTATACTATCAAATAAATTTTTATGGCCTTTTAATTGGTTACATAATATTCAAACTGGAAGGGAAAAGAGAATATAAAAAGTAGTAAAGACTAGAAACTTTAAATTTACCTCTAATTAGATGGAGTTATTGACTTGGAGATTGAACTAATATGACCTGTAAAAACATAGATATTTAGTCACCCCTCTTTTTTGACAGAAAAAAAGTGAGATCCAGAGAATTTGACCTGTAATAGCCTGAACAGTGAGGAGTTGGAACCAGATTGTAAAGGTTCTAATTCTCTCATCAAAATGTTTACTCTCGTTTATATCCTTCAATCTCATCAAATTAAAGCAACATTCATTTATTGAACTCCTACTTTGTTGAAGGATTCATCAGATATTTACCATGGAGAAACCTACTTTCTAGCTAGTAAACAAGGAACGCACTCATTAAACAATAATAGGAGCTATACCTCAGAGCACTACTTTCATGGCCAAATGAACTGTGCAAAAAATTATTCTAGAAACTCAGTAAAAAGATAAATACAAGTATCTTCAGGCTAGGGTAGTCAAAGGTCTTCCTTTGACCTTATAGTATTATCTCATGATGGTGTGATAATATTGTCTTAGAGGTTGGATTTTGAGGTGGGTCTGGATTTTCTTGTCTGCCTCATGTTTGCAGAATTTTATTCCAGAGATATTTGACTCTCGACAATATTTTAATCTATTAGAATTTAGTTACCCTAGAGATACCAATCTTCTCAGAAACAATTTATTTTCTCAGATCAGAAGCAAAAATATCAACCCATTGAGCATAAGCACCCTGCTCACTGTGTAGTCACACTTCTGTTTTGACAGGGATGACCCAGAGAGCAAGGAATGCTTCCAACATTCTAAGTAACACATTGTCAACACCAAGGCTGCTCTTCAGGATTTAAAATAAATGAATGTAGCTTTGAGATTGGAATCCAAGTTCAGGAGTGCATATGACAGATGGTGGAATGCAGACTTGTCCAAAGACCTCAGACCTCCAGTTTGCAGACCAAGTTGAAGATGCAAAAAAACAGACAATATTGCATGAAGCCATGGAGATTTCTTTTTATAATTTAATTAATTATTTGTTACCACTGAAAGTAACCATTTTTCTAATGGAGAATAATTGAAATACTCAGTTGGAAGGCAGCAACATAGCTTACATTTTATTTCAAAGGAAAGAAGGAAAGACATTATAAGTCTATATGAAGTGGTAAATTCTTACTACTCCTGAAGGGTTTAAGTTTACTGTTCTTGCAAGCAGTCACAGGTCATTGAGAGCTTTAGAAAAGAAAGCAACCCCCCCCCCCCCATGAATCATCTTATACCTTTGTGTGGTATTAAGCCAATAGCTTTACTTTCATATACCATAATTTTTCTATCTGTAACATGGAAGAAGCTACCTACATAGAGAATTTAATTTTAACCCCTAAATATCTAATAAGACAGTTCAGTTGCTGTGTGTCTAGTACATCAAAAAGATTTGAGGAAAAATACAAAAAGTAACCAAAAGGAAAGAAACATTAGAGGGGTTAAAAATGGTAAATGTGGAGAGTCTCTGATAGTTTATTATTGCTGGATCTATTATAACTGATTATTTCATTGTACTATCTTTCCTGTAAAACCAGCCTTTCTACCACAATGTGTATTTATATATTGTGGGAACAAGTATGCTTACCATTTTTATTGTCAATTTGAAATTTTTAGAGCTGCACCATCACATGCCTATTTAAATTTTACTTAATTAAAGTTAAATATGATTTAGAAAGTTAATTCCTCAGGCACTTTAGCCATATTTTAAGTGCTCAGTAACCATATTATACAGAATGTTTCTATGATCACAGAAAGTTATGTTGGACAGTGGTGTTTTAGTATTGATATTTTAATTACGTTTTTATCAATGCATTTCATTGAAAGTTGAGACCATAAATCACATGTTTTTAGATGGCAGGTGTAGAGGAGACTGCTCTCCTACCAATGGAAATATTAAGCCAAAGGCCAAACTGTAAAGAAGGTACATTTATCACAGGTCACAAAACATAAAAAGGATATGGTTGCATTGCCTATGGTGGTGTGATTTTCTGAAATAGTGAACAAATTCTTGCTAACATTCTGAACAAAGACAGTCTTCATTAATTTACATAGTAATCACATTCCTGGAAATTTAATGTATACTTAACTATATTTTTAAAAAACTTTTTAGCAGACATAAGTTCTAGGCTTAGATAACTATAAGCAGGTTTTCACCCCCATCAAAGTCTAGCACAGATGCAGGACAACTCTGTCATACAGCAGAAGAGTTCTGTGCATTACAGGATCCCACCCGCCCCCACTAAATGTCAGCCCTGTCACTGGGACAACCAAAAGCAACTCTAAACATTTCCAACAAATTTTAGAAACCTGTGCTTTGCAGTGTAAATATTCAAAACTGTGGACCCACTCAGCCTCTTAAGATATCATCTTAAGCCTATTGCTTTGCTGGATGCATTTTTTGATTTATCCCTTTATTCTATATTTTTTAAATTGAAAATATAGTGTTGCTGTAGACCAAACTCTTCTTTTTAACACCTGTTCTTATTCATCCCTAATAAGGTGAGATTTATATAAGTGCCAAGGGATAATGAAGGAAAAGTTTCTGTTTTACATATATTATGGATTTTTGTCTTACTTCCATTAGAAAATAAGGCTGTGGTGGAGGTTGGCTCTGCTACTTACTAGCATCGAGCATTGGCCCAATGAGCTTATTCATAAAGTCCTGGGTTTTCTTAAGAAGCACATTCAAAATTGTAAAAAAACAACAAAAATAATTATCACAAGGCCATGATGTCCTATAGATGAAAAGAGAATCCATTTCTTTTACTTCAAGAAAGACAGAGTTAAAATCTAGAGCAGCATTTATTAATCTTAGAGGTCCATGGATAATTTTCAGGTAATCTGTGAACCCCCTGAAACTGTAGCAAATTATGTTTATGGACATTTGGCCATTTTCTAAAAGAGAGAGGCCACTGAGATAATAAAAGGAATGAGATAAAATGGATTAAATAAAAGAATTTAAAAAACCCATTATAGAAAGAAGACAGGAGATTAATTTGAGCTTATAAAATCATGAAGGGGAGGTAGTTGATTAGGTTAAAACTAAGTTTGCTATTGAAAGGGTAGATTGAAAAGGAAGCTTAAAAAAAAATGTTTCTCGGAAGAACAAATAGTGATCCTATAGGAATTATTATCTTCTTCTTCCAAGAAATGATATGTGCTAAAAATACAAGTAGATTCATAGAAGGCTGTGCTCTAGCTGTATCAAGAGTAAAAGCAGCAAGAGTGAGAAGAGATAGGTAAAGTTAGCCAGCTCCTCCTGCCCCTCAGTCTTCCTTGCACCACTGTGGAAAAGAATCCTAGAGTAGATTCATTGCTGTGACCTTTTTGTGACTGACATTATGTGCTACTTTCTTGTTTCCAGTTTGATGGTGGCTAATGCTTGGAATAGTGGGCTGTTGTTAACTGTGTAGTCTCTTAAGTGTTTTTGTTCAGTGTTATTTTGACTAACACCCTCAAAAGAAATTCAACATTCATTTCAAAAGAAACTTTCATTTTTGTAGAACATTTATGTTATATTCTAAAAGAGGAATGTTTATACCATTAAAATAAATAGGATTTTAATCAACGCAAATGTTGACTCAAAACCCACCACCAAACTTTCTATGCAAATCCTTTACTGGTTAATTATGACCTGAAATTATGACTGGGAGAGCTCTTGTACTCTCCATCTCACACTAGAGGATCAGACGTCACTGGGTTTGTTTTGATGATGAGGATGATTAATGATGAGATCTACTATTTTTTAATGAGTATTTATAAGGACTTGGCATACGTTCACTCATTTTATGCTCACAAGAACCCTAGGAGATAGGCACAATTATTATTCCCATTTTACAAATGAGGAAAACTAAAACAGAGATAAAGTAACTGGCTCGGAGTTGTATATTTAAAAGGATAGAGCTGGGCCTCACACCTAGTCATCTGGGTCCACACTCTGAATCACTGCCTCCTCTGAATTTTTTATACTTGGCCAGAGCCATTGAATAAAGTGATCATTTAAAGACTGCACAAACAGTCTGGAGAAAGACTGTACTAGCATATTTATTTTAAATCTTGTTATATGGAATAATGGAGAGCCAAATGAGAAGACTAAGAATAAATGATTATCAAATACTATAGTACTGAAGGTTCACCTCAAATTACATTGGCAGAAAGGGAGTTCTTGGAAATATAATACTAGTTAACTTCTTTTTTTGTCTTTAATAAGTGTTTTAAACTTAAGGTAAGGTAATAAACTCCACATTTATTATATAGCTGCTGCCCTATCGAGGAAGGAGTGTGCTGACCTTTCAATGCCCTGGGTTTCACAGAATGGACAGTCTGTGCATAGGGGAGACCACCCCCAGGCTGCCAGTGGGCTTTGTGGAAAGTTCTCCTTTTAGGTGCATTTCTCCACTGGAAATTGCTATTGCCTTTTCCCTCCCCCCATCTAAATGACTCACCCTAAAAGACTCTGTCATCACTTATGGAAAACATCTGTTACTCTTGAAGGTTGTTAATGGTGGCCACAGCATTCTGTCAGAGGTCCTCATTTTACCAGCCCTTTATATTCATGTAGGATGTCCGGTCCTCCTGCACTTGATTGTACACAATATAGGTAATTCTAGGCCAGTTTTTCTCAGGTGGTCATCAGAGAAGACTGCATCAAGATCACCTAGGGAACCTTTAAAAATGGCAGATTCCCAAGTTCCACAAGATTTGCCACATCACTCTCTGCGGTTGCTTCCCTCTCTTTGCATTTTTTAAAAAATTATGAATATTCATGAGATACAAAGCTAATTGTCACCCCTCATGTGCATGATGTGAGGGCCAGATTCATACTGGCAGCATGCCATTACCAGAAATTGCTTTTGTATCTGTATCCCCCACCCAATGATCCCCCAACCTCCCTCCCCTTTCCCCTCTCTCCCCCAATCCACTTTTAGCCCAAGGAATGTTCTTTCCCTCTGTAGGACCAACCCACTGCTGTGGTCTTACTTTCTTTCTTTCTTTTTTTTTTTTAAAGATGACCAGTAAGGGGATCTTAACCCTTGACTTGATGTTGTCAGCACCATGCTCTCCCAAGTGAGCGAACCAGCCATCCCTATATAGGGATCCGAACCCTTGGCCTTGGTGTTATCAGCATTACACTCTCCCAACTGAGCCATGGGCCAGCTCTTACTCTGGTTTCTCTTTCCTTCCTTCTTTCTCTCTTAGCTCCCTCATATGAGTGAGTGCATGCGGTATCTATTCCTCTGTGCTTTGCTTATTTCACTCAACATAAGTTTCTCCAGGTTTATCCATGTTGTTGCAAATAGGAGTATTTCATTCTTTGTTATGGCAGACTAGTATTCTACAGTGTATATACACCACAGTTTCCTTATCCAATCATCCATCAATGAACATTTAGTTTGGTTCCATCTCCCGGCTACTGTAAAGAGAGCTGCGATGAACATGGGAGTGCAGGTATCCCTTTGACATGATGATTTCCATTCCTCTGGGTATATACCCAGAAGAGGGATTGCTGGATCGTATGGAAGATATATCTGTAGTTGTTTGAGAAACCTCCATACTGTTTTCCATAGTGGTTGTACTAATTTACAGTCCCACCAACAGTGTAGGAGGGTTCCTTTCTCTCCATACCCTCTCCAGCATTTATTATTCACTGTCTTTTTGATTATAGCCAGTCTATTTGGGGTGAGGTGGTATCTCAATATAGTTTTAATTTGCATTTCCCTGATGACTAGTGATGTTGAGCATTTTTTTCATGTACCTGTTGGCCATTTGTATGTCTTCCTTTGAAAAAATGTCTATTCAGCTCTTTTGCCCATTTTTTAATAGAGGTTTTTTTTTTTTTAATGTATAATTGCTTGAGTTCCTTGTATATCATGGATATTAATCCCTTGTTGGATGCATAGTTAGCAAAAATTTTCTCCCACTCTGTAGGTTGTTGTTTCACTCTGCTGATTGTTTCCTTTGCTGTGCATAAGATTTTTAGTTTGACATAGTCCCATTTGTTTATTTTTTCTTTTGCTGCTTGTGCTTTCAGGCTCATGTTCATAAAGCCTATGCCCAGACCTAGTTGCTAAAGTGTTTCACCTTTATTTTCCCTTATTAATGTTACAACTTCAGGTCTTATACTTAAGTCTTTAATCCATTTTGAGTTGATTTTAGTGTATGGTGAGAGATGCATATCTAGTTTCATTCTTCTACATATGGATATCCTGTTTTCCCAGCACCACTTGTTGAAGAGCCAGTCTTTTCCCTAATATAGATTTTTGTTGCCTTTGTCCAATATCAGATGGCTGTAAGCCTGAGGGGTGATTTACAGGTTCTCAGTTCTACTCCACTGGTCTGCATGTCTATTTTTATACCAGTACCATGCTGTTTTGGTTATAATAGCTTTATAGTATAATTTGAAGTCAGGTAGTGTTATGCCTCCAGCTTTATTTTTTTTGCTCAGAATTGCTCTGGCTATTCAGGGTCTTTTGTTGTTACATACGAAACATAAGATTGTTTTTACCATTTCTGTGAAGAATGTCATTGGTATTTTGATAGGGATTTCATTGAATCCGTAGATAGCTTTGGGTACTATTGACATTTTCACAATGTTAATTCTTTCAATCCAAGAGCATGGAGTATCTTTCCATCTTTTTGTGTCTTCTTTAATTTTTTTCAGCAGTGGTTTGTAGTTCTCAATATAGAGGTCTTTCACTTCCTTGTTTAAATTGATCCCTAGGTATCTTATTTCCTTCATGACAGTTGTAAATGGGCTTACTTTCTCTATTTCTTTTTCTGTTAATTCCTTATTTGAGTATGTAAATGCAACTGATTTGGGGGCATTTATTCTGAATCCTGCAATGTTACTGAAGTTATTAACCAGCTCTAGGAGTTTTTTGATAGAGTCTTTAGGTTTTTCTATATATAGTATCATGTCATCTGCAAATAGAGAAAGTTTGACTTCATCTTTTCCAATCTTGATTCCCTTTATTTCTTTCTCTTGCCTGATTGCTCTGGCTGGTACCTCCAGTACTATTTAAATAGAAGTGGTGAGAGTGGGCATCTTTGTCTTGTTCCTGTTCTTAAGGGAAAGGCCCTCAGTTTCTCCCCATTCAGAATGATACTGGCGGTGTGCTTGTCATAAATGGCTTTTATTGTGTTGAGATATTTTCCTTCTGTACCTAATTTGTTGAGAGTCCTTATCATGAAGGGATGTTGAATTTTCTCAAATGCTTTTTCAGCCTCTATTGAGATAATCATATGGTCTTTGTTCTTGAGCTTGTTGATGTGATGTGTCACATTTACTGACTTTCGTATGTTGAACCCTGGGATGAATCTCACTGGATCATAGTGTATAATTTTTTTTAATATGTTGTTGTATTATGATTGCTAATATTTTCTTGAGGATTTTGGCATCTAGGTTCATTGAGGATATTGGCCTATAATTTTCTTTTTCTGTTGTGTCTTTATTTGGTTTTGGTATCAGAGTTATGTTGGCCTCATAGGATGACTTTGGTAGAATAGCTTCTCTTTGAATTGTTTGGGATAGTCTGAGGAGAATTGGTATTAACTCCTCTTTAAAAGTTTGATAGAATGCGGCTGTAAAACCATCCGGACTCGGACTTTTCTTTGTTGGAAGATTGCTAATTACTGCTTCAGCCTCCTTGCTTGTTTTTGGTCTGTTCAGGTTTTCTCTCTCTTCTTGGTTCATTCTTAGTAGTTTGTATGTGTCTAGAAACTTATCCATATCTTCCAGATTTTCATGTTTGTTGTCATACAGTTGTTTATAATAGTCTCTAATGATTTTTTGTATTTCTGTGGCATCAGTTGTAATGTCTCCATTTTCATTTCTGATTTTTGTTATTTTGGTCTTCTCTTCTTTTTTTTTGTTAACCTAGCTAATGGTTTGTCTATTTTATTTATCTTCTCGAAAAACCAACTGTTTGTTTTGTTGATCTTTTTGATTATTTTTGGGGTCTCTATTTCATTTAGTTCTGCTCTGCTTTTAATTATTTCTTTCCATCTACTACTTTAGGTTTGGATTGTTGTTGTTTTCAAGTTCTTTGAGGTGTAGTGTTAGGACATTTATTTGAAGTGTTTCCATTATTTTGATATAAGCATTTATTGCAATAAATTTGCCTCTTAGTACTGCTTTTACAGTATCCCACAGATTTTGGTATGATGTATCTTTATTTTCATTAGTTCCTAGAAATTTTTTTATTTCCAGTTTAATTTCTTCTTGGGCCCATAGGTCATTCAGGAGCCTATTATTTAGTTTCCATGTATTTGTGTAGCTTCCAGAGTTTTGCTTATTGATTATTTCCAGTTTTAGTCCACCGTGGTCTGGAAAGATATTTGGAATGATTTCAATTTTTTAAATTTGCTGAGACCAGATTTGTGACCTAATATGTGGTCTATCCTGGGGAATGTTCCATGAGCTGATAAGAAAGTATATTCTTTAGCTGTTGCGTGAAATGTTCTATATGTATCTGCCAAGTCCAGTTGATCTAGGAGGTAGATTAAATCCTGTGTCTCTTTGTTGACTCGTTGCCTGGAAGTCCTGTCCCACACTGAGAGAGGGGTGATCAGATCACCCACTATTAATGTATTAAGTCCTATTTCTTTCTTTAGGTCTAAGAGTGCTTGCTTTATGTATCCGGGTGCTCCAGTATTGGGTGCATAAATGTTTATGATTGTTATGTCTTCTAGCTGGATAGATCCCTTTATCATTATATAGTGGCCTTCTTGTCTCTTTTTATGTTTTTTGGTTTCAAGTCTATTTTGTCTGTTGTAAGAACAGCCACTCCTGCTTGTTTTTGGTTTCCATTTGCATGGCATATCTTTTTCCATCCCTTCACTTTTAGTCTTTGTGTGTCTCCACAGGTGAGGTGGATCTCGTGAAGACAGCATGTACTTGGGTCCGGCTTTTTAATCCCATCAGTCAGTCTGTGTCTTTTGAACGGGGAGTTTAGTCCATTCACATTTAGGGTCGTTATTGACAAGTGTTGCTTAATTCCTGTCATTTAATTGCCTCTTGTTTAGATGTTTTAAATATCTTTTGGGAACAAACACTGGGCCATTTCCACTTAAGCATACAAAGTGTGGAAATCCCTGTGAGACGTGGGCTCCAGGAAGGTGACATCACACCTCAAGTTTTAGCTAGAGATGACGAGACTTGAAGGGCTCAGGTCAAGAAATATCTATGTTAAGAAAATGAACAGAACTTGATAACTAATCGGATGTTGCGGGGAAGAGGGGAGGAGGGGTCAACATTAATCAAAGCTGATTGAATGAATCACCGAGTCCTGTTTTGAGGACAAATGTAAGAATCCATTAGAACACAGGTTACAGCTCCAGGTAATGTACACAGACGGTGTTCAGCTCTACCTTGTCTGTGAACTAACCTTATATTCCCAGTGATTCATTCATAATATGTTCTGTAATTGCTTTTTTCCAAGAATATAAAGTTCTGCCTTCATTAATAAATATTCTAAGATAGCTCTAATTTTTTTAAACAAAGACAAATTAATGATCTATGCTGTCAGATACACAAACACATACATATATGTAAATATACATATAGCAGGACTAAAAAATGTGATTGACTTTATTATTCACCAAATTTGATAAAAAGACATTTACTTCTATAATCAGAAAGGAAAATAATTTTTTTTTAAAGTTGAATAGCCTAAATGTTTACTTGATGGACAACTTACAAATTTCTTCACAATACCTAATCAAACATTATGTGGAGACTGTTCATTATGTGGTCTACCTAAATCATTTTCCAATGATTGTTTTGAGAACCTCGTTTCTTCATTTTCTGTTTCTACAAAAATATTTTAATTTTAAAATTAACTTAGAGTATTTGAAGTATATATTTAAATTTTTAAAGATTTGTGGTTTTAATCAGTAGCTTTTCTATAATGTTGATGTTAAAGTTTTTAAATAATTGAGCAAGGAAGAAAGGCAGATGAATATCAGCTTTCATTTGGTATTGTAAAATACTTGAATATTTTATTGGCCAAACTGAGTCATTGTGTATGTTATGGCTGGCATTACATTTTTCTCCCTAATTTATTTATTTTTTAATTGACAAATAAAAATTGTACGTATTTATTGTGTACAACATGACATTTTGAAATATGTATGCATTGTGGAATGGATAAATTGGGCTAATTAACATATGCATTACATCACATACTTAGCCTTTTTTGTGGCAAGAACACTTAAAATGTATTCTTAGCAATTTTCAAGTACACAATACATTGTTACAACTGTAGTCACCATAATGCACAGCAGATCTCTTGAACTTATTCCTCTGATCTAACTAAAATTTTGTATCCTTTGACCAACATCTCCCCAACCATACCCCCCACCTCAGCCCCTGGTAACCACCATTCCACTCTGTACTTCTATGAGTTCAACTTTTTTAGATTCTACATATATCATATGATGTTTCTCTTTCTGTGCCTGACTTAGTTCACTTAATGTAATGTCATCCAGGTTCATCCAACTGGCATTACATTTTAATGGTGCAATCAAGTCCAAAACTAATTGCCTTGCATTTAAACTTTTTTCCATTTTGCTTTTATAAAATTTTACTGTACTTTAAAAGAAGATTTTAATTTTAAGAAAAAATGCATCTGAAAAAAATTTTCCCCTTGATACTCTCTGACTTTAAAAATGAATAATGCATTAAAATAAATGCCAGTTTTAAGAACTGACTTGGTTGGAATATATTTTTATTATGGTTATAAAATCTTTAAAGACAACTTTAAGATGAAATTCTGATGCAGCCAAATTACTTTTATGTCAAATACAACTATCAAATACCAGTGTTAAGTTCTTTATCTTGAGCCAACACAAATTAAAATTATAATTTGGATTTTATTTTACTTAAGTTATTTTTTCTATACTATGTGGAACTAATGGAATTTTTTTCTTACTGTTTAGGAATTACCAGACAGGAACCAGGGTCAGACTGTGGCTATTAGATCTTGAACTTACATCTAGGTTCCTGGGAGCAACAACAGATACAACTATACTAGAGGCTGATGCAGTTCTCTTAGGACTCCAGGACAGTAAAGACTCCAAATGAAAAGAGGACCATTGTGAAAAATAAATGAGCTTTGCTTAGTGCATTTACTCTTTCTTTGTTGAACCTAGATATCATCAAGAATGCAATTAGAAAATTGTGAATAGATGATTGAAAATATAATAAATGAAAGCTATAATTATAGCTCTTGTTTGTTAGAATTTTCTTTAGCTATATACCCCCTCCCCTTTTTTTGCCCATTTTTCCTTTATTGGGACAGTGTCAACTATACTGAGAAATTCTTTCATTCAGTAAATATGTTTTGAGTGTTCTCCATGTACATGGCACTAAACAGCAGTAAACAAATTAAACACTATTGCTTGCCTTATGACAATTACATTTTACTGGGGAAATAGATGATAAATAAGTAAAATATAAAGTATGTTAGACAGTGTTACATGCTAAGGAAAGAAAAAAAAAGTAAGGAATAGCGTTAAAAGGTGTCCAGGAGACAGGTTGAAATTTAGGTGTGGTGTCAATGAAAGGCTCCCAGAGGAGGTCACTTTTGAATAATTTCTGAAGGAAATGAGGAAGCTAGCCATGCGGGTCTCTGGTAAAGAGTATTCCAGCAAGGGAATGGCTAGTGCAAAGGTCCTGAGACAGGACTGGGCCTGTCCAATTTAAGGAACAGGGAAGAAGTCATTGTAGCTGACTGTAAGGGGAGAAGGAGATGGATACAGAGAGGTAAGGGAGGCCATGTAGGTCCTAGTGTGCACTTTGGCATTTATTTACTCTGATTGAGATGGAGGGTTATTGGTGGATTCTGAGCAGAGGAGGGATATGATCTGGCATTTTAGCAGGATCCCTTTGAGTAGGTTGGCTGAGTAGACTGAAGATGAGCAAGAGCAGCCACACCAGGGCCTGTAAAGAGACTTGCCGTAACCAGGCCAGAGAAGATGGAGCAGAGTAGTGGCAGTGGAGGTGGTGGAAGAGGTTGAAATCTGGATATATTTAGAATATAGAGCCAATGGGACTTCCTAACACATTGGACATGGAATATATGAGAAAGAAAGGAGTGAGGGATGACACCAAAGCTTTTGGCCTGTGCAACTAGAAAGAAATTGCCTTTAACTGAGATAGAGAAGAGCAGGTTTGAGAGGAATATTCAGAACTCAGTTTTAGACATGTTAGGTTTTAGATACTTATTAGCCGTCTAAGTGGAGATGTTCTGAAGGCAGTTGGATAATGAGTCTGCAGTGCATGGGAGAGGTCTAGAGGGAAGATAGAAACTTGCCAACCACAAACATTTTATACTTCACAAATTATGTAGGTCAGGAATTCAGGTAGGATTCAAAAGAGCAATTTTGTTGCTCATGGTATCAACTAAAGTCACTTAGAGTTACCAAGCTGGCTCATCGAGTAGGGTCCAAAACAGCTTCACTCACAGGCCTGGTATTTTGGCAGGGGTGGCTGGAAGGTTAGGTCCAGCTGGGGCTGTCAACCACAGCACCTACACATGGCCTCTCCTGCATGGTAGTCTTGGGGTAGTGAGATTGATTGCACGATCGCTGCCTTCCCCCAGAGTGAGCACTCCAAGAGAGCCAGGACAAAACTACATGGCCTGTTCTGACCTAGCCTAGGAAGTCAGACAGCTTCACTTCTACCCAGTTGGTTAGAAACTAGTTACAAGGCCAGTCCAGGTTCAAGGGGAGGGGAATAAGACTCTACCTCTTAATGGGGTTGTGACATTATCACATTGTAGAAGGCCATTGAGATGAGAGATATTGTTGTGGCCATCTTTGGAAAATAGTCTGCCACACCACCACTTCCCAAGGTCACACCCAATAGCCACCCATCCAAAACCTCAAATCTAAATTTTAAGCCTTCCACTCACTATCCCTCCTGCTCCTTTAATTTTATGTATCCAACTGAACACTTTTTCAAAAATCTATGAGACTCCAATCCATTGACTCCTTTTTTCACTCATCCTCTCTTTCGCGTTCTCCTTATCCAGGTCTATAGTCTAGGGTACATCATTATAATTACTTCCTTGCAAGTAAAGTACTCTGAAGTCCTGTCATCTCACTCCCTCCATTTGTTACCCAGTAAAACTACAACCCCAATTAAATCTGTCTACCTGCTTCATGCCTGCACCTGAACAGCTCGACATTACAGGACAAAACCTCATGATCATATTGATTGGCATCACTTTAAATCTGGAATTCTAGGCTAAGATGTCAGATTAATACACACTGAACTTCACTTCTTCCAAAGCCTCACTAAAACTACAATAAAGGGAGATGGATGGATAGATGGATGGGTGGGTGGAAAGACAGGTGATTTATAGATAGACAAATGAATATCCACACCAAAAAAAAATCTCGAGTGTGAGAAAAGTAGGAAAAGAGACAACAGCAACAAAATTTTGCAGTCTGGAAAGTAGATGGATGAGTAGAAATTGTCTTAGCAGAACAGAGATAGATAAATTCTGAGCTGGCAGTAGAGAAAACTGAGAACCAAACTGATTTACTGCAGAATCCTCAGAATGTTCAGGAACTGGAAGTACCCAGTACTTCTAGATCTGGGAGTGAAGTGGGGGTGGGAAGTCAAAATAAAGAGGACTGGGTAAAAGCTAAGAAATAAGAACCTAGATTCCTTTCAACACTCCACTTCAATGGTGCAGCTGCCCCACCTCCACCCAAAGCAACTCTCTCTCTCCCACCCCAATGTAAGTCTGGCAATTTTGCATTTGGTTTCTGCTAATCTGCCTTCTTCTGTGGAAAGATTTTGGGGGTAGAGGGGGTGGGGGTGGAAAAAGAGTAGGACAAATGCACACATACACAAATGCACTAAATTAGATATTTTACTGTGCTCTGAAGACTGGGAGCCAAGCAGAGTAGCAAGTAATCATCTAATTGTGGAGGAGGGGTAGTCAGAAAAAAGACAGAATCTAAATCCTCTAATGTTTCAGATCCGGCAACAAGTCCCTATGTTCCTGTTTTCAAAGGCTCACTGCCAGAAAATACTTTCCTATCTCTTATGACACATATCTAAAAGCTCGTTTTTAATCTAAACCCAAGTTCCCAGGTATACTGAATTGAATAGTGTCTCCCCTCACTCCAAAAAAATTTAGGTCCACCCAGAACCTGTGAATGTAACATTTGGAATAGGGATTTTGCAGATATAGTCAAGTTAAGAAGAGGCATACTGGATGACTGGTATTATGAGAACAGCAAATTTGGACACAGAGACACAGACACACAGGGAGAACACCATGTGATGATCAAGCCAGAGATTGTAGTTGTGCTGCCACACTAAGGAATGCCAAGGATTGCCAGCAACCACCATAAGCTAGAGAGAGGCATGGAACAGGTTCTCTGAGTCCACAAGAAGGAACCAACACACCAACACCTTGATTCCAGACTTCTGGCCTCTTAAACTGTGAGAGAATGAATTTTTGTTTTAACCCACCCAATTTGTGGTAATATGTTAGGGCAGCCCTGGAAAACTAATACACCAGGCCTGTATAAGAAGTATAATGTGTCGTCAGGGATTGATTTCCCAGCCTGACTCAGAGAACAGCTGTACATCTCCCCCAATGCTTTGGCTCCGTGATTCCCATTTGTAGCCAATGTTGTTTCTGCAGTTTCCTGTGCTCCGTTCTTTCGTGATTCACTTCTTTATTGTGGGGCTGCATGTCCTCCATCTGCAACAGTGATGAAAACATCCATTTGGCCTCCAGTATTTAACCTAGAGATATCGGTTTCCCAAACCCTGATCATCAAGTTCAGGTCTGCCAGGTTGAGATATCCTAGAGAACCAGTTTTCAGGGAACAATCTTCATTCCTTTAATATTATTAAAGTAAGGGAAGTATTTGAATCAAGCCAGTACTCTTTTTTTATAAGTCAACTCATCATGCCGAACAAATGAAAGCTATTACACAATGTTTGTGTCAGCTCAGGGCCTCTCTCCAGACTAGGTTACAAGCCCCTCACATGCCATGCTGGGTCACCAGACCTGTCACATGCCAAGCTGGGTCACCAGACCCCTCACACACAGGTCTATGTGCCAGGTAACCGGCAAACAGGTCCTTGGAAGCCAGGGGTTGGAGAGCATGACTGCACAGGGCAGACTCCCAAGGCAGTAAACACCTCACAAAGAATGCCCCGCACCACCCCCAACCAGACCTAAGGCTAGGGGGCTGATTAAATTATTCTATTTTCCCAACAATCCAAAGTAGCACTTGGAACTCAGTAGGTGCTAAATAAATGGTCGTTAAATGACAGTTTTACTTTGATCATTCAAATGTACTATTAAGAAAAAATGGCCAGAGATTCAAACGGTACCTAGGAACTTTTCCATGAGGGAATAGTAATTGTCATTTACTATCACTAAACACACACACACACACACACACACGTATAAATGGTATATTTTTATGTATTTATACACAATTTTCTAAAGAAGTTAGATACCATGGAATATTGGTACTGTTTGTTTTTTTCAAGGTAGGAAAGAATTTCATATGAAAGGATCTCATCAATAACATTGCAATGATACTCTCTTTAATTATTTTGTTTTTTACCTTCAATACCCTTATGTTAAATATACTGCCAAAGGAATCATCTTCCTGAGAGTGGAATGTCTTTGTGTGTTCTTTGAAATCATTCTGCACAGGAGATTTGTCTCTATGTAGTCAATCACTTATTTATATTTGTATGGACTACTGGATGTTTACTTCATGCTTTGGGTTATAATCCCATACCACTTCTCCCACTACCTCATTTTTCCTATGAATATGTATATTTAACATAAGGGTATATAAGGTATAAAAACATATTCAATTAAAAAGAGTATCATTGCAGTGTTATTCATGTGATCATTTCTCATGAAATGGAAATTAGCTACTTTGAGTTTAATTTAACCTGCTTTGATTTATTCTGAGAAATATTATATCTCTAAATGTTACAACCCTAAGAATGGAGAGTGGCACAGCACCTTTTCAATAGGCTATCTATGCCTAAAGACTCAGTCCTGGGGACAGAGGTGGAGGTACTTCTTGAGAGGGCTGACCTAAAAGAAAAGCAGAAAAGCATACAACTCTTTTCTGTCCTGAGGAAGGCCTGGTTACTTTTCTGACATCAGTCTGTTGCCACAGAAACACTGGTGGTGACACAAATCTAGCATTGTGACTTCACGACAGAAGGCAGACCTTTGTTTTCTTTTGCTTTCTTTACACAATAGATGGACAAAATCTACTGTGAAAGGAAAAAAACCATCTTGTTTGAGTACAAAGAGCAATTTACAAAAGTGAAGATGAAACTAATAACTACGTGTGGAAGAAAAATGGAGTTTTCTGCAGTAGGTTTGCAGCCACCCTTTAAAGCAGGACATCTTATTTTTTTTTGGAATATGCTTTCAGAAAGTGCACCTGATTTGTAATAAAGAAAAATATATAGAGAATGAATCTAATACATTTAAAAATATGTATGGAATTAAGCTAATATTTTGTCAAGCTTTACTTATGTGATTTGTCTTCATAAAGTTAAAAATCTGATGACAACTGGATCTTGCAGAAAGACATAGTTTGATTGGGATGTCAGATATGTTTTTTTCATCATAGCTTATGTCCAATAGAATCAATAACATAAAAAGTAATTGTTTCATTAAACTGAAACATATGAGTGGCACAATAGAGCTCTATTTGTATAGCTTTTGTTAAAAAACCTTTTTATTTTAGAGGTGTTGGATTTACAGAAAAATTAAGGTAATATAGAGTTTTCTTGAACCTCACATCTGGTTTCCCCTATTAACAACATGTTATGTTAATACAAGTATCATACATTTGTTACAATTAATGAACCAGTATTGATACATTATTAACTATAGCCCATACTCTATTTAGATTTTTTTAGTTTTACCTAATGTCCTTTTTCTGTTTCAAAATCCCATATAATACACCACTTTATGTTTTAGTCATCATGTCTCCTGAGGCTCCTCTTGGCTGTGACAGTTTCTTAGACTTTCTTTGTATCTCATGACCTTGACAATTACAAGGAATACTAGTTAGGAGTATTGTAGGATGTCCCTTTGCTGGAATGTGATGTCTGCTCTTGATTCCACTGGGTTTATGTGTTCTTGGGAGGAAGACCACAGATGTAAAATGCCATTTTCATCACATACCAGTAGTACATATATTATCCACGAGTTAACACTGTTGAGGTTAAGCTTGATTACATGGTGAAGCTGTGTTTGTGTCAGGTGTCTCCAGAATAGCAGTATAACATTACTCTCCTGCTCCCCCTTTCCACATTGGATTCTTTGGAAGAGACTTAACTATGCACAGCCCACGCTCAAGGAGTGGAGATTTTATGCTCCATCTTCATGAGAGTGGAGTGTCTGTATACATCACTTGAAATCGTTCTGCAAATGAGATTTGTCTCTTCTGTATGGAGTCAATCATTTATTTACATTTGTATGAACTTATGGATATTTACTTTAGGCTTTGTGTTATAATCTCATACTACTCTATAAATTTTGTTGTTCGAATTGTTCCAGCTTTGGCCCTTGGGAACTCTTCCAGTTAGCTCCTGAGTCTTATGTTTATTTTTAGGTCGGCCACAGTGGATTTTAATAGTTCATGACATCTCTTTCTCTCTTCATACAATAACTCTATAATTTTGGAGAAGACAGATCATTTGGCCATGTTAGTAGAAGGTAACTCTACTAGATAGTGATATCCATTTTCTATTTTTGTTTTTATTTTTATCTTAGCATTTTGTTAATTTATACTGTCTCAAGAAAAATAGACATGTTTTGCAATTTATGTTAATATGTTTGCCAATTATTTCATGCTTTAAACAGTACTTTTTTTTTTAACCTCTGGGATGTTGAAAAGGAGGCTGGGGATAAAAAGAGGCCCCATTCAATTCCAACCTTCCACTGACCTTTCACTTTTCCTTGAAGGCATTGTAGTTAAAATACAATCTCTTCTGCAGAGGAAGAAGCAGGATCCTCCTTTATCCCTCTCACCTGCTTTCTTACCTTTCCTCCCCTTTTGTCTTTTGCAAAATGATGGGGAAACATCCTATTAGGGCAAAGATTATGTTGCATAATCCTGCCACTGCCCCTTAGCAGCACCCCCTCAACCACCCCTGAAAGAACTTTCCAATCTGTCCACGCTTGGGAAAAACGTTGAGACTTTTCTTATGATATTTTTCTCCTCATAGGGGCAACACCAGATTGGGAACAGCCTGATGTTTTGGAGCAGCATGTTTTTGGGGTTTGATTAGAGAATTGGTATCATGATTTATAAGTAGTTACCGCTACATTTTATTGTATACTGGAATTTCAGTTCAGAGTATAAAAATACTGCCCAAAGACATGAAATACAGCATAATAAAAGGAAGTGAGAGACAAGAGGTGGCGTTCTTCCGTTACTTTGTTGTTTTGTAGTATATAAGACACTGATATATTGTAAATCATTGATTTAGAATTCATTTATGTTGTTGGTGGCATCATGATCTTTTTAAATGAAACTTTTCATTAGCTTGGATCTATAATTCGTGTCACTGGAAAGCTTTGCCAGTTTCTTCTTTGTGATATTGTTTATTTCCTTATCTTTTTATTGCCAGTGACAAGGCATAACACAAAGCCCCACTGAATAACACCAGACACTATTACACTGCTAGGTAACACAGGGATGAAGGAAGGACGCACAGAAACTGATATTAGACAAACACTGTGTTATATGTTATTTACTGCATTAACTCAACTGACTCCTACAAATAAACTGGGCTCTGTTCATCCAGAGATTTTTAGCTCCATGTGATTTATCTAGAGAAGTTTTTCCTGAAAGAACCGTTGGCATTTCTTTATCTTTTTGTCAAATGCGTGGGGAGGAATGACAGAGCAGGCTGCTATAAGAATGTCCAGAATAACATACCAGTTTCCATTCTGAAAAGATGGAATATTTATGAGAGCACTATAAGGGTTTAAGATAGTGTTATTTTTACTTATTACTGGCTTGGGATAAGAGCCACATAGGAGTCTCTGTGCTAGGTTGAGGAAGAGTTTATATAGCACTAGAATGTAGTGGAAGAAACTCCAGTGAGACTTTTTAAACTTCACTTTCAACATTTCTAGGAGTTAGATCACAAGCACATGAGAAGAAGCTGAGGCAGGGCATACAGCATTTAATACCTGGATTACCTTACGTTATGAATATAAATTTGATGCTGATCATAGTAAAACCTTTCCTTTTTGGCATATAAAAGATGGATGAAAATCCCCCACCTATGGCTGGTAAGATGTTCCAGAAGGATGTTCTTTTAATAATTATAAAGAATTGTCAAACTTTTACGTATACAACCTGTTAAATCCACATAGCTGAAGGAGGTTGGAATTCTATGAATCTAGAATCTATGGATTACGGAAGTGCTTATTGTTCAAAAATATTTCTCTAAAATAAGGTGTTCTGATGTCTTTTTTCCTTATTTTGTTATAAAAGCATATAAATAAGACACTACTGAGGCAATATGATTGTTTCCAGTTTTTTTTCCACAGTAGCCTAGTTATTGTTTAAGCCCTTTAACCATCCATGTTGTTTGCTTTAAAAATGAACACCCTGTGCACACACCTGTTACCACACATTAGGAAAGAAGACCAACATGTTTACAAGGATGGGACAGAACAGAATTTAGTGGAATTCATAAAACATCTATATTTATTAAAATGCATAATATTATTTTCTAACTTTAAATGGGTAAAAACAACAAAACCAAGATATTTGGTGATGAAGCAGCTGTCCTGGCTAGAGTCAGGAGCAAGTGCACTATCTCCATTTGAGAACCACAGCTATGGGGAAAGCGCGACTTCTAGGGCAACATAGGAAGGGCACAGTCCTGAAATCCCAAGACCTTTGTCCACTCTCAAGGCTAACATAGCACAGGTGTGTGGGCACGTGCATGCCATCAGTTATATCGTTTCCTGAAGGACCTGCTTTTGCTGGCATATAGAGTTTGTCATAGAAATGTGCAGTAAATATTAGGGGTTTAAATTTTTATCTAGAAGACCTTTCATTAGATTTTAAGCTATTTGAGAGCAGGGACTGGGCAATTGTTCATCTTTATACCTCCATAGAATTCCCATGATACCTTATACATAGTAGGTTCTCAATAATTTTTTCTTTTTTGTAAAATCAAATTATTGAGTTTAGATTTAGGGGGATTTGGGAATAATAATGAATAGTTGAGCATATATGTATTCAGTTACTAATCATTTATTGGATAATATTTTGAGGCCTATTATGTGCTAGCATCAGGCTTTTCTTTGAGGATATATTGGTAAACAAACATAAACATAGGCCGTCATTCTCATGCAGTGGGTGGCTGATGCGAGTAAAGTTTTAAAAAAATATTCAAACTATTAATAATCAGATGTTCACATGAACTAATATATAAAGCAATGCACAAACAAAACTTAAAAATACTTGTTTTACTTTCTAACTTAATTATGTTCTAACTCGAACATAAGACTATTTATACCAAATACAAATTGATCAAATCATTCTAATTATTTCCAAATCACTGGTTGATTTTTAGATAGGGTCAATGTGATATTTTGTTTGGGAAAGTTGTCAAAAACTGTGATGCCCCTTTCTGAATCATGACATAGCCAATCACACCAAACTTTTCGATGACCTCCTTATTAAGTTTTCTCCTAGTCAGCAGGTCCATGCATTTGGGGGTTGGCTGGCATGACTTTCTTGGGTCAGGGCAGGATACACACCTGGATGTCAGCAATACCCTTGTGGCTTGGACCCAAGGAGACTCTGACTTGGTCCTCTGTCAACACCACCTGCATCAATGCCACCTGGACTGCCATCTACACGCCCCCTCCTGCCTGCATTTTGCTACTCTCAGGCAGTGACAGCCACTGCCCAAAACTCCATGGCCATGGTCACCCCTTTGTGTGCTAAGCAGATGTATGGGTGCAGGTAGGAGACACATCTTCACCAACAGTACATTCAGCCCCATTCTCAGCCTCTAGTGCTACAGCCATATCTTTAAGTGACTCCTTATTGGGCAATACATGCAGAATTTAATGATTGAAAATAGATTAGTATTGTAACAACCAGTTCAGGAAAATGTCAGTATTGCACCTATATAATATTTCAATTTTAAAATTGCTAGAAAAGTGCCCTCTTCTGTCTGAACATGTAAAATTAGTAAAATCAAGAAGAAATACTGTTAAACCAATGTATCCTTGTTGAATGACAATTTGTGTGCAAGGCACTTTTCTTTGGGGCAAGAGGGTTGGGGCCACATAGATAAAAGTATAGGATACAAATGATACCAACAAGGTTTGGTGTTGAACAATATTCTTAGTGACTTTGGGATTACAATGTGAGGCTTATAACTGCCTGCTCATGACCGTACAGTATGACTGTAAAGCTTACAGGTTAGTCAACTATATATTGAGATGACAATGAAAGCATATGGGAGAGTCCTTTGTGCTCCATAGGTATTCAATAGGTGTCAGTTCAGCTAATTTGATGAAGCCACTGGTATAGCAGTAAATACATGACTGTGTGTATGAGCTGTGGCCCCATAACTGAAATGTTAATCTCAGCAGATTACTGCTCATATTTACAGCAGTGAAATATTTATATTCTGAATCCATGAATTAATAATGCTGATGGATCAAGATGAAGTTCAGGATTATGGGTAAAAAAGCTGATACCACAGGAACAGAGGCACATTCTCAACTCTGTGTGGATGCATAACAAACAAATGTGACATATATTATTCTATTATATATTATATATTATTATATTATACATATTCTATTATATATTAATAATTAAATGATGAATGTTACAGCATCATTGATACATATTTGGATGATACTTTTTTATTTGTGGTAAAATATACTTAACATAAAATTTACAGCTTAACCATTTTTAAGTGTACAGTTCAGTGGCATTAAGTACAGTCACATTGCTGTACAACTCGATGATAAATTCTTAAGACCAAGGTCACGTTGTATCACATAGGTTTTTTTTTTTTCATGAACATAGAAAAACAGACGTTTTTCCAGAGTCATTGACTAAAGCTTGACTGTATCTTGTTGATCGAGGGAAATTAGTCACAAGGAGGATACAAGGGAGGAAGAATATAGATAACTTATGCAACCCTCACCATTTTAAAATAAGTCCTACTCTACATTTTAGAACATTCGTACAATTCTTTCTTTGCATTTGAGGTGGTGCTTTTCTCACGTGATGACAGAATATTATTAATAGTACATGAATGAAAATTCAGTCTGTGAATCGATCCTCAGTAATCTACATTTAAACCAAATGGGCAGTGCGTGCTCCTATTACTGTGGAGGTACATGGAGATGGATAAGGAATGAAATGTATCAAAGCATCAAACATTTGTCCTGAATGTAGTGTTGAAGGTGTTAGAAGCTAATGGAGTTCTGTAGTGCTTCTTAGAACAGCAGGCTTTTTAGAAGTTAAAAATAAGTACTAAGAAGCAATTTTTAAGATATAAATATTGCTAGTGTGAATGCAGTATTTTCATAGCTTCTCTCTTTAACTTAATAATTTTTACAGATATAAGAGGAAGAAGAAAGGAAATATCAATACAAATAAAACAGCCCTAAAAGTATAGAATGCCTATAAGCCTATATCCACATATTCAACTAATTATGTTCCTGATACATTCAAACTTAACAAAATCAGATGGACACAGAGCAAAAACCCCTTTCTCTAAGCACAATCCAATACATCACTAACCTTGGGGAAACAAGATGTAGAGTACAGCAGGCCATGGAAAATAAAATATCCCATTGGAGTTGCTGTCTAATATGGAAGATTTCCCATTGCTGGGAAGATTAGCTAGATTCATAAGTGAGCGGCAGAGCTGAATGCCAAGTTGAGCTGATTATGATCACATGCAGAAATTTAATTTATTTGGAGAAAAGTGGTTGGAAAACTACAATAAACTAAAAATTATCAATATTTAATTCTCCAGTAGAAGTTCTAAAAACTCGAGTAAAACAACACCCAGGGAAAAAGAAGAAAAAGAAAAAAGGCAGGCAAACCACTCCAGTGTAGAAAAGAGCAGGCCTGGTGACTGGACATTCAGAGATGATGGATTATCTAAGAAGCATCACAATGGGCCCAGGTTATATATAAATAAATAAAACTCTATAAAAACAAAATAAAACACAGAGAAATACAAAAGACAAAAGTCCCCTAAGAAATAAAATTTAGGGGTAGAATATGCATTTTGAAGAAGTATTGCTCCAGGAAATCAGTATAAACATCTAGGAAGGTGAGAGCCATCCTCTGTATTCTCAGTACACGTGACACGAGTACATCCTAGAGGTGAAACCAAAGGTTCCAAACAAGAGAAGCCTTAAAAGGAAAAACTGGCTGAGGTATGTAGAAAAAATTACTGACATACATAATGTTTACATAATAAATTATACTTAGGAAGTAAAAAAATAGGACAGAAGTAAGATGTGCTTGAGTATCTCAACCAGAATGCAAAGGAAACAAAGCATATGAAGTTACTAAGAAAAGAGGTATGAAAAAAGTCAAGCCTCAAACCTACGATACATCCTACAGTTCTCACAGTCACTTTTTTGACAATGACAGCTCACTTTTTAACACCGTGAAAACTAATATCCAAGCTAAAGCACTAACTCTCATAGTTACTTTATAACTATATGTACATTGAAGACATATCACCGATAAATTTTCATGCACCAAATAATGTAACATAAACATATAAAAAACAAAAATACTTGCAGTATATGGTTTACATCATTGACCAGGTATTAAGCCTAAATGAAAATTTTGATTATGAATAAGGTATAAACTTTGTTCTTTATATTCTCTAACTAATTGCTATAAACCTGAAATCGATAACAAAAAGCTAGATAACAGTCGGTGCCAAAATTTCAATAGTGATTATTAGAACGTATTATTAAAAAGAAACCTGAACATTAAAACATAAGAATATTCACAGTTTTAACCCTCCTTTAAAAGGACAAAATAAGATAATTAAGCTAAATAAGTTAGAAAACTATCAGAAAATAAAACTTAGTATAAACAAAAATAATATCTTAAATCTTAAATAAAAAAATTACAAAAGCAATTATGAATAATGATGAAAAATGTTTCTAAATAAAGCATTGGGAAAAAAGAAATTCTAATAGAACATTAAAAATATAATTTAATACTACCAAATATGGCAAATTTTGGCAATTTTTCAGACACATTTTAATATCATTAAATTCATAAAGGGATTGCTGTACAAGATAGCCAATTGATAGGTATATTATAAACAATTTGTAGTTTGGTTACAAAATTAAAAACCAATACTGCAAAACATCATCATTCAATTTTTTAATTAAAGTAGAATAAATTTAATGAAATGAAATGAATGTTTTTAATTCAAGAAGAAAAACATTTGTAGTGTAAGACTGATTTCTTCAATATACAACATATCTTGGAAATAATTAATTGTCTAACTGAGACCAAATGAATCATGCTAATAACTTCCCCTTCCACTGATACCTGAGGAGTCTCTTCCAAGGTTCGACCAATTTCCTTTTCAGCCCTCCTTAAATGCTGACTGTGCCCCCATATCTGTTTCTTCTTTCTGTGAAATCTATTCTTCTTTGGGCCCCATGCACATTGTGGCATGGGCCTTAAGCCACCATGTGAAGCAGATTTTGGGATCTGGCATATGAAAAGATCTCATAACTTTTGGGATTTTTGCCCAGAACCAATTCACTGTGACTTGAGGCATCCCATGGGATAGGGCTCCCTAAACCCCTGAAAATACTGCTCGTTGTGTCCCCACAGCACCTACCTCTTATTGTTGTGCTACTCTGAGCAAAGGAAATACTTATAATAAGTGCTGTGTGCTGTGTCACGTGTACCTCTGGCCCAGCCATCTATCTTACAGTATTGCAGGTTTCCAGATGTCATATCACACAGTATCCTGCCTGACTGTAGCATAAGGATTGATAACACCCCTCCCCTTGCTTGTGCTGGACATCTCCCCAAGCTCCGCATCCCCACCAAGGGCTCATCTCTCCCTCTCCAGCCTGCTCCGATCCTGTGCATTCATGACACAGGCTCTAGTGTCACTTCTCTAGTTTCTTCATCTAGCTGTCACCGTTAGAAATGCCACATGAGTTAATTAATGATGTAAACTCTCATATCATGCCTTATTCTCTAATGCTGGTTAGGGTTAGGGTTAGGGTTAGGGTTAGGGTTAGGGTTAGGATTAGGGTTAGGGTTAGCAGCTGCTGCTGCGGTGGCGGCCCCGGCGGTTGCGACTGCGGCGGCGGCTGCGGCGGCGGCTGCTGCTTGGGGCGGGGACCTCCCTCTGCTCCGTCAGGGCGGCAGCTGGAGTCCGGGACAGACCCGCCCTCTCCGGGCCTGCCCGCCCTGCGCACCTGCCTCAGCGACTGTGCGGCCCCATCCCGGCCCCTCCGCCAGAAGCGACATTTCCCAAAAAGACACCTTGATCACAATAATACATTGAACTTTTAAGTGAAGAAAACAGAACTGAGGTTACCGGAGGAGGGAAGGGAGGAATTGGTAAAGGGCCACGAAATAGATTCCATTGAATAATGTAGAGGATACTAATTACCCTGATTGAATCACCACATATTGCACACAATATTGATATTCAATGCTGTCCCCCACAGATATGGACAATCAATTGTGCCCTAATAATAAATATATATATATTTTTAAATCCAAAATCATGATGTTGACAGGTATGAGCTCCCTCTGACGGCTCTAGGAGAAAACCCTTCCTTGTCTCTTCCAACTTCTGGGGGCTCCAGGTGTTGCTTGGCCTGGGGCTGTGCTCCAGTCTCTGCCTCTGTCGCCATGTGGCCTTCTCTTTGTGTCTGCGTCTTCTCCTTTTCCATCTCTTCCAGGGGCACTTGCCATTGGATTTAAGGCCTGCCCACATAATTAGGATGGTCCAACCTCAAGATCCTTAACTTAATTGCATCTGCAAAGACTTTTTCCAAACAAGGTCATATTCAGAGGTTCTGAGGATTGGAACATGGACATATCTTTTTGGGTGCCATCGATCAATCCATTACAGGTGTTGATTAAGCAATAATTGCTAAGTTTAAATTAAATAGTAAAATTGAGTTAAGAAGATCATTTTTAAAAATTATACTCCCAATAGCTATGTTGAAGGTAGGTTCCGGGGGGCCTGATGTTGGCCTCAACCCACCCAGTTCTCTTACCAGGTTCATGACTCCACCACAGGAATGAATTCAAGGGCAGAGTCACAGTGGAAAGTGAAAACAGGTTTAATATAACAGATAAGAAATGCAGATGCCACAGAGACAGTGCGGCATGCTCCAGAGACTGAGCGGGGCCCACACCAAGTCTAACACAAAAGTTCAGGGCAGACATCAAGTCTAAACAACTAAACTAAACAACAGCAAAAATGTGCTTAAAGGTCAGCACAGAGTGCAAGCTGGCTCAAGAGAGTGAGCAGCAGCTTGCTGAAAGTAAGTTAGATACAAAGTAACATAATGCACACCTCAGCCAGCCAAGGTCGGACTGCCTGCAGGAAAGTGAGCAATGGCCCTGCCTTCACTGGGATTTGGCTTTTAGAGTTTCTCTAATGAATATTCAGTTCAGGTTTAGTTCCTGGTTATATGCATCAGGCATATGCAAGAATGTTCTGTGCTCTCTATTGAGCACGCCCTGCCACTGGATTGCAAAACCCAGCCACTTGTGGTCACATTTTCCCTGTGTTGGTGCTGAAAACAGGTCTAAGGGGCAACAGTAACTTTCCCCCAGGGGACAAGTCAGAGGAGGGGGCCTGAGACCTCAGGGAGTGGCAGGAAACCCAGAGGCATGTCCTGAAACCCAAGCCCAGGTAACTGAGCAACTCCTGTATCAGTCTCAGCCATATGGGTAAGCAAAGAGAAATAAAAAATTGGTTCTCATGGAAGTAGAGTAATGTTTACCAGAGGCTGGGAGGGGAGGGAGGTGGGGAGGAGGAGGTGTAGACTAATGGATACAAAACTGCTATCTACCCGAAGTGACTCATTCTGCAGCCTATACATGTATGGAAACAGCACACTGAACCCCACAAAAACAAGTACAAATAAAATGGAATTTTTACATAAAGCCATGATAGGATGCTCAGCACTGTCAGGCAAACTGAAACCACAATCAAATCCCACCACACACCTATTAGAATGTCTAAATAAAAATGAATGAAAATCTCAAGGGCTGGCAGGGATGTGGAGCGACAGAAACTCTAAGACATCACTGGTGGGAAAGAGACATGGCACAGCCACGCTGGAAAGAACTTTAAGTTTTTAATATAAAGGTCAGCTCAGGCTCACCGTAGGTCTCAGCCATCACACCCCTGGTCTTTACCCTAAAAAAAAAAAAAAAAAAAGCTTGGGCAGGTGCACCAGGACGAGGGGGCGATGCTTGGGGTCCACTCTGACCCCCTGTCCACAGGGCCAGGGAGGAGACGCTGAGCCGTGGCACCAACCCCAACCCCCAGTGTAAAATGAGATGAATAACCCCAATTTCCCAACAAAGCTATGTGACTTCAGACTTTGCACATATGCAAAAAGTTAAGTAAATCCCAAGCTGCAAAAAAACCTAAAAGAAATGAAAAAGAAAAGTTTATGTCCACACAGACACCTGTACACAAATGCTTATAGAGTCCTCAGTCATAATAGGCAAACCTAGAAGCAACCTAAATATGTTTTAAGAAATGAATGGATAAAATACTGTGATACATCATGTAATGGAATACAACTCAAAGAAAAATAGTCCTGATAAATACACACAAAAGCACACACATGCATGCTCACACACACACGCACACTCACGTGTGGATCTCCCAGTGTTAGTAGAAATGTTTAAATGTACAGTTCAGCATTAAATACAGGCAGGATGCTGTGCAGCAGATCTCTAGAACCTACTCCTCTGCATAATCAAAATGTCATACCTTTTCCACAGCAGCTCCCTCTTAACCCCTCCCCTACCCCTAAAGACCACCATGGCACTCTGCTTTGATGAGTGTGACTAGTTTAGGCCCATGTCAGTGGAATCCTACAGTATTTGTCATTTTGTGACTTCCTGATATCACTTAGCATGATGTCCCCAAGGTTGATCCATGTTGTTGCAAAAGACAGGTTTTCCTTCTTTTTGAAGGTTGAACCATGTTCCATGGTACAGATAAAACCCGTTTCTTTAACGATTTATCTCTCAGTTAAAATGTAGGTGGTTGTTGTGTGGTTGAGTGGGAGCTATGGGAGGATCGTGTCTGTCAGAAGATCCATTTGGATGGGGTGGCAGATGGTGCCTCCTGAGCAGGGGCAGGACCCAGTGGACATGTGGCAGAAGAGCTCTCCAGGCCACTGTGACCCCTTGTCCGAGTGAGGTTACAGGTTACAAGAATGAGAGCAGGAGGAGGCAGGAGGGGATGGCCTTGGGGCCACGGGAAGACTTCTGAGGGGATGGAAGGGTTGTAGGAATAAGTGACTCCATTTCCTTCCAGTTTCATTGTTGGGGCCACAGCAGATTTTATAGATGGAGATGACAGATGGAAGAGCCCAGCTGACACAGGAGAGACAGACGCTGATGTCTGAGAGCTGAATGCACCTGCCTCCCTCCTGGGCTCACCCCAGCCCGGTGCCCAGTCAGCAGAGAATATGGTCAGTGGGTTCTGCTCAGCTGGCCACCGTGGGACTTGGTGCTGGGGGTGTGACTGTGAGGACTCATTGCCTCCATCTGTGGGGGGGGCTAGTCACAGCACCCCTGAGAACTGCTGGGAGAAAAGTGGTGATTACTGACCTGCCGGGCAGGGCAGGTACGTCACACACGACCTGAGCCCCACCTACTTGGGGGCCAGCCCTCCACTGTCCCCCTTCTGCACCCTACAGCCTGCCCCGGGTGGGCACAAAGATGGGACAGCACCCGTGGCCTCTGTGAGGAGAGCCATGCACCCTCGGGGTGACAGTGATGAAGACCTGCCTGCACACTTGAGAAGAGGACCAAGGCCTGGCACAGAAGTGGGCACAAATGTGTTCATGCACGCACATGTGCACGCTCACACGCACCCACACGGGTGGACAGTTCAGGGGGTGGAGGATGCGGCATTGGGCTCTGCTGACCTGGGGAGGGGGCCAGTGTGATGGGGTGATGGAACCCCATGATGTCACTGTTGCCAAGCACCGCTGCCTCTGAGTTCCGTGGCAGTAGGAGGCTCATTCTGGAGTCTGTGAGCTGTTGGTGCAGGTCCCTTTTGTAGGCTACAGTTACATCTCTACACAGGTGAACAGATTCAGGTGAGTGTGACCTGCTCTCTTCCCTTCCTGCTGATTTCCACACAGGTGCTACCAGGTGGGTGGCCCGGGCCTCGCTGGGTGGCCGCCGAGGGTTATGCCCACTGGGCCTCACCAGGTGCCTGTTCTGTGCTAACCGCATATACAGTTGTCCCATTCATCCTCACACACACTCTGTGGGGTTAAGGCTGATGTGTCCACTTGGCAGGTGAGAAGCCTGGGGTCAGACAGCAGGTAACTGGGCCTGGGACCCAGAGGTGACCCTTGGCTGTGCCCTCCGCCCTGCCTTGTGTCATGTTAGACACAACTTCTGGCCTCTGCAGCCTCCCTCCCTAGATTCAGGTTCTTCCTGAGATTCCAAACCATGATAGGGCAGAGCCTGCCCCTGGAAGAGCCACTAAAGTGGGGTCTCCGTGGGCTGTGAAGATGGAGAGTGGGGGGGGAGGGGTGGCCTGCACCCTGGTCTGTGATGGGAGATGGGTCACCCCAGGTGGGCAACTGGTCACCTCTGACATCATAGAGCATCACTTACGGCCTATGTAAGGCCCACCCAATTGTGAGGCCCCTAGGCTGGGAACAAGGTGGGGAGCCCTCTGTCTTGGGACAGTTGTGGACAGGGAAGAAACCACTGAGGGAGGCCAGGCAGGTGACAAGTGTCTGCCCTGCAGGCCAGGGTGTGTGGAAAGGGGCTCACCCTCTGTGTCCTGCCCTCTGTCTCGTCCTCTAGAGGCCTCATCCACCCCTCCCCTCATGGGTATTCCCTTGGGACCATCTCCAAGGTGGGACCATGTCTCTGACTGTGCTCCAGGACACATCCCCAGAGCTCACTAGTTTCTCATCTGTGCCTGGGATAAAGACGGAGCCCCTTCTGATACTGCCACGCTCAGAACTGTAAACTCCAGTGTCCTTCTTGCCTAAGGCATGGCCTCAACAAGCACAGAGGCTACTTCAAAGTCACATAGGTCACCCTTTTGCCCAAACCCAGAACCTTCCTGCTTGGCTGGTGCTAAGATTTAAGTAGAATGCAGCACTCATGAGATTTCTCTTTGCCTCTAAAGAATTGGACAACTGTGTATTTCCTGAGATCATCTGGGAGGCTACTTGTACAGAGACCTGTGGTCTCTAAATCACGTTCTGCTTCCTGGTGCCCAGAACGGCCCATCGGGGCCCTTCATGCTGAGCAGGTAACACACGTGTGTGTCTGTGCAGGGACCTTGGGGACAACAGGCCTCACCTTCCAGGTCCCTGGGTCTCAGGACCTCAGGCAGGAGTGTAACCTTGGCCAGGGAAGAAACCCCCGAGACCACTGTGGGGTAGAGACAGAGTCTGGTCCCTTTGTACTGTGGGATGGGGGTGGAGGGTGGGGGTGTTGCTGGTGGAATTTTGGATCCCCGACCTGAGCAGTTAGGGTAACTCTCTGAAGCTCTCAGGTCAGTGCTAGCTTTGGATTACTTTTGTCTTGCAGATTGAACATGAAGACGGGTATGGAGACCCTGTGGGCCCAGGAGGTGATAGACATCATGGAGAAGTACCAGCAGGTACAGGGTTGGCTGCTCCCTTGAGGCAGGCAAGTCCTGGCCACTTCTGTTGTCCCTGAGGTCAGAGGGACCTGGACTCTCTGGGGACACAAGGGAGGGAGGAGCCATCCAAAGCCACCCATGCCCCCAACCCATCAACATGGCGCCCTCACTCCAGGTCCTCTCGGGGTTGCAGGGACACCGAGCTGGGACACGGGTGAAAAACTGGGATGAGGAGTTCAAAATCTGCAGACGCATCGACCGGCTCGGGTTTCTGCAGTGAGTTCTCTGACATCCCCCGTCTTATCTCAGTGTTGGGCTCTGTTTCAGTTCGTTTGTGTTGCTATAACAGAAATACCAGAGACTGGGTAATTTATAAGGAAAAGTGGCTTGTTTGGCTTACGATTCTGGGACAGCTGCATCTGGCACAGGCCTCAGGCTGTGTCTACTCATGGTGGAAAGTGGCAGGCAGCCAGTGGGTACACACAGATCACATGGCGAGAGAGGAGGCAAGAGAGAGACAGAGAGGAGGTGACAGCGTCCATAAACAATCAGCACTCGTGGGAACTAGTAGAGCGAGAACTCACTCATTACTCCCCCCTCCTCCAGGGAGAGCATTAATCCATTCATGAGGGATCCACCCCCATGACTCAATCAGCTTCCAACACTGCCACAGTGGGGATCAAATTTCTTTTCTTTCTTTCTTTCTTTCTTTTTTTAAAAGATGACAGGTAAGGGAATCTTAACCCTTGACTTGGTGTTGTCAGCACCACACTTTCTGAAGTGAGCGAACCGGCCATCCCTATATGGGATCTGAACCCATGTTCTTGGTGTTCTCAGCACCACACTCTCCCAAGTGATCCACCAGCTGGCCCAGAGATCAAATTTACACATGAGTTTTGGAGGGGACAACACATCCAATCTCCATCAGGATCCATCCTTGAAAAGGCCAGCATGAGGCAGGGTGTGTCTCCCAGGCTTGTGCTGACCTTATTCCCAGGGTGGATATGAGTCCCTTGCTCCCCTAGAGGTCCACTCCGGTCAGCACATGACTGCAGTTCCGTGACTCATCCAGGCAGCTCTGGGGAGAGGGTGGGTACCAAGCTGTGGTTGGGCCAGGCCCTTGGGCACTCAGAAGTGTGGCCTTTATGTCTGCAAAAGAAAGAGGCAACCTGAGGGCTGAGCCCTGTCCCCAGAAGGAGCCTGTCCTGCTGTCAGCTCAGCAGGGTGAGGCCATAGGACATGAGGGCACTTGGTCCAGCCTGGGGACAGTTGTCTATCAGGTCCCGCCAGGATCAGAGGGTCACAAAGAGTCACAAAGTGTACAGAAGAATGTGGCCATGGAGTGAGATGAGGGGCAGGGACAGGGCCCCAGCCCAGGAATGGAAGGGGGAAGGCCATGGAGGCAGGCAGGGGTGGCAGAGGAAGGCCACCTGAACCGTTGGTCTGGTGCTGGGAGGTCATGTGAGGCCTGGTGGGGAGGAGGCCAGCCTGGAGTCTGTCTTTCCTGAAGTCACAGGATGGAGAGAGGGACAGAGCCTGGGGGAGCTGGGCTGCAGGGGACCAGATGTGACGGGTGACTCAGGGATGCCTCTGACTGAGTGAGCCTGGGGATAGAGTGAAGGCATTGGGGGTGGACAGGCTGGATGAGGTGGGGCCAGGGACAGCAGCTCCACCTGGGACCCCTGAGCCTCAGGGGCCTCGGTCACTCCCAAGGCCTGCAGTGCGCACTGGAGACTCCGCTCTCTGCTTGCTCGGGAACACCGCGGGCAGGGAGAGGATGCCATGGGCTGAGACAGGGAAGGAAGGCATAAGGAGGAAAGCCACTGCAGGGGGAGGCAGGAGGATACAGTGCTGATGTCCCCAAGAGCCAGCTGAGACTGGAGATCTGGCCCAGGGCGATCCCGGCCACCTGCAGGGCTCTCAGTCGCTGTTCATTGCCCAGTGGTGTCTCTCAGCACAGGCAGAACAGGCACAAGGCAGGAGTTTGGGCTGATCGGGGGGCTGAGGGGCCACATTCAGAGGATCTCACAGGGCAAGGGAAAGAGCAGGGTCAACGTGGCTGAGGTGACGGCAGGGTCTGTGGCCAGATGGGATGGGGTGAAGTCAAGGAACGGGCATGACATTCGGCCAGGTGTGCAGACACGGGCAGGGGGTATTGGATGCTCAGAGCTTGGCTGGGGTGGGGTGCCACGTGAGACAGCTCCAGGGTGCACCCTCAACACACTGGGAAGGTCTCAACCCAGACCCCTTGGACCCCATGAGGGTGATGGGGTATCTTCCTTGGGGGCAGCTGTCAGAGACCAGCCAACTGACCCTCAGGCAGTGCTGTTTCTTAGCAGCTATGGACTCTCTCACTTCTCCCAGAGGGCTCTGCCTGCAGCCCAGGAGGGGCAGGTGCACGCTGCACCCCCAGCCCCCACGGCCCCTGAGCGGCCCTGGCTGGCTCTGCTGCTCCTTTGCTTTTGTGTCTCAGACCATCCTGGCTGGCAGCCAGCAAAAAGGCCCTGTCCTCCCTTTCCTATGTGGTCTCCTGGGCTGCAACTTGCAGGTGGATGGGAAGGGAGCCCGTCCTTCCTTGGGGTCTGCTCAGGGAAGGGGATGGCTCCTGGCCTGCAGCGAGTCCTCAGCTCTGACTCCATTGCCTTTTAGTGCGAAGGAGCTTCCCCGTGTCACCCCACAGGAAGTGAAGGTAAGAGCTGTTCCTTCTGCCAGGGCTTGGTTGGTCACCTGTTAGGCAAGCCTGGCCTGCCTGTGGCCACTGGCAGGTGTCCATAAGAAGGACACAGTCACCAGGATGGGCTGAGTGTCTGAGCTCCTGATCCCAGGACTCCATCCCAGGGGCTGATTACTAAACATGCCCATCCCAGATTTGCATATGCAGCTCAGGAGTGACTGCCACTGGCCAGCAGGATCCCACATTGAGACCGGGACCCCATCCAGGCATAGCGGTTAGTGGCCTGAGGACACCATGTCCTGTATTCACCAGCACACGCCACTCGTGCTCACCCAGTCAGAGGGCCTCAGCTCCAGGCTCTGCACGTGGTTTGGCTCTTTCCATTTCTGTCCCATTAGGACCCCAAGCACAAGAGTGACGTGGCATCCAAGGGCCACTCCAAAAAGTGCGGCAGCTCAGCTAAGTCCATCTTCTCTCATTTTACAGAAAACAAAGAAGGAAATTGCCCGATGCCACAAATGGCTGAAGATGTTTCAACATTGGGATAAATATAAAAGCAGCCAAAAGGTAATGTGGGGAGTGGAGGCCCCTGTGCCCACCCTCTGCAGAGGGAGGGTGAGTGGTGTTCACACATGATCCCTGGCACCGCCTACCTCTCAGCTGCTGGGTGCCACCATGTCCTGATGCCGAAGGCCCACACAGGCATGGGTCACAAGCTTTCCTGCACATCCCTGCAAAGGTCACATTGCTGGGAGAGAATCTGATGCCAGAGTTTGGGCCACATGTAGGCCAGGGACAGGGATGCCTCCTGTTGGCCCCAGAGGAAGGAAGTCATGGAGATCACAGCTCACAACCCCCGTCCACTCCGTACCCACAAGACAAAAGGCCCAGTTCTAGGTAGACTTAGCCTCTCTCGAGGAACCATGAAGACAAACACTGGAATCTTCCAGGACCATCACTCTGTGATTCTCCCCTTCCCCCTCCATGGTTACCCTGTGGACTCTCTCCAGAGCATTCTTCTCTCCACAGATGTCTCGCCGGGTGTACAAGGGGATTCCCCCCCAAGTGCGGGGTCGGGCCTGGTCTCTTCTACTGGGTGTGGACAAGGTCAAGATGCAGAACCCAGGCAAATACCAGGTGTGGCCCTTTTCCACTCAAGCAGACACAGCACGCACAGGCCTGGCGTGGCCAGGGGCCCGGGTGCCCTATGTGGGAAAAGCGGTGCCTGCAGGGTGCTCAGGTGCACATCCCAGGGATCTGAGACTCCACGCCCATCCTGCTTTTTCACAGCCATGTCTCCTACAATGTGGCCTTGAAGTTTCTCTCTCTCTCTTCTGGCACTTTCTCTTTATGAGTAGTATGTCGCCAAGTCTGGCCAACACTCAAAGGAACGGGAGTTAGGCTGCACTTTTTCAAGCAAGGAGTGCCACAGCATTTTGGGCATATCATCAAAGCGTCCCAATGTTGAAAGGGTCAGAAAGCTCACAGGTTAGGGAGAAGAGCAGGAGCCCTAGGAGGCAGCGGTGGTGGACACAGGTCATCTCCATCTGGCAGGATTCACACACATCGTGAGAGCGAGGGGTGCCCAGGGTGTGGGGCAGCCCCCACCCTCCAGCACGGGGGCTGCACGTGGTGGGCACTCTGGGAACACCTGACAGTGATAGGACCAGGATGCACCCAGACCACGTGGCACCTGCCCCAGCCATGCCTGGACACCTGAATTTCATGTGGAACAAAACAGTAGAAAGAAGGAGTTTAAAAATGCAAGATGAGATGGAAATACAAAAGAGCTAGAAGAAGAAAACAAAAACACAAAAGTAGTTTTCTGAAAAGGCCAGTTTCAGCACAAAACTTCTCCCAAGCATAATGCAAGAAAAGGAGGGAGAATAAAATGTGAGGAATTTGTAGAAAGGGGCACTGAGCACAGGCAAGGTGAGGATAAAGGGAATTCGGAGGGAAAGCTGCCTGCATCTTGCTGGGCACACTTTTGAAAATTGAGGAAATCATGAGTTCCCAAGCAACACTGAACCAGGTAGAAGAAAAAGAAAAGCCTTCCTTGAACGATGACCAAAGTACCGATTAAAAGACGCGCCACCATCGGTCAAGGGCCGGGCTGGTCATGGCTGAGGTGCACACGCTCTTCTAAACATGGGCAGCTCCTCAGCTGGGATCTTCCAGACCTGATGAAAGGGAAAAGCTCCCAAATGCTCACTGAGGCTGTGAGCCTAAGAACCCAAACCTTGTAAACCTGTCCCCAGAAAGAAAGACCCAGGGATGCATTTCCTATGGATCTTTATAGATGGAGCATTCTAAATATGTTCTTCCCAGCTGGAATGTAGGGAGATGTCAAAAAAAGGATATATCCTAACCAAGGAGGACACATTCCAGAAACCACGGGAGGCTCAGCAGGACACAATGCGTGCTCAGTAACCCATGGACACAGTAAGAAATAAAAGGCATAAATGATATCAGATCCCAGAAAGCTGGTACATCAAACTCAGCAGCCATTTACAAAGCATTAACTAATATCTGAGTAGCAATAAACTAAGTATTATTTTTAAACTACTTGGAAAAAAACAGTAGAAAATATCTTAGAGGGCCATGAACTCCCAAAGCCATTCCTGTGAAAATCAAATAGAAGGAAACACAGGACTTTCTTACCCTCCTTGATTTCAGAAAATTTGGGGGAAAATAAAGGAAACTTACACAAATTAAACAAATAAAAAAACAAACAAGAAGGATTTATCTGTACCTGCAGTTAAGTGCATTCTAAGTACGTGATCATATAAGACAAGTCAAAAGATTCTCCAAAATCTAATCTAGCAGGTTGGGGGCTGCAAGAGAAGGTGCAGGGATCTGGCCTTGTCCTCTTCGTAAGGAAACAGCAGTGGAAATGCGGAAATGTGCACATCAGTGGGTCCGATCTAGAGCACTAAGCCCCAAATTGGGGGTGTCAGGGCTGTGGGGCTTGGGCTCCTCCAGGACATTTTTATCAGCAGGGAGTGTGGGAGCCATCACAGCTCACAGGCCTAGAAGCACAGTCCCCAGGCACAGCTTTCCTGGAGCCCCAGGCAGCCCCTGTCCCTCTGTCAGACTCTCCTCTCGGGAGCTCCTGAGAAGTGAATGAGCTGAGCATGGGCGCCTTCACAGGGGTTGGCATTGGCTCCATACTGTCACCCTGACAGGTGGCATCAGGGAGTGGAAGCCCAGGCACGAGCTGCCCTCCTGGACTCCTGGAAAGCCATGAGGGGTAGGGGCCAGGCAGCCCCAGGAACAGGTCCTGAGTAAAACATTCCAAGGGAAGCAAGCTCAGGGCCCGGGGGGCACTTGCTTTCATCCATGGGGAGAGGCCCCTTGAGGAGAGAAGGAAAGTGACAGATAGTCAGGAGGGGGCAGCCCCAGGTGAGGACTGAGTCCCCGGGGAGATGGAGCAAGAGCCCCGGGCTGGGGTGGCCTGGTCCCCATGTATCTAAAAGGGGCTTAAGGGGCAGGGGTCTGGGGCCTGCCCATCAGCAGTGGGCCGTCCTCAGTGATGCCCCCACCAGGACTGCTGAGCACAGGCTGTGACATGGGTACTGAGGTCATACTGTGTTCTGGTGACTGCCCCTGGCTGTGGGAACAATCCTGAGGACATTTCTGCATCAAAAACTCCCTTCCCGGTCACGTGCACTGACCCCTGTATGATTGGTGCCCATGGTAGCGAGTCTCCGACATGCTCTGAGACCCTTTCTTCTCTTGGCCCTGTCCTGCAGAGAATGAAGGAGCAGGGCAAGATGCTCTGCCAACAAATACAGAAAATTGATTTTGAAGTCAGCTGCACCTTCCCCAAACATGTGATGTTTCGGGACCGCTATGGCATCAAGTAAGCCCCTTGGGGGGTGGGGATCTCAGAGAGTGGAGGCCCCAGGGGAGAAGAGGAAATCCAGAGGGACATGGGAGCCCCAGGAACATGGGGACTTCCCAGGGGAGAGGCAGGGTTCCCAGAGGAGGGAGGTGACACAGCTGCCGAGCTCTCTCCTGGCACAGGGACTGGCGTGCACCATGTACCCAGCGCCTACCGGGCACCAAGTCCTAAACCGGGGGCTGAGGCATGTGGGCCCAGAACCCAGCTGGCTCCCAAGAATGATGGCAGCAAACACAGTAATGCCACGTGGTGAAAACTGTTCTCCGTGAGCCAGGAGGATCAGGGTTAGGGACCTATGGGAGGGCGGCAGGACCAGGGACTGCTGGCCTTTCTCTTGTGACTGGAGACCTAAAGGGTGACAAGGAGCAGGTAGAGTAAACAGTGAGGGGACAAGTGAGGTGTGGAGAGGCAGGGACGGTGGTAGGAAAGGAGCCACCCAGCTGCAGCCAGAGGGAGGCAGAAGGCAGGTGCCGAGGTGAGGCTGTGGCCGGGCCTGAGTGGCTGGCTGTGCTCCTGCCCTTACCAGACTGCCACAAGGGGAAGCCCAGTGCCCAGGGAGGGGAGACTGGGAAGGGCAGGTGCATCTCAGGGTCTGTAAGGTCACAGGAAACTAACAGCATGGGCACAGCGCCAACAGAACCCTCTATTCGCCCTTTCCTAGGCAGCAGGAACTCTTCCACGTGCTGGTAGCTTTCTCTGCATATGACACGGTGAGTATCCCTGACCAACGACATCCCGGACGCCTTCCCATAGTCACTGGCTTGGGTGTCCCAGGGGGTGTGGCTGCTTCTTGAAAATTCAGGATTCATGAGCACCCAGGACATCCTAGTTAGGGTGCGAGGTCACTGCTCTCACAGAGGTCCCAGCGAGGAGAGGAAGGTCTTTAAGCTCAAGCTGAGATGGAGAGGGTGGGTCCAGGCTCCTCCCTCAAGCGGACCTGACCACTGCTCCTTAGAACAAGGACAGACACCTTCCTGTTGGGATGTCCGAAATCCCAAGGGCTTGGCAGTGTCACAGGATGCTCGTGTCTGGTGTGATCTTCTCCAGGGGAGCGAGGTGCCTCATGGGCTTTCATCAGATGAGTGTGCATTGACAAATGCCATATGATTCGTGAGAAACTGGGCAGAGATCAAAGTTCCCCTTCCCTGCACCCCACAGAGTGCGGCAGCCTGGGAGGGGCTCCTGAGCAGCTGCTTGTCGCTCTGCCCACGATTTCCAGACCATTTTTTCAAGAGAAAGCTGCCGAGAGGACTCCTCAGGCTGCCCACGTGGGGCCTGAACTTAGCTGTCCTCCTGTGCCAGGCAGACTGTGGGTCGTCTCTGGACTCTCTGCGGTGGGCGCTCAGTGACAGCCATCCCTCGTGGCGAATCCAGACAGTGGGTGCTGGCCTGAGCCTGGCGCAGAGGTCTCCCTGGCCTGGCATATGGGAGGGGGGCTCTCGTCAGTTCTTGATCTGACCTTTCTGGCCAGAAGAGCTTGGCCACTGCCTTGCAGGAGTCCCTCCAGGAGCTCCGTGTGACCTGACATATGTGGGACATGCTCAGTTTTGATGCCCAGTGTCCCAGGATGGGCACAGAGGTTGGACCCCACATACTCCGAGGTCTGTGGTTGGCCTCCCTGGGACCTTACCTCTCCCAGGTGACCTCAGTCCTTCCAGGTGACTTCAGTCCCTGTAGATTTCACCAGCTCTCCTGTTTGATCTTAGTTCTCCCAGGTGGCATTGGTCCTCCCCAGTGACCTCAGCATTCTCAGGTGCCCTTAGTCCCTCTGGTTCACATCAGCCTTCCTAGGTGACCTTAGCCTCTCATGTGACTTCAGCTCTTTCAGGTTAACTTTATTCAGTCTTCTCAGGTATTCTCAGCCTTCCCAGCTGACCTCAGGTCTCCCAGGTGACCTCGGTTCTCACAGCTGACCAAAGTATTCCCTGGCATCCTCAGTCCTCCCATTTGACCTCAGCCATCCCAGGTGACCTCAGCTGTCTCAGGGCACAACCTTGCATGGTGACTTTGGCTTTTGCAGGAGGTGGGTTACTGTGAGGGAATGAGCCACATTGCTGCCATCCTGCTCATGCACCTCAACGAGGAGGACGCCTTCTGGGCACTGGTCCAGCTCATGACAAATCAGCGTCACAACATGCACGGTAGGTGAACAGCTGCCCACAGTGCCTTGTGCAGCCAAGCCGGGGATGGCCACACTGGCCAAGTGATGGCGGCTTACAGCCACGGCACCGTCCCTCTCCAACTGTTTATGAGTCTCCAGGACAGTCCCCTAGGGCCGTCCCACAGCAGCCCAAGTCTGGACAGGGACCCATAACCCTGAGTTGGACACCTTGTGTCTCCATCAGAGAAGGGACCCACAGCCTCGCTGTGGCCTGTTTTCTATTTCCTGTGGACACAGCCCTGTGGCCTCGCCCTTGTCCAGGCCTTTTCCTCCTTTCTGCTGGTCCTTCTGCCTCATGCTGGCCATGCTGCCAGCCACCCTTCCAATAACCAGACAGAGCTCAGTTGGCAGTGCCTCCCCAACTGGTGTCCCCCAGCCAGACCTGTACTCTAAGAGACAGCCACACACCCTCCATCACTCACACCTGTCACCCCGATGGCTGCACAGGGCTCCAATGTGGATGACACGGCCCTTCAATCCACCATCGTCCTTCCTTACTGCCTAGAAGTCAGCACAGTTCTACTGGGGCCTCATCGCAGGACACAGCTGGGCAGCGAGTCTACCCACGCTTGAGAGGACATCCCCACCCATTGTCCTCAAGGCTGAGGACACATAGTGGGGTCACTGGGGGGGAAGAGGAAGAAGCCTTGGGTTTGGGGGACACCCTGCAATGCCCAACTCCTCCAGCCTTGGACCTCAGCCTTGCCAGGTTACCTCAACTGCGTCAGTGTACGGCCTTGCATGGCTGGCTCCACCTGGCTGAGGAAGCAGGAGCTCACATGGGAGGACCTTGTGTTTCTCAGGATTCTACATACCAGGAGCCCCGAAGCTGCGCAGACTCCTGTCCTTTCATGAGCAGTTGCTCAGAACAATGCTTCCACAGCTACAGAAGCACTTGGTGAGTGAACCTTCCCCTTGCCTCCTCCCTGAACGTCCTAGTTCCCGGCAGGTCAGGGGGACAGGGAAAGCCCGAGCCCCTCCTGCCACGGTAAGGGGCATAGTCACCAGAGCCTTTTCTGGAATATGTGACTGTCAATGGGTTTAGAGTTTGGTTTCCTTTTCCTTCACCTGGAGGGACAAAAGCACGGGGACTAGGGGCAGACTCAGGCTGACCAGGGCTAAGGACATTTGGTCATCTGAGGATCTGTGCAGGGGGCAGGGGCCAGATTGGAGGGAGCCCTGGCCACCACCCCCAGGTGTATTGCCCCTTGAGATACTGCCTGCCAGAGCGCCCTGGAACTGGCAGTTTTTCAGGCCAACCCAGGGGTCCCTGAGCACCTGTGTTCCTTCTGTCAGGATGACCAGGGAGTGATAGCAGATGTATACACCTACTGGTTCAGCCAGTGTTTCATCGAGGAGGTAAGTCCGTGCAGGGACACGTGGGGCTGGACACCCTCCTTCGGCTCAGCACCTGGCTCCCCCAGCCTGGGCATGTGGCTCCCTTGGTCGAACCCAGATGATCCCACCTTACAGGATGCATAGACACGTCGCTGCTGGGAAGACAGGCCAGGCCCTGCAGAGGCCTGTCCCATGTGGGAAGCCAGGGCTCTGGGTCAGAATCACGGGCAAACCCAGCCATGACCTATCCTGGAAGAGCCCTAGGAAGCCCTGAGCCCCCAGCAGCCCCTCTGTCCGGGAGACACGCCTCTCTGCTCTGAGTTCACCCCTTGAGAAGCTGCAGGACCGTGTCTCAGGCAGCCTCATGGAGAATCTCCTCCCTGCTTGGGGCTCCACACTACAAAGTGAGGCCCCAGTGGGCCGACTTCAGGCCACCAGGACTCGGCCCAGCCAGGCCTGCATCTCCCACACCTGCTCTTCCCGCAGATCCCTTTCCACCTCTCCCTGAGGATTTTTGATGTGTACATATTGGAGGGGGAGCCAGTACTAACAGGCATGGCATACACAATGATGAAAATTCATGGAAGTAAGTATGCCTGTTCCCCAGGGATCTCAGGGTGGCAAGCAGGCAGGACAGGACCTGGCCTGCCAAGGGCAACTGTTTACACTGACCACAAGGCCGCCTCAGCCCAAAGTGAGCCAGTCATGGATGGAGGAGGGTTCGAACCAGGCCAAACATGGGGGGTGGGGCAGGGCACTGTGGGATTTTTTAGACACCGAGCCCAACCCCTGACATGACACTGACAGAGGTAGGAGCGGGGAGGGCACTTTCCTGGCCTGGTCTACTTCTGGCCCTGGCCTCCCATGTGCACCTGGAACCCAGGTATGGCCGAGGCAGGACCCTGCAGCCACCCAGGAGGAGGTGCCCTGAAAGTGAGCAAGGTCTGGGGACTGAATCACCCGGGGGGGACCTATTCTGACTCCCACCCCCATGTTTAGAACTCCTCCAGAAGCTGCACCAGGCTGGCATTCTACAATTTTTCATGGAAGAACTGTCCAGGGACTGGGCCCTACAAGATGATGAGGTGCTCAGGCAACTTCGGGTGTCTATGGAAGAAGTGCATGGAGCCAAGTTTGGCCTGGCCCCCTTAGGTGAGTGCAGCAGGAGGTGCCCTGGTGACTCGCCATTGGGGGCAGTAAATAATCAGGAGTCCTGGGAACCACCAGCCCTGCCCTCGGGGCTTTCTGCCTTCTTTCCCCTCCTCTGCTCTAAGAAGCTTCTGAAAGCAAGGCCAGCAGGGCCTCAGGGCAGGTGCTGTCCTCAGAAGCCTCAGAGGCGAGGAGGGGGATGTCTCCATCTGCCACCAGCTCCTCCCCCATGCCCTCTACTTCTTGTTCTCCAAGACCGCCTGGTGGCCACAGCAGCCTTCAGACCTATGTGTTCAAGCAGAAGACCCCACCTGAGAGGAGCAGGGCACCCCTCCCACCGTGAACTCCCACACAACCTCCTCAGGACAACAAGCCCTGAGCCAGACACTGAAAAGAATCGTGTAGCAAAGCTCAAAAGGACTCAGGGCAAGGGCACACATGGGACCCTCAGGCCTGAGGCAGTACCTAGAGTTCTGTTGAGTGTGGGAATGGTCCAGTCCTGGCAAGGAGCAGATGGCCCTAGAGAGCAGAGGGGCCAAGTACCTGGTGGCATAGGGAGAGGCCCCCATGCAAGGGGGTCAGGTGACAGGGTGTCTCACGCTTGAGTTCTGAGTCAAAACTGATGCCCAGGCCCAGCTCCTATGAGGTGAGGGCCTGATGCAGAAAGCCTGAGCCAGCCCACACCAAACACCACGTGGATGTCCCAGGAGCAGCTAGAGGTGCCCTGCCAGTTCTCAAGCCTCAGGCTGATCACACCCTTTGCTTTGGGGTCATCAGCCTGCAGGAATGTCCTCACTGTGAGGACAGGGCGGCCACACAGCAACCAGGAGCACGGCAGGGAGCCGGGTTCATTAGGGCCTGTCCTGGAAGGGCCGGATAGGATCCGTGTGGAAGCTGACCGTGTCTGCTTTTCTTTCAGCGAGAAGAGATGAATTTCCGAGGGAGGTCCTGGGCCTGGATCTGGTGTCCTCAGGACCCGGGCCTCGGCTGGCCTCCCGAAGCATGGAGATTCACCCCAGAGATGTCGGACTGGCCGTCTCGGGCCCACCGGCCCAGGTCCAGCGGCTTTGGGAGGCCAAGGCCCAGCGGCATGAGGGGGCCTGTTCAGAGCCCAGGGCGGCGGGTCTTTCACTGGGGGCCCGGGGAAATCAGGGTGTGGCTGGCCTGTCCCCAGTCCAGGACAGGCCAGCAGTAATATGGAAACTCCTGCAGTGGAGCTCGCTGCCAAACCTCCCCAGCGATGTGGACTTTGGGGCCCCATGGTTCCCCAACGTCAGCTTTCAACAGGAGTGCTGGGTCTGTGCCACTTGTCCATCAGCTCTGGCCACCCCTAGGGCCCCAGTCCAAGACAGGCCACGTGTAATATGGAAACTCCTGCAGTGGAGCTCGCTGCCAAACCTCCCCTGCGATGTGGACTTTGGGGCCCCATGGTTCCCCAATGTCAGCTTTCAACAGGAGTGCTGGGTCCATGCCACTTGTCCATAAGCTGTGGCCACCCCTAGGGCCACAGAACAGGCTCAGTCCTTCACCCCCACGGTAGCCCCATTCCCAGGCCCTGTCTTGCCCACTGAAGGGTCACTGAATGCTTGTGCCCACCTCTCCTATTTTGTACTAACCCACAAACTAAATTGTTCTCAGTTACAACGTGCCTGTTTCTGTGGCTCCCAGAGCTCTGTAGGAAGCACAGGACACTCTGGGGCAGGAGAAAGGTCAGGGTCTTGCAGCCCAGGCCACAGACCAGCTTCTCCCGGCCTCCCTCTGGCAAGGTCCTCAGCAGGACGATGGCCACCCGGAGCCCAGGTTCCCACATACCTCATTAGAGGCCACAGGCCCACAGCCTCCCACTCTCAGCTGACACCAGGGTCAAGGCCATCAAGTGATTTCCTGTGATTCATCTTTTGCCTGGTGAGGTCCCAGAGAGGACTGGTGGGGAAGTAAAGGATTATGGTGCAGCAGAGCGTGGGACAGGCAATGACAGTCTGTTTAAAGCGTCCAGGGGATGATCCACAGTCACCTCCATTTCTGGGCTGATTGGACTCTGCAGGATCTTCCTTCCCTCTTTTCCTCCTCCTCCTCCTCTCTATTCCTACTCCTGGCATCTGCCACCCTCGCATCCTGAGCCGGTGAGGGGGCAGGTCACAACGGATGCTGCTGACCACTGGCCAAGGAAAAGGACAGGGAGGGAAGTGTGGTGGAGGCAGAGTCGGCAGCTCATCTGGCTGGTCGCGGGGGCCGCTGATCAGGAGCAGACTGAGACCTCGCACGTGCACACCTGTCATACCTGGTATCTGCCCTAAGACCCTGTCCATGACCCCAAGTGACCCCACATGTACCCTTGCTGACATATGCAGAGACCTATCAGGGCTCCCAGCTGATGAATACTGGACTTGGTCACTCCATCCTCACAGATGTCACCATTACATAAACAAATGAACTCCCTTAGGGTCTCGTCTGACACAGATCAGAAGGGTGACACGTTCTTGTCCTATTATTTTTTTCTCATCTCATCAATTCTTTTTATCCATCTTCCTCCTCCTGCTGATTGGGTATGAAGGGGGTTCTTGATGTGCAGTGAAGGGAGTCAGGCACAGAAGAGCAAACACTGCATGGTCCTGATGTCAGAGGTAGGGTCCAGGGGCACAATAGTCAGCCTCAACCCACCCAGTCCTCTTACCAGGTTCTTACTCTGCCCCAGGAAAGAATTCAAGTGCAGAGTCCCACTAGATGGTGAGAACAAGTTTAATAGAACAGATAAGAAATACCATCTGCACAGAGAAAGTGCGGCATGATCCAGACACTGAGCAGGGCCCACACAAAGTCTAACACAGAAGTAAGTTCAGTACAGGGATCAAGTCTAACACAAAAGCAAGAAAAAACACACTTAAAGTTCAGTACAAAGTGCAGGCTGGCTCCAGAGAAGGAGCAGCTGCTGCTGAAAGCAAGTTAGACACAAAGTGAAAGATACACACCTCAGCCGTGGCCTCCAGGACAGTGAGCAGCGCCCCGCCTTCAGCTGGGATTTGACTTTTATAGTTTAAGTGAGGAAGATTCACTTAAGGGGGTGGTTCCCAGTTCCATGCACCAGGCGCATTCAAGAGTATTCTGTGCTCTCTATCGAGTATGCCCAGCCACTGGATTTGCATAGCCAGCCCCCGTGGTCATATATTTTTCTCCAAACAGCTGATATAAAAACCTTACTTGTCCAAAGACACACTGGTTAGGGGTAAGGCCAAAAACGATTATTTCTTCTGAGACTTGTTACTTGTTTCCAGATCCTTATTCCTGTTTTTTTTTTTTTTTTTAAATCAGCAAGTTCCATAAAGTTTTACAGCTCAGATTCCAAAACTTCTCAAGGTTTTCCAACATACAGATCTCTGTCATCTTATTACCCTACTTTTATAAACCATTAATTAGAGAATTTCTCCCACCCAGTATTCCTTAGCAATATGACACACTCCCATCAGTGCCTGTGACTCACCACACAGACGCTCAGCTGGGAATATCTTGGGGGTTGGAAGCAGACCCTCTAGGAATTAATGCAGGTGGGTAGATTGAAAAATACTCTCTGGAGAGTCCAACAAGGCAAGCATATAACTCATAACCACTACTTTTTTGCGAATCAGGATTTTAGAAAGAATTCCATACCATTTACCTTCCAGGGATGTACAGGGTTATGTTTGTTTTCTACATTTTTTCTAAGTCTACAGCTTTTTATTATTTGCTGCTCCCTGACCTCTCCATCAGGTAAAATTTTGTGCAGGCAACATGTGACTTAATATTGGATATGAGGTTGACTTAGTCATAAAAACAGACAACTGAGGGTCTAAATTCAGAACATTTATACTTGACGACCCCCATGAGTTTAAGTACCAATGTAATTGCTAGGGAGTAAGCTGAATTACCATCTTCTGTTTTATTTTTACAGACCATTTGTTGCTGAAACCAGCTTACATTTTTAAAATGTAAACAGGGGAGGTAACTTTTCATGTGCATAGATTTGATAATGCCCCTGATTTTTAGGTGACCCACTGCTACAGCCCCTTCCAACTCAGTCACTAACAGAATCACCACCAAACATCCCTGAAATCTGGAGGTAAAATTCAGATTTTTTTCTGAGACAATTTTTTAAGTGCCAGTTATATGTATTGAAAGTATTAAAATTATATTTTAGATTCATTATAATGGATTGAATGGTATTTTGTGGGCTATCCTAGGACACTAAATAATTTTAGTAACAATGTATTAATTACATAAGGTTTCAAGCCAGTCATCTATAAACAAACTTTTGGAATATGACCTGAACATAATTTTGGGTCTACACAAATCTATGACATTTAAAATCACGTAGAGTACAAATAAAACAAGGTTATGAAAAAATACAATGACATGTTAATAATATGTTTTTTATCCTATCAGAAAAATTTTTCCTCCATTCTTTCTATAAATCCATGACTTCTGGCTATTATTATTATTCATTATTTTGTACCAATATGGTACACTGAAGTCAATGTATGTACTGCATCCCTCCCCTCTTTTACTGCATTCCATGTTCACAGAATAAAAGGTAGAGGCTAAACCCATGAAACATTGGTCTATGTTCTACCTGAGAGATCAGAGGCACAAAGAACAGAAAACTAGACTTTGGACTATAATAAAATAAAGATGAACAAAGAGAGACAAGGAAAGCAGGAAGGATGAAAAAGAAGGCAAAAAAAAAAAAAAGACAGTTAAAACCATGTGGTAGAGAAGGGTCAGAGGGGCAGATAGCACAAAAGGGAACAAGAGACTAAACTTTGAGGGAGTTGAGCCAGAAAATAAGCCTGCAGCAGGTCTGAGAAGAGGTGGCTGAAACTCACAGTGCTCTTCAGAGAAATGAGCTCATATTTATTATATAAATATCACTACTTTTATATTCATAGCCAAGAAAGAATAGGGCAACTTCTGGCACCTCAATGACAGCTTAAAGGAGTTCAGGTTCGATTTTGAGAGAATGACATCTTTTCTTTAAAGTGAACATTTTCACAGTTTATTAATGTCAATTCCATAAAGCTAAGTATCAGCATTTTCACATGTGATAAAATCGAGTAGAGTTTCTCATATCTGACCTTCAACAAAATCCCAGAAGGGTGGTAATGAGAGATTCAACTAAAGTTGAATATCAGAGGAAATTGAGAGAAGGAAATAGATTCAAATTAATTTCAAGGGATAGAATCAACAGAACTCTCTTAGTCTGTTTCTGTTACTATAACAGAATACCACAGACTGGGTAATTTTTGAAGAAAAGGAACTTATTTGGCTCATGGTTCAGGAGGCTGGGAAGTCCAAGAAGCATGGTGCTGGCATCTGGTGGGAGACTTCTTGCTGCATGGTACGCAGTTTAGGGCAAGAACCAGCAAGCCAGAGAGAGCTCCTGCCATAACAAACCCACTACTGTGATAGGGACGTTAATCCAGTCATGAGGGCAGAGAGATTAAGTTTCCAAAACATGAACTTTAAGGGTACACATTCAAACCACAGCAAGGACTAAATCAAAATACAAAATGGTGAGGGAAATAAGACAGAAAAGCAGTTACGTTTGAGATGATACATGCTCTGGACACATACTTTTAGCACTAAAAAATTCAGGCATTCATAAACTCTAGGAAAAAAATTATCAATTTAAACCAAAATTTGACTCTGTCTAGACTGAATCTGACCCTAACGTACTTCTCACAAAGGCATCAGAAGCTGTGCAATTGTTTCTTTTCTGGTAGTGAATATAAAATTAACGAGACCATGGAGAATGCCCATGAGCTCATTTATCTCAAGACCTTAGAGGATTTAGAGAAATCCATCTCATAATACCCACTGAATTTGTGAGCTGAAAACTGCTATAAAAGTGCACAGTATCATTGCTTGGTTCTTAGGTGAATGTGAAATATTTTTTAAAACTTGGCAGATTTTCAATAAGATAGTGGTAGGGTTGGGTGTCAATGGAAGAGTGTTGTTAGGAAAGTAGGGATAGGATGAGGCATTTCATTTAGAGATTCATCCTATAGGGATGAACAGGGGAGCCCTTCTCTTTTCAAGTCACAAGGAAACTCGTACTCTGCCTGTTCTTCACAAGTTGGCCTCCTCTGCTCAGACATCTTCCCAGTGTTGATCTTATTCCCATAGGCAGGGACCCCCCATCCCCACACTCTGGCTGTACTCCTGAGAACAAACCCTCACCTCTTACAGACAGAAAGAGGAGAGGACAACTTTCAGTCACTTTATGAAGGAGCCTCGTGAGAGCTAGGACTGTTTATTTTTATTTTTGATTTTTTATTTTTTAGTCTTTTTGTGACTGGCCACACTGCGCTCAGCCAGTGAGCAGCGCACCGGCCATCCTTATATAGGATCCGAACCCGCGGGCGGGAGCACTGCTGCGCTCCCAGCGCCGCACTCTCCCGAGTGCGCCACCGGTCGGCCCAGAGCTAGGACTGTTTAATTATGGAATGGGTCATCTTAGGAGGTGGTGATTTCTTTGCCACCAGAAATCCAGGACATTCATTGGCATAGATAAAATGCAAAAATGAAGTAGGTGGTTGTGGTTGGATTTAATTAACATTTCCCATGTGCAGTTTCCTGAAATTAAAGAAGTATAGAAAAAACAAAAATGAAAAATTCGAGATTGGATGGAAGATTTTGCAAAGGAAAATAGAATCTACAGATTGGGTGGGAATGAATCTTTATAAAAGAGGATATAAGTCACATTTAAGATATGCATCATTGATGTTACAAAAGTAAACATATAGTATATAACAATAAAATAAAGAAACCCCCATGAAAATGGACTTTCCAGGAGAAAATAAGCATTTAACAATAAGAATTCAATTACTGCCCTTTAAAGAGTTACACAGGAAGGCCAGTGCTAACTTGCTGGTCACCGTTTCAGCTGGGATGACTCATTCCCACTTTTCATCTTGCTAACCTTTAAAAAAAAACCTTATGTTAAGTTAAAATGAATATCTTCCATATTGGCAGCATTTATGTTATGGAAAGTGTCAAACCACCATGCACAGATAATTTTTATTGACTTGGCTTCCTTTCCCCTCTTCTCTCTTAGTTTTTAATTCCCAGTTTTATTTCCCGTGGAAGATTAATTTTCTAAAATACTACATTTTGCCACACTGGGATTATGACACACAACAATTTAGAATCTTCTGTGTACTGTGCAAAACATTACAATGACAGAAATATGTCTTAGAAAGAATAGAGTGTCATAATAATGCTACATGTAGCATATTACCTGCTTTCTCCCAATCCTCCCCACTTCTTTCTTACTGATTAAGCACTTAATGTGCTAGGTTCCAGGTGGCAAGCAGTCAGTGTAGAGAAGGGTAACAGGAATGGCAGAATAGGTGAGAACAGGTGAAGGTACATCACTCGACTATAAAGAATAAGAGACAAACTATAAGAAGAATAAATTTTAAGACTTTTAAGGCTAAGAAACTTCCAGGGGCTTTTTGTTTCAGTTCCAGCATGTAAAAAACTTTGACGTCATCATCACTCCCATGTTTACAGCAAGAAAAAAGCTTAACAAACTAAAAATCAAGAACTCATTTTTAGACCAATCAGAGAATTGAGATCACAGAGCAAACCACCACCTCCAAAACTGAAAGGACAGGTAGATACAGAGAATCACAGCCAAGAGCGTCTTACCTGTAGTAAAAACTGCTGGAGCTATAAAGTGCTAGAAGCACTTAAATGATAATTTTAATAAATTGCTGGAGGCTGAGTGTAAGGCTATCATGAGAGTGAGAAACTCATGGAGACCAAGTCTAAGAGGACCTTCTTAGCTTGTGGATTTCACTTCTGGGAGCCTCCCCAGGTCCTCACAAGAAAAATCCCTCATGTTTCTGGCAGAAGGTGGGGAATAGTAACCATTTTAAATTGCACCCAGAACATTCTTCATAACAAAGTCTTCTGGAAAAGACTGTACCAGAGCCTTATCTGACCTAGGGGAAGGGTCATTATTCAACTCCAGCTCTCTTTAGACTTCCTTTCTTACCTAATGTGAGAATGAAAAAGAGCTAAGAAATACTTTGGGAGGTCACAGCCCTGGAACACAGGCCCACTAAAAGACTGAGATTTAGTCATAAGATTATAGAACACTTTCTATTCACCAAGCCTTACCACAATATCAACAGGACTCCAGCATTATAACAGTGAATTATATCTGAAAGAGCAGCAAGACATGGACTCTATTTAAGAAGAATTTCTCAAGGAAACCCAAAAATGACAGAGAAGACAAAAATGAGGAAATGAGAGGAAACTTAAGCCTCTGGCACCTATAGCTATAGCAAATATTGAACAGTCCAGTTCCTTGTAAGGAAAACACAAAAACTTACACTAAAAGCCTATTTACATAATTTACTATTATCTAATATATCATGCCCAGCTTTTCATAAAAAGTTACTAGTCATGATAAAGGGCAAAAAAAAAAAAAAAAAAAAAAGTCTGAAGAGAAAAAGCAAGTGTTAGAAAGAGATTCATATATGACAGAATTGCCAAAATTCTCAGAGAAGGAATTTAAAATAATTATGATTAATGTGTTAAGGGTCTTAATGGAAAAAGTAGAAAACGTGGAAGAACAGAAGGGTGATGTAAGCACAAAGATAAAAACTAAGAAAGAATTGAAAGGAAATGCTAGAAATCAAAAACATTGAGGCAGAAATAAAGAATGCTGTCAATGGACTCTCAGTAAGTGCACTGGCTTTGCAAAGCATCAGTGAGCTTAAAGCTATGACAATAGAAACTTCCAAAACCAAAATGTAAAGAGAAAAAGAAATAAGAAAAACTAGAACAGAATATCCAAGAACTGTGAAACAAGTTCAAAAGGTGTAAAATATACATAATTAGAATAGCAGAAGAAGAAAGAGAAAAAGAAGAAAAAATATTTAAAATAATAAGGGCTAAGAATTTTCCAAAATTAATGATAGACACCAAAACCACAGATTCAAGAAGCTTGGAAAACACCAAGTAGGATAAATCCCTAAATATCTACACTTAGGAATGTCATATTCAAACAGAAGAAAATGAAGACAGAAATTCTTGAAAGAAGTCAGCGGGAAAAAACACCTTATCTTTAGAAGAATAAGTTAGAATGGCTATCAAAAAGACAAAAAATACTATCAAAAAGAGAAAAAATAACAAATGCTGGAGACGACGTAGAGAAAAAGGACCTCTTACACACTGTTGGTGGGAATGTGAATTAGCACACTCATTATGTTCAACAGCATAAAGTTTCCCCCCAAAATTAAAAATGGAATTACCATATAATCCAGCAGTCCCCCTATTAGGTATATATCCACAGGAAATAAAATCAGTATGGCAAAGAGATATTTACACTCTCATATTTATTACAGCACTGTTCACAATAGGCAAGATATGAAATCAACCTAAGTGTCTATCAACAGATGAATGAATTTTTAAAATGTGCTATATATACACAAAGAATTAATATTCAGCCATAAAAAAAAAACCCTGTCATTTGCAAAAACATGGATGAATCCAGAGGACATTAAGTTAAATGAAATAAGCCAGGTACAGGAGGACAAATATGGCATGGTCTCACTCATATGTGGAATCTAAAAAGCTTGGTCTTATAGAAGTAGAGTGTAGAATAATAATAGTCACCAGAGGTTGGGGCAGGGATGGAGAACGGGAAGAGGTTGGACAATAGGAACTATGTTACACAGGAATAGGAGGAATTAGTTCTGATGTGCTATTTCATAGCAGAGTGATACGGTTAATAATAATATATAATGTATTTCAAATAGTGAAAAGATAGAATTTTGAATGTTCTTACCACCAAGAAACGATAAATGTTTCAGAATGTGGACATGCCAAATACATTTATTTGATTATAACATAATGTAAACATGTATTTGAATATCACACCATATCCTATAAATGTGTACAATTATTATGCATCAATAAAAAATAAAATAAAAATAGAAAAAGAATTATATCAGATTTTTATCAGAAATAATGCAAGAAGAAGAAAGTGAAGTGTAATATTTAAAGTGTTAAAAAAAGAATAAAAAGATCAACCTAGATTTTTATTTTATTTTATTTTTCATTTTTATTTTTTATTGAAATATAATTGATTATACATATTAATGGGGTACAGAATTGACTATAAATACTTGTGTATTGATCAAACATGATCAAATCATGATAATTAGCATAATCATTGTTACAAAACATAAACAATCTTTGTTCCATTAACCAATTTCTTGCTAATTCCCCTCCCACTCCCCCTTTCCATCTCTAGTAACCACAGTTCTGTTCTCTCCTCCTGAAAGTTCAAAGTATTACTGTGGTGGTTCTTTCTTTCTTTCCTTTATTTATTCACTAGCTCCCACTTATGAGTGAGGATATGTGATATTGTTCTATTTCTGGCTTAATATAATTTTCACTTAATTGTTCTATTTCTGGCTTAATATAATTTTCATTTAATATAATTTTCTCCAGTTCATGCTGCTGCAAATGGCAGAACTTCATTCTTTTTTATTGAAGAGTAGTATTCCATTGTGTGTAAATACCATATTTTCATTATCCAGTTGTCCATTGATGGACATTTGGTTGATTCCTCCCCTGGGCTAATGTAAATAGAACTGCAATAAACATAGGAGTGTAGGTATCCCTTCAACATGATGATTTCCATTCCTTTGGGTACATGCCCCATAGTGGGATTCCTGGATAATATGGTAGTTTTGTCTGTAGTTGTTTGAGAAACCTCAATATTGTTTTCCATGAAGACTGCACTAATTTACAGTCCCACCAACAGTATAGAAGTGTTTCCCTTTCTCTGCCTCCTCTCCAGCATGTCTTTTTGATAATACCCATTATAGTTGGGGTGAGAAGATATCTCAGCGTGGTTTTGATTTGTATTTCCCTGATGATTAGTGATGTTGAGCATTTTTTTTCTTATGCCTGTTGGTCATTTGTATGTCTTCCATTGAGAAATACCTACTCAGCTCCTTTGTCCATTTTTTGATTGAATTATTCAATTTTTTATTGTTGTTTCAGTTCCTTGTACATTCTGGATATTAATTCCTTGTCAGATGTATAGTTTGCAAATATTTTCTCCCATTCTGTAGGTTGACTTTTCATTCTATTGATGGCTTCCTTTGCTGTGCCGAAGATTTTTAGTTTGATATAATGCCATTTGTTTATTTTTTTCTTTTGTTGCCTGTGCTCTTGAGATCTTATTTATGAAGTCTGTGCCCAGTCCTACACCCTGAAGAGTTTCTCCTGTGTTTCTTTCTAGGAATTTTAGTTTCAGGTCTTTCCATTTTGAGATGATTTTGGTTTACAGCAAGAGGTATGGGTCTAGCTTCATTCTACAAATGGAAAGCCAGTTTTCCCAGTATCATTTATTGAAGAGGCTGTCCTTTCTCCAGAGTATCTTCTTGGTGACTTTATCAAAGATAAGTTGGCTGTAAGAATGTGGGTTGATTTGGGGGTTCTCTATTCCAATGCCTTGGTATATGTATCTATTTTTATGCCAGTGCCATGCTGTTTTGGTTATTATAGCTTTGTAGTATAATTTGAAGTCAGATAGTGTAATGCCTCCAGCTTTTTTAATTATTTAATTTTGTGCTCTGGATTGTTTTGGCTATTTGGGGTATTTTGCTGTTCCAAATGAATGTTAGGATTGTTTTTTCTATTTCTGTAAAGAATGTCATTGATATTTTGATGGATATTGCTTTGACTCTATAGATCAGTTTGGGAAGTATGGACATTTTCCCAATGTTAATTCTTCCAATTCATGAACATGAGTTGTCTTTCTGTCTTTTTGTGTCCTTTTTAATTTCTTTCAGCAGTGATTTGTAGTTCTTGTTGTACAGAACTTTCACCTCCTTGGTTAAACATTCCTAGGTATTTTAATTTTCTTTCTTTCTTTCTTTCTTTCTTTCTTTCTTTCTTTCTTTCTTTCTTTCTTTCTTTCTTTTCTTTCTTTCTTTTTTTTCTTGGTAGCTATTGCAAGTGCACTTGCTTTCTTGATTTCTTTTTCTGCTAGTTTGCTTTTGGAATATTAAAGTGCTACTGATTTGTGTATGTTGATTTTGTATCCTTTACCAAATTCATCTATCAGCTCTTAAGAGTTTTTGGTAGAGTCTTTATATAAACATATATAGGATCATGTCATCTGCAAACAGGGACAGTTTGACTTTATCTTTCCAATTTGGATGCCATTTATGTCTTTCTCTTATCTGATTGCTCTGGCTAGTACTTCCAATACTATGTTAAATAAAGTGATGAGAGTGGGCATCCTTGTCTTCTTCCTGTTCATTAAAGAAAAGTTTTCTGCTTTTCCCTATTCAGGATTATACTGGCAGTGGGTTTGTCATATATAGCTTTTATTGTTTTACTGTGTTGAGATACTTCACTTCTATACCTAATTAGTTGAGTCTTTATCATGAAGTGATGTTGAATTTTGCCAATGCTTTTCTGTGTCTATTGAAATAATCATGTTTTTTGTCCTTGATTTTGTTTATGTGGCATAGCACGTTTATTGATTTACATATGTTGAACTATCCTTGCATCCATGGGATGAATCCCACCTATCATGATGTATAACTTTTTTGATGTGCTACAGAATTATATTTGCTAAAATATTGTTGAGGATTTATGCAGTTTTCTTTTTCTGTTGTATCTTTCTCTGATATTGGTATCTGGGTGGTGCTGGCCTCATAGAGTGAGTTTAGGAGAATGGCTTCTGCTGTAGATTGAATCTACTCCCCCACAAACTCATTGAAGCTTAATCCCTCTGAAATTGTTGAAAGAGGGAAATTCTATTTGGTAATTCAAAGGTGGCACCTAGAAGAGGTCATTAGATTCTGAGGGCTACAGACTAGTGAATGGATTAATAATGGTGGTCATGGGCATTGTTCTGAGGGCAGAAAAGGAGAGCATGTTAGGGACTCCCTCTCTCTGCTCCACCATAATCACCATGTGAGACCCTGCATCACTGTCACCACCAACAAGGACTTCACTCAGTGTCTTCCCTGGACTTTGGACTTCCTAGTCTCTGAAACTGTAAGCAACAAATTTTAATTTCTTACAAATTACCCATGCTGTGGATTAATTGAATTGTATCCCACAAAGTTCATGAATTAGAAGCTTAATTCCCACCATAACTGTTGAGGGTGGGAAACCTATTATAACAAGTAAAAGGTGGGGCTTTGAAGAGGTGATTGGATTGTAGGACCATGACGTATTGAATGGATTAGTAATAGTGGTGAGGGGTGTGGTTCTGAAGACTTTAAAAGGAGAATGCATGAGGAACTCTCTCTCTCTCTTTCTGCTCTAGCATTTTCTGCCATGTGAGACCCCGGTATTGTTGTAAAGCCACCACCAAAGAAGACCATCACCAGATGTATTCCCTGGACTTTGGATTTCCCAGACTCCAAACTTGTAAGCAATAAATTTTGTTTTGTAAATTACTCAGTTCCAGGTATTTTGTTATAAGAAACAGAAACAAACTAATACAATCCAGTCCCAAGTACTTTATTATAAGCAACAGAAACAGACTAATACAGCCTCTGTTTCAATTTTTGGGAATAGTTTGAAAAAGATTGGTATATCTTCCTTAAAGGTTTGGTAGAATTAAGCAGTAAAGCTATCTGGTCCTGGGCTTTTCTTTGTTAGGAGACTGCTAATTACTGCTTCAATCTCCTTGCTCATTATTGGTCTGTTCAGGTTTTCTGTTTATTCTGGTTTAGGCTTGGTAATGTTTATGTGTCCAGAAATTTATCCATTTCTTCCAGATTTTCAGATTTTTTGGTGTGTAATTGTTCATAATAGTATCTAATGATTTTTTGAATTTCTATGTTATCTCAGTTTTAATGTCTCCTTTTTCATTTCTAATTTTCATTATTTGGATCTTCTCTCTTCTTTTTTTTTTTTTTTTGTTATGCTAGCTAATGGTTTGTCTATTTTGTTTTTCTCAATAAAGCAACTTTTTATTTTATTGATCTTTTGAATCATTTTTTTGGTCTTCATTTCATTTAGTTCTGCTCTGATCTTAATTATTTCTTTCCACCTACTAATTTTGGGATTGGATTGTTCTTGTTTTTCTAGTTTGCTGAGGTGTAACATAAGGTTGTTTATTTAAAGTCTTTCTGTTCTTTTGATGCAGGCATTAATTACAATAAACTTCCCTCTTAGTATTGATTTTTCAGTATCCTGTAGGTTTTGGTATGATGTGTCTTTATTTTCACTAGTTTCAAGGAATTTTCTGATTTCCTGTTTAATTTCTTCTTCTACCCATAGGTTGTTCAGGAGCATGTTGTTTAATTTCCATGTATTGGTAAAGTTTCCAAAGTTTTGCTTATTATTAATTTCTAGTTTTAGTTCTTTGTGATCTGAAAAGATACTTGAAATGACTTCAATTTTTTAAGTTTGTTGAGACTTGATTTGTGAACTAATGTGCAGTCTGTCCTGGAGAATGTTCCATGTGCTGATAAAAAGAATGTATATTCGATAATTGTTGGATAGAATCTTCTGCAGATGTCTGCTAAGTCCTATTGGTCTAAAGCATAGTTTAAATTCTGTGTTTTCTTCATTGATTTGTTGCCTGGATGATCTGTCCAATGCTGAGAGAGGGTTTTTGAGGTCCCCAACTATTATTGTATTGGGTCTTATCTCTCTCTTTAGTTCTGATAATGTTTGTTTTATATATCTAGGTGCTCTGATGTTAAGTGCATTAACTCAAAATGGATCAGAGACTTAAATGTAAAATGCATAACTATAAACTTCTAGGAGATATCATAGGATAAAATATAGGCAATCTTGGGTTTTACATTGACTTTTTAGGTATAATAGCAAACACATAATCTATAAAAGAAAAAAACTGATATGCTGTAAATAATTAAAAAAGAACTTCTGCATTGCAAAGGACACTGCTAAGACAATGAAAAGACAAGCCAAAAACTAAAAGAAAATATTTGCAAAGGACATATCTGATAAAGGACTGGCATCCAAAGTATATTTAAAAAAGAAGAAAATAGGCAACTCTTAAAACTCTATAATAAGAAAACATTTCTAGTGTTATTGTATTTTTAATTTTGGTATCGTGTTCATTGCTAGTATTTAGAAATATAAGAGAGTTTTGTATCCTAAGACCTTGCTGAAATCACTTGTTAGATCTGATGTTTTTTTTGTAAATCCCTTGGAATTTTCAACCTAGACAATTCTGTCATCTGCAAAGTATGTACGTTGTGAATGTTTAATTGATGTATTTAAACCACTTTGTTTTCATGTAATTATTGATTTGTTAAGGCATAAATCAGCCATATTATTTTGGGTTTTCTGTTTATTCTCTGTTTCTTTTTTCTCTGTTTACTTTTACCTGTAGCTCTCTTGAACAATTTTTAAAATTCCATTTTGATTTATCCATAATGTTTTTAAGAATATCTCTTGGGCAACTTTTTTATATAAGGATATTTATGCTGGATGTAAGATTCTGAATTGATAGGTTTTTCCTTTCAGCACTTGCTGCTTTCAACACTTTGTCTCTGTCTTTAGTTTTCACTAGTCTGACTGTGGCAGCTGAGACCATGTGTCTCTCTCTACTCTCTATAATATCATCCTGGGTTTCCATGTTCCACAGTGATCTCACTAGTCTCCTGCTACATTCCCACACTTGCCCACTGATGCTCCTGTCAACGTTTAGCTGTTTATTGTTCCAGTTCTTTTCTGTGGGAGGAATGTGTCCCAGGCACCTTTATTCCACCATCTTGCCCCATCTCTCCAACCTAGGAATTTATATTCAGCAAAATTATCCTCCAGAGTGAAAGAGAAATAAAGAATTTCTCAGGAAAACAAAATCTGAAGGAATTCATCGCCAGTGGATATGCCTTGCAAGAAATGTTAAAAGAAGTTCTTCATAAGGAAGGAAAATTATGTAGGTTAGAAACTCATACTTACACAACAAAGCAAGAGCATTGGAGGAGGAATAAATGAAGGTGGAATAAAATCTTTTATCTTTTATATTCTAAATTGATAACTGCTTGTTCAAAGTAATAACAGCAACATTGAATTTGGTGATTGTTGCATATGACAAGTGAAATTAATGTCATCAATATTAAAGGTATGAGAGGAATGAATTGGGGATATTCTGTTACACAGTATCTGCACTACCCAAGAAGCAGTATAGTATTTTTTGAAAGTGCACTTAAATTAGCTGTAAATGTATGTTGCAAATTCTAGGACAACCAGTAACATTTTTTTTAAAGAGGTATAATTGATATGCTAATAGAGGAGAGAAAATTGAATCATATAAATTCTCAATTAACACCACAGAGAAAAAAAACAGATTAGAAAGAAAGAATCTAAGAAAAATATTCAACAAATAGAAAGTAGTTATAAATATGGTAGATAACACAACTACATCAATAATCACTTTAAATGTGAGTTGTCTAAATGCCCTGATTAAAAGATAAAGATTATCAGAATGGATTAAAAAAAACCCAAGTATATGTTGCCTACAAAAACTCACTTTAAATATAAAAACACAGATAGATTAAAAGTAAAGAGTTGGAGACAGATATAGCATGCTAACAGTAATCAAAAGAAAGCTGGAGTAGCTGTTAATTCCTGACAAGCAGACTTCAAAAGAAGAGAAATGATCAGCAATAAAAAAGCATTACATAATGATAAAGAAGTTAATTCTCCAAGAGAACATAACAATTTTAGATGTGTATGCACCAAATAACAGAGCTTCAAAAATACATGTGGCAAAAACTTACAGAACTGCAAACAGAAAAAGATAAGTCCACTACCATAGTTGCACACTTCACCACACTTCTATCAGTAACTGATAGTACCAGCAGGTAGAACATCAGTAAGAAAATAGTTGAACAATATCGCACAATCAATTGATAATCAGCTTAACAAATGACTATTTACAAAATACTTCATCCAACAACAGCAGAATACACATTCTCCTCAAGTATGCATGGCCATAAAACATAATTGAACAAACTGAAAAGAATAGGATTCATACAAAGTATGTTCTCAGGTGATAAAGGAATTAAGCTAGAAATCAATAAAAGAAACATAACAGTAACCCCCCCCCCAAATATTTGGATATTAAATAACACATGGATGAAGCAAGAAGTCTCAAGAGAAATAATAAAAACTTTATAATAAATAAAAATATGAGTATCAAAATTTGTGGGATAAAGGGAAAGCCACACTTGGAGGAAAATTTATAGTATTAAAGGCAACAATTAGAAAAAAAAAGAAAGATATAAAAATCAATAATCTAAGCTCATATAAACAAAATGTGTTATATTCATACAATGGAATGTTATTTGGTGATAAAAATAAATGAACTGTCAAGCCATGATCAGATATGTAAGTGCAATGTAAGTGCATATTGCTAAGTGAAAGGATCCAGCCTGCAAAGACTGTAGAGTGTATAGTTATCTGAAAAAGGCAAAACTGTAGAGACATTTAAAAAATCAGTGGTTACCAGGGGTTCAGAAGGGGATGGGTAGAGATAAATAGGTAAAGCAAACAGGATTATTGGGTGATTAAACTATTCTGTTTAATTCTGTAATTGTAGATTTATAACATTATGCATTTTTCAAAACCCATATAAAATACTGAACAAGGAGTAAATGTTAATGTATACAAGTTTTTAAAATAAATTATTGTAAAGGTCAGGGTATCCAGGGAAGTAATGTAGACAGTGACAAGAGAACCTAAATGTATAACAAATTTGTGAAACAAACCCTCTGAAGCAGGTAGGAGGAAAAGGTGCTAGCCCAAGTGACTTTGGAATGAGTAGAATCTGTAAGGCTAAAGGTAAAAGGAAATCGACATAAGCACTATACACTAGTAGACAAAGTTGTCTCTCACAGGAAAGCAATGTAACAACTCTGATACAACTCTACATGCATATAGGAACTGAACAATTAAATAAATGGGTAGCAGTGGTGGGAGCCAAGCAGGATTCTCACTATTGGGGTAAGAATTCACAGATAAGCAAGAGGAGGAGGCTAGAATATTTCACTTGGTAATAGATTAGAATTAGGGTTATTGGGAATAATCTATGTTTGGCTTAACATAGATAAAGATATCTAGATATAGAAATGTGTGTGCATGTGCATGCTTATATAGGTTAGTATATACACATATGTCTCTGTCAACTGAGAAGGCCTAAACAAAATGACATTCCAGTACACAAACATACCTAACACTGCTATCTTAGGTTCTCGTGCCATTCTCCAATTAAAGGAACCAGGATCTTTGGAGAAACGCATGATTCTAGGACCCTGGTAAGAAATATATGAGATTAGCCTAGAATATCTTGTAGTGCCAGAAAGTAAGAGTCCATACTGATATAAATAAATAACTGAATAAATTAATAATGGGAAATGAGAGACATGTTCCAAATAAGTTATGTAGATACTCCATCCTAAAGGAGGAGCATAACTCTCCACTCCTTAAGTGTGGACGAAGCACAGCAGCTTCCATTCAAAGGAATAGTATAAAATGAGGAGAGAAAAAGCAAGTGAAGGAACCTGACAAACAAGTACCTCAGCCAGGTAATCAAGGTCAACGTCAGTGACAAATCATACTGACAGTATATAGTCTTGATATGATGTGATAAAAGTAACACTTTACCTCTGTTATCTTCCTGCTCCTTCCCCCCCAAAACACATAACTCCTGTATAATCATGGAAAACATCAGAAAAATCCAGATTGAAAGACATTGTTCAAAATATCTGACCACGAATCCTCAATACTGCCAAGGTCAACAAAAGACAGGAAAAGGGAGAAACTGACACAGTCAAAAGGAACCTAAGGAGACATGACAACTAAATGTAATGTGGTACCCTGGGGGGGGGAGACATTAGGTAAAAACTAAGAAAATCTGAATAAATTATGAGCATTAGTTAATAATAATGTATCAATATTTGTTCATTAATTATGGCAAATTTTTTAAATAGGGGAAGCTTCAGGGGTATATAGCAACTCTCTGTACTGTCTTGTCAATTTTGTTGTAACTCTGAAACAATTCTGAAAAAAAAAATCTATTAAAATACTGGCTATAATCGAAAAGATGAAGAATAACAAATGCTGGTGAGGATGTGGAGAGAAGGGAACACTCCTGCACTGTTGGTGGGACTGTAAATTAGTACAACCACTATGGAAAGCAGTATGGAGGCTTCTCAAACTACAGATCAATCTTCCATATGATCCAGCAATCCCACTTCTGGGTACATACCCAGAGGAATGGAAATCATCATGTCGAAGGGATAGCTGCACTCCCATGTTTATTGTGGCTCTATTTACCATAGTGAAAATATGGAACCAACCTACGTGTCCATCCGTGGATGACTGGATAAGGAAAATGTGGTGTATATGTATGTATATATAAATGTGGAAAACTACTCTCCTATAAAAAGAACAAAATTCTGCCATTCACAACATGGATGAGCTTGGAGAAACTTATGTTTAGTGAAATAAGCCAAGCACAGAGGTGAAAATACCATGTGCCCTCACTCATAAGTGGGAGCTAAGAGAGAAAGAAGGAAGGAAGGAAAGACCATGGTGGTGCATTGGAGTTGCCGAGGGAGAGAGCAAACCTAGGTTTGCAGAGTAGGGTGCGGGAAGGACTGGGGGAGGAAGGGAGGGGATTTATTGGGTGGGGGACATGAGGAATCATTGCAATTTGTGGAAATGGGTATGCTGCTAGTATAGATCTGGCCATCATATCTTGGGAACAAGTGGTGATGGTCAGCTTTGTATCCCATGAATATTCATAAACAATAAATAAAACTATTAAAATTAATGCCAAGTTCAGGATGACTAGAAATCCTATTGCTATGATTTTAATGTTTCCCCCAAAAGCATGTGTTAGAAACTCAATCTCCAATCAACAGTCTTAAAAGGTGGGGCCTAGTGAGAGGTGATTAGGCCATGAGGGTTCTGCCCTCATGAATGGAGTTATCATGGGAGTGGGCTCCTGATAAAAGGACAAATTTGGCCCTCTTCTTTCTTTCTCTCACCCTTTTGCCTCTACCATGGAATGAGACAGCAAGAAGGCCCTTGCCAAGTGCCAGCCCTTGATATTGGACTTTCCAACTTCCAGAAGTGTGAGAAATTGACTTCTTTTCTTTAGAAGTTACCCAGTACTGTTATAACAACACAAAACAAATTAGCACACTTAAATTTTGTGTTCCGTTCCTATTCATATTACTAACTTATTTTAAGTTAAGCAGTAAACTGTGCCTCAGTTTATGCAAGAGCAGTTGGGAGTTACAATAGTCAATTACAAATCTATATCCAAACTCTGCCTTGGGTAAAATATTGTTATGTTAGTGCATGAAGGATAAAAAATCCTACAGAAGATAGAGACTGTCCTCCAAACAGAACTACTGTTAAGATGGGCACTGGGGGGACACACACATACAAAAAATGAATAGTAATATATGGTAAACACTAAGTAAATATTAGACCTATATAAGTTCAAATAGATTGGTATAGACTTGATGAATCAGAAAATGTGTTCTAGAGAAACTAGTGCAAGATTTGGAGAGATGGAAAGGAGAGAGGGCAGAAATGTGATGAATACAGAGAGCAGAGCAGTTCATTGAGTGGAGAAATGCCCCTGGAACACAGATGGGAGCATCTGGGGCACTTGCAGCTGTGGAGAGTCTTAAAGCCAGCTTCAGAAATATGGACATTATTCCTACTTGCAATGTCAAAAAATTCTGACGCATGGAGCAGAGGGCATAAAAATTATAATATTCCAGTTGGCATATACAACACTTGGTAAATTTAAAGCAAATATTAATTTAAAAATAAACCAAATATTAATACATTTAATAATGCATCTTTATTCCAAGGAGCTCATGATATATCTTGAATATAAATTCACTTAACTATTCATAACTCTTGAAAGTAGCAAAAGCATGAACTAAAAACTGTCTATATAAAAGAATAGAAGAGTAAAATTTGAGTATCCAGAATCTTACAGAGGAGGGCTTTTCTCTTGGTTCGGCCACATCTTCTACTAGGTAACATTTGAATATTCCTTAAAAAGTTAGAGGAACTGAAAAAGTTCCAATAGATATATTTTCAAAGTTAGTGGGCCTCTATAGGGAAAAGGAACCATACCAGGTTTAAAAAAATGGATTTAATTAATTTAATTGAATATTAAACTCCTTTATTATTTTAACATTTTATTTATATAAATGTGTATTTCTATATAATGCAGAATATAATATTATTTTAGATTGAGATCTCTTCTTTTCTTACACTGAAAATAAACTAGGTTCCAGGAGTGTCCTGTTTTCTTTCTCCTTTAAAACTTGAAAGGGAGACGTATTAAGCTTAACATGCCAAGTGGGCTCACCAGTCAATGAACACCACACTTCATCCCCCTCCAGCACCAAACACAAACTCAGTCACACATTTGTAGACAATGGCGCACATTTAAGGATGTTCTACATTAAACAATGAATGATAATACCTACCATGTGTATAAAACCTTACTGTTTACAAGGTGTTTTCACGTATACTACTACCTTTTGAATTTGGACTTCAAAGCTGGGGTTAAATATATATGAATTTATAGAAAGGAAATAGAGACCCAGAAGTGATCTAAGATCAGATGCCTAAGAAAGAGCATGACTTACTAGTTTTATCACCAAAACTTAATTTTGAAGCATCAAAACTTCATTTCAGAAATTTACTGCTGTAGGGACAGAGATTATTAAATACTGCTGCTCTATAAGGGCTTTTGTTTCATTTCACTTGATGTCAGCAATTCAGCAAATACACTTCTCTATGGGCAATTTGCCAGGAGGAAGAAATGGCTTCATACTAGAGGGCCAGAGATTAGAAGAGCAGAAATTAGAATGAGATTCTGCCTATAGCATTGGCATATTGTCTACTGCTAAGACTCCAGGATGAATTTTACCAAAGGTGTGTGTAGGGGGCAGCTGGCAAGGGATAAGTTGAGGAGGGGTTAGAATGAAGAAGACTGTTACGTGGTCACTTAGTGTCAAGCCTTCTTATCAGCCTATATTATACCCTGCCAGCAACAGAGCTCTTGATTTCTTCTTGATAATTAAGCTCTAATTCACTGACTAGTTCATTGTCTTACCTGTATCTTCCTACAGAAGAAGGCCTTATCACCTGGGCTTCCTGTGCTGCATCCCAAGGGACCAAGAACAACCTTTTCACCTTCCTTTTCAGTTATAATTATTTCTACAGCCACAGCTCTCCAGTAAAGTTCAGACCCTGAAACTCAGGCTCTGCTAATTACCCGTCCATCAACTGCTTACTAAACCTGACACTATCAATTAATCCTCCTTAACAATGATTTCCCACCCAGATGTTCTCATACTGCCTTGTGCTGCCTACCGCCCACCTCCAACAACCTTGGCACCCAAGTATGCCTGACAGGAAACTCTAAAATAAACTTCAAGTGGCAGTGACCAAGAGGGAATTGTTTAAAGTTGATTTCAAATTTAAAAAATTTCAAAGTAAATAGCCCTATAATGCCTCATTGTTAATCTCACTGGTTGTATTTATGTGTGATATTTTCTTTTAAAAACTACATTTTTATTATTCTTGGTAGGTATTGTGAATTGGGATTGCTTTCTTGATTTTTTTCTTCAAATATTTTGTCGTCATACGGAAATACTATTGATTTTTATGTTTTCATTTTTTATCCTGCCACTTTACTGAGTTCATTTATTAGTTCTAGTAAATTTTTTGGTGCAGTCTTTAAAGTTTTTTGGGTAGATGATCATGTGATCTGCAAATAGGTATAATTTGACTTCCTCTTTTCCTATTTGGATGTGTTTTATTGCTTTTTCTTGCTTTATTTTGCTTGCTAGAACTTCCACTTATGTTAAATGAGAGTGGGGAAAGTGGGCATCATTGTCTTGCTCCAGTTCTTAGGGGGAAAGCTTTTCACTTTTACCCATTCAGTATGATGATAGCAGTGGGTTTGTCATATATGGCTTTTATTGTGTTGAGGTACATTCATCTTATACCTAATTTGTTGAGTATTTTTATTATAAAGTGATGATGGATTTTATCAAATGCTTTTTCTACATCTATTAAAATGATCATATGGTTTTTGTCTTGCATTCAATTGATACGGTATATCACATTTATTGATTTGTGTATGTATGTTGAACCATCTTGGCGTCTTTGAGATAAATTCCACTTGGTCATGGTGAGTTATCTTTTTCATGTCTTGTTGGATTGGGTTCACTAGTATTTTCTTGAGGATTTTCACATCTATGTTCATTAGGAATATTGGCCTGTGGTTTTCTTCTTTTGTTGTGTCTTTTTCTGGTTTTGGTGTGAAGGTAATGCTTGCCTCATAGAATAAGTTTGGAAAGATTCCCTCCTCTTCAATTTTTCAGAAGAGCTTGAGAAAAATCAGAATTAGTTCATCTTTAAATGTTTGATAGAATACAGCAGTGAAGCTGTCTGGTCCTGGGGTTTTCTTTGTTAGATTTTTTATTACTGCTTCATTTTCATTACTTTTTATTGGTCTGTGTAGGTTTTGCAGTTCTCCATGATTCAACCTTTGTAAGTTGTTATGTCTAGAATTTGCCCATTTCTTTTATGTTTTCCAGTTTGTCAGCAAGTGGTTGTTCTTCATAATCTCTTATGATCCTTTGTATTTCAGTGGTATCAGTTGTAAAGTCTCCTTTTTCACTTCTGATTTTATTCATTTGAGTCTTCTCTCTTTTTTCCTTCATTAGTCTAAGTAAGGGATTATTGATCTTGTTTACCTTTTCAAAAAACCAACTCATTTTGTCAATCTTTTGAATTTTATTTTAATCTCTGATTCATTTATTTCTGCTTTGAACTTTGTTATTTCCCTCTTTCTACTCATTTTGGGTTTGGTTTGTTCTTGTTTTTCTAGTTCCTTGAGGTGTAGGTAGCATTAGGTTGTTTATTTAAAATTTTTCTACTTTTTTGATATAGGCATTTATTACTATAAACTTCCCCCATAGAACTGCTTTTGCTGCATCCCATAGGTTTTAGGAGTAAATTTAACCAAGGAAGTGGAAACACCTCTACAATGGAAACTATAAAACACTGGTGAAAGGAACTGAAGACACAAACAAACGGAAAGATATCCCCTGTTCATGGGCTGCAAAAATTAATACCATCAAAATGTCCTTACTACTCAAAGCAATCTACACATTCACCACAATCTCCATCAAAATGCCAATGACATTCTTCACAGAAATAGAAAAAATGATCTTAAAATGTGTGTAGAACCACTAAAGACCCTGTTTAGCCAAAGCAATCTTAAGCAAAAAGAACAAAGTTGGAAGCATCATACTACCTGACTTCAAAATATCACATCATAAGGCTATTGTAACTAAAACATCATGGTACTGGCATAAAAACAGACAAATTGACCCGTGGAACACAGTAGAGAGCACAGAAATAAACTCACACATTTACAGCCAACTGATTTTTGCCAAAGGTGCCAAAAATATACACTGGGAAAAGGACAGTGAGTTAACTTATCTTCAATAAATGGTGCTGAGAAAACTGGAAATCCGCATGAAGAAGATTGAAACTAGATCCCTATATCTCACCATATGAAAAAAATCGACTCAAAATGGATTACACACTTAAATTTAAGACCCGAAACTATGAAACTATGACAAGAAAGCATAGTAGAAATACTACATGAAAAGGGAGCGGGCAGTGCTTTTTTGAACAAGACTACAAAGGCACAGGCAACTAAAGCAAAAATAGTCAAATGGGACTTCATCAAACTAAAAAGCTTCTGCACAGCAAAGGACATAATTAATAAAATGAAGATACAACCTACAGAATGGGAGAAAGTTTTCACAAAATATATATCAGACAAGGGGCAAATATCCAGAATATTTAAGGAACTCAAACAATTCAACAGCAAGAAACCACAAACAGTCCAGTTGAAAAATTGGAAAGATTCCCACCAATCAACCAATTTACAACTATAAAATGTAGCAACAGCCAAGCTGGGGCCGCTGGAGCTCAGGGGAAGAGGAGGGACCTACAGAGTTCATGAAGTGGGAGAAGCCACAATGAAAGAAAGAAAAAAACTGCTGGAAGCATTTCAGGTGTGGCCACTTTAAGGCTAGACCTGCTGAGCACATGGAGCAGGAGCCAGCAGAAGCGCAGCTGTGCCCTTCCAATGGAGGTGCTTGGACTCAGCAGGGGAGAAGAGGGACTTGGTGGCCCCCAGGACAGCAAGACCACTAATAAGGTTCCTATGGACCCATGCACAAGTGAGGAGCCAGAACAGCTGAAAAGGGAGCCATGCAGAGGCTGGTGAGTCATCACAAGGGACTAGTGTAGGGCCCATCCCATGGGAAGTGTTTGGAGCATGGGCTGTGGTGGAGACAGGCCCACCAGGAGAATTCTGGGACACAGCAAGGACAGCCAGTCTGCCCCCAGTCAGCACAGGACCACTCAGCGGAGACTGGTCGGGAATGCAGAATTGCATGGGGTGCAGTATGATGAAAACATCCAGGCCCAGATCAGAGTTTCTACACAACCCAGGTGCACCCAGTCTCTGGAGAGCCAGAAGTACCTATAAGATCAGCCATTAAACCCTGAGCTGAACAAAAACTCTTCCCTAGGGAAACAGCAGCAAAGCAGCAATTTAGCTAAACCACACAGCTCAAGTACTAGTTCCCACAGGAAGTTCCCCATTTTAGAAGTAAGCAAAGGACAAAAAATTAGTTCCGGCCCAAGCACACCACCAGTGCCTCCGGCTGCCAGGGATCTGAGGCATGGAGCCAAGGACCAAACCCTCTGCCTACACCAGGCACATTGCTAGCACCAAGGAGCATGCCAAAAACATGATCTCCGTGTGGGTGGCCCACCACAGTAACCACTGCTGCTGCAAAAGTGGCTAGACATCACAACCACCACTCAGATGGCCCACCAGCCACTGGAGTGCATTGACACAAGGAGAGTCACCAGCAGAGACCAAAGAAAAGAAGAGGATGTCTCTCTCCACAAAGCCCATTCCAGAGTAACAGAAGAAACATCTGTTTGATGATAATATTGGGGGACCTGAACACACTTTTCAGTTTTGGACAGATCATCTAGGCTACAAATCAAGAGAGTAACCATGACTCTTTCAGAGAGAGAGAAGAAATCAAGGGTTATTAGTAGTGGGAGGGGGTGGAGGGAGTGATGGGGAGAGATCGGACAAGGGGCATAAAGAATAAGTACAATTTGTAACTGTATAGATGCCAGTAATGCTGGTTTGATCAACATATGTCAACAGTGATTCCCAAAAATATGTATAAGCAATTACGATTCAATATTAGAAAAAAGAAAACATACTGCTGAGACAACTGTGGAAATTTGAATTTAAAGATGTATTTGATGATGTTCGGGAATTATTGTTAATTTTGTTAGGGGAAATAATGGTTTTATAGTTACACATTTTAAAGTCTTTTTCTGGTTATGATGTATAAGTACTAATAGATGAAGTGATATAAAAAATTCAAAAAAAATGGGAAAAGACTTGAACAGACATTTACCAACAGAAGACATACAAATGGCCAGCAGGCACATGAAAACATGCTCAGCATCACTACTCACCAGGGAAATGCAGATTAAACCACAGTGAGGTCTCTCACTCCAGTTAGAATGGCTCTTACCAGAAAGTCAGAAAATAACAGATACTGATGATTATACAGAGGAAAGGGAACTCTTCTATATTGTTGGTGGGAATGTCAATTGGTACAGGCATTGTGGAAACTGTATGTTTCCTCAGAGAACTAAACATTGAACTACCCTAAGGTCCAGCAATCCCACTACTGGGTATACACCTATATTAGTCCATTTATGTTGGTTATAACAGAATACTTGGAACTGGGTAATTTAGAAAGAAAGTTAAATTTATTGCTTCCAGTTTCTGAGGCTGGGAAGTCCAAAGTCCATCTGGTGGTGGCGACAGTGACCCAGGGGTCTGACATTGCAAGATGATGGAAGCAGAGAGAGCAGAGAGAGAGAAAGACAGACTCTCCTCTTCATTAAAAGCCCTCAGAACCACACTCATGACCACCATTTTTAAACCATTTACTACAGCACAGTCCTACAATCCAGTCACCTCTTTAGAGGTTCACCTTTCAATTACCATAATAGGATTTCCCACCCTCTTAACAGCCACAGTGGGGGTTAAGTTTCCAATACATAAAACTTGGGGACAGAATTCAAGCTTCAGGGAGTTTTCGGGGAACACAATTCAATCCACTACAATACCCAAAGGAAATGAAATCAATAAATCAAAGAGATACCTGCACTCCCGTGTTCATTGCATTACTATTCACAATAGCCAAGCGATCAAGTCAATCTAAATGCCCCTCAAGAGATGAATGGAAAAGAAAACTGGTATATATACACAATGGAATACTATATTTTAAAAAATGAAATCCTGTTATTTGTAGCAACATGGATGAAATTGGAGACCATCATGTTAAGTGAAGTAAGTCAGGCACAGAAGGACAATAACTGCATGATCTAATATACAAAATAATAATAATAAAAGGCTCTCATAGAAGTAGGGAATACAATAATGGTGACCAGAGGCAGGTGGCGTGGTGGGAAGAAGTGTTGGACTAATAAGTTCAAAACTATGCTATCGACCCTAAGTGAATCAATGTAGAATATATGCATATATTGAAACAACACACTGTACCCCACAAATGTGTACAATAAAAATAAAGATATTTTTATTATTTTTTTGAAAATTTCCCTCCAATTGGCAAAACGACACATGCAAATTTTAGAGCCCTTAAGGATAAAAATAATCAAAAAATACAAGAATCACATATATTTCTCAATTAAATTTTCAGTAATTATTAATAATATGGATCACACTATAATTATTTGTTTTGCTAATTTTACTTAGTACTATATTATGAGCATTTTCTTCTGACGTTAATAATTCTTTTAAAATTCTTTTAAGTGCTGCATGATTTTTTGTCATATGAATGTATGATAATTTATTTAATCATTGCCCTATGGTCTTTTCTGCTTATCTTATAGAAACTGCTTTAAGGCGAGGTCAAACAAGGACACTGCTTAAGAAATGAAAAGCATTACCATGGGCTCAGGAAAAGTAACAGATCCTTTGGCCATATTATCATTGACTTTAGAATGGAGAATGTCCTGACAGTTGTCTCAGATGGAAAAATCCTTACACTCCTAAGCACAGCAGCCATTCTAGACCACACAGAGCAAGTAAGGTAAAGGGTTGAGGTAGAAACAATACCAAATTTAATTTAAACACTGCTCTGACTTTCAAAACAGAAAATGAAGTACCTAAGATATTTTTAGAAACAAGACAAAAAATTACAACAAGTAAATCTCAAAATGGATTGGGCATGCAAGCTTTCTCTTTACTCCAACACTGATCCCCCATTTCCCATGTCCAGATAAATGTCTGTAGCCAAACCTAGGAGCTGGAAGACCCAACTTCTTTTCTGGTATATACTACTACTCTAACTCTTTAGTAATCCCAAGATGTCCCCTAAAGTAAAGAGTGAATGGCAAAAGTGCTACAGAATCAGGGACAGGCCAATAACACACATGTTTCTTTGATTAAACCCAAAGATTATAAAATACAAAACACTCACATAGAGTGCTGTGCTTTCAGTAACTGCTCATCAAAAGTAGAACTTCCTGAAGAAAACAAATTACCCTGAGAATCGTGGAAGAATTAATCAGGAACAAATCTGTCGAAAAGTCCACCAGACTCTAAATTACTAGAAGACAGGAAATAAGTTCACCATTCTTGTAGCCCTAGCATCTAGCCCACTGTCTTGACAAGGATTCAGTCACAGCAGAAACTCAGTTAGTGTTAAACTGAACAGAAAAGCAGAACTATGAGCAGGGTGTATACTTCAACGTAACTCTCAACAGAACAAAGATAATTAATGGAAAAATAAAGCACATGATGTGTTTGTTCAAGCAGATAAGATTCAGACCGTGCAAGAAAATACATGTGTAAGGATTTCCCTTAGAGGTCGTAGAGTCCTAGTAATACCAAGCACTCTAATCAATTGTGCATAGAAAACTGATTCCAAACGTCAAATAGAAAAGACAAAATAAATAAATAAGACGCAGTCCTAAGCACACTGTATTTGTTACTAGGATTAATAAAACATTTTAGAAAAGTTTCTGAAATAAATTCAATATGTAAAAATCAATTGCATTTCTAAGCACCAACAAAAATAGTCATAAAATGTAATAAAGACACTACTTTAAAACAGTATTTAAAAAAAACCCACAAAGTAGTTAGTAATAAATTTAACAAAATATATGCAATACCTTTATGAGAAAATATTAAAGCTTCATTCAAAATATTAAGGAAAACTAAACAAACGGATAGATATATCATGTTCATTTATTGGAAGATTATATATTGGACAGATGTCAGTTCTACCCAAATTGACCTATAGAGCCAATACAATCATAACCAGAGAATCAATGGGTTGTTTTTGGTGGTTTTGTTTGTTTGTTTGTTTCTTTCTTTCTTCACAAGCTAATTCTAAAATGTGTCTATACTTTCTAGCTATCACGAGCTATCACAAAATGTGTCTATTGGAAGAACAAATGATCCAGAATAGCCAAGACACTCCTAAATAAAAAGAAAAACAAGGCAGGGAAACTGTCTTGCCAGGCATCAAGACTGACAATTTTTAAACTATAAATAAAGTATCAATAATATCAAGCTGTAGTTTAAGATGGTGAGGACTGGGGATAGACAAACGGGACAGGAGCAGTATAGAGGACGCAGAATCAAAGACATACAGAAGCTTGATTTACTACAGACCTGAACTGAAGGTCAGTAGAAAGAGACTGGACTTTTCAGTAAAAGGAGCTAAGACAAATGGGGGGGGGGGTACCACATTAGATCGCCACTGATTTCACACACAAAAAATTCTCTGTGGGTAAAGAACTGAATGTAAATGATAAAACTATAAAATATTAAGAAGATAAGATTAAAACCCTAGAGTAGGGAAAGATTTCTTAAACATAAAAATCCTTAAACAGTTCAAATCCTAAAGGAAAATGTTGATATCCTAGATTATATCAAAATTAAGAACTTCTGTTTATCAAAAGAGAGCATATAAAGAAAGCGAAAATTCAAGCCACAAACTGGGAGATGACATTTGCAGTATATTAAAATACTATAAAAATATATAAAGCACATATACCGATCAGTCAAAAAATGACAAACTTTCAAATAATAAAAATGGCAACTCTTTACAAAAGAAACAAAAAAAAAGGCCCACAAATTTGAGGAATGTAATTTGGAAAATAAGTTGGCATTGTGTAGTAGGCATAAGTACGTGTATACACTGTAAGCTATCAATTCAACTCCTGGATATATATATATCTTAGAGAAAATTTCACAAGAATATTTATTCAGTATTCTTTGTAATGGTGAAATATAATCCAAGAATAGAACTGATAAATAAATTGTGGTTTACTTATTTTTGCGGAAAACTATGTAGCAATGTAAATGAATGAACTGCGACTGCATGCAACAACACAGGTAAATCTCAGGAATACAATGTGGAGTGAAAAAACAATTTACAGAAGAATACAAACATGACAATTTCATTTATATAACTTCAGGTGCAGGATAAACCAAACAATATATTGTTTAGGGATAGAAAAAATGTAGATAAAACTATGGGGAAAAAAGGAAAGAAAAATCAAGGCAATTATAAGCATGAAATCCAGAATAACCTTTACCTCTTAGGAAGCACAGACAGGGACAACAGTGGGACACGCACCCACAGAGCTTTAAAGGTAATGATTCTCTTTCTTAACCTGAGTGGTAGGTATGCAAGAGACTACTGAATTTTCACTGTCTATCCTTTATGCATATTTGTAAGTTGTTTTTTGTTTTTCTGCAACAAGTAACAAAAATAAAACAGAAAAGATAGCAATGTCTTAACTTCCTCTTAATATCTTTGGGCTGATAACTTGTCCTTTTAAACCTGTTTCCCAGTTTGTAGAATGAATTGTAACAAAATCTACCTCACAGGGCTATGTGAAAATATAGCAGAGTTTAAAATAGTATCTGGCATATAGTAGGTGCTTAATAATTGTTCATTATCATCATTATCATTATCAATATCATCCTATCTATTGTTACTAATGCAACCATCGATGTGACCAAAACAGTCTGTGGCCTCTCTGCTTACCCAATGCTTTTATTCTCTCTACAACCAATCAGTATAAACTCAATTGATAAATTACACCTTTACTCAACTACTTTTTAAATCTTATTCTGTTCTTCTCATCAGTACAAACCCACTTTCTAAAACTTCCGTAGTTGCTGCCTCTATTCAATGTGCCTCTTGTATGTTTTCACCTAATTTAGGTTATGATTTTCAACTTAAGAATTTCATCTAATACGAAGGAGATGTACAATGTTTCCACATTCATTCCAGTTTTACATTCATGCCTCCTAATATAAAGCCCCTTATCACTGAATTTGGTTATAATATTTACATATAATAAATGTGAGCATTTATTAGATAAATGTGATCCTTGAAGATGAGGATCGTTGCTCTACCCCCAACACCTTGCTCTGTGTGGTAAGCACATTAGTGTGTGCTCATGAGATGCTTGTAGAGTGAATGACGGGTTATAAAATAAATGAACTGAGAAGAAGTAAACAGACTTGGAGGATTCTTGTTTACGTTAAGAGGACAGAGCATAATGTTTGCCTCTCATTTGTTCAAAGACAACAGTGCCATTAAAATGACGAGTCAACAAAAATGGGAATAAATCTATAAAAGGAATCGGGGATTTGCAAATTCTTGAAATCCTAAGAGAGAGAAAGTTGTTAAGAAACGTGTTAAGAATGAAACAGAATAGAAACTATAGCCAGGAAATGAGAACCCTGAACATGTTCTTTGCTAAAGTCAGCAGGGACTGTTGATAGTAGACAAAAAAGATGCTGAACACAGAGGGTACGTAAAGTCTGCTTACAGAAAGGCTGCCCCAAGGACATCCCAACTTCCTGCCAGGATACATAGGCAGAGTCACTAGGAGCTGCACATTTATGCTCAGACAAATTGTGTGTGTGTGTGTGTGTGTGTGTGTGTGTGTGTGTGTGTGTGTGTGTGTGTGTGTGGTGGTGTGTGCTTTCTGTTCATATGTCCTCAAATATAGTCTGACAGTTTACAAGGCTGTGTGTGTGTGTGTGTGTGTGTGTGTGTGTGTGTGTGTGTGTGTGTGTGTGTGGTGTGTGCTTTCTGTTCATATGTCCTCAAATATAGTCTGACAGTTTACAAGGCCCATCCACGTACAGAGAGTTTCTGATAAGCCTCTCTATTTAGGAGAAACTGATGTGGAAAACATAGACAGATAGATAGGATAGTACTTCAAAAGTTTGTGAAAAAAGAGAATTAAAAATTAATACAAATCTTTCCATAAAATTTTTGAAGACCCCTCATATATAATAGCAGAGAAAAATGTCATTCTATCTATCTAGATGACTGGTCTCATTCTGCACTATTAAATATAAACAGACAATTGGATATAATTAGACATATTAATTCCATAAAAGAGTAAGGCAACAACATAAAAGAGAAAGATAATAATTTTAAAAAATTAAAACTATCTTCAGAAGAAACCAGTATCAAAACCGAGATTATTTCATCAATTAGTTTCATGACTACAAAAAGCTAGCATTTACTTAGAGCTTACAATGTCAAACTCTGACCTTAGAGTTTTACATGCTTAATGTAATTTAATCTTCCTAATGTCCCTATAAAAGAGTAGATGGAAAACCCTAGACTTAAAGAAAGTAAGAAACATTTTTAATGCCACACAGTAAGTGGCTGAGCCAAGATTTGCACCTAGGCTTTCTCCCTCCAAAGCCTGAACTCTTAGACTCATGCTATACTGCCTTTTGAAACACAGCAGCTATAAAACAAGAACAGTCTGCTGTATGACTAGGGGGAAAAAACCTTCCATAAATGTCAGGCATGATTACCAAGAATAAAACTGGAAAATAAAGTCAAGGAACTATTCCAGAACACAGAGCAAGGGGACCAAAAAAAAAAAAAAAAGAAAGAAAGAAAGAAAGAAAGAAAGAAAAGAAAAGAAAAGAAAAAGAAAAAAGAAAATTTGAGCTAAAAGGAAAGAGATATAATAGATCTACATTTGAGTGACTGAAATTCTACAAAGTGAAGACAGAAAAAATATGTCTTTTCATTTAAGGGATCACCAAATTTCCCACCCCAAGTAATAATAAAAGAAAAAAAAATCTAAACATAGTTTTATGCCATTTTATGCTCCCTAACTAAAAGGAATATCTTAAACGCTTCTAAGTGAAAGAACATAATAAAAGGCCACTAACAAAAGAATACAGTCAGTATGCCATTGTCATCATTAAATACTTGGAAATAAAATTAGAGTAATGCCTTCAGAGTTTATGGGGATGTTTTTTTTAATCAAGATTATCCATTCACAAATGTCAGGTAAAATAAATACATTTTCAGATATTCAAGAAATCAGAAATCTCTCACACACTCCTTCGTGTGTCACTTGATAATGGCCTCATCAAAACAGAAGTGGAAATCAAGGAAGAGAAAGACATAGAGAACGACAATAAGAAAATAAAGAAGAAAACAATCACAGAAGAAAGGAAATCTCAGCTATGCAGCAAGCCTAGAAAGCAATAGGTTTCAGTGAGGACAGGAAGACACTGGGCTACCAGTAAAATGTCTCAAATAAGAAAAATGACATAGATTCAAATCAATATTTTTAAAAGGTCAAATGAGATAGTGATATTGTGAAAAAGGCATATATTTCTTTACTGTTACCAAAGGAAGGAAGAGGGAAGAACAGGGCGGCGGCGGCGGCGGCGGCTGCTGCTGCTGCTGCTTGGGGCGGGGACCTCCCTCTGCTCCGTCAGGGCGGCAGCTGGAGTCCGGGACAGACCCGCCCTCTCCAGGCCTGCCCGCCCTGCGCACCTGCCTGATCGACTGCGCAGCCCCATCCCGGCCCCTCCGCCAGAAGCGACATTTCCCAGAGGAAGGTCCCTGCCCCAAGCAGCAGCAGCAGCAGCAGCCGCCGCCGCCGCCGCCGCCGGATTCATTCAACAAAATAAAAATAGAACTTAGAGTATTTTTGCATCTATATTCATCTATGATATTGGCCTGTAGTTTTCTTTTTTTGTTGTATCTTTGTCTGGTTTTGGTATCAGGGTGATGTTTGCTTCATAGAATGAGTTTGAGAGGATTGCCTCTGTTTTAGTTTTTTAGAATAGCTTGTAGAGAATTGGTATTAATGCTTCTTTAACGGTTTGGTAGAATTCTGTCGTGAAGCCATCTGGTGCTTGGCTTTTTTTTGGTGGAAGCGGGGAGACTGCTTATAACAGATTAACTCTCTTTGACTGATATTGTTCTGTTCAGGTTTTCTGTGTCTTTTTGGTTCATTCTTGGTGTGTGTATGTGTGTGTGTCCAAAAAGTTATTCATTTCCTCCAGATTTTCAAATGTGTTGGCCAATAGTTGTTTACTGTAGTCTGTAACGATTCCTTGTATTTCTCATGTATCAGATGTAATATCACCTTTTCATTTCTAATTTCTATTTTTGTCTTCTCTCTTCTTATTTAGTTTGCCTTCCTAATGGTTTGTCAATTTTATTTATCTTTTCAAAATGCCAACTTTGTGTTTCATTGTTCTGTTGTATTGTTTTTTGGGTTTCTCTTTCATTTCCTTTTGCTCTGATCTTAATTATTTCTTTCTGTCTGCTAACTTGGGGTTTGAATTGTTCTTGTTTTTCTAAGTCATTAAGGTGAAGTGTCTGTTTACTTGTCATCTTTCCATTCTTCTGAAGTATGCATTTAATGCAATAAATTATCCCCTAAGTACTGCTTTTGCAGTATCCTGCAGGTTTTTTATGATGTATCATTGTTTTCATTAGTTTCAAGAAATGTTTTTGATTTCCTATTTGATTTCTTCTTGGACACATATGTCATTAAGTAGAATGCTGTTTAATTTCCAAGTGTTTGTATAGTTTACAGGATTTCATTTGTTATTGCTTTCTAATTTCAATCTGTTGTGGTCTGAAAAAAATACCTGGGATAATTCCAATTTTTAAAAATTTGTTGAGACTTGACTTGTGACCTAACATGTGATCTATCCTAGAGAATGATCCATGTGCTGATGAGAAGAATGAATATTCTGAGGTTGTTGCATGGAATGTTCTGTAGATATCTGCCAAATCCAACTGGTCTAGAGTGTTGTTTAGATCTTGTGTTTCTCTGCTGCTCCTTTGCCTAGATGATCAGTCCAATATTGTTAGTGGGTTGTTCAGGTCCCCTGCTATTATGGTATTAGTGTCTATTCCCTTCTTTAGGTCTAGTACAGTTTCCTTTATAAATCTGGCAGCTCTGACATTGGGTGTGTATATATTTATGATTGTTGTGTCTTCTTGATGGATGAATCCTTTTATCATTAGGTAGTGGCCCTCATTATCTCCTTTTATGGTTTTTAGTTTAAAGTCTATTTTTTCAGATAGAAGAATAGCTACTCCAGCTCATTTTTCATTTCTGTTTGCATGGTAAATCTTTTTCCGTCCTTTTACTCTTAGTCTATTGTTATCTTTATAGGTGAGGCTGGTCTCTTGAAGGCAGCATATAGTTGGGTGCTCCTTTTTAATCCAGTCAGCCAGTTTGTGTGTTTTGATTGGGGAATTGAATCTTTTTACATTAAGAGTTGTTATTGAAAAGTGTTGATTTACTCCTATCATTTTATTGATTTTTGTTTGGATGTCTTAAGTGTCTTTTGTTCCTTTCTTTGTGATTTACTTTTTCTCTTCTGTATTTGTTGGTTCCTTGGGTTGTAGATAATTTTTTTTTCTCTTCATTGTTGGCATTTTTATTATACTAGTGGGTTTTGATTTTTCTTGAGTTTTTATGGCAGTGGTAGTTATTTTTCAGGTACCAAACCCAGTACTCCATTGAGAATTTCTTGTAAGGGTGGGCATGTGGTAGTGAACTCTCGCAGTTTTTGTTTGTCTGAGAAATATACTATTTGCCCTTCATTTTGGAAGGATAGCCTTGTTGGGTAGAGTATTCTTGGCTGGCAATCTCTGTCTTTTAGTATTTTGAATATGTCATCCCATTACTTTCGGGCTTTTAGCATTTGTGATGAAAAGTCTGATGTTAGTGTGATGGGTCTCCCTTGTAGATGATTTGATGCATCTCTCTTGCAGCTTTTAAGATTCTCAGGCTGGCCCTGTGGCTCACTCAGGAGAGTGCGGTGCTGGGAGTGCCGAGGCTGCGGGTTCGGATCCTATGTAAGGGTGGCCGGTGCGCTCACTGGCTGAGCGTGGCGCAGATGACACCGAGCCAAGGGCTGCAATCCCCTTACTGGTCAGAAAAAAATATATATATCAATAAATAAAAGATTCTCTATTTGTCTTTGAAATTTGCCAATTTGACCAAAACATGTCTTCAAGAAGACCTTTTTGGGTTGAATATAGTTGGAGATCTTTAAGCTTCTTGAATCTGACGATCTGTGTCTTTTCGTATACCTGGGAAGTTTTCTGCCACTATTTTTTGAATATGTTTTCAATGCAATCTCCTTTTTCCTCCCATTCTGGAATACCCATGACACAGATATTTCAGTGCTTAAGGTTGCCTGATATCTCTCTTAGATTTTCTTCAATGTTTTTAGTTCTTTTTTTTCTTTTTCTTTTTCTTTTTTTTGGTTTGCCTTTGTTATATACACACAAACCATAATTACTTATTGTGTCCTTTGCCAATCACTCCCTATCCCTTCTACCCCTCCCCCTTTCTCACTTTTACTAACTAAGGGTCTTTTCTCTTTTTCTGAAAGTTCAACATTTTATCATGGTCTTTGTTTGTTTCTCAGCTCCCACTTATGAGTGAGGCCATGTGGTATTTCTCTTTCTTTGCCTGGCTTATTTCACTTAACATCCTCTGCTCCAAGCTCATTCATGTTGCTGTGAATGGTGGAATTTCATTCTTTTTTATGGCTGAGTAGTATTTCATCGTGTACATATAGCATGTATTCTTTATCCAGTAGTCTGTTGATGGACATTTAGGCTGCTTCCATATCTTGGCCATTGAAAATAGAGCTGCAATAAACATGGAAATGCAGATATCTCTTCAACATGATAATTTACATTCCTTTGGATACATACTCAGAAGTGGGATTGCTGGATGATATGGTAGATCTTTCTGTAGTTGTTTGAGAAGCCTCCATACTTTCAATGATGGTTGTCCTAATTTACAGTTTTACCAACAGTGTAGGAGTGTTCCCCTTTCTCCATATCCTCTCCAGTATTTGTTATTCTCAGTCGTTTTGATAATAGCCAGTCTAGCTGGGATGAAATGATATCTCAATGTGGTTTTGATTTGAATTTCCCTGAAAATTAGTGATGGTAAACATTTTTTTATTTACCCGTTGGCCCAGCCCATCTCAATTTTGAGAAGTCGCATTACAGATGCTCAGAAGCCTCATGTGGTTTATGCCTACAGTAGTACTCAAAGCAGTCCTAGACACTAGCTTAGGTCTGAGTGGGAATTAGAAACTTATTTTGTTGTACCTTATTTGGTCATATAGAAAGACTGCTGCTATTCTTTTTATTATAAGATGAAATATATTGATTTTTATTAGTGTGCACGTGCTGTGTATATTTATAAGTGTCTGTGCATATCTCACACACACCAAAAATCTATATTTCTGAGTTAGAATGACCAACAAAATTAAAAGACTTCCAAAGTGGTCAATAGTAATTTTCCAGTGTATCAGGGGATGTTTACGGATTCCTCCCACTCCAGAACTACTCTGAATGTATGACTTAATTTGGAATAGACTGATGCCTCTTCATGTCTAACATGATTATAAAGTTTTGTGCATCTATTCAGTAAGTGGCTGATCATACATGTAGTAATATTATATATGTAGAAATATATATATCAATATACATATATATATAAATAATATAATATAATAGGGCTATATGGTTTTTTCTTTGTTTCTTTTTATTTTGTTTTGGTTTTTGCTATTGAATTGCATGAATTTCTTGTATATTTTGGATACCAACACTTTTTCACAGAATTTTTGAAATGCCCTCATGTACACACATACAGAGTATATATATATAGTACATATATAAAATAAATATATGTGTATACATATATCATATATAATCAGGTAATTATAACAGTACTTAACTGCAGAATACAAATGGGATTTAATATAATATTCAAATTACTTGAGAGAGCCCCTGACACACATTTGCATTTGATCAATAATCATGGATGAAAGCAATAAACCCGGTTTAGAGATGAACATTTCTCAGGAATTATAAGACTCAGCCTCTTCATTTTATAATTGAAAGAACTAGGGCCAGAGAATAAAAGAAAATCTGTTAGAAAATACATTAATTACAGTGCTTATTTGAAAAACAGTGTCTTTGGTCTTGTGGTAATTATACTATCTTGACTTCATGTTTGTCTTTAATTTTAAGTGCATTTAGTTTTTAGGAATTGTAATGTTTATCGCAAATAGGACTCTGGAAGAAGCACTACAAAAAAAAATTTGTGTCTATATCACACAAACTCAAGTTTAAAAGATATTTTAAATCAAAATGCAGAATTTCCATCCTCAGAGAAAATATACTAAGCAGCACTATAGAGATAGTAAGCAAAAATCATTAGATCCAATATTTTTGACACCCTCGATAATACCTACAAGCTCAAACTTCACCTTGTTATAGAATTTAGAACCCATAGATGTATTCCTTCTGGATTGATATAGAACAGCAAATAGGCTGCACTGGACACTCTCTTGTGATTTCCCTAGTTGAGGAGGACTAGTGGGACTTTTCCAGTAAAACACCATGGAAAGATCTATAAAAGGCAACAGCCCAAAGCAGGAGCATGAGATATGATGTATTAGTGCCAGGACTACATGACAGTCATTATTTCGGGTTAATAAGATTTATATGGAACTTCAGTCATGGTCCCCAAGAGAATCACACTTTTTTAGTTCATCATTGTTTCCTAAAGGACTATATTAACAAATTGAAAAGTATTTCAGATTCTTTAAAAATACAAGAGGAGAACTTCAGACAACATGAAATTCGTTACTTTGCTCCTGGCACTATGAATAGTAAAAGAACTATTGAAGAAAAGAAACATGAAGTAACAGAAGAACATTGGATTTTTGACTACTAGGTGAGTCTAAATACTGGGATTTTATAAGGTTGTAGGAAAAGCCTCTCTGGACTACATGTAGCCAGGAGTATGCAAAAGAGCTCTTTCCTCTGTATGTAGCTTTTAAGCATGGCACTGATATATGTAATATCTGAGCTTCCTTTGAAATGTCTATATTAATTACTTCAAGATTTTTTTCCCTCAAGTGTGCTACGATAAAATTAGAGGCCATGCCAGTAAGGATTAAATCTTTGCCGACACAGCATTAATTGTGATGCTTAATCTCTGGTCCAGTTCCCAACAGGGATGATTATCCCAATGGTCATTATCAATAATCTATATTATTATATACATAAAGCAGTTGACCCACTTTGAGAAGGACTTTTTATGGGAATCATAAAATCCATTCTCTATTTTGAAAAGTCTTGACATCTTGGGAAAAAATTATGTTGAAACCACATTATTTCTTAAAAATTAGTAAACAATGTACATATTCAAGAAAATGTCCAGTGATAGACAGCTTAATGTCTAGTATACTAATCAAATACTCTGATTTTTTTCATTTAATTAAAACTATTCTGTATTGTCTTTATAAAATATTTTCCACATTCCTTAATTTCTCAGACATTAAATTATCCCTCTTCATCAAAGAGTGAATTTCTGCCCATAGATACTTATTCACCTTTGCTCCGTTTCTATTTATTATAGTTACTTTTACTTTAACCATTTTTTTGTAAAGGATACTTTGATCTTGCCAATTATAAACACCGGAGACACAGTCTAAAAGTGAGTTGCATATATGAGAGTGTGTGAGTCTGGGCACCCTTGTGGGCAATTGCATGTATTAACAGTGTGTTAGTTTGGAAAGACGGATCTTTTCTTACATATTTCATCTTCTTCTACTTAATCATTTATCACTTCTATCATTTTTCCATGATAATACTATGCCTGTCTAATTATAAATCTTCTCTTACTACTCTTATGTCCCCTTTGCACCACAATCTATGAATTATCTTCTTTTGTTTAATGTATTTAATTATGAAATAAAATAGGAAATATTTTTACTTTCTGTGTGTAAAGCTACTGAATATTAAAAACAAGTCCATTTACAAAAATTACACAGTGACTATTTTCTCTCTTTTTGAGCCGCTTTAAACATTGACCTGTGCTTTCCCTGTGATTTTCTTAAGAACTTTTAGAATGACTCATGATACGTTTTATGAAGGTACAGACTTTATCAATGCAGATGTCAAGTCCTACAGAGGAGAGTACTTTTCAATATTCTTTCTTTAATTGCTTGCTCAATGTATATCCTATTCTAACACAAGTTAGGAGTGATACTATGAGGAGGTCATGAAAGCCCAAAACAAAACAAAACAAAAAAGCAAAAATGAAAATGTTCATGTCGTATAAATGCAACGTAGATGCGTTATTTCAGGAATGCAAACGCATTATCAGAGTGGTGGGAGGCTTAGCATCAGCCTCATCTCTATCCTTCTCTCCCACTGCCCTTCAGGAGGACAGAGTGGAGGACATGACCAACCACACGACAGTGATGGACTTCATCCTAATGGGATTTTCTGACACCGTGGAGGTTCAGGTTTTCCATGCCTTTCTGTTTTTGATGATTTACTTGCTGACTCTCCTGGGGAATCTTCTCATTATTGTCCTTGTCACCGTGGACCAGTGTCTTCACACCCCCATGTACTTCTTCCTGAAGAACTTATCATTTCTTGATGTTTGCCTTATTTCAATAACAGTTCCTAAACTTATTCTGAACTCTTTATCACATAGAAGCATCATTTCTTTTGCAGGATGTGTGCTACAGGTCTTGTTAGTGATTCACTTTGCTGGGTCTGAGCTTTTCGTCCTCACGGCCATGTCCTATGACCGCTATGTGGCCATCTGTCACCCACTGCACTATGATGTCACCATGAACAGGGGAGTCTGTGTGCAGATGGTAGCTGTCTCTTGGCTCCTTGGGAGTATCTTTGGCATCTTATACTCAGCAGGAACTTTTTCTTTACCTTTCTGTGGTTCCAGAAAACTCCCACAGTTTTTCTGTGATGTGCCCTCTCTCCTGAAGATTTCTTGCACCAACAGGCATATTACTATTGATGTTAGTGTGGCAATTGGAGTGATTTATGCTATTGTTTGTTTAGTGTCCATTGGACTTTCATATATTTACATTTTCAATACAGTTCTGAGATTGCCATCTGGACAAGGGCGATCAAAATCCTTCTCCACCTGTATGCCACATCTCATAGTTGTGATCACGTTCATTATGACAGGCGCCATTGCCTATCTTAGGCCAGTCCCCGATTCCCCACGTCTTGTGGATTTTTTGGTGTCTGTATTGTATTCTGTGTTGCCTCCATCTCTGAACCCCATAGTATACAGTCTAAGGAACAACGAAATCAAGGCAGCTGTGTGGAAGATTCTATGGAAACTATGCCAGTATAAGTTTTATGGGGAAAACAATAGAGCTAGTATCTAGAAAGGCTGAATGTAATTATTTTTAACAATTACATGAGTTCTTTGTAACCTAGGGTAAATCCTTCAACATTTTTTATTTAAATAAAACACGTATCTTATTTAAAATGCTAGGATAAGGTTCACAATTCCTGTTAATTAGTCAACGGTGATTTGTGACAGAAACTTTAAGAGTTGGATATTTGTCACTTAGAGTGTGCTCCCTGCAAATCAGGCTTCAGAAGCACAATGGCAGGCCTCTAATGGCCTACGCAAGATGCCCGTGATATTCATGTCCTAACTCTTGGAACCCATGAATATGTCATCTTATCTGGCAAAAAAGACTTTGCAGATGTGACAAAATTAAAGAGCCTGAGATAGGAAGATTATTGTGGATAATTCAAGTTGGCACAAACTAATGACATGGGCTAAAGAAAGGAACTGTCTAAGCTGTGGTCAGAGTGGCGTATGTCTATGGGAGCATCTCTAGATGGTCTTTCAATGCTGATGTTGAAGATGGAAGATGGACGTGATCCAGAGAATGTGGACAGCCTCTAGAGATCAGAAATGCAAGGAAACAGATGTTCCCCTCGAGACTCTAGAAAGGAATATAGCCTTAATGGCAGCCTGAGGACTTTAGCCCAGTGTGACTCATATTGGAACTCTCAATTATAGCACTGAAAAATAACAAAGTTGTGGTATTTTAAGCCTTGGAGTTTTTGATAATTTGTTATAGCAGCAATAAATAACTAGCATAAGCTTAAAACTCTTGTGTCCATAAATGTCTCCTAAATCAGCATCTCTGGTACGAGCAAGTATGCAGACTTTAACACTAAAGTTTTAGTAAAAAGTCAGGAATGTTGAAAAGAACACACATATCTACTCATAGTTTCCACCATATAGTGGGAAAATATGCATCTTATGTCTTCTTTTGCATTTATCATTATTATTTTACAGATGAATAAAATAAGAAACTAATACTTTTTTAATTTTAGCATCAATATTATGACCTTATATTTTCAAATTTTCATTAAAATGAGGTTAACTTTTAATAACTTGATTTTTTTAAAATTAATCAATTCCCTAATTCTTTTTTTTTCTTTTTTCTTTTTTTGTGGTGGTAGTGATGTTTGTTGTTATTAGTACCCAATATATTATGATTAATTTTTTGGTGGCCAGTTATTTGGGATTTAGACTCTCAGTTTGCAGATGGCTTTTAAAATTATTTCTACTGTTATTTTATGTATAATAAAAATGTAAACTAAATGCATTTTGTATTGTGTAGAAGAATTAACAACTAATTGAAAATCATTAGCTTAAGCCGTTATTAAAATATTGCAGATGAGAAGCGAGGTCAGCTCTTAGACGAGTGTTTTGCAGGAAGCAAGTAGCTTAAACATTTAATCGAATAGATTGGAGAAGGTCAATCAGCGTTTACCTGCTTGAGAATTATTTTCTGTTCAAATTCTTGGAAGGTATGTGGAAATAGATTTCAATAGCTGCACGACAGTATGCAGGAACAGCAAGATTGGGGCTGCTTTCTAATAGCCTTTGAATTTTCAATATGGTTTTAGAAAGAAGAGCAGCAATCAGGGATAAGGTCTTGCTAGGGCTGGTAGGAAATTCTCAGTCTGCCAATATTCTCATCACAGGGACATTGTTTTCTGCTCCTGAAATCACATCTTTTTTCATATTTAATTTAGTAAGGCTCTATTTGAACTTTATTTTAATTATATGACTTTCTTTGTGATACATTATTTGATATTTGGCATCTATCATTCCTTTCAATGTCACTGCTAACCCTAATATGATTTACAGGACATTTTGCACTTTTTTGAAAATCCTCATTTGAGACATCTGATTAGTCAGATACCAAATTTTGACATGTACTTGGAACTTTCTTATTTTCTGTGAAAATAAATTAATATATTTATTTATGTTAATATATAATAACAGCTGATTCCTCAATATTCTCTTTTTCAAAAAGTTGTTTCATTTTACACATGGCAGTAATGCTAGCACCTACCGAATGTTAACTTTGTACTACCTAATGAGTTAATAAATGTAAATCAATAATTATGTTGCCTGTCATAAATATGTACTCAATAACAGGAATAGTAATTAATATACTATTTCTAGTAAGTTATAAAAATGAAGTGAATTGATGCCATTACAGATTTGGGTGAGACACCATTACAAAATTAAACTTTTGCATTTCATTGTTTTGGTATATGTATTTATATTCACTCATATTTCTCTCATTTATGCTTGTATTAATAGCAAGAATGATAAATAAAAGTAGACTTTTATTTCTACTTTGGCATAGTCTCCTGAATCCATGCTCTATCCGGATGAAAATATTACATACTAAATCAAAATTTACATGTAGCTGAAAATTACTTACCAAGGAGACCCATTCCTGAAATGCTAAGTGTTGTGGTATGGATCATTTTAGTCAATAATATCCCTTCCCCTGGTTTTCCAAAGCCTCCTCTCTGAACCCTTGGTCAGTTTTCATTGCTAAATCATATGATAATAGCTGGGTGATTTCACAATAAATGAAATATACACATGATTTATCCTTAATATCAGTGAGAGGGAGAAAGGGACTCAAATTGGCAACTCGATTGAAAAAGACTACAGAATGCAGAGCAATACAACAAAAAGCCATTTTCATTTCAGACTGAAATAAATATATCAGTAGGAACCTGTCCTTGTGAGAAAGTTGCTGCATTAATAAGATAATAATAACTTCTGTTTTCATTTGATCAGTGTGTAAAAAATATTTAGAAATGAGTATGATGTTAGCTGTGGGCTTTTCATATATGGCCTTTATTTTATTGAGGTAAACTCCTTCTATACCTAGTTTTTTGAGAGTTTTTATCATGAAAGAGTTTTGAATTTCATGAAATACTTTTTCTGAATCTATTGAGATTATTGTGTTATTTTTATCCATTCTATTAGTGTGATGCAACGCAGTTATTAATTCGCCTATTTTGAACAATCTTGACAACCCAGGGATATATACCACTGGTGATGATGTATAATCCTTTCAACGTTCTGTTAAATTTGGTTTTCAAGTACTTTGTTCCAGATTTTTGTATCTATGACAGACCTGAAGGGAGAAATAGCAATACAAAAAATGTGAATGTATCTCTCTCTCTCCATATATATGTATGTATATGTAAATAGATAGACAATTTAAAAATAGTTTCTAAAGCCTCAAATCTAATTAAATGTGTAAGTATAAAGAACACTTAAATAAAAAGCACTTTTGCATGTACTATACATTTAATAAATATCCAAAAACAGTGTATTTAATAAATATTTTTAAAAAGAGTAATGAAATGTTGTAGATAGAAATTTTTTTAAATGATCTGGTCTACTTTTCTCATTTTAATTAAGAACCTGGTGGTGAGATAGTTAAAGCAGGTTAAGTGATGTCACAATCTGAGGAAGAAGGAAAAATATTCGACAAATTCATCTGTCCAGTAAAGGCTCAATTACACAATTAGGAATTCATTGTGACTCTTATTTTAGATCACAAAATTCAGTTGAATTCTGAATGTTTAGTCAAAAATCTCTGGAATTTCTGGATAAAATGTCCTGTATATGTCCTTGTGGAGACTGAGTCTTTTCAAAACAGACTGGGATTCTACCACCTACTTTTAAAAAATATATTTATTAATATTATTTTTTTACATTCTAAGATGTTGCAGAGCAGTTGTGCGGGAGGGGGAAGGGAAGGAGGAAGGAAAGAGCGTGTGAGGAGTAGGAAGCAGGGGGTGCTTGGTCAAGGCCTGTGGCACCCCTCCTCATTCCAGCAGGGGAGACCAGGAGGCTTCCCGCATGGCTGGGTCATTGCTGGGCTGGACATAGGCTTCAAGGAAGTGTGGCTGAAACGCATGGCCTCCCAAGAACCCAGCCCAGGAGCCTGGGGTGCTTCCTGCCGTGTCTCAGTGGTCATCAAATGGCTGCGTGTGGTTGTCAGGGGGGCATGACTGAGGCTCATTGCCCTCCCCCATTCCTGGCTTGGGAGCCCAGGGGGCTTCCAGTCATTCTAGGTTTTACAGGTGTTTTTGGTGGTGTTAGAACCTTACTAGGTAATATCAATCTTTGTCTCCGACCTGTGGGTTGGGTATTTTGTTTTTTCTTTCAGTTTTGTGTTGGATTATTCACTGTTCCACCACCTAAACTCTGCACTGGAACTAATTTGCTCTTCTTTGCTTACTTCTAAAACGGAACTTCCTGTAGGGACCAGCACTTGAGCCCTGTAGTTGAACTAAATTGCTACTTTCCTTCTAGTTCCCTGGGGAAGGCTTTTTGTGCAGCTCAGTTTTTTTAAAAATATTTTATTTTATTTTATTTTGTCAATATAAAATGTGGTTGATTATTGTGGCCAATTACCGAAACCTCCCTCCCTCCTCCCTCTCCCCCCTCCCTCCCAACAATCTCCTTTCTGTTTGCTTTTCGTATCAATTTCAAGGAATTGCAATTGCTATGTCTTCTCCCCCCTCCCCATATTTTTTGTTTGTTCTTTGTTTTTTTTTGTGTGTGTATTCATTTATTTATTTTTAGCTCTCACAAATAAGTGAGAACATGTGGTATCTCTCTTTCTGTGCCTGCCTCATTTCACTTAATATAATTCTCTCTAGGTCCATCCATCTCATTGCAAATGGCAGTATTTCATTCATTTTTATAGCAGAGTAGTATTCCATTGTTTAGATATAACACAGTTTCCATATCCACTCATCTGATGATGGACATTTGAGCTGGTTCCAACTCTTAGTTATTGTAAAGAGTGCTGCGATGAACATTGGAGAACAGGTATACCTTTAACTTGATGATTTCCATTCCTCTGGGTATATTCCCAGCAGTGGGATAGCTGGGTCATATGGTAGATCTATCTGCAATCATTTGAGGAACGTCCATACCATTTTCCATAGAGGCTGCATCATTTTGCAGTCCCACCATAATGTATGAGAGTTCCTTTTCCTCCACAACCTCACCAGCATTTATCGTTTAGAGTCTTTTGGATATTAGCCATCCTAACTGGGGTGAGATAGTATCTCAGTGTGGTTTTGATTTGCATTTCCTGAATGCTGAGTAATGTTGAGCATTTTGTCATTTGTCTGTTGGTCATTCATAAACTTCCTTAGAGAAATGCCTATTTAGCTCTTTTGCCCATTTTTTAATTGGGTTGCTTGTTTTATTTCTTGTAAAGTTGTTTGAGTTCCTTGTATATTCTGGATATTAATCCTTTGTCAGATTTATATTGTGCAAATATTTTCTTCCACTCTGTTGGTTGTCTTTTAACTCTGTTAATTGTTTCTTTTGCTGTGCAGAAGCTTTTTAGTTTGATATAATCCCATTTGTTTATTTTTCCTTTGGTTGCCTGTGCTTTTGGGGTCATATTCATGAAGTCTGTGTCCAGTCCTACTTCCTGAAGTGTTTCTCCTATATTTTCATTAAGAAGTTTTATTGTTTCAGGGTGTATATTTAATTCTTTAAGCCATTTTAAGTTGACTTTAGTGAAAAATTTCTATAATGGGAACTACAAACCACTGCTGAAAGAAATTAGAGAGGATACAAGAAGATGGAAAGATATCCCATGCTCTTGGATTGGAAGAATCAACATTGTGAAAATGTCCATACTACCCAAAGTGACATACAAATTCAATGCAATCCTCATCAAAATTCCAATGACATTTTTCTCAGAAATGGAAAGAACTATCCACACATTTATATGGAATAACAAAAGACCACGCATAGCCAAAGCAATGCTAAGCAAAAAAAAAATAAAGCTGGAGGCATAACACTACCTGACTTTAAACTATACTACAAAGCTATAATAACCAAAACAGTATGGTACTGGCATAGAAACAGACACACTGATCAATGGAATAGAATAGAGAATCCAGAAATCAAGCCACACACTTACAGCCATCTGATCTTTGACAAAGGCACCAAGCCTGTACACTGGGGAAGAGACTGCCTCTTCAGCAAATGGTGCTGGTATAGCTGGATATCAATATGCAGGAAAATGAAACTAGACCCATACCTCAGTTTTTAATTGTTGACCATGTATGTACTTCTGGGTCTTGTGAGTTCTGGTACACTTGTGTTGTGTGGAAACTCTGGTCTGGGCCTGAGTCTTTTCAGCAAACAGCACCCCTTGCAGTCCTATATTCCTGACCACTCTCCACTGAGTGGTCCTGTGATGACTGGAGGGCAGATCAGCTGCCCATGCTGTGCCCCAGTGTTCCCCCAGTCGGCCTGTCTCCTCCACTGCCCACACTCCAAACACTTCCCATAGGATGGGCCATGTGCCAGTCCCTTGCAATAATTCACTGGACCCTGAGTGGCTTCTTTTCTTCAGTTGTCTGTGGCCCCTTTCTCCTGTGTGGGTTCATGGGAATCCTGTTAGTGGTCTTGCTGGCCTGGAGGCCCACCAAGGTCCTCTTCTTCCCTGCCACCTCCAAGCAACTTAACAGGATGGGCACAGCAGTGCCTTTTGCCAGTTCTTGCTCTGTGCACTCACCAACTCCAGCCTTGAAGCAGCCAAGGTTTGAAATGTTGGGAGTGATCCTTTCTTTCTCTCATTGTGGCTTCTCCTGCCTTCATGAACTCCATAAGTCTCTTCTCCTCTTCCCATGTACTCTAGTGGCCCCAGGTTGGCTGTTGTTGCTTTTTAATTGTTGTACATTGGTTGATTTGTGGGAGAGAGTGATACTGGTGACCATCTGTTCTGCCATCTTGACTGTATCAAGCCCTGCTACCTTTAATCAAAATACTTCATCCCAGGAGAAGATCAGCCAAGTTATTCCAAAATCAACACCAAGAGTGCATTTCAAGGAGGGAGAAAATATTCACAAGCTACACCTGTGTACATGGAAAGAATAAATGACAAAAGACAAGATGCTAGAAGCCCTTGCTGATGTTTATATAATGTCAGTCTATTGTGCTTTGTTTGGTTTTGTTTGTTTTGTCTTCTGAACTGAGCAACATTCACATCATTTCTGGCAGCAAATAATCTTTGAATGACTTGTAGTACTCTGAAGATCTCAATCTGCAGAACTCAGGCTCTTGGAGGTTTTGCTGCAAACTGTTCTGCCTCAACCTGGGTAAGTATGGATGCCAACTAAAGGCATAATACACATCCCTAATCCTTTTAGTGAAAAATCCAAAAATGTGAGTTCTATTATAGAATCAGGCTGTAGAAGTTTTGATGTAATCTTGATTTCCATTGTTTCATAACCAAACACTGACTACTATTCTCCTAACAGAACTGTTAGTCAGCTGTTAGTCTCACATAGTTTTCACTCCTTGATCAATTCTAGAAAATATTAGAAATATTTGTGTGTTTAATAAAGAAGAAGAAGGAAGTCTATTTTGGGATCTGGAGTTCTCTGTCATTTAGAGCTGTACCTGAGAGTTTATATCTTATTTGATCCATGAATTAGAGTTTTCACAGGATTTAAAAAGTTATTGACTTGAAGGCTTTTAACATTTTATTAAAGCTTCCACCAAACCTAAGAATGGACTTTCTGACAGATAAGAAATACACAATTTTTGAGCTCTCCTAAAATAAAGATGCTAGAGGATCTACTCACTATTATTTACAGTCAAATTGACCAGTTGATAGGTTCTACAGAAGTATGGACCTTATGCCTTCCCTATCGGTACTCAATAAGCATAATTGATTCATATTCTTTCAGAAGTTGGTTAGCTAAGAGCAATGATATATAATAAAGCATTATCCTAATTATTTTTACCTTTTTCAAAATTTCTGTTTTTCTTTAACAAAATACATTCCATTTTCTGTCTTCTCATAGAGAAGGAACTCTTCATGTTTGAAATATTAATATATCACCATAATTTTACCTAGATATTAAACCACCTTTTTTTTGGCAAGTGAAAATGTATTCTCTTAAGACTCATTCCTCTGACTTCAAACAGATAGGAGACAGGTTGAGAAGAGTGAGGGTAAGAAATACACTTATGTGCAGTGTCTATTCAATTATGAACAAAATTGGAACTTTCTGTTTTCTATTAACACTTTTGTTTCTATTTTCCTTTCATACTACAATTATATTTCTAAGTATGCCTTCTCATTGCCCTATTTTTTTCTCTATTCTCTCTTCCTCCATCTATTTTCTTCTTATGGCATAGAATAAATATCAGAGTATTGAGTATTATCCTCTCAGTCAATGAACTATTTTTGTTATTATTTTTATTGAATTGAACCTTGCTCTAACTTATTGACTCTCCATTATTACTATATTGTCAATTTTTGTGTTGCTTACAGATAAAACCTATATATTTTCATTTTAAGTGCCTTACAGAGAAAATGTTCTATATGACTAACATAGAATAGTTCATTTTAATTCAATTAATTTAGTATTAAAGAAATGAGAATTACCATTTAGTGGTACATAATATAAATTATCTCTGTCATAGTTATAAAAGCTTGTTATGCAATTAGGTTTTATCAACATATATAAGAAACTTCTTTTCTAAACAAAAGAGAGTACATGTACGTAATGCGGTCTCCCTTAAATGCCAGCTCTCATTCATAACAAACTGACAGAAAAAAAATGTACATTTATGAAAAACATGTTTTGGGAGAATTTTCAAAAACATTAAATGTATATTCTGCAAAAAATACAGCTTCAGGGAAACTGTTAAAGGTAATAAATGGCTTTATCTCATAAGATGTGTGATAGAGACAAGGACATGGCCAATATCATGATGATGATGGAATTCTTCCTTGTGGAATTCTCTAGCACCAGAGAGCTCCAGGTTTTTCATGTTTTTCTGTTTTTGCCAATTTACTTGGCAACTCTTATGGAAATTTTATCCTTTTTGCCTTCGAACTCTAGATAAGCGTCTTCAGCCTCCATATACTTCTTTCTGAAGAACTTGTCCCTTCTTCAATATCTCTCATTTCCATCATAGTCCCCAAATTCATTCTCAACTTACTTTCAACAGGAGTACCATTTCTTTCACCGGATGGTGTTCTTGGTGATTCGCATTGCTGGCTCTGAGGTATTCATCCTCACAGTCATATCCTATACTGCCATATTGTCATCTGCCCCCCACTGTGCTATGACGTCATTGTGATCAGGGGTGTCATTGTGCACATGACAGCTGCCTCCTGGTTCCTTGGAGGATGCTTCAGAGGCTTGTACAAAGCTGGCACCTTCTTTTTATCTTTCTGTGGCTCCAGAAAATCACCTTAGTTTTTTTTGTGATGCCACTTTATTATTAAAGCTTTTTTTTATTCAAGAAATATTTATTTATTATGATTTTATTTTTTTGAGCAGTATGATTACTGCTGCTTTATTTTTACTTTTTTTTTATTGCCTATGAATATTCATGGGGTACAGAGCAAATTGTCATCACTAGTGCCTAAGATACAATGGCCAGATCCATATTGGTAGCATGCTCATTACTACAAATGGTGATTGTACCCTCTGACCCCAACCAATTATCCCCCCAGTTATCCCTGACCTCCCTCTCCATCTCCCTTTCCCCACTCCACTTTGTATCCCTAGGTATGTTCTCTCCCTTTGTAAGTCCAATGCCCCACTGTGGTCTTTCCTTCCTTCTTTCTCTCTTAGCTCCCACTTATGAGTGAGAACATACGGTATTTATCCCTCTGTGCTTTGCTTATTTCACTCAACATAATTTTCTCCAGGCTCATCCATGTTGTTGCAAATGGGAGAATTTCATTCTTTTTTATGGCAGAGTAGTATTCCGTGGTGTATATATACCACATTTTCCTTATTCAATCATCCATCGATGGACATTTAGTTCCTTATCTTGGCTATTGTAAAGAGAGCTGTGGTGAGCATGGGAGTGCAGGTATCCCTTTGATGTGCTGATTTCCATTCCTTTGGATATATACCCAGAACTGGGATTGCTGGATCATATGGAAGAGCTTTCTGTAGTTGTTTGAGAAACCTTCATAGTGTTTTCCATAATGGCTGTACTAATTTACAGTCCCACCAACAGTGTATGAGTGGCCCTTTCTCCCCACATCCTCACCAGCAGTTGTTATTCTCTTTTTGATGACAGCCAGTCTAACTGGGGTGAGATGACATCTCAATGTGGTTTTAATTTGCATTTCCCTGATGACTAGTGATGTTGAGCGTATTTTAATATACCTGTTGGCCATTTGTATGTCTTCCTTTGAAAAATGTCTATTCAGTTCCTTTGCCCAGTTTTTAACTGGGTTACTTGTTTTTTTATTGCGTAATTGCTTGAGTTCCTCGTATTAAAGATTTCTTGTTATAAGGATCATATTACTATTAATATCAGTGTGGGAATTTAAATATTTGATGGTTTTGTTTGTTTGTTTACTTATTGTTTTCTTGTGTTTCTACATTTTAAGTACAGTATTAAGCATCCCATCTGTACAAGGCAGGTCAAAAGCTTTCTCCACCTGCTTTCTTCTTGTCATAGTTGTAACCACCTTTCTCCCGTCAGGCACTATTGCCTAGTTGAAGCCAGTGTCCAAGTCCCTCTCTCTCTTGGACTTGCTACTCCCAGTGTTGTGTTTGGTGCTGCCTCGCTCTCTGATTTCCATCATGTGTAGCCAGAGGAATGAGGAAATCAAGGCATCTCTGACAAAGCTCACATGGAAACTTGGTGGCAATGCGAAGTAGTAGAAATACAATTGCAAAATATTTTTTTTCTTTCTCATTCTCATTAAAAGTCTTTGTGAATTAGATGTGTAACTAAATTCTTCTGAGTCAATAAGAAATTAGGTTAAAATATATCACACTTATAAAACTAGTGGCCAATGATGGGTGTATAGAATAAACTACCATAATGATGGCTCATGAAGTACAACATTGAGAAAATGTTCAATTATTTCAAGATATTTATTCACTTCAAAAGAAGAAATGCCAACATGCATACAAAAATTTCCCTCTGAGTTATGGATTGAGGGCATCCTGAAAAATTACATGCCTTTTACATTTTTCAGTATTTGAAACACCAACTTAACAATGAATAAAAGAAGAGTTTGAAAGTTTAAAAAATTACCTTTGCAGTTTTCATCATCTATGACCCTCAATAGTTTTAAGTCAATTCATCAATGATCCATTTTGGGGTCTATTCCCCTGTTAAGAAAAATAATGGAATAAAGCTGAAATGGAGTGGTGAATATTGTGGCTATTGCCCAACATTTGGCATTTCATCTTAAAGTCATCAACGACTAAGTTCATAAGCACTATTGTACAGATTAAACCCAAACTTCTATATCAGATAACATCTTTCATTCTGAAAGTGCAGACATCTATCATCACGGTGAAAAACTCACACTATGATGTTTGCCAAATTCCACAATGTGCTACTTTGATGAAATTCTGCTTCATAAACTTCTTACTTTCCCTAAAATTTTGTTTATGCATTTTTAAAATGTACTTTTTCAGAAAATATTGATATGAAGAATAAATATAAAAATACACTACAGGTAGAACATTGAGTAGAATCTCTGCTATATGCTAAGATTTTTATAAAAAGTATTAATAAAGAATATTAAAGTAATGAAGTTTATGTTGGAGCAATTAAGTCAACAGAGTAATATAATTTTAGAGATCATGAGTTGTAGGAATTGCTTAATCTTATTCTGATTACGATGTTGAAGGAAATAAGATTTTAATTTCTAAAACAAATCCTATTAGCTTTACAGCTAATTTGTAACATCTTACTTATTAAATCAATGTTAAGTTGCTACTATATTATGAAATCTGAACACATTGCCTACTGTACATCCGATCTATAGTATGATAGAAGTTGCTAGTGTTTCTGGGATTCATCTCCTTTCTCAGTGCACAGGAAGACCACATTTCCCAAACTTCCTTGTGGTTATGTCATGGGCTATGTGCTTGAGTTCTTGTTGCTGAAATGTGGGTAAAACACATAAAATCCTCTTGCAGGCCTAGCTTTAGACTTATTCCACACATCTTTAGTCCTTACTCTCTCTTCTGTGGTGACTTTTATGATGCAGATGTTGTAACTACAATATGGAAGCTTCGTAAAGAAGGAGTTCCAGGTACTTTCATGTGCCTCTTTTTATAAAAACATAAGATGATTAATTTTATGACACTCATTAGTTGATTAGGAAATCAATTAAGAATGTTAGCAATATACAAATACATTTAAGGATAATTGCAGAATTGTTCTTCAAAGAGCAGAGCTTCTCAACGTGCCTTGGTTTTTGAATTGGCTTATGTCTAGGCTGTGAATTCTCCCTATAAAGATTAAATGCAGACTTTTATATACTAGAATGATAAATTATTGCCCCTTAGCTCTCTGACCCCTCAATTTACTTCTAAAGACTCCATGAAGAATAAATCACTGTGGATCTCTGCAGGCTAAAATGCTTTATCATGCCACCTTGTGGTGATCATGTGTATGTCACCACTGATTTACATGCCCCTTCAGCATGACGAGTACTCTTTGAAATCAGAGAGGAGGGTCAACAACTTTGCGTCCAGAGATTGTCTATGAAGAAGAGGAGGGAGGTGAAACTATAGATAGGAGAAGATTTTGGTCATAAAGGCCTAGTAGTGGCCAGTTTCATGTTTCTCCTATTGTTCCTGGAAAAGAGCTGAGTAACGTGTCTCAGGCCCTTTGGAGCTACTATGAGCCAAAGTACCAATTTATGGCAAATAAAGTATTGACTGAAAAGATCAGTCCTAGCCTGAAAAGATCCCAACTGAAATCCACACTCAGATAAATAAAATTGAGAAATTGCAGTAAACCAAAGACAAAAAACAAAACAAAACAAAACAAACAAACAAACAAAAAGCCCTCATGTGTAGCAAGCAAGAACAAAACAGTGAAAAAAAATTATCTTCACAAGGTCATCATTTAGATTAATAGCATATTCTAATTGGCAGTAAAGGAAGCCAGAAGAAAATAAAGTGATAACTCCCATAATTTAGACAAAAACAATAGCTTCCTGGGACTATATTAGCCCATGTAGCAGTCATAAGAATGTGTCTTTCATGTTTCTGACAGAGGGGAGGGTAATTCACTGACAATGTCAGCTGATACGTTCTGAACCCCATCAGCAAGCTTGCCCCAGTGCCACCTGTCCCCTGGGCTGCTCCCAGAGTGTCTGAGCTCACTAAGTAAGCTCAGGCAGGTTCATTCCTGGGAGACGCAGAGACGCTGATGGGTAACCTTGCATAAAGGACTCCCCATTAGCCTTCTGGAACTTTGGTAGATCTGTAATGCTCTTCCTTTCCTTCCATTCCTCTTCCCTTCACAGAGGTCAGACTTGTATTGTGGGCTGACTGTTCTTTCACCCTCCTCTGGATTCTTTCCACAGTAGATGTACGATTTGTCGTATTGTCTGAGATGTGACCCTATCTGACTTAAAAGCTTATATGTCAGATGTTTCATGGATCTGGAAGAAGACATGAGACTCTTTGCCTTATCCCCAAGTCACACAGGGGTGATGCTGTGGATCCAGATAGATACTGCATGAAATGTGGGTTCATACTGCAGCTGGGAACTGAGTTGGGGAACCTCGCTATTTTATAGCAAGAAATAAATAAGCCTACTCTTTCTCCCATGGAGAGGAGAGGACAGTCACCTTATACTTCAAGGTTGTTCACCATGAAAATGAAAAAGGGTCCAGGTAGAGAGTGGTCAGGGGTTAACATTTCTGGCATATCTGAGATAGGAGGTGCTCAATTTCCCTGGGCTCAGGTTACAAGACACACCACTGGATTTCAAGCCACTCCCCCAAGTTCTCAAGCCCCTCTTCTAGCCCCTCCCCTAGAGGAAAGTTACTGTTGCTTGTTAGACCTATTTTTGGCACCAGCACAGGAAAATTGAGACCAAATGTGGCTGGCTTATACAAATACAGTGGCTGGAGATACTCAGTAGAGAAGGGTTATATAATCTTGGTAGCTGAGCATGCTCAGTAAGTGGAATTTATCCTTTGAATGACCTTCTACTAGAGGTGCTAAATAGCACAGGATATTCTTGAATACTTTCAGTACAGGATTTGACCAATGAATATGCTCCAAAAAGAGACAAAATGAGCATGTGCCAGACTATGTTACATAACAGGGAACCACTCCCTTAACTGAATAGTCATTAGATAGCATACATAAGTATCAGATATCAAAACTATAAAAGCTGAATCTCAGCAGAAAATGGAGCTGCCATTCACTATCTGACAGCCAGCCCACACTCTGCCTAAGAAGTGTGTATTTCTTTCTTTTTCTATCAAACTTACTTGTAGCAAGCAGCTGCTCACTCTATTGAGCCATCTACACTCTGTACTAAACTTGAAGTGTGAATTTATTCCTTTTGTGGTTAACTTGGAGTGGGCCCTGCCCAGTCTCTGGAGCTAGGCTGCACTTTCTCTGTGAGGTCTGTATCTGTTACATTAATCCCACTTTCATCTCCTGTGTGACATTGCTCTTGAATTTTTTGCTGTGGTGGAGTCAAGAAACTGGTAAGATGATGGTGTGGGTTGAGGCCAACTTAGACCCTCTCAGACTCTCTCTGACTCACGCTTCTCAGACCCTCTCCTCTGACATCATACCCAGCAAGATATGTGGGAATGCTTTAGACCTATGGAGAGTGCCTTCCACCAACAGATATTCTCCACATCTAATCTTGCTTTGACACCACTCCTCAGAGGACTGAGACTAACACACCCCAAACTCTTGTCCCCTAAAATAGAACAAATAAATGAACAGCAGCAATAAAAAGCCACAGAGAGTTCAACCCTAACCAACTTCCCTCAAAGAAAATAACTTCTTCAGAGAGAACAAACTATATCCAAGAAGCCAGATCAGAAATATATTAAGAAATGAAGACCAATAAAAATGTACATTGTTCATGTATTTGACGATCCACCTGGTAAATATTTCAATTTTTCTTAATTTATAAACTTAATATGACTATGTGAGCACAAAACAAAACAATGTTTGCCCTTTTGTGTGTGTGTGTGTCTGTGTGTGTATAAATATTGGTAGCCTAGTTTTAAAAATTATATAGAAATTATGTGGAAAGAGCTAATACTTTCAAATAAAAGAAAAACAACTTGCTCTCTGGAGATTGGGGCATTATAATTAACAATAATTAGAGCTCTTTCACATTTGTTCAAGCACAGACAGCATAAAGAGCCAAAAAAATATACCCCATATTGACTACATGAATAGTGGCAAAGGCAGTACTGCAGAGAAAAAAAAAGGTGCAGGATCAGTTGGATATCTGTATGGTCAAAAATGAACTTTGATGCCTATCTGATACAGCACACAAAAAATAATTCCAGGCAGATAATTACTCTAAGATTGAATGGTAGAATATAGATCTTTTAAACATAATATAGCAGAATATCTTCATGATTTTAAGTTAGAAAATAAACCTTTAATGAGACAGGAAAAAGGTCTAACCATAAAAGAAAAATTTTAGCAATTGCCACACACTAAAGAAAGAACTTTATTCTTTATATACAACATCAAGATTCTTAAAACGACTGGCCATAAAGTACAAAAAGATCCTGGAAACTCGTATAAAGATTCCTACAAATCTGTAAGGAAAATTCTTGAACGGGCAACTCATGAAAGATGTAACATCAATAAATATTTGAAAATAAGTTCAACATCATTACTCATCAAGGAAAGGCAAATTAAAAACATAATGAAAAGTTCCTGCAGTTCCATTAGAATGGCAAAAATTAAGACTGACAAATATGAGATAGTTGTGAAACTGTGCAGCAATAGGAACTGTCAGATATGACTGATGGAAGTAAAACTTGATTCAATCACTTTGAAAAACAGTTTTTAACTAGTTCTTTAATTTTAAGATATGCATAACCTATAATCAAGTAATTTCACTCCTAAAAATATACCCAGCCGAGATCAACGTACATGCACGACAGAGGTAGCAGTATTTTTAATTGCTCCAGAATATAGCCAATCCAAAAGTCCAGGGGGAGGGGAGGTTGGGAGAAATTGGTGAAGGGCCACAAAAATGTTTACACTGTTTAATGATAAAATTTTTAAAATATTAAATTTAAAAAATATAAAGTAAGTACAAAAAATGTGATATACTCACACAAATTTATGTCTTGCAAAAATCATGCAATTAGACCTCTTCATAGACAGTAAGTATATAAGTATCCAGAGTTTTGCTACACACATTGGATGCTAATTGCAGTTACCACCCTTAAAGTTCACCACAACTAGCTTGTTTAGTTTTTCAAGATCCAAGTAAGAGTACCTTAGTTTTCCCAACCTCACCTACTCAGTGGCTTGACAGAATATGTTATTATAAAAGTGAAGTTTTGATTTTTAAACATCTGTCCCATGTGAGACCATTTTTTCCTTATTGTATTCAATTGCACCAGATCACACAAGTAAAATTTCAGATTATCTATCTATCCATCGTCTGTGCATACAATTAGTCATTCAGAGGGGCAGCAGGCAATTTTCTATTTTTAATGCAAATATATCACTACACACATCATACACAACATGTAACTTAAAAAATGAAGACAAAAAAACACTCAAAAATTTGTATGTCACAGAAAGCCATCAGTTTCTGTTATTCAGTGGAGGACCCATTTCTGAATTTTAGTACGTATACTTATTGATGTAACTTAATTTACTTTCTATAATCCTTGTTTGTAGACCTCCTAATCAATCAAAGACATCTAGTGATTTAGGATCGTCAAAGATAAAATGCCAAGAGCAACTGTTATTGTTACTTATTGTTATTCAAATTGCCTCTTCAAACATATGTCAGAAACAAAGCAGCTGGAGACAAAACATCTTTTAAGCCACAGTTAATTTTTCATAAGAAAAAAGGGCTTCTGGTCTAGATGGCAGAAGAGATGGTCCCCAGCATCACTCTCTCCCACAAAGCAACCAATTTACAACTATTAAAAAGCAATGACAGCCAAGCTGGGGCTGCTAGAGCTCAGGGGGAGAGGAGGAGAGACCTACAGAGTTCACGAAGGCAGGAGAAGCCATGACAAGATAAGGAAAGGATCGCTCCCAACTTATTTCAAGCCCTGGAGGATTCAAGGCTGGTGCTGGTGAGCACATGGATCAAGGGCTGGCAAAAGCTGCTGCTGTGCCCTTCCTATGATGTTGCTTGGAGGTGGCAGAGGAGAAGAGGACCTTGGTGGCCCCCAGGCCAGCAAGACCACTAGCAGAGTCCCTATGGATCCACATAGGAGAAAGGAGCCACAGACAACTGAAAAAGGAGCCACTTAGAGGCTGGTGAGTCATCTCAAAGGACTGGCACATGGCGCAAACTGTGGGAAGTGTTTGGAGTGTGGGCAGTTGGGGAGACAGGCCCACTGGGGAAAGGCCCCCTCAGTGGAGACTGGTCAGGAATATAGAACTTCAGGGGTGCGGTTTGCTGAAAAGATCCAGGCCCCGACCAGAGTTTCCACAAAACCCAGGAATAGAAGAACTCAGAAGACCTGGAAGTGCTTACAAGGTCAAGAATTAAAACCTTAGCTGCACAAAAAGCCTTCCTCAGAGAATCAGCAGCAAAGCAGCAATTTAGCTCAACCACAGGGTCAAGTGCTGGTTCCCAAAGGATGTTCCCCCATTATAGAAGTAACCAAAGGACAATAAATTATTTCCACTGCAGAATTTTAAGTGGTGGGAACAGCAAATAATCCAACACAGAACTGAAAAAATAAATACAGATCAGAGACAAAGTTTGATACTAACCAGTAAAGGTCTAACACCACCAAAGAACACCTATCAAACCTAGAAGGACTGGAAGCCCCCTGAGTTCCCATGCTGGGGAGGGCAGAGGACTGTGGGCCTCAGCCACACAGCCCCAATGACCACACTCAGTCCAGCGATGACTACCAGGCTGCCGCCAGAAGCACTTAGGGCTCCTGAGTCAGTGCAGTGGGGTCCAAGGACATCAGCCACGACAACCCGACATCCACAACCAGCCCAGTAACAACCACTGAGCCACCACAGGAAGTTCCCCAGGCTCCTGAGACAGGGTGGTGAGCGTCAAGGGCTTTAGCCACACCCACCAATGTCCACACCAAGCCCAGTGATGACCACTGAGCTGCCACCAGTAATGTCCCCAGCTCCTGAGCCAGGGTGGTGGGGGGCCAAGAACCTTATTCACACCCCCCTGACATTAGCAACCAGCCCAACATCAACCACCCATCTGCCACCAGAAAGACCCTGGGCTCCTGAGCCAAGGCAGTGGGGTGCCGAGAGCTTCACCCACACCCCATGACATCTGCATCCAGCCCAACAATGATGGAGCTTCTGCTGGAAGACCCCTGGATTCCCCTGCTGGAAGGAGGGGGGTGCCACGGGCCTCAACCACACTCCTTCCTCCTCCTCCCACCCTATTTCTCTCTCCCTTTCCTTCTCCCCCTCCCCACAACTGCTCCGCTGCAACATCTTAGAATGTAAAAAGATAATATTAATAAATAAATTCATTTAAAAAAATAAAATAAAATAAAGCTCTTATTAATGTTAAAAAAATAAAAAATAAAAAGGTAAGTCCTCAGCAAAGTATGACCACCACAATATATGAGAAAAGGAGGAGTAGGGCCTTGACTAGGTGGGATTTTCCTGGTCTGGGAGGAAAAGAGTACGTAGCACAACCTCAGGAGATGTCAGGGGGCTGTGAAATAAGGAAGAGACAGCGTGGGTTTTACACGCGGACCGGAAACAGCCTTCAGTCTGTAGTGACTGTAACGTGTGTCTGACACCGTCCATTCTGAGTGGGTATGTTAGGTGTTTTTCACACCGACTTATGTGAGCCAACCATGCACAGCTGTAAGCGTGCTTTTAGCAGATCGTCTGAACAAAGTGAGGTCCACGCCTGCTCATGAAATTGGCTTCATCCACCTGAATTTCTGTACTAGCTTCAGTTGAACTGGGACAGGGCACTTTGTACATTTCCTCAAAAGAGAGTGGGAAGCCTTCTTGCATGGAAGGATCTGGTGGTCAGTATCTGGGAAGGAGAAAATTAGGGTGAAACCAACCCTCCATGTATATACAACTTCTTTCTCCATGCAAATATCTGCAAAAATTTGACCATATTAGAATAAAATCAAGAAATGAGGCACTCTATTATTCTCTATTAGAGTGAACATTTGAAATCATACACATAGAAAAAGAAAGTGATTTTATTTCCCTTTCATTAATCATTAAACAAGTGAAAAAAGGTGTATAATATACGTTTTAGCCAATCCTAATCAACACATAGTCAGTACAGGGGTGAGTTTTAAGCTCTTATAATATAAGGATTGGTTGATTTTTATAGTTTTGTGCTTGTCTAGAGCCACATACGTGTCATAGATCAGGCCTGTTTCTTGGCACCAAGTACGGACTCAGGGGTCAAATTGTTGAGCCTGGTCATGGCCTTGGAAATTATTAGTTTCATTTTATCACTTTATTTTATTACCTTTTATTTAATTATCTGAAACCTCTTGAACATCCATTCCATCCATCCCCAGGTCTATCTCCTCTTCCCTTCATAATCAACCAATCAAAATAATGCTTTACAGTCAGAGTCACTATTCAAATCATATCTCACTCCTTCTACAATGTGAAAACAAAGGTAATAATCCAACACAAAGAGAGTTTTCAAACTTTGATGAACCTTGAGAAACTTATGTTGAGTGAAATAAGCAAAACACAGAGGGATAAATACATGTGCTCACTCATATGTGGGACCTAAGAGAGAAAGGAAGGCAGGAAAGAAAGACCACAGTAGTGCCGTGTTCTTACAGAGGGAGGGAAAGTTCCCAGGGCTGCAAAGTGGAGTGCGGGGGAGACGGGGAGGTGGAGGGTGGTTGGGAGGCAAATGGGTGGGGACACAGGGTATAAAAGCAATTTCTTATAATTTGTATCGCATAAATATTCATAATAATAAAAAATAAACAAAATTTAAAAATAAATAAATAAAATAAAATAAAAGGCAAAAAGAAAAAAAAAGAGAATGATCCACTATGGAGTAAGTTTGGGATGTTTGAATATAGAGTATCTCCTTCGTTATGTGCATTTGTATTTGCCCATGTAAAAGGAAACCAGTAAATTAAAATTGCTTACCGAAAAAAAAAAAAAAAGAAAAATGCATGTTAAAGTCTCAGAGGAATGTCTAGCACATAGTTATTTGGAGTTGTTATTAGTAGTAATTAGGCATGAAAAAGACTCTAAATAGCCACATAGTGTGCAGCAAAAAGCAATTAAATCAGTATATAGATAAATAGTATTTTAATAGTATTTTATAATTTAATAATTTATTAATAATTTATTATTATTATTATTATTATATATATTATAATAATTTATATCATAAATTTATGTAATGTTTTTATATCTCTTCCAAATTAGCACTGTCCAATGCAAATATAATGCGAGGGGCAATATGTAATTTTAGTAACAGGTGAAATTTCCTTTAATAATATATTTTAACTTAGTGTATCTAAAACATTGTTATTTCACTATAATAACTGTAAAAGTTATTAATGAGTGTTTACATTTTTGTATCAAGTCTTTGAAATCCATTTATAGAACAACTCGTTTTGAATACTCATCTTTCATTGGAAATAATCTGTATATTTTATAAAATCAGCAGTGAAAAAAATACATTTTCATACTCAGGTTGTTTCAAACATACTTTTTTTTCAATATACAAAAATTTAATGAGTGAGTTAATATTCATTGTTCTTACATATTTCTTGTTTTATAGATACAACTATTCAACACTGTTTTTGTTTTTGAATGATCAAATCATGTCCATCACTACAACTATTAATTTCTGTGTCCCTTACCCAATTACTTCCTCCTTCCCCTCTCCCTTTCCCGCCTCTAGTAACTAAAGGTCTATTCTCGCCTTCTGAAAGTTCAACTTTAATTGTGGTTTTTCTTTCTTAGCTCCCACTTATTAGTGGGGACATATGGTATTTCTGTCTCTTACAAGCATCCCAATAACTATATCAAGTATCAGTTTTTAAATTCAAATTAATTAAAAGTTCTAATTTCATTCCTCAGTCATAGTAATCATATTTCAAAGTACACAACAGACACATGTCTACTGATGCTATATTTGATAGCACAATTTTAGATACCTCTAACTTAAAAACTACACTTAATTATAGAATTTCTACCTTTAATTAAATAACCTACGACTCTCTAATGCATATTTTTGGAAAAATTGTATGCCCTTTTCTGTGTCTTTTCCCTGTCCTTCCCGCTTGTATCCTTGCAATGTTGTTCTGTCCCATATAATTATTTTCACATATTGGTTTCTTAAATTTGTAAATTGGAATTGCAAATATTTGAACTCATCTTAAACCTCTATTTATATTACCATATTGATTGATCACCCTCTGACATATAGCCCACAGTCAATGAAAGCCCATTTTTTTTTAACAAAAATTAAATAGCAAGTATTGGATATTTGATTGAATCAGCTACTGTTGGATTTTTAAAAATAAACATTGTTAACAGGTCAGATCAGATTTTAAAATGATAAACACAGTTTCACTTAATTATAATTATTCTCCACATATACTGCATATCACAGCATAAGAAAAGGAGATAGTACATTTCATAGTTAAAGGCAGTGTTGGAAATAGAATAAATAAATCTGTTTTACACCATACCACGTTTAGACTCATCCATAAACCCATAACAAACCACTACGGATAAGCTTTCTGAAAGTGCAATACAAGTTTTGTTTCAACATATGAGGAAAACATTTTTTCCAGATAACTAGAGGTCCTTTAAACTAAGGTAGAAATATTATTTCCATTTATTTTTATCTGAATCATCATTGTGAAGGTAAGGTTTGGGGGAGAAAAAGAGTGGGAGTGCAACATAGAAGCAATATGTAAGCATGCAGGGTTCTCAATAGTTTTGTCCAATTCTTTTGTAATGCATGCTGGTATGTTATAATAAAAGTTATAACATACTTTTATCTCTCTGTGGAGAGCAGGTACAAGAGTGCAAAGATGGTGAAGAGAGGGTTTCATAGCACAGCCTGTGTAGAGCTAGGGCTAGGGTCTGGAGCTCACAGACCCCTCAAACCCATTGTCCACACTATGTCAAACCCTTCACACACAGGTCTATGAGCTAGGCAGTCCAAAGAGAAACTCAGAAACTCACCTGCTACTAGCAAAGTCCAAAGAAAAACTGAGCAGCTGCCAGCAAAGTAAGCATGCCCTATTTTTAGACGTGAGCTCTCGGCCTGCCAGCCACTGCTTCACAAAAACTGAAGAACACACAAGAATAGCAAGAAACTAAAAAGATACATAGGTGCACATGTGCGCTAACTCCACCCACACACAACTTGTTTACAAAGATTGTGCTGCACCACCCCCAACCAGACGTGAGGGGGCCTGACTAAACTATTCTATTTTCCCCACAGCCTGTCATAGAAAATATCAACAATATACTCTTTGACTGTAAAACTACATGACTGAAGGATCAAAGACTATTTTAATTACAGTTCTTTCCTTTTAACTTAAAACAAAAAAATCATCTCAGTTCTCCTTCATTACACTACCTCTTCCCCTTTTTTTCACTTGAAACTTTTTGTACTTATATGTACATTCACATATGCATACTTTTATGACTTATCACTGGCTTTTTATGATTGCTCCATAAAAATTTGGTCATTATTCAATGAACTCAATTCTCAGATACACATTTTTTCATATTTCAATTCTATATCTGTATAACAAAGATTCAAATGAAAATTTATATTTTTATTAATGCAATGTTTATTTTTCCTGAAAAAGACATAATTAAATTTATAGTACATTTGAAATAAATTGACTCAGGATTAAGACCATGTTCAAGGAGAAGTAATGACAAAACTATTATATGCTCAGAACTGTGAATTTCACTGTAAAGATAAATCAAAGAATTTATGCATAACCTTTTCATGCAAGCATCAAATAAACCAGTTTCTGTGTTCTATCAATGTGCTTACTGAAAGAGATATTTAAGTTTTTAAAGTTATTTTCTGTCAAATATATGTACAAGGCTTTCAATAAGAGATATTTAAAGTATTTTCTGTCAATTATGTACAAGAGTTTAGAAACTGGGAAATGTGTAATTAAGCACTTTCACAATCCTCTATACCCAGACTCTAGCCAGGCTAGACTTTGAGTTTTGGTAGAATCTGGACAAATAAAGGATTTCATGAGGCAAGTAACCTGAGCAAAGTTTCAAAGGTTTCTGATTTTCACTATTTTGTGAAAATTATGATTTTAACTTAATTTGCAGTTTTTCAAAAATGCACTCAATTTTCTCATAAGTTCCACTTTGACTATTACATGGCTGATGAATTTTATACAATAACTCACACATTTAAGAAGATGGTTCTCACATATTTTTTTTCTAATGTAAATTGTGCTTTGAACTCAGACATTTTCCTCTGTATTAAAACTTTCTTTTATCTAATGTGTTGATTCCTGTGGTGATGCATGGTGACGTGTGAGGCTGTGGTGAGCACATAGAGTTTGAAAGGTATTGCCAAAGTCAAGAAATATATTTTGTTACATTCTATGCTATGAGCTATACAACTAAAAACAGGCTCCTCATCTTCCCTCAGTCTCACTTGTCCCACCTCTTTGTGTTAATGCATTGGTCGGAAGGACTAACAGAGTCTGATATGGTGAAGGTAGTAAACAAATATTAATTTTCATCTTTATAAAGAAAGCAGTGAGCAGACTAATAAGGCATGACAGGACTGTTTTCTGTAGCAGGAAGTGGAAAATAATTTTAAATATTTAAGGTACTGGGGGTCTTGTATGATATTGAAAGTCAGGAAAAGGTAGGATTTATCACAATGCTAGAAGCAGTGGCAGATGCTACTTTCATAAATTCCAGTCACTATAAAAATAATTATCACAACGTCAGGAATCGACACATTAGATAAAAGAAAGTTTAATAAAGAGGAAAATGTCTGAGTTCAAAACATAATTTACATTAGAAAAGAAAAGATGTGAGAGAATCATCTTCTTAAATGTGTGAGTTATTGTATAAATTCATCAAGCATGTAATAATCAAAGAAGTGGAACTTGTTACAAGATTGAGTGCATTTCTGAAAAACTGCAAATCAAGTTAAAAATCATAATTTTAAATTAAAATAATAATTTTCAGCAAATACTGAAAATCAGAAGCTAGTTGAATCAAGACAACTTAAGAGGTGCAAAATTTAGGATAATAAAGCATTAACTAAATAAAGAGAATGCCAAGAAAGAGGAAAGCACTGGAGAAATGAGAACCTCAATACAAATCTCACGTATATGGAGCTTCAAAACAAGAGTAAAAAATCATCAAAGGTGTAGTAGAAAAACCTTCATAATTTTTTTTGTGTGTGTGTGTGGCAGCTGGCAGGTAAGGGATCAAATCCCATGACTTTGGTGTTACAAGGCTGTGTTCTAACCAACTGAGCTAAACAGCCAGCCCCACCTTCAGAATTTCTATACCAGTAGGAAATGTAAAGTGAAGGCGTGTAGAAAAAGACTTACTTTCTATTAAAGCCGGCTACCTGAGATATCACTAACAAGACCCCTTCACATATTGATCTCTAAATAGAAACAATTCCAAACAGCTAGTTAGTGGCAGAACAAAAAAGGAAATATTACTTCATAGCTTCAACTTTAGTCACCTTTCTATTACTCCGCTGCTTCCGACATTGCACAGGACTTTACCTAGAGCGGATTTAATGTCTTTGTTCCTCAGACAGTAGATAACAGGGTTCAAGGTCGGAGGTGCTATACAATAGAACACAGACACCACCACATCTAAAATAGAAGGTACTTCAGAAGCTGGCTTTAAATAAGCAACAGCGCCTGTTGCAAGAAACGTGCTCACAACAGTGAGGTGAGGCATGCAAGTGGAAAAGGCTTTGGACTGGCTCTGTCTGGATGGGAACTTTAACACAGTGGAGAAAATATACACATAGGAGACCGCAATGCAAACTAAACATGAAAAAGCGTAACAGACCCCAATGACCACACTGGCATTAATGATGACGTGCTCTTCAGAGCAAGTGAGCTTTAGTAGTAGGGCAGGGACATCACAGAATGTCCCTGCTGAGTACAAGATTCCCAAGGCCCCTCCATTGAGCGAGGACACAGCCATCAGCTGGACACAGGATCCTCTGCTCATGACAGCTTCATAGTGCAGAGGGCGGCAGATGGCAACATAGTGATCGTAGGACGTCACGGTAAGCTTGCCAGTCTCTGACCCAACCAATAATATCACCAGGAACAACTGCAGCACACACGGCGGGAAAGAGATGGTGTCAGTGAAGGTGGTAGAGTTGAGGATGGATTTGGGAACTGTGGCAGAAATGAGACACAGATCTAAGAAGGACAAATGCCTGAGGAAAAAATACAAAATTAGGGTGTGGAGGCCTTGGTCAAGATTAGGGAGGAGGAGGAGGATTAAACTCTAACATGGCCACTAAGTAGAGCAGCGAGAAGAGCACAGCACGCAAGCCCAGCAGCATCCAATTCTCCATTCATCTCAAAAGCAAGAATTCTGTCATTAGTGTCTGATTTGTCATATTTTAAAATTATAGGCCACCTATTGAGTAAAGAAAAAGTGTTATATTAACATAACAAATAAAATATTGTTTTTTCATTGTTGAGGTGTGTATAGTTTAGCATCAAGGCATAGGCAGAAAGTTCAAAAATACCAAGGTATTTATATTTCTTGTTGACTCAGGTGTAAACCAAGTATGGGTATAACTGTCCAATGTACCTTAGATTTATTGGAAAAGAAAAAAAAAGACACTACTCTCCCTAATTACTTGAAATTATTTTTGAGGAATTTTATTTCTGTTGGGAAATACAGGATTGGCTACGTAAATATAATTGTAACAGAAAGACATTTTATGCAAAATATTATTCTAATTGATATAATTTTCCCATGGATTTGAAGTGACGGATGATATTTCTGCTTGCTGCATATGCAACCTGTTAAAACAGTCACTATTAGGAGGTGATACTATCATTTATTATCCTCTTCCCATTGAAGGATATTAAGGTTGTTTCCCCATTTTTTAAACAAAAAGTTTAATTCTTTGGTGAAAATGTTATTATAGTATTTCTTGTTTCTTTAATGAAGATATCTGGCATAGTACAAAAAAGTAGAAGGCTACTAAAGAGATTTTGACAAACTGATTTTCAAATGTATACAGCTTTTTTCAATGAAAAGAGCAAAACCTGACATTAAGCCAGATGATTAACATAATATTCTAGAAAGGATTTAACAAACAACAAAGACTAAAAAAAAAAAAAAGAAATGTTAACGATATCTACTGCATTTACTAGAGAAGCAGTGTGTCCTCCTATGTCAAAGGCACGCAGGACTTATCATCTCAGACCCCTACACAACCCAGTGTGAGGGAGATCTTTGGCCATATTTTCCCACTTCAGGTCACCCTCGTGTTTACAGCCTCTGTATATTTTACTTTAACACCACTTTAATGACAATTTTTTCACCTCTTTTCTTTCCAGCCTTTTCCCCCCCAATGTTTGAGGCTTTTTCAGTGAATACTAAAATCAAAAAGTAATTTTCTTTAACCTCCATAAGTGAAAGCCATCCTCTGAGACATATGGCTGCAATTGTGTGCTAATTACAGAAATTGTGAGGACTCTTCCATCACCCCTGGAAGCTTCCTTGCCAGCCTTTCCCTGCTCCCAGTCAGACCTCCCAGAGGTCCAGCCCTGAGTTCATCACTGCCACTGTATTGATGGTCTCCCCATGGTGTTTATGTGCGGGGTCACCATGTCATAGTGTTTGTTTTGAAAGCTAAGGAAAATTAAAATACATAATTATCATCCTATTTAGACTCATCTAGCCATGGAAAGACTTTCATTCAGTTTAAGGTTAATTATTATTTGTCTTAATTATTTGACTACTCCAGATTTCACAGTGTTTGTACAACTCAAACAAGAGCAGTATTTACTCATTCTCTTTGTGACAAGGAGTCAGATTTTGAAGGTTCCTGTGCTCCTACTTTGATGTTTCTCCTCTCCACGTGAAAAAATAGTCTTTCCATGAGTTCTTTATGTGGCTTCTACACCTTTCAATGTAGTGATTACTCAACTTTTGACAAGTTCCATTTACTTTATCTCTTATTAAACTGTAATTCCAAGAAGTGGAAACTAAGATATATACAAGTGGCATATGATTTGACCATTGCAGTTTGCTTCTCATAATGTAGACATATTTTTATTAATAAAACCAATATTTGTATTAACATCTGAAAGCCATCCCTACTGTTTTCAAAATCAAACAAAATTATTAACATTTTTAATATAAAATCCTACTATACTTCAATATTATGACTCTATTTGGAGTAGGTTACATTTACAAAAACCCCCAAAGCCAGTATTTTCTATTTTTATCTCATAAAAAAGTAATTTTAAGTCACCTAGTTCTTTTTTTTTTGCTGTTACATATGAAGAGTTAGAATTATTATTTATTTCTTACATCGATCCAATTGAATAATAATAATCTACCAAATTTGAAAAGTACATGAATAAACTGGATCCTTATAAAAATTAGAATCTGTAATAATTTTTATTTTTGTCCATGCTATGTGAAATTTTATCTATTTTTATTCTTTAACAATCATGTTTATCTATAAAAATTTACTGTTTGTTTGTTTATTTATTTATTTATTTTGAACATTCATGAAATACAAAGCTGATTGCCCCCCTCCTGCCCATGTTGTGGGGGCCAGATTCATACTAGGGACATACCCATTACCAGAAATTGCTTTTGTACCCTTTGTCCCCTTCCAATTATTCCCCAACCTCCCTCCCACTCCCCCTCTCCCCTCAACTTCAATTTGTAGCCCTAGGAATGTTCCTTCCCTCTGTTGGATCATGGTACTACTGCGGTCTTTTTTCCTGCTTTCCTTTCTTAGAACCCACAAATGAGTGAGCACATGAGGTATTTATCCCTCTGTGCTTTGCTTGTTTCATTCAACACAAGTTTCTCCAGGTTCACCCAGGTTGTTGCAAATGGGAGTATTTCTTTCTTTTTTATTGCAGAGTAGTATTCCATAGTGTATATATACCACAGTTTCCTTATCCAATCATCTATTAATGTACATTTACGTTGGTTCCATATCCTGGCTATTGTAAAAACAGAGCTGCAGTAAACATTGGAGTGCAAGTATCTCTTCAACATGATGATTTCCATTCCACTGGATATATACCAAGGAGAGGGATTGCTGGATCATATGTAAGATCTATCTGTAGTTGTTTGAGAAACCACCAAATGGTTTTCCAAATTGGTTGTACTAATTTACATTCCCACCAACAGTTCAGTAGTGTTCCCTTCTCTGCACACCCTTGCCAGCATTTGTTATTCAGCATCTTTTTGATCATATTCAGTCTAACTAGAGTGAGGTGGTATCTCAATGTAGTTTTAATTTGCATTTCCCTGATGACTAGTGATGTTGAGCATTTTTTCACATATCTGTTAGCCATTTGTATGTCTTCCTTTGAAAAATATCTATTCAGCTCCTTTTCCCATTTTTTAATTGAGTCATTTATTTTTTTACTGTATAATTGCTTGAGTTCTATGTATATTATGGATACTAGTCCCTTGTCAGATGCATAGTGGGCAAAAATTTTCTCCCACTCTGTAGGTTGTCTTTTCACTATGTTGATTGTTTCTTTTGCTGTGCAGAAACTTTTGAGTTTGATATAGTCCCATTTGTTTATTTTCTCTTTTGCTGCTTATACTTTTGGGCTCATGTTCATAAAGCCTGTGCCCTGAACGAATTGCTGAAATGTTTCACCTACATTTTCCCTTAGTAATTTTATGGTTTTGGGTCTGATACCTAGGTCTTTAATCCATTTTGAGTTGATTTTAGTGTATGGTGAGAGACACTTATCTAGTTTCATTCTTCTGCATATATAAATATCCAGTTTTCCCAGTACCACATTTTGAAGAGGCAATCTTTTCCCCAATGTAGATTTTTGTTGCCTTTGTCTAATATCAGATGGCTATAAGCCTGAGGAGTGATTTTTGGGTCCTCTATTCTACTCCACTTGTCTGAATGTCTATTTTTATACCAGAACCATGCTGTTTTGATTACAACAGCTTTGTAGTATAATTTGAAGTCAGGCAGAGTTATGCCTCTGGCATTATTTTTATTTTATTTTATTTTTTTGCTAAGGGTTGCTTTGGCTATTTGGGGTCTTTTGTTTTCCCAAATGAAAGGTAAGATTGTTTTTTCCATTTCTGTGAAGAATGTCGTGGTATTTTGATGGGATTGCATTGAATCTGTAGATCACTTTGGGTAGTATAGACATTTTCACAATTTTAATTCTTCCAATTCAGGAGCATGGAATATATTTCCATCTTTTTGTGTCTTCTTTAAATTCTTTCAGAAGTGGTTTGTAATTCTCATTGTATAGGTCTTTAACCTCCTTGGTTAAATTGATCCCTGGGTATCGTAATTTTTTGGTGACAATTGTAAATGGGCTAACTTCCTTTATTTCTCTTTCTGCTAATTCATTATTTGAGTATATAAATGCTACTGATTTCTGGGCATTTATTTTGTATCCTGCAATGTTACTGAAGTCATTAACCAGCTGTAAGAGTTTTTTGATAGAGTCTTTAGGTTTTTCTATATATAGTATCATGTCATCTGCAAATAGGGAAAGTTTGACTTCATCTTCTCCAATCTGGATTCCCTTATTTCTTTCTCTTGCCTGATTGCTCTAGCTAGTACCACCCGCACTGTATTGAATAGAAGTGGTGAGAGTGGACAGCCTTGTCTTGTTCCTGTCCTTAAAGGGAAGGCCTTCAATTTTTCCCCATTCAGAGTAATACTGGAAGTGGGCTTGTCTTAAGTGGCTTTTATTGTGTTAAGATATTTTCCTTCTATACCTAATTTCTTGAGAGTCTTTATCATGAAGGAATGTTGAATTTTGTCAAATGCTTTTTCAGCATCTATTGAGATAATCATATGGTCTTTGTCCTTGAGCTTGTTGATGTGATGTATCATATTTATTGACTTTTATATGTTGAACCATCCTTGCATCCCTGGGATGAATCCCAATTGATCATAGTGTATAATTTTTTTAATATGTTGCTGTATTCTAATGCTAATATTTTGTGGAGGATTTTAGCATCTAGGTTCATCAAGGATATTGCTCTGTAATTCTCTTCTTTTTTTGTGTCTTTATCTGGTTTTGGTATCAGAGTTATGTTGGCCTCATAAAAGGAGTTTGGGAGAGTAGAGTCTGGTTCAATTGTTTGGAACAGTTTCATGAGAATTGGTATAAACTCCTCTTTAAAAGTTTGATAGAATTCAGCTGTAAAGCCATCTGGACCTGGGCTTTTTTTTGTTGGAAGATTGCTAATTACTGCTTCAATCTCCTTGCTTGTTATTGGTCTGTTCAGGTTTTCTATCTCTTTTTGGTTCAGTGTTGGTAATTTATATGTGTCTAGAAACTTATCCATAGCTTTCAGATTTTCAAATTTGTTGTCATACAGTTTTTTATAATAGCCTCTAATGATTCTTTGTATTTTTGTGTTGTCAGTTGTAACGTCTCCCTTTTCATTTCTGATTTTTCTTATTTGGGTCTTCTCTCTTCTTTTTCTTTTTCTTTCTTTCTTTTTTGTTAATCTAGCTAACTGTGTGTCTATTTTGTTTATCTTGACAAAAAAAAAACAACTTTTAGTTTTGTTACCCTTTTCTATTGTTTTTTGGGTCTCTATTTCATTTAGTTCTGCTCTGATATTATTTCTATCCATCTACTGCCTTTAGGTTTTGATTATTGCTGTTTTTCAAGTTCCTTGAGGCATAGCGTTAGGTCATTTATTCGGAGTCTTTCCATTTTTTTATATTAGCACTTACTGCTATAAATTTCCCTCTTAGTACTTCTTTTGCAGTATCTCACAAGTTTTGGTATGATATATATTTATTTTCATTAGTTTCCAGAACTTTTTTGATTTCTTGTTTAATTTCTTCTTGGACCCATAGGTCATTAAGGGGCCTATTATTTATTTTCCATGTATTTTTTATATCTTCCAGTGATTTGCTTATTGTTTACCTTCAGTTTTAGTCCATTGTGGTCTGAAAAGATTGTTGGAATGATTTCATTTTTTAAAAATTTGCCAAGATTAGATTTGTTACCTAATATGCAGTCTATCCTGGAGAATGTACCATGATCTGGTGGGAAGAACGTGTATTCTTTAGCTGTTGGATCAAATGTTCTGTATATATCTGCCAAGTCCAGTTGGTTTGGGGTGTAGATTAAATCCTGTGTCTCTTTGTTGACTTGTTGCCTGGAAGTCCTGTCCCATACTGAGAGAGGGATGTTCAGGTCACCCACTATTAATGTATTAGGTCCTATCTCCTTCTTTAGGTCTGAGAGTGTTTGCTTGACATATCTGGGTGCTCCATTATTGGGTGCATATATGTTTATAATTGTTATGTCTTCTAGCTGGATAGTTCCCTTTATCATTATATAATGGCCTTCTTTATCTTTTTAATGTTTCTTGGTTTGAAGTCTATTTTGTCCAATATAAGAATAGCTACTCCTGCTTGTTTTTGGTTTCCATTTGCATGGTATATCTTTTTCCATGCCTTCACTTTTAGTCTATGAGTGTCTTTACAGGTGAGGTGGGTCTCTTGAAGACAATGCACACTTGGGTCTACCTTTTTAATCCAGTCTGTTAGTCTGTGTCTTTTGAGTGGGGAGTTTAGTCCATTCACATTTAGAGTAGTTATTAAAAAGTGCTGTTTAATTCCTATCTTTTAATTGCTAATTAGGTGGTTTAAATATCTTTTGATCATTATTTCAGTTTTTATTTCTCTTCTCCAATGTGACTTGAGGATTTAAGGTGGAATGGTTTAGCTTCTTTCTCTTTCTTGCTGGTATTTTTGTCTTAATTGTGGGTTTTGCTCTTGCTTGTGGATTTGTGATGATGGTCACCATTATTCAGAATCCAGATGAATGACTCCCTTCAGAATTTCTTGCAGGGCTGGTCGTGGAAATAAACTTTGTCTGGGAAATACACTTTTTCTGCTTCATTTCTGAAGGAGAGCCTTGCTGGGTAAGAATTCTTGGCTGGCAGTTTTTTGCCCTTAGTATTTTGAATATATTGTTCCATTTTCTTCTGGCCTATAGGGTTTCAGTTGAGAAGTCTGCTGTTACTTTGATGGGGGTTCCCCTATAAGTGACCTGATGCTTTTCCCTTGCTGCTTGTAGAATTCTCTCTTTGTATTTGAGCTTTGCAAATTTAACTATAATATGTCTTGGGGAGGATCTTTTTGGGTTGAATCTGTGTGGTGACCTTTGAGCTTCTTGGATCTGAAGGTCTGTATCTCACCATACATCTGGGAAGTTTTCTGCTACTGTTTCCTTGAGTAGGTTTTCAATACCTTTTCCCTTCTCCTGCCCTTCAGGAATTCCCTCAAGTCAGATGTTAGAGCGCTTGAGATTGTCGCTATCTCTCTTAGCTTTTCCTCATTATTTTAAATTCCTTTTTCTTTTTTTTTGTCTGCCTGAGTTATTTCAAAAAGACCATCTTCAAGCTCTGAAATTCTTTCTTCTGCTTGTTCTACCCTGCTGCTCAAGCTCTCAGTTTTTTTTTTTTTTTTTTATTTCATTGAGTGAAACTTTCATTTCTAGAAGTTCTGCTACACTCTTTTTTATGGTATTAATCTCTTTGTAGATTTCCTCCATATTCTGAATGTTTTTTCTTGTTTCATTGTGTTCTCTAATTGAGTCTTCCTTTATATCTTCAAGTTTTCTTAAGATCATTACTTGAAATTCTTTTCAGACATTTCAAGGATTCCCTGTTCCATGGAGTCTGACTTTGGGGCATTACTGTATCCATTCGGTGGTGTCATTTCTTCTTTATTGTTTGTACTTCTAGCGTTTTTTTGCTGATGCTTGGTCATTTGGTAGGGGGTTTGCTTCTTCTATTATGCTGAGGTTGGCTGTGTAGTGGCCTTGGTTGCTACTGCGGGGGGTGGGGGGTGAACTGTATTTGTTTGAAAGTAGGTGTGGTGGTGGTTATGTTAAACCAACTTGGTTCCCGTTCGAGACTCCGTGGTCGTAGAATGAGCCCCTAATGCATGGGGTCCTGCTGGGCCAAACTCAGTGGGTTGGATCCTTAGGCTTGCTCTCCCCCCGGGTCTGAAGTGGGATGAGGGGCCACAGGGAGCCATGCGGTTCTGCTGGCTGGATGTTGCCAGCAGGATAATTTGCATGGTGCCAATTCAGGGTGGCAGGGCAGGGCCTGGAGCTCCCACATGCCTGGGTCCATGGTGGTGGGTTGAGGGGCCATGTGGAGCCACAAGGTTCTGCTGGCTGGCTGGCTGGTGCCAGCCGGCTCACCTGCACGATGCTGGTTCGAGGCGGCAGGGCCATCACCAGTTCTAAGCAGCATATTAATAGGAAAATAAAATCAAATTTTAATGTTGAAATATGTGCATATGTAAATAAAATAATTTAAAATATTTAATAGATGCCCAACATGAACCTTTCTGTCACGTCCCTGAACTTTAGACAAGACCTCTATCAAACCCACTTACAGAAATAAGAACCTATTTTTTTAATACCCTGATATCATACTTTGTTTTCCAGGGTAACAAATTAATAGCAAAAATTTCTGAAAATGGCAGAGGAAATAGCAACTAACAAGAAATAGGCATTAAATTTATTTTATTTCTAATTTAAAGCAAAGGATAATAACATAAAAGACAGAGGACCAAAAGGAATGAGAAAATGAACTGAAAATGTGATGTGGTTTTATGAGGTTAAAAAAAGATGTGAACCTCAGATGAAGAATCAACTAGTTTCAAGCAAAAGGTGCTGAGAAACAGTATCATGTGCTTCAAAGATTTTCCTGAAGTGACTAAGAAAATAATCTTTATTACAACAGCAGTGGTGAATTATAAGGGGAAAAAGTGAGCAGTGCACCAGGATCAGAAATTGGGTCATATGAGATTAAGGAACAGCTAAGCACATTAGGTATACACTTTCCATAATTTGGCAATCATAGTCTGGGGTAAATAAATAACAATTTATTATGTTGAACAGTGGTGCATGCAATTACATAACATGAACACTGAACACACTATTTCATAAATTCAAAGATATAAGTGGAAATAAAGAAATGTAAAGAGAAGAGATAGAGAGAGGAACACATTGCTTGGGGAGAATGAGGTAGTGCAGGAACAAAGTATTTTGGAGGATACAGAACACTTGATACAGAAAAAGCAATTTTTCATCTGGAACCGAATGTAAGCAGACCATTTAAATATTTTATCTCTCTATCTCTCTGTCTATCTCCATCTCTACCTCCATTAACTAAAAGAGTTAGCAAGAATGGACAGAGCTTTTCCAGGACAATCTTCATAGAACCCATTCATTTCAGTAAAAGTGATTTTCTGAGGAGTAAATTAAAAAGTAATTTAAAGTTGAAAAGACTCATAAACAAAGGAAAATTTCCCACTATTTTTGCAAACTTTGGGTGTGTTTGCTGGAGAAAGACAGCACTGGCTCTAGCTTTACAGCAATAATGAAGAGCCTGACTCATAACAACGTGAACAAAATAACAAATCACTTACCTGGATCTTAAGGCCACCTGTTTCACCTGCTGAGGCATATAAAACTTACAGCCATGTTACAAACCATGAGAGCTAGTTCCAAACTAGCAAATCATCCATCGTGGTTTCTCTGTCATCAACCTGTGTGCTGTATGGAGACAGACGGAAAGAGAGAGAGAAGAGGAGACAGCAGTCGTATGGCATCTTTACAGTTTTCGATGTTTCTGTTATCAAGTAAGGTCAATAAGAACTACATATACAGAAAAAGAATGGTAAGAATGATTTCCCAAAGGTTTCTAGATTTCAATATAATTTCAGGGGAGAAGGAAGGAAAAATAAAATATCTAAGTAATTTAGGGCTTCTTATCTCTTCACAGTTTTGTTATAAAAAGAAAGTTCTGTCTTCAAGTCATAGCAAGAGCCAGAGAACACTGTAAATGTTTTCCCGTGTGTTCCCAGATTTCTGTTTCAAGCCCCACCCCTAGCCCTACCCCATTCAAACTCCTGATGACTTTGATTGAGTACCTCTCCTCTACACATCAGTATTGGTTTCTTTTGTGGAGTCTCCAAGTTCTAGGAGGGTGCTTGAGGTCTTATGTTTCTGGCAATTAACTTCCTAAGAAGAGGTAAATCTTTTAAAGCAGTAACAAATGGAACTTCATAGACTACATGGGAGTCTCCTGGGATATCAGACTTTTAGCTGTGCGTAATTTTCATTTCTCAGATTCCAAATCCTTGGAGACCCTTCTCTTAAGTCCCATTTTAGATCTGATAATTAATGCCACTCCCCATACCTCCAATGAAACAAAAGAGATCTCTCTGTGTCTCATTAGAATAAACTCTCCATTGACCTTTAAATTATTTCTTATATGTGACTATTGAATCCTAAGATATTCTTTTGCTTCTAAAGCATGGAATAACTTAAATTTAATTCTACATCTATGAAATCTTTAAATGGAGTCTAATAATTTCAGTTAAGTTCTAATAGGAACAATAAGAGACACAGTCCTCTGACTTTGGATCTATAACATGGGTTTTACTTTTTTTTAAAGTATAAGACATCATACTTTTTGTTATCTTTTTAAAAAATTTTTATTGGTTATGCATATTCGTGGAGTACGTAGCTTACGATCAACACTTGTGTCCAAGATCAATACTTTTAGCATGCCCATTACCACAAATTGTGATTATTCCCCATGTCCCCCACCCAATTAATCCCCAACCTCCTTCTCTCCCCTCTCCCACTCCACTACACAATTCTAGGTATGTTCTCTCCCTCTGCAAGTCCAGCACACCACAGTGGCCTTTCTTTCCTTCCTTCTTTCTCTCTTAGCTCCCACTTATGAGAGAGAACATGTGGTATTTTTCCCTCTCTGCCTGATTTATTTCACCCAACATAATTTTCTACAAGCTCATCCATTTTACTGCAAGTGGCAGAATTTCATTCTTTTTTATGGCAGACTAGTATTCCATGGTGTATATATACACCACATTTTCCTTATCCAGTCATCCATCGGTAGACATTTAGGTTGGTTCCACAGCATGGCACTGGCATAAAAATAGACACTCAGACAAGTGGAACAGAATAGAGAAACCAGAAATCAACCCACAGACTTATAGCCAATTGATAATTGACAAAGGCAACAAAAACGTTGGGGAAAAAACTTCCTCTTCAATAAGTGCTGCTTGGAAAATTGGATATCCACATGTAGAACAAAATTAGATCAAAATCAACTCCAAATGGATTAAACACTTAAGTATAAGACCCAAAACTATAAAACTACTAAGGGAAAATAGAGTGGAAACACTTCAGGAACTAGGACTGGGCACAGACTTTATGAACAAGATCCCAAAAGCACAAGCAACAAAATAAAAAATAAGTAAATGGGACTATATCAAACTAAAAAGCTCCTGCACAGCAAAGGAAACAACCAACAGAGTGAAACAACAACCTACACAGTGAGAGAAAATATTTGCAAACTATACATCTGACAAGGAATTAACATCCAGAATATATGAAGAACTCAAGCAAATGTACAGTAAAAAAAAAAAAAAAAAAAAAAAAAAAAAAAAAAACCCAAAACAAACAAAAAATAACCCAATTAAAAAATGGGCAAAGGAGGTGAATAGACATTTTTCTAAGGAAGACATACAAATGGCTAACATGCACTTAAAAAAAATGCTCAACATCACTAATCACCAGGGAAATGCAAATTAAACCACATTCAGTAATTGCATCACCCCAGTTAGACTGGCTATGATGAAAAAGACAGAGGATAACATGCTGGAGAGGATGTGGAGAAAAGGCGGGACACTCCTACACCATTGCTGGGACTGTAAATTAGCACAACCACTATGGATAACAGTATGCAGGTTTCTCCATGCGATCCAGCAATCCTACTGCTGGATCCTACTACCATATTGAAAGGATACCTTCACTCCCGTGTTCATCACAGCTCTATTTACAATAGCCAAGATATGGAACTTTGTTATCTTTCTCTTACTCTCTCCCTGGATTCAAGTCAGTTTTCAGTGAAGATAAGCTCCCTAATGGCCAGAGATGCCTCGGTAGGACGTTCCCAAGAGGACTTAATTCCTAACGTCTGTAGCAGTTCTCAAGTGCTATCAGTAGAATCCTTATGAGCATCATAAGAGACACAGTTCCTCTTAAAAGCCACGTAAAAATGCAACTCAGCAGGGTCTTCTCCAGTCTGGGGATAAAGTAGGGTTTATTTTCATAGTTTGATCTTGGGAATATTGTCTTATCTTCTAGGAGAGACATAAATTTCCTCTCATTTGTCTCTGGTTTTGCTTTCAATTATTGCTTCTCCATATATCCTGAACAGCATACCCTCCATGTTGTCTACATCTTGTTTCTATCATCTAGCAACTTCTTTTTTACAGCCCACATTCATTACGGAGTTGATGTTTAAATGATATCTTCTTCGTCATTTCCTAACATCCTCAATGCATTTTGTAAAAACCATAGGGACTATCATCATATAAACTTTTGAATTGACTTACCAATTTCAAAAACATTTGCAACGATTTTGGTTGGGATTGAATCTAGATCAACATAGAGAATATTGTCATTATAATGATATTGAGTATTTTGACCTTCTCTACGGGAAACTCCAACTTTAGCCTCCCTCTTTCCTCTAGCCACTAATCCCTACCTTACTCCTCTCTCTGCTTAAGACCCCAGTCTCTGTCCCTTTCTTCCTATCACCCCTAACCTTTTTTACCTCAGACCCATCTATTTCTGGGACCCCCTTCTATGACCTTTTTTATTCAGAGACCCCTCCTACCTTGTGTCCGTACTCCACGAGACCCCCAGTCCCAGACCCCATCCTAATCTTAGGACCCTCCTGTCTGAAACCTCTCCTTCTATGACCCTCATTTCCTTCCAACTCCCCATCAATCCCAGGGATCCTGAGGCCCAGAATCAAGGTTCCTCCCATGTCTTCATGCCTTTGCTTCCATGGGCTCTTCTTCCTCTCAGGCCAGGGGTCCAACCAATCTCTCTCCAAGACTGTGACTCCACAATGCCCATGAGGCCTCCTCACCACCCACCCCTTTCCCCTTCTCTCTGCCTCTTCCATCCTGACACGTCCATCCCCACCCCCATCTCCTCCTTCCCCTGCACCCACCCCCACCTCTGCTGCTCCTTCTGAGCACCGGCTCCTCTCCCTGCCCTGCTCCCAATTGTAAAAACCAATAGAACTTTACAGAGCAAAGGGTAAACCTTAATGGATGCCAAATTTATTAAAATAACAGAGGAGGTTGGATTATCCCAGGATGAAATACAGAATGTGACAAAAGATATGTAAATATTACAAATGTATTAATTGATCTCACTGAAGTGGGTAAGGGAAATATTGCTGATATAAGCAATTTTGGAAGTCGTTGGAGTCCATAAAATTAATTAAGAACAAAATTGTAGATGAGCACTGTGCTCTAGTTGATAAAGTTTTTTCCCATTGTCACTATATTTCTGTAACTGCTATACATAAGTAAATGGATAGTGTTTTGAGGGAGCCAGGTTTTCACTGTTGGAGTAGGAGTTCACATATAAACAAGGAGAAGAGGCTAGAGTGACACATGTTATAATGGATTAGAGATGGTGGCACAAATATAAATTCATGTTTAGTTTAATGTAGATAAAGATGGTTACATATAGAAATACTTTTGGACATTTTATACATGCAGATTAGTATCATATGCAAATGTTCTTGCTCTGTCAGTTGAAAGGACCTACAGGGCAATGACACACCAGTAGCAATGAGCACACCCAAGGTCTGAATCTTGGCTTCTGATACCATCTTACGATCAAAGGACAGGAAACTATCTGATTCTAGAGCCATGTCAGGAAATACACAAGATAAGCCTGGAGAATCATGCATGTTTTTAAGCTACAAAATAATGAAGCAGTCAACAAAGATACCAAATAAATAAATAAATAAATAAGCCCCATAATGATGGGGATATTTTAGAAAGACACAGGAGTCAACTTAAAGAGTTCCCAATGTCCAAAGGTGAAGTAGCTTGAACAATAAACCAAATAACGTAGTACCGAATTATATCGTGAAGAATATAATAGATAGTTGCAGTCTATACTGATATGAATGAATGAATAAATGGTAGAAGAGATAAATCTCCCATGCAGAATCCTGAGTATTTTATTCCTGCGATGTTATGTAAATGATTTCTCATTCCTTATTTTGTAGGTTATACATAGTGTCTTCCTTCTGAAGAGCAGCGTGTAGAAAGGTGGGGAAATAAGTAAATTTACCACTGTGAAACCTGAAAAACTAACTAAGCAGGGTAACTAACATCAACAGTGATAAGGTGTGTTGATGATATGTACCCTGGTAAGATGGGATGAAAATGACACTTAACTTTTGTTGTCTCTTACCCAAGAACATCAATAAAACAGTCCAATCTTGAGAAAAACACCAGACAAATCTCAGCTGATGGAAATTCTACAAAATTCCTGAACAATACTTCTTCAATTCTCAAGGTTATCAGAAACAAGGAAAATCTGAAAAATGTAATATAAATGTAAATGTAATATAGTACACTAGATAGCAATATGAGATATAAAAATGGCAAGTAATTAATTTTAAAATTCAATGAAAGTACGGTTTTTAATTCATAATAACGCATCAATAGTTATGCATAGATTGCAACAGATGTACCATACTAATAATGTAAGATGCTAATATTAAGGGAAACTAGATATGTGGTTTATGTAAACTTTCCAAATTATGTTAGCAATGATTCTGTAAATATAAAACTATTATAAAAATTTATTTAAAAATAAGTATCTTGTTATTAACTTGGTCAACCTATTTTCCCCTAAATTCTAGTGACCACTGATCTGCTTTCTGTCTTTCTCTTTTCTAGGAAGACATTTAATTAGAATCACCCAATATGTAGTCTTTCAGACTTGTTTTTTTACTTACCAAAATGTATTCAAGATTTATTCATGTTGTTATGTGAAATTAATAGTTCATGACTTTTTATTGCTGAATAATATCTATTGTATGGTTGAACTACTCTTTGTTTATTCATTCATCTATTGAAAAACTACTTAGTTGATTTTAGTTTTTGGTGATTATAAATAAAACTGCTCTAAACATTCATATGCAGGGTTTGTTTGAACATAAGTTTTAAATCATTTGGGTAAGTGTCTAGGGACCATATTGCTGGGCCATATGATAAGTCCATGTTCAGTCTCTCCAGGAGAGAAGCTTCCCTTCTGAATATGATGGACTAGGAAAGAAACCTTTCTGGACTGTTTCTCTTCTTTGAAAGAAAGCAGATATGAAACTTATACATAATACAAAAAGTAAACACCTGAAAATGCTTGAAAATAAACAGTTGTAGAATCTGGCACAGAACTGATGCTCACTTGGAGAAGCAAAGTAAAGAAGAATAAGGAAGTGAGTTAACCAGTGAGTTTCTTCCATCACAGCTTTTAGTGTTGGGATATGTGCAATTTTTACAGCAACACAGAGAGGTGAGCTTATAACACTTGAGAAGATAGTTATGGAAACACCCATAATCTTTCTGGGTTGGAACTATGAACATTGAGTAAATTTTTAAAGTGAAAGACAAAGAGAGTAGGCCAAATGCTGTCTACCACATCTCTGACTTGCCTCTGAATCTCATATGCACTGAATGACTCAAAGGAGTCCAGCCAAAACAAGATCAAAAACTGAAGCTGCTGCATATTAAACATGTGGCAGTTCAAGAACACTCAAGAAATTACCTGCTAATAAGTAGAAACACTTATTAAAAAAGAATGCAGAATATTCACAATTTAGCATTCATAATATTCAGGATGTAATCCAGTAGAAATTGAATTAAAACAAAAAGTCATCAATATGAAGTCATTATAAAAATTATGCTTTAAAAAAACCTTATATATATATATATATAATTGAGGCCTGGGTTCTGGACAAGATGGCAGAGTAGTCAGTGTTGCTTGCTCCCACAGAACAACCAATTTGCAACTATTAAGGAGCAATGACAGAAGGCCTGAGACATGTGCCAGAACTGGCAGGAACTGCGTGCCACGGGACCCCAGTCCAGGTTGCTCCCCACCACTTTGAGAGACTTGAGAATTTCTGGGCCCCCACACCACAAGCCAGCCACGATGTAAAAGGCAGGCAGTGTGGGACTGCTAGCCTGGGCGGGTCCCCACTGCTGGGAGAGACTTAAGAGCCTTCGATCCCCAACACCCCAAGCCAGCTGTGCTAGAGAAGGCATGCAGGGTGGGATCACCAGCTTCGGCCATTCCCTGCTGCTGGGAGACACTTTAGAGAGCTGGGGCCCCCAACCCCCAAGCCAGCCACGCCAGAGAAGGCAGGCAGGGTAAGACCTCCAGCCCAGGCTGGTTCCTGCTGCTGGGAGAGACTTAAGAGCCTTGGGGCCACCACACCCTGAGCCAGCTGCACTGGAGAAGGCAGATAGGGCAGGACCTCCAGTCCAGGCTGGTCCCCACTGCCAAGAGAGGCTTAAGAGTCTCAGGGCCCACACGCCCTGACCTAGCCATACTGGAGAAGGCAGGTTGGGCAGGACCTCCAGTGCAGGCCTGTCCTCACCACTGGGAGAGACAAAAGAGCCTCTGAGCCACCACACCCTGAGCCAGTTGTTCCAGAACAGGCAGGCACCATGGGACCCCCAGCCCAGGGTAGATCCTGCTTTCAAGAATAGGCAGTCCCTTCAGGATCCAAGCCAGACATCAGGTTGAAAAGAGTGAATTGTGATACTCACTGCCACAATGAAAAAACACCAAAGGAAAGATACCAGAAATGCATAAAATGAAGAAAACATATCACCATCAAAGGGAAATAATAACTCTCAAGCACTAGATCATATAGAACAGGAAGTCTTTGAAATGACTGAGAAGTAATTTAGAGTAACAATTCTAAGGAAACTAAATGAGATACAAGAAAACTCAGTTACATAACACAATGAAATGAGAAAACATATACAGGATCTGAAAGAAGAAAAGTACAAAGATATCAATGCCTTGAAAAAGAATGTAGCAGAGCTTGTGGACCTGAAGGATTCATTCAATAAAATAAAAAACACAACAGAGAGTTTAACCAGCACACTAGAACAAGCAGAAGAGAATTTCTGTCCTTGAAGACAGGCTGTTTGAATTAACACAGGCAGACCAGAAAAAAGAAAAAAGAACTTAAACAATTGAAGAAAATCTAAGAGAAATAACAGACAACCTTAAGCACTCAAATATCTGAATCATGGGTATTCCAGAAGTGGAGGAAAAAGGAAAAGGCATTGAAAACCTATTCAATGAAAGAATAGCAGAAAATTTCCCAGGTATAGGGAAAGTCATGGATCTTCAGATTCAGGAAGACCAAAGATCTCCAAACACGTTCAACCCAAAAATGTCCTCTGCAAGACATGTGATAATCAAACTGGCAAATTCAAAGACAAAGAGAGAATCTTAAAAGCTGCAAGAGAGAAGCAGCAAGTCACCTACAAGGGAGCACCAATCAGACTAACATCAGACTTTTTATCAGAAACCCTAAATGCCAGAAGAGAAAGGGATGATATATTAAAAAAAACACTAAAGGACAAAAATTGCGAGCTAAGAATACTTTACCCAGCAAGGCTACCCTTCCAAAATGAAGGACAAATAGTATATTTCTCAGACAAACAAAAACTGCAGGTGTTCACTACCATACAATCAGCCCTACAAGAAATTCTCAAGGAAGTACTGGGCTTGATACCTCAAAAATAACCATCACTGCCATGAATACTCAAGAAAGAACAATACTTACTGACACCAAAATTAGTAACAAAAGAGAAAAAAAAAATTTATCACCCCAAGAAACCAGCAAATACGGAAGACAAACAGAAAATTAGAAAGAAAGAAACAAAAGGTACTTAAGACATCTAAACAAAAATTAGTAAAATGCTAGTAGTAAATCAACACCTTTCAATGATAACTGTAAATGTAAAGGGATTAAATTCCCCATTCAAAAGACACAGACTGACTGGCTTAAAAAGATGGACCCAACAATATGCTGCCTTCAAGAGACTCACCTGACTTGTAAAGACACAAAAAGACTAAGAGTGAAAGGATAGAAAAAGATATATCATGCAAATAGAAATGAAAAGTGAGCTGGAGTAGCTATTCTTATATCAGGTAAAATAGACTTAAAGCAAAAACCATAAATAGTGACAAAGAAGGCCACTATATAATAATAAAAGGATCTATCCATCAAAAAGACATAATAATCATAAATATATATACAACCAACGTTGGAGCTGCCATATTTATAAAGCAAACACTATTAGATCTAAAGAATGAGACAGACACTAACACCATAATAACAAGAAACCTGACCACCCCACTCTTATCATTGGACAGATCATCAAAGCAAAAAATCAATAGAGAAACACAATGTCTAAATGACACTTTAGACCAATTGGTCTTGGCAGATATCTACAGAACATTCCATCCAACAACCTCAGAATATTCATTCTTTTCATCAGCACATGGAACATTCTCCAGGATAGACCACATGTTAGGTCACAAATCAAGTCTCAACAAATTCAAAAAAATTGGAATTATTCCATGTATTTTTTCTGATCACAATGGATTAAAATTAGAAATCAATAATAAATGAAACACTGGAAACTATACAAACACATGGTAATTAAACAACATTCTACTTAATGACAGGTGGGTCCAAGAAGAAATTAAACATAAAATCAAAACATTTCTGAAACTAATGAAAATAATGACACATCATACCAAAACCTGTGGGATACTGCAAAAGCAATATGACAGGGGAAATTTATCACATTAAATGCTTAGTTCAGAAGAATGGAAAGATGGCAAATAAACAACATAACACTTCACCTTAAAGATCTAGAAAAACAAGAACAACCCAAACCCAAAGTTAGCAGATGGATAAAATAATTAAGATCAGAGCAGAACTAAATGAAATAGAAACCAGAAAGACAATACAAAAGATCAATGAAACAAAAAGTTGGCTTTTTGAAAAGATAAATAAAATTGACAAAGCTTTAGCAACATTAACTAAGAAAAGAAGAGAGAAGACCCAAAAAACAAAAATTAGACTTGAAAAAGGTGATATTACAACTGATACCTCTGAAATACAAGGAATCATTAGAGACTACTATAAACAAGTATATGCCAAAAAATTTGAAAATCTGGAGGAAATGGATAAATTTCTGTACACACACAAACTACCAAAACTAAGGCAAGAAGATATAGAAAATCTGAACAGATCAATAACAATAAAAGAGATTGAAACTTTTATCAGAAGGCTCCCAACAAAGAAAAACCCAGGATTGGACAAGTTCACTGCAGAATTCTACCAAACCATCAAAGAGGAACTGATACCAAATCTCTACAAACTGTCCCAAAAGACTGAAATGGAGGCCATTCTCCCAGAATCATTCTATGAGGCAAACATCACCCTGATACCAAAATCAGACAAAGATACATCAGAAATAGAAAACTACAGGCCAATATCCTTGACAAATACAGATGCAAAAATCCCCAATAAATACTGGTTAACAGAATACAGCAACACATACACAAAATTATACACCATGATCAAGTGGGATTCATCCCAGGGATGCAAGGTTGGTTCAAAATATGCAAATCAATAAATGTGATACATCACATTGATAAAAGCAAAGACAAAGACCATATGATCATCTCTACAGATGCTAAAAAAGCATTTGACAAAATTCAACATCCTTTCATGATAAAGACTCTCTACAAATTCGGCAAAGATGGAAAGTATCTTGACATACTTACAGCCATATGTGATAAGCCCACTGCCAAAATCATCCTGAATGGGAAAAAGCCAAAAGCTTTTCCCTTAAGAACAGTAACTAGAAAAGGATGCCCTTCTCACCACTCCTATTCAACAGAGTCTTGGAAATATTAGCCAGAGCAATCAGAGAAGAGAAGGAAATAAAGGGCATCCAGACTGGAAAGGATGAACTCAGACTGTCCCTGTTTGCAGATGATATGATCCTATATATTGAACAGCCTAAAGCCTCTATAAAAAAAAAAACTTGTAGAGTTCATAAATGATTTCAGCAAAGTTGCAGGATGCAAAATCAACACACAAAAATCAGTAGCATTTCTATACTCCAACAGTGAACACACAGAAAAAGAAATCAAGAAAGCTAGCCCATTTACAATTGTCACCAAAAAAATAAAATACTTAAGAATAAAGCTAACCAAGGATGTGAAGAATCTCTACAATGTGAACTACAAACCACTGTTGAAAAAAATTAAAGAGGACACAAGAAGATGTAAAGATACCCATGCTCTGGGATTGGAAGAATTAACAATATGAAAATGTCCATATTGCCCAAAGTGATCTATAGATTCAATGCAATCCCCATCAAAATTCCAATGACATTTTTCTCAGAGATAGAAAAAACTATCCAGACATATATATGGAATAAGAAAAGACTATGCATAGCTAAAGCAATCCTGAGCAAAAAAACAATGCTGGAGGTCTAACACTACCTGACTTTAAATCATATTACAAAGGTATAAGAACACAAACAGCATGGTACTGGCATAAAAACAGACACATGGATCAGTGGATAGAATAGAGAACTCAGAAATTAACCCATATGACTACAGCCATCCTATTTTTGACAAAGGCAGCAAGTCTACATACTGGGGAAGAGACTGCCTTTTCAACAAATGGTGCTGGGAAAACTGGATACTCATATGTAGGAGATGAAACTAGACCTGTACCTCTCACCATATACCAAAATCAACTCAAAATGGATTAAAGAATTAAATATACACTCGGAAACAATAAAACTCCTTAAAGAAAACATAAGGGAAACACTGCAGGAAGTAGGAGCAGGTACGGACTTCATGAATATGACCCCAAAGCACAGGCAACTAAAGGAAAAATAGACAAATGGGATTATATCAAAGTAAAAAGCTTCTGCACAGCAAAGGAAACAATCAACAGAGTAAATAGACAACCAACAGAGTGGGAGAAAATATTTCAAAATATACATCTGACAAAGGATTAATATCCAGTATGTACAAGAAACTCATACATCTTTACAGCAAAAAAAAAAAAAATCCAATTTAAAGATGGGCAAGGGAACTGAATAGGCACTTCTCAAAGGAAGATATACAAATGGCCAACAGACACATGAAAAAATGCTCAACATCACTCAGCATTCAGGAAATGCAAATCAAAACCACTTTGAGATACCATCTCACTCCAGTTAGGATGGCTAGTATCCAAAAAACCGTGAGTGATATATGCTGGAGAGGTTGTGGAGAAAAAGGAACTCTCATACACTGTTGGGGGGACTGCAAAATGGTGCAGCCTTTATAGAAAATGGTATGGAGGTTTCTCAAACAATTACAGATAGATCTACTATATGACCCAGCTATCCCACTGCTGGGAATATACCCAGAGGAATGGCAATCATCATGCCAAAGGGATACCTGTATTCCAATGTTTATTGCAGCACTATTTACAATAGCCAAGAGTTGGAACCAGCCCAAATGTCCATCATCAGATGAGTGGATAAGAAACTGTGGTATAGCTACACAATGGAGTACTACTCTGCTATATAAAAGAATGAAATACAACATGGATGGAGTTAGAGAAAATTATATTAAGTGAAACAAGTCAGGCAGAGAAAGAGAAACTCCACGTGTTCTCACTTATTTGTGGGAACTAAAAATAACTAAATAAATAAATAAACATACAAAGAAAGAAAGGGGGGGCAGGAAGAAGACACAACAATCACAAAAATTCCTTGAACATTTTAAGTCAAGTGAAAAGATATGATGTAGAGGGGAGGGGAGAGGGTGGAGAAGAACGGGTAAAGGGGCATGAAAATCAACTACAATGTATATTGAGAAGTAAAATAAAATTAAAAAAAAAGAAAATTGAAGCCTGGACAGTGAACGCACTTTACAGTATGGATCTGAGGACACCAAGGTCAAGGGTTCACATCATTGTACTGGCCTTCCAGCAAAAATTGATTAATTAATTTAAAATATTAAGTGTATATGTAGGATTGAAAAAACCCCAGTAGCAATGCCCATTCAGCAGAGGCCTGTATGTGAATATTAGTTCCTAAATACCAATTCTGCTTTCTTCTTCTTAATTTTCAGGTGTTAATCCCCCAAGAAACTTCCATCCAAACATCTGTTCCCAGAGACCAAAACTGGCACAAAATTAAGTAAAAATAGTGATGGTTCAAAACCCATTGAATAAAATAGAGATAGGTTTATATTGTGTCTCTTTGAGTACAATCCTTATATAGTATTCTGGCCAAGAATGCTAACATAAATGTAATTGTGAGAAAAAAGTATACAATCCCAAATTAGGAAATATTTTATTAAATAACTATCCCATGTTCTTCAAGAATTTCAATTTCGTGAATGACAAAAAAAGACTAAAGAACTGTTTCAGGTTATTGAAAAATAAATACACATGGCAACTAAACACAATACCTGATCCTAGACTTCTTCTTGTTCTAAAATGGAAAAATGATACAAATAAAGAACACTTTTGCTACAAACAGACAAAATAATAAATGGACAAAATTAGATAAAATTATTATGTCAATATTTATTTTCCTGTTTGTGATGCCTGGGTTGTAGCAAGGTGTTTAAAGATGAAGAATCAGGATACAAGTTATTTGAAAGTTCCTCACAATATCCTTTCAACTTTTCTCTAAGTCGGAAATTATTCCAAAATTAAAAATTAAGGCATATTAGAGTAAAACAAAATTATAACAAATAAACCATATATAGTACACAATAATTGTAAATTATACTTTCAAGTCAATATGCTTATAATATAATAAGTACTATTTTATTTCAACCGTTTGGGTACTTATTGACCCTACATTGTCAAAGTCGGTATCCCCTAACACAAACACTGTGGACCTGGAAAGAGAACCTGAGGCACAGATAAAGTTTCAGAGAGTTTATTTGAGCCAATATGTGTGAATGAAGCCCAGGGAAACACCACCAAGAAGCCTTAGGAAGTGCCTTCTGAAGGAACAGCAGAACTTCAGCATTTATACAGTCATAGATAAGTAGAAAAAAGGGGAGAAAATGGAACAGCCCCTTAATCAGTACATTAGTTTTTTTATTTGCTACATAGCATTATGTAGCTTAGTGCTTAAGTGTTGGTTGTATCGTACGTACAAATGCAGAGTGAGGGTCACAAGTTACATTTTTGGCTTCCTAAGTTAATACACAACCTCTGCAGGCATCAGGAGGTCTGGCTTGAGGTTAAAAACAGTCTTGTGGTAACAGTTCCTGAATCTGTGGACCTGATTTTCACCCTCTTTCAGACCCCCAAGGCTTTTCAGAATTTAGCTAACTTCAGTCAAAGTAGATTTCTGGTTTATCGAATTATATTTTCAAGTCATATAATGTCAAGTTAATATGTTCATAAGTTAATGAAATAAGTACTATTTTAATTCAAAGGTTTGAGACCTTATTGAACCTACATACTCAAAGCCAATATCCTCTAACACATACTACCCGCTTGATCACTCGATTTTCATTTTGAAATTTGCTCTTCTCTTTGGCAAAGTTCCAGTTGACTAATAATCATGAAGAAATAGGCAAATAATTCAAGAAAATTAATAGGCAATCATAGTAGCACAGCTATATAAGAGTATTAAAATATCTCATTTAATTCTATACAGGTCCTATCATTAATGCTTCACTTAACAGAGGCTGAGTTTTATTAATCAAAATATTTTTTTCGGACTGTGTAGTAAACAAATGACATTTTGCTAACTATATCTCTAGCAGCCAAAATTATTTTGGAAGAACCTAGGTAAAAGTTTGTGGCTAATGCTGGTAAAATCAATTAGAGGCCAAAAGAAACAGACAAACACATAAATAAAAAGCACATCACTTCCAATTCTTACAGTATATATTTAAAAATAATTACAGTTTTATTATTTTATAATGAGAATTTTTACCAGATGGCCAATAAGATTTATTTTGCTTTTCATGTTAGATGACTCTAGCTATATGGCAGGTGTTCTCAAAGCACGCTGCGCATCTAAATCATCTAGTTGATTGACTAAAGGCACATTTTTGAACTTCGCTAGAGACCCCCTGAGTTAAACTCCGTAGCAATGTTTGACAGGAATCATCATTTTAAGCAAAGTGCCCAGATGATTATTATATGTTATAAAGTTTGCTTACCACTATCCTATCACATATAACTGTATAAGTGGAACTAAGGGAATATTTAAGGACTTAATTATTATTATGGTGAAAGACTGTGTCTGTCAGTCATTCATGGTTTATTCTAGAACATTTTCTGGGCCTGAGCAGTCCCGCCTACCAAAAACACCAGTGATGATAATGCTAATAGTCTTGAGAGAGAACTACTTAATGAGGCTATTCAGAAAAGCTTTAAGACTTTTTTCTCTGGGGAATTTTCAGGAATTAGCCAAGTGCCTTAAAAATAATTTGTTGTAGACCTTTTGACTACAGAATATTTCAAATGACATCAAATTTGTAACAAAAAAGGTAAATAACTTTCCTGGTTATTTTTATATGCATCCTTCTATGTTAAGAAACTACCAGAGCTTAGCAGAGATACATGTCTCTTATCAGAAGCCCAAAGATGCAACTATATGTTATAACGACAGGTAGTTTTAAAAAGACGCTAGATGTTCTATTTTAATTTCAGGTCATCAATTGGTAAATTAAACTCTTTTGGGAAAAAAACTTCCACCCTTAAGTTGACTTGGAATTATCTGTTCAAGTACATCTGGTAAGTAATCCTTTGCCCAGGTGGTTGAAGACCGGGAATTGTGTTAAGGTATGAATTTCACATTTCTATTAGTAAAATATTATAATACTCTCTTTTCCAAAACAACATTTTAAAAATCTGATAGATATTTAGTAAAATTATGGCAGATACCAAAAACAATGCAGTTTAATACCCAATTTCTTCCCCCTTCCCGCTCGTGTTTGTCCTTCTCTATTTCTCCATCTTGACAATTGGAATAGGCTGCTAAACGTCTTCAGAATTTTTCTGTCACTGTGCACACATTCTCCAAGTTCACCACACACTGCTTCTCCACAGGTGATCCAAATAGCCACTGCCTTCGTGGTTTTGTGTTTTGTTCTATACTTCCTAAATACTCCTCTCCAGTAAATTCATTCTTTTCTATTTCGTGTCAGCCTCTAAGTCACCCACGTAGCTCTTCCCACCCTATATCTCAAGCAGCCACCTGGCTAGTCTCTATATTAACGACTGTTTATTATCTTAATAATATCTGTCACCATCCGAGTGTTTTCTTGTTTACTGATTTATTTGCTCTTTAATTTAGGCCTCCTCCCTTTCTAAGTAAATTCCCAGAAAAAAAAAAATCTTAATTTTTAAAAAATTTCTCCCATCTAGTTTGCAGTCTGATTCATATGGGATGCTTTCTTATCTTTTCAATAAAGAATAAATAAGTTTTCACCAGTAACTGATTATCTAGGAAAATATTTCAAACACCAAAAGAAAATATTTTATAGCATTATGAAGCGAAGTACAGACAACATAATATGATAAAGAAAAAAACTCTTAGTCATGATGGGAAAGGCATTTTATTATAGCACCCTCTCAAGATTCCTTTTTAGACTAGGGAGCCCTCAAACAAATGTGGCTCTACTATACATGTGTGCATTCAAAGGATATGAAATTTTGCTAAATAACTCATTTTTTTCTTTCCATACTAAATGAGATATTCAATATGTCAGGATTGCGTGACCTCAAGATAACATAAACACTGAACAACAAATTCTTGTTTATATTCCCTTGCTCACAGATGTAAGAATAAAGAAAGTTATTTGCCTCTGTTGGATTATTTAATACAAGTGTAAGCATGAGTTCATGATTGTAACAATATAAGAACAGGTTTTTTGTTCCTGTATAGAGTATTAGAGATACTAACACATTCTGAAGACATGAGACTTTGGATTGATTTTCTGAAAGCAAAAAATTTGTCATGAAGTGTGGCACAATAATAGTTTGATGCAAATGCCCAGTGGGTTGGGAACACTTCTGTGTTCAGTAAAGTCATCCATGTTGTAACAAGTGAAAATTGAGGCTGCAGGATCAAGTGAAACGTTCCTAAGGACTCAATGAATTCACACATTACTCATGGAATTGCTTTACCTTTAAAAATATAAAGAATGAACTTTTAAGTAAATGCAAAAGTATTTAAGGTAGTTACATGACTCCTTCTCAACAGTGCATCAATATGACCTTTGTCAGATGGTGAAGACTAATTTTTTTTTTTTTTTTTTTGCATATCTCCTCACCTTGACAGGCAGTGAAGAGGATCTAGTATGGCCAATGTTACCTTGGTAACAGAATTTCTTCTTGTGGGTTTTTCTAATGTCCACAAGCTGCAGACTGTGTATGGCATGCTCTTCCTGGTGATTTACCTGGCAGCCCTAATGAGTAACCTTCTCATTATCGCTCTCATTACTCTAGACCTGCAGCTGCAAACACCCATGTACTTTTTCCTGAAGAACTTGTCTTTGCTGGATGTCTTTCTTGTGTCTGTCCCAATCCCAAAATTCATTGTCAACAGCCTAACTCACAACAATTCCATTTCCATCCTAGGGTGCGCCTTCCAGCTACTTTTAATGACTTCCTTCTCAGCAGGTGAGATATTTGTCCTCACTGCCATGTCATATGACCGCTATGTAGCCATCTGCTGCCCCCTGCACTATGAGGTTATCATGAATAGGGATGCCTGTGCATTGATGGCAAGTGCTTCCTGGGCCATCGGAGGACTCTTTGGAACTGTGTACACAGCTGGCACATTTTCCATGCCTTTTTGTGGCTCCAGTGTAATCCCACAGTTTTTCTGTGACATTCCTTCATTACTAAGGATTTCCTGCTCTGAAACACTCATAATAATTTATACAAGTATTGGAGTTGGTATATGTTTAGGCATGTCTTGTTTCATCTGTATTGTGATCTCGTACATTTATATTTTTTCCACTGTGATGAAGATTCCTACCACTAAAGGTCAGTCAAAAGCTTTCTCCACATGCGTCCCCCATCTCATTGTTTTCACTGTTTTTGTCATAACGGCCTATTTTGTTTATCTCAAGCCACCTTCAAATACACCATCTGCGATTGACAGGCTACTGTCTGTGATCTACACTGTGATACCTCCAGTACTTAATCCTGTAATCTACAGCCTGAGGAACAATGACATGAAACGGGCTCTGATGAGGTTCCTGAAAACAACAGATGGTCAAGAGGCGCTCTTCATTTAACACTTCCAAGTATCTGTCAATGACATAGTATTTTACAGATCACAAGGAATTTTTTTTAATTTTTACCTTTGGAAAGACCTGAGAAAAGAAAGCAACATAGTGATATATTTGCTCCAAGGAAACAAACAATGAAGAACCTAACCAACCATTTCTAAGGTCAGAAAATTGCATTACATCAAGCTAACACACAGGTGTAATGATGTTCATTTGGTGCCCTTCTGCAACAAAGCATCTCTCCCTTTCTGGCATACCTTTCTCAAAGAACTAGTTCTGTTTTACATGATGAGCTTTCATTTTAGTCATTTAATAACTCATTTTCTCTATTTCATTCACTGAAAACTAACAAAAAAATATTGAGGCATTTGAGCTACCGAGATGAAATTTACAGATGACTTCTCTGAGAATCTGTCTAGTGCAGAGGCAGGCCATAGCAGGCAAAAATAACTCAGTAGGCTGAAGCCATTCTAGAGGCATGTCCATGTTGCTTTGCCTCCCACAGATTTGTCACCCCTTTTCCCCTGGGTGATGGAGCTGCCAAAGATTACTCAAATCCCACCTCTTCTGAGCAGGGAGAAGCCCCGAAAAGGGGTTAACCTCCCAGAACATTCAAAAGAGAGGCATTCCTTCCATTTGGGAAATTAACCACAAATTGGGGTTCTCTTCCCACCTTTATTCTCCAGACCAGGAAGTTACAGGAAGAGAACATAGGTGGGGTTTTTTCTAAGTACAGTTTAATAAGTTTAACAATAGAAGCTGGTAACATTCAGTAAGAAAAGCGAGGTGACATTCCATAATGCAATTTTCAAGAAGTTAAGTTGATCCACTAACAAAAGCTTGATTTTAGCAAACATTCTTTTCTTACAGCAATTTCCCAGTATCTTTACATATCAATCAGTAACCTGTCTGTCTTTGAGCCAGCAACCTTGCTGTGTTACAATTCTTTATCTTACAACAGAGGAAAATTTCCTGTCCTTTGCAAGGTCAATATCTGAAACTACAAGGCTTTGGAAAACCAGGCCCTGTGAAGTACATTTGCTTTATGCATACTCCACATGCCCAGACTCACAAACAGTCCTCAGGAGAGACACCTAAAGCAGAGGCAAATCTTGGAGAAAGACACATCTGAACAGAGTTATCAAAGACAAATGGTGGTCACCCAGGTAAACGGTATTTCAGGAAGACACCAAGCGGATTTATGAAACTCTAAAACCTGTGTGTATTGTGTCTACATGTCTATAATTCAGAAAGGCCTTTGTCCGTCTCTGGGTAAAAGATAATATTTTTAATCTGAGTCTAAAAAGGAGCTAGGAACTGCATTAAAAGTATAGAACCCACTCAGTTGTGATAGAGTTCCTTTGGTTTACTCAGTAGTGTCTACAACATGAAATTACCTTCTAGGTAACCTATCTAGACATTCTGAGTCTTATCAGAATAACTTTCTGAGCTTTACATTGACTTTATGTTCTTAATTATCTAAGGAAAAGATACAAAATTTTCTAAAATTTTTTTCAATCATGTTATGCTCTTATGTAATCAGGTTACCTATGTTTTATTGTCACTTGGGTTAAGTAGATGGCCAGGTATTGTTCTCGTCACGTGGTCTTATTTATTCATGTCCCCAGATATCCTGACATTATTTTGATTTTTACCATACCATAATCAGATTCTAAGAAATAAAAATTAAATTAAGTTAAATCTTTATAATATCTCTTACACATAAAATTATCTTTAAGTTTTACCAGAGGGTTTATAGAAAATCACAAAATTATTGTTGTTTCCCTTTAAATATACTAAACATAGTTAGATCTATTTGATATGTACATGTACCTATTGTCAGAGTTGGATGGGAAGAATTGTCAAAAGAGAAAAAAACTCTTAGTTAAATTTATATTGGTGAAATGTTATTGGTTTAAATATTTAAGAAATTTTATGCTTTGTGGGAAATCTCTGGGGATTTTTCAGTATCCCGTCTTTCTATAATATGTTTTTATTACTAGGGAAAATATTGATTAAAAAGGTATTTTTTAAGAAGACTGGCAGCTAGTAAATATAAAAAGGTTGATAGAATTAGAAAAGACATAATTTTTAATTATCTATGTTGTAATTGATTCAAGCAAGAATCAGCCATCAATGGTAAAACCCTTAGTAGGCAATTGTAAGAAAATGAGATATTCTCATAACACCAAGATTTATACCCTGAATTACCTACTTTGTATTCACAATGGGAAAAACTGATAGTGATCAAAATTGTTTTCAATAATAGTAAAAGCATCTGTCATGATGTGTCTCCTGATGTGCTGCAATATGTAGAACACATCATCTTTGAAGTATTATTTATAAAAATGTTTAACTTAATACTAAATCAAGCCTCAGACCTAAATTCCTGCTTTTTAAGAAAACAGAAGATAGAACAAATTTAACAATGCCACATGAAAACCCAAGGACAAACACAGAATGTGGGACGTTCTGTAAGTTACTGACTTGGACCATTCAAAAGTCAAAGTTTTGGGGGGAAAATACCAAGCAAGAATCTTAGATTTAAAGAGACTAAAGATGTGTTACATATTAACAAGGACATTGTAAATTATAAAGTATCTCAAAATAATTCTCATCAAAGAGGAACAAAAGCCTTTTCAGAGAAAATAATTTTAAAAGTTATTTAAGGACATAAAAAATGAGATTAGTTGGTGTGAATACCATGTACAGGGATGAGAAGACTCAATAAAGTGTCAGTTCTCCCTAATTAATCATTCAACTTTCATCTGAAATATTAAAATAGTTCAATATAGAATTTAAATTTTTTGTTTTAAGTTTATATGTATAACTGACCAGCCATGAAAATTAAAGTAGTTTTTTTAAAAGAGCAAAAAGTGACGTGAAGGCTTTACAGATACTAAGATTTCTATGACATTACAGCCATTAAAAGTGTATAGTTGTTCAGAGATAGCAAATGGACTTAAGGAATAAAACTCAACCAATTCATAAATGATGACCAGAATATATTAGAGGAGAAATTACACATGAGTGGAAAAGAAAGAACTAGAGAAGAAAGTAATATTCAGAGAATTAGAATCAAATATTTTTTACTCTACGTACAAAGAAAATTCAGATGAATTAAAAACCTAAATGTACCAGGGTTCTTTTTTCTCCACATCCTTGCCTACACTTGTTATCTTTTATATTTTTCATAATAGCTTTTCTAACAGGTGTGAGGTGATATCTCATTGTGCCTTTAATTTGCATTTCCCTGATGTTTAGAGATGTTGAGCATTTTTTTTCTTATGTCTATTGGCTGTTCGTATGTCTTTTTTTGAAAAATATCTGTTCAGGTTTTTTGCCCATTTTTTAATTGGGTTATTTGTTTCTTTGTTATTGAGTGGCTTTAATTACTTATATATTTTTGCTATTAACCTCTTATCATATATACAATTTGCAAAAACTTTCTCCCAAACAATAGGTTGTCTCTTCACTCTACATATTATTCCCTTTGATGTTTGGAAGCTTTTTAGTTTGGTACAATCCCATTTATTTTTGCTTTCCTTGCCTGTGCTTTGGGGGTCTTATTCAAAAAACAATTGCCCAGATCAACATCATGGAGCTTTTCCTCTATGTTTTCTTTTAGTAGTCTTATAGATTCAGGTCTTCTATTTAAGTCTTTAATCACCTGATTTGACTTCTGTATGGCATAAGAAAGAGCCCAATCTTATTTTTCTGCATGTGAATATCCAGTTTTCCCAACACTGTTTATTGAAGAGACTCTCTTTTCATCTCTGTGGTGGGAGAGTAAATTAGTGCAGCCATTTTGGAAAATAAAATGAAGGTTTTCAAAAATCTAAAAGTGCAATTACCATATGATCCAGCAATCCCACTCCTAGGTATATATATCCAAAAGAATTGAGATCAGAATGTAAGAGAAATATCTGCACTCATATGTTCATTTAAGTGTTATTCACAATAGCAAAAATATGGGATCAACCTAAGCACCCATCCATGGATGAATGGATAAAGAAAATATGGTATACATACATAATGGAATACTATGTAGCCTTCAAAAAATAAATTTTGTCATTTGTGACAACATTTATTAACCTGGAGGACATTATGCTAAGTGAAATAAGTCAGGCAAAGAAAAAAACATACTGTAAAGTTTCCTGATGGGTTGAATCCAAAAAAGTCAGTTTCATAGAAACAGAAAGTAGAAAGGTGGTTACCAGAGGCTGAGCGGGAGAAGTGGAAAAAAATATTGTAAAAGAAGAAGTGTTGATCAAAGGGTGCAAAGTTTCAGTTAGACTAGAGAAACAGGTTTTGGCCATCTGTTGCACTGCATAGTGACCACAGATAATAATAATGTAGTGCATACTTCAAAATTGCCAAAAGAATAGATATTTAATGTTTTCAACACGCACAAAAAATAAGTTGGTGAGGTAATAAATATATTATATAGTTTGATTTAATCTTTCTAGAATGGATACCTATATCAAAACTTAACATTGTACCCCATAAATATATAAAATTTTTACATTTCAATTAATTAATTTTAGGAAACTAAATGTGATAATTAGAACTTCAAAAAATCTCAATGAAAGCAGAACTATTTCTGTGACATGGTCAGTTAAGAATTAAACAAAAAAAAAAAAAAAAAGAATTAAACAAACTTGAAAATAAAAGACACAGAGAAAATTATTGGTAAATGTGAATGCATAAAAGTTTAAGATTTTCTATAAGAAAAATACACAACAGTGTAGAAAAAGACAGGATAGACTCAGAAAATATGTTTACAAACTATATAATAATCAGTTCCTAGAAAAATATGATACATAAAAGAATTTTAAAACACAAATTAATTAAAAATAAAGCATATAAAATGCAATTTATGAAAGACTCCTAGAAAACAAACAAACATGAAATAATGGTCAAATACACTTGTGATCAAGAAAAAATTGATGAAATCCTAATTAGATATCCCTTTAGTTGAGATAAAAAAAAAAACTTTCAAATACTAATAATACCAAATGTTGGCAAAAATGTGGAGAAATAAGAATGAATCATAATCTAAATTTATTAAACTGCTTTGAAGAGCAATTGGCACTATCTAGAGAAATTCAAGATATGCACATGCTATAATTAATGCTTCTGAATATATTCCCTTGAGTGTTTTGGGTTTTTTTGTTTTGGGGTTTTTTTGCCTCTGTATTCTTGGAGAAATGGCCAAATCTGATCATTACAAACCAATTGTTAGATTTTGAAAATGAAAAATGGGAGCCAAATTTAATGTCCACTGAAAAGATAAGAACAGCAAATTGTCATGCTGTCATCACAGAGTAACTCTATATAGTAATCATATAAAATACAGAAATAAAAAATATAAATTCAAATTAAAATGAAAGCACAAATCTGCATGTGTCAGTGCTGATAAAGTTGAAAACATAAAAGCTTGTCATTTCACCTAGAAAAATTTAGGAAAGTAAAAGTATTAAGCCATAATTGATTGAAGTTGTAAAAGTGTTGTAATAAAAAATTATTAGAGAACTTATGATAGAAACATTCCCCCTACTGAGTGGGTTGGTGTGATGCTAAAAGAAACTGCTTCAGAATATCCAATCCACCCTCATTATTATACCCTACACTCCAGCCTGAAACAGGGTAGTCATTATTCTGACATCTAATGGGAAATAAATACACCCCACTCTTCCTTCCCCAAAGAAGTGATAACCAAAAGAATCAGCTCTGACCAGGTCAGCTACATTAAAATGCCTTGAGAGATCTGGGATAAATCAGTAATCACATCCACCTGTCCTGGAAAATATCATAGGATCATTTTTACTTAAAGGCACCAAAAAGCCATAAAACAGCCTAGAATGCTTCCTATAACCTTTATGTAACCTAATAACAATCCCAAATCTATGCAGCATGTACAGCCAATAGAAAACTCGATGAAGTAATTAGGAGGGGCTGTCCCTCTCTCTCTCCTTTGATCCTTTCCCTTTCTTATGATTATAAAATGCTAAGCTCTGCTGGCCTTCTTTGAAACATATTTTTTTCAGGGTGACCTGTTCTATGTATCTCCCTGGTTGCAGTCATCATATTGGCTCAATAAATCCTTGCTAAATATATTTGGCCTCAGCTTCTTTTTAGGTCAATAGAAGTTATCTACTTATAATCCTTCTTAGAGTTGTCATTACCAATTAAATGCAATTCACCCTTGAGAGAACACCTATTTTTCACTCCTTATACATATAATTCTCATGAATACAATAAACAAAATATTGGCAATTATGCCATAAATTGGGTACTGCCAGTCATTGTTCCGTGGAGATGGTCTTCCACACATGTAGCCAAATGGCCCTCCATAATGTTTACAAATAGTTTTTCCACAAGATTTTTAATTCTTCTTGTACCAATATAGACCTTGTAATATAAAAGCTTAACTTTTTTTCATTGTTGAAAATTTAACTCTACTTTAAAAATAAGACCACTGAAGAATTCCAGAAACAGCTATGAAATACAATCCTTTTGATACTTTTGGGAAATATTGGAACCTTATTAATTAATGTATTGAATTCAGACTTCCTTCCCTTGAGTTCAAGACTTTCTTAGGATGCTTATTTCTTATGGCTCTTTAACATGAACCAATCACTCAGGCCAAAAATCATTAACTATTTCCTCATTTTTCTAAAGGATGTTATTTTTCTTGCCAGAAATGCTTTCTATCTCATGTTTTTAAAATCCTCTTCTACTTGAAGATCCTCTTAAAACTCCCCTCCACTGGGAAGCATTCAATCTCTAATCTGATCACTAATTTCAATCATATATTTCCAGCTCTCTTATGAAATAATTCTACTTTTATTAAATATTAGTGGTGACACTGTAGAAGATATTTTCAGGCCATTTCCCTTAAACTAAAAATATTAGATGAAAACAGTCAAAGAGAACTAGAAAATCATTCATTTCTTTTCTATCTCTTAATTTGCTTTGCACAGTGGTTTATATCTCAGTGATAGTCTAATGAATGCTTATCAACATGTTGGGGCTCAGGACACACCAGCCCAAAATATTACTGTAAGAGACCAGAATATGCCATGCCAAAATATACTTCTTCGGCATATTTACAGGACGTTATTTTGAGAAACTGCAGACACAGGAGTAGCTCTGAAAAGCTGCCCTTTGTAAAGGAAATTTACATCTATAGAGGAAATCTACATTAGTAAAAATAACTGTACCAAAAAAGGCTGTTCTGAGACAGCTTTTATTACCTGAGAGTCTTTTTATATGCATAAGAAGACAATCTTTATTCACAATGCATTTTCTCCCCACACCCTCCCATAACTTGTCCTTACCACCCCCCAGGAGCCCCAACTCCTCATTCCCTTTTGTAGCTCAGAATACTACATAAGCTCCAATCATCTGACCCTTCCTTAAGTCTCATATTTAGTGGGATTCCCACACATACATGTGTAAGTAAACATGGTTCTCTTGTTAATCAAGCCAATTTAATTTGTAACTCAGGCAAAGAACCCAGAAGGGTGAAGGTAAGCCATTTTTCCCTCCCCTATAAATACATAGATGATGATATACCTTGAAGTTAAAATTCAATTGTCTAGAACAATTTGTAAGCATGTAAATGACTGGATAGAAAAAATCTTCTAGAGTTCAGAAAGTATTTCTATAGATAGATCATTGCATGTGTTACTATTCTTCCTTTTTTTCTGTCCTGGCCCAATCAGCCCAAGACCAGGAAGGGCATACCTGTTGTCCAGCAAAGTCAGGTTTATTGACTCATTCCAATAAGGGAGGCTGACAGCTAAAAGCATCATGAGGTGTCTCCTTAAACAGAGCAAAAGACAGAGTTACTTCAGATTTGGAGGAAGGATGAAGCTGAGTTGAAATTTTAAAGAAAGATTGCTTTTACAGGCTGAAAACAAAGCAAGGTTCCTTGTAAACGGTCAACATCAGATCTGGACCCAAATGTTCTGTGTCCCTGGAACCTGCAAAGTTAAGATAGGTGAAGAATTTTGTGTCCAGAAACTCCATGTCTGAAGCTCCCCTCCTGGGATAGAAAGAGAGGTTGTATGTCTACGTCAAAGTAAGTAAGGTGCTCCTAGAAAAGGAGTGATATTTCATTTTTATCCATATAATTTAAAGCAACAAAGTTTTTAATATCTAAGATTTTAAAGAAAATTCTCAGTCAGTAAGAAAACAGTTATCACTCAGAGAATGGAGTCATTATGACACTTTACAGATGCAACATGCCCTTGGATGAAATTATTTCCTGTTATATTTACAGCTGGCTTTTTTTCTCTGCTATTTTAGTCTGATGAACAACAAAGGCAGGTTATTTTTTTATTCAGAGCTAATTTTTAATTTTCAGTTACATGCTTTATTGTTAGGTTTTTAATTGAACTGATTTGTCTGTTTTATTCTGTTTGATTTGTTTAGAGTTTTTACAAATTTGTTGAAATCATTAAATGTTTTTATTTGCTAAAAGTTTTCAGCAAGACAAAGGAACCTGATTAAGATATGTAAAACCCAAATAAATATTTCTTTCCTCTTCCAGTAAGTAATTTTAGAATTCACTCATTTAAATTAAATGACTGAAAAAAATTCTGAAGCCATCTATTTAGAAAGATTTAACAAAAATTCATGTAATTTTGAATTAGCCCTAAGTACCCGAGAGAGAATTAATAGTTCACTTTTCTCCCAGAAGATTCATCCATACATAAGCAATCACTTAAGAACAAATTGTTTTCAGTATGGAGCTCATTATGATGAAGAGAAGTAGAGAGTATGGAAGACACCAAAATGTAAATTGAATGTAACTAGTACCAGACAGGATTAGAGCAAAAGGACAAAAGGAAATGGATGGATTTTGGAAGTGACCAGTGCCACTGTGCACACAATAAGCACCAGCACAAAATAGCCGCCAGCCTCGTCTTCCACTCCATCACCAAACCCCTGCCCACTCCCTGCTTCCCTTTAGCAGAAGACTCCTGACTTACACACAACTTTACAGCTTCCGCATCAGCGCAGTTCTCCACCCAGTTACATCAACCTAATGGTCCCTGCCTGCCATACATTTCATGCCCAACAGCTAATATAAACTCTTGCAAACCCATTGTTGCTGCTGTCCCCCATTTTCAGGGCAGCCCCAGGCTGTCCTCCATTTTGAGTACAGCCCAGCAGATTTCTTTCTTTAATAAAGCTTGAATGGTACCCAGCATCTCGGCTCACTTTCTTTCAGAAATAGAAAAAAGACTGAGATAAAATTTGAAAAACTTGAATTAATCAAAGAGTAATGTGTGATAAGAGGAAGAAGCATACCATGAAATAATAAGATAACCAAAAGGGAAAAGAAAAGAGAGAGATAGAAGAAATGATTGCAATCAAAATGTAGTATTTTTAAATGAAGAAACCATGGAGTGAAAAAGTGGGAAGAGGCGATGTGGAGTTTATGGCAGAAAGAATTGCAGCTGGGTAAGTGAATAGAGCAATTATGGATTTGACATGTTCTATCCAATGCTTGATCAATGGGTAAATTCATAACCACAAATTTGTGCTATGTGATAGATCCATCATAGCATTCAATCAGTGCCACAAATTGCCTGTGATTCAGAAACAATTAAATGTAGTTATTTTTTGATAAAATACTACATATTTCTATGAAAAATAATTGTTATATTGTATATTTAAAATCAAACACTTTATAAATGGAAGAAATTAAAATTATTTATTATATTTAGTCAATAAATTGTTAAAACCTCAATTTATTTATTGAAAAGAAAAGCTTAACCTGTTTATTAACTTAAAAAAGTGGAATGGTGATTTATTTAAACACAATAAATCCAACTATTTCCTTTTCTTTTCTTTCTTTCTTTTTTTAAACTCTTGTTAAGCCATATGCATAGAGTCCCTTTTAGACCATCTTAAAATTTAAATTTGGGGCCTAATCATCATATGCCTCAAACAAATATTTGGTCGTGGTATCTGGCAAATTCAGCAGCATAACTGAAAGTAAAATATGAAAATGCAATATCATAATATGGTAATGGATATTCTATTTATTCTCTTTCAGTTATTAAAAATTGATTTTTAAGTTTTAAAAATAGAAAATGATGAACATAAATTATTTTATTCACATTACTCATAAAAGATAGAAATACTTTGTACTAGTAGATTTTCAAAATACCTTTGACCAGTGATTTCTATTTAAATATGAATTAAAATATTTTTTAATTTACCAATCAGACACCTTTGGGACATAAAAAGAGATTCTGAAAGCAGCAAGTTCAAAGTACCCAAAGTGCCATGACTCTGGAGTCGGATTGATAGTCATGGCTCCACTTTGGACAACTTCTTCAACTTTTTCTTCTTTGTGTTTCTGTTTTCTCTATAAACATAGTAGAACAACAATAAGACCAAGCTAACATGATTTACAGCGATTGTGTTATATAATACACTAGTGACTAACTAATCAGCATACACTAAATGTTGGCTATTGTTAGCTGTTATTATGAGTTTACATTTACATGGGTGCTCCTTGACTACCATTTTTAAAAAGGACAACTGAACAATGCCAAAAGATATTTACAATTGACATTGGTACCTGAAATGGAAAATAGTTGTTACATACATTGGTTAGCCATAAGTGATACAGATATTGGAACATATTAGCTTTAAGAAATCTGTGAAAGACATTAGTTAACACTTATTACTAAGGAGCATATTTTCTTTGTATTCTTTATTGTTCTGTCTCATCCATCAGTGTCTTAGACAATTTTTTTTAATTAGGACAATTAATTCTATTTAGTTTCCTTTGCTACTGTAGAGGAGTAAGAAAATATTTATTCTCTACTCATCTTAGATTTATTGGCTGGAACCCTGCAAACTAGACTGACAAAAGACAGATTAACAAGAGAAAAACAAACAAGTTTATTAACAAATGCATCACACATACACACTGAAGAAGTCAGGGATGAGTAACTCCAAGGGGTTGTTAGAATGTGAGCTTATATAGCATCTTAACAAAAGAACAATAAATTTGTAGAGATGTCATAAGATAAAGGAAAAGGACTTTGAGCTTGTAGAGGTGGCAAATTGTGGAAGGGTAAATACATGGGAAAACTAATGAAAAACAACGGTTATTTTAGCAAGGTTTGTTATGAAGATTTTTTTTGGTACTGTCTCTGGGCTAACATGAGTCTAGAGTTGTCCTTGCTGACTAAGAATCATCTTGTCCTTCCTAGTAGAAAGAGGACAGCCAGAGAGTTTTTCTAGTATCTGTTTTTTTGTTTTTTTGTTTGTTTTTCCCAATTGCCTTCAGCTCAAAATAATCCTTATGTCAGAGGAACATATTTTGGGGTGACATATCCTGAACACCGTCAGTACCCAATGAAGGAAACCTTGGAAAAGTCATGTGTTCTCTCTGACCTTCAGGTTCTTTATTTGGGAAAAAAAATGAGAAGGATGCTAGATACGTGTTCCTCCAAGTGTGTTCCCTGGCCAGTGACATCTTCTGTAAGTTTGTGTGAAATGTAGAAGCACAGGCCAGACCCCCCCATCAGTGAATGAGAATCTGCATTTTGACAATACCCTGAGGTGATTCACGTGCCTAGAGCCTTGCTCTACAAGACTTAAGAAGCCCCTCTGCCATCGGTGACATAAACCCAATGTGTAGATCCACTTACTTTGTAGACCCATTCTGTAGTCTAAATATGCTTGTTGACCTGCATACATGTAATAAATTGGAGATTTATGAAGGACATGGCATTTGTTGTTGGCGAGTGTAAGAGCGTAATATGTGAAATGGAGAGAGAGAACACTTCTACTCATAAGGGAATTCCTAGAGTGAAGACGAAGACCACATTGAACAAAGACAATGTGGTCTTTTTTCAAAAATCTGCCTCCAAAATGTAGATTCTAGCCACCCACATGTTTGACAGTAAAAGCTTCACAATTGATTTTCTGATTTATAGGCTTTGTCCTCAAAAGTAGGGTTCAGAAATAAAACTGTAAACATTTCTTAAATCATTTCAAAATTATTTTCTGCCCTTAGCCTGCTCTTAGTGCACTCACTTCCAAATGAGCTTCAGGATGTCCTCGTTACCTTATACTATATGGAATTTATTTGTTTATTTTTTTGGTGAGAAGAATCTATCACATTAAGAAGTTTAAACACTAAATGATTCAGATTAGATAAAACAAAAATCAGTTTCAAAGTAATTCTTTTTTAAAATTCCTATAGTTGACTTCTAAACACTATTTATGAAAACAGAACTTGTAAATTAGAAGATCACTTTAGGAGCTATAAATGTCAAACATGAATGTGAAGAGAACCTAGGAGTGGGAGGCCAATTTCTGAACAAAGACAGAATTACATGTTTTCTTTTAAGGGCCACGCAGAGTCTAGTTAAAAAATAGTGAATTGAGTCAAAATGAAATGATCAGTCCTTTGTGGACATAGAGGTAATCTGTGACTGAGCTGGGGCATGGCTGGAGTGGGACCATGGAGGCATAGAGACCGAATTTGAATTATGGATCTGAAGTATAACTGTCAGTGAAATCTTTGCAAAATTGTTAAGTCTTTTCACAATCTTTTTTTTTTTTTCATTCAGCAAACATTTATCGAGCACCTACCCTCTTCAAGCATTGCTCAAAGGATTTTGCATACATCATTAAACAAAACAGAAAAAAAAATCACTACCCTCTTAAACTTTCATTTTATTTGGGAAAACAGATCAAAAACATTAAATCTAATGAATAAGTAAATGATATAGTATGTTTGAAAGTTTTAAGTGTTGTGGAACCATGAGAACTGAGTAAGGGGATACAGAATGCAGAGTGAACTATTAATATCAATTTTAGATAGGTTACTCAGGGTAGGCATCTTGTCAACCTGTTGATAAAACTATACAGCTCACAGAGTCAGTGGTGGCAGCTGAGGTTCGAAAAGCAACTCTGTGGGTCCAAGAGATGAGGGAGGCCAAGAGAATCTGAAAGGCACATAACATAATTCTAGCACAGCACTGCTTATAATAATACATTTCACTGTTTTGTTAAAATAACTAATATCAACATGCCTAGCTCCAAGTACCAAGCAGGCACTCAACACGTTAGGCCATCTCTGAATGTCTGCATTCAGTTATTGATGTTCTTTCATGAATCCATTTATCTTTACAGAACTGCGTGATTGGGTCAAAGACCTAAGTGTGCATCGTCTGTTTCCTGGTTTAAGGTCGACAATGGACATAGACAATAAAACTATGCTTCAGGACTTTCTCTTGCTGGGCATTCCTGGGTCCCAGTCCCTTCAGCTCTCTCTCTATGCTTTTTCTGGTGATGGACATCATCACAGTTGGTGGTAACATAGCTGTCTTGATGTTGGTGAGTACCTCCCACCAGCTACATACCCCAATGTACTTCTTTCTGAGCAACCTCTCTTTTCTGGAGATTTGGTATACCACAGCTGCAGTCCCTAAAACCCTGGCCATCCTACTGGGAAGGAGCCAGACCATATCCTTTACGAGCTGTCTTTTGCAGATGTACCTTGTTTTCTCATTAGGCTGCACAGAATACTTCCTCCTGGCAGCCATGGCTTACGACTGCTATCTGGCCATCTGCTGTCCTCTACACTATGGCGCCATCATGAGCAGCCTGCTCTCAGCACAGCTGGTGCTGGCCTCCTGGCTCTGTTGTTTCCTGGCTATTCCAGCACCAATGGCCCTCATCAGTGGCCCTTCCTTCTGCAGCCCCCATGCCATCAACCACTTCTTCTGTGACATTGCACCCTGGATCACCCTGGCCTGCCCCAGCACACAGGTAATAGAGATCATGGCCTTTGTGATTGCTTTTGTAGTCATCCTGAGTTCATGCCTCATCACCCTGGTCTCCTATGTCTACATCATCAGCACCATCCTCAGGATACCCTCGACCAGCGGCCAGAGCAAAGCCTTCTCCACCTGTTCCTCCCAATCTCACCGTGGTGCTCATCTGGTATGGGTCCACGATTTTCCTTCACGTCCACACTTCCATCAAAGATGCTTTGGATCTGACCAAAGCCGTCCATGTCCTGAACACTGTGGTGACTAAGCCAGTTCTAAACGCCTTCATCTATAAGCTCCGTAACAAGGAAGTAAGAAAATCTCTACTGAAGAAATGGGAAGGAAAATAAATCTCCTCCAATATGGCAGATGTCCTGTTAATGGTATCCACATCTATAGAGAGGTTCCAAGTAAGAATATGAAGGAACAAGGGTAAATCTTCTTTGATACAAGAAAAGAGGGAAAAATTAAGAAAAAAATCTGAAAAACAAAACAAAACAACAAAAAAACCCCACAGTATGCTCCTCTACATTATCACATATGATAGGAATGGGAGTTTGTGATAAGCAAACTGGACTTTTTTAAGCAAACAAACAAATAAATAATTGTACATTGAATTAGATTTGCTCTTGACTTTTCATTTTTAAAATTAGGAACACTTACCCAGTGAGAAGGATGCTCTACTAAATAAACTCTAAGTTCTTGTTCCCTTTCTTAAGATTATTTTATCACCTAAGTGAAAAATTTTGAGAACTGTATTTGTGAAATGTGGGATATGAGAAATATAAAACATTAAATGAATAAAAACGTAACCGAAATTAGAGTGTATGGTTATTTCATCATAGTCTTTTTTTTTGGATAAGATACAGTAAAATACATAAATATGGAATTAAAAGCTGATAATCAAAGTAATCCAAAAAGTGGGGAATGAAAAGTAGGTAAACAGGACTTCAGGAGGATTTGAATAAAGCAACAGAAGTCCCTTGTGTAACAATGCATTGGCCTTAGAAAAGGAAAATATTGATGCATTCTGTCAACAAATCAGCAAGGTTAGAACATCCAGTGGTTTGAAAGGAAAAATAACAAAAGGAAACAATAATTGTAGTAGTTGTTTGATTTCCCACTGAAAGACTGCATCCCTTAGGAAGCAGGATACTTTCCTTTTCAATCATCAACCCAGAAGCCTTTTACTATGGCTGTGGATTAGAGGCAGCAAATGGGGGCTCGGCAGACTTTTAAACCAGCTGCAAATATATTTTCTTTGTCCTGCTCACATTGGCTGACACATGTACAAATAAGAGCCCCTTCTCACAGGAGAAATGCCTAAGGGGCTGAGTGGCAGCTGTCTGTAGACCATATTTGTTTGTATATTTGAAACCTTTCCTGGTTTCAAAAATGAAGTAGGGAAGTAGGGGAGAATAGAACAAGAAAGCTATATATTTGAAGGAAATTGAAGAAAATGTTTATTTTTTTTAACAATTGAAATAAATATATAGGTAGAAAATTTTAAGATATGTACAAGGTGACACTTCATGGTGAGACAAAGTAAACATCTTAGAGTATATATGAAAGAAAATAAAAACTACCTAAGAATGAACAAGCATAGATGACCCACCAGGAAAAAGAAAAGTTTGAAAAAAATAGCTTTAACCTATGAAATAACCAAAATTTAACTCTTTTAGTAATAAATACAATGCTGAGGGAATATAGCCATCAATCTAAATGTAACATCTATGAAAACATAATTTTTTGTACAATTATGACAGCGAAATAGTTATTTTTAGGTACTTAAATCCACATATACAGACACACACATACACTCTGGTTGGAGATATTTGCCATTATCAGACATTTTCTGATAAAATTTCTAAAGGATACTTTACCTATGTTTCCCCATCCCTGGAATGACTCATTTCTCCAGAGAGTCCTTGTTCTTTTTAGCGAGAACTAGTATTAAAGATAAAGATCTGGTCATGGTGTGTGTTCATTGCCCCTGGGAGGTTTTTATTTCTTAGCACTTTCAGCAGACATAGATAGGGAGTACATACACTTATTTACACATATATATACACACATGCAATAATGCCTACATGCATATACATGTGCACATACAATCACTCACATATACACAGTTTAAAATCATGGTTTTGAAATCTACAATTACAGTCCATCTTGTCTTGACTGATTCCATGTAGAGGTAGGGCTGGGTCTGCAGCTCACAGACCCCTCGAGCCCATTCACAAACCCTTCACACACAGGTCTATGAGCTAGGTAACCAGCAAAAAAGTCCTTGGAGCCTTGGTTGAAGAAGGAATAGTCTTTATTCAGCACACACAACACTATAAGCCAAGCAGTCCACAGAGAAACTCAGAAACTCAACTGCTACTGACAAAGTCCAAAGGAAAACTGAGCAGCTGCCAGCAGAGTGAATATGCTCTATTTTTAGTCAAGAGCTCTGCTGGCCAGCTCTGCTTCACAAACTGAAGAACACACAATAGCAACAAAATTAAAAATATACATTGGTTCACAAGCACAGTAACTCCACCTACACACAACTTGTTTGCAAGAAATGTACTGCTTGACCTTGACTGGACCTGAGTCGAGGGAGCCTGACTAAATTATCCTGTTTCCCCACATTCCATTTGGTTTGTTTGTTCTTCTTCTGCAGTGAGAACCCTGACTCTCAACTATTAGGCCTTATGGCTAGCTTAACAACAGCACAGCCAGGTTAAGCAACTTTCCCCCTTCCCCCCTCCCCTTTCTCTTTTCTGCTCTGGGAACTGAGATTCCTCTGCTGGGAAGGGGTAAACATTACCATTATCATCAAGGAAACATCTGGTGGGCTACATTTAGTGGGCTCCAGGCTGGAATGCTTTGTACTGAGATAGTGGCTAAGCAAGAGCCTATGCCCTAACTGACCAGATGCCATCAGACCACAAGGGCTGTGTCACCTTGCATACCACTGATTTCAAAATTGCCCATTACTCTGTCTGAACCCTCCCTAAAAGTCTTATAAATCCCCTGCTTTCCTTAGTTTGCTGGAACTGATCTGGTTCAGTCTCCCCTCCACATTAGTGGAATAAACCTTTCGGATGAAATGGCTCCTGACTCGGGTCTCTCTCTCGCCAAACTTAACATCAGCAATATCAAGACATTTATATAATGTGTTTGCTCTATCTTTACAGTACTTATGAAATAGCATCAGAATTGCTTAACCTATGCTGTTAAAAAAAACTTAGTAAAAGTAGTTCAGACATATTTTTGTAATTCTCCTATATTTTGCCCCACCCCAAACATTACATATAATCAAACACTATGTTCATTATTTACCTGCATTTGTTCTTTCATTTTGTTCTTTTCCTCCCTTATGTGTTTTTATGATATTCATTTGAAGTGCCTGTGTTTATTTGTTTTAGTCTGCTTTCAGTTTTAGGACTTGCACTGTTCTCATCTTTATAGATTTTATCTCATGTTTTTGAATATGTAAAACATTGACATGCTTCCATAAGTCAAAGATGTATAAGAATATATACTCTGAGAAGAGAGACCACCTTCCCTATACCTTTTCTATCACCACCCATTGTAGGTAATCTACTAAATTGTTTTCTGGCCTTTATTTTTTGTGGATTTTTGTTGTTGTTTTTGACAGAGCAGATATATTTTCTCTATTTTCCTTTTTTTCTTATATAAAAGGTAGTATGCTATATATGCTTTTTTAGTACTTTGTTTTTTTTACTTAGGAATATTTCCTGGAAACATTACATAGGAATTGACCTCATTTTCTTTTTAAATTTGCATAGTATTTCCATTGTGTGGACATTCCACAATTTTTTTAATCTATCTTCTATTCCTGGATATTGAGGTAGTTTCCAGTGTTTAGCAATTGCAAATAGTGCTGCAATGAATAATCCTGTATATATTTTTTGTATTGTCAAAGATGGATTTTCAGGTTAGAAAAAAATATTGGGTTGATGCATAGGTAGTTTTGTTAGATATATCTCAAGTTTCCAAAACAGGATTGTGTCATTTACATTTCCACCAGTAATGTATGAGAATGCCCATTTCCCCACATTCTGAACAACAGACTGCCTTATCAAAGTTTTAAATTTCTTCCAATCTCACAAGTGAGAAATGGTATCTTAGGTTAGTTATAAACTGTATTTATTTTATTATGTATAACATTAAGCATAAAAAATATATCTAAGAACTGATCATGTATCTCCTTATATAAATTGCTGCTATATGTTTTGCACGTTTTCCATAGGCTTTTTGCGTTTTCTTAAGTCAATTTTTAGTATTTTTGTACATTAGGGATATTAGTCTTTTATCTATGATATATAATGCAAATATTTTTTCTTAGTTAAGTATTTGTCTTTTTGTTTTGCTCATGGTGTTTTCCCCCCATGTATTTTTTTTAATTAACATGGTCAAATTATCAAATTATTTTTCTATTGCCTACGGATTTTAAGTCTTGGTTAGAAGACCATTCCCTTCTTCTAGGTTATAAAAAGATTCTTCCATTTTTTTCTTCTAGTATTTGTATTTATATCACTTCAATTTTTACTTTTAGATCTCTGAACAATCTTTTTTTATTTTTTTTCTTGTGGGTAACATGAGGAATGGTTCTTATTTTATTTTTGGCACATTACAATATCAAATGAACTCCGTAGAAATAGAGGTGTTTCAATTCCATATATTTAAAAGATTGTTTGCCCCAACAATTTGCAATACTATTTTTATCATATGTTAGATTTCTGCGTGTAGTAGGATCTATTTCTAGGTTTGTCTTTAACTTCCTCCCCTCTTTTCTCCTTTCCTCCCTTCCCTTTCCCTGTTCTCTCTCCTTTTTTTCATACTGCACCGATACATACCGTATTATTATAGACTTTGCAGTATTTTTAATATTTGGTACAGCAAGTCCTCCCTCATAACTGCTCAGTGTTTTTTCTAGCTAATTGTACGCGTTTACTTTTCTGTGAGAAATTTATGATCATTTCTCTAACTTGACTAAAAATCCCATCGGAATTTTTATTGGTGTTATACAAAATTTATAAAATAACTTAAGAACTGACAGTTTAATGAGAATTCCTAACTTAGAATATGGACTATTTTTCATTTGTTCAAGTCTATGTTTAATTGAAATTTGTTATTAAAATATTGTAATTTCACATGTAGTTGTAGGAAGTAACACCAACAAGTTCTGTGTATACTTTACCCAGTTTCTCACAATGGCAACATTTTGCAAAACTGTAGTACATCACAAACAGCTTCTTGACATTGATAAAACCCACAATCTTATTCATATTTCCCCAGTTACTTATACTTACCTGTGTTTGTAGTTAGTTCTATATAGTTTTATCACATGTACAACTTTCTGTCTCCACCACCACAGCTAAGATCATAGTTCCATCACCACAAGAATCTCCTGCATTGCCTTTTTAAAATAACAACGATCTCCTTCCTGCTGCTGATTCTTTATCTCTGGCAATGACTAATCTATTTTCCATTTCTAAAATGATACAATTTCAACAATGTTGGATAAGTGAATCATACAATTGGTAATAATTTGGTATGAGCTACTTTTTTACTTAGCTTCATTTTTTGAAGCTCATCTAAATTATTTTGAGATTATCTAAATTATGTGTATCAATAGTTTTCTCCTTTTCATTTTTTAGTAGTATCCCATGCTATGTATGTTTCACAGCTTGTTTAAGGGACTTTCTGGGTTACATCGATGTTTTTAATATCATAAATAAAAATGCTATAAACATTCATGTACAGGTGTGTAGGCATGTATGTGTGTGTGCACATGTAACTTTATATTTCTGGGATTGATGCTCAGGAATGAAATTTTAGGGTTGTATGATAATTGTATGTTTAGTTTTATAAGAGCTTGCTGTTTTCCAGAGTGCCTGTACCATTTTATATTTTCACCAGCATTTTACATTTTCTGTATCCCACTTTAAAAAAAAAATTTAGTCATTCTGATAGATGTGTAGTAATATTCCATTCTAGAATTTCTCTAATGGCTAATCGTGTTGAGCAGATTTTCATGTGCTTATTTGCCTTCAGTGTATTCTTTTGGCAAAACATCTGTCCATGTCTTTAGCCCATTTTCTAATTAGATTTTTTGGTGTGTGTCTGTGTTTGTAGATTTCCTAGGAATTCCTATGTAGGTAATAATGTCACCTGCAACTAGAGATGTTTGCATTTCTTCCTTATCAATCTGTATGCATTTTGTTTAATTCCCTTCCCTTATTGTAGTAACTAGGAATTTCAGTACTTTGTTGAATAAGAATGGTGAAAGTGGGCATTCTTGCCTTATTCTCTATTATGGGGACAAGCATTTAGGCTTTGTTTAGTGTTAGGTCAGCTGTAGATTTTTTGTCGATGGTCTTCAACAAATTAAGATAACCCCACTCTATCTTTAACTGGCTGAAAATGTTTATCATGAATACAAATTGGATGTTGATGAATACTTTTTCTGCATCTTCTTCCTGTTAACAAAGTAGATTCTATTAATTAATTTTTAAATATTGAATTTAAGTTTGCATATGCATACCTGGAATAAATTTCCTTGGTCAGGTACATAATACCTTTTGTACACTGTTAGATTTGTTTTACTAACACTACGTTAAGATTTTACACCTGGGGCTATAAGAGTTATTGGTCATAAGAAATGTTGCAGATTTCCTCCTCGCACTGTCTTTGCTTGTTTTTTATTGTATTTATCAGGTTAGCACTACCACATAGCTTCTATTTTCTGGAGGATATTGTATAAAATCTACATTAGTTCTCAGTGACTGGAATCTCTTTTCCTCCATTCAACCCATACCACATTTTAGCTTCTGCTAATTTCTGGGGTCTCATTTCCCCCAATTCCATATTAGTTGAAGATTATTTAACTGTACTTAACAAAACCTAACTACACTGGCTTAATAAATGTTTCTTTTTTTCATCTAACACAAAAAGTAGAATTGGGTCCCCTGGACTCCTTCAAGCTCTACATTTCTTTCACATTCCAGGGAAAAAAGTAACAGACCAAAGGCAAAAAAAAAAAAAAAAAAAAAAAAATGCATGGCAGCTGTGGCAGAGACTAACTCTTGTCCAGTATCCACTCTCTATCTGTTTTAATCCATCAAATGGCTGCCAACATGAAGGCTACATATGTGACCAATTTCTGACCAATGGGATATAAACAGAAGTGACATTCTGGGAGGTCTTGGTAAAGGGAGGAGGCATTGTTTTATTTCCTCTTTCCTGCTGACTGAAATGCAGCTACAGGGTTAGAACTGGGCAGTCTTTTTTTTTTTTTTTTTTTTTTTTGTCCTTTTTGTGACCGGTAAGGGGATCGCAACCCTTGGCTTGGTGCCGCCCTCACCGCGCTCAGCCAGTGAGCGCACTGGCCATCCCTATATAGGACCCGAACCCCCAGCGGGAGCGCTGCTCTCTCCCTAGTGCGCCACAGGGCCGGCCCAGAACTGGGCAGTCTTAGGGCTGACCTCGTGGCTCACTCGGGAGAGTGCGGCGCTGGGAGCGCAGCGGTGCTCCCGCCGCGGGTTCGGATCCTATGTAGGGATGGCCAGTGCTCTCACTGGCTGAGCGTGGTGCGGACGACACTGTGCGGAGGGTCGCGATCCCCTTACTGGTCAAAAAAAAATAAAAAATTACCTGGGCCGCCCCTGTGGCTCATTCAGGAGAGTGCTGCTCTGGGAGCGCTGAGGCCTCAGGTTCGGATCCTATGTAGGGACGGCCGGTGCGCTCACTGGCTGAGCGCCGTGCGGAGGACACCAAGCCAAGGGTTCCAATCCCCTTACCGGTCATAAAAAAGAAGAAGAAGAAAAAAAAAAAGTACTGGGCAGTCGTATTGGATGAAGAGATAATCTTAGGGAAGGGGCTTATGCATGTGTAGAACATCAGCATAGAAGAAACTTATTTTCTGACACCATGGACTGATAAAAAAGCTCTGGATTTCCTGAATCTGCAGTTTTATACACACACACTCACACACACACACACACACACACACACACACACACACACACACACACACACCTTCTTTAAGACATCTTTTACTTTTTTCTATTACTTATGAATGAACTTAAGTATGATGTAATAGGAAATATATGTCTGGTCTCTGCCACCAGCTCCTAATGCAGAACTCCTAAAGACTTTGTAATTTCCTAAGTATAAGGGTGCTCAGAGATTTTTTTGTTCTAACATTTGGTCTTTGATCCTGGTTCCTAACAAAGAACTTCTAAATCTTTTAGAATTTCTTGAGTGATAAGAGAATTTTCTTTTTCTAACAAGGACACTCTTGTTGGGCTCCTGAATAGCTTCATGATGGGAGCTGGTCACCAGAAAGACCAAGCCACGATTAGAAGTGCGAAGCTTTTAGCTTTGTCTCCCATCCTCTGGGGAGAGGAGAGGGCTGGAGATTGAGTTAGTAATTGATTATGCTTATGTGATGATACCTTCATAAAAATCTTTAAACTATAGGTTCTAGAGAGTTCCCAGGTTGGTGAACACATCCATGTGTTGGGAGAGTGGCACATCCCAACTCCACAGGGACAGAAACTCCTGCCCTCTACACCCTTCCAGACCTAGTCCTATGTACCTCTTCATCTGGCTTTTCATCTGTATCCTTTATAATAAACTGGGACATGTAAGTAAATGTTTCCCTGAGTTTTATGAGTCATTAAAACAAAATAGCAAACCCGAGGAGGGGGTTGTAAGAACTACTGGCTTACAGCACATTGTCCAGAAGTACAGGTGGCATTTGGGATTTGAGATTGGCCTTTGAAGTGGAGGCAGTCTTGTAGGACTGAACCCATAACCTGTGTGGTCAATTTCATGAAGTCAAGTCAAAGACGGTTAATTTTTTCTAAAAAATATCACTTTCATCATGCATGAGGTCAGTTTAACAGCCTTTAAGGGTTTATTAAAGTATGTAGCTTTAGTTTGGGGCCTTTTCCTTTTAGATTTTCTTTTTTGGTTTTAGTTTTCCTGCTGTTTTCTTTATTTTATTTTAGTTTTAGTTTTACTGTAATAATTTTGCCCAGATATAGGCATGCTTCTCAAATGTGAATTTTGTATTTGATTCACACTTCAGACATGGAAGTCTTTTCAAAAGTAATTTTTCAATTAAAAATATTCAGTTGATTGAGGCAGCTAACACATTTGTTGTTTATGATAAGAACAAAAGTCAATAGATATTTTGAAAATTTAAAACACTTACCAATAAGAAAAATCTTAGATACTTTAGATGTGCCACTGTGATAGCAGAATAATGGGCCCTCAAAGATGTCCATGCTCAACCTGCAGAACATGTGAGTCACTTAGGTTACATGGGGAAGGAGAATTAAGGTTTTACATGGAATTAAGTTTGTTTATCAGCTGACCTAAAAATAGAGAGATTAACCTGGGTAATTCACATAGACTCCATGTAATCATACAGTTTTTTCAAAGTAGAAAAGGAAGGCATACATGAGGGAATCAGAAGATGGCAGTGTGAGAAAAAGTTGACCCAGCTTCTTGGATTTGATTTGGAGAAGGGTGACAATAGCCAAGGAACACAAGTGGTCTCTAGAATCCGGAAAAGGCAAGGAAGTGGATTCTACTCTAGAGCCTCCTGAAAGAAATATAGATCTGCTGTCACTTTGAATTTAGCCCAGTGAAATCCATCTTGGACTTCTGAACTACAGAACTGGAAGTTACCAAATTTGTTTCATTGTTATTTTAAGCCATTAAATTCATTGTAATATTCCACATAATATGGAATTTAGTTTGTTATGTATCTCTCAAATATTATTTTCCAACATTTAAATAGCTTAATGATTTTTTCTTTATAATAATTTTACTACTGAAGTTTGTATTTTTTGATAGTCATATATTATTGTTGTTGTTATTATTATTATTATTAACTTTTATAGACAGGCAGAGCTGTGGGTTGATTGCATTCTGTCCCCTAAAGTCCATATATTAGCATGATTCCTACTGTAACAGTAACTTGAGAGTGGGAAATTCTATTATGGTAATTGAAAGATGGGGATTTGAAGCAGTGATTAGATTCTGAGGACCATGCAGTAGTGAATGGATTAAAGATGGTAGTAGTCATGGGCATAATTCGGAAGGCTTTAAAAGAAGTGTACATGAGAGGTTAATCTCTCTCTTTGTTCCACCATCTTCTGCCATGTGAGACCCCTGGGTCACTTTTGCCACCATCAAGGCCTTCACCAGCTATGTTCCCTGAACTTTGGACTTCTTGATCTCTGAAAACATAAAAAATATTTTTTTCTTTATAAATCACCTTGTTTCACGTATTTTGTTATAAGTAACAGAAATGGACTAATACAGAAAATTGGTACCAGACAAATGAGGTGTTGCTTATAGAAAATTCTTGAAAATGGGGAAGTGGCTTTGGAACTGGTTATTGAGGAGAGGATGGAAGAATTTGGAGGAACAGGTGAGAAAAAGCCTAGATGATGGTGAAAGTTTAGAAGATAATAAAACCAGGGAAAGTTTGGAATGTTTTAGAGACTGCTTAAATGTTGGTGAGCAGAATGCTTATTGAAGTATGGACTATAAAGACCACTTTAAGGAGGTCTCGGATGTAAATGAGAAATGACTTCTGGAAAATGGGGCAAAGACCACCCTTGTTATGAATTGGCAAGGAACTTGGCAATTCAAGTTCCAAGCCCTAGGACTTTGTGGAAGTTGGAACTTAGGAGTTGTTAAACAGAGTATTTGGCAGAATAAATTTCTAAGCAGCAAAGCATTAAAGAAGCTGCATGGCTACTTGTAACAGCCTAAGCTGAGTTATGGTAGCAAAGGCATGATGTAGAGCCAGAAATTAAAAGGGAAGCAGAGCATAAAAATTCGGAAAATTTTCAGCCTGGTCATGTGGTAGAGAAGCAGAGAGTATTTCAGGAGAAAAATGCAATGGCGCTAAGTTTAGCACAAAAGAAAGGGATTATCAAGAGAAGGGGGAAAGGGCTCTGAAAGCATTGCAGAAGCCTCTGGGGCCAACCCTTCCATTTCAGGCCCAAAGGCCTAGTGAGACAGAATGGTCTTGAGGAACAGGCCTGAGACACCCTCAGGCTTGCTGCCCGGAGCCAGCTCAGGAAGCTGCTTCTAGCACCAGCACCCCAGCTGCCCAGCTGCTGAGACTGCTCCAGTGGTGGCTAAGGTGGCCCCAGGTGTGGCTGTGTCCACAGCTTTGGAGGCTACAAGCCAGAAGCCTTGATAGAGTCCATATGGTGTTAGGTCTGCAGAATTGAAGAATGCTTGAGCAGTGGAGGCTTGGGAGCCTCCACCCAGATTTTTAAAAGATGTATGGAAAAGTCTGGGGGCCTAGGAAGAGATCTGTCACTGTGCAGAGTCACCAAATAGAGCTGTTGCTAGAGACCTGACACCACCCATATTATTCAGTTTCTGTTGCTTATAACAAAATACATGGAACTGGTTATTTTATAAATAAAATGAAATTTATTGCTTACAGTTTTGGATGCTGGGAAGTCCAAAGTCCAGGGAACACATTTGGTGAAGGCCTTGATGGTGGTGACTGACAGCAGGGTATCACATTGCAGAAAATGGTGGAACACAGAGAGACCAACCTCCTTAAGTCCTATCCTTTTTAAAGCCCTCATAACCACACCCTGACCACCATTATTAATCCATTCACTAAGGCATGGTCTTACAATCTAATCACCTCTTCAAGGTCCTACCTTTCAATTACCATAGTAGGATTCCCCACCCTCAACAGTTACAGTGGGAATTAGGCTTCTAATATATGAACTCTGGGGGACACAATTCAATCAATCCACAGCACCACCTGAAACCAGGAAAACCACAGGAGCGGAGATGGCTGAGGACTTGGAGACCCAACCCCCAAACCAGTGTGCAGTGTGTCATGTGCATGATTTTCCAGCTTTGAGATTTATCGCCTTCCATGCTGGGCTTCAGACTTGTTTAGGACCTGTTCATCCCTTTCTTTTGGCCTACTTCTACTTTTTTGAATAGGAATGTGTACCTGTGCTCATCCCACCATTGTATCTTGGAAGTAGAGATAAATTGTTTTGATTTCTCAGATGGGACTTTGAACTTTGGACTTTTGAGCTGAAACAAGTCAAGACTTTGGGGATAAAATGAATTTATTTGTATGTGAAAAGGACTTAAGTTTTGGGGGGTCAGGTGCAGAATGCTGTAGATTAGATTCCCACCACTGCAGCCTCATTGAAGCTTAAATCCCCACTGTAACCGTTGAGGTTGGGAAATCCTATTATGGTAATTAAAAGGTGAGACTTTGAAAATGTGATTAGGTTGGAAGACCATGCCTTAGTAAGTGGATTAAAAATGGTGGTCATGGGCATGGTTGAAAGAGCTTTAAAAGAAGAGCACATGAAAGGTTAGTCTCTCTCAGCTCTGCCATTTTCTGCAATGTGAGACCCCCAGGTCACTGTTGCCACCATCAAGACCTCCACCAGATGTGTTCTCTGGACTTTGGACTTCTCAGTGTCTGCAACTGTAAGCAATAAATTTTGTTTTCTTATAAATTATCCAGTTCTGTGTATTTTAGTATAAGCAACAGAAATGGACTGATACAGGTAGAAATGTAAATCCTCAGACAGAAGTGATAATTCTTGAAAATGATGGTAACTTTATAATTTTATTTATTTTACCGTTTGAAGTAGTGTTTGTTTTATAATTAATTTTGACTTAAAAAGTGTAGTTTTGATCTAGAGTTATTGTATTCAACTGAATAATTAATTATCTTACTATATTTTCTTTTCAGATCACTGTTTTCCTTATTGATATTAAATGCAAAAATTATCAAATATTAAAACACCATCTATACTAGAGTGTATTTCTGAACTTAAATTTCTGTTTCTACTATATTATTTTCTTTTTTCTTTACTGATACCAATATTTCCATAACTGCATATTTAAACTGTGTTTCAATGCTTTAATACAGTACAGAGAGTCTGTTTTTTACAAATAAAATCAAGTTTTTTTCCTCATTATGCTCATATGATCTTCCTCATGAAATTTGGTATTATATGGCAAAGTTAAAAAAAATCCCTGTGAAGTTTTTGAATTGTACTAAATTTATAAAGAAACGAATAATAATTGATTCGAATGTATCATCCTTATTTTAAACTTTCTAATTTATTACTTAGCATTATAAATGAATATCTCCCCAATTTTATGTACTCAGGACCCATTCACTTTATAATAATTTGAAAGAGGGAATGTATAAAGCCTCCCCCACCTCCAATCCTGTTGTAGATCTCTGAAGATAAGCTGTCTTAAAACAAGATGATAAGAATCACGAAAATATTAAACCTTTTCTACAATACTAAAAATCCCAATGGTGGCAGAGGAATTTATATCCCCATAAAAGCATTTGAAATGGGATTATGAGGAGGACCATGCTTTTGTGTGGAATGCATTCAAATTAGATATTTGAACTAATACAACTTATGGAGCTTTTATATCTCTCCCATGATCTCTGCCCCAATCTTCAAAGTGAACATATGCAAATTTCCTTATATCCTTGTTGCAAGTTTGAAGCAGCATGATAGTCCCTATGAGAAAAAGAGAGAGCAAAAGTGCAAGAACAAGAGTGACAGTGAGAGAGAGAATATGGGTCATGTCTACTAAACTTCAGGACAACCTGTAGAGGTGTTGTTGAAAAATGCTGCAGAATTTCTTAAGCTTAGAAATGTTGAAAAATAAGTTTTCAGATTTCCAGCCTTAGTTTCCACATATAAAGATCTTGGACTTTGTCACTCATTCCTTTATAGCAAAAACAAAAACAAAAATACCTGAACGAACTGGAAATCTATGACATGAGGTCAAAGCTCAAATTGCCACCTCAAAATGTCAAAGTACAGGTGGATCAGGAGAGTCACAGATGAGAGAGCTGCCTACCTAGAGCAGAAGCCATATACTGGTAAAAACATTTCTATGGCAATACTGGCAATTTGTTCAAGGTTAAGTGCAGACTAATATAAGAGGGAGATGAGGGAACTACAGTCTTAAGGGGTTCCCTACACTTTCAAAGGTATTACGTTCTGGAACCTCAGCATGTTCTCACAGTGATGAGCCAAAAAAGATCAAATCACGGCTCTGTGAGGAAGAAGGAAAAAATAACCATTTTGAAATACTAGCTTAATGTTCTCCATACAAAAGCCTAATTTCCAGGGGAAAAGACTTTGCCAGAGCTGTATACCCACCAGAGGAAGGGCATTTATCCATCTCTAGCCTCTTCTTCCCTTCTAGCCTTATCTTACCCAGAGTGGTAATAGACCAGGGACATAGGCACTGAAATTAAAATACTAAGATTTACAGATTTAGTCAAAAAGCAAAATTGTATTCCACTCATATGTTTTCAAATGGTTACAAACAAAAGATGCCAATATAAAATAAAAAATAATATAGCATTTAAAATTAAACAAAAGAAAGCTAGTGCAGTTATCCTATCAGAATGCAAAGGATTAATATCCAGTATATACAAGGAACTCATACATCTTTACAGCAAAAAAAATAAATAATCCAATATAAAAATGGGCAAAGAAACTGAATAGGCACTTCTCAAAGGAAGATATACAAACGGCCACAGACACTTGAAAAAATGCTCAACATCACTCAGCATTGAGAAATGCAAATCAAAACCACTTTGAGATACCATCTCACTCCAGTTAGGATGGCTAGTATCCAAATAACTGCGAGTGATATACGCTGGAGAGGTTGTGGAGAAAAAGGAACTCTCATACACTGTTGGGGGGACTGCAAAATGGTGCAACCTTTATAGAAAATGGTATGGAGGTTTCTCAAACAATTACAGATAGATCTACTATATGACCCAGCTATTCCACTGCTGGGAATATACCCAGAGGAATGGCAATCATCATGCCAAAAGGATACATGTATTCCAATGTTTATTACAACACTATTTACAATAGCCAGGAGTTGGAACCAGCCCAAATGTCCATCATCAGAAGAAGGGATTAGGAAACTCTGGTATAGCTACACAATGGAATACTACTCTGCTGTAAAAAAAGAATGAAATACTACCATTATCAGTAACATGGATGGACTTAGAGAAATTTATATTAAGTGAAACAAGTCAGTACAAAAGAGAAAAACTACGTTTTCACTTATTTGTGGGAGGAAAAATGAATAAATAAATAAATATACAAACAACTAAATAGTAAGAGGGGGAAGACAGAACAATCACAACAATTCTTTGAACTTGTTAAGACAAGTGAACATGTATGATGTAGTTGGGAAGGAAGGGGAAAGAGGGAGGGGGGAAAGAGGAATCTGTAAAGGGACACAAAAATTGACTACAATGTATACTGAGAGGTTAAAATAAATAAATACATACATACATACATACATAAACAAAATTACCTAAAAATAAATAAATAAATAAATCTGAAAAAAAAGAAAGCATAGACAATAAGGCAAGTACATTTCTTAAGAGAAAAAGGAAACTCATAATGACAAAGGGACCCTTCCACCTCAAAGATACCATAAACCTAATTCTCTATACATACAATAGTATAGTATCGAATGATATATGTTTTAACTTGAGAGACTTAAATGAATAATGAGGCAAATATAAAGCATACTGGGGCACTTTAAATCAAAAGTCAAAATACCAGAACTGATAAAAATTCCAGCAGAGAGGGATCAGGAGAAGTAAACAGGAAAGGGCCTACTTCTCCTCCTCTAACCTTACAGTGTCCCTCTATTGCCTCCTACTGGCAGAACTAATGTGATGCCAGCAGGCTGGCAGCAGTGTGGCTGCAGGGACAGGCTAATCCTGCAATTGAGAGCAGATTGCATACTCTTCCCCAATGTAGATTTTTGTTGCCTTTGTCCAATATCTCATGGCTATAAGCCCAAGGGGTGATTTCTGGGTTCTCAATTCTACTCCACTGGTCTGAATGTCTGTTTTTATACCAGTACCATGCTGTTCTGGTTACAACAGCTTTGTAGTATAATTTGAAGTCAGGTAGTGTTATGCCTCTGGCTTTACTTTTTTTGCTCAGGATTCCTTAGGCTATTCAGGGTCTTTTATTTCCCATATTAAATGTAAGATTTCTTTTCCATTTCTGTGAAGAATTCCATTGGTATTTTGATGGGTATTGCATTGAACCTGTAGATCACTTTGTGTAGTATAGACATTTTTCACAATGTTAATTCTTCCAATCCAAGAGCATGGAATATCTTTCCATCTTTTTGTGTCTTGTTTAATTACTTTCAGAAGTGGTTTGTAGTTCTCATTGTAGATGTCTTTCACCTCCTTGTTTAAATTGATCCCTATTTGTGTGTGTGACAATCGTAAATGGGCTTACTTTATTTCTCTTTCTGTTAATTCATTATTTGAGTTTATAAATGCTACTTATTTTTTTGGCATTAATTTTGTATCCTGCAATGTAACTGAAGTTATTAACCAGCTCTAGGAGTTTTTTGATAGAGTCTTTACGTTTTTCTATATATAGTATCATGTCATCTGCAAATACAGAAAATTTGAATTCATCTTTTCCGATCTGGATTTCTTTATTTCTTTGTCTTGCCTGATTGCTCTTGCTAGTACATCCAGTACTATATTAAATAGAAGTGATGAGAGTGGGCTCCTTGTCTTGTTCCTGTTCTTAAGGGAAAGGCCTTAAATTTTTCCCCATTCAGAATTATACTGGCAGTGGGCTTCTCATAAATGGTTTTTATTGTGTTGAGATATTTTCCTTCTATACCTAATTTGTTGAGAGTCTTCATCATGAAGGAATGTTGAATTTTGTCAAATGCTTTTTCAGCATCTATTGAGATAATCATATGGTCTTTGTCCTTGGTTTTATTGATGTGATGTATCACATTTATTGACTTTCATATGTTGAACCATCCTGGCATCCCTGGGATGAATCCCACTTGATCACAGTGTATATATATTTTTTAATATGTTGCTGTAATCTGATTGCTAATATTTTGTTGAAGATATTAGCATCTAAGTTCATCAAGGATATTGGCCTATAATTTTCTTTTTTTGTTGTGTCTTTATCTGGTTTTGAGATCAGAGTTATGTTCACCTCATAGAATGAGTTTGGGAGAGTAGTATCTGTTCCAGTGTTTGAAATAGTTTGAGGTGAATCAGTATTAACTCCTCTTTAAAAAATTTGATAGAATTCAGTAGTAAAACCATCTGGACTGGGACTTTTGTTTGTTGGAAGATTGCTAATTACCACTTCAATCTCCTTGCTTGTTATTAGTCTGTTTAGATTTTCTATCTTGTCTTGGTTCAATCTTAGTAGTTCGTATGTATCTAGAAACTTATCCATAGCTTCCAGATTTTTATAATTGTTGTCATGAAGTTGTTTACAATAGTGTCTAATGATTCTTTGTATTTCTGTGCTATCAGTTGTAATGTCTCCCTTTTCATTTCTGATTTTTTGTTATTTGGGTATTCTCTCTTCTTTTTTTGTTAACCTAGCTAATGGTTTGTCTATTTTATTTATCATCTCAGAAAAAAACTTTTTATTTTGTTGATTTTTTCTTTTGTTTTTTGTGTCTCTATTTCATTTAGTTCTGCTCTGATCTTAATTATTTCTTTCCATCTATTACCTTTAGGTTTGGATTGTTGTTTTTCATATTCTTTGAGGCATAGTGTTAGGTTGTTCATATGAAGTCTTTCCATTTTTTTAATGTAAGCATTTATTGCAATAAATTTGCCTCTTTGTTCTGCTTATCCCACAGATTTTGGTATGATATGTCTTTATTTTTATTAGTTTCTAGAAAATTTTTGATTTCCTGTTTAATTTCTTTTTGGACCTATAGATCATTCAGGAGCCTATTATTTATTTTCCATGTTTTTGTATAGCTTCCAGAGTTTTGATTATTGTTTATTTCTAATTTTAGTCCACTGTGGTCTGAAAAGATAGTTGGAATGATTTCAACTTCTTTAAATTTGCTGAAACTAGATTTGTGACCGAATATGTGATCTATCCTGGAGAATGTGCCATGAGCTGATGAAAAGAAAGTCTATTCTTTAGTTGTTGGGTGAAATGTTCTGTATATATCTGCCAAGTCAAGTTGGTCTAGGGTGTAGATTATATCCTGTGTCTCTTTGTTGATTGTTGCCTGAAGATCTGTCCTATACTGAGAGAGGGGGGTTCAGATCACCCAGTATTAATGTATCAGGTCCTATTTCTTTCTTTAAGTCTAAGAGTGTTTGCTTTATATATCTGGGTGCTCCAGTATTGGGTGCATACATGTTTATGATTGTTATGTCTTCTAGCTGGATAGATCCCTTTATCATTATATAGTTGTCTTCTTTATCTTTTTTGATGTTTTTTGGTTTAAAGTCTATTTTATTCAAAATAAGAATAGCTACTCCTGCTCGTTTTGGTTTTCCATTTGCATGGTATATCTTTTTCCATCCCTTCACTTTTAGTCTATGTGTGTCTCTACAGGTGAGGTGGGTCTCTTGAAGACAGCAGATACTTGGGTCTAGCTTTTTAATCCAATCTGTTAGTCTATGTCTTTTGAATGGGGAGTTTAGTCCATTCACATTTAGGGTCGTTATTGACAGGTGTTGCTTAATTACTGTCATTTAATTCCTTCTTGTTTAGCTGGTTTAAAAATCTTTTGATCATTTTTTCCCTATATTTCTCTTCTTTAACGTTAGTTGGGAATTTAAAGTGTGATGATTTAGCTTCTTTCTCTTTCTTCCTGGAATTTTTGTTTTAACAGTAGGCTTTGTTCTCTCTTGTGTATTTGTGATAGTGGTCACCATTAGTCAGATTCCAGATGAATAAGTCCCTTGAGAATTTCTTGCAGGGCTGGTAGAGTGGTGGTGAACTGCCACAACTTTTGCTTATCTGGGGAAATACACTATTTCTCCCTCATTTCTGGAGGAGAGCCTTGCTGGGTAAAGAATTCTTGGCTGGCAGCTATTTTCTTTTAGTATTTTGAATATATCATTCCACTTTCTTCTGGCCTCTAGAGTTTTGGTTGACAAGTCTGCTGTTAGTTTGATGGGGGTTCCCCTATAAGTTACCTGACACTTTTCTCTTGCTGCTTGTAGAATTCTTTCTTTGTCTTTGAGCTTTGCAAGTTTAAGTATAATGTGTCTTTGGGAGGAGCCTTTTGGATTAAATCTGTTGGAGGATCTTTGAGCTGCCTGGATCTGATGGTCTGTATCTCACCTTATACCTGGGAAGTTTTCTGTTACTATTTCCTTGAGTACATTTTCAATACCTTTTCCTTTCTCCTCCCCTTCAGGAATAACCACAATTCAGATGTTAGAGTGCTTGAGGTTTTCTGCTATCTCTCTTAGGTTTTCCTCATTATTTTTAATTCTTTTTTTTCCTTTTTTTGTCTGCCGGAGTTATTTCAAAAAGACCATCTTCAAGCTCTGAAATTCTTTCTTCTGCTTGCTCTACCCTGCTGCTCAAGCTCTCAGTCATGTTTTTTTTTTTTTATTTCATTGAGTGAATCTTTCATTTCCAGATGTTCCGCTACACTCTTTTTTAAGGTATTAATATCTTTGTAGATTTCCTCCCTCATATTCTGCATATTCTTTCTTATTTCATTGTGTTCTGTATTTGAGTCTTCCTTTATTCCTTCAAGTTTTCTTAAGATCATTGCTCAGAATTCTTTCTCGACATTTCAAGGATTCCCTGTCCCACGGAGTCTGATTTCGGAGTGTTCTTTGGATGGTGTCATTTCTTCTTGTTTGTTTGTACTTCTAGTATTTTGTCATTGATGTCTGGTCATTTGGTTGAAGGTTTGCTTCTTCTACTACACTGAGGTTGGCTGTGGAGTAGCCCTGGTTGCTACTGTGGTAGTGAATTGTCTTTGCTTGACAGTAGGTGTGGTAGTGGTTATGTTAAACCACCTTGGGTCCTGTTCCAGAATCTGCGGTCATAGAATGAGCCCCTAGAACCACGGGGCTGCCTCTAGTCACATGGTTCTGCTGCTGTTGGACTTACTTTGGTGTGGGTTGGGGTGCACCGGCTCTGGAACTCCCCTCTGGATCCAAAGGAGTGGGGAGGGGCTCCTCTTGCCCCATGGTTTTGCCACTGCTGCTGCCGGGCTCATCGTTGCATGGGTCCTCACGTTCTATTTTCAAGCTTACTGATTCTTTCCACTGTTTGATTAAGTCTGCTACTGGAGCTCTCTTTCAAGTTTGTCAGTTCAGATAATGAATTTTTTATTTCCAGAATTTCGATTTTTCTTTTTACTGATTCAGTTTATTTGTCAAGTTTCTCAATCTGCTCCTGGATTGTTTTCCAGATATCATTTAATTTTCTATAAGCATTTTTTGTGTGTGTGACTCCCTGAACACCCTTAAGAGGGCTATTCTGAATTCTCTTTCACACATTTCGTAATCTGCTGTTCCTCTGGGTCCATTGCTGGTATTTGGTTTGTTTCATTTGATGGTGTCGTATTTCTCTGTTCTTTCTCAATCTTTGTGTCTTTACACTGATGCCTGGGCATTTGAGGAGGTGTGAGCTGAGTGAAGCCCCTTTGAAAATCTTTTCTGAAAGCACTTCCAAAAAAATTTAGTTACTGTGTATTTGAAAGAATTGAGTTTTCCAACCACTCTCAGATGCCAGGAAGTTCTGGACACGTTTTTATTTGAGATGGCCCTTAGAAAAGAAACGAGCAGTGTCAGGAAATGAGTATATTCTGCTTATATTTTGAATAAACAAACATACACATATATATGCAAGCATGCTATTTTTTAAAAAATCGTTGGACTGTATTATTGATACCCAAGCTGAGGTGTCTGAATGTCATGAGGCTTATAGAATACATTCCAACCTCCTATAGCTCAATTTTCATTTATTATTTTGAGTCATAAGATGAGTGTATGTTTAACTGTATAAGAAACTGATTAAATTTTCTAGAGTGGCTGTACCATTTCATATTCCCACCAGCAATGTGTTAGAATTCCAGTTGTTGCACATTTTCATTATCATTTGGTATTATTAGTATATTTTATTTTAGCCAGGGTATCTCGAGTTAGTTTAAACTTGTGTTTCCATAGTGGTTACAGATGATGAACATTTTTCTTGTGCTTATTTACTATTCTTTCATCCTTTTGGTAAAGCATCTATCCATTTTTTAATGGTGTTGTTTGTTTTTTTCCTCTTAAGTTTTGAGTGAATTTTAATATATATTCTGAATATAAATTCTTTGTCAGAATGTGATTTACAAATATTCTTTCCCAATCTGTATCTTGTCTTTCATTATCAGAGCACTGTTTTTCAAAACGAATTTTTTTTTTTTATTTTGTTAAAGTCCCATTTATTGATTTCTTTCCCTTTTGGGATTGTACTTTGGAATCATGTCTAAGAATTGTGCCTAATTTTAGATTATGATTTTCTTGTATGTTTTCTTCTCAGAGTATTACAATTTTTATGAATTACATTTAGAGTGAATTTTGTTTATACAATTTTAGATTTAGGCCAAGACTTTTTTTTTTTTTTTTTTGCACATGGATATTAAATATTTCAGCACTAATTGTTGAAAATAATATCATTTCTCCATTGATTTTTCTCTGTTTTTTTGCAACAATCAAGTGACTACACATGTATGGGCTTACATCTGGACCCTATTTGCCCATTTTCTGTTTGTCCATTCCTTCATCAATACACAAATTCTTGAATACTGAACTTTACTCTAAGTCTTAAAATTGGATAGAGTGATTCATCTAAATTTATTCTTCTTAAAAAGTGTTTGGCCTATTGTAGTTTCACTGCCTTTCCTATACAGGATTTACAACCAGTTTGTCTAGATACACAAAAAGCCAGAGGTGTTTGGACTGAAATTCTGTTAAATACATAGATCAATATAATAAGAATAAATGTACCACACTAATGTAACATGTTAATAATAGAAGTTGTGTGGAGAAGGGAGTAAAGGAACCAACTGCAATTTATGCCCTGTAAACCTAGAATTGCTATAAAAATGAAGTCTAAGCAACAAAGAATTGGCATTTTTTAGTCTGGTGTTTCTTGCAGTCCATAAACATGGTATGTCTTTTCATTTAGTCATTTTATATCTTTATCAACATTTTGCAGTTTGCAATGTATAGATTCTGTGCATATTGCATTCATTTTTTCTAATTGCTTTTTACTTTATTAACATTTTTTTACATTGTAGGATATTGTTGCAAAGCAGTTGGGAAGGAAGGGGAGAAGGGAAAGGGGAAGGAAATGGGATGGAAGAAGTAGGAAGGAAGAGCGGCAGGATTGAGGCCTGTGGCACCCCCTCATTCCCACAGGAGAGACCAGGGGGCTTCTGGTGGTGGTTTGGTCATTGCTGGGCTGGGGGCAGATGTCAGGGTGGTGTGACAAAAGTCCTCAACCCTACCACCCCAGCTCAGGAACCTGGGGCCCTTCTTGCTGTGGCTTGGTGGTCACCACTGGGCTGGTTGCATATGTTGGAGAGGCATGACTGAGGCCCAAGGCCCCCACTGCCCTGGCTCCAGAGAGCCCATGGTGCTTCCTACAGCAGCCTGGTGATCATCACTGGGGTGGTTGTGCATGTCAGAGAGATGTGGCCAAGGCCCTCTTCCCCCATGCTCAGGACTGGTTGTGGGTGTTGGGGGGTATTTCTGAGACCCCTGGCCCTCCCCCCTTTCTGGCTTGGTAGCCCAGGGGACTTCCAGTCCTTCTAGGTGTTACAGGAGTTCTTTGGTGAACTGAGACCTTTACTAGTTAATATCAAACTTTGTCCCTGGTTGCAACTACTTTTTTCTTTCAGTTCTGTATTGGATTATTTGCTGCTTCCACCACTCAAATTCTGAACTGGAACTATTTGTTGTCCTTTGCTTACTTCTAAAATAGGAGAACTTCCTGTGGGTACCAGTATTTGAGCTGTGTGGCTTAGCTAAATCACTGCTTTGCTGCTGATTCCCTAGGGAAGGTTCTTGTGCAGCTCAGGTTTTAATGGTTGGCTTATAGGTACTACCAGATCTCATGAAATCTGATGCACCTGGGTTGTGTAGAAACTCTGGTCTGGGCCTGAGTCTTTTCATCAAACTGTACCCCATGAAATTCTATATTCCTGACCAGTCTCCTCTGAGTGGTCCTACACTGATTGGGGTACAGATCAGCTGTCCTTGCTGTGTCCCAGTGTTCTCCTGGTGGTCCATCTCCCCCACTGCACATGCTGCAGATGCTTCCCATGGGATAGACTGTGTGCTGGTCCTTTGCAATGACTCACCAGCCTCTGAGTGGCTCCTTTTTTTCAGTTGTTGTGGCTCATCGATCCACTGTGGGTCCATGGGAACATATTAGTGATCCTGCTGGCCTGAGGGCCACCAAGGCCTTTTTCTCCCCTGCTGCCTCCAAGTAACTTCATCCAAAGGGCACAGCTGCAGCTTTTGCCAGCACCTGCTCCATGTACTCAGCAGCTCCAGCTTGGAAGCAGCTGGGGTTCAAAAGAGTGGTCTCTTTTTTTCTCTCATCATGGCTTCTCCCACCTTCAAGAACTTCATAGGTCTGTCCTCCTCTTCCCCCGAGATCTAGCAGCCCCAGCTTGGCTGTCATCATTTTTTTATAGATGTAAATTAGTTGATTTGGGGGAGAGAGTGATGCTGGGGACCATCTATTCAGCCATCTTGACCTGAAGTCTACATACTGCATTTATATATTTTTATAAGTATTTTATTTCTTTTGGTGTTATTGTTATATGTATTGCTGGGTTTTTTTTATATTATCATTATTATTATTTTGGTTTTCAAATTTCCTAATTTGAAAATCATACTTTCTGCAAATACGGGCATTTTTGTTTTTTTCCTTATCCATCACCACAAATAGTTGCCACTTTTGTGTGTGAGCATGGTAAGAACATTTAAAATCAACTCTCTTAATCTGAAGTATACAATAAAGTACTGATAACTATACTCACATTGTAGTGCATTAGATTAACAGAACTTATTTTTCTTGCATGACTGAAACTTTGTTCAACTTGACCAACGATCTCCACATTCCTCATTCCCCAAACCCCTGCTATCCAATATTTTATTCTCTGACCATGCAAGTTTGACTATTTTAAATACCTCATATGAGTAAGACCATGTTGTATTTGTCCTCTTATGTCTGGTTTACTTCACTTAGTATAATGTGAGTTTATCTATCTTTTTAAATAATAAGCAGTATATCATTCTTTCCTTAAGTCCCAATAAGATTCCGTGTTTTACACACACACACACACACACACACACACACACACACACACACACACCTCATATTTTCTTAATTCATTCATCAAGGACAAATAGATTGTCTTCATATCTTTATATTGGGATTAATGCTGAAATAAACATGGGAGTACACCTATTACATTGAGAACTTCATTTCATATCCTTTGGATATATACCCAGAAATCAGATTCCTGATGTCTGCAATGAAAATTACAAAACATTACTGAAAGAAATTAAAGAAGGCACAAAAAGGTGGAAAGACATACCATGCTCTTGGATTGGAAGAATTCACATTGTGAAAATGTCCATTCTACCCAAAGCAATCTACAGATTCAATGCAATCCCCATCAAAATACCAATGGCATTCTTCACAGAAATAGAAAAAGCAATCCTAACATTCATATGGAACAACAAGAGACCCCAAATAACCAAAGCAATCCTGAGCAAAAAATAATAATAATAATAATAAAGCTGGAGGCATAATACTACCAAACTTCTAATTATATTACAAAGCTATTGTAACCAAAACAGCATGGTACTGGCATAAAAACAGACAATCAAATCAATGGAACAGAATAGAGAACATGGGAATCAATCTACATTCTTACAGCCAACTGATCTTTGATAAAGTCAACAAGAAAAGATTGCCTCTTCAATAAATGGTTTGAAAACTGGACTTCTGTATACCGAAGAATGAAACTGGACCTGTACCTCTCACTGTATACCAAAATCAACTCAAAATGGGTTAAAGACTTGAATATAAGGCCCCAAACCATAAAATCACTAAGGAAAACATAGGGGAAACACTCTAGGAAGTAGGCCTGGGCAAAGACTTTATAAATAAGGTCCCCAAAACACAAGCAAGAAAAGAAAAAATAAACAAATGGGACTATATCAAATTAAAAAGCTTCTGCACAGCAAAGGAAACAATCAACAGAGCAGAAAGACATCCTACAGCATGGGAGAAAATATCTGAAAATTATACTTCCAACAAGGGATTAATATCCAGGATATATAAAGAACTCAAACAATTATACAGTGAAAAAAACAAATGATCCAATTAAAAAATGGGCAAAGGAGATGAATAAACATTTTTTAAGGACACACAAATGGCCAACAGGTACATGAAAAAAATGCTCAACATCACTAGTCATCAGGGAAATGCAAGTCAAAACCACACTGAGATATCATCTCACCCCAGTTAGATGGACCATTATTAAAAAGACTGAGAATATCAAATACTGGTCAGGATAAGGGGAAAGGGAAACTCTTCTATACTGATGGTAGGACTGTAAAATAGCACAGCTATTACTGAAATAGCACAGTACTATTCAATACTGAAAACAGTATTAAGGTTTCCCAAACAACTACAGATAGAACTACCATATGACCCAGTATTCCCATTTCTGGGTATATATCCAAAGGAATGAAAATCATCATGATGTCAAAAGGTTACATGCACTCTCATATTCGTCACAGCTCTGTTTAAAATAGGTAAAATATGGAACCAACCTAAATGTCCACTGATGACTGATTGGGTAAGGAAAATGTGGTATATTACTACTCAGCCATAAAAAAGGATGAAATTCTCCTATTTGCAGCAACATGGGTGAGCCTGGAGAAAATTATGCCAAGTGAAATGAGCCAGACACAGAAAGAGAAATATCACTTTTCCTCACTTATAACTGGATACTAGGAAAGAAAGAGGGAAGAAAGAGGGAAGAAAGGAAGGAAGGAAACACCACAATAATTCTTTGAACTTTCAGAAGGAGAGAACAAACATAAGGATACTATAAATGAGGGGTAGGGAAGGTGGGGAGTTGAGGAGTTATAGATTGTGTAAGGTGAATAAAAAATTACAGTTTGTAATAAATATGCTAATAAAAATGTCTCCTTCATGAAAAAATAATTGTTTATCAAGTCTAGGAGTTTTTTGATAGAGTCATTAAGTTTGTCTCTACATATCTGTCATCAGCAAACAGGAACAACTTGACTTTCTCCTTTCAAATTTGGATGCCTTTTATTTCTTTCTCTTGCATAATTGTTCCGGCTAGGACTTCCAGTAGGTTGTTGAATAGAAGTGGTGAGAGTGAGCCTCCTTGTCTTGTTCCACTTGTTAGGGGAAAAGCTTTCAGCTTTTCCCTGTTCATTATGATACTAGCTTTGGGTTTGTTATATATAGCCTCTATTGTACTAAGATACTCTCCTTCTATACCTAATTTGTTGTAAGTGTTTATTATGAAGCAATAATGAATTTTATTAAATGCATTTTCTGCATCTATTTAGATGATGATCATACGTTGTTTTTGTTTTTGTTTACCCTGTTGACATGATGTATTGCATTTATTAATTCGTGTATATTGTACCATCCTTGCATTCATGGGATAAAGCCCACTTGATCACGTGCATAATCTTTTAAATGGGATGTCGGATTCAGTTTGCTAGTATTTTATTGAGGATTTTTGCATCTCTGCTTGTTAGAGATATTGGCCTGCAGTGTTTTTGTTGTTGTTGTGTCCTTGCCTGGCTTCCTTATTAGGGTAATGCTGGCCATAAAGTATGAGTTTGGAGGGATTTCACTCACTTCAATTTTTTGAAATTGTTTAAGAAGTATTGGTATTAGTTATTCTTTAAATGTTTGGTAAAACTCAGCAGTAAAGCCATCTGGTTCAGGCTTTTCTTTGTTGGGAGACTTTTTATTACTGATTGCATTTCATTACTTCTTATTGGTCTATTTAGGTTTTCTATTTCTTCCTGGTTCAGTCTTCATCGGGCATATGTGTCCAGGAATTTATCCATTTCTTCCAGGTTTTCATATTTATTTGCATATAGTTGTTCATAATCATCTCTGATGATCCTTTGTATTTCAGTTCTATCTGTTATAATGTCTCTGATTTTATTTATTTGGGTCTTTTCTCTTTTTTTCTTGGTCAGTCTGTTAGTCCATTCCTGTTGCTTATAACAAAATATCTGGAACTTTGAGGGACACAATTTAAGCTTCAGTGAGTTGGGGGTGGGATTCAATCCACAGCATTCCACCCCTGGCCCCTAAAAACTCATGTCCTTTTCACATACAAATATATTCATTTCATCCCCCAAAGTCTTAACTTGTTTCAGCTCAAAAGTCCAAACTTCCAAGTCCCATCTGTGAAATCAAGACATGTTATCTATTTCCAAGATACAATGGTGGAACAAACATTGGGTACATGTTCCCATTCAAAAAGGAAGAAATAGGCCAAAAGAAATGTGTGTAACAGGCTCCCAAAAGTTCAAAACCCAACAGGGCAAGCATTAAATCTCAAACTGGTGAATCATGTACCTTGAACACATGTTCAATGTCTTCTGCATGCTGGTGCGGGGGTTAAGCATCCAAGTCCTCAGTCAGCTCCATTTCTATGGCTTTCCTGGTCTCACATGATGCTTTAGCTCTCACAGTCTGGCATTGCATGCTGGTAGCTCTATAAGACTGTGGTCTCCATGGTGGTCCCACTCCCATGGGCCATGCCTAGTTGTCCTACTCCCCACGAGGCATGGCCTTGGTTGGGTTTTTCTGTTGCAACTCTTACCTCACATTTCCTCTTGGCATGGCTCTAGTGAAGACTCTATGTGGTGACTCTGACCCTGCAAAACCTTTTCTGGACCAGCAGGCTTTTCCATACCCCCCTTTGAAATCAGGGTGGAGGCTCCCATGTCTCCACAGCTCTGGCATTCTGCAAGCCTACAGATTTAACACCATGTGACACTGCCCAGGCTTCCAGTTTGTATTTTCCAGAGTTGCAAAGCTAGCCACACCTGGGGCCAATTTAGCCTCACCTGGAATAGCCTAAGCAGCCAGGGCACTGATGCTGGAAGTGGCTTCCTGAGTTGGCCCTGAGCAGCAAGCATGAGGATAATGCTTCATGCCTGTTCCCCAAGACCATTCCGTCTCCCTAGGCCTCTGGGCCTATAATGGAAGATGCAGCTTCCAAGATCTCTGAAATGACTTCAAGGTCTTTTATCCCTTCTCTTGATAATCTCTTTCTTCTGTACTCATCTCCTTAGCAAAGATTTCCTGGGCTACCTACACCCTTGCTTTTGTGGCCGGGCTGAAAGTTTACCAATGTGTTGCCCTCTACTTCCCTTCTAATAATGCATTCTGCCTTTATGTCATGTCTTTTCTGCCATAACTCAGTGTGGGCTGTTGCAAGTAGCCATGCAGCTTCCTGAATGTTTTGCTCCTTCCGCCAAATACCCTCATTCAGCACACTGAAGTTCCATATTTCATAGAAATTTGGGTCATGAACAGAATGAAGCCAAGTTACTTGCCAGTTCACAGCAAGGGTAATCTTTGTCCCAGTTTTCAATAAGTCCCTTCTCATTTTCCTATGAGATCTTCTCAGAATGTACTTTATTATCCACACTTCTATTAGCATTCTACTCACCTCCACATAAACAGTCTCTAAGACATTCCAAACTTTCTTTCATCTTTTTGTCTTCTTCTGAGTCCTTCAAACTCCTCCAATCTTTTCCTAACACAGAGTCCCAAAGCCACTTCTGTAATTTCAATATTTATTAGAAGCAACACCCCAATTTTCTGCTATCAATTTTCCGTATTTGTCCATTCCTGTTATTTGTAACAAAATATCTGGAACTTTGGGGGACACAATTTAAGCTTCACTGAGTTTGGGGGGCAGGAACATCCAATCCACAGCAGTCTGGCTAATGGTTTTATTAACCATTTTTGGTTAATTTTGTTTATCTTTTCAAAGAATCAGCTTTTCATTTGATTGACTTTTTGTATTATATTTTTAGTCTCAATTTCATTGATTTCTGCTCTGATTTTTATTATTTCTTTTCTCCTTATTTTGGGTTTAGTTTATTCTTGCTTTCCTAGTTCCATGAGGTACACTGTTAGGCTGTTTATTTGAAATCTTTCTTTCTCTCTTTCTTTTTTTTCTTTCTTTCTTTCTTTCTTTTTTTTTCCTATAGGTATTATTACTATAAACTTTCCTCTTAATACTGCCTTGGCTGTATCCCATAGGTTTTGGTATGTTGTGTTTCTGTCTTGATTTGTTTCAAGAAATTTATTGATTTGCTTCTTTTTTCTTTAACTCATTGGTCACTCGAGAGCATGTTGCTTACTTTTCATGTATTTGTGTAGTTTCACAAGTTCCTCTTGTCATTGATATCATTTTATTCCACTATGGTCAGAAAAGATACTTGATATAATTTTGAATTTTTTTAAAATTTGTGGAGCCTTATTTGGTGGTCAATCCCAGAGAACATTCCATGTGCTGCTGAAAAGAATGTGCATTCTACAGATGTTGAATGAAATGTCTTTATATGTGTTTGGATAGGTCCATCTCATCCATGATGTAATTTAAATCTAATATTTCCTTTATGATTTTCTGTCTCACTGATCTGTCCAATGTGGAGAGTGGAGTGTTAAAGTCCCCAACTATTATTGTGCTGGTATCGATCTCTCCCTTTAGATCTGATGTTTGCTTTATATATCTGGGTGCTCTGGGGTTGGGTGAATATATAATTGTTATATTCCCTTCCTGTATTACCTGTTCTTGGGGTCTGATGTGAGGTTGCACTTCCCTCTGTAGTTCAGGAGCTGTCCTATCAAAGGCAGAGTTGATGAGCCACTTCTCAGGAAGTGGGTGAGGCCACTAGGCAGGGCTGCAGTGAGGAAGTCTGTCCAGCCTCTTCTCAGTTGGTGTGCAGGGCTGCTAGTCAGACCTGTAGCTAGGTGGCTCATCCAGCCACTTCTCAAATTGCTGGCAAGGCAATTAAGCAGGCCCATAGTGAGGGGGTTCAACCAGCCACTTTTCACCTTTGGGTGGGACTGCTAAGCAGGCTTGCTGTGAAGGGGCCTGTCCAGCCACTTCTAAGTTCAGACTGTTGGTAAGACTGCTAGTCAGGCCTGCAGTGAGGGCATCTGTCCAGTTGCTTCAGGGTGGTGGTTGTGGCCACTAGGCAGGACTGCAGTGAATTGTCCCATCCAGCTGCTTCTGGGCAAGGCTCTTATGCAAGCCTGCAGTGAAATGGCCTGTCCAGCAGCATCTGGGCAGTGGGCAGGGCCACTAGTTAGTCCTGCCATGAGAGGGCTAGTGCAGCCACTTCTGGGCCTGTTGGCAAGGCTTCTAAGCAGGATTGTTCAGAATGGAATCATCTGGCTGCTTCTCTGGGCAGGGCTGATGTACTTTATTTCCACCAGCCTGAGGTCATATTCCTTAGGGTAGAGATATATGAGCTGATTTTCCTGATTGAGGGGTCAGCCACACACAACTCAGCCGGTGGGGCTGAGGGGTAGGGGGAAAATGGGGGGTGGTCCACCTTAGGAGGATCTGCCTGTCTGATCTCTGGCCTGGGACAAGAGGGGCTGGACAAGGGTTGGCTTGTAATAGTTCAGCAGGACAAGGGTTGGCTTCCCAGACTGCCAAACTAGAGTCACAGTCACTGTGAGCCCAGGCTTCAAGCTACCATGATCAGGCCACTATAGCCTCTTGTATGAGTACTCTGTGCAAGGACAGAGCCTTAAGCCTAGGGAAGCACCATGGCTACTGTCCCCAAGGCAGGGCATGCTCCCTTAATGGCTCCAGCTTCAAGATGACACCATCCTGCATCAGCTTGGGACCCAAGGTTGGGGAGTGGGGAGCATACCACTTGTACCAGTGTTCTAGAGCAATGCAGTGTGTGTATTCTGGGACAATCCCAAAACTTGGCTCTGGGTTCATCCTGCCAAATCTGCAGGCCACTGTGGTGAGGATGGGGTTTGGTGTCAGTCCTCTGCCTACATTTTGGCCACAAGGAAAAATTATTCCTGCACCAATCCCAGTGTCAGAGACATGGTGGCTGAGGCTCTGTGCATCTCTCTCCTTTCTATGCCACCATCATGGGACTTCATGCTCCATAATGATCACTCCTACACAAACCCACTGATGCTCTCATCAATATTTTGTTATCTGTTAGTTGTTCTGGTCCTTTTCTGTGGGAGAAATGCACACTGGGCACCTCTAGTGCACCATCTCACGCCATCTCTGGGCTATCATTTGTCTATTTTTTAAATAGCTTTTTTCTATTGTGTTTATTTCTTGTATATTTCGAATATTAACCTATTACCAGATGTATGGTTTGCTAATATTTTCTTCCAGTCTGTAGGTTGTCGCTCTACTCTGTTGATCATTTCCTTTGCTGTGCAGAAGCTTTTTAGTTTGATAAAATCTCATTTGTCTATTTTTGCTTTTGTTGCTTGTGACTTTTATATTCAAACTATCATTGCCCAAGCAAATGCCATAGAGTTTCCCCCTAAGTTTTCTTCCAGAACTGTTACTATTTTAGATCTTACTTTTTAAATCTATTTTGAGTCAATTTTTATATAGAGAGTGAGACAAGGGTCCCAAGAACTTTCAGAATTATTTTTATAAATAAATAGAAAACATACATCACATTATCACTATGAAAAAAAATAAATTTATAACTAATTAGCTCTTGAAAAAGAAATTCCTGCGAGAAGATGGCTTCACTAGATAATTTCACCAAATATTTAAAGGAAAACACCCATTTTACATGAAGTATTTCCAAAAATAGAAAATAAGGGAACACTTATGAGTTAATTTTATATGGCCACATTACCCAAACGAGCGAAAGACAAGGAAAAAGAAAAAGGAGGAGGAGAAGGAGATAAGGAAGAAGAAGAAAAAGAAGGAGGAGAAAAATGGAGAAGAACATGAAAAAATTAGAAAAAGAAAAATGATGACAATAGAGCAATATTTGTATTAAACTCAGACCCAACAATTTGCAACAAAATAGCATTTTGAGTCAGCAATACATAAAAAGAGTTATACACCATAATTAATTAGTATTTATTTTAGGAATGTAAGCCTGCTTCAAACATTGGAAAACCAATTAATGAAATTTACTTTGTTAATATGCCAAAAAGGAAAAATCATATGATCATATCAATTGAAACAGAGAAAAGCATTTACAAAATTCACCATCCAGTCTTGATTTAAAAAAAAAAAAAATCTCAGCAACTTAGGAATACAGGTGGACATCCTCAACTTGATAAAAAGTATTTTTAATACCCTTTAACTAACATTATATTTACTAATGAAATACTGAATGCTTTTCCCTTAGGATAAGAAGCAAGGTAAAGATATATTTTCTAATCATTCTTATTCAAGAAACAATCGTACCTTCATAACACGGAATATATTCAATGATAAGAAAGAAAAAATATGTATTGTTACATACAATAACTTGGATATATCTTCAGAAAATTATGCTAAGTGAAAAAAGCCAATCCTGAAAGGTTAGATACTATATATGATTACATTCCTATAAAGATAAAATCACAGAATTGGGAACATATTAGTCATTCAGGAATTGTGGCAAGGGGAATTTGTGTGACTATAAAAGAGCAACACAAGGAATCCTTCTGAGAATGGAACTGTTTTGTGTTTTGACTCTGGTGGTGGACACACAAATCTATACTTATGATAAAATTGCATAAAAGTAAACATACACACATACAAAGTAAAACAGAAAATCTGAAGAAGATTGGTAGATTTTACCAAAGTCTGTAAACTGCTTGTGACATTGTACTTTTGTTTTGCAACATGTTATTATTGTGAGAACACAGAAAAAGAGTATACGGTATCCTTCTTTATTGTTTTTTACAACTGCATATGAACCTACAATTATTTTTTAAAAATTAAATTAATAAAAATATCAACTATTAATACATGCAACATTATCTTTAAAACATTACACTGAGTGGGGATTTTAAAAAAACACCTCACACAAAACTGCATATACTGTAAGATTCCACTGATATAAATATCTAGGAAAGAAAACTAATCCAATCGTGAAAAAAGTCATAACAGTGTTTGACTCTTGTGGGGCTTTGGGAAGTAAATGATTAACTGGAATGGGAGTGGGAGAAAAGAAATTTTTGTAGTGATGATAATTTCAACATCTTACATGAGTGCATGCATTTTCAAACTAGCTGTACTTAACTCAAAAAAATGGATACTTAACCTCAAACAATAAGTATAAAATTTTAAAAAATATGCAAAGAAGCTGAAGTTAATATAAAACCAAGGTCACAGGTTCAGATCCCTGTACTGGCCAGCTGCCAAAAAAAAAAAAAATCACATGGATACATTCTGAAATGTTCAGGGGTTGATGTGTACCAGTGTCTAAAACACATTTAAATGTATAAAATGTGTATCAGTCAGGCAATGGTGCAGGCAGTGGTGGCACAGTACATAGTGCACAATGCTTCCTACCAGGAGCAGCAGCAGTGGACACACCCCCACCATCACAGCCCCTGCACTGGTGCAGCCATCCTTATTTTCTGTTTTTCTTCCTTTTGCTCCCACCATGGCTGATCAACTGACCAAAGAACAGACTGCTGAATTCAAGGAAGTTTTATCCCTATTTAATAAAGATGGTGATGGCATCATCACAACAAAGGAACTTGGAACTGTTGTGAAGTCACTGGGCCAGAATCCAACAGAAGCCAAATTGTGCGATATGATCAACAAAGTGGATGCAGATCATAATGGAACCTCTGACTTCCCAGAATTGTTGCCTATGATGGCTCGAAAAATGAAAGATATGGATAGTGAAAGAGAAATCCATGAGGCATTCTCAATCCTTGACAAGGATGGCAATGGTTACATCAGCCCAGCAGAACCACGTCACAAACTTAGGAGAAAATCTAGCAGATAAAGAAACAGATGAAATGATCAGAGAAGCAGATATTGATGGAGACGTACAAGTCAACTATGACTAATTCATACAGATAACGACTGCAAAATGAAGACCTACTTTCAACTCCTTTCCCCCCCAAAAGAATCAAATTAAATCTTTTACTTACCTCTTGTAAAAGAAGAAAAAAGAAGAAAAGAAAGAAAAAAGTTTTTACACATTCTGTTTATATATAGCAAAACTGAATGTCAAAAGTGTCTTTGGTCCACACACATGCAAAATCTGCATGTACTGTTTGGTGGTCCTGTCCCCTAAAGATCACATAAATTTCACAATACTTGAACTACCTTATTGATAACTAAGCACTTAGTGGATTCCTTAAGGTTCCATTTGCTGATGATTAATCCAATGTCTTTGATGAACATAGATACAAAAATCCTCAACAAAATATTAGCAAACAGAGACTACAGGAACACATCAAAAAAATGATGTACCATGATCAAGTGGGATTCATCCCAGGAATGTAAGAATGGTTGAACATACACAGGTCAATAAATGTGATACACCACATCAACAAAATCAAGGACAAAAACCATATGATTAGCTCAATAGATGCAGAAAAAGCATTTGACAAAATTCAACATCACTTCATGATAAAGACCCTTAGGAAATTAGGTATAGAAGGAAAATGTCTCAACACAATTAAAGCCAGACTCAATAAATCCACCAATCAAATAATCCAGAATAGGGAAAAGCTAAAAGCCTTTCCCTTAAGAACAGCAGCAAGACAAGGATGCCCACTCTCACCACTCCTATTTAACATAGCATTTGAACTACTAGCCAGAGCAATGAGGCAAGAGAAAGAAATCTAAGTTATTCAGACTGGAAAACACAAAATCAAACTGTCCCCGTTTGCAGATGACACAATCCTGTATAGAAAAACCAAAAGACTCTACCAAAAGACTCTTAGAGCTGATAATTGATTTAAGTAAAGTTGCAAGATACAAAACCAACATGCAAAAATCAGTAGCATTTTTATATTCCAAAAATGAGCTAACAGAAAAAGATATCAAGAAATCAAGCTCATCTACAATAATCACCAAAAATAAATAAATAAATAAATAAATAAATAAAATCCCTAGGAATCAATTTAGCCAAGGAGGTGAAAGATCTCTACAAAGAGAACTACAAATCACTACTGAAAAAAATTAAAGAGGACACAGAAAGGTGGAAAGGCATTCTATGCTCTTGGATTGGAAGAATCAACATTGTGAAAAATCTCATACTACACAAAGTGATCTACAGATTCAATGCAATCCCTGTCAAAATACCAATGACATTATTCACAGAATGGAAAAAAAAAATCCTAACATTCACATGGAACAATAGCCAAAAGCAAATACCCAAATAGTCAAAGCAATCCTGAGCAAAAATAAATAAATAAAATAAAGCCAGAGGAATTACACTACCTGATCTCAAATTTTACTACAAAGCTATAGTAACCAAAACAGCACAGTACTGGCAAAAAAACAGACACTCATACCAATGGAACAGAGTACAGAGCACAGAAATCAACCTACACACTTACATCCAACTGACCTTCAACAAAGGTATCAAGAACACATAATGGGGAAATATTGTCTCTTCAATAAATGGTGCTGGGAAAACTGGGCATCCATAAGTAGAAGAATGAAACTAGACCTGTACCTCTAGCCACATACCAAAATTAACTCAAAATGGATTAAGGACTTAAATATAAGACCTGAAACTATAAAACTCCTAAAAGCAAACATAGAGGAAACACTTCAGGAAATAGGACCGGGCAAAGACTTTATGAATATGACCCCCAAAAGGCAGGTAACAAAAGAAAAAATAAATAAATAGGATTATATCAACCTAAAAAGCTTTTGAACAGCAAAAGAAACAATTAACAGAGTGAAAAGCCAACCTACAGAATTAGAGAAAATATTTGCAAACCATGCATCCAACAAGGGATTAATATCCAGAATATGTAAGGAACTCAAACAATTTTACAGTAAAAAAAAATTAAAAAGTAACCCAATTTAAAAATGGGCAAAGGAGCTAAATAGGCATTTCTGAAAGGAAGATATACAAATGGCCAACAAACACATGAAAAAAAAAATCCTCAACATTACTAAGCATCAGGGAAATGCAAATAAAAACCACATTGTGATATCCTCTCACCCCAGTTAGACTGGCTTTTATCAAAAAGACAGTGAATAACAAATTCTGGCAAGGATGGGAAGAAAGGGGAATGTTCCCACACTGTTGATGGGATTGTAAATCAATGAAGCCCTTCTGGAAAACAGTATGGAGTTTCATCAAATAATACAGATGGAACTACCATATGATCCTGCAATCCCACTGCTGGTCATATATCCAGTGGGAAGGAAATCATCATGTCAAACGGATACCTGCACTGCCATGTTTACTGCAGCTCTATTTACAATAGCTAAGAGTTGGAACCAATCTAAACGCCCACTGATAGATAACTGGATAAAGAAAACGTGATATATATACTCAGTGGAATACTAACTACTGTGCCATAAAACAGAATTCTGCCATTCGCAGCAACATGGATGTATGTAGAGAAAATCATGTTAAGTGAAATAAACTAAGCACAGAAAAAGAAATACCACGTTTTCACTCTTAAGTGAGAGATTAAAAAATAATGATAAACAAATAAAATAAAAAAGAAACAATCACAATTATATATTAAAGTTTCAAAAGGAGAGAACAAAACTGAGGTTACCAGAGGTGGGAAAGGGGAGGAGGAGAGGTGTTTAGCAAGAAATTTATAAAGGGTCACGAAAAATGATTACATTTTGTTAAGGTGTATATAATTATCTTGATTTAAGCATCACATATTGCACACAGGTATTGATATTCAACGTGGTACCCCACACACACGTGCAATCAATTATGTTTCTTTCTTTTTTTTTTTTTTTCTGACCGGTAAGGGGATTGCAACCCTCAGCTAAGCGTCGTTTGCACCACGCTCAGCCAGTGAGTGCACCAGCCATCCCTATATAGGATCCGAACCCGCGGCCTCGGGGCTACCAGCACCACACTCTCCCAAGTGAGCCAGGGGCCGGCCCTCAATTGTGTTTAAAAAAAAATAATAAATTAATAAATAAAAAGAAATGTATAAAAAACAGTAAGATGGATTGATGGTTAGACAAAGGCATTGACAAATGCATAGAGAGGTTATAAAGTAAATGCAACAAAATGTTAATCGTAAAACCTAGGGCATAAGTATATAGGGGTTTACTGTAAAAGTCTTTCAACTTTCTCTTCATAATATAACAGTCATAACATAATGTAGGTGGAAATTCAAAAGATTAAGTATGCAAAAGTGAAGAATATATTTTAATAACTCAACTGCATTTGTGCACTCACTTTTTTTCAAATATACAATTTATTAAGTGGCCTTCTTTTAGGGCACCATAAATAAATTGGAAGAAATAGAATATTTTAAAGAGAAAAATAAACAAGAATTTTGTATTTAGAAACTATTAAATAGACTTCCATCTCACTATGTCGTTAGAAGGATAGAGAGAGATCAAGACATAAAAATAAAAGGAGAAAACTACTTCTCAAAATTGTAGGATATGACCAAAGGCATATTTACCAAGGGGCATAAATCAGGGCTTGTATTTAATAATCAGTCACACAAATACTTTTACAGGAAAGGTAGTTAATATTTCTAGGGTAATATGAGTTGTCTGAGAAAAACAAACTGTCAGTGAAGTAAAACAGAACAAAATAAAAGTGTGATGTCAGATGAAAATTATAATTTGTGCATTAATATTTAATATATCTAATTATAATCTCAAAATGAGGATTTCATAGTAAAGGAAAAAATATATAAGGATCAGCAAGTGGAAATACTAAATAAAAATGTAAATGTTAAAAAAGAAGAAAACAAACAGACAAAAAAGTGTTTATTAGTAGACCCGATGTAAGTAGTTACTGATTATCCTACTACTCTGCTGAACTGACAGGTAGAACCCTCCCAGACAACATTCAGATGTAAGTCAGGGCTTCCACACACTTCGGGCAGGGCATCACCAGTTCTTGGTCAATATCACCTACGTGGTAATGATGGAAATGATTTTTGAATGACGGAAGCACCTCTGTCAAGTATGTACAGAGGCTACAATGGTATGGCTTTGTTCGATATCTCAGTTTCTTTCCAGAAGATTTCCTTGAGACACATGTCCCCGTACTGTATTATAGAAGTACTTATCTCCTGGATTGAAGCCCTGAAGGTCGTTTAATCTCCCTGCAGCTGTCAAGTCCAATATCCACAAGAATGACTCTCACATTTTTTCGTGCCTTTCTGAAACTGTCAAGATTTTCAACACGAATTTGATTTTTTTTTTTTTTCCTTTCTTTAGGTGCTGGGCTGGTGGTGAGAACAGGGCAGGTGTAGGCGCGACCCTGTGTTCCTGCCCTCCATCTACCGTCGTTCAAGGCTCCTCCGGGAAGAGGCGTCCAGGGACAGCCGGCCCAGGCCGCAGGGAGGGTGTTTCCTGGACGTCATTCGTAGCCGCGGGCCGTGCTCTCCCGCCTCACCCCGACGACTTTGGGCCGCAGCCCTCCGGCACCTGCCCCCTCGCCCCTCCTCCACCCCGCGCTCCCACCGGAGGCCCCTCTGTCCATCTCTCCCCTTCCACCCGCTCCTCCAGGACACCCCCCATGCCCTTCTCTCTCTGCCCACCCTCGCCTCCGCCCTCTGACCCCTCCCCTCTCCGTCCCCCTCCCCCGGTGGTGGCCCTGCCCCCACGTGACAGCGGCGGACTGCGCGGCCTCGGCGCGTCGCGGGACGACCGACTCCCTTGGAGCTACGATCCGGCACCCTGAGAATGCCCCAGGATTCTCACGGCGGCTGGCGTTGGCGGATGGCCACGGGGCCGGGAGGTGTCCCTATCCTCAGCTTTCCAGAAACGCCGCTTCCGGCCGCCGCGCCCTCCGCCGAGCTACGCCGTGTCCCTGGCAGCGGCCCAAGCCCAGGGGACGCCTCCGTCCCGCCCCGCGCGTCCGGACCCCGCCTCAGCGCTGGCGCAGTCCTGGCGACCGCGTTCCCTCCCCTCAGCGACCAGGGAGAGAAAATGGCTCTCGATTTGTCGCAGGAAGCCAAGTCAGCCCCACCTCAAGCCAAAGTTGTGGGAAAGCACGTCAGAATGTTCCACGCATCTGTTAGGAAAGTCCAGACCTACATACATTTTAAGAGAAACTAAATCATCTAGTAGTGATATGATAAGTTTTACATATTTAAAATGAAACTTTTCTAACACTTAGTGCGAGAGCGTGAAGAAGGACCTGCTGGTAGCCCATTTTCACTACCTGATTAACTCCTACTTTGGCCTGCGAAGTGAGGAGATGGATGAGCAAACCAGAACTAATGATACTCTTTCCATGTGAGAGGATCCTACCATCTGACAAATATTATTGTAAAAAAATGCAGTGCCAATGCCAATAGCCAGGATGCTTTAATGTGTCATACCATGACACAGGACATAGGGATTTGGAGAACAAGCTTAGATCTGTGATTTCAGAACATATTAAGAGGACTGGACTTTTAAAGCAAATGCATATTGCTCCAAAACCAGCCACACTTTTGGCCATGCCACACGAGAGTAGTGCTCTGGGCATCCCAGTCCCACCGACCTGCTTTCATCTTTCCTTGCTGCCTTGCCACAGAATAGTCCAAGCCAACCCAGCTATTGCAGCCCTAGACTGCAGCTCTGGGTACTTCTGGGAGCCTCACCTATTCTCCACCTGCTATTGTCCAGTCCCTTGTGATTCTCCTCCCTAGTTCTCTGCCAGTGGGCCAGAGGAACATCACTCTGCAGCCCTCAGCTCCTCAGCCTTTCTTTCTCATGGGGTCCCAATTAATCAATCAGTGAATCTTGTGTTGCCCTTAAGTCCACCATTTGGGCATATAAATAAGTCTGCTGGAACTGATGTCCCAGCCATTAATCAGACCATCTGCACTGGGATTTTACTCCTCACCCAGCCTGTTGGGCCCATAAACAGACCCGATGGGCCTGCTGTCTTTGCTGTCAGTCCCTCTGTCACCTTCAGAGTTCTGCAGGCCATTTCACCAGTGGTGATTTACGTGAGTTAGGCAGTTCGGTCAGGGGTCCTTCCTGCAGGCCAGATGTATCCTATTGGGTTTATCCCTGGTCAGACTTCAACTCCTGGGCTTCTCTCTTCTAGCCAGATGGTCTAAACCGGGATTCTCCCTGTTGGCAAGAAGGACCCCTCACAGGTTCTCCCCCCTGCCAGACGGTCCCATTGAAGGTTCTCCCTTCTAGGGAGCTGGTCCCATCTAGGCTTCTTTCTCCCAACTAGTCTCCTCAGGTGTCATCCCTGTGAACCAGGATGTGAATTCAGGCATTCTTCAGCTCAGTCAGTCTGTTATGTCAGGAGTTCTTCCTGTGGGCCAGCCAGTGAGGCATGGGGTCCTGGAGCTCAACCAGCCTATCAGCACCAGCGTTTTGCTTGTGAACCAGCCAGTCAGACCTGGAGCTTCTCAGAACACCACTTTCCTACTGTCAGACTCAATTGTCGGGCAGCTCATCCCTACAGAGAAGCAAGTGAATGGGATTCCAACCTACATTCTGCCCCCAGTGTGTGTGGCACTGTGCCAACCAGAGGCATCACGACTGTTGCTGCTCCACAGGTGCGCATCCAGCTCTTGCCCTCAGGCACAGTAGCACAGATGGCCAGCTCCATGTCCAGTATGCCCGTGCCTCCAGTGCAAGTAAAGGCTGCTCAGAGCATGTTTGTTCAGGCCTCTTCCCTCTGCAGCAGACGCGATTCAGGTGCTCAGATAAGCCAATCAGTGGAAAATCTGCCCAGTTTACAGTGAGTTCTTTTCTTCCAGTGTCTACCAGGTTCATATGGAAGTGGTTCATAAGCACAGTGAGTCCAAGTCTAGAGAAAAACTTGAGCCTGAAAAACTAGCAGCATGTGCACCATTTTAAAAGTGAATGAGAGAGAAAACAATTCTATGTTTCTCTTTTGAGTGCTGAGTCTCAGTGGAGGAGCTCATTCATCACTCGCTAATGCATGCCTTGGAGTGCCTGTTCTGTCCATGTACTTTTCTTAATATCAGAAGTCTTTCAGAGCATACTAGGACTATGCACCACAGGAAGAAGAAGTAACCTCTGGATTATAGTAGCAAAGGCTTTCAATTAGATATCAATGCTATTAGCAACCTTCTATTTCCCCATCTTGATTTTATTACCATATTGTCAAAGGAGGAGCTTGGGCAATAGGAAGTCTACTTGGCCGTACTTGCTAGAATACACTCCAAGTCACTCGTGCCTGTGTATGTCAAGGTGAGGCCTCAGCACCCCTGGCAGCCCTAGGAAACAAGTGTTGACCTGCCCCATTTGCTCTGGCACCTTTGTGACTACTGAAACATATAAAGTGCATTTGAAGAAGACTCACCACATCATGCCAACAGTCCATACAATTCTGAAATTGCCCACTTTCAAGTGCATCCACTGCTGTGGAGTTTACCCTGGAAAAGTGACCCTGGCCGCCATCGTTGCCCACTTGCTGAATCACAGAAGTGCCCCTAAGGACAGCAGCCTAGACCTGTAAATCCAGCCTGATTTTATTGAAACAGTGAACTGGTTGTAGTCAATGGTGAACTGATACATTTTTCTGTAAACAGAAAGCTGCCTGATGGACACTTTGAGGAAGACGACCAGAGGGTTGGGGAGAAGCAAATTTTCATCCTACAAGCCCCAGATCCAGAAAAATTAACAAGTGTTGTGCCTTTTAAAATATAAAGGAACGAAAGCAGGACAGAGGGAACAATTTTCAATGATGACACTTCAGATTTTAGCATTAGATCCTAAGAAATATGAAGACCATTATTATGAAGAAAAAAAAGCAATTTCTTAGAGATTATTTCCTTAAGAAACCATATCCAAGTAAAAAAGAAATAGAACTGTTTTCTTCACTCTTATGGGTGTGCAAAATTCATGTGGCTTCATCTTTTGGAAAAAGAAGATAAATTTGCATAAAAGCAATAAAAAATCACAAGCCTTCTGCAGTTTTATGCTTTGACGTTTCTGAACTTAAGAATATTAAACACAGATTGAACTTTGAGTATGAATCACAAAACTTGTAAAAAAAATAATAAGTGTAAAGTACTAGGTAATAGTTTTTTCAATTAAGATTTAAAAAAATGTTTACTGTGTTGAATTAATCAATTTCAGTGGTCTTTATGCCGCTCTTTAGATTTATTTCAGTTGCACAGAAAGACTTCTGTATAAGGAAATGAATAGTTCTCTCAGATGTATTGTTTCCTGCAGTTTGATTTGTAACAATTGTTTTGGGGTTTTTTTTCTGTCACTTAAATTAAAACTTTCGATATTTCATTCCTGTCTTGTTTTCCCAGTAGTGTCAGTATCATAAGATAAAAAACTAAAATCTATTATTTGTTTTTTTCATTTAAGTAAATGGCTGCTGGTTTCAAAATACTGATTAGCTGTAAGTTAAAGCATCGATCTCCCTCAGCTTTACAGGTGGCCCCAAATGATACAGTAAATACTTACAAATGTGGGTAGAGATCCCAGCAGTGGATATGGCTCCTTACGGGTACACTGCATTAATTTACACTGATTTCTTCTTTGTAAGCTAATTGCTTATTAGATTATACTTTTGGTTGCATTTTTTTTTTTCAGTTTTGTCCTAACAGCTTTTTTTTTTTTTTTTTAAATAACAACTCATAGAAAGACAAATGTTTTCATTTGTTAAAAATGTACTAAATCTGAATCCTGGTGTGTGTTTCAAAAATTAAGAGTTATTTTACAAATAAAGTAATTCTGTAGGTGCAGAAATACTTTTCAGTGTAGAATTTCCCCCTTTCTCCATTCAAAAGTAAGGCAATGCATCTTCAGTGCTTTTAGAATAGACACAGAAAACACACACACAAAAATCTCTCCTTGTAACTGCTCATAAACTAGTGTGAGAGAAGGACCATGATACTCAGGAATAAAATTTTTGCCCCTGAGTGTGGATACTAAAGAATTGCTAAAGAATCTCCATTGTGTCACTGTCCATTGGGTGTTAAATGTCATTTTTTTTTTTTTCACACAGTATAAAATAACAAAGCACCAGGACAAGTAATGGGAACCAGCCAGATTATACAGAAAACCCTATTGCTGGAGATACACAGCAGAGGAACATAGCATATCTTCTGCAGAGGGTTAGAAATCTTGATTTTCATTTGATTTTCAGAATAGAGTTTTTAGGTAATGCATGTATGGGGCAAAAGCCCCCAGCCAGGGACAAAAGCTCACAGCTAGCCAGGCAACAGCTCATCTAATCAACTCTAATCACTGTTTAGATATGGGATTGTATACTTTAATGATTTTAGAGCTAACAGGTGGTTGACATTCCAATCCTGTTGAGAGATTTTTAAAGAATTGCTGTAGGGAAAAATGTGAAAAAATGTTTGCTAAGGGCAAGCTGTTTGCTATATTTAGCCATAGTTAACTTTTATCAAATTGCCCATGTCTTTGTGTCCTTTTGAAATGATTGAATCAACTGATTTTTCTTGTGAAACTTCCTTGTCTTTACAATGAAAAGCAGAAGCTAACTTTGAATCAGGGCTGTACCCAGTTTTCTCCTTCTAACAGAGGAGTTGCTGAGGTGCAGTTGAAATAGAGCTCCTTCTACCCTCATAATGTACGCTATCTGCTTCTGTAGAATTGCTTTCTTAACCTAAGTAACTCCATTTTACCCTCTGTCTGACCTGCAGACTATGCCCCTTCTGCATGAGAAACCGTTGACCTTCTTATAGAAACAAAAACTGTTGCATAGAAATGAGAGCCATACACAGTGAACTATTACAGGGGAACAGGAACCATAGACAATGAAAATCTGTATCCTTGATTGCTCTACTGGCTCATTCTTGGCTTCTGTACCCTAGCTACCTCGCTTGCTTTGTGCACCCGGACAAACCCGTGTGCCAACGGGATGTGGTTTTTGCCTTTAAAAGCCCACAAGACCAAGGCCTGGAGCTGTTCTTTCTTGGTTCCTCTTTGAGGGATGGTTGCTGGCCGGCGGGAGTGAATAAACTGCCCTTTTCTCTATGAGTGGCGAGTAAGTGCATTCTTGTGGGAGGGTGCCTCACAGCGCAGTCCCCTTGGGCTTCTCATTGCATTCATGTTGCTTTGAGAAATCTTTTTTTTCACCTCTGTTACACAGTGAGAAGTGTAACAATCTTTAAGCAGAAATATTTGGAGGATGTGACAGCCTCTGGGAAATATAATAATATTGCTATATGTTTTTTTAAACATAATATTTTCATGTAATTACTATAATGTGCATTTTTGATGCAATTGTGAAGCTGGTCCGTGATTGTCAGTGTACGCTTTTGTAAATTCAGAAAGAGACCTTGTTGAACTTTATTGTTATTATTTTTTTACCTTTTGTTTCCAGAATGTCTATTTTAAAATTTGTTACTCCACCCAAACAAACAAACAAAAAAGACCAATGGCTTCAACACAACAGCATTGCCAAAAGTAAATATGCAAGTAAATATAGAAGAGGAAATACTTGAAAAAATAATCAAGACTTTTCCATATGTGAAGCAAGAGTATAGTTACATCTTAAAATGTAACATGGAATCGTAGGGGAATTGTAGAAAATTGTAGGGGAATTGTAGAAAAATATAACTTTAATATACTCAGTTTTGTAACAAAGGCTTGCTAAAAACATTTTAAGTAAAGCAGCTTCTAAGAGGCCATATAAAGGTCAGGTGGGCCCGAGCACACTAAACATTCCAGGAAGGGAATGACCCCCACCTGGTTCCAGGAACTGACTAGTTCCTTATCTAAAGGCCACCTGGCCAGACCCTGGGGAAGATAAATGATTGAGAAATGCGCTGTTCCTCATCGGGGTACCAGCCTGCTAAAGCCCACCTGTAAATCTAAAGGTGCCACAGATAACCAACAACTCATCCTGTCACAAAGATCTGTTCAGAAAAACTGTATAAAAGGTGCTTGTATTGAAAGCTCGGGGTCGCTTCCGTCCAGGAGACTAAGTGACCCCAGCATGCTGGAATAAAACTCCTGTTGCCTGATTGCAATGGTCTCTGTCTCATGGTCTTTGTGAGGTGAGCCATCCTGGTGTGTGTGGGATTTGTGCATGGTGCACAGGTCTTACAGTATTTTAAGAAAAATCTACACAGAGACATATTTGTAAAGTTTAATATCAAAGACAAAGAGAACATTCTAAACCTTTCCAAAATAAAAAAGAAATCTTACAAAAGCAAAATAATTATATTTTCATTTGACTATTCAAGTGCAACACTGGTTTTTTTATTTTATTTTTTGTAAAACAGAAAAATTACAGGCCATTGACAATTATGAACACTAATGCAATGATCTTCAACAAAATTTTAGCAAACCAAATCTATCACAATAGTTGAAAATACATATTTGTCCAATTAGTCTTTATCCCAATGTTGCAGGTTGGTTTACATTTGGAAATCTTTTAATGTAATTCATCACATCTGTACATTTAAAGATGTATAAATATTACTACATATTGCTTACAGATTTATATCTAGTAAAATATGAAATCGTGGTTAATTACTGTCTATCTCTGGTAATGGAGGCTGAAAAATAAAATGGGAGTGCTTCAACTGACGTTAAAATATTTCTTTTTTTCTAATTAATATATCAAACTGTTTATTTTAACTTTTTAATTAATTTATTATTATTATTTTTAAAATTCTAAGATGTTGCAGAACAGTTGAGGAGGAGGGGGAGAGGGAAAGGGGGAGGGTATAGGGTTGGAAGAGGAGAAAGGAGAAAGAGGCATGGTTGAGGCCTGTGGCACACCCTTTATCCCAGCAGGGGAGCCCAGAGGACTTCTGGTGGTAGCTCAGTTGTCACTGAGCTGGATGTGGATGTTGGGGGGTGTGGCTGAGGCCACTGGCCCTCAATGCCCCTGCCCAGGAGCCCAGGGTTATTCCATCAGTGGCTCAGTGGTCATTGCTGGGCTGGGTACAGACACTGGGCGGGCATGGCTGAGGCCCTCAGCCTTCCTCTGCTCCTGGTTTAGGAGCCTGGGGGGCTTGAGGTCCTTCTAGGTTTTATAGGTGTTCTTTGGTGGTGTTAGGACTTTACTAGCTAATATCAGAGCTTTGTCTCTGTGTTGGATTATTAACTGTTTCCACCACTAAAACTCTGCACTGGAACTAATTTGTGGTCCTTCGGTTACTTCAAAAAAGGTTGAACTTCCTAAGGGAATCAGCACTTGAGCCCTGTGGTTGAACTAAATTGTTGCTTTGCTGCTGATTCTCTGAAGAATGCTTTTTGTTCAGCTCAGGTTTTATTTATTTATTTTTTGTTTATTTCTTTGTTTTGTTTTTGTTTTTTGTTTTTGTTTTTGTTTTTTTGTGTGTTTTTTTAAATATTATTTTATTTTGTCAATATACAATCTGATTGATTATTGTGGCCCATTACCAAAACCTCCCTCCCTCCCTCCCCCTCCCTCACAACAACCTCATATCTGTTTGCTTGCTGTATCAACTTCAAGGAATTCTGATTGTTGTGTCTTCTTCCCTCCCCCTCCAGTTTATTTGTGTATTTATTTATTTTTACCTCCCACAAATAAGTGAGAACATGTGATATTTCTCTTTCTGTACCTGACCCATTTCACTTGATATAATTCTTTCTAGGTCCATCCGCATTGAGGCAAATGGCAGTATTTCATTATTTTTTTTTTTAGAACAGTAGTATTCCATTGTGTAGATGTACCACATTTTCCGTATCGACTCATCTGATGATGGACATTTGGGCTGGTTCCAACTCTTGGCTATTGTAAAGAGTGCTACGATGAACATTGGGGAACAGGTATACCTTCGACTTGATGATTTCCATTCCTCTGGATATATTTCCAGCAGTGGGATAGCTGGGTCATATGGTAGATCTATCTGCAAATGTTTGAGGAACGTCCATACCATTTTTCATAGAGGCTGCACCATTTTGCAGTCCCACCAACAATGTATGAGAGTTCCTTTTACTCTGCAACCTCACCAGCATTTATCGTTCACAGTCTTTTGGATATTAGCCATCCTAATTGGGGTGGGATGGTAACTCTGTGTGGTTTTGATGTTCATTTCCCAAATGCTGAGTGATGTTGAGCATTATTTCATATGTCTGTTGGCCATTCACAAACTTCCTTTGAAAAATGCCTATTCAGTTCTTTTGCCCATTTTTTAATTGGGTTACTTGTTTTTTTCTTGTAAAGTTGTTTCAGTTCCTTTTACATTTGGTATATTAATCCTTTGTCAGATGTATATTTTGCTAATATTTTCTCCCACTCTGTTGGTTGACTTTTAACTCTGCTAATTGTTTCTTTTGCCATGCAGAAGCTTTTTAGTTTGATATAATCCCATTTATTTATTTTTCGTTTGGTTGCTCGTGCTTTTGGGGTCATATTCATGAAGTCTGTGATCATTCCTACTTCCTGAAGTGTTTCACATGTTTTCTTTAAGAAGTTTTACTGTTTTGGGGGGTATATTTAATTCTTTAATCCATTTTGAGTTGATTTTACTATATGGTGAGAGGTATAGGACTAGATTCATTCTCCTGCATATGGATATCCACTTATTCTAGCACCATTTAATGAAAAGGCAGTCTCTTTCCCAGGGTATAGGCTTGGCACCTTTCTCAAAGATCAGATGGCTATAGGTGTGTGGGTTGATTTCTGGATTCTCTATTCTATTCCATTAATCAGCATGTCTGTTTTCATGCCAGTACCATGCTGTTTTGGTTATTATAGCTTTGTAGTATAGTTTAAGTTTAGGTAGTGCTATGCCTCCACCTTTATTTTTTTGGTCAGAATTGCTTTGGCTATGTGTGGTCTTTTGTTATTCCATGTAAATGTCTGGATAGTTTCTTCCATTCTAAGAAAAATGTCATTGGAATTTAGATGGGGATTGCATTGAATTTGTATATCACTTTGGGTAGTATGGACATTTTCACTATGTTGATTCTACCAGTCTAAGAGCATGGAATATCTTTCCATCTTCTTGTGTCCTCTTTAATTTCTCTCAACAGTGGTTTGTAGTTCTCATTATAGATTTTTCACATCCTTGGTTAACTTTATTCTTAAGTATTTTATTTTTTTGGTGACTATTGTAAATGAGAAAGCTTTCTTGATTTCTTTTTCTGCATGTTCACTATTGCAGAATAGAAATGCTACTGATTTTGGTGTGTTGATTTTGTATCCTGCAACTTTATTGAAATAATTTATCAACTCAGCATTTTTTTTGTAGAGTCTTTAGGCTGTTTGATATATAGGATCATGTCATCTGCAAACAGGGACAGTTTGACTTCATCTTTTCCAATCTGGATACCCTTTATTTCCCTCTCTTCTCTGATTACTATCGCTAGTACTTCCAACACTATATTGAATAGAGTGGTGAGAGTGGGCATCCTTGTCTAGTTAATGTTCTTAAGGGGAAAGCTTTCAGCTTTTCCCCATTCAGGATGATATTGGCAGTGGGTTGATCACAAATGGCTTTAATTATGTTGAGATACTTTCCACCTATACCAAACTTGTAGAGAGTCTTTATCATGAATGATTGTTGAATTTTATCAAATGCTTTTTCAGCATCTATAGAGATGATCATATGGTCCTTGTATTTGATTTTATTGATATGGTGTATCACATTTATTTATTTGCATATGTTGAACCTACCTTGCATCACTGAGATGAATCCAACTTGATCGTTGGTGTATAATTTTATGTATGTGTTGCTGTATTCTGTTAGCTAGTATTTTACTGAGGATTTTTGCATCTATATTCATCAAGGATATTGGCCTGTAGATTTCTTTTTTAGGCATATCTTTACCTGGTTTTGGTATCAGGGTGATGTTTGCTTCATAGAATGAGTTTGGGAAGATTGCCTATGTTTCAATCTTTTGGAATAGTTTGTAGAGAATTGGTATCAATTCCTCTTTGAATGTTTTGTAGAATTCTGCTGTGAATCCATCTGGTCCTGGGCCTTTCTTTTTGGGGAGCCTTCTAATAACAGCTTCAATCTCTTTTATTGTTATTGGTCTGCTCAGATTTTCTGCGTCTTCTTGGTTCAGTTTTGGCAGTTTGTTTGTGTCCAGAAATTTATCCATTTCCTCCTGATTTTCAAATTTGTTGGCATATAGTTGTTTATAGAAGTCTCTAATGATTCCTTCTATTTCAGAGGTATCGGTTGTGATGTCACCTATTTCATGTCTAATTTTTGTTATTTGTGTCTTCTCTCTTCTTTTTTTAGTTAACCAAGCTAATGGTTTGTCAATTTTATTTCTCTTTTCAAAAAACCAACTTTTTGATTTGTTGATCTTTTGTATCATTTTGGGGTTTCAATTTCATTAAGTTCTGCTCTGATATTAATGATTTCTTTCAGTCTGCTAACTTTGGGTTTGGATTGTTCTTGTTTTTCTAGTTCTTTAAGGTGAAGTATTAGGTTGTTCACTTACCATCTTTCCATTCTTCTGAAGTATGCATTTATGGCAATAATTTTCCCCCTTAGTACTGCTTTTGCACTATCCCACAGGTTTTGGTATGACATATTATTGTTTTCATTAGTTTCAATAAATTTTTTGATTTCCTGTTTGATTTCTTCTTGGACCCATATGTCATTAAGTAGAATGCTGTTGAATTTCCATGTGTTTGTATAGTTTCCAGAATTTCACTTGTTATTGATTTCTAATTTTAATACCTTGTGGTCTGAAAAAATACATTGGATAATTCCAATTTTTTTTAATTTGTTGAGACTTGATTTGTGACCTAACATGATCTATCCTGGAGAATGATCCATGTGCTGGTGAGAAGAATGAATATTCTGATGTTGTTGGATGCAATGTTCTGTAGATATCTGCCAAGTCCAATTGGTTTAGAGTGTTGTTTAAATCTTGCGTTTCTCTGCTGAATCTTTGCTTAGATGATCTGTTCAATATTGATAGTGGTGTGTTCGGGTCCCCTGCTAATATGGTATTACTGTCTATTTCCTTCTTTAGGTTTAATAGGGTTTGCTTTATAAATCTGGCTGCTCCGACATTGGGTGTGTATATATTGATGATTGTTATGTCTTCTTGATGGATCAATTCTTTTATCATTATGTAGTGACCCTCCTTATCTCTTTTTATGGTTTTTAGTTTAAAGTCTATTTTATCAGATATGAGAATAGCTACTCCAGATTGCTTTTCATTTCTGTTTGCATGGTAAATCTTTTTCCATCCTTTCACTCTTAGTCTTGGTTGTTGGGATCTTCGAGCTTCTTGAATCTGAAGATATGTGTCTTTTCATATACCTGGGAAGTTTTCTGCCACTATTTTGTTGAATATGTTTTCAATGCAATCTCCTTTTTCCTCCCCTTCTGGAATACCCATGACTCAGATATTTGAGCGCTTAAGGTTGTCTGATATCTCTCTTAGATTTTCTTCAATGTTTTAAAATCTTTTTTCTTTCTTTCTTTTTTGTTTGCCTGTGATATTTCAAACAGCCCCTCTTGAAGGTCAGAAATTCTCTCTTCTGCTTCTGCAAGCCTGATGTTTAAACACTCTGTTGTGTTTTTTATTTCAGTGAATGAATTCTTCAGCTCAGCAAGCTCTGCTACATTCTTTTTCAGGGCATTGATTTCCTTGGACATTTCTTCTTTTAGGTGCTGTATACTTTTCCTCATTTCATCATGTTGTCTAGCTGAGATTTCTTGTATCTCATTTACTTTTTTTAGAATTATCATTCAAAATTCCTTGTCATACATTTCAAGGGCTTCTTGTTCTATAGGATCTAGAGCTTGAGAGTTATTGCTCTTTGGTGGTGTACTTGATTTTTCTTATTTCTGGTATATTTCCATTGATATTTAGTCATTGTGGCAAGGGATTTCACAGTCCACTGATTCGACACTACTATGTCGCTAGGATATTGCTGTGGCTGCCAATTTGGCAAAGCTGCCTCAGTGTTGGCTCAGTCCCCTACTGGCTCCTTGGGTCTCGGTCCTCTCTGGTGGGGCACCTCTCTGTTCCACATGCACTCGGCCAGGCTGGGGATGGAGTCCAGTGGCAGTAAAGCATACCTGCTCAGTCATGCACTGGCACCACAGGGCACATGGTCTCCTTGGATCTCGGGCCTCTCCAGTGGGGCATCTCTTTGGTTGGCATTCACTTGGCCAGGCTGGGGATGTAGTCTGGTGGCCGTAAGGCATACCTACTTGGTTGCATGCTGGCCCTGTGGGGCACATGGTTTCCATGGATCTTGAGCCTCTCCCAAAATAATGGCCCCAGTTGGTTAGGCATCTGCAAAATCCATAGAAGGCTCATTGGCTCTTTGCTGGCTTGTGCCTCCATCCTCGGCGACCTTACAAGTATTCCTCACTGTGATAGCCTTCAGCTGGGGAAAAGCAGGACCGTCCAGGGGACCAAGGGCCATGGCACAGTGGAGCAGGCCATGCTTGGGGTCACAGCTATTCCTCCGATCCTCAAGAAGGCTCACCAGGGCGTGGTCTTTGGCGTTTTCTTCCTGGGCTGCAACTTGCTCATCAAGTTGGAGAGCAGGATCAACTTTCTGCTGCAGGAGTGCCACCTTCCCTCAGCTCAGGTTTTAATTGTTGACCTTGTTAGCACTTCTGGGTCTTGTGAGGTCTGGTACACCTGGGTTGTGTGGAAACTCTGGTCTGGGCCTGAGTCTTCTCAGAAAACTGCACCCTCTGCAGTTCTATATTTCTGACCAATCTCCACTGAGTGGCCCTGTGCTGATTGAAAGGCAGATTAGCTATCCATACTATGCCCCAATATTCCCCTGGTGGGCCCATTGCCCCCACCACTCACACTTCAAATACTTACCAAGGGACAGGACATGCACCCTTCCCTTGCAATGGCTCATTGGCCTCTGAGTCACTCCTTTTGTCAGTTGTCTGTGGCCCCTAACTCCTATATGGGTCCACAGGAACCCTGTTGGTGGTCTTGCCAGTCTGAAGGCCACCAAGGCCCTCTTCTTCCTTGCCACCACCAAGCAACTTCATACAAAGGACACAGCTGTGGCTTTTGCCATCTTTTGCTCTGTGTGCTCACTGGGCCAGCCTTAAAGTGGTTGGGGATCAAAACAGTCAGGGCAGTCCTTTTTTTCTCTCTTCGTGGCTTCTCCTACCTTCATGAACTCTGTAGATCTCTCCTAGTCCCATTTTTGAGGTAAGAAAACTGAAAGCTAAAATTATTTGCTCATAAAGAAAATTAATGGGAGAGACAGTAAATGTCAAATTGGGATTTGTACCTCAGTAATTTGTCTCCAGAGGCTTTGATATCCATCACCAAATACACTGGTGCATGCTACTCCATAAAACTGGCAGTCATTCATCTGTCAACTAGCATCTGTACAATTGAATGCATATAATATGTGCCAAGCAATGATCTAAGCACTTGAGATACATCAGAAAAGAACACACAAAAAAAATCCTTGCTTGTGAGCAAGTTATATTTTAAGGTAGGGGTGTGTGTGTGTGTGTGTGTGTGTGTGTGTGTGTGTGTGTGTGTGTGTGTGTGTGTAGGGGAGCTGACACTAAAACTAAACATAATAAATAAGTAAATTATACTGTATGTTAGAAGGTCATTGGTGCCATGATAAAAAAGAAAGAAGTAGTGCAAAAGTGAGGCAGATCAAGAGTAATAGGAGAAATAATAGGGAGCTCATACTTTGCCTTATTGAGTAACTTTTGAGCAGAGATTGAAAAAAAATAACAGAATTAGTCACACAGATACTTGGGGAAAATAGAGTCTGGTAAGTAGAAACTCTTCCTGCACCAGCACAGGGCTGTGGACTGTATTTCTAGAACAGCACGGACATCAGTGTGGGTGGAATGGAAAATGAGAATATTAGATCAGTGAGAGATGAGATCAAAGGGCATCTGGAAACTGGACAGAACCCTGGAGGCCTTTATAAGGATCTTGACCTTTACCCTAAGGCACATAGAAGCCATTAGAAGGTTTGAGCAGAGATGTACCGTAATCTGATTTACACATATGATTTTGGCTACTCTGTTGAGGGTATGATGCTGAGGGATAAGCATTTTAAAAATCCAGGTGAGAAGTATTAAGTGGCCCAGAGCAGGAAGGTATTAAATCTTTAGGAATCATTGAGATAAAGAAAAACACCCAATAGAAAAAAAATGTATACAAAAGGTCTGAACAGTTAATTAATAAAAAGTATGGATGACCAATGAACATATCGAATGATACTACATATGATGGATAATTATGGAAATTAAAACCGTTACATTGTATTTCATACTAGTTATTTTTTGGCAAATATTTAAATGAGTGAACATACCAGGTTTGGATGAGGATGTGAAGTAAAATAAATTCTGATTCATTAGTGGTAGGAGTGTGAATTTATGCAACCCTTTGAAAAACAGTCAGGAGTTACATAGTAAATATTCTATGATCTATTTGTTTCTGTCCTGGGTGTTCACTCTAAAGCAACGTCTGCTTTCACAAGGAGACTTTTCCAGATACGCTCATTCAACTCTTATTTGTAGTAGCAGAACACTGGAACACTCTCTCTCTCTCTCTCTCTCACACACACACACACACACACACACACACACACACACACACACACACACAGTAGGTTATGTTAAACAGTGGAATACTATAAAACAGTTATAGTTTAAAAAGTGATTTTCAGCCGTCAGCACTTGTGTGAATGAATCTCCTATGCGAAACATCAAGTAAAAGGACAAAAGAACACTTTCAGTCTGATTCTTTCAAAATAAAGCTCAAAAGAGACATGCACACATATATTTGAAAATATAAACATCTATGATAAAAGTACAAGGGTACTTCAAAAAGTTTGTGGAAAATAGCATTAAAATATAATATGAACCTTTCCATAAATTTTTGAAGAACTTTCCTATAAAGAAAAACAAAGGATTGACTAAAACAAAATTATGGATGTTGTAGTTCTGTGGGGAAGGTGAAAGGAGACCACCAGGGGCATAAATGCACTGTTGCTGTGTATTTCCTATAATATGTAGTGATTACAGGTTATTTTATTTTATTTTTTATTTGCAAATAATAATTAGATTTTATTTTCTTATGTGTATTACATACTTCACAATTTAAACTAAAATTATTTTAGTTTTAAAACTGTCAAAAATTAGCCCAAAGCCACAAAGGAGATCCCCTTTTGCTGTTTTTCTCCTTCATATTAATGAGTACACTGTTTTTCTCCCACTCCTGACACATTCACAAACACAGACATGCTTCTAATAAATAAATGGTGTATGTGAGTACCTTGCATATGAGAATTACATCTGATCTCATGAGTAAACTAAATATGGCAAACTCTCTATAAAACTTATACAAAAGAAGACCAAAAATCATCAGTCGATTAGAAAATTCATAGCAGTGGGTAAGTCCAATGGTTATATGAAGAGGTGATCATTTGCATTGCTAATCCATGGGCAGAATCCCAAACGGTGATAAAGTATTAATTTTATTTGCATCAAAATAAGTTTAATACCATTCTTGTGGGATATGGAACAAACGAACAAAAAAATACAGGACACATTACTGTAGGTGTGACAGGGGGAAAAAAGTGAATCAATTTAGATCAACTAACACAGAAATATTAAACAAGTTCTGTTCTGGACACATACCAAAGACAGATAATGTGTACCTTTCAAATGTATGTGTGTTTGGGTATTAAAACAAAACTTTCCTCTGACAGAAAACTCTCCGGATCTGAGACAGGTGAAATGTTGCAGAGTAGGTGGTGCTGAACTACAGGGTTGATGCCACTGTCATGAGAGACAGGTGCATTCCCAGAGATAAGGTGAGTGAAGGGGCCATGTGAGAGATGGGGGACTGGACCAAGACCCTCGTGCGAAGCCAGAGGATGTGATGGGCTTCTGGCCTCTACTTAAAGAGGGTTAAGGCAAGTGCATCAAGCCACTGTGTTAAGCTTTATTTTCTAACTTTATTTTTAATTGACAATAATTGTATGAGGGTACTTCAAAAAGGTGAGAAGATTCGTACTACCTTTTAATTCTATTTCTCCATGTATTTCTCGAAGTACCCTTGTATATCTCGATAGGATACCATGTGATGTTTTGAAGTATGTTTACCTCGTGGGATGATTAAATCAAGCTAATCAACACATTCATCACTACACATGTTTTGTGTGTGTGTGCTGAAAACATTTAAAATTTTTATTCTTTCAGCAATTTTGAAATATGCAGTTTATTATTATTTATTACAGTCACAATTCTGTGCAATACATCACTAAAGTTTATTCCTCCTCTACCTCAAACTTTGTACTCTTTGATCAACATCTGTCCTTTCCCATCCCCCTTTCCCCAGTCTCTGGTAACCACCATTCTGCTCTCTACTCCTGTAAGTTCGACTTTTTTATATTCCACATTTGAGTGAGATCATGTGTTATTTGTCTGTCTGTGATAAGCTTATTTCACTTAGGACAGTGTCCTGCAGGTTCATCTGTGTTGTAACAAATGACAGCATTCTCTTTTTATAAGAGTGGAATAGTATTCTGTTGTGTGGTTAAGCTTTATGAGAAGCTTTGAGGTTGTGAAATCAAGAACAAACGTTCAGCATCACTGCTAGAAAATGAACCAAATTGTCTCCTGGCTTTAAATCTGTCATATTCTTAAGATCCATGTGCAGAACAGGATTCAAGTCAAGAATCATAGGAAACAATTTTCAGTTGGAACCTCAAATGGCTGCTGTCTGGGAGGAGGTTTCAAAGCTGCTAGACACAAATGGTAAGCACAGATGGGGAAGCCAGAATATGATGTGTGTGTTTTCATGTATGTGTGTGTGAGAGAGCAACAGAGCGAGAGAGAGATCCATAGAGTTAAGTCTAATTTTAAGAAAAATATCCCCAAACTTCTGTAGTAACAGGAATTCATTATCGATGAAATATATATTATGGACGAGAGGCATCTTGCAACGCACACACACTTTAAATTTAATGGAAGAGAAGTATAACTTCTTTTTTAAAAGAACAAGAAATTATGAAACAAATTGGGAAGGAAAAAAGAGTATAGAAAATAAACAAAAACAAATCTTGAAAACATACAATATATTCACCAAAATTTTAAAAAAGGAAATGTAATGCATTCTAGACTCTACATATCCAAAGGGCAATTTAGTTAATTAGAAGACAATAATGAGACATTATTGTCCAACGTGTCACAAAGAAAAGAAGATAAGAAAATATTAAAAAGCTGTTATAATATGGAGTGATAGAAGGGAGCATGTAGGTAATGGGGTAACTAAAATGGTTATGGATTTTGCAATCTTTAATAAGAAACACAAAAACTAAATAACCCAGAGTTTGTTAGAAAAATTTTAAATTCTCCATATTATAATTAATTAAATATTTAAATTCTTTTTAACCCCTGTTATATATGTTATAACAATTATATCTCAAATATTTATGGGATTGATATTATATTGGTACAAGAAAAAATGTGGGGGAAGTTTCTGGGGAGCCTAAAACATTTTTCTATCCAAAAGATACATTTAAGCAATTGGGAAGATAGAACACTAAGAATAAAATGATTTTAAAAAGTAATTTAAGACAGGAACATATTAACTGAAGTAGCAAGAAAGAGTGAAAACTAATGGAGCTTGTCTTTTCCTGCAAATTCTCCAATGTAATCAATAGTTTTCCTTAGAGGAGTGCTGAAATTGAAACATTTTGAATGAAATAAGCCATTTCAGTCCTAAGATTTTTGTGTTTTTCACTGACTCAACTGAATGTTTTACCAAATTAATAACTTTTATTGGTTCCTGTTTTTGTGTGGGAGCTAAAAAGAAAAAGCTAACCTTTAAGAAGTAGACAGTAGGATTGTGATTACTAGAGTCTGGGAAGAGGACTGGGGAGAAGGAGTAGTGAGAGGTTGTTTAATGGACACAAAAATAGAGCTAGGTAGGAAAAATAAGTTCAGTTTTGTTCAGCACTTCTAGGCTTCTATAACCAATAGTAATTTATTATAGTTCTCACATGGCTAGAAGAGAGGAACTCAAATGTTCTTATCACAAAGGAACAGTAAACTTTTGTAATGATGAATTTGCTACCTCCCCTGATTTGATCATTATGCATTGTATAAATGTATTAATATATAACTCTGTACCCCGAAAATATGTACAATCAATATGTTTTGATTAAAAAAGAAATAAATTCCTAAAAATATATATACTATTAATTAGAAAAAGAATAAAGTTTGTTCCAGCCCCAGTTATTTGACTTTATGAACAAATGAAACATATCTGCTGATAAACCAAAAATTTGAAATGACTTAGGTCAGCTAAATTCCTAACTCTGTGGAGATCTGGAATAAACTGGCAGCTCTATCCCCATATCCTGAAAATGTTTACCATAAGACCATTTTATCTTGAAGCTAGACATCACTAGAGGAAATGATCAATTATTCTGGAAAACATCTTGTGACTCTTGCTTACCAACAGGAAGTAACAAATCATTACCCTATATGATACTACGTAATCACTTTCAAAAACCTGATGTATTTATTAAGAAGCTGTCCTCTCTCTTCCCTTTGTCCTACCTTTCTCTGTGATTATAAAAATTACTGAAACCTGGCTTGCAATTTGGAATACATGGTTTAATTCTTCCTGAATCTATGTCTTCCCAGGCTACAGTCACACATATTGGCTCAAAAAATTTTGCAGATATTTTATCAGTGCCTCATTTCCTTTTTTCCAGGTGAGCAGTGCAAACTTTAAATAATCATATAGCTTCTTGAGAAGTGAAAACTGAATAATGTGTGCTTCTACCCAATATAAAATACCAAAATATATTTTTAGTGTAGTGATAACTTTATTATAAATGCTGGTGACAGTTACAATACTGAAAGAATGCTAAGTTATGGATGTGAAGTTATGCTTTCCAGATATTAAAATCAGTAATCATCTCAGGGAAATAAGTTCTGTTCTACCTCAAATTAATGGGTGCACCATTGTTTTCCCACTCCCAGTACACTTCCAAACACAGACACTATGTGTTTAATGACAAACAAATGGTCCCGGCATTGTGTATGAGAATTGCATCTGGTCCTAGGAGAAATCTAAACCTTTTTGTCAAAGTTTCTCTTTGATTTCACTGTTGCCAAGTTCTCCTTAAATAAATGAGGGGCTTCCTTACTGTCCAGAATGCCAAGGATAACTAAGTTAGAAACCCAAGGGATGTTTAACAAGTTCTTCTCTTGGGATACAAACTGCAGACTAAAGTGCTTGTAATTTCCTCTGTTTAATTATTTAATTAAAACTTTTTAATTGTTGTTTGTAGCTCTCTAACAAGTCCCCTGGCACACACAAGACAGAGGTTTAACTGGCAGGGATCCCGGCTCCTCTGGGAAGTTACTAAAAAAAAACAAAACAAACAAACAAACAAAAAAAACAAAGCTGCTTTCAAGTCCCCACTCTCTCCTTCTTTTGTTTTCTGTGAGAGACAATTTAAATCTTTGCTAAGTCCCTGTGCTTTTCAAATCCCCTATTTTAATTAAAAAAGCCTCACTGGCAGGCCAAGTGATGGATCAAGTTAGATAAACTAACCTACCTCAGGGGAATATCTCTGTGATGAATAGAACAAAGCTCTCACACTTTGAATTACGATTACTGAGTAATACTGATGCTTTTTTGTGCTCGCTTCGGCAGCACATATACTAAAAAAGTAATACTGATGCTTTTTCTATGTTCCCACAAAAATTTCTTTGTTTTTGTTGTTGCTGTTTTTCATATACACCTAACTCACCTTTATGAAACAACAGAATACAACACAGAGTTCCCCATTAATAGAACAACTTCAGGAGAAAAGATGCTAACATTTATCTTTTTTTTTTTTTTTTGATGCTAACATTTATCAACCACCACTAGAAAACCCATTTTGATCTTATCTAATTCAAAAACGCATATTCCTCTTCTCTTTCATATCCTCCTCTTACCCACCCCCTCAAACAAACAAGGACTGGTTACTAGAGTCAGACTAAAATACTTAGTAACTGATTACTAGTCAGATCATGAATACAAATAGGATTTAACATCTGGCCAATCAGTGCACATAAAGAAATGATTGGTGTCTGCAACTTTATAACAGTCACAACACAGAGTGTTCCTTGTGATTATTGATACCTCTCTAGGGGTGTCTAAGTTTACCCTTTTTTTTTATAACCCCCATTTCCATTTGGTCTTTATATGTTGGTTTTGAGAATGTTATGTTTTTAAAAATCTATTTTTTTCATGATACACACACATATGATATGATTTATATATGTGTGTATATAATCAGAAGTAAAGGGCCAGCCCTGTGGCTCACTCAGGAGAGTGTGGTGCTGGGAGCGCCAAGGCTGGAGGTTCGGATCCTATATAGGGATGGCCAGTGCGCTCACTGCCTGAGCGTGGTGCAGACCACACTGGGCCAGGGTTGCAGTACCCTTACCGGTCCAAAAAAAAAAAAAAGAAAGAAGTAAAACTATTTCTTATTTGGACAGTTTTAGTGCACCGTGCTTCAATATTTTTTACTAAAAGTTGGTATCTTGCATTTCACCTTTCTTTTAGGTTCATAAGCAAGTCCAATTCTGAGACTTGCTTTCCATAGCATATTTCTTCACTTGTTATTTATAAAATGTGATATTGTCATCACAATCATACTGGTTGTCTCCACCTGGATTAAAATATTTCATAATGTAGATCTTACATGAGCTGTTACTTCAAAGAAGGTAAAAAACACATATTTAAAAATAGTCATTACGGATAGAGATGCAAAGGCCAAAGGGATCTTTATCACCTCAAACTGTTTGAAATTGTTGGGGCTCAGAAAACAATACACCAAAGTACCCTGTAATATGCAGAAATATAACCTTATATCCTTTTAAATCTATTTGTATGTTTATATATAATAAAATTTACATATATAACTAAAGTAATACATTATATATTTGTTACTTTTATTTATATATTATTTATATATGATAGGTCCGGAATTGCAGTCACGTGACACAAGGCAGCATTGATGATAGAGGCATGTATTGCTATAGGTCTGCTCCTGCAATGGATTGATCTGACTGAAACCCCAGAAGGCCCTCATCAGTCCCAGCTGAGTGCATGTGAACACGGAGAAGAGCCTGAGAACCAGTGGGAAAATGACAAAGGGGTACAACATGGTGACAGTAGTTAATAAGAATGTATCACATTCTTAAAAATTGCTAGCAGAGTAGATTTTAAGTGTTCTCACCACAAAAACAAAACAAAACATAAGAATGTGAGATAATACATCTGCTAATTAACTCAATTCAGCCATTCCACAATGCATACATATTTCAAAACAACATGTTGTACATGACAAATACATACAACTTTTTATTTGTAAATTAAAATAAATAAATAAAATGTTAAAAAGTGACAAGAGGAAGCACATTGCTGAATTGCTTATCATTTATTAAATTATGTAGTATCAAGTAACTAGATGGCCATCATATCCCATGGTCTCAAGCAGGACGGCTTTGATTACAATCTCAGCAAAATATGATACTCATAAAAACTACATTCTTGGGCATTTTAGCAAGGACTCCATGTGCTAACCCATGAGGGATCTCAAGTTAAGAAAGGTGTGGAATTTAGATACCACTATCCAAAAGGTGATTGATCAGTTAGAATTTTTTTATGGGGAAAAAATATGTCTCCAGTTCCTTAGCAAGGAGCAGCTTGAATAACTGAATTTGGTGTATATGGTCCATTCACTTCTTACCTTACAAACGATGTAATTTGTGTAAACATTGTTTAAAAAAGCTATTTAAATAAATTTATTTTTACCTCAGTATTCTTTGGGACTACCATGGGGCATTCTATCCAAGTCTCTGAGAACAAACTCCACTATATTTATGCATCTAATCTAAACTTTAATAATCAATGCAAAATGGCTGACAGATTTCAAATTTTAGTACCAGTAAACGACCATGATTAGAAAGCTGTTTCTGCCCCTAATATTTTATAAATATTATGAATATTATCACTTTTTATTTTACTTATTTGATGCTATTAATTTCTACATTTAAAAATATATACACTCTATAGAAATATAAACTATATTAGTTCTTCATAATTGTCTACACTCTTCTTAGACCTTTGCCTTTCCTTAAGAATCTATTTCTCAATTTAAAAAAAAAATGCTGAAATTTTGGTTAGGATGGCATTAAATCTATAGACAATTTGGATGGAGACTTCCGGTCTTCTGATACACAATTATGGTTCGTATTTCCATTTATCTTCTTGAATGTCTCTCAATTATATTTTCAAGTTTTCATTGTATACATTATTTGATGCAATTATAAATTATATTTTTAATCTAAGTTTTATTTTCTATTTATTTCTTTCTCACATGTAGAAACCATTGATTTTGATTATATTGTATGCAGCAACCTTACTAAATTTGCTTATTAACTCTCATAGTTTATCTGTAGATTCTTTTAGAATTTCTGTATGTCAATTTGTGTTCTTGTTACCAACAGACCAGGCTCGTTTTGCCCTCTCGCATTAAACAAATGACTCTAAAGTCCAGATGTTGTGGCAAGAATTAGAAGGTTTATTCAGATAACCGGCATCTGGGGGATGACCAAGCTAAAGTCACCCACCTTCTGAGGCCTGTTCTCGGGTACATAAAGGGGAAGAAGTAGGAAGATGAGGTAAGGGTCTTTGTTCTAAGAAAAAGTGGAGGAAGGGTCTGGGAATAGCAGGTGGTTTGAGTCAAATGTTAGGATCCCATGATAGATCGGAAACTTCAGCATCACAGAGTCTGTGGTCAGCTTCCAGTCCTTGATGTCACCTCGAGTTTGGAGTCCTTATCTCCTAGGGAGAGCTCAAGGATAACAACCTTAGTCAGACATCATACAAATACCCGACTTGGATTTCTAATTAGCATGAATGCAGTTTTCCTTTAAGTAAGAGGGGAGTTTACAGCCAGCTAGGCTGTCTGCCTCTCTCTTATTCTCCTTTTGGTAGGAAAAACAAGAAACCCAGTTTCAGTCCTTAATTGTAGGTGCACCCCCCTCTGAAGAAAGTAAACATAGTGATGTCATCTCCGGGCAGTCTCTCAATTCTTCTGCTAACCTCAAGGAATTGATAATTATCAGTTTCCAAGTTAAAGTCTGGCTAAAAATGTTCTGCGTGGTCTTAGTTATCCCAAAGATGCTTGTTTTTTTCTAGCTAAGGTCCCTTTCGTTCTTTATAAATAGTAATGACTCATTTTCTTCCTTTTAAATTCTTAGCCCTTTTAGTTCTTATTCCTGCTTTACTGCAATTGCTTCAACCTCCAGCACATCTTGAATAAGATTAGAGGCAGTGGATATTTGCATTTTTTTTCTTAAACTTTGGGAGAAAATGTTAAAATATTTCAGCATAATATATGTTAGCTCCTGGTTTTTTGAAGGTATTCTTTATATACTAGGAAGATTTCCATTACTTTGCTGTTTATCACTGATGAGTGTTCAGCTTTTGCATTATGCTCTTAAGAGATATTGGAGTATGATTTTACTTTCTTAAATATGTTTGTTAAGTTTGAATATTAGGGTTATTTTGGTTTTATTAAAAAAAGCTGGAAATTATTCCCATATTTTTATATTCTTTCTATGTGAAATAGAGATATCTTTCTTTCTTTGTGCTTGGAATAATTCATGAAGGACGCCATCTGGGCTTGGGATTTTAAAAAATTAATGGATTCACTATTTTATACAGCTATCAGAGAATTCAAATTTTCTATTACCTCTTTTATAGTTTTAATAATTTTTGTTTTTGAAAAATTGATCCATGTTATTTAAATTGTCAGTTTTATTATCAGAGGGTTCTTAAATAATGTTTTTTCATTATGTTTTTGCTAACTATAAGTTCTTTAGTAATGTTCCTTTTTTTTGGTTGTGTTGTTATTTGGGTTTTTCTCTATCTTTGTTAACATTATTATTGAGTTTTATCAGTTCTATTAATATTCTAATGGAGTCCAACTCTGGTTTTGTTGACATTCTTTATTGTTAATCAGTGTTTTACTTATTTTTTAATTTTTCTACTTTTTGCATTCTTTAGGTTTGGTTTGCTATTCTTTTCTAGTTTCTGCTGCACCTCCTAACTTAGAAGATTTACATTCTTATAACAATTCAAGTAAATATATTTATGATTTTCCTTTTTTGATTTGGTGATTATTTGAAAGTATCTTGTTTAGTTTCCAAACAGTTGAATATTTAGAAGATTATTTTCTCACTTATTTCTAGCTTAATTTCATTGTGGTCATAAATATGCTTTCGGAAGTATTTTACATTTTGGAATGTGTTGAGGTGTGCTTTATAGCCCTATGGATTGTTCATTTTATGCTTCAAAAAATTTTGGAATCAGTTCTTATTGGTTACAGTGTTCAATATGCATCAGTTAAGTCTATTTTCTTAATTAGCATGCAAATTTTATTTATCCTTATTGATTTCTTGTCTGCTTATTCTATCATATGTTTAAAAGCTTAATTCTTACATTATAACTGTAAATTTATTTTTTAATTTCTTTTCTTAGCTGTCTTCATTTTTTCTTTGATAGATTTGGAAGCTTTATTATGCACATACAAATTTAGTACTCTGATATCTTTTTGATAGAATGAGAATTAGTATAATTATGACATGTTCATTTTGCCTTAAAGACTTTTTCAGATAGTATTAAAGCCTTATATAGCACTTTTTTGCATAATATTTCTTTGGTCTGTCTTTCTCCATTCTTTGTTTCTTTTTAGCTCTATTTTATTTTTTATTGACACATAATAATTGTACATATTTATGAGGTACACTGTGATGTTTCAATATATGTATACATTGTATGATGACCAAATCAGGGTAATTAGTACTAGTATACTCATCACCTCGAACATTTATTATTTCTTTCTGGTAAGAACATTTAAAATCCTCTCTTTTAGCAATTTTAAAATGTGCCATACATTATTATTAACTATGGTCAGCCTTTGTTGCAATAAAACACAAGAACATATTCCTCCTACTGTAACTTTTACCCATTGACCAACCTGTCACTCTTCTCCCTCCCTCCTACCCTCCTCAGCCTCTGGTAACCACTATTCTGCTCTTTATTTTTCTGAGATTAACTTTTTTAGATTCCACATATGAGTGAAAAAATATGGTATTTGTCCTTCTGTGCCTGGATTATTTCAATTAACCTAATGTCCACCAATTTCATCTATCTCATAGCAAATGGCAAAAATTCATTACTTTCCAACGTGTATACTATTCTATTGTGTAGATATACAAAATTTTTAAATTTATTTATCTGTTGGACACATAAGTTGATTTTGTATCTTGGCCTTTGTGAAGTCTTGCAATAAACATGGGGTTGCAGATATCTCAAACTGATTTTCTTTCTTTGGGATACAAACCCAATTATGGAATTGCTAGATCATATGGTAGTTCTATTTTTAATTTTTTGAAGAACCCCCACACTGTTGTTTATAATGGCTTTACTAATTTACATTTCCTCCAATAGTATATAAGAATTCCCCTTTCTCCACATACTCACCAGTATTTATTATTATTATTATTATTATTATTATTATTTGGGGGGGTCTTTTTGAAAATAGCCATTCTAACTAGGGTGAGATATCTCAGTGTGGTTCTGATTTAAATTTTGCTGATGATTATTGGTGTTGAACATTTGTCATATAACTGCTGGCCATTTCTTTGTCCTCTTTTAAGAAATGTCTATTCACCACTTTTACCCATTTTTTCATCAAATTCTTTGTGATTTTTTGTTTGTTTGTTGGCTTTTGCTATTCAGTTGTTTGAGTTCCTTATATATTGTGAATATTAACCCCATGTCAGATGCATAGTTTGCAAATATTTTCTACCATTCTGTAGGACATCTCTTTGCTCTGGTGATTATTTTATTTGCACTGTAGACACTTTTTAGTTTGATGTAATCTCATTTGTCCATTTTTGCTTTTGTTGCCTGTGATTTTCAGTCTTATACAAAGAATTCTGGCCCAGAGCAAGTCATGAATTATTTTCCCTATGTTTGCTTCTAGTAGCTTTATAGTTTCAGGTTTTTACATGAGGGTTTAATCCACATTGAGCTTATGTGGTGAGGGATGGGGGGTCTAGTTTTATTCTTTATTCTTCTTCATGTGGATATCCAGTTTCCTTACCAACATTTATTGAAGAGATTTCCCTTTCTGTAATGTCTTTTCTTGGTGCCTTGTCAAAAATCAGTTGGCTGGAAATATGTGGATTTATTTCTGAGTTCTCTATTTCATTCCACTGGTTCATGTGTCTGTTTTTATGCCAGTACCATGCTGTTTTAGTTATTATAACTTTGTAGTATATTTTTTTATTGGTTATGAATATTCATGGTGTAAAAACTGATTGTCACCACCTATGCCCAAGATGTGATGGCCAGATTCTTACTGGCAGCATGCCCATTACCACAAATTATGATTATACCCCATGTCTCCCACCCCATTATCTCCAATCTCCCTCCCCATCCCCCTTTCTGCACTCCACTCTGTATCCCTAGGTATGCTTTCTCCCTCTGCAAGTCCAGTGCACCACCGTGGTCTTTCTTTCCTTCCTTCTTTCTCTTTTAGCTCTCACTTATGAGTGAGTACATGCAGTATTTACCCCTCTGTGCTTTGCTTATTTCACTCAACATAAGTTTCTCCAAGCTCATTGTAGTATATTTTGAAGTCAGGTAATATGAGGTCTCCAGCTTAGTTCTTTTTGCTCAAGATTGCTTTGGCTACTCAGGTTCTTTTGTGGTTCCACACAAATTTTAGGATTTCTTTTTCCCATTTTTGTGAAGAATGTTATTGGTATTTTGGTAGGGATTGCATTGAATCTGTAGATCACTTTGAATAGTATATGCATTTTCACAATATTAATTTTTCAGTCAATAAATATGGGATATCTTTTTCTTCATTTGTGTTTTCTTCCATTTCTTTTATTGATGTTTTATATTTTATATTACAGAGATCTTTTACCTTCTTGGTTAAATTTATTTAAATTATTTTTGTAGCCACTGTAAATGGGATTGTTTTCTTAAATTTTTTCAGATCATATGCTATTAGCACATGGAAATGCTACTAATTTTGTATGTTGATTTTGTATCCTGCAACTCTACTGAATTCATTTATTAGTTCTTATAGTTGTGTGTGTGTGTGTGTGTGTAGTTGTTAGGATTTTTTTATATATAAGTTCATGTCATCTGCAAAAGAACAACTTGATTTCCACCTTTCCAAATTAGATGGCCTTCATTTCTTTCTCTTGCCTAATTATTCTGGCTATGACTTCTTCTACTCTGTTGCATGAAAGTGATGAAACTTGGCATCCTTGTCTTTTTCCACAGCTTATTGGAAAAACTTTCAATGTTTCATCTTTCAGTATAATGCTAGCTATAGTTTTCTCATACACGGGTTTTATTGTGTTGAGGAGTTTTCTTTCTATATGGAATTTGTTGAGAGTTTTTGTCATAAAAGGATGTTGATTTTTGTCAAATGTTTTTTTTGGAATCTATTAAAATGATCATATTACTTTTGTCCTTTATGCTGTTAATGTGATGTATCACATTTATTGATTGGTGCATGTTGAACTATTCTTGCATCCCTGGGATGAATCCTACTTGATCATGGTGAATGATCTTTTTCATGTGCTGTTGAATTTGCTTTGGTAGTATTTTTGTTGAGGATTTTTGCATCTATGTTCATCAAAGATATTGGCCTGTAGATTTTTTGTTGTGTCATTTGGTTTTGGTATCAGGATAATGCTGGCCTCCAAGAAAGAGTTTAAAAGAATTCTTTCCCCTTCAATTTTTTAGAATAGTTTGAAAGTAATTGTTATTAGTTCTACTTAAAATGTCCTGTAGAACTTAACACTGAAGCCATCAGATCTTGGGGTTTTCTTTGTTGGAAGACTTTTTATTACTGTTTCAATCTCGTTGTTATTGGTCTGTTTAAGTTTTCTAGTTCTTCATGATTCAACCTTGGTAAGTTCTATGTGTCCAGAAATGTATCCATTTCTTCTAGGTTTTCCAGTTTGTTCACATATAGTTGTTCATAGTAGTTTCTTATGGTCTTTTGTATTTCTGTGGTATCAGTTATAATGTCTGCTTTTGCATTTCTGATTTAATTTGAATCTTCTCTTTTTTTCTTAGTTAACTAAAGTTAGACAATTTTCTTTATCTTTTCAAAAAAACACCTCTGTTTCATTGATCTTTTGTATTTTATTTTTTTAATCTCTTTTTGCTCATTTCTACTCTGATCTTTATTTATTTTCCTGATACTAGTTTTGGGTTTAGTTTCTTCCTGTATGTTTTTTTTTTTTTTCCTTTAGGTTTTTAGAGGTGACATTTTAGGGGTTTTTTGAATTTTTAATTTTTTAAAAATATTATTATTAAATCATATTGATTATACACATCTGTGGGTACAGATTGAATATCAATACAAGTATACAATATGTGATGATCAAATCAGCATAATTAGCATATTCATCATAACAAAATAAATCATTTCTTCATGATAAGTATATTCAATATCGTCTCTTCTAGCTATTTGATAACATGCAGTAAATTATTGTTAAGTATAGATGACTAGCTGGACTATACACACATACAACTTATTTTTCTTAACTACCTATTTTGTTTCCATTAACCAACCTTTCACTACCCCACCTTCCCCACCCCATTCTTGCTTCTAGTAACTACAGTTCTGCTCACTTATCCTGAAAGTTCAACTTATTATTATTATTAATATTATTATTATTATTATGTTTCTTTCTTTCTTAGGTTATTTACTTGAGACCTTTCTCTTTTTTGATGCAGGACTTTATTACTATAAACTTTCCTCTTAGAACTGCTTTTGCTGTATTTCATAGATTTTGGTACTTCGTGCCTTAATTTTTATTTGTCTCAAGAAATGTTTTAATTTCCTTTTTAATTTTTTCAATGACCCATTAGTTGTTCAGGAGCATGTTTCTAATTTTCATGTGTTCGTGAATTTTTCTAGTTTCCTTGTGTTACTAATTTCTGGTTTTATACAATTATAGTCCAAAACAAACACTTGATAAGGTTTTGCTCTTCTCAAAGTTGTTAATACTTGTTTTTTGACCTAACATATAATCTGTCTTAGCGAATGTTCTATGTGCATTTCAAACAAATGTGTATTCTTCAGCTTTTGGATGAATGTTCTGTAAATATCTGTTAGGTCTAGACTGCATTTCAGATCAATGTTTCTCTGTTTATTTTCTATCCGAATGATTGGTCCATTGCTGTAAGTAGTATGTAGAAGCTCATAAGTATTACTGTATTTCAGTCTGTCTCTCCCTTTAAATATTTTTTTCTCTTTCATTTTTAAAAAATTGAAACATAATTGATTGCACATATCTGTGGGGTACCATGTTGAATATCAATACCTGTGTGCAATATGTGATACTCAAATCAGGATAATTAGTATATTCAACCTTACACAATATAATAATTTTTTGTGGCCCTTTAACAATTTCTCACTAAACCCACCTCCACCTCCCCCTTTCCCACATCTGGTATCCTCAGTTCTGTACTCTCCTTTGGGAAGTTCAATGAATTATTGTGATTCTTGTATCTTTCATTCTTTTTTATTTTATTTGTTTATTTGTTGATGTTTTTTATTGAAACATAATTGATCATACATATTTGTGGGGTGCAAATTTGAATATCAATGCCTGTGTACAATATATGGTGATCAAATCAGAATAATTAGTATACTCAGGTTTACAAAATATAGTCAATCTTTGTGACCGTTAACCAATTTCTCAATAATCCACTCCCCATCCCCCATTTATTGAAAGTTCTAAGTATTATTTTGATAGTGCTTTCTTTCTCTCTCTCTCTCTTTCTTTCTTTTTTCAGCTCCCACTTATGAATGAGGACATGCAGTATGTCTCTTTCAGTGCCTGACTTATTTTGCTTAACATAGTTTTCTCTAAGTTCATCCATATTGCTGTTATTTTTCATGGCAGAGTAGTATTTCATTGAATATGTACACTACATGTTTTTCTCTAGTGATCTGTCAGTGGACATTTATGTTGGTTCCGTATTTTGGCTTTTGTAAACATAGCCATGATGAACATGGGATGCAGGTATCCCTTTGACATGATGATTTCCATTCCTTTGGGTGTATACCTGGTTATCAAATTGCTGGATCATGTAGCATTTCTCTCTGTAGTTGTTTGAGGCACCTCCATACTGTTTTCTATAATGGCTGATTTAATTTACGGTCTCACCAACATTGTACAAGGGGTCCCTTTCTCTGCATTCTTTGCAGCATTTGTTATTCTCTGTCTTTTTGATAGTAGCCAATCTAATGGGGTAACATGATATCTCAATGAAGTTTTGATTTGCGTTTCCCTGATGCTTATTAATATTGATAATTTTCTCATGTCTGTTGGCCATTTGTATATCTTCCTTTGAGAAATGCACATTCAGCTCCTTTTGCTCATTTTTTTTTATTGGGTTATTTATTTGGTTTTCTACTCTTAAATTGTTTCAGTTCCTAACATATTCTGGATATTAGTCCCTTGTCACATACATTGTTTTCAAATGTTTTCTCCCATTCTGTAAGTTGTCTTTTCACACTCTTAATCATTTCTTTTGCTGTGTTGAAGCTTTTTAGTTTGATACAATCTCATCTGTTTACTTTTGTTGTTGTTGCCTGTGTTTTGGGGGTCATATTCACAAAGTATTTTCCCAGTCCTACTTCCTGAAGTGTTTCACCTATGTTTCTTTTAGTAGTTGTATATTTTTAAGTCTTATATTTAAGTCTTTAATTCATTTTACATTAATTTTGGTATATGGTGAGAGGTACAGGTCTAGTTTTATTCTTCTACACATGGATGTGCAGGTTTTGTAGCACCATTTATACAAGAGGCAGTCTTTTCCCCATTGTATGTCCTTGGTGCCTTTGCTGAAGATTGGTTAGCTATAAGTATGCAGTGTGATTTCCAGGTTCTCTGTTTTGTTCCATTGGTGAATTTTTCTCTTTTTACGCCAGTACCACACTGTTTAGGTTACTATAGTTTGTTTTATAAGTTGAAGTCAGGTTGTGTAATGCCTCCAGTTTTGTTTTGTTGTTGTTGTTGTTGTTTATTTTTTGCTTATGATTGCTTTGGCCATTCATGGTCTTCTGTTGTTCCATATGAACGTGAGGACTCTTTTTCTATTTCTGTGAGGAATGTCACTGGCATTTTGCTGGGTATTGCATCAAATCTGTAGATCTCTTTGCGTAGTGTGGACATTTTCACAATTTTGATTCTTCCAGTCCAAGAGCATGGAATGTCTTTCTATCTTTTTGTGTACTCTTTAATTTGTTTCACTAGTGATTTTAGTTCTCTTTGTAGAGATCTTTCACCTCCTTGGTTAAATGTATCTCCAGGTAATTTTTGTTGTTGTTGTTGTTGGCTGTTATAAATGGGATTTTTCCCCATTCTAGTTCATTGTTGGAATATAAAAACACTACTGATTTTTGTGGGTTGATTTTTCATAGTGCAACTTTACAGAAATAATCTATCATCTCTAAGAGTTTTTTGGTAGAGTCTTTAGGTTTTTCTATGTATAGTATCATGCTATCTGCAAACAGGGACAGTTTGACTTCATCTTTTTCAATCTGGATGCCCTTGATTTCTTTCTCTCACATGATTGCTCTGGCTAGTACTTCCAATACTAGGTTAAATAGAAGTGGTAAGAGTGGGCAACCTTGTCTTGTCCCTGTTCTGAGGGAAAGGTTTTCAGCATTGCCTCATTCAGTATGATATTGGTGGAGGGTGTGTCATATCTGGCTTTTACTGTGTTGAGATATTTTCCTTCTATATCAAATTTGCTGGGAGTCTTTATCATGAAGGGATGTTCAATTTTGTCAAATGCTTTTTCTACATCTATTGAGATAATCTTATGATTTTATCCTTGATTTTGTTGATGTGGTGTATCACATTTATTGACTTGCATATGTTCAACCACCCTTGCTTCCCTGGGATGAATCCCACTTGACTATGGTGTATAATTCTTTTACGTGTTGCTGCATTCTGTTTTCTAATATTTTTTGAGGACTTTTGCATCCATGTTCATCAAAGATACTGGCCTGTATTCTATATTTGTTTTATTTTTGTCTGGTTTTGGTATCAGGGTGATGTTGGCTTCATAAAATGACTTTTGAGGATGGCCTCTATTGCAAGTTTTCGGAATAGTGTGAAGAGAATATGTACTAATTCCTCTTTTAAAAATATATTTAGCAGTATAGCTATCTGGTCCTGGGCTTTACTTTGTTGGGAGACTACGGATTACTGCTTCATCTCATTGCTTGTTATTGATCTGTCCAGGTTTTCCGTGTCATCTTGGTTCAGTCTTAGTAGTTCAAATGGGCTCAGAAATTTATCCATTTCCTCCAAATTTCAAATGTTTTAGTGTGTAGTATTTTATAATATTCTCTAATGATTCTTTGTATTTTGGTGGTATGAATTGTAATGTCTCCTCTTTCATCTCTGATTTTTGTTATTTGGGTCTTTTTTTTTTAGTTGCAGTAGCTAATGGTTTGTTTATTTTGTTTATCTTCTCAAAAAACTAACTTTTTGTTTCATTGATTGTGGGTATCATTGTTTGCATCTCTGCTTCCTTTAGTTCTGCACTGACCTCAATTATTTCTTTCTGTCTAGTAAACTTGAGATTGGATTGTTCTTGTTTTTCTAGTTCTTTGAGTTTAGTATTATGTTGTTTATTTGAAATCTATTTATTCTTTTGATGTAAGCATTTATTGCAATAAACTTTTCTGTTAGTACTGCTTTTTCTGTATCCCACAACTATGTTTCAAGAAATTTTCATTAGTTTATTATTTTATTTTCATAAGTTTCAAGAAATTTTTTGACTTCCTGTTTAATTTCTTCTTTGATCCCTAGGACATTCAGGAGCATGTTGTTTAATGTCTGTGTATTTGAATAGTTTCCAGAGTTTCACTTGTTACTGATTTCTAGTTTTAATCCATTGTCATCTGAGAAGATATTTGAAATGATTTCAATTCTTTTTCAGTTTCTTTAGATTTGATTTTTGACCTAACTTGAGGTCTGTCCTGGACAATATCCCCTGTGCTGATGAGAAGAATGTATGTTCTGTGGCTGTTGGATGAAAAGTTCTGTACTTACCTGCCAAGTCCAATTGGTCTGAAGTATAGTTTCAATCCTGTGTTTCTCTGTTGATTTGTTGCCTAGATGATCTGTCCAATGCTGAGAGAGATGTGTTCAGATCCCCAACTATTACTGTATTGGATTCTATCACTTTCTTTTGTTCTAATAGTGTTTGCTTCGTATATCTGGGTGCTCTAGTGTTGGGTGCATGTATATTATGATTGTTAAATCTTCTTGCTGGATAAATCCCTTTATCATTAGTCAATGTCTTCTTTTATGGTCTTGGTTTAAAGTCCATGTTATCCAAGTAAGAATAGCTACTTTGCTGACTTTTGATTTCCATTTGCATGGTCTATCTTTTTCCATTCTTTCACTTTCAGTCTGTGTGTCTTTACAGATGAGGTGAATCTCTCGTAGACAGTATATGGTTGGGCCTAGTTTTTTAATCCAATCAGCCAGTCTGTGTCTTTTGAATGAGGAATTTAATCCATTTACCTTCAGATTTGCTGTTGAAAGGTATTGTCTTAATCCTGACATTTGATTGCTTTTCTCACGGTTAATTAAATATCTTTTGTTCGTTTCTTTCCTTTTTGTTTTTTGTCTTTGTTGTTCTTTGGTTTTTTTGAAGTGGTATGGTATAGTTTCTTTCTCTTTCTCATTTGCATCTCTGCTGTACCAGTGGTGTTTGTTCTTTCTCATGTTTTCATGATGGTGATTATTGTGTTTGGTGTTCCACATGCAGGACTCCCTTAAGGATTTCCTGTACAGCTGGTCATATGGTAATGAATTCTCACAGCTTTTGGTTGTCTTAGAAATGCACTATTTCCCCTTCATTTCTGAAGGATAGCCTTGTTGTGTATGGTATTCTTGGCTGGCAGGGTTTTTTTTTTATTTTAGTACTTTGAATATATCATCTCATTCTCTCTGGCCTGTAAGGTTTCTGCTGAGAAGTCTGCTGTTAGTCTGATGGGGACTCCCTTGTAAGTGACTTGATGCTTTTGCTGTTTTTAATATTCTCTTTTTGTCTTTGACTTTCAACAGTTTGACTACAGTGTGTCTTTCAGAGGACCTTGTTGGATTGAATCTGTTTGGGGATCTTTTGAGTCTCTTGGATCTGGAAATTCATCTCTCTACTAATATCTGGGATGTTTTCTGCTACTAATTCATTGAATATATTTTCAATGCATTTTCTTTTCTCCTCCCCTTCTGGAACACCCATAATTCAGACCTATGTGTGCTTAAGGTGGTCTGCTAGCTCTCACAGATTTTCTTCATTTTTTAATTCTTTTTTCTTTTCTTTCTTTTCCTTTTCTTTCTTTTCTTTTTTCCCCCTTTTTATGTTTCCTTTTTCTTTTCTTCTTTTTTTTGGTCTACTTGGATTATTTCAAAAAGATTGTCTTCAAGATAAGAAATTCATTCTTCCACTTGCTCCAGCCTAGTGCTTATGCTCTAAATTGTAGTTTTTATTTTGTTGAATGAGTCTTTCATTTCCAAGAGTACTGCTATATTTTTTTTATGGTATTTGTCTCTGCAAAATTTCTCCTTATTGTATCTTACTGAGTTTCTTTAAGATTGTTAATGGGAATTCCCTTTCAAACATATCAAGGATTTCCTGTTGTATGGGATCTGGTATGAGAGAATTATAGTTTTTCAATGGTAGTGTCATATTGTCTTGTTTTGTTTTGTTTTGTTATATTTATAGTATCCCTGCATTTATGACCAGTCATCTGGTGGTTGCTTTCTTTTTACTCTGAGGTAGCTTTTGAGGAGAGAGACTACCTCCTGTAGATTTGTTATATATTTCCAATTGCATAGGATGTTTTAGTTTTGGTTCTGTGTAGACTCGGTGTTTCTGGAGGACACCAGCAACTTTGTTTGTCAGGGACTGTGCCCACAGCTGTGCCTGTGCAGGTAAATGGGGACTGTGTTGGCAGCTGAGGTGGCTGGGGCAACACAAGAACCTTGATGGCTGGGCCCAGGCAAGTGGATGGGGTTGCACAGTTGGCCAGATGGCAGGGCCCACACCAGCAGGTGGGGAAACATGGGTGGCTGGGCAGTTAGGGTCACAGGGGCAGGTGGGGCTGTGTGGGTAGCTGGAAGGCTGGGCCCAGGTGGGTGCATGGGGTTGTGCTGGTGGCCAGGCTGTTGGGGTTATATGGGCTGCCAGGGAAAAACAGGCAGCTGGAAGTCTGGAGCGATGCAGGTGGCTAGAAGCCATGAGCCACACAGGTTGCTGGAAAGCTGTAGCCGTGCAGCTGCCTGGTGCTGCGAGGGTATGGGTCACATGGTGCGGTGCACTGTGTAGGATAAACTCCTGTGCAGGGAGAAGGGCCAGGGCTCTAGGGCTAGGCAGTGGCACAGGCAACTTCAGCAGTGGTAGGGGTGGGCTGCGACAGGAGCAAGATGAGGATTACTGCTAGGAAGTGCTCATGGCTGAGCAGACTCTTTCTGCAGCAAGGGAGAATTCCTTCTGGATGATTCTGTTTTAGCAGATGTAGCAGTGGCTGAAGCTGTGTGCCTCTTTCTTCACCACCCTGCTTGGTTTTCATGTTCAACAGTGTCCTTACTAGGCTCCTGTTGCCAACCCATGCCCTCCCACCAATGCTCTCCCCCATAGTTAGCTATCCTTTCCTTGCTCTGGTCATTTTCTGTGGGATGATTATACACTGGTCACCTCCAGTCTACCACCTTGCCCTGCCTCCCTCAAATATATTAATATCTGTTTTATATGTATACTTGTTCTGATGTTAGATGCATATACATTTATAATTGTTATATGCTTTCTTCTACATTGATACCTTTATTTTTTATATAATGACTTCTTTGACTGTTTTTACAGTTTTTGATTTAAAATATATTTTATCTGATATAAATATAGCTACTCCTGCTCTTTCATGGCATTTATTTTTATGAAATACCTTTTTAATCTCTATTAACATATTTGTGTCCTTAAAGGTGAAGGGAGTCTCTTGTAAGCAATATGTAGTTGAGTCTCTCTCTCTCTCTTTTTTAAATTGTTTTTATTTTTGGTCACTTCAGGCACTCTATGTCTTTTAATTGAAGAATTTAATCCCGTTACATTCAAGGCAATTATTGACAGGTAAGAACTTACTATTGCTATTTTGTTAAATGTTTTCTAGTTATTTTACATATTTCTTCTTCCTTTCTATCTGTCTTCCTTTTTTTTAAGTGATTTTCTGTAACAGTGTGTTTTGAATGCTTGCTTTCTATTTTTAGTGTACTTATTTTAGGTTTTTGCCTTATGGATACCATGAGGCTTAAGAGTATAACAGGTTATTTTAAGGTAACAATAACATAAATTTTATTGTGTAAAAAAAACCCTCGATGTTGTAACTTACTCCTCCCCACACATTTTACATTTTTGATATCATGATTTACATCTTTTTGTGGTGTGTATCCCTTAACAAATTATTGGAGTTATTATTATTTTAGTACTTTAGTATTTTAATCTTGACATTAAAGATATAAGTAGTTTACACACCACCATTACAGTATTGGATTATTCTGAATTTGACTCTACACTTACTTTTATCAGTAATATTTATACCTTCAGGTGTTTTTATGTTACTCATTTGAATCCTTTTTTTTTTTCCAGCCTGAATAATTTCCTTTAGTATTTTTTGTAAAGCAGATATGTTGGTGATGTACTCCTTCAGCTTTTATATATCTACAAAAGTATTTATCATTCTTTTCTGAAAGATAGCTTTACTGGGCCGAGCCGTGGCGGGCTCGGGAGAGTGTGGCCTTGGGAGGGCAGTGACGCTCCCACCTCGGGTTTGGATCCTATATAGGAATGGCCAGTTCACTCACTGGCTGAGTGCCGGTCACGATAAAGACAAAAAAAAAAAAAAAAAGAAAAGATAGCTTTACTGGATACAGTATTACTGGTTTGCAGGGATATTTTTCTCCAGTACTTTGAATGCATATTATCCCAATCCCTACTGGCCAATAAGGATTTTGCAGAGAAATCTGCTAATAGGCATATTGGAACTCCCTAATATGCTATCTGCTTCTTTTCTCTTGCTTCTTTCAGAATCCTCTTTGTGTCTTTGACAATAATATGTATTGCAATACTCTTATTTGCATCAAATCTGCCTGGTGATATTCAAGCAATCTGTATGTGAGTATTTATATATATTTCATAGTTTGAATAATTTTCTGCTTTTAATTACATTAATAAGATTTTCACTCCATTGTCTTTCTCTACTATCTCTTTAACCCCAGTGACTCAAATATTTGCTTATTTCATGTTGTCCCATAAATCTCATAAGCTTTTTTGTTTCTTTACATTCTTTTTTTCTCCTCTGCATGTATATTTTCAAATAGCCTGTCACTGGTTTGTTTTTCTGCTTGATACATTTTTCTGTTGATGCTCTGTCTTGCATTTTTCATTTTGTTCCGTTTTTATTTAGCTCCAAGATTTCTGTTTGATCTTTAAAATTTCTCCACTAAATTTCTGTGTTGTTTTGTTGTATTTTCTTGAAGCTTCCTGAGCTACTGTAAAACAGCTGTTTTGAATTCTTTTTCAAGCAGATCATACATATCTGTTTATTCAAGGTCAGTCATTGGGACCCAGCCCAGGCCAGTCCACACTGCCCAGAGAGACCCAACAGCAACCAGGCACACAGGCCCTGAGCCACCCATGCAAGAACAGGCAGGTGCTGCCATTTGACTGCCAGCCCAGGCCAGTCTGTGCCACCCAGAGAGACCCAAGAGCTGCTGGGCAAACAGGGTCCCAAACCACCTGCACCAGAACAGGCAGGGGCAATGTCATGGGAATCCCAGGCCAGTCCATGCCACCCAGAGAGGCTCAAGAGCTGCCAGGCCCACAGGCCTTGAGCCACCCATGCTGGACCAGGCAGGCTCTACCACAGGACTCCCAGCCCAGGCCAGTCTGCATGGCCCAGAGAGGCCTGAGTCACCAACACACAATCTCTGAGGCAGCTGTGCCAGATTGGAAGTCCCTGCAGGATCCAAGCCAGACACTAGGGTCAAACAAGTAGACCATGAAATCCCTTGCCACAATGAATAAACACCAAAGGAAAGATACCAGAAATATGAAAAATCAAGAAAGTATGATACCACCAAAGGAAAATAACTTTCAAGCTCTAGATCCTATAGAGCAGGAAGAACTTGAAATAGATGACAAGGAATATCAAGCAGCAATTCTAAGAAAACTAAATGAGATACAAGATAACTCAAATAGACACCATCATGAAATGAGAAAAAGTATGAAGGACCTGAAAGAAGAAATGTACAAAGAATTCAATGCCCTGAAAAAGAATGTAACAGACCTTGTAGAGCTGAAGGATTCGTTCAATGAAATAAAAAACACAACAGAGGCTGGAAGAAAACCAGCAGGCTAGAAGAAGCAGAAGAGAGACCTTGAAGATGGGCTATTTGAAATAACACAGGTAGACAAAAAAAAAAAAGAAAAGAAAAGAAAAAAGAATTTAGAAAATTGAAGAAAATCCAAGACAAATAACAGATAACCTTAAGCACTCAAATATCCAAATAATGGGTATTCCAGAAGGGGAGGAAAAGGAAACAGCATTGAAAACATATTCATAGAAACAATAGCAGAAAAATCCCAAGATATAGGGAAAGACACAAATCTTCAGATTCAGCAGGCTCAAAGATCCCCAAATATATTTACCCAAACAGGTCCTCTCCAAGACATGTTACAGTCACATTGGCAAAACTTAAAGACAAAGAGAGAATCTTAAAAGCTGCAAGAGAGAAGTGTCAAGTCACCTATAAGGGAGGCCCAATCAGACTAACATCAGACTTTACATCTGAAACTTTAAAAGCCAGAAAAGAATGGGATGATATATTCAAAGTACTAAAAGACAAAAATTGCCAGCCAAGAATACTTTACCTATCAAGCCTATCCTTCCAAAATGAAGAACAAATAGTATGTTTCTCAGACAAACAAAAACTGCAGGAGTTCACTACCACACAACCAGCCTTACAAGAAATTCTAAAGGGAGTACTTGGTTTGTTACCTAAAAAACAACCATCACTGCCATAAACACTCAGGAAAGAACAAAACCCACTAGTAAGATAAAAATGCTAAAAATAAAGAAAAAAAAATAGTTTATCTACTACCCCAAGAAACCAACAAACACAGAAGACAAATGGTAAATCACAAAGAAAAGAAAAAAAAGTACTTAAGACATCCAAACAAAAATCAATAAAATGCTAGGAGTAAATCAACACCTATCAATAACATCTCTTAATGTAAAAGGATTAAATCCCCCACTCAAAAGACACAGACTGACTGACTGGATTAAAAAGGTGGACCCAACTATATGCTGCCTTCAAGAGACTCACCTCACCCATAAAGAGACATACTACTAACTGAAAGAATGGAAAAAGACATACCATTGCAAATGGAAATGAAAAACGAGCTGGAGTAGCTATTCCTATATCAGATAAAATGGACTGTAAACCAAAAACCATAAAAAGAGATAAAGAAGGCCACTATATAATGATAAAAGGATCTATCCATCAAGAAGATATGATTCATAAATATATGTTCTTCCAATGTCGAAGCAGTCAGTTTTATCAAGCAAACACTACTAGACCTAAAGAATGAGATAGACACTAATACCATAATATCAGGAGACCTGAACACCCCACTCTCAATATTGGACAGATCATCTATGCAAAAAAATCAACAGAGAGATACAAGATCTAAACAACACTTTAGACCAATTGGACTTGGAATATATCTACAGGCCATTTCATCCAACCACCTCAAAATATTCATTCTTCCAATCAGCACATGGAACATTCTCCAGGATAGACCACGTGTTAGACCACAAATTAAAGCTCAAGAAATTCCAAAAAAAATTTTCAGATCATAATGGATTAAAATTAGAAATCCATAACAAAAGAGACTCTGGAAACTCTACAAACACATAAAAATTAAAGAACATTCTACTTAATGACATATGGGTCCAAGAAGAAATTAAACACAAAATCAAAAAATTTATTGAAACTAACAAAAACAATGATACATCATACCAAAACCTGTGGGATACTGCAAAAGCAGTACTAAGGGGGAAATTTATCACATTAAATGCTTACTTCAGAAAAATGGAAAGATGGCAGATAAACAATCTAACACTTCACTTTAAAGAACTAGATAATCAAGAACAATCCAAACCGAAAGTTAACAGATGAAAAGAAATCATCAAGATCAGAGCAGAACTTAATGAAATAGAAACCCAAAAACCAATACAAAAGATCAATGAAACAAAAAGTTAGTTTTTTGAAAAGTTAAATAAAATTGACAAACCGGTAGCAAGGCTAAATAAAAAAAGAAGAGAGAAGACCCAAATAACAAAAATTAGAAATGTAAAAGGTGATATTACAACTTATACCACAGAAACAAAAGGCAGCATTAGAGACTACTATAAACAACTATAAGCCAAGAAATTTGAAAATCTGGAGGAAATGGATAAATTTCTGGACACACACAAACTACCAAACTGAGCCAAGAAGGCATAAAAAAATCTGAACAGACCAATAACGATGAAAGATATTGAAGCTGTTATCAGAAGTCTGCCGGCAAAAAATAAAGCTCAGGACCAGATAGGTTCACTGAAGAATTTTACCAAGCCTTCACAGAGGAATTGATACCAATTAACTACAAAATATTCAAAAATCTTGAAACAGAGACCATTCTCCCAAACTCATTCTATGAAGCAGACATCATCCTGACACCAAAACCAGACAGAGATACAACAGAAGGAAAAAACTGCATTCATCCTTGATGAATATAGGTGCAAAAATCCTCAATAAAATACTAGTTAATAGAATACAGTGACATGTATGCAAAATTATACACCCTGATCAAGTGGGATTCATCCCTGGCAGGAAAGGTTGGTTCAACATTTGCAATCAATAAATGCCATACACCACATCAATAAAATCAAAGACAAAGAATTTATTATCATCTCTAAAGAGGCCAAAAAAGCATTTGACAAAATTCAACACTCATTGATGATAAAGACTGTCTACAAGATAGGAATAGACAGAAAGTATCTCAACATGATTAAAGCTGTTATGATAAAAGCACTGCCCATATCATCCTGAACAGGCTGAAAGTTTTCCCTAAAGAACAGGTACTAGTCAAGGTAGCCCACTCTCACCAGTCCTATTCAACATAGTGTTGGAAGTACTAGCCAGAGCAGTGAGAGAAGGAAATAAAGGGTATCCAGATTGGGAAAGATGAAGTCAAACTATCCCTGTTTGCAGATGATATGATCCTATATATGGAACAGCCTAAAGCCTCTACAAAAAAAATCTTGGAGTTGATAAATGATTTCAGCAAAGTTGCAGGATACAAAATCAACACATGAAAATCAGTAGCATTTCTATTCTCCAATAGTGAACATGCAGAAAGGGAAATCAAGAAAGCTTGCCCATTTACAACAGCCACCGAAAGAATAAAATACTTACTAATAAAGTTAACATAGGATGTGAAAAATCTTTACAAGGAGAACTACAAACCGCTGTTGAAAGAAATTAAAGAGGACGCAAGAAGATGGAAATATATCCTATGCTCTTGGAATAGAGGAATTAACATTGTGAAAATGTCCATACTACCCAAAGTGATCTACATATTAAATGCATTCCCCATGAAAATTCCGATGACATTTTTCCCTGAAATGGAAAAAACCATCCTATCTTTTATACAGAATAACAAAAGACCACACATAGCCAAAGCAATTCTGAGCAAAAAAATAAAATACAATAAATAAAGCTGGAGGCATAACACTACCTGACTTTAAACTATACTACAAAGCTATAATAACCAAAACAGCATGGTACCGGCATAAAAATAGACACATGGATCAATGGAATAGAATAGAGAACCCAGAATTCAACCCATACAGCTACAGCCATCTGATCTTTGACAAAAGCACCAAGTCTACATGCTGGGGAAGAGACCGCCTCTTCAGCAAGTGGTACTCGGAAAACTGGATATTCATACACAGGAGAATGAAACTAGATCCATACCTCTCACCATATACCAAAATCGACTCAAAATGAATTAAAGAATTAAATATACACCCCAAAACAATAAAAATCTTTAAAGAAAACATAGGGGAAACACTCCAGGAAATAGGATTAGGTACAGACTCCATGAATATAAGCCCCCAAAGCACAGGAAAACAAAGGAAAAATAAACAAATGCTATTATATCAAACTATAAAGCTTCTGCACAGCAAAAGAAACAATTAACAGAGTGAAAAGACAACCAACAGAGTGGGAGAAAATATTGCAAAATATACATCTGACAAAGAATTAATATCCAGAATATAAAAGGAACTCAAACAACTTTACAACAAAAAAACAAGTAACCCAATTTAAAAATGGGCAAAAGAGCTGAATAGATATTTCTCAAAGGAAGATATATCAGTGGCCAACAGACACATGAAAGATTGCTCAATGCCACTCAGCATTCGGGAAATGCAAATCAAAACCACTTTGAGATACCATCTCACTCCAGTTAGATGGCTAATATCCAAAAGACTGAGAATGATAAATGCTGGTGAGGTTGTGTTGAAAAAGGAACCCTTCTACACTGTTGGTGGGAATGTGAAATGGTGCAGCCTTTATGGAAAATGGTATGGAAGTTTCTCAAACAATTACAGATAGATCTTCCATATGACCCAGGTATTCCACTGCTGGGAATATACCCAGAGGAATGGCAATCATCATGCCAAAGGGATACCTGTACTCCAGTGTTTATTGCAGCACTATTTACAGTAGCCAAGAGTTGCAATCAGCCCAGATGTCCATCATCGGATGAGCGGATAAGGAAACAATGGAATACTACTCTGCTATTAAAAAAATGAAATACTAACATTCTCAGCAACATAGATGGTCTTAGAAAAAATTATATTAAGTGAAATAAGTCAGGCACAGTAAGAGAAATACCACATGTTCTCACTTATTTGTGGGAACTAAAAATAAATAAATAAATAAATATAGAAACAGATGGGGAGGGGTGGGAAAGAAGACACAACAATCACAATTCCTTGAACTTGTTTAGACAAGTGAAAAGGTATGATGTTGTTGGGGAGGGAGTGGGAGAGGTAGGGGGTAAAAAAGGAATTGGTAAAGGGACATGAAAATCAACTACATTGTATATTGATAAATTAAAATAAAAAGTAAAGTTTTTTAGTAGCCACAGTAAATAAATAAATAATAAATAAATAAATATAAATTCTTTTCCAAGCAGATCATACATCTCTATTTAGGGCCAGTCATTGGTACCTCATTTTGTTTGTTTAGTGACATTATGTTTCCCTGATTATTCTTGAAGCTTCGAGGTTATTGTCAATGTCTGCACATTGAAGACATGGGTATTTATTACAGTCTTCACAGTCTGGCTTTTGCTTAAGTGTCCTTCTACAGTAGGTCTTTCTTGGAATTTGCAGCAGACTGTCTGTTGTTGTCCCTTAGACGTGATCATTGTAGCCATCGCTAAGATGCCTTTATAGGGCACCTTAGTAGGTGTCCTAAGCTCGAGTCCACTGTGGCCAAATAGTCTGGGCTGGAGTCCTTGAGGAGCTGGTGCTGTGTTAAGGGTCCATTTCATGATTCTCAGACAGCAAGCCTGTTCTCAGATGTGTCGATGGGCATGATTTTCTCCAGGTCTCTCCAAGGGCTTTTGTTAGATCACTGTATGGGTCCCTAGGCTGACTGTACTACTTGAATTCATGGCTGCTATGGGCTGGAACTGAGACATGAGATTTTTCTGGGTCCATTGTTAGACTGAGATCTTTAGCCTTGTTTCTAGGGTCACAGATATGAATGTTTCCTAATGAGTTTTGAGGTGAACTGGCCTGGTTTCAGACTGTGTTTGCAAAGGGTTTCTTTTAGCAAAAATGCTCCAGTTTAGTTTTATGATGCATGTGTTCACCAGACACCTCTGTGGGGTGTGTGTGTGGGGGGGGGGTATACTTTCAAAGCCTTTGCAATGGTATTCGGATATGTCCTCATGTGCACTATCCAGTGCCACATTTGACACCTGCATGGGTCTATCTGTTAGTTCAATTCTCAGTATTCTATTCTAAGAAAGCCTTCAGTATTCTATTTAGTGTCACATTTACATTTTGGATATAAATCCTATGTCAGTCATGTATTGTTAATAATATCTCTCTCTCTCTCTCTCTCTCTCTCTCTCTCTCTCTCTCTCTCCTCTCCAATTGCATTTCTCCCCGGTGGTATATTTTGATGAACAGACGTTTTTAATTTTAATATAGCCCAGTTTGCTCATATTTTCCTTTATATTTGAAGCTATTCATTTAAAAAGCAAATTTCATATGCCAATATTATTTTTGTTTTCCAAAGTTATTTTTAGTCTTTCACATTTATATCCACAATTCACTTGGAATCAATTTATTTGTACAGTGTAAGGTAGTGTTATGAGGGTTTTTATTTCCTTCCTCTATAAATCTACAATTGTCTTAGTGCCATTTATTAAAAAAAAAAAAACTGGTACCTCTCCATAACTCTTGTTTCAACTTTGTCATAAATTATATGTCCACATACATGAGCATTGTTTCCATATGCTAGTATTTAATAGGCTATTTTCATATCCTTATTAAAATGACACATTCTCTTAATTACTGTATTGTTTAAGATATATTAAAAACTGGAGCATAAACTTTCAAACTTGGTCATCTTTTTAAATATTATCTTCGCTGTTTTTTTTTTCCACTCTGCAGTAAAATTAATTGTTGATTAAATTTGATCAAAAAGCTACTGCAAAATCAGTATTAAAACAGATTACTCATGTCCTATGCATAAAATATGAAATAAAGTCTTCAAAAAATTGTGCTATTAATAAGTTTAAACCAATCTCCCTTCAATTTTACATCTACTTTAATTTAGCATTCATTCATATAGAATTAATCAAATATTTTTGTCTCATTTCAAATTAAATTATCCAAAATTATAAATTAGAGAAAAAAATTTAAGCAAATTATTATCAAACAATTTTAAATCCATTTTGGATGCAGAATTTTCACTTTGTTAAGATCATGATAAAATACTAACAAGTGTGCACTGTTTACTATCCCTAGTGTAGTATGTCCACTGCTTTCTAAGATAGTTCAGAATCCAATGAGATAAGAATAAATAGAAACGTTAAAAGTACATTATGTTTGTATTACATTTTGTATTGTTACCTGATGTACAATTAAGGTTTCAATTTACATTTAAAATTAATAAATATTAATTTTGATGTACTATTTATTGATCTTTCAATTCAAATTATTACTGACTTATTAATGTACTTCTATTGTTTATTGTTCAAATGCTGTCATAATGGTATTCCCATAAAACCAAAGTTCTACTTGAATACCTAACCCTCTTGACCACTTTTTCTTCTAGGCCTGGCTACTTCCTGTAAAATAAAGTTTTGCTCCTTTCTTCAGAGCAATTTGGACATCCTTGTTCCTCAGACTGTAAACAAATGAATTGAAAATGAGAATAAGCACCGTGTAAAGAAGTGAGAAAATCTTGTTCAGATTTAGTGTTGTTTCTGATGATGGTGTCGTATACACCACAACCAGAGTACTGTAAAACACACTTACAACAATCAAGTGGGATGAACAGGTAGAGAAGGCTCTGTGCCTCCCTGTTGAAGAAGACATCCTTAAAATGGCAGATAGAATGAAACCATAAGACAATAAGGTCCAAAGAAAAGGGACAAGGACAGGAATGATGAAGCAAAGGCCACCTTCTCCACCATTGTAGTGTCCATGCAGGAGAGCTTCACCGGTGGGAAGAAGTCACAAAAAAAAAATGGTCGATGATGTGGGGACCACAGAAGGTTAACGTGGCAAACGAAATTAGCATGGCTCCCAAGAAGAGAAAACCACCAATCCATGATCCAAGTGCAAGCTTGACACAAGCCCTGTTGTTCATAAGTAATGAATATCTCAGCGGCCAACAGATGGCCAAATAGCAATCATAGAACATGACAGCTGGTAGAAAGCACTCCACAGTGAGCAGGGCACCGGCAACATATGGTTGCACTACACAGGCAGTCAAGGAGATCATAACACCACCAGCCAAGACCTCCCACAGAAGCTGGGGGAAGTGCTGCTTGTGTATCCAACATCCACAAAGGATAAATGGCACAAGAAAAAACACATTGGGGTATGAAGGTGTGGGCTTGTGTGGATGGCAAGGATCATCAACAGGTCACCACACAGTGTGACCACATAAAGGCTGAGGAAGAAAGAGAAAAGAACAGTACCAACTGCCTTGAAGTCCCCAAAACCCAGCAAGATTACATAAGCAATAGAAGAGATATTTCCTCTCTGGTTCGCTTCCATCTGTGAACAGCAGACAAAAAAATATTATTGTAGAGTGAAATAATGTAAAATGTCTATTTCTACAGGAAACTGTTGTCACATAGTCATGGCTACAACATTGCTAAGTAAGCCCAGTGGTGTTTTTATTTCACAAAATCTGTACCAGATTTAAACTGCTATTCCATATAGTAACATGATGTCCTCACTTTTAAGGCAGCACATCTAGATTGCCAGGCCAGATTGGGTAAGGGGCAGAATGAGTGGGTATATGTTTTGGCAATATGACTTGTATTAATCCTCTGGGCACTTCTCTCATACTCTGTACTTAAAGCGCAAACGTGGTGATGTTCAAAAGTCTTTCTCATCTGTAGTACTCCCTTAGATGGTGCAAATGAAAACAGTGTGAGACTGAGAGTAATGTCCCTGAGAAGGTTACACAATGAGAGCATGTAGCTCGGTCTCCCTCACATGTTCTTTTCCTATGACCTTTCCTCTCTGGTTTCATGACAGGTGCCACCACACTGGAGCACATTAGGAAGGGCTTTACTTTCACAGGTGGAAGTCAATCCTAACAATACTGCATGTGTGAAATGCTCCAGGATGTTGCACATAGCCCTGAACTTTCTCTGGGAGACATTTACTTTTAAGCAGTCTTGCACAAATGACATGCTTTCCCCCTAAGTCGATGGGAATGGTTTTCTAAGCTTAAAATTGTAAGCATTATAATAGGGCCTGAGCAGAGACTGGAGGACCTAGCGTCTTTTGAGAGATGTGGCTGTGTCTTGTGCCTCCTGTCACTGCCAATATCAGTCACTGCCTCTCGATCCTCCTTCCTATGCCCCTCCCTACACTTCTTATGCTCTCTCATAAATGATTCAGAACATCCCATTAACTTCCACACTTATACTATATAATTATCCAATCTCAGTCTTGAATCAATTGTATATGGAAGATGTCAAAATTATATTAAGGGACAAAAATAAAAGAAGTGAATGAATGAATTTATTTTTAGGAGAAATAGTACAATATAAATATTAAATCTTCCACTAATCATCATCATAATAAAATTTATATTTTTATTCAAACAAGATATTTTGGAAAGTTTCTATAATTTTCTAAAGTTCATACAGAAAAATAAATAAGAACAATTAATAGTATTTTAAAAAGTTTAAAAAGAGGAGCATGTATTTACCAGATTGTAAAATATCTTAATATAATAATGTAGAGCTAGGGCTAGGGTCTGAAGCTCACAGACCCCTTGAGCACATTCACAAACCCTTCACATGCAGGTCTATGACCTAGGTAGCCAGCAAAAAGTTCCTTGGAGCCTTAGTTGAAGAAGGAATAGGCTTTGTTCAGCACACACACATCTAGGAGCTCAGCAGTACAAAGGAGAAACTCAGAAACTCAACAGCTACTGGCAAAGGTCAAAGAAAAAAACTGAAACTTAGTAGCTGCCAGCAGAGTAAATATGCTCTAGTGTTAGACACAAGCTCTCTGCCGCCAGCCTGCTTCACAAAACTGCAGAACACAGAAAAGCAATAACTAGAAAGATACATGGGCGCACATGCACACTAACTCCACCTACACAACTGTTTACAAGAAATGTGCTGCTCAACCCCCCAGCCAGACCTGAGCTGAGGGAGCCTGACTAAATTAATCCTATTTACTCCACAATACACCCCTTCAGGATCCCTCATCTTACAATCTACATGTTAAAAATCTTCCCTGATGTACCCTTAGCGAGGATAAATGACTCTTTTATTTATACAACCTATTGTCTGTTAGATATGGCTTAAGGCTTGTCCTGTAGTTCTGTCCTTTAGTCGCACATGTCCAGTTAGTAGTCATTGGTGTGATTTTCCGTGGGAATCTTGTAGTCATACTGATATGAAGTTCAGTGCATATTCAGTAGGTGATCATGCCAATATACGTTTGTACCCAGTCGACTCTGGTGCAGTGTCTGCAGCCAGAACACTATGGTCGAAAAGACAGAAGGGTTATTGGTACCAATAGGGGAAGTTCTCACCCCTCTGGTAAGATACATGCCAGTTTGCCATCCTGAGAAAGGATGGTTGTACGAATAGGTATCTTACCTGGTTTGGGGCCCCACAAGGCCATACAAACAGAAAACCAGTAACTCTCTGACTTTGGCAGTGGTTGCACAAGATCCACCTGCCACAGTGTCTGGGGCACTCTCACATGAGTTATCTGCTCATCAGTGGCACCCATCCGCTCATCAGGGGCATTTTTCTTGGGTTAATGTGGCACCCAGTGAGCCATTGACCACCCGACCTTGCAGCCAGCAAGTGTAGCCACCCAGCTACATCAGCTGCTGGAGCTCTGTCCAGTCATCTTACCTTAGCCAGCACATCAGTTTCCTCATTGCCAATTCAGCATGAGGCCTCCAGTCCTCGCCCACCCCCAAAAGATGAGCACCTTGGTCTGCTCCTCAATCGAAATGGAGCATTTCATCCACCTCCTCAGGAGCAATCAAAAAATCCTTTAAATCCACTGAGCATACCTTGCTACCTGCTTCCGGACATTTAGTAAAATGCTGTTCAGGGCGCAATTGGTGCCACAAGGCAAACAGAACCACATTTGGCTGCAGGTCAGTTATCTTTTTATCAACCCCTGTTGTAAGCAAGTCAAGCCACATCTACTTACAGCTAGTCTAGCTATTTTTATTTAATTTTAAAATTATTTTAAGTTTATTTATTAATATATATATTATTTATATTCTATGATGTTGTTGCAGAGCACTTGGGAGAGGGGGAGATGGGAAGCAGGAGGGCAAAGGAGTCAGAGAAGGAGGAAGGAAGAGGGGTATGGTTGAGGCCTGCGGCAACCCCCTCATTCCTGCAGGGGAGACCAGGGGGCTTCCAGCTGTGGCTTGCTCATTACTGGGCTGGATGCAGATGTCAGGAGGGTGTGACTGGGGCCCCCAGCCTCCCCTAACCCTGGCTTGGTAGCTCAGAGGACTTTTGGTCCATCTAGGTTTTACAGATGTTCTTTGGTGATGTGAGACCTTTACTAGGTAATATCAAACTTTGTCTCTATGGGTATTTTGTTCTTTCTTTCAGTTCTGCATTAGATTATTCCCTGTTCCCACCACTTAAACTCTGCACTGGAACTAATTTATTGCCCTTTGCTTACTTCTAAAATGGGGGAACTTTCTGTGGAGACAAGTAGTTGAGCTCTATTGTTGAGCTAAATTTTTGCTTTCCTGCTGATTCCCTGGGGAAGCCTTTTTGTGCAGCTCAGGTTTTAATAGTTGACTTTATACGTACTTCCAGGTCTTGTGAGATCTGGTGCACCTGGGTTGTGTAGAAACTCTGGACTGGGCCTGTGTCTTTTCAGCAAACTTCACCCCCTGTGCTTCTATATTCCTGGCCAGTCTCCACTGAGTGATCCTGCACTGATTGGGGGGCAGATCAGCTGTCCTTGCTATGCCCCAGTGTTCTTCCATGGGCCTGCTTTGCCTACCACCCATGCCCCAAACACTTCCCATGGGATGGGCCATGGGCTGGTCACTTGTGATGACTCATCAGCCTCTGAGCATCTTCTTTATTCATTTGTAGTGGCTCCTTGCTCCCATTTGGGTCCACAAGAATCCTATTAGTAGTCTTGCTGTCCTGGGGGCCACCAAGGCCCTCTTGTCTCCTGCACCTTCAAGCAACTTCATCCAAAGGACACAGCTATGGCTTTTGCCAGCTCCAGCTCCATGCACTCACCAGCTCCAGGCTTGAAACAGTTGGAGCACTTCTTTCTTTCTCTCATCATCACTCCTCCTACCTTCGTGCATTCTGTAAGTCACTCCTCCTCTTCCCCTGATCTCTAGTGGCCCTAGCTTGGCTATTGTTGCTTATTAATCATTGTAAATTGGTTGATTTGTGGAAGAGAGTGACACTGGGGACAGTCTATTCTGCCGTCTCTTGTAAATTAGCTAGATTAATTTTCTTTTAAGGCACTAGAAAATGCACACATTTTTTTTTTTTTTTAAATTTTATTTTGTCGATATACATTGTAGCTGATTAATGCTCCCCATCATCAAAACCTCCCTCCCTTCTCCCTCCCCCCCCCAACAATGTCCTTTCTGTTTGTTTGTTGTATCAACTTCAAATAATTGTGGTTGTTATATCTTCTTCCCCCCCCCGCCCCGGTTTGTGTGTGTATGTGTGTATGTGTGTGTGTGAATTTATATATTAATTTTTAGCTCCCTCCAATAAGTGAGAACATGTGGTATTTCTCTTTCTGTGCCTGACTTGTTTCACTTAATATAATTCTCTCGAGGTCCATCCATGTTGTTGCAAATGGCAGTATTTCATTCGTTTTTATAGCTGAGTAGTATTCCATTGTGTAGATGTACCACATTTTCCGTATCCACTCATCTGATGATGGGCATTTGGGCTGGTTCCAACTCTTGGCTATTGTAAAGAGTGCTGCGATGAACATTGGGGAACAGGTATACCTACGACTTGATGATTTCCATTCCTCTGGGTATATTCCCAACAGTGGGATGGCTGGGTCGTATGGTAGATCTATTTGCAATTGTTTAAGGAACCTCCATACCATTTTCCATAGAGGCTGCACCATTTTGCAGTCCCACCAACAATGTATGAGAGTTCCTTTTTCTCCGCAGCCTCGCCAGCATTTATCATTCATAGTCTTTTGGATTTTAGCCATCCTAACTGGGGTTAGATGGTATCTCAGTGTGGTTTTGATTTGCATTTCCCGGATGCTGAGTGATGTTGAGCATTTTTTCATATGTCTGTTGGCCATTTGGATATCTTCCTTAGAGAAATGCCTCCTTAGCTCTTTTGCCCATTTTTTAATTGGGTTGCTTGTTTTCTTCTTGTCAAGTTGTTTGAGTTCCTTATATATTCTGGATATTAATCCTTTGTCAGATGTATATTTTGCAAATATTTTCTCCCACTCTGTTGGTTGTCTTTTAACTCTTTTCATTGTTTCTTTTGCTGTGCAGAAGCTTTTTAGTTTGATATAATCCCATTTGTTTATTTTTCCTTTGGTTGCCCGTGCTTTGGGGGTCGTATTCATGAAGTCTGTGCCCAGTCCTATTTCCTGAAGTGTTTCCCCTATGTTTTCTTTAAGAAGTTTTATTGTCTCAAGGTGTATATTTAAATCCTTAATCCATTTTGAGTTGATTTTAGTATACGGTGAGAGGTATGGATCTAGTTTCATTCTCCTGCATATCGATATCCAGTTATCCCAGCACCACTTGCTGAAGAGGCAGTCCCTTCCCCAGTGAATAGGCTTGGTGCCTTTGTCAAAGATCAGATGGCAGTAAGTGTGTGGGTTGATTTCTGGATTCTCTATTCTATTCCATTGGTCAGTGTGTCTGTTTTTATGCCAGTACCATACTGTTTTGGTTATTATAGCTTTGTAGTATAGCTTAAAGTCAGGTAGTGTTATGCCTCCAGCTTTATTTTTTTGGCTCAGCATTGCTTTGGCTATTCGTGGTCTTTTATTGTTCCATATAAATGTCTGAATAGTTTTTTCCATTTCTGAGAAAAATGTCTTTGGAATTTTGATGGGGATTGCATTGAATTTGTATATCACTTTGGGTAGTATGGACATTTTCACTATGTTGCACATTTTGACATGTTGCAAAAACCTCAAGAATTCCACGATAAATTGAAAATAGATTCTGTAGAACATGCTATCAAGTTAATTCAATGAGGTGCACATCATATTCATAAATTACGAGCCTCTTTTCTTCCGGGACTAATACTGGAACAACCTGAAGAACTACTAAATACCATAATCATATGACTGGTGCTCTATTAATGGCCCTCTATTGACCAACAAAGAGCTGCTTGGTTTATGGTTGGCAGTTCCAAGGTTAATGGATATCATCCTGTTTGGAAGTTCACCACAATGATTTATAAGTAAAACTAATTAGTTTGATGGACTGAATTATTTGTTTTTCCCCCATATTTGGGCTTTTGATGACTCATGAGCAGTGATAATACTCTGCTTGTATAGTTAGGCAGTGTAACGATGGAACCCTGGACTATTAAAGGAATACTTACACAGGAAATCACTGGGTGTATTAAAGTAGGACATGCTAATGTCTATCAGGAGAACTCCTTTGCAGGATTGAAAACTAATTAGAATTGAAAAGTGGATGTTCTGATCCTCTCATTGGAGGTGGCCACCTGAGTTCATGAAATGAGTGGATCTGGGGAGCTTCAGCAATGGACAGGGAAACTGATTGTCAACATATTTCTCTTCCGTTCTCTGAACACATGTGATCAATATTGTTTAGACTGCCAAGTAAGACAGATTCCTTGAGGAGAAGCCCTCACCCACACAAGTTGGACTGATGTCAATAGACACCAGAGACTGCAAATGGGTCTTGATATGAATAGAAATTACTCTGCAAATGCTCATAGTACTATAAAGTACCTGGAACAGAAGATACTATACCAATATTGAGTCAGAGATATCACATCAAATAGACATGTTACATTGCATATCACTTTCAGATTAATGGCTTGACAGCAAATTGGAATAAGCAATTGAAACATTTGTTGTCTAACTTTGGGAGATAAAGACATGAGAGACTGGCTTATATACCATCATGAATGTGTGCTCACACTCAACTTGATTGGGACCAAAGAATGGTCTCCACTAGATAGATCCCTTCACTTTTCTGGGGGATCTTAAGAAAGGCAGTTGGTATGATGCTGGTATTACAATAAAAATTCTTATCCACATCATCTCAACTTTGTTTCTGTCACTATCTCACTTCAACTCTCCTTATTTCCACCTGGTTTAGAGTCCCCAGAGCAGGAATGCAGCTACAGATGCTGGAAAGAGAGATGGTCTGTAAGCAAGAAACCATAACTATACCTTAAAATCTTAGGAACATGACTGATAGCCTAGGCCCAGCTCATGAGGTACTCAAGCAAAGAGGAGATGGGGAGCCTAAGGAGGATGGGTGGATGCCTGGAGCACTCATCTTTGGACCTGCTCACCAGGGAGCTGGGGTGTTGCTCCATGGTGCTCTTCCTCATGCCACCAATGCATCTTTTCTGTTTATCTTTTTTTTTTTTTTTTTTTGCCATCTCCCAGACTTGGCATTGTGCCTTGGCCCAATGGCTGAAGCACTAGGACAACAGGACTTTCAGTGTGGGGAAGATGATTACAGCTAAGCGAAGGAAAACACCCATTCAGGTATTACACAAATATGACATAAATATCAAGAACATGCTGGTTTATAAATGTGAACGCTTTTATTGCAATACCCACACATACCCACTTTCACCTTTGAAGTAACTGTTGGTGACATAATTTGCACAGGTTAAGGTACTAGTAAAAAGATTGCAAAATACAGAACTGCCGAGACTGCCATAAACATTTTGAAAACTAATGCAAATATTTGCTTTTCGTTTCCCTTCCCCTTAATACCTGATCTTTCAAGCCTCCAAATAACCAGCTTAATCTTATTGGCCATTCTTCATGGATGGAGACTTATTATGTACCCTTTCCCAGAAGGGAGGATCTCCTTATAAGAGAGACTATACTACAATTTGCAGGCTAGAGTTTATGTAAGCTGGAAAGAGGGAATCAAAAAACCAAGCCAAGTAAAACGCAGCTGAGAATTTTTTTGCTAAATTCAGTATTTCTTCAGAAAAAATACATTACCTTAAGAAATTACTAGCACATTATTTAGGAGGTACTAGGTATTCCTTGAGGAATTCTTCTGGCGAAAAGATCAACTTACTGAAAAAGAAGTCTCCTCCAGCCTTAAACCCTGATGCTTAGTGAAATCACTGAGGAAGAAGATTGGAATACAAAATATTTGGATATACAAGAATTGAGCACTGAGGAACAGTATTAATATCTTGCTAAACTGTCAACCAGTTCCATTGCAGTCTGTCATGGCTCTGAGAGCTCCTTTAGCAATGCACAAAGGGATGCAGTGACGCAGCTCACTATGCATTTCAATATTTAAAATAACAGCAGAAAGAAAGTTAACTGGGAGAAAACTATTCAGTGACATAAAAAGTACCCCTCTTATCCTTCCCAAGTAAAACATTTACTGTAATATTTGAGTATGTGTTTTATTTCAAAATCTCATTTTCATCAACACTCCAAAGATAATTATCTCCTAGTTGTTATTAAACTCTTTCAGTAGCTTCCACTTTGTATTGGTAAACAACATCTAAAATCTTCACATCATGCAACGGAGTATATCACCTGTTTTACAACGCCATGCACATTGGCATGGAGAACAAAATTGCATGATAGCTTATGATGATAATAATAATGGTAAAATAAATCACTGCTAACAACCACAGTCTTTCTTACTGGTGCTTAAACTCTTTTTTTGTGCAAGGCTTTGTAAAGAGAATTTAAAGGAAGCTCTGTAAATTTAGGGTGTCGAGGGACATCACAAACAAGTTTTTGTTAAATGTGATTGTCAAATGGAAAATATGATTTGTCTGCTGTGTGTTTGAGTCCATGTGACAGAGAGCTGTTGGTATAATGTGGTTCTCCTCATTTTATTAAATAGGTACTAACTTGACTGTGGCCCCCATTCTTTTTAGCTATTCTTGCGAGTAACATTTTAATGTAAACATTCTGTTATTTACATATCTCTAATTTACTTCCAATAGTCAAAGGTAAAAGACCTATGACCTCTCACAGCACCTTTGGCTGGCTCCAGGTTGTACCCAGCATCTGTAGTTCTTGACCACCACCAGCCCAGGTTTTGCCATCTTCTAGCCTCCCACAGAGCCTCAGGTGAGCAGCAGCAATTTCCTGGGCATGGGCCTGGACCTGGGCCCAAGCCCTTCTAGCACTGACTTGGCACTGTCCACCCACTGTGGTTGACAAGCTGTCATTCCAGAGTCCTCTCCAAGTTTCCAAGAACAACAACTAGAAATGAATACATCTCCAGTGGTGAACTAGAGGTGCCCAGCATGTGATCCTCCCACTGAAGGGGTCTAGAGAAAGGAATGGACTGCTAGGATTGGTACAGGATGAATTTTCTCCTGTGGTGAGAAGGATGTACTCATCTCTGAGCACTTCCCAGTGGTAAATCTACTCTTGCTTATGCCCCAGCCCATCCTCACCACCACCATGGTCACCTGTGCCACTGTCTAATCCCAGGGTGTAGTCTGTCTTCCCCCACAGGAGTTTGTCTCACTCTCTACAGCAGCCACTGTTCACCCCACTGCGGCCATAGTCCCAACCACTGAAGCCCCACACTAGGTGGATCTAGCCATAGACACTGAATGATACGTGGCCTTAGGCACTGGAGACCCACCACATGCTGCCACAGCCGCTGGCATTCCACATAGTGCAAACCTGATTATGACCATTGCGTGATACCTAGCCTCAGTTGCAGGAGCCCTGCCATATGTATCCACAGCCACCAGTACACTGCCCCATCTGGACACAGCCATTGGAAACCCATGCCACTTGCACTTAGCTCCCAGAGCCTCCCTCTATGAAGCCATAGCCATTGGAGCCTTGCCCTGTGTCACCAAAGCTGCCAGAGCCCCTGTTCTGAGCCTCCAGGGCCCCATGCCAAGCATTAATGGCATCCAAAGCCCTGTGCTCCCTAGCCCCAGCCTTCAGAGCCCTGTGTGTGACCACTGGAGCCCTGTCCCATGGGACCACAGCTACCAGAGCCCAGCAAAACCAACCACAGCCTCAGGAGCCCTGATCCACATAGCACAGTGTCTGGAGTCCCATGCTACCTGGTCACAGCTTCCAGAGCCCCATTACACCTGGCTATAGCCTTCAGAGCACCACACCACTGGCCACAGCCTCTGGAACCCCACATGTGGCTGCCAGAGACCCACACTGTACAACACCTGGCCACAGCTTCCAGATCCTGCACCACCTGACAATGACCTCCAGAGACCTCTGAGGCCAGCTACAGCTTCTGGAGCCCCACATGTGGACACCAGAGCCCTGTACCATACAATCCTGGCCCCAGCTACCACATGGCCCTGGTACCAACCACTGTATGGCCCAGACCTCAGCCACTACAGCCCTGCACTGCTACCCCAGCTACCTACAGCCAAAGCCATACCTACCTAGGCCCCCCACTATGTGATTCCAGCCACCCTCAGCCAGTACTATACCAGCCAGTGTCCTCCAGAACTACTGAGTCTACCCAGAACAACTGATTCTACTCAGAACTACTGAAACTATAGAGTCTACTTGGAACTCATTGCTCCAATCAAAGTGTCCTCCAAGTTCGGTCCTTTCCCACCCACCAGGCCAGAGGATACACTTCTGGCCACGTTTGGCAAATTGACTTTACTCACTTGCCTCCCCACAAAAGGACACGCTGTCTTCTAACCTTAGCTGATACCTTTTCAGGTTGGATTGAGGCTTTTCCCTGCACTTCAGAGGATGGTACAGCGGTAATGCATGCTCTCACCTCAGAAATCTTCCCTAGTTTTGGCTTGCCTACCAGTCTCCAGTCTGATAACAGCCTGGCATTCATTTCTGAGATTACTCAACTCACAGCACAGGCATTATATATCAAATAGGATTTACATATACCATACTGGCCTCAGTTATCAAGCAAAGTAGAAAAAACCCAATCACCTCATAAAAACACACCTCACCAAGCTGTCCATGGAACTTCACCTCCCCTGGACCCAACTTCTCCCTCTAGCACTCATTCACTTGCAAGATGCCCCCCCACAAATCCACTAGCCTCAGCCCCTTCGAACTTATGCATGGTAGACCCTTACTTCTAACACCTCTGCCTTCCAGCTCATCACCTTTAGGCCAGTATCTCCCTACTCTTTCATTCATTAGGGATCTTCTTCTGGAACGGACCAACCTTCTAGCACCTCATCCTTTCCCCACCACCCCCTCAGACTTTAAACTGAGCCTGAGACAGCAAGTGTATATTAAAACCCAAATCCAAAAGCCCCTCTCACCATATTGGGAAGGGCCCTATACAGTACTTCTCACCATCCCCCTGGCAGTAAAAGTACTAGGAAAGGCCCCTTGGTACCACTAATCCTTGGTAAAACTAGCACCTGAGACTTTACCCAAAGAATCAGTTAACACCAAGCCAGAGGGGTCCCTCTACTCAACCCACAACCCAACATCTCCTCACACTTTGTCCATTTCAGGACCCACAAAAATGAAAATCTCCAGGACCTCCACTCTTCCCCCAGTCCCAGAAGAAGGATGATCTTCCCCCCAGCAATTACCCTCTCACTTTTGCAGGCCTGCTTATGTCCTTCACACAAGAACTGCTCCAAGACTGGTCCCAACCCACCACCTCCAGTGTTGAAGACATCCTTGAGTGGGTAACTGAATTAGCCTGGCAGGATGCCCTCTGCAGTTACACCCCCAATGAGGTTACCCTCTCTACTCCTTTTTCCTACTATGCACCCTCTCAACCTCTCAGCCCCTGAACATATGCCTTTTCCCTTCTTCCTGCTTCTTTTCCTAACAGAGACATATGCCACACCCTGTTCACAATGTATAACCAAGGTTTGCGGGGTGGAAGGACACTTTCCAACCTCTCGGGTCTGCCACCCAGAATCCTTGGGGGAACCCTACAGGACACATTCACATCCCTGACATATGTTCCTACAACATGCTATGACCAGACAACTGCCACATCATGTTCTTATGGGAGTAAAACTACTGGATAGCTCTTTCCAAAGGGGATTCTGCTGGAGCCAAGTGCCCCCCCTGACAAAAACATTTCTGCTTCACCCAAACCACTCACCTAGGCTATAGCGATGGGGGAGGACTTCAGGACAAAACACATCAGACCCCTGACCATGACGGGACTTATCCTTCTTGGTCTCTGCCTCTTTCAGTGTTTCTCTAGTTTCTTACAGGAATGTATGCAGGCTTTCACCAGCCAAAAAGTTGCCAAATTCTTCATGGGAGGAGGATATCAGCCCCTCAGAATCAGTTATTCTTCCCCAGAAGAATACAGCCTCCCCACATGAAACCAATATCCCAACACCTGATTGTTTTACCCACCAATATAAATCTTTTCATATCTTCACCCATATCCAGCAGGAAGTAGCTTCAGAAGAATGGGTATGCCCCCAGTATGAATATGGCCCTCACATCATGGGCAGGAGGGGGGACAATTAGCTTTGTATCTCATGAATATTCTTAATAAATAAATAATAATTATTTTTTAAAAAAAGAAGAATGAGAACTTCTCCCTTTTTCCCTCCTCCCTATACTTAAAAGGAGGGAATGATGGATCTTGGGCATGACTGGCACCATTTTGCACACAATAAGCACAAAATAGCTGCCAGCCTTTCCCTTATGAGAAACTTCGTGGTTTCTGAGAAATAGAAACTCCTCTACTTCCCCATGGGTGCAAACTTCCACCTGATTGCATCTACCAGCCTTATCTTCCACGTCAGCACCAAACCCTTCCCTGATTATGTCAGCCTTCCTTGTGGCATATAAGCTCTCCCACCCCAACGATGGTTGCTGCCCTCCATTTTAGTGCAGCCCAGCAGATTTTCTCCCTTTAAAATCATTCCAAGTATCTTTTCTGTCCAAAATGGATTAAAACTGAAAATCAATTATAAGCAGAACTCTAGAAACTATATAAATGCATGGAAACTAAACAGGCTTCAGAATGACATATGGGCCCAAGAAGAAATTAAATAAGAAATCAAAAAATATATTCAAACTAATCAAAATAAAAGTGTATTATACCAAAACCTGTGGGATACTACAAAAACACTACTAAAAGGGGAATTTCTTGCAATAAACACTTCCATCAAAAGAACAGAAAGACTTCAAATAAACAGCCTAACGCTACACCCCAAAGAACTAGAAAAACAACCACCATCCAATCCTAAAAGTAGTAGACTTACAGAAATAATTAAGACCAGAGGAGAACTAAATGAAATAGTGACCCAAAATATGATACAAAAGATCAATGAAACAAAAAGTTGGTTTTTGAGAAGGTAAACAAAGTAGAAAAACCATTAGCTAGGTTAACAGAAAAAAGAAAAAAGGAAGAAGACAGAAGACCCAAATAAAAATCAGAAATGAAAAGGGAGACATTACAAGTGACACCACAGAAATATGAACAATCATTAGAGATTATTATAAACAACTGTATGCCAACAACTATAGAAGCCTGAAGGAAGTGGATAAATTTCTGGACACATACAAATAATCAAGACTGAAGCAAGAAGAAATTTAAAACCTAAATAGACCAATAACAAGCAATGAGATTGAAGCAGTAATCAGCAATCTTCCAGCAAAGAAAAGCCCGGGACCAGAAGGCTTTACAGCTGAATTCTATCAAACCTTTAAAGAAGAATTAATACCAATTCCCTTCAAACTTTTCCAAAAAATTGAAAGAGAATCCATTCTCTCAAACTCATTCTATGAGGCCAGCAATATCCTGATTCCCAAACTAGACAATGATGCAACAACAAAAAAAGAAAATTACACACCAATATCCTTGATGAACATAGGTACAAAAATACTCAATAAAATATTAGTGATCAGAATACAGCAATACATCAAAAAAGTCATACATCCTGATCACGTGGGATTCATCCCAGGGATGCAAGAGTGCTTCCACATATGCAAGACAATAAATGTGATACACCATATCTATAGGTTTTTATTCTCTATTTGATTTATTTCTTCTCTGTTTTTATTATTTTCTTCCTTAAGCTAAAATTGAGGGTTTTTTGTTCTTTTTCTAGTTCCTTGAGTTATCATGTTAGATTGTTTATTTGAGATTTTTTCTTTTTAATGTAGGCATTTATTACTATAAATTTTCCTATTAGAACTATTGTTGTTGCATCACATAAATATTGTTGTGTTGTGTTGTCATTTTCATTTGTCTTAACATATTTTAAAATTTTATCTATATTTTTTCTGTCACCCATTGGTTTCTCAGTAACATGTATAATTTCCATGTATTTTTGTATTTTCACTTTTCCTCCTGTTATTGATTTCTAATCTAATGCAATTGGTTGGAAAACACACTTTACATTATTTCAAACATTTTTCACCATTTATTTATTTTGTAGCCTTACATCTGCTGGACAATGTTTCATGCACATGTGAAGAGAACGTGTATTTTGATACTATTTGGTGGAATGTTCTATGCATGTCTGTAAGGTTTATTTGGCCTAAAGTGTAGTTCAGGTTCAAAGTTTTCTTACTCATTCTCTCTCTGGATGATCTATCCATTGTTGATAATAAAGTATCAAAAACCCTTTGTATTAGTCTATTATTGTCTATTTCTTCATTCAGATTTGTTAATATTTGTTTCATATATTTTGGTCCTCTAATGTTGGGCACATACAGATTTACAATTGTTAAATCTACTTGATGAATTGACCCATTAATCATTATACAATGACCTTCTTTGTCTCTTCTGACAGATTTTGGCTAAAAGTCTATCTTGTTTAAGTATAGTTATCCCTAATCTTTTTTGATTTGCATTTACATAGAATATATTTTTTTATCCCTTTTAGTCTGGTTTGTGTTCTTAAAAGTGAAGAGAGTATCTAACAGGCATCAAATAGTTAAATCCTTTTTAAAAAAAAACCATTTAGGGGCCAGCCCCACGGCTCACTCGGGAGAGTGCAGCACTGGTAGTGCCAAAGCCACGGGTTTGAATCCTATATAGGGATGGCCAGTGTGCTCACTGGCTGAGCGTCATGCAGACCATACCATGCCGAGGGTTGTGACCCCGTTACCAGTCAGAAAAAGAAAAAAATCCATTTAGCCAGTCTATGTCTTTTATTGTCAAAATTAGACCATTTACTTTCAAGTAATTATTGATACGTAAGCATTTACTATTGACAGTTGGTTAGTTGTTTTATGACTGTTTTGTAGATCCTTTGTTCTTTTTTTCCCTTTCTTACTGATTTTCTTCCTGAATTGGTGGTTTTACACAGTGGTATGGCTTGTTTCCTTTATCTTTTGTGTACCTAGTATAAGTTTTTGTTTTGTAGTTACCATGAGACTTACATAAAACATTATATTGTTATACCAGTTTATTTTATTTTATTTTATTATTTTTTTTTTTAAATTTTATTTTGTCGATATACATTGTAGCTGATTAATGCTCCCCATCACCAAAACCTCCCTCCCTTCTCCCTCCCCCCCTCCCCCCCAACAATGTCCTTTCTGTTTGTTTGTTGTATCAACTTCAAATAATTGTGGTTGTTATATCTTCTTCCTCCCCGCCCCCCGGTTTGTGTGTGTATGTGTGTATGTGTGTGTGTGAATTTATATATTAATTTTTAGCTCCCTCCAATAAGTGAGAACATGTGGTATTTCTCTTTCTGTGCCTGACTTGTTTCACTTAATATAATTCTCTCAAGGTCCATCCATGTTGTTGCAAATGGCAGTATTTCATTCGTTTTTATAGCTGAGTAGTATTCCATTGTGTAGATGTACCACATTTTCCGTATCCACTCATCTGATGATGGGCATTTGGGCTGGTTCCAACTCTTGGCTATTGTAAAGAGTGCTGCGATGAACATTGGGGAACAGGTATACCTTCGACTTGATGATTTCCATTCCTCTGGGTATATTCCCAACAGTGGGATGGCTGGGTCGTATGGTAGATCTATTTGCAATTGTTTAAGGAACCTCCATACCATTTTCCATAGAGGCTGCACCATTTTGCAGTCCCACCAACAATGTATGAGAGTTCCTTTTTCTCCGCAGCCTCGCCAGCATTTATCGTTCATAGTCTTTTGGATTTTAGCCATCCTAACTGGGGTTAGATGGTATCTCAATGTGGTTTTGATTTGCATTTCCCGGATGCTGAGTGATGTTGAGCATTTTTTCATATGTCTGTTGGCCATTTGGATATCTTCCTTAGAGAAATGCCTCCTTAGCTCTTTTGCCCATTTTTTAATTGGGTTGCTTGTTTTCTTCTTGTCAAGTTGTTTGAGTTCCTTATATATTCTGGATATTAATCCTTTGTCAGATGTATATTTTGCAAATATTTTCTCCCACTCTGTTGGTTGTCTTTTAACTCTTTTAATTGTTTCTTTCACTGTGCAGAAGCTTTTTAGTTTGATATAATCCCATTTGTTTATTTTTCCTTTGGTTGCCCGTGCTTTTGGGGTCGTATTCATGAAGTCTGTGCCCAGTCCTATTTCCTGAAGTGTTTCCCCTATGTTTTCTTTAAGAAGTTTTATTGTCTCAGGGTGTATATTTAAATCCTTAATCCATTTTGAGTTGATTTTAGTATACGGTGAGAGGTATGGATCTAGTTTCATTCTCCTGCATATCGATATCCAGTTATCCCAGCACCACTTGCTGAAGAGGTAGTCCCTTCCCCAGTGAATAGGTTTGGTGCCTTTGTCAAAGATCAGATGGCAGTAAGTGTGTGGGTTGATTTCTGGATTCTCTATTCTATTCCATTGGTCAGTGTGTCTGTTTTTATGCCAGTACCATACTGTTTTGGTTATTATAGCTTTGTAGTATAGCTTAAAGTCAGGTAGTGTTATGCCTCCAGCTTTATTTTTTTTGCTGAGCATTGCTTTGGCTATTCGTGGTCTTTTATTGTTCCATATAAATGTCTGAATAGTTTTTTCCATTTCTGAGAAAAATGTCTTTGGAATTTTGATGGGGATTGCATTGAATTTGTATATCACTTTGGGTAGTATGGACATTTTCACTATGTTGATTCTTCCAATCCAAGAGCATGGAATATCTTTCCATCTTCTTGTATCCTCTCTAATTTCTCTCAGCAGTGGTTTGTAGTTCTCATTATAGAGATTTTTCACCTCCTTGGTTAACTCTATTCCTAAGTATTTTATTTTTTTGGTGGCTATTGTAAATGGGCAGGCTTTCTTGATTTCTCCTTCTGCATGTTCACTATTGGAGAAAAGAAATGCTACTGATTTTTGTGTGTTGATTTTGTATCCTGCTACTGTGCTGAAATCATTTATCAATTCCAACAGTTTTTTTGTAGAGGTTTTAGGCTGTTCGATATATAGGATCATGTCATCTGCAAACAGGGACAGTTTGACTTCATCTTTTCCAATCTGGATGCCCTTTATTTCCTTCTCTTCTCTGATTGCTCTGGCTAGTACTTCCAACACTATGTTGAATAGGAGTGGTGAGAGTGGGCATCCTTGTCTAGTGCCTGTTCTTAAAGGAAAAGCTTTCAGCTTTTCCCCATTCAGGATGATATTGGCAGTGGGTTTGTCATATATGGCTTTAATTATGTTGACATACTTTCCCTCTATACCTAACTTATAGAGGGTCTTTGTCATGAATGAGTGCTGAACTTTATCAAATGCTTTTTCAGCATCTATATAGATGATCATATGGTCCTTGTGTTTGAGTTTATTAATATGGTGTATCACATTTATTGATTTGTGTATGTTGAACCAACCTTGCATCCCTGGGATGAATCCCACTTGATCATGATGAATAATTTTTCGTATGTGTTGCTGTATTCTGTTTGCTAGTATTTTAGTGAGGATTTTTGCATCTATATTCATCAAGGATATCGGCCTGTAGTTTTCTTTTTTGGTTATATCTTTACCTGGTTTTGGTATCAGGATGATGTTTGCTTCATAGAATGAGTTTGGGAGATTTGCGTCCGTTTCAATCTTTTGGAATAGTTTGTAAAGAATCGGTGTCAATTCCTCTTTGAATGTTTGGTAAAATTCTGCTGTGAATCCATCTGGTCCTGGGCTTTTCTTTGTTGGGAGCCTTCTGATAACAGCTTCAATCTCCTTTATTGTTATTGGTCTGTTCAGATTTTCTACGTCTTCACGGTTCAGTTTTGGGAGCTTGTGTGTGTCCAGAAATTTATCCATTTCCTCCAGATTTTCAAATTTGTTGGTGTACAGTTGTTTATAGTAGTCTCGAATGATTCCTTGTATTTCAGATGAATCAGTTGTAATATCGCCTTTTTCATTTCTAATTTTTGTTATTTGAGTCTTCTCTCTTCTTTTTTTTGTTAGCCATGCTAATGGTTTGTCAATTTTATTTATCTTTTCAAAAAACCAACTTTTTGATTCGTTGATCTTTTGAATTGTTTTTTGGTTTTCAATTTCATTCAGTTCTGCTCTGATCTTAATGATTTCTTTCCGTCTGCTAACTTTAGGATTGGATTGTTCTTGTTTTTCTAGTTCTTTAAGGTGAAGTGTTAGGTTGTTCACTTGCCATCTTTCCATTCTTCTGAAGTGAGCATTTAATGCAATAAATTTTCCCCTCAATACTGCTTTTGCAGTATCCCACAGGTTTTGGTATGATGTATCATTGTTTTCATTAGTTTCAATAAACTTTTTGATTTCCTGCTTGATTTCTTCTTGGACCCATATGTCATTAAGTAGAATGCTGTTTAATTTCCATGTGTTTGTATAGTTTCCAGAGTTTTGTTTGTTATTAATTTCTAGTTTTAATCCATTGTGGTCTGAGAAGATACATGGGATAATTCCAATTTTTTTAAATTTACTGAGACTTGATTTGTGACCTAATATGTGATCTATCCTGGAGAATGATCCATGTGCTGATGAGAAGAATGAATATTCTGAGGTTGTTGGGTGGAATGTTCTGTAGATATCTGCCAATTCCAATTGGTCTAGAGTCTTGTTTAGATCTTGTGTTTCTCTACTGATTCTTTGCCTAGATGATCTGTCTAATATTGACAGTGGAGTGTTCAGGTCCCCTGCTATTATGGTATTAGTGTCTATTTCCTTCTTTAGGTCTAATAGAGTTTGTTTTATAAATCTGGCTGCTCCAACATTGGGTGCGTACATATTTATGATTGTTATGTCTTCTTGATGGATCAGTCCTTTTATCATTACGTAGTGTCCCTCATTGTCTCTTTTTATGGTTTTTAGTTTAAAGTCTATTTTGTCAGATATAAGAATAGCTACCCCAGCTCGTTTTTCTTTTCTGTTTGCATGGTAAATCTTTTTCCATCCTTTCACTCTTAGTCTGTGTGAATCTTTATGGGTGAGGTGGGTCTCTTGTAGGCAGCATATAGTTGGGTCCTGCTTTTTGATCCAGTCAGCCAGTCTGTGTCTTTTAATTGGGGAATTTAAGCCTTTAACATTAAGAGTTGTTATTGAAAGGTGTTGATTTATTCCTAGCATTTTATTGGTTGTTTGGTTGTCTTAGGTGTCTTTTGTTCCTTGCTTTCTGATTTACTGTTTGGTTTCTTTGTTTGTTGGTTCCTTAGGTTGTAGATAGTGTTTTTGTTAGCTTGTTTTCTCTTCATGAATGCCATTTTTATTGTACTAGCGGGTTTAGATTTTTCTTAGGTTTTTATGGCAGTGGTAGTTATTTTTCAGGAACCAAACCCAGTACTCCCTTGAGGATTTCTTGTAAGGGTGGTCTTGTGGTAATGAACTCCCGCAGTTGATTTTTTGTATTTCTGGTGTCTTTTTTTTGGTGTTTATTCATTGTGGCAGGGGGTTTCACAGTCCACCGGTTTAAGACTAATGACTAACTAGGATGTTGCTGTGGTTGCCAATTTGGTATGGCTCCCGCCGTGACTGCTCAGTTGGCCTCTAGTGTCTTGTGTGTGTGGTTGCCTCGGGTCTTGGGCTTCTCCGGGGATCCACCTTTCTGGTCAGCTTGTACTCTGCTGGGCTGGTGGATCACGTACCACAGGGTGTGTGATCTCTGTTGAGCTTTCACTTTCTGTACAGGACTTCTCCCCGTTCCGTGTGCTCTGGCCCAGGCTGTTAGATCGTGCAGTGGCGACCCCACCGGGTGTGTGGTTTCTGTCGAGACTCCGCCTCCCTGGCCGCACGTCTCCCCCCTCTGTGCACACTGTGCTGGGCTGGGGCGTGTCTTCTGCACCCCTCGTCTATCAGCTGGGCCTTCAAGACCCTGCTCAGCACCGCCTCGCCCAGGAAGTCTACCAGGTTTCTGCTAGGCACAGACGACCGGTCTCTCTGGGTGCCTTTGTAGCACTGTGTAGATCTTTCTCGGGTCTTGTTCACCTTTGTATCCCCCCGGTATAAACCGAGTCTAGTGCCCGCCTGCAGCCTGCTCTCCGGCAGGTTCAAGCAGACCTGGGAACTCTCCTACCACACTATTCCCAACCAGAAATTCGTTAGGCTTTTTTCCAAACTGGTGGTCGCAGAGATGGTATCTGCCTCCCAGTAACAGGAGGTTTACCGGGGCCGGAGTCCAGGGTGTGGTGGAGTGACAGTCGGCCCGCCCGTACTTCCTAGCCCTCCCAAAACTGGTCGGGACGCCCCACACCCCCAGTCCTTCCAGAGAACCGCGGAGGGAGTGGGAGAGGAGGTCGGCCCGCAGGGTCCGGAAAGCCCCGCGCCAGGCCAAGCAAATGGGCTCAGTGATGGCCGAGCTGGGCGGAGCTGCCCGCACCTGGGAAAATGGAGGCAGCACCGGGGCAGTGAGTGGCCTGGTGGTGCAGGCGGAAGCCGCGTGGGCATTCACCCCCCGAACAGAGCTGTGCCAGGGATCACTCACAGTGCTGTGCCAGGTCGGGCGCTCGCTCTTTCTCTGGTTTGTTGCCTTCCGTGTTCTCGGCGCTGCCGCCTCGGGCTGTTCAGTCGCGGCGCCGCTCGGGCGCTCCCAGGAGTCTTCTTTAATGCCGGCCTGAAACCTCGAATCCTGGATAGGGCAGCTGGCCGCCTTCAGTGCGGCCCCAGCCTCCGGGATCCTGGCTGCATCCACAGCAGCCCTGGCGCCGTGTTCCCTGTTTCAAGACTCACTTTTGCAGCTAAGAATCAGTTCTTTTCCTGCTCCACACTTCAAAGCTGTTGCCTGTAAATGAGGCAGCCTCTCCTGCCGGGGGCAAAGTGGCGTTGAGCCCCCACGACCGGCCAGCAGCAGCAGTCCTCCCTTAAGAGATGGCCAGAGGAAGGTCCACAAGTTTCCCGGCTGCCTGAGGCCCAGTGGCCACCTTTTCCACCTCAGCTACTCCGCGCCAGCCGCCGCAGCCGCCGCCATCTTGAAACTCATACCAGTTTATTTTATACTAATAACAACTTAACTTTCATTCCATACAAAAGCTCTGCATATTTACTCCCCTCCCCACATTTTGTTTTGGAAGTCACAGGTTACATCCTTTTATAATATGTATACATTAACATGTTAATACACCTATAGCTACTTTAATTTTTTAACGCTTTACTGTAGCTAAATATGATGTTTACATCACCATTACAGTATTAGAATATTTTAAATTTTACCATATGTTTACCTTTATCAATGAGTTTTTTACTTTCACGGGCTTTTATGTTATTAATTAGCAGACTTTTGTTTCAGCCTAAAGAACTTCCTTTAACATTTCTCATAAGGCAGCAGTCATGAATTCCCTCAGCTTAAGTTTTCTGGGAAAGTCTTTATTTTTCATCTCCTCTCAGAAGCACAGCTTTTCTGGATAAAGTATTCTTGGTTTCCAGGCTTTTTTTTCTTTTCTTTTAGCATGTTAAATATATCATCCCACTCTCTCCTGACCTAAAAAGATTTCCCTGAGAAATGCACTTATTGAAGTTCCCTTGTACGTCATATGCTGCTGTTGCTGCTGCTGCTGCTTTTTTTTTTTTCATCTTTTTCTCCTCCTCCTTTTTTTTTTTTTTTTTTTTTTTTTTGATCATTGCTCTCAAAATTATTTCTTTGCCTTTTATTTTTGACAGTTTAATTATAATGTGTCTTGGTGAACTCTTCTTTGGGTTAAATCTGATTGGCGATTTCTCAGCTGGGTAGTCATATCTTTCCCCAAGTTGTAAGGTCTTCAGCCATTATTTTTTAAATAAGGTTTCTGTTCCTTTGTCTCTCTCTTCTGCTGCTGAATTTCCCATTATGTGAGTGCTGGTTCTCTCCATAGTATCCCATAGATCTTGCAGGTTTCTTCGTTCTTGTCTTTCCTTTTTTCTTTTTTCTCTACTGATTGAATAATTTCAAATAATCTGCCTTTAAGTTTGCATATTCTTTCTATTTATTTTTCTTTCTAATGCTTAGTCTGCTCTGCTTTTGAAGCTCTCTATTGCATTCTTTACTTGAATCATCAGATACTTCAGCTCCATATTTTCACTTAGTTCTTATTTATTATTTCAGTCTCTTTGCTGAGTTTATTTGTTCTTGTATTTTTTTCATGATATTGTTATTTTTTATATCTATTTTTTCTTGTCATTCACTGGGTGAGTTTAGAACAATTATTTTGAATTCTTTTTTGGGCAATTAGAAGTTTAGTGTTTCTTTGATGTGTCATGTTTACTGAGTAGTATATTTGCCTAGTCAAGATATCTCTCTTCACTGCGCTGATGTTTCTTGTGATGTTGCCCATGGGATGAAGGACTACCAGAGCTCTTTAACCTTCAGTTATCCCAAATATTTTAACACATTTCTTCATTACAATTTTCAGTACATCTCAGGAATTTGTCTATAATCTCTCATTACAAACCTTTCATGAGTCAGCCATCAAGAACATCAGGAACTGTTCTAAGATTTAGATAAGAAACTTTCTTTGAGCCATAATAGACATTTTCCTTTTTTATTCTGTAGCTGCCAATTTTAAAATTTATTTTATAACCATTACCATTAACATGGGTGACTTTGAGGCTGTTTCAGAAACTTTGGGTTAATTTAGTTTAGGTATGAAAGGTGAGCAGATTGGTTCTCTCTTGATTCACCTTATTTACATGCATTTTATTGATGCATTTATTTAATTATTGAGCCACCATTGACAGCAAAACCATCACTGGCACTTTCAAATTGAAAAAATCCTAAGGTTATCTGTAAAAAAAAAACAACAAAAAACTATTGATGGTCTAATTAATTTCAATGTACAACAAAGAGGAAGGACCTTCAGCTTTTCAGGAAGTTGTAACTACTTCATCTCTTGTGGCTTGTTAGAGATACAAGTAACAGGATGCCCTCAATAAAGAGATAACCAAGCAAAACAGAGAAGCCCAATGCATGTTTCTTTATATGGTTTAGAATAAAGTATACCTCTGGGATAGAGCTCTCTGGATAATGCTCAGTGAAGAGCACTAAAGGGTAATGGTACTGAGATGCATACCAGCATGTCTCTGTGAGAGTTACTGAAAGGCAGGAAGAGAGAATCTGTGTCTCATTCCTCAGGTACATCAAATATTTTTATCTTGTTTTCATTTTTTTATATAACTGTATTTTTATTTTTTAAATACCGTTGGATAAAACTAAATTTTCCAAGGTATAGTGATAGCTTATAATGTTATTAACATTTTGGTATTTTCTTATGTCCTGATTCTTTTGTTTTATCAATTAATAAAAACTTTACATTGCATAACAACTATATATGAGGCATGCATCTTTAAATTCAGTAAAACAATTTACATCCAAGTTTGAATATTATATGAGGATAGTTTTGCTCTCTCCCCATTTTGTTTATAACATCATCTTGTCACTTTATCCACTTGCTATAGGTACCAGAGCATATAAGCAAAAATGGATAACCTCACCATCATTACAGAATTCCTCCTTATGAATATCTCAAACTCTCGGGAGCTCCAAGTCTTACAAGGTCTGCTGTTCTTAGTGATTTATCTGGGAGCCGTTGCTGGAAATCTAGTGACCATTACTGTCATAGTGAGGGACGCTCATCTTCACTTCCCAATGTACTTCTTTATAGGGAATTTATCCCTCATAGATTTTGGTTACATCACAGTTACTGTTCCTAAATCTGTGGTAAATTTTCTGACTGGCAGTAAATTGATTTCTCTTAAAGAATGTGCCACTCAGACTTTCCTATATATTTTCTTTGGATCTTCAGAGCTTTTTATCCTTGTAGTCATGTCTTATGACCGCTATGTTGCTATTTGCCACCCTCTGCACTATAGGATCACCATGACTTCTTGCCTGTGCACAAAGTTAGCTGGAGGATCTTGGACCAGTGGGCTGGTCTATTCTGCTATGCACACGGACCCTATTCAGATTTCCCTTCACAGAGTCCAATGTGATCCATCAATATTTCTGTGATGTATCTCAAATCATGAACATCTCATCCAGGGCTGTTCAGTTTTCAGAGTCTGTGGCCCTTGGTGTAAGTACTTGCATTGTCTTACTCTGCTTTGTCATCTTATTGACTTCATATGTTAAAATATTTTCAACTGTGCTCCACATGCATTCTGTGGAAGCCCAAAACAAAGCTCTGTCAACCTGCTCCCCACAGTTAGCTACTTTTATTCTATTTTCATTTTCTGGATTGTTTGCTATATTGGGCCCAGTTACAAATGCATCAACCATTCCAGCCCTCTTAACAGCCATGTTCTACTCCATGGTGCCCCCCTTTGTCAACCCCATCATCTTTAGCCTGAGGAACAGTGAAATTAAGAATGCTCTAGGCAGAATGTTTAATACATCTTTCCATTTGCCTAAAAGAGTTTTTGTTGTTTGATTGGGAATAATGAAAGTGATCAAAGTGATAAAATGTGAGCACATAAAAATACTACTGTTTACTGAGATTAAATTAAAATTTTAGTCATGTAGTTGTTTGCTAAAATAGGGTATCTATAAGGAAGATAGGACAGTTAATCATTTGAAGAAAAGCTTTGCTTGAATAAGATGAATTATTCTTTATTCCCACTCTTTTTGAATGCAAATTTCTATAGTAAATAATGAATTTTTGTGTTGTTTTGTCTTTCCCATATTGTTGTAAGTAAATAAAGGTCTAGAAACATTAATCATTTTCCACATGTACACTATTTGGCTGTTGAAGCTGGGATAAAAAATGCCTAACCAGCTACTTGCAAAATTATGCTGTAATGTATTTTTTTCAAAAGGTAGCATAACTTTCATTGTATATACGCATATATGTGTATATATATTCATTTAAATGTACAACACAAAAATCTGCATATAAAATGAGACTACGTATTTATATTTTATTTTATATACAATGAACACAAAATCCATGGTATTTCTAATTAGAGAAATACTTCCACATATAAATAGGTTACTCAATATCCATAACACAAATAAAATCTATTTCAGATTTTTCATAAATCATAAAACTATCAGTCAATAGAAGAAGACAATTGGTATAACATATTAGGGAATCAGAAGTTACTGTTATGTAGCCATAAAAAAAAGTGGAGATAAAAAAATATAATAATGTCCAACATATGAAACAAATACAAGGACTTCTGGTAAAGTTTTAACTCAATATAAATATTAATTATTTAGAGAGAAAAAATAACATTGCTGTGAGTTGACTAAATTCAGTCATTAACATTCCTGCACATGTGATGTGACGTGGATAGGATCTGATGGGGTGAGGTAAAAGGAATCCAAAAGTCCGGACAGTAGAAGCCAATGATGATTGCAGATAAATCAAGTACAAAGCTTAACATACACTCTATATTTTGTATCAGAGAGAAAATTCTTTTTTTCTAATTTCCTTAAAAACTCTCCATACTATTATTGTTTGTGTAATTACTATTTCAGTGTTTGGTTAAATAGTTGCAATCAAATAGAGGGGAATTTATACTTAGAATAAAAGACTTTGCTGTTTCCGAGATGTCCAGTATACAGATAACCTTGAACTTGTCTAACAATTAAATCTTGAAGTGAACAAACTATTACAGTCATCATTTGAGACCCTAACTGGGGAAAACCCACATGCATATCTACTTTAAATATAATGAATACATAAGGCTTATTTCATATTGAATGTGGTTATCTGTGTGTAGGTGTTTGTGCGTTCCATTAATTTTAATAAATATTGCTATAAAGTAAAGCTAATTTTCATTTGTTTTGTTTAACTCAAATGGTACAGCGACAGTATAATCATTTTCATTTTTTCTCAAAACTGCATTGCATCTCATAACAATCACTACATTTCCTGTATTAATTTCCGAATCCAGGAACACCTAAGCTGTTACAACTCCCAACTGATGAAATGGTATCATTTTCAAAAATATCTTTGTCTGTTCATACTACCATCAGCAAAGCATAAGCATGATGTTTACTTCATATCTTTGCTAAAGCATAGTCAAATCCAGGTTTCTAATTGTTGATATCTTATGTTTATTAAAGTGTGTCTCCTTTTTGTCTCAATTGCATTTTTCAGATAGCTAGTGAATTAAGTGTCATAATCAGTAGAAATAAGAAAATTATCTTACAGACATTCTAAAAGTATACTTTGTTTCATCTTTATTGGGTTTCTGGCCATATTTTTTAAATTTGAACTGCTGCGTGCACATTTATTAGCAATTATTAACTTTTTATCAAATTGGAGTAAGGGGAACTATTCCCTGTTTTTCCATTTAGTTAAAATTATAACCTTTGCCTATGTGTCCTTTGAAGAGATAGCTTTTACCTTAACACTAAAAATATTTTTCCTGCATCTTCCGGTATTATATGTTACAGAGAGTTTATAAACACACGAGATACAAAGATGTCCTTTTTTATACTACTTCTGTAGTTTTATCTTTTAAATATTGACATTATTCTAGCTATAGTCCACAATTTTAGAACAGAAAGGAAAGGATACAGGTGATTTTTCTTCTTCTGAGTTTATAGTTTTCCTGTCACCAAACAATCTAGACCCATTTTACTTTGGGAAAACCCTTTATGAAGGTAATAAATTTGCTTGAATTAATTCACCCACTTCTGAATGCTCTGTTTTTGGCCTTGATGTATTATTTTTTACATAAGTATTATAATGAGTAGTTTATTAAGCACTTTTTAGTATTTACATTAATATGCTATTGTCTTCATTTATTAGCTGCTTCTTTGGAACCACAAATATTTGTGTATTCTTATGACAGTTCAACATTCTCTTGATTATTTTTGTAGCAAATGTTTAAATTGGAAAGCGCACACCTCTAAAGTTTATTTATATTTTACAAGATGCTTTTGGCTATTCCTGGTTCCTAGAATTTCCATAAACAATTTAGAATTAGCTTTTTAATTTATGCAAAAAAGCAAGCTGGAATTTTGTAGAGATTGATTTGAATCTGTATATGAGTTTTATGGAATATTTATATCCTATCAGTATTAAGAATTCCAATCCACGAACACGAAATGTTTTTCCGATTATTTAGTGTATTATTTAGTGTATTTCAACAATATATTCTGGTTTTCGGGTATGTTTTGTATTTCTTTTGCTAAACTGTATATTTTATTATTTTCGATTCTCTTGACAATGGAATCGTTTCCTTATTTTCTTCCTTATTATTCATGTATTTGTGTAGAAATATAATTTATTTTATTATTTTTATTCAGTTTATAAATTTCCTTTTTTTGATTGAAAAATAGAAATCATATATTTGTTATATAGCATGATGCATTAATATATGTGTGTATTGTGAAATGGCTAAAACAAGTTAATTAACATATGCATTACCTCATATAATTGTCTTTTTTTATGTGTGGTGAGAACACAAAATCTACTGCCAATAATTTTCAAATATACAATATATGATTATTAAGTATAATCATGATGATGTACAATAGAATACTTGAAATTAGTCCAGACCTTCTGTGTAACTGAAATTTTCTATCCTTTGACCATCTTTCTAAGCCCCGCACCTCCAAGTCTCTGGTAACCACCATTCTATTCTCTATTTCCCCAAATTAGACTTTTTAAGATTTCACATATAATTAAAACGATGCATTATTTGTCTTTCTTCATTATCACATGATGTCCTGTATGTTTATCTATGTTGTCACAAATAGCAGGACTTTCTTCTTTTTGATGGATAAATAGTATTCCACTGTATAAATATGTAAGATTTTCTTTACCCATTTGTCCATCATTGTACACTTAGGTTGATTTTATGTCTTGGCTATTTTGAACACTGCTGAAATAAACATGAGAGTGCAAAAATCTCAAGATACTGATTTTACATACTTTGAATACGTACCCAGAATTGGAACTGTTTGATCATGTGGAAGTTATACTTTTAATTTTTTGAGAAAACTCGTTACTGTTGTTGATGGTGTCTGTACCTATTTATATTTCCACCAACCAGTGTACAAGGGTTCCCATGTCTTCATATGCTCATCAATACTCATTATTTTTTTTATAAAAACCATTTTACAGGTGTGAGGTGATATCTCACTGTGCTTTTAATTAGGATTTCCTCGATAATCAGCAATGTCAAATTTTTACGTATAAATAACTATTGGCCATTTGTATGTGTTCTTTAAAACGTGTCTAGTTATGTCCTTTCCCCATTTCTAATCGTGTTATTCGTTTTCTTATTGTTGAACCCTTATATATTTTGGATTAACCCCTTAGCAGACCCCTTATGGTTTGCAAATATTTTCTCTCCTTCCATAGGTTGTCTTTTTACTTTATTGATATTCCCTTACTGTGCAGAAACTTTAAATTCGATGCAATTATATTTGCTCATTTTGGCTTTTTTATGTACTTCTTTATTGGCAATTTATCCCTGAAAAAATTAGGTTATATCTCAGTTACTGTTCCCAAACCAATTCTGAATTTTCTTTTTTTTTTTTTTTAAATTTTATTTTGTCGATATACATTGTGGCTGATTATTGCTCCCCATCACCAAAACCTCCCTCCCTTCTCCATCCCCCCCTCCCCCCCAATAGTGTCCTTTCTGTTTGCTTGTCGTATCAACTTCAAGTAATTGTGATTGTTATATCTTCTCCCCCCCCCGGTTTTGTGTGTGTGTGTGTGTGTGTGAATTTATATATTAATTTTTAGCTCCCACCAATAAGTGAGAACATGTGGTATTTCTCTTTCTGTGCCTGATAAAAACGAATGAAATACTGCCATTTGCAATTCTGAATTTTCTGACAGGCAGTAAATTGAATTCTCTCAAAGAGTGTGCCTTTCAGACTTTCCTGTTTATCTTCTTTGGATCCACAAAGTTCTTTATCATTGTAGTAGTGTCCTATGACTGCTATGTTGCCATTTGCCATCCTCTGCACTATGGGCTCACTGTGACCCTATACCTGTGCACACAGGTGGCTTGTGTCCCAGTGGGCTGGTCTATTTTTTTATTCACCTATTCACACAGAATCCAGACATTCCTTCACAGAGTTTAATGTGATCTAACAGTGTTTCTGTGATGTGTTTCAAGTCATGAGAATGTCATCCAAGCCCCTGCAGTTTTTGGAGTCTGTGGCTCTTGCTCTAAGCATTTGTATTGTCTTACTCTGCTTTGTCATCTTATAGACCTCATTTGTTAACATCTTCTCAACTGTGCTCAACATGCATTCTGAGGAAGTCTGGAAAAAAACCCTGTTCACACCACCTGTTCTCCCCAGATTACTACTTTTATTCTATTTCTAATTTCTAAACTTTTTGTTTGGGCTTCACTTCACAAAAATTGACCATTCAAACCCTCCTAATAGACATGCTACAATCTATGGTGCCTCCCCCCAACTTCCCGGTTAACCCTATCATCAATCCCTGAGGAACAGGGAAATTAAGAGTGCTCTGGAAAGAAAATGTTAAATAGATATTTTCAGTTCCTCAGAAGAGGGTTTTTTTAATTAAAAATTAATATTGTAATAATCAATGTGGAAAAATGATTGTACAGACCATTTTGCCTCAAAATTGAGGTAAAGTTAAAATATTAGCCATTTGGTTATAATGATTAAAAATGAATAAAGATACTATATAAATTTGTAGTAATTGATATTTTAAACAAAACTTTGCTTTAATAAAACAAATTACTATTTCCTATACCAACTCTTTTTGAATGCTAATTGTGTGGTCTGCACTGACTTTTTGTGTTGAACTATGTCCATGATCTTGTAAGCAAATGAAGATCTAGAATTACAAATCTTTTGGCTATGTGCACACTGATTTGGTCAAAACCTGAAAAGAGAATTCATTTCTAGCTAACTGTAAAAATATGCCTGTATTATTTTCTAAAATGTCAACTATAATTTTTATTTTTTCCACCTCTCTTTTTTTCACTTTGAAGAAGACAGCTTTCATTTATTTTTTATTAATTTTGAAACATTGTACATACCTACGGGGTACAGTTACATTTCAATACATGTATACAATGTGTTTTTATCATTATTCATCATTAAGAAGGTTAATCATTTCTTTGTGATGTGAACATTTGATCTCTTCTCTTTTAGTCATTTAATAAGATTCAGTAAATCATTGTTAATTACAGATTCCTGGTTGACTGTACACCAGTAGAACTTATTTTTTTCTGTCTAGCTGGAATTTTGTGAAACTTGACTCTTTATGTCGTATTCTTCCATATTATATGAATGAACATATAGCCTATCATACAGACAGAAATACTTATATCTATAAACAAGTCCATCTATATCCATAAATATATACCACAGAAAATCTATTTCAGATTTGGTGTCTATCAGAGTTATCAATAAAGACAAAGAAATTAATTGATAGATACACTAGTGAAGCAGGTATTACTGTTTTGCAGCCATGAAAAAAAAATAGAAATGAACAATAAATAATAAATCCTAATATAGGAAACCAAAAATTCTGATGATGTTTTAATGCTTAAAATAAACATTAGTCATTCAGAGAAGCAAAGACTAAGCACATGGCCATAAAGTAGCTGAATTCATTTTCTGACATTCTAGTACATGAGGCATGGATAAGATGTGATGGGATGAGGTACACGTTGTCCAAAGATTGGTACAGTGGCAGCTATTGATGATGGCAGATAGGAAAAGAAAATAGTTTACCACACACTGTATGATTCCTACCAGAAAGGAAATAAATATTGTTCTCAATATTTTAAAAAACTTTTTATGCAATTATTTATTTATTTATTCATTATTTTATTGGTTATGCATATTCATGGGGTGCAAAGCATCACCACTTGTGCCCAAGATGTGATGGCTGGATCAATAACATCAGTATGTTCACTAAAATGAATTGCAATTATTCCCTGTGTCCAGTCCCCAATTAATCCCCAACCACCCTCGTGCTCCCCCCACTCCACAACCCTAGATGTGCTCTCTCCCTCTGCAAGTGCAACACACAACTGTGGTCATTTTTTCCTTCCTTCTTTCACTCTTACCGTAAACTTATGAGTAAGGACATGTGGTATCTTTTCCTGTGTGCCTGACTTATTCAACTCAACATAATTTTCTCCAAGTTCATCCATGTTGCTGCGAATGGCAGAATTTCATTTTTTCATGGCAAAGTAGTTTTCCATTGTGTGTATATACTACATTTTCCTTATCCATTTGTCTGTTGATGGACACTTAAGTTGGTTCTGTATCTTGGCTATCATAAATAGATCTGTGATGAACAAGGATGTGCAGTTATCCCTTTTCAATGATGATTTCCATTCCTTTGAGTACATACCTGGAAGTGGGAGAGCTGGATCATATAGTAGTTTGACCTGTAGTTGTTTGAGAAACCTCCATAGTGTTTTCCATAGTGGTTGTACTAATTTACAGTGGCACCAACAGTGTAGGAGCATTCACTTCTTTACACATCCTCATCAGCATTCGTTATTCTCCATCATTTTTATTATAGCTAATTTAGCTGGGGTGAGGTGATGTCTCAATGTGGTTTTCATTTGGATTTTCCTGGTGATTAGTGATGTTCAGAATTGTTTTAAGTGCCTGTTGGCCATTTCTATGTGTTCCTTAGAAAAATATCTATTCAGCTCCTTTGCTCATTTTTACTTTGATGATGATGATGATGATGATTATTATTCTTATTATTAAATTATTATTATTATCTTTACTGTTTAACTGCTTGAGTTCCTTGTATATTCTGTATATTAACCCCTTGGTGAAAGTATAGTTTGCAAATATTTTCTCCCACTCTGTAGGGTGTCACTTCACTCTTCTGATTGTTTCCTTTGCCATGCAGAAGATTGTTAGTTTGATATAGTCCTATTTGTTCATTTTTTCTTTTGTCGCTTGTGTTTTTAGGCTCTTGTTCATTAAGTCTTTACATAATTCTAGTTCCTGAAGTGTTTCCCTTATATTTTCCCTTAATACTTTTAGAGTTTCAGGTCTTATACTTAACTCTTTAATCCATTTTGAGTTGATTTTAGCATATGGTGAGAGTTGCAGGTCCAGTTTCATTCTTCTGCATATGTATATCCAATTTTCTCAGCACCACTTATTGAAAGGCTGTCTTTTCCCCAAGGTATGTTTTTGTTGCCTCTGTCAAAGATCAGTTGGCTGTAAGTATGTGGGTTGTTTTCTGGATTCGCTATTCCATTCCACTGGTCTGAGTGTCTATTTTTATGCTATTAACATGCTGATTTGGTTACTATATCGCACTGGTATAATTTGAAGTCAGGTAGTGTTATGCCTCCAGCTTTATTTATTTATTTATTTATTTTGCTCAAGATTGTTTTGGCTATTCAAGATCTTTTGCTGTTCCATATGAATGTTAGGATTGTTTTTTCTGTTTCTGTGAAGAATGTCATTGGAATCTGTAGATTGCTTTTGGTAGTTTGGACATTTTCACGATGTTAATTCTTCCAATCCAAGAGCATGGAATGTCTTTCCATCTTTTTGTGTCTTCTTTAATTTCTTTCAGTAGTAGGTTTTCATTCTCAATGTTGAGATCTTTCACCTCTTTGGTTAAATTGATTCCAAGGTATTTTATTTTTTTCTTGACTGCTGCAAATGGGCACACTTTCTTGATTTCTCTGTTAGCTCATTATGGGAGAATATAAATGCAACTGACTTTTTTCAGTGTTAATTTTGTGTCCTGGAACATTACTGTAATTATTAACCAGAACTGGTTTATACAGTCTTTAAGTTTTTCTCTATATAGGATCATGTCATCTTCAAATAGGGACAGTTCATAATCATCTTTTTAAAATTGGATATTCTTTATTTATTTCTCTTGCCTGATTGCTCTTGCTAGTACATTCAGTACTATGCTAAATAGTAGTTGTGAGAGTGGGCATCCTTGTCTTGTTCCTATTCTTAAGGGAAAAGCCTTCAGTTTTTCCCCATTCAGGATGATAATGGTGATGGGCTTGCCATAGATGGCTATTAGTTTGGTTGAGATACTTTCCTTCTTGCCTAATATGTTGATAGTCTTTATCATGAAGGGGTGTTGAACAGTGTCAAATGCTTTTTCTGAATTGGTTGAGATAATCATGTTTTATGTCCTTGATTTTGTTGATGTGATGTATCACCTTTATTGACTTGCATATTTTGAACCATCGTTGCATTTCTGGGATAAATTCCACTTGATCATAGTGTATAATTTTTTTGATGTGTTTCTGTATTCTGATTGCTAGTATATTATTGAGAATTTTTGCATCTATGTTCATCAGAGACACTGTTCTGTAGTTTTTTTGTTGCTGTTGTATCTATGGTTTTGGTATCAAGGTGATGCTTGAATGAGTTTGGGAGAGTGGCTTCTATTTCAATTTTTTGGAATAGTTTGAAAAGAATTGGTATTAATTCCTCTTTAAAGGTTTAGTAGAATTCAGCAGTAGAGCCATCTGGTCCTGGGGTTTTCTTTGTTGGGAGATTGCTGATTACTGCTTCAATCTCATTGCTTGTTGTTGGTCTGTTCAGGTTTTCTGTGTCTTCTTGGTTCGGTCTAGATAGCTTGTATGTGCCCAGAAATTTATCCATTTCCTTCAGGTTTTCAAATTTGTTGTTATATAGTTGTTTATAATAGTTTCTAATGATTCTTTGCATTTCTGTGGAATCAGTTGTAATGTCTCATTTTTCACTTCTGATTTTTTATATTTGGGTCTTCTCTCTTCTTTTTTCTGTTAACCTAGCTAATGCTTTTTCTCTTGTGTTTATCTTCTCAAAAAGACAAATTTTTATTTTATTGATCTTTTGTATTGTTTTATGGGTCTCTACATTATTTAGTTCTGCTCGAACCTTAACTATTTCTTTTCTTCTACTAACTTTGGGATTGAATTGTTCTTTTTTGTCTATTTCTTTTAGGTGTAGAGTTAAGTTGTTTACTTGAAATCTTTTTTTTAATGTAAGCACTTATTGCTATAAACTTTACTCTTAGTACTGCTTTGCAATATCCCACAGGTTTTGATATGATGTGTCCTCATTTGCATTGTTTTCTAGAAATTTTTAGGTTTCCTGTTTAATTTTTTTTTTGTACCCATAGGTCATTCAGAAACCTGTTGAATACTCTGTGTATTTGCGTAAAGTCCCAAGTTTCACTGTTATTAACTTTTAATTTTAATCCATTGTGGTCTGAAAAGATACTTGAGATGATTTTGATGATTTTAAAGTTATTGAGACTTGATTTGTTACCTAACATGTAGTCTTTATTGTCTAAACTTCTGTGTGCTGATGAGAAGAATGCATATTCTATAGTTGTTTGGTGAAATGTCCTGTAGATGCCTGCCATGTCCAATTGGTCTAAAGTGTAGGTTAAGTCCTGTGTTTCTCTGTTGATTTGCTGCCTGGATGATCTGCACTATGATCAGGGTGGATGTTCGGGTTGCTCACTATTATCCTATTGGGGTATATCTCTTTCTTTAGGTCTATTAGTGTTTGCTTAATATATCTAGATGTTCCAGTGTTGAGTAGAGGTACATTTATGATTGTTATGTCTTCTTGCTGCATTGATCCCTTTATCATTATATAGTGGCCTTCTTTGTCTCTTCTTGTGGATTTTGGTTTAAAGTCTATTTTACTTGATACAAGAATAGCTACTCTTGCTCATTTTTGGTTTCCATTTGCATGGTATATTTTTTCCATCCCTTCACTATTAGTCTGTGTGCATCTTTACTGGTGAGATGAGTCTCTTGAAGACAGCATGTAGTTGGGTCTTGCTTTTTGATCCAATTCATCATGTATGCAATTATTTATATAATGCTTATTTCATGGTACAGTTAAATAGTTTCATTCCAGGAGTGGAGGGGAATTTATACTTATGAAGAAATGGCTTTTGCTATTTCCATGATATCCAGAATATGGATAAATCTGAACTAGTCTGAAAATTAAATCACAAATATCACAAATTATGACAGTTGAAATTTATGATCCTAATTAAGCAAAACCCACAAGCTGTTCTCCTTAAAATACAAATACACATATGTCTGAATGCATATTGAATGTGGCTTTGTTTGTATGTTTGTGTGTTTTATTAATTTTAATATATGTTGCTAAAAAGTAAATCTTATTTTCTGTTTAGTTTTGTTTATATCAAATGGGTTACTTAAAGATGTCAAAAGTATTACTGTTTCAATTTTTTGATTGACTATATTGTAATTAACACTGATCACATTTCATTTATTCATCATACAGATCTAATCTGTTAGGCCAGTCCATGCCACTCAGAGAGGCCCGAGAGCCACTGGGCCCATGGGCCCAGAGCCACCCATGCCAGAGCAGGTAGGCACCACTGCAGGACTCCCAGCCCAGGCCAGTTTGCACCACTCAGAGATACTTGAGAGCTGTCAGGCCCACAGGGCCCAGAACCACCCTGCTGGAGCAGGCACATGCCATGCCATGGAAACCCCAGCTGAGGCCAGTCCATGCTGCCCAGAGAGGCCCAAAGCTGCTGGGCCCACAGGCAGGAAGCCACCTGCACTGGAACAGGTAGGTGCCACTCCATAAGACTCCCAGCCTATCTGTCCACTCCTCAGAGAGGCCCGAGAACCTCTGGGCCCATAGTCCACAAGCCACCTGCCCCAGAACAGGCAAGCATCACTGTGGGACTCCCAGCCCAGGCTAGTCCCTATGGCCCAGAGAGGCCCAGCACCGGCCAACAGGCCAGAGCAATCATGCTGAATTGGAAGTTCCTGCAGGGTCCCAGCCAGACACTAGGGTTGAACAAGTAGACCATGAAATCCCCTGCCACAATGACTAAACGCCAAAGGAAAGATACCAGAAATACGAAAAATCAAGAAAGTGCAACACCACCAAATGAAAATGATAACTCTCAACCTCTAGATCTACGGAACAGGAAGTACTTGCAATGACTAACGAGGGATTTCAAGCAACAATTTTGAGGAAATAAAATGAGAAACAAAAAACTCAGTTAGACAAAACAATGAAATGAGAAAAAGTATAAATAACCTGAAAGAAGAAATGTACAAAAAAATCAATGCCCTGAAAAGGAATATAGCAGAGCTTGCGGAGCTGAAGGATTCATTCAGAGAGATAAAAAAAACACAACAGAGAGTTTAACTAGCAGGCCAGAACAAGCAGAAGAGAGAATTTCTGACCTTGAAGACAGATTGTTTAAAATAACATTGGCAGAAAAAAAGAAAAAAGAATTTTAAAAATTGAAGAAAATCTAAGAGAGATAACAGACAGCCTTAATCGCTCAAATATCCAAATCATGGGTATTCCAGAGGGGAGGAAAAAGTAAATGACATTGAAAATATATTCAATGAAACAATAGCAGAAAAATTCCCAGGAATAGAGAAAGACACAGATCTTCAGATTCAGGAGGCTCAAAGATCCCCAAACATATTCAACCCAAAAAGGTCCTCTGCAAGACATGCTATAGTCAAATGGACAAAATTCAAACACAAATAGAGAATCTTAAAAGCTATAAGAGAGAAACATCAAGTCATCTATAAGTGAGCTCCAATCAGACTAATGTCAGACTTTTCATCAGAAACCCTAAAATCCAGAAAAGAATGGGATGATATATTCAAAATACTAAAAGAAAAAAAATGCCAGCAAAGATTACTTTACCTAGCAAGGCTATCTTTCCAAATGAAGGACAAATAGTATATTTCTCAGACAAACAAAAACTGCAGGAGTTCACTACCATATGACCAGCCTTACAAGAAATTCTCAAAGGAGTATTGGGCTTGGTGCCTGAACAACAACTATCACCACCATAAATACTCAAGAAAGAATAAAACCCACCAGTAAAAAAAAATTTCTAACAATAAAGAGAAAAAATAGTTTATCTTCCACCCCAAGAAATCAACACATAAAGAAGACAAACAGTAAATCAGAAAGAAAAGAGCAAAATATACTTAAGACATCTGAACAAAAATCACTAAAATGCTAGGAGTAAATTAACATCTTTTAATAACAACTCAATGTAAAAGGATTAAATTCCCTACTCAAAAGTCACAGACTGACTGACTGAATTAAAAAATGGACCCAACCATATGCTGCCTTAAAGAGACTCCCCTCACCTGTAAAGACACAAATTGGCTAAGAGTGAAAGGATGGAAAAAGATATAAAATGCAAATAGAAATGAAAAACTAGCTAGAGTAGCTGTTCTTATATCAGATAAAATAGACTTTAAACCAAAAACCTAAAAGGAGATAAAGAAGGCCACTATATAATGATAAAAAGGATCTATCCATCAAGAAGACATAAGAAACATAAAAAATATGCCACCAACATCAGAGCAGCCAGATTTATCAAGCAAACACTACTAGACCTAAAGAATGAGATAAGACGCTAATACTATAATCGCAGGCTACCTGAACACCCCACTGTCAATATTGGACAGATCATTTAGGCAAAAAATCAACAGAGAAACACAAGATCTAAACAACACTTTAGACCAATTAGACTTGGAAGACACCTACAGAACATTTCATCCAACAACCTCAGAATATTCATTCTTTTCATCAGCACATGGAACATTCTCCAGGAAAAACCATATGTTCGGTCACAAATCAAGTCTCAACAAATCCGAAAAAATCTTTTCAGATCATAATGTATTAAAATTAGAAATCAATAATAAATGAAACTCTGGAAACTATACAAACACATGGAAAGTAAACAATATTCTACTTAATGACATATGAGTCCAAGAAGAAATTAAACAGGAAATCAAAAAATTTATTGAAACTACTGAAAATAGTGATACATCCTAACAAAACATGTGAGATACTGAAAAAGCAGTACTAAGGGGGAATTTTATCACATTAAATGCTCACTTCAGGAAAATGGAAAGATGGCAAGTAAATAGCTTAACACTTCACCTCAAAGAACTAGGAAAACAAGAAAAATCCAAACCCAAATTTAGCAGAAGGAAAAAAGTAATTAGCATCAGAGCAGAACTTAATGAAATAGAAACCGAAAAAATGACACAAAAGATCAGTGAAACAAAAGGTTTGGTTTTTGAAAAAATAAATAAAATTGACAAACCAGTAGCATGGCTAAGTAAAAAAAAAAAGAAGAGAGAAGACCCAAATAACAAAAAATTGAAATGAAAAGGGTGATATTACAACTGATACCTCAGAAATACAAGAAATCATTAGAGACTACTATAGTCAACTCTATGCCTCAAATATGAAAATCTGGAGGATATGGATAAATTTCTGGACACACACAAACTTCCAAAACTGAATCAAGAAGATATAGAAAATCTGAACAGACCTATAACAATAAAAGAGATTGAAGCTGTTATCAGAAGGCTTCCAACAAAGAAAAGCCCAGGACCGCATGGCTTCACTGCAGATTTCTACCAATCCTTCAAAGAGGAATTGATACCACTTCTGTACAAACTATTCCAAAAGATTGAAACAGAGGCCATTCTCCCAAACTCATTCTATGAGGCAAACATCACACTGATACCAAAACCAGACAAAGTTACAACAAAAAAAAGAAAACTACAGGCCAATATCTTTGATGAATATAGATGCAAAAATCCTCAAAAAATTGCTAGCTAAAAGGATACAGCAACACATACACAAAATTATACAACATGATCAAGTGGGATTCATCCCTGGGATGCAAAGTTGGTTCAACATATGCAAATCCATAAATTGATACACCACATTGATAAAATCAAAGACAGAGACCATATGATCATCTCTATAGATGCTGAAAAAGCATTTGACAAAATTGAACATTCATTCATGTTAAAGGCTCTCTACAATTTAGGTATAGATGGAAAGTATCACAACATAATTAAAGCCATATACAATAAGCCCACTGCCAATATCATCCTGAATGGGGGAAAGCTTTCAGCTTTTCCCTTAAGAACAGAAAATAGACACTCTCACCACTCCTATTCGACATAGTGTTGGAAGTACTAGCCAGAGCAATCAGAGAAGAGAAGGAAATAAAGGGCATCCGGATTGGAAAGGATGAAGTCAAGCAGTTCCTGTTTGCAGATGATATGATCCTATATGTTGAACAGCCTAAAGCCTCTACAAAAAAATTCTTAGAGTTGATAAATGATTTCAGCAAAGTTGCAGGATAGAAAATCAACACACAAAAGTCAGTAGCATTTCTATACTACAACAGTGAACATGCAGAAAAAGAAGTCAAGAAAGCTAGCCCATTTACAAGAGCCACCACAACAATAAAATACTTAGGAATAGAGTTAACCAAGGATGTGAAAAATCTCTATCTCTATGAAGAGAACTACAAACTACTGTTGAGAGAAATTAAAGAGGACAGAAGAAGATGGAAAGATATCCCATGATCTTGGATTGGAAGAACCAACGTTGTGAAAATGTCCATATTACCCAAAGTGATCTACAGATTCAATACAATCCCCAACAGAATTCCAATGACATTTTTACCTAAGATGGAAAAAGCTATCCAGACATTTGTATGGAACAAGAAAAGACCACACATAGCCAAAGCAATGCTGAGCCAAAAAAATAAAGTTGGAGGCATAACACTACCTGACTTTAAACTATATTACAAAGCTATAATAACCAAAACAGCATGTTAATGGCATAAAAATAGATACACAGATCAATGGAATAGAATAGAGAACCCAGATACCAATCCATATACCTACAGCCATCCGATCTTTGATATAGGCAGCAAATTTACATACTGGGGAAGAGACTGCCTTTTCAACAAGTGGTGCTGGGAAAATTGGATACAGACCTGTACCTTTCACCATATACCAAAATCAACTCAAAATGGATTGAAGAATTAAATATACATCCTGAAACAATAAAACTCTTTAAAGAAAACATATTTGAAACACTCCAAGAAGTAGGAGTGAGTACAGACTTCATGAATAGGACCCCAAAAGCACAGGCAGCTATAGGAAAAACAAACAAATGGGATTATATCAAACTAAAAATCTTCTTCAAAGCAAAAGAAACAATCAACAGAGTAAAAAGACAACCAAAAGAGGGGGAAAAAATATTTGCAAAATATACATCTGACAAAGGATTAATATACAGAATATGTAAGGAACTCAACCATCTTTACAGCAAAAAACCTAATAACCCAGTTAAAAAATGGTCAAGGGAGCTGAATAGGCATTTCTCAATGGAAGATATACGAATGGCCTACAGACACATGAAAAAATGATCAACCTCACTCAGCATCTGGGAAATGCAAATCCAGACTACTTTGAGATACCATCTCACTCCAGTTTTGATGGCTAACATCCAAAAGACTGAGAATGATAAGTGCTGGAGAGGTTGTGGAGAAAAATCAACGCTCATATACTGTTGGTGGGGCTGAGAAATGGTGCAGCCTTTATGGAAAATGGTACGGAGTTTCCTCAAACAATTACAGATAGATCTACCATAAGACACAGCTGTTCCACTGTTGGGAATATACCCAGAGGAATGGAAGTCATCATGCAGAAGGGATACCTATACCCCAATGTTTATTTCACCTCTTTTAACAATAGCCAAGAGTTGGAACCAGCCCAAATGTCCATCACTGGACGACCGGATATGGAAACTGTGGCATATCTACACAATGGATAACTACTCTGCTATAAAAAGTAATGAAATACTACCATTCACAACATGGATGGACTTAGAGAAAATTATACTAAGTGAAATAACTCAGGCACAGAAAAAGAAATACCACATGTTCTCAGTTATTTGTGGGAGCTAAAAATAAATAAGCAGACAAAAATATCAAGGGTTGGGAGGGAAGAAGACAGAATAACCACAAAAATTCCTTGAATTATTTGAGTCAAGTGAACAGATATGATGGGAAGGGGGATGGGAGGGGATGCAAAGGAATGGGTAAAGGGGCATGAAAATCAACTACAATGTATATTGAGAAGTAAACTTTTTAAAATCATAATTAAAAAATAAAACCAGTTGCATATGTAATATATATATATATATAAATAAACTATATTTGAAATTATGTTTTTCAATAGTTAAAGAAACCTCAAGGAGTATAATTTGGTAGTACTTTTACCACCATTTTTCTCTTTTGATAGCCATGTTTTCACTAAACTAAAAATACTAGAATTTATTAGTTGCTGTGACATCATTTTTCTTCTTATTTATCTCAAGTTTGCAAATCTGCTTGCTTATTTATGCATTTTGATAAAGTGTGAATTTTCCCTGTCAATCAGGGAGTTTGCAAAGTCTATCAATCTGAAAAATTATTCACAGTGTTTCTTTGTGCCCAGATATACATGTATAAAAATGAAACACATGAAACAGTGATGCAGTATAGATAAAAATATTCTGGGGCTCTGTTGAGAGGTTCCCATTCTGGTGAAGCCCCAAATGTCCTGTAGGAAGCCAAGGGAGATTCATGACACTATTGTTAATTTTACCTTCTTACCTCTATTCAACAACTTTACAAGATTTCCTGTTGAGTTTCCTGGCTGTTTTGAAATTATGTAATAAGGATGTAAATACCTTGATTCTGAGTCTTTATTTTCTAGGCTTTCCTTTAGTTTTCTTAGCCTCTTCCTTTCTCTGGTTCTCTGAAGATTGAAAGCTACTAAGAAATTTCAAAATATTCACAAATTGTCTGCTTCCCTAATTGTTTCAAGAGTGTAGTACCTAACATCTGAGAAGTTCCCTGTGTGTCATAATTTTGTCTTTTATTTTCTTTTCTCTAAAAACTCATTCTAAAATGTTTCCCATTGTATTACCCATTTCTGTTGTGTATAACAGAATACCTGACACTGGGACGTTTATAAAGAAATGAAAATTGCTTCTTACAGTTTAGGAGGATGGGAAGTCCAAACAACACATCTGGTCAGGACTTTCTTCTAAGTGGTGACTCTCGGGCAGGGTTTCATATGGCAAGGGTTGCATGAGTAAGACAGCGAACCTTCTCACTTGCTCTCCTTATAATGCCATCATAACCATGCTAATGACAACCTATTATAGTATTGACCCAGGACGTTCAAGGAAGCAGCCAAGGGCAGCCTCCACCACCCAGGAGAACACAGGAGAATCCCCATGGTCCTATGCAGGAGATGACAGAGCCCCCCTCATCCAGAGTGAGGGAGCACACTGAACACAACATGTCCACACAAGTGGTCCACCACACCCACAGTCAAAGCCACTGCCACTGTAGCACCAACAGCCATTGTACAGGCAGCTTATTGCCCACTTGGCTTATTGACATGAGGAGACTCACCAGAAGAGACTGGAAAAGGAAGGAGATGTCTCTCTCCTCAAAGCCCACTCCAGAGCAATAGAAGAAGCAATTGGTCTACCAGACGACCAGACATCAACATAGAGAGACTAGAAATACAAAAATCCAGGAAAATACAACACCGCTAAAGGAATACAGTAATTCTTAAGTACCAGACCCCATAGAGCAGAAAACCCTTGAAATGACTGAAAAGGAATTCAGAGCAAGAATCTTAGGTAAACTCAATGAGATACAAGAAGACTCAGACAACACAATGAAATGAGAAAAAAAAAAATCCAGGATATAAAGGAGAAAAGTTACAAAGAGATTAATACCTTTAAAAAATTGTAGCAGAGGGCTCTGGTCAAGATTCAGGAATAGACGGTCCCCAGTGTCATTCTCTCCCACAAGTCAACCAATTTACAAATATTAAAAAGCCATGAGAGCCAAGCTGGGGTCACTAGAGATTAGGTGACGAGGAGGAGAGACCTACAGAGTGCATGAAGGTGGGAGAAGCCATGATGAGAGAAAGAAAAAACCACTCTGACCATTTCAAGCCCTGGCCACTTCAAGGCTGGAGCTGATGAGTGCACAGAGGAGCTGGCAAAAGCTGCAGCTGTGCCCTTTGGATGAAGTTACTCAGATGCAGCAGGGGAGAAGAGATCTTTGGTGGCCCCCAGCCCAGCTAGACCACTAACAGAGTTCCCATGAACACACATAGGAGCAAGGAGCCACAACAAGTGAAAAAAAAAGGAGCCAGAGGCTGGTGAGTCATTGCAAGGGACTGGCACATGGCCTGTCCCATGGGAAGTGTATAGAGCCTGGGCACTGGGAGAGAGTGGCCCACTGGGAGAAAATTGGGGCACAGCAAGGAAAGCTGATCTGCCTTCCATTTAGCACAGGACCACTCAGTGGAGACTGATCAGGAATATAGAACTGCAGGGGGTGCAGTTTGCTGAAAAGACTCAGGCTGTGACCAGAGTTTCTACAGAACCCAAGCGTACCGGATATCATGGGACCTTAATGTATGTAGAAAGTCAACCAATAAAACCTGAGCTACACAAAACCTTCCCCAAGAAATCTGCAGCAAAGCAACAATTTAGCTGAACCACAGAGCTCACGTGCTGTCCCCCATTTTAGAAGTAACCAAAGGACAATAAATTAGTTCCAATGCAGAGTTTAAATGGTGGGAACAGTGAATAATCCAACACAGAACTGGAATAAAAAGCAAAATGCCCACAGACCACAGGCAAAATTTGATATTAACTAGTAAAGGTCTCACATCACCAGAGAACACCTGTAAAACCTAGAAGGACTGGAAGTTCCCTGGGCTACCAAGCCAGGGAAGGGGGGGCTGGAGACCCCAGTCATGCACCCTGACACCTGCAACCATTCCAGCAATGACCACCAAGCCACCACAGGAACTGCCTGGGCTCTCCCAAGCCAGAATGGTGGGGGACTGAGGGCCTCAGCACACCCTCCAACACCCACAACAAGCCCAGTGATGACCACTGAGCTGCCACAGGAAGTGCCCCGGGCTCTCCCAAGCTGAGTGGTGGGGGGGCCAAGGGCTTCAGCAATGACCCCCTGACTCCCCTGACACCTGCAACCAGCTCTGCAATGACCACCAAGCCACCACAAGAAGCACCCTAGGTTCCCGAGCTGGGGTGGTATGGGGCTAGGGCTTCAGCCACACTCGCCAACACCTGCACCCAGCCCAGTGATAACCAAGCCACTGCTGGAAGCCCTCTGGTCTCCCCTGCAGGAATGAGGGGGGCACCACAGGATTCAACCCTGCCCATCCTCCTTCCTCCTCCTGCCGTATTTCCTTCTCCCCCACTTCTCCCCCTTCCCCTGAACTGCTCTGCAATGACTTCATGGAATGTAAAACATAATATTAAGAAATAAATAAACTTAAAAAAAAAAGAAAAAGAAAAAAATTGTAGCAGGGTCCCATTACTGATGGCAGCAGTACATCTAAAAACTCACCAACAGCAGCACTTCCTGTCACTACTACAGATGCCAGTGCTGAATGAATGAACCAGGACAGCCACTGCCACAGCAACTGCTGTGACAACGGTGGCTCACGGCCACACCAACAGCCATTGCTGCATTATAGGCAGCCCACTGACCATTCATCCACATAGACAGAAGAAGTGTCACCAGAGGAGCCTAGGGAGCAGATGAGTGAGCACAGACCCATGACCCAGTGGACCAACTGACAGGGAGAATTATGCTGCTATATGCAGTAGCACACAAGGGGTTGGGTGTTACATGCACAGCCCATAGGACTACCTTCATCTGAGAAGAGTCACATGTGGAGTCCTCTGAGAGTACAGAAACTCAGGATACAAAAAGTAAGGAAGAAAATTTCCAATCACCACCAAGCCATCTCCCAACAGACGGAAGCAAAGTCCCTGGAAGAGTCTTTGCCTATAGGAAAGAAGAAAGAGAACACCTGCCCCGGGCCACCCACTCAAACTGAGGGGCACTAGTATACCCCAATGCACACATCAGGGTCAGGGGGAGCTAGCCAGGGTGCCAACAGGCCCATCTAAGTCATCCACCACAACCAAAGAATTTGAGAGCTTGCCTGTGGCCTGGACTAACCAACATAGTGTTACCAACCTCAGCAAGGAATTACTAAATGCCCCAGGGACTAAGTTGCAGAAACGTTTGCATACAGTTCCAACACTGAATTCGACTGAAGTATGAACACAGAGACTACAGTACTGTATCTACCTGGAACCAACACTAAAACACCCCACTCCATGGTCACTATAAAACACATCTACAAGAGCAACTCCCCCTCCTCAAAGCCCACTCCAAAGTACTAGAAAAAGCAACTGCTCTACCAGATGACTAGACACCAATGCAGAGATAGCAGAAATATGAAAAAAAACCTAGAAAATATGACACCACCAAAAGAATATAATGAGTCTCATGTACCAGAGCAGGGAGCATTTGAAATAACTGAAAAGATATTTTGAGTAACAATCTAAAAGGAAGCTCAATGAGATGCAAAAAGATTTAGATGACACAATAAAATGTGAAAAAGTATCCAGGATCTGAGGGAAGAAATGTACAAAGAGATTAATGCCTCAAAAAGAATGTATCAGAGCTCCTAGAGCTGAAGGATTCCCTCAGAAAACCAAACAAAATAAATATGGCAGAGAGCTTAAACAGCAGGCTAGAGCAAACAGAAGAAATAATTTCTGATCTTGAAGATGGTCTTTTCAAAATAATCAAGGCAGAAAAAACAAAACAAAACAAAAAAAAAAAAAAAAAGAAAGAAGAAAAAGAAAAGAAAAGAAAAATGAATTTTTAAAAAATGAAGAAAATCCGAGAGAGCTAGCAGAGAACCTGAAGCACACAAACATCAAAATCCTGGGAGTTGCAGAAGAAGAAGAGAAAGGAAAAGGCGTGGGAGACATATTAAATGAAATAGCAGCGGAAAACTTCCCAAGTGTAGGGAGAGATGAACATTCAGATCCAGGATGCTCAAAGATTCCCATACAGATTCAATCCAAAAAGTCCTCTCCAAGACACATTTTAGTCAAATTGGCAAAGCTTAAAGAAAAAGAGAGAATTTTGAAAGCAGCAAGAGAAAAGAATCAAGTCACCTATAAGTGAACCCCCATCAGACTAACAGCAGTTTCTCAACAGAAACCTTAAAGGCCAAAAGAGAATGGGATGATATATTGAAAACATTAAAAGAAAAAAATCACCAGCCAAGAGTATTACACCAGCAAGGCTGCCCTTTAGAAACGAGGAAGAAATAGTATGTTTCCCAGACAAACAAAAACTGTGGGAATTCACCACCACATGACTAGCCATACAAGAAATCCTCAACTGCATACTGCATCAGGACTCTGAAAAGCAATAATCACTACCATGAAAACACAAGACAGAAAAAAACCCACTAGTAAAATGAAAACATAAAAGAAAAAGAGAAAGAAACTTTATCTAAGCACCTCAAAGAACCAACAAACATGAAAGACAAACAATAAAAGGGGAAGAATGGAATGAAAGATATTTAAAACTTCCAGACAAAAATAGATAAAAGGTCAAGAGTAAGTCAACACCATTCAGTAATAATCCTCAATATAAATAGATAAATTCCCCACTCAAAAGACACAGACTGATTGACTGGATTAAAAAGCTAAGCCAACTATATGCTGTCTTCAAGAGACTCACCTCACCTGTAAAGACACACACAAAGAGTTAAATTATTGAAAAAGATATACCTTGCGAATAGAATCCAAAAATGAGTAGGATTAGCTATTCTTAAATCAGATAAAAGATACTATAAACCAAAAACCATAAAAAGAGACTAAGAAAGCCACTATATAATGGTAAAGGAATGTATCCTGCAAGAAGACATAAAATCATAAATATATATGCACCCAATATTGGAGTACCCAGACATATAAAGCAAACACTAGAGACAGATCAAAATATGATAATAGTTGGGGACCTGAACATACCTCTCTCAATATTGGACAGATCATCTATGCAAAATATCAACAGAAATACAGGATTTAAACCATAGTTTAGACCAACTAGACATGGTGGATGTCTATAATACATTTCATCCAACACCACAGAATATACATTCTCCTCACCAGCACATGGAACATCCTCCTAGACCACATATTAGACCATAGATCAAGTCTCCACAAACTTCCAAATATTGAAATTATTTTAAATATATTTTCAGACCACAAAGGATTCAAACTAGAAATCAATAACAAGCAAAACTCTGCAATCTACAGAAACACATGGAAATTAAACAACATGTTCCTGAATGACCTATGGATCGAAGAAGAATTAAGAGGATATCAAAAAATTTCTTGAAAATAGAGGCACATCACACCAAAACTTGTGGGATACTGCAAAAGCAGTACTAAGAGAGAATTATATCACAATACTTTCATCAAATTAATAGAAACATTTTAAAGAAACAACCTAATACTACCCCTCAAAGAGCTACAAAAACAAGAAAAATCCAATCCAAAAGTTAGTAGATGGAAAGAAATAATTAAGATCAAAGCAGAACTAAATGAAATGGAAACCCCCCCAAAATTATACAAAAGGTCAATGAAACAAAAAATTGTTTTTTTCAGGAGATAAACAAAATAGACAAACCATTAGCTAGGGTAAATAAAAAATAAAGAAAAGAAGAGAGAAGATCCAAATGAGAAATGAAAAAGGAGACATTACAGCCAATACCACAGAAACACAAAGAATCACTGGAGAATATTACAAATAATAATATGACAAATAATTTGAAAACCGGGAAGAAATGGATAAATTTTTGGACACATTCATACTACCCAGACAGAACCAAGAAGTAATAGAAAACCTGAGCAGACCAATAATAAGCAATGAGATTGAAGCACTAACCACCAGTCTCCCAACAAAGAGAAGCCTAGGACTGAATGACTTTTCTGCTGAATTCTACCAAACCTTTAAATAAGAATTAATTCCAGTTTTCTTCAAACTGTTCCAAAATATTGAATTAGATGCCATTCTCCCAAACTCACATTCTATGAGGCCAACATCACCCTGATACCAAAACCAGACAAAGATACAACAATGAAAAGTACAGGCCAATATCTCTGGTGAACATAGAGGCAAAACATCCTCAACAAAATAGTAGCAATAAGAATACAACAAAACTTCAAAAAAAATTATACACCACTATCAAGTGGGATTTATCCCAGGGATGCAAGGATATTTTAACACACAAAAGTGAATAAATGTTGATACACCACATCGACAAAAGCAAGGACAAAAACATGATTATCTCAATAGATGCAGAAAATTCATTTGACAAAATTCAACCTCCCTTCATGATAAAGACTCAGTATATAGGTGTAGAAGGAAAGTATCTCAACATGATAAAAGCCATCTAAACAAACCCATTCTCAATATCACCCTAAATGATAAGAGCTTTCATCTTTTCCTAAAAGAACAGGAACATGACAAGGATACCCTCTCTCACCACTCATATTTAACATAATATTAGAAGTACTAGACATAGTAACCAGGAAAGAGAAAGAAATAATGGACATCCAGATTGGAGAAGACAAAGTCAAATTGTCCCTATTAGCAGATTATACAATCCTATTCATAAAAATACCTAAAGACTCTACCAAAAATCTCTTACACCTAATAAATGATTTCAGTAACATTGCACAATACAAAATCAATGTGCAAAAATTAGTAGCATATTTATAATTCAATAATGAACCAGCAGAAAAAGAAATCAAGAAAGTAAGAACACTTATAATAGCAACCAAAAAAAAAAAAATTCCCTAGCAATCAATTTAACCAAAGAGGTGAAGGATCTGTAAAATGAGAACTACAAATCACAGCTGAAAGAAACTAAAGAGGACACAAAAACACGGAAAGAAATACCATGCTCTTGGATTGGAAGGATTACTATTGTGAAAATGTTTATACTACCAAAAGCAATCAGATTAAATGAAACCCCCATCAACATACCTACAACATTCTTCACAGAAATAGAAAGAACAAACCTAATATTCACAAAGAACAACAGAAGACCTTGAATAGCCACAGCCCTGGAGGGGGGGGAAGTGAAGCCAGAAGCATAACACTACCTGACTTTAAATTATACAACAAAGCTATAGTAATCAAAACAGTATGGTACTGGCATAAAAATAGACACTCAGAGCAATGGAACCCAATAGAGAACCCAGAAATCAACCCACATGCTTTCAGCCAACTGATACTTGACAAGGGCAACAGGGGCATACATTATAGAACTCCCTCTTCTCTCAGTGGTGCTGGGAAAACCGAGCGTCCATATGCAGGTGAATAAAACTAGACATGTATCTCTGGCCAGATACCAAAATCAACTCAAAATAGATTAAAGACATATATAAACTATAAAACTCCTAAAAGAAAACATAAGGGAAACACTTCAGGAAGTAGTACTGGGCAAGGACTTTATGAACAACATCACAAAAGCACAGGTAACAAATTAAAAAATAAACAAATAAGATTATATCAAACTAAGAAGCTTCTGCACAGCAAAAGAAACAGTTAACAGAGCAAAAAGACTACCTACAGAATGGGAGAAAATATTCACAAACTATACATTCAACAAGGGATTAATATCCAGAATATTCAAGGAACTCAAACAACAGTAAAAAAAAATAAGTAACCCAATTAAGAAATGTGCAAAGGATTTGGACTATAAGTTAGTGCACCATTATGGAAAATGGTATGCAGTTTCCTCAAACAACTACAGATATAACTACCATATGATCCAGCAATCCCACTGCTGGGTGTATACCCAAAGGAATGGAAATCATCATGTCAAAGGAATACCTGTGCTCCCATGTTTATTGCAGCTCTGTTTACAGTAGCCAAGAGTGGGAATCAACCTAAATGTCCATTGTTGGGCAACTGTATAAGGAAAATGTGGTATATATACACAATAGAATGCCACTCTGCTATAAAAAATAATGAGATGTTGCCATTCACAGCAATGTGGATGAACTTAGAGAAAATTATATTAAATGAAATAAGCCAATCATAGAAAGAAAAATACAACATCTAGACTCATAAGTGGGAGATGAAAAAATAAACAAAATTTTTTAAAAAGGAAAGAAAGATACAACGATCAGAATAATATGATGAACTTTCAAAAGGAGAGAATGAGACTAGACCCCCAGAGGTAGGAAGGGGAACTGGTGAGGGAGGTTAGTGAGAAATTGGTAAAGGGCCACAAAAAATGATTATGTTACATAATGATAGAAAAAAAATTTTAAAACAAAGAAACTATTTTTAATAAGAAAAAAATTTTTAAAAAACATCAACCCATTACTCCACAGATAGATTAATCCATTCACAATGGCACAGTCTTCTTGATCCAATAACCTCTTAAAGGCTCCACCTTCACCACCATTTGTGGGGTTAAATTCTAACATGAGCTTGGAGAGACGTTCAAACCACAGCACCCATTTTTTCACTTATTTACTTGCTGCTCATTGATTGTGAATATTTAAGCCTTTTAAAAGTTAATTTTCAATCTTACATACTTTTCCTTTATACCATAATTTGGGTCAAAACCCTTAAGAAAATACAATTTTATTAGAAATTACATAATTTCATAGATTTACTATAATGCAAATAAATTATTTTTATAGTCAGACATTAATTTGAAATTTTATTCAATTGCCTTCGACCTAAGAAACATTTTTGAGTACTTCTCTTTTGTTAAATGTCACAAAAAATTCTTTGCTGATTTTACTGCTATGACACATTATTACATTGTATCTAATCTCTGGAATATTGTCAGAAACTATTTACTAACCAGGAATTGGAGGAAAGCTGGCCTCCAGAGGTTGAAATTACCAGTTCCCATAGCCTTACTAGAAGTATGGCCTGTATACGTGCTTCCTAAAGAATGACATGGCTTATAAAGAATCCGGGAGAAGAAATGTTCATGTGATTTAGGGTAAGCATGAAACTCTCTCAAAATTAGCATCATAAATTTTACACACTTAAGAAAGGCGGAAACACAGATTTTGTCAAGTCTCTTTAAATTGTACAAAAGTAATATTCTTATTAGGGAAGGTAAACTCATTATTTCACTTCTCAGGTGTTTTTGTGTGTCTTAATTTATGTATTTAAAGTTATTAATGAATAATTTACTAAAATGGTTGTGATGTGTCTAAAGATTATGCATACTTTATTATTTCTGCCACATTTAATAAATATATTTTCATTGAAAGCCTACATATTTCTGATTCTAATGTTTATTTTATGTAATTAGTTTTTAAAAACAGTATCTGATCATCTGTGACAAACAGTCTGGGTCAAAGGATTGAAACTATAATGACACAAAGGTTCCCTTGGAACTGAAATTCTGTAGATGTAATGAATGAAACATTCTTGGACTAGATTGTAAAGGATAACTCTGATCTCTACGTGCATTTCATAGAAATGGTAATGTAAGCAAGAATACTATTTAAAATGTTGAAAGAAATGTCAAAATAGCCAGTATAGTTATTACTACAAACAATTTGTGATATTTCTTACGTATTATCATTCAGAGATACTGTATGCTGATCATTTTAATAGGTTATTTTATAGCAATCAACAAAAAATTAGCTACACCACTCATACTATTGCTCATTACACCTAAAAATTATGAAGTAAATAATTTCTAAATATTACTAAGAAATAAGGAGTGAAGGAGTGGAGAAATATTCTGAACTTTCTCGTAGGCCCAAGAGAATGAATTTTGAATTTAACCACCAGGATGCATTCTAAAGAAGATGCAAAATAACTTTAGCATGGGGAAACTCGAGAATTTATGTAGGCAGAGGTTAAAAAAAAAAAAAAAAAAAAAGCAATCTGAAGAGATGGAGCATGAGAATGAGATTTTTAATAACCAAAACATAATGTGTGGTTTTGATAAAGCAAATTAAACAAATAATCCAATTTTTAAAATGGCAAAGGAGCTGAACAGACCTTTCTCAAAGGAAGAAATACAAACGGCCAACAGGTATATGAAAAAATGCTCAACATCACTAGTCATCAGGGAAATGCAAACTATTATTATTATTATTATTTTTAATTTTATTTTGTCGATATATATTGTGGCTGATTATTGCTCCCCATCACCAAAACCTCCCTCCCTTCTCCCTCCCCCCTCCCCCCAAACAATGTCCTTTCTGTTTGCTTGTCGTATCAACTTCAAGGAATTGTGGTTGTTATATCTTCTTCCCCCCCCCCGGTTTTGTGTGTGTGTGTGTGTGTGTGTGTGTGTGTGTGTGTGTGTGTGTGTGAGTGAATTTATATATTAATTTTTAGCTCCCTCCAATAAGTGAGAACATGTGGTATTTCTCTTTCTGTGCCTGACTTGTTTCACTTAATATAATTCTCTCAAGGTCCATCCATGTTGTTGCAAATGGCAGTATTTTATTCGTTTTTATAGCTGAGTAGTATTCCATTGTGTAGATGTACCACATTTTCCGTATCCACTCATCTGATGATGGACATTTGGGCTGGTTCCAACCCTTGGCTATTGTAAAGAGTGCTGCGATGAACATTGGGAAACACGTATACCTTCGACTTGATGATTTCCATTCCTCTGGGTATATTCCCAACAGTGGGATAGCTGGGTCGTATGGTAGATCTATCTGCAATTGTTTGAGGAACCTCCATACCATTTTCCATAGAGGCTGTACCATTTTGCAGTCCCACCAACAATGTATGAGAGTTCCTTTCTCTCCGTAACCTCGCCAGCATTTATCGTTCATAGTCTTTTGGATTTTAGCCATCCTAACTGGGGTAAGATAGTATCTCAATGTGGTTTTGATTTGCATTTCCCGGATGCTGAGTGATGTTGAGCATTTTTTCATATGTCTGTTGGCCATTTGGATATCTTCCTTAGAGAAATGCCTGCTTAGCTCTTTTGCCCATTTTTTAATGGGGTTGCTTGTTTTCTTCTTGTAAAGTTGTTTGAGTTCCTTATATATTCTGGATATTAATCCTTTGTCAGATGTATATTTTGCAAATATTTTCTCCCACTCTGTTGGTTGTCTTTTAACTCTGTTAACTGTTTCTTTTGTTGCAGCTTTTTTACCCCCTCTTTTAGGCCACCCAGGAGAGCTTCTTGGTATCACTTGAACATCCATAGGCCCTGACCTGTGTTGGGGTCCAAGTGTGGATCCTCATCAAGAAAATACATCTGGGCACACACTCAGGCATTTAGTGCCTTGAAAGGGGCATGACCTTGGAACCATTTCTTAGCCACCTGGCCTATACAGCATTGCTCTCCTGTATTGAAGAGAGTCATTAGGAGCTGCCTGCAGTCTAAACAGGTGGGCCAGTGAGTCTGGATTATGGACTGGACCAGGTAAAACATGGCTTAGGGCTTCTTGGTATAGGAGGGCATATGATATTTCCAATTCAGAAGGTTTCATTGTGAACAGCTGATAGATGAAGGTGGGGTTTCCTCCCTGTAGATACCCATCCTGATCACAGTATAAGGGACCTCGAGTCTCTCTGAGTGACATCTGGAGAGCCATGTCCTATGGTTAGTCAGTTGAAGGCTGGGTCGGGCTTGGACTATATGGGATCAGGGTAGGTGGTGTTGAGGTCTCTGGAGATGTGGGAGCTGAAGTGGTCCCTTCGGTGGGCCAGGAGCAGATGTTGGAGTCATCACTGGAGTGGGAGACAGTGAAGGGGGTCATGGGGGTGGCAGAGCAGTTGGCTCAGTTAAGTAGGGAGGTGGCAGATCCTCTGGATCTGAGGACAGAATAGCTAGCTGGCTTGGGCGCTGCATGGAGTGGTTGCCTCTGGGCATGAGTCTGAAATGGGACTGACAATTCTCTGCCAGGAGGATTTGACTGTGCTTTTCCATGCAGGCCTTTAACCAGGAGGGTGGAGAACAAACTAAGGTTTCCCAAGAATCAAGATAGGGATATTGGTCAGGGTGGCCCTGAGGGTCACTTCCATGCTGTCCAGTAATAATCCTTCTGACTTGATGGATAAAGGAAGGTTTGACCCTCTCAGAGGGCCATCCTACATTGAAAGATGGCCAATCCACCTCACAGAATGCTCTGAGTATATCAGGATATCGTTTGACACCAAAGTCACCAGAAAAGCCTTTCTTAAAATCCCTCAGCATACAGGCAAAGGGAGTTTGTTTGCTAGGTTTCCCTCCCATGTCTTCCGCGCGTGTTCAGTGTCGCAACAGTCATTCAATTCCAATCTCCTCTTCCATCTCTAGCCACTCACCTCATGATGATATTTCAGTGCCTCCTGGCTTTGATGAAATGGTATAAACCCACATCAGGACCTCTCTTGTGAGAGTCCCCCTTAGCCATATGAGGTCACAAGGGAACTGTGGATCGGGACTCCACACTTGCTTCCTATCTAGGATACGTCTGAGCCACACACATTCAGACACTTTCATTCACCACCCATAAATTCTAAAAATACTGACTGGAGAATGTGGTTTCCTCTGTAGAGTGGACTGCTAAGACATCCGCCCTTTGGGAGTTGACTGGGCTCCCCTTCTACTCTCCTGGGAGTAGGAGTCTACTGAGACCCAGGCCCTTACCTTGTCTGCTGGGCAGAGCTTCCCTGGCCTGGTTCCTGTGCCGCTTTGAGTTTCACTGTGCTCAGGATTCGACCTCCATGTTCCACCTGGTGAGGACTTTCCCACTCGTGGAAAACTCTCCATTGGTGCCTGAGTGCAGTCTGTGTAGTTAAGTGTCCTGGGGGCCAAGACTGAGTGACAAGGGAGGCAGTCAAGCCACCCTCTCCACCATCTCGGATGAGCCCCAAAGAAATGTTGCAATGTGTTACTGCTAGCTCACAGGGAGAGGCAAGACACCAGGTTCATGGCAGGAAGCAGAGTTTGTTGATGTGCCAGCACCAGCTCAGTGGACTATTATAACAAAGGCTGACCTCTGAATGAACTGGGGCCGTTTCTTTTACGGCACATTTCTTCTGGGTTTCACATAGGGTAGAGGGTGAGAGTAGAAAATTCCGTTACAGCAGTGCCTGGCAAGGTGGGGGTGTAACAGCAGTGTCTGGCAGGGCAGGGGTGTTACAGCAGTGTCTGACGGGGGTGCAGCTGGGTAAGTATGGTAACAGAGCTGGGCACAGCATGGCAAGTATGAGTGCCTGATGGCCACAGCCAGGTGGGACACAGCTGGGTAACTAGGGGTGCCTCACTACCTCTGGAAAAAATTGGACACTATGTCTGTGCTCCATCAATTAAAATTAAATGTTACCTCCCTGAGTCCTTTAATAACGTTGTTGTGCTTGCATGCATTTCTTTTTTCAAAAACTATTTTACTTTAATAGTAAACTATTTATTTCAGTGACTCCTGGTAACACCATTATCAGATTCAAAGAGGCCAGTGATAGAAAGTACAAATCAAACTTATCCATAGAGAAAGAGGAAGAGTTTTGTTGACTCTCTGGCAAAGGACAAAGGCTGGCTAGAATACAATCATGTGTCAGTGACCATGTCACAGATGTGGCTATATAGTCAATGGTTAACACTGCTGAATTGAGTAAAGAGTGGTAAGTATGTCTTTTTACTGAGGCAAAATGTTTCAGGGAAATAACTAAATGTGTGACTTTTTCAAGAAATTTTGTGAAGATCAAAGTACACATAGGTGCATCTAGTGAGAGAGGTATAACATGGAAAGAATCATAAACACTGCATTTGTCCTAAAATACTAATTATGATTCTTTAGAAAAAGCTAAATTTTGAAAGAGTTTTTCTGTCAAAACAACCAACAACCTAGAGTAAAAATGACTGACATTGTCTGATACCTACTCAAACTTTGTGCCCCAAACTTCTATTGGTAGGAAAGAGGCCGAGAAAGCATTATACTCATCAAGGAAAAAGTTCTCCAATATCCTTTCCACATGTGTTCAAGGAAATTAACTGACCCCGCCAAAAAAGGCCTCAGAGCAGGTGGAGTCAGCAGGACTAGGGAGCTGCTCATAGGGAAAGGAAACACAACCTAATTGCTTAGCATCCCTAGCCCCAGCATAGGGGCCTTCAGGATACCTTCCAAGTGGAATTCTAGAATTTTTATAGTGCAATCACTTTTGTGTACCTTCCTTTCTTTCCCAAATGAGAGTGTTTATAGAACTTTTACTTATCCTGTTTTATCTTTGTTATTTGTATGTAAATGAGAAACCACCTGTTATTTAGTTTGTAGGTTTTCAGCTTAGGCAAACCTACACCTGGACATGAAGTAGAGATTATCATGAGATTCTGGACACAAAGTTGACTGAAGTATCACATAACTCAGTAAAGAATCCCTGCACATACCAAATACAATCCAATAAATAAATATAAACATGTTACATCTTCATAGTATTACATTATCTACTAATTTAATTCTAAAATTTATAGGATTAATATGTTTTTCATACATGACTGTGAAAATGACCATATGCATGGACAATGACAATGGTAAAATCTGCAGTCCTGGTCGGGTTATAATTTAGTAGCATATTTTGTGACAAAATATTTCACATGTATAATAAAAAATAATAAATATTAATATTAATTAACAAATAAATAATATTTCACAAACATGCTGGTAAACTTATTTAATAATTAGGACAATAGCAGGAAGCATCAAAACCTCAGGAAAATAATTAAAACTATTTAATAAATAGATAGTTCTTTATATAAAATTCCAAACCGCATAGTTTTGACATTTTTATCTACCAGAATATTTTATGAGTGTATCAGCCTAGATTCCAGAAGAATATAGATGTTACACTCAAATTTTTCAATTGAAGAGTGCATAATTATATGACAATTTGGTAAAATGTACACAGAGAGATACCACAAAAAGATGGGAAAAGCAACTGCGACAAATTAAAGGATGGGGGCTGTCACCACTCCTGGGCCTGTAGTATCTGGGAAGGAGTGTTCTGGTACCTGAGAAAGTATATGTAGCTGTAAGAAAAATTACCTTGCAGAAGTTTTTCCCTTTTTTTTCTGATGGTCACAAGCAACATATAGTGACTCAAAGGAAGAAAGTCAGAAAGAAATACACTAAGCTCCTTTTTCTGTCTGGCCAAACTCACAGTGGATATCAGGAATTAAAAAAACTCATTGAAGAAGGCTGAAATTGTTCAGCCCTTGAGGCCCAGAGCAAGGTGGAGAAGAGTATTGTGTGGCTTTGACGGGGCAAATGGAAATTGTCCAGCACAATAAGTCTTCCTATCAAAAATAAACTCTTTCTAAAAAATATACTTACCTTGCAAGGGAAGTTGTGCACAATGATCGTTCTACTTAGAACTGTATTTAAAATTAGTCTGTATTCTTATAAATGGCTATGTGTGACTGCATAGCTTTAAAATGTATTAGTAAAATAATGCCATCAAAGTAAATAAAAATAGATTGAATTTTGTTTTATAATCATTTATTTTACTTATGCATTTCAATTTAATTTCAATTTAATTAATTTAATGTACTAATTTAATTTATATTGAAATGTATAACTTAATATTATCTAGAATAACCCATCACTGTTATAAAGCAAGATGCAGAATGCAAATGGTGTGTGGCAGTTTTCAGAATGGGAAATATATATTCTCAAAACCCACACAAAAGTAGAAAACAGTGTAAAGGATCCTTATATACTTGCAAACTTCTACAGTGATCAAAATAAAGCCAATCCTGTTTTACCTCCATGCCTCTTCCTCCACTTTACCATTTCCAGGTTACTTTAATTAAATCCAGACAGTTTATCCATAAGTAATTTTTATACATCAGTAAGGATAAGAATAGTGGCAAGTGGACAAGGTGAGCAGGAAGTGATACTGACTCTGGATGCCCTGGTAAAACCCATGGGATCCAGAGAGGGGAGATGAATTCTACAACAATTCAGGCACGTGCCACTATAAAGTTTTTTTGTTTTGTTTTATTTTCTTTTGATCTGGAAAAACCAAGAACATCCCCTAAAAGGGAAAGGATAAGTTATTCTATCTTTTACTCCCTACCACTAAGAAATCACAGTACCTAAGTAGCCTTTGTGGATTTATAAATACTAACCTAGCCCATCAGTCAGGTAGCAAAGAAAGCTGCCAGGTTGGAGAAGCAGAGGACAGCGAGTTCAGCGAGTGGAACAAGCAGCCATTTCCTCATGATGTGAGAGATCTTGTGGTACCATCATACTGCAGGTATCTGGGTTGATAAACAGACCATGTGGTGACTTTCACAAGCCCCAGTAGATCTGGGATAAACTCATGCCATCTGCAGCAGATATATTGAAAAAGCTGTTCCTCACATGCTCCTCAGCTCTGACAGAGACTAAGTATCCAACCATGGAACAGCACAGGACCACGACACCAAGAAGCTTTTCAGGAGCAGGGTACTCTCAGACACACCAAGTCAAAAATCCTGGGCCCAACTGGTATCTATCTTATAATGCAAGTAGCACCTCAAAAGTGGGGCCTGACAAGATGTCCCTGACAACAAGCATGTCTATATGTTGTCCACCACGCTGGCTTGATTCCTCTCCTCAGATTATACCAATGATCTCATGGAAGGTTTCCTACAACCAGCAGGTTGAGAAAAATGCTCAAGCCCACCTCCCCGTACACGAGTATTGATGTGAGCTCATGGTAGTGACACAAGACACAAATAAACTGCTGGTGCCCGAGAAAAAGAAAATTAGAACTTACTGCTGATAGCTAGCTCCTGGAAACCAGCAAACTTGCTGTGGGGTTCCCAGATAAACACAATTTCACAGAATATTAGCAATCATCAGTCCAGGTGTCTCTATGACCATGACAAAAAGAGACAAAAACGAGAGCATTGTTCATTTATATATAAGCATATATATATATATATATTTTTTTTTTTAAACCTTGAATGTTAAGTTTGTATTGGGTCAGTTTTAGGTAAACTGTAACATGGAAAACTGCTTAGAAAGAGCTAAAATTTTTTCACTTCACTGTATACATAATCTTTGCTATAAATTCTTGGCTGGATGAAGTGAATTGCTTTGGCCAATGCAACATTGCGACCATAATACAGAGTTTAGAAACACACTTGCACTTTTAGACTTGTCTTCTTGCTACTCTGAACTCTGAGACTACCACAAGAACAAGCCCTGGAGGTCAGTTCAATGATGAGAGATATGTTACCTGGTCAACAACACCGCCCCAGCAGAAGGAATTTATTTCTAGACATGTGATTGAGTATTCAAAATTACCCAGAATCTAGCCACTCCATCATCTAACTGCAAATACCTGAACAAGTTCAACTTGATTATCCTGGAAGAACCACCTGGCCCAAACACACAACTGTGAACTAAATAAATAGTTGTTGTTTCAAACTATGGAGTTTTCAGTGGTTCTGCTATGCAACGAAAGCTAACTGACACGTTTCTTAATGTATTTCCACACTTATGTAATTTTATTCCAATTTTTGTAAGTACTTGCGCATGTCTGTTTTGACTTTGATTCACAAAATTTAGATCATATAATATGCATTTCCATATGTTGCTTTGGTCAGACCTGCTATACATGCTAGTATTAGTCAGATTTATTATTTATAAAAATTATATATTTCCCACTTTCTGAATGTGTCCTAAGACCTCTTAAATGGATGCATAGCATTTCTTTTATCAGAAAATAATTTGGAGAAAAAAATGTAAATGAAAATGGGATAATTTATAGTTGTTTTAATGCATAATGGGCACACAATTTCAGAATAATTTCTAAATAATTTTGGTCTTCGAAATGATAATTATCTACGGCTTATCTAATATTATAGAATCTTTAACATCTAAGTTGCACAACATACCATTGTCAAGTGAACGTATTTACATATTTTTAACCCATTGATTCAACAAATATTTCTTGAATATCTGTTATCAGCAAAGCATTCTTTTGTATGATATAAAAGTAAACAAACAAACAAAAGAAAGAGTTTCCTAACTAAACTAATCTAATTTTCTCAGGGAAGAATCAGATAATTTTAAAAAGATAAAATAAATTGAGAGAATAATTGTGAAATGATAGAATATTTCTGTGATTATGCCAAAACTTCGAGTTGAAAATGGAAGACAGTAATGGTGTCATGGCGGGCCAGAATTCACATCTGCCTAAGAGTGTTTGAAGTGCCAAAATACATATATTATAACTTGAAAAAAGAAGTTTTTAAGTAGTTTCCAACATTTTAATAATGAAATAGTTTTTAAAAAATTGCTTAGAAACTCGGTATATAAAAGAAAAAAGGCAAAAATGTTCTGGTAAAGAAAATGTTTTCAAGTCTAGTGTCTTGAACAATCAGAATGTAATTTGCCATTCCATGGGATCCTAGGAGGGAATGTTTCACTTTTATTATGATGGAGTTTAACTATTTCATCATATTAGCTTATTTTGAGTTCTACCATGTTTATAGTACAATTCTTCCCATCTAAGCAGTATTTACCTTAATACATGAGTTTGAGGAATTTCTATACATGTTATAATGCTTTATTGGCAATAATTTCAAATTGTCTTTAATAAGGACATATGTCTAAATTAATCACTTACTGTCTTGGATTGAATATCCCCCCAAAACATAATCCCCACTGTAACTGTTGAGGGTGGGAAATCCTATTATGGTAGTTGAAAGGTGGGGCCTTGAAGAGGTAATTAGATTGTGAGAACCCTGCCATAGTGAATGGTTTAATGGTAGACATGGATATGGTTCTGAGGTCTTTAAAGGAAGAGCACATGAGAAGTCCCTCTCTCTGCTCTGCCATTTTGCCATATGAGACCCCTGCATCACTGTCACCAAAGGCCTTCACCAGATATAGTCCCTGGACTTTGGACTTTCCAGCCTCTGAAACTGTAAGTAATAAGTTTTGTTTCTTTATAAATTACCCAGTTCCAAGTATTTTGTTATAAGCAACAGAAATGGACTAATACACCCACTGTTCATGCATTCCATTCTAAGACCCATTGATCATTTACTGCTCGCACAAGATGTGACTGGAAGTCTTGGCCAAGATTTTGTGGCAATAGAATTCTTGCTGAGGCAAAAGGTATAGGCTTATTAATATTCCACATTATCTTTTCCCACAGTGAGACTGTGACTGATATAACAAAGTGAAACAGAGTATTTGAGAAAACAGAAGTTTCCTGATAATTCAAGAATGAAAATGAAAAAGGGAACATTAAGTGTATTTTCCATTTACATAACAAGCACATGGCATCAAGCATTAATATGCTTGCCAGGTATGTTATTTTGCCACAGTATTTTTGTTTTTCTAAACACTGTGGTTGTACATTGTTGATAGCTTAGATATGTTTTCCAATTATACTGTCATATCATTAGGGAGGGGATTTGGCAGGTGTTATTGTTATAAGGTTAATTATTGTTCTGTATGCCGAATAGATTCCCAATGTTTCTCTTCCACTGAAAAGAATGTGCAATTTAGAAACAAAGTGTATTCATGAAACTTTCCTTTTTAGTGTGTAACATTATTGAAGAGAGTTAGAAAGAGAACATTACAGAAAACACAAATAAGAGATATGAAGGGCAGAGTTGAAAAAGGGTGCCTTCCAATGTTCACTTTCAGACCTCAGTGGAGGGTATGTGGCTATGGCCTAGTGGTTGCTGGAGAAGTATTCTGATGCGCTGCAGGCTACAGCACTCTTTACAATAGCCAAGGGTTGGAACCAGCCCAAATGTCCATCGTCGGATGAGTGGATACAGAAAATGTGGTACATCTACACAATGGAATACTACTCAGCTATAAAAAACGAATGAAATACTGCCATTTGCAACAACATGGATGGACCTTGAGAGAATTATATTAAGTGAAAAAAGTCAGGCACAGAAAGAGAAATACCACATGTTCTCACTTATTGGTGGGAGCTAAAAATTAATATATAAATTCACACACACAAAAAAAAAAAACCAGGGTGGGGGGTAAGAAGATATAACAACCACAATTACTTGAAGTTGATACAACAAGTAAACAGAAAGGACATTGTTGGTGGGGAGGGAGGAGAGGGAGGAGGGAGGGAGGATTTGGTAAGGGGCAACAATAATCAACCACAATGTATATCGACAAAATAAAAGTTAAAAATAAATAAATAAAAATAAATAAATAAATAAACAAAAAAAAAAAAGAAGGCAAGAAACTGCCTGCAGGGGTAACAGCAAAACTCACTGGGAATCTTCCTTGTGGAGTTTCTGGTGAAACTCACTTAGGGAGCCAAAAAAAGTTACCTGACGCCACTCTTTTGCTACTCATTACCAAAGTCACCACTTGCTAGAAGCCACACCTATTGCAGCAAGGGAGACTTAAGTCAGACAAAGAAGCACCTGTCTCTTAAAGAAACTTTCAGAAACCACTACTGACAAGATCAGACATGGTCTCAGTCAACACAGTAAAAATGTTTACAAGAACCATCTTGATTATCACAAACCTGCCCAAAGAAGGGTGAAACAGCTGAGAGGTTATGCTGAAGAAACAGAAATGATGAGAAGAAAATTAACATACATTTCTGCCACTTCTCTGAGCACTAACTACAAGACTCAGAAACCACACATCGAGCACTCCATTGGGTCACAGAAAAAATAAAGAAGCAAATTAGAAAATATCTCAAAGCAAACAAAAAAGAAAGCACAATATACCAATATTTACGGGATACAACAAAAGGGGTACTAAGAAGGAAGTTCATAGGGATAAGCACCTACATAAAAACGACAAGAAAAATATTAAATAAGCAGCCTGACTTTAAGCATTAAGAAACTAGAACAAGAATAAACCTGGATCAAAGTTATCAGGAAGAAGAAAATAATAAACATTAGAGCAGAAATAAGATAAATAGATAGTAGAAAACACAATAGAAAAAATCAACAAAACTGAGTTGTTTTTTTAAAAAAATATAAGCAAAATTGACAAACCCTTAGCTAGACTAAATAAGAAAAAAGAGAAAAGCTCAAATTAATAATCAGAGATGAAAGAAGAGATACTGTAACTCATGCCACATAAATTAAAAAAGAAAAGGATTATAAAGGACAATTATAAATGTGGACATGTCACCAAAATTAACAACTTAAAAAGAATGGATAAATTCCTAGAAACACATAATCTAACAAGACTGAATAAAAAGCAAAACCTAAACAAAAAAAATAACAAATAAGAGTACTGAATAAGTAAACAGAAACCTCCCAACAAAGAAAAACCTAGAACAGATGCTTTAATGTGTGAATTCTACCAACAGTAAAAGACAATTCTTCTTAAGCATTTCCAAAAAGTTGAAGAAAAAAGAACACTTCAGAATTCATTTTATTAGGAAAGTGTCAACCTAATTAGCAAAGCCAGAAAAAGACACAGCAAGACATGAAAAACACAGAATAATATCCCTAATAATATTGATGGGAAAATCCTCAGCAAGATATTAGCAAACCAAATCCTATAGCACGTTAAAAAGATCATAGAACATGGCTGTCTCTCTGCTCCACCATTCTGTCACGTGACACCTGTACATCACTGCCACACCAACAAGGCCTTCACCAGATGTGCTCCCTGGACTTTGGACTTCCCAGCCTCTAAAACTATTTTAAAGTTCCTCTGAGAAGCATTAAATTTGAATGCCTATCATGAGTTATTATTTAACCACTAGAGGATTAATTGTTGGAGAGTAGAAAGCTGGATTCCAGGACCTTGAGATGGCAGAGAAGCATCTGACAGGAAAGATTCAGGATGTGTATTCGGATGACTTGGACCAAACTTTTGGCTGCCCTACTTTCCTTGAGCCTTGTTTTCCTAATCTTTGAAGGCAGGTTGATTATGATGTCTGCCTTTGCCTATGTTGTAAGAATGTTGTATAAAATCATATCTAATTAATACATGCTACCTTGTTCTTTAATGCTTTTGAATGTGCCAATGAGTCAGGCAAGTGAATAAAAATAGAGTGAAAAAGAATGTTAATTTTTGATGATTTTACCCAAGACTGGTCTGCAATGCTTATTTGGAGACTCGGAAGTACAAGAGAAATTTAAACTATAGTTTCTGTAGGAAGCTTACACCTAGAGTGTGCCACCTTTAATTTATGCATCTGTTCATCCATCTAACCAACCATCCAGCAAACAATTATCTATCACCTGTCCCATGCCTGGTGTGGAAGTAGCAGAAACTTATGAAAACCCACTATCCTTTCACCCCCCAGGCTAATTTTGGGAGTCCCAGAGTTACGAATTATATGAGAAATCTTTAAAAGGTTAATGGAAAATGCATTTTATGTAAAAAACCATGCATGGATTTCAAAAAATTTTGCACCAAAATAAACACATTCTAACTTGTAAGAACGTATCTGAGCAGGATCTAGTTTGAGACACCAAGAAGGATAAGACATCCATTTGAAAAGAGCCCTTATCAGAGCAACATGAATTCTGCTAAAATTGAAACAAGAACAAACATCAAATTTATGGCGAAGCTTGTGTGGAAGAATGCTCAGATCATTGATGCTTTATTAAAAGTTTGTGGGGACAATAGCTCCCCACCCCCATAAAATCAGCATTATACAAATGGATAACTCTTTTGTAGGAGGGATGAGATGATGTTGAAGATGAAGTCTGCAGTGGCAGACCATCCACATTAATTTGCAGGGAAAAATTAATCTTGTTCATGCCCTGATAGAAGAGGACCTCTAGATAACAGCAGAAACAATAGCCAGCATCACAGACATCTCAACTGGTTCAGCTCACACAATTATAACTGAAAAATTATAGTTGAGCAAACATTCTGCTCAATGGGTATCAAAACTGTTGCCTAGCTCAGATACAGACAAGAGCAAAGCTTTCAATGGAAATTTTAAATAAGTGTGATCAAGATCCTGAAGCATTTAATTGAAGAATTATAACAGGAGATGAAACATGGTTTTACCAGACAAAGCTCAACTAAAGCCATGACTTCTAAGAGGTGGAAATTGTCCAGTCAAAGCAAAAGTAGATCAGTCAAGAGTAAAGGTCATGACAATGGCTTTTTTGGATGCTCAAGGCATTTTTCTTGTTGACTTTGTGGAAGGCCAAAGAACAATATGGCTGCTAATTATGAGAGTGTTTTGGAAAAGGTGGACAAGGTTTTAGCAGAAAAAAACAGAGAGTTCTGTTTCACCACAGCTATCCTCCTGCTCATTTCTCTCATCAAACAAGGGAAATTTTGTGAGCATTTCAATGGGAAATCATTAGGTATTCACCTTACATTCCTGATATGGCTCCTTCTAACTTCTTTTTGTTTCTTAATCCTAAAAAGTATTGAAAAGACACCCATTTTTTTTCAGTTACTAATGTAAAAAAGACTGCATTAACATGATTAAAGTCCCAGGGTCTTCAGTTCTTTGCGGAAGGACTAAATGGCTGGTATTGTCACTCATAAAAGTGTCTTGACCTTGATGGAACTAATGGTGAGATTCACAGTTCACATATATATATATATTTTCATTCTTTAATTCCATTTTTCCATGAACTTTTTGAAGTCCTCTCAAATTATTCTCATGAACTGAGTTTTCTTCCATTTAACATTTTCAGGCTACTGTTTCCCAAAATGTACAGGCCCATCATTGAAAATATCTTTCTCATCAAAAAGCCAAACGTTTCCTCAAGCCATAAGAGATATAATTCTTATGAAAGAACCTAGAAAATTATCTGATAAATTATAAATTCTTAACACACATTCAGGCATATGTGCATGCATGTATTATTTACTTCTTTGGCAGGAGGGGCATGGAAAACAGCATGAATATATGACATGTGGAGGGACGTATGGAGTAGGCATCCAGATCATTGGGAAAGAGTTAAAAATAAGCAATTGGTACTTTTTATTTCAATGCATCTTAGATGTCTTCACAAAGGTTACAGTAAAATTGTTTTTTTTTAATTATTTTGATTACAGAAAACATCAAAAAGATGCTACACACTGGTCTTACATGCCTGTTTGAAAACCCAATGTGTAAACATAATGTGTCAGTTTTATGCAGTTTGAAGAACACTATTTTAGGGTTTTCTTCTTTCACTTTGCATGACCTTTATCTAGTCTCAAAAATTTAATAAAGAAATATAATTAATGCAATGTTTTTTGTCTGTCTTTCGCATAGTCAGAAATATTAGGAAGAGAACTATAGTAGGAATCAGAAAATTTCTGTGAACTTAAGCAAATCACATAACTGTTTCAAATATCTGTAAAAATGGCAATAAGCATAACTTGCCTACTTACCCCAGGAGATTGCTGTGAAGATCAAATAACATCATGCATGAGAAAAAAAAAAAAAAAAAAAGATCATAGAACATGACCAATTGAAAATTATCCCTGGTATGCAAAAATGGCTCAACATAAGAAAGCCCATCAGTATAATACACCACATAAACAGAATGAAGGACAAAAATTACATGATCATCTCAATAGATGCAGAAAAAGCACTTGAATTTACCTCAGCACGATAAAGGTCATATATAAAAATCAAACAGATAACATCACACTCAATGAAAAACTGAAAGGTTTTCTTTTCATATCTAAAGAAAGCAAGGATGTGGCCACTTCTATTTAACATAGTACTGGAAGTGCTAGGCAGAGCAATTAGGCAGGAAAAAGAAACAAATGACATCCAAATCAGAATCCAAAAAGTTAAGTTATCTCTGTTTCCAGATGACATGACCTTATAGGTAGCAAACCCTAAAGACTCCAAAAAAACTTCTAGAATTTATAAACAAATTCAGTAATGTTGCAGGAAACAAAATCAACAAGTAGAAATCAGCTGTGTTTCTAGACGTCAACGAATTATTCAAAATGGAAATACAGAAAGGAATCCTATTTATAGTAGCACCAAAAGAGAATAAAATACTTAAACTTAACCAAGGAGGTAAAAGTCTTGCACACACAAAAATATAAACCACTGATGAAAGAAATTAAGGTGAACACAAATTTTTTTAAAGTTTTTATGAATTGGAGGAATTAAATTGTTAACATTTTCATACTAACTGATCTACAGAAACAACCAAATTCCTATCAAAATCCCAATGCATTTCTCACTGAAACAGAAAAAAAATACACAAAAATTAAGTTGGAACACTAAAGGCTTGAAGTAGGCAAATCAATTCTGAGAAAAAAGAACAAAACTAGAGTAATCATACTTTCTGATTTCAAAATACATTATAAAGCTCCAGCAATTTAACGGTATGGCACTGGCATAAAAATAAATATATAAGGCAATGGAATAGAATAGAAAGCCCAGAGATAAACCCATACACAGGCAGTTAACTGCTTTTCAGTAAGGGTGCCAAGAATACACAAGGGAAGAAAAATAGTCTCTCCAACAAGGTATTTTCTAATTTCCCTGTGATTTCTTCTTTGACCTATTTGTTTTCTTTAAAGAGTATGTTGTTTAATTTCCATGTATTTGTGGATTTTCAAGGTTTTCTTCTGTTATTAATTTCTAGTTTTATTACATTCTGATTAGAAAACACATTTTTTAAGATTTCAATTTTTTTGAATTTATTAAGACTTTTTGTGGCCTAGCACAGTGTTTATCCTGGAGAATGCTCCATTTGAACTTCAGAAAAATGTGCATTATGCTTGATTCTGGGTTTGTTGTGCTGTATATGTCTGTTAGGTACAACTGAACTAATAAGTTTGGTATTTTTAAGATAAATAAGCAATCATTGTGTCCAATTCCTCTAAAATTCAATATGTTAGGCAAATATTTATGTCTCCCTATTGATATGTGTGTATGTGTGTGTTCTATCTTAAGCAAATAGACATAGATCTCATTTTTTGCAACTTAAATATTTTACATATCATATATACAACATGTCAATAATTTTGAAAATGAAAAAAAACACAATGAAATACAAGATTTACCTACTATATCCATGAGAAAAAAATGTATCAGCACAAGCATTGGTAATACATTTCTGATTCCAGGATGTTTCAAAATACTACAGTTATGTTATTTCCATGTTTACACGCTAAACAGCACCCCTATAAATCCACCCCATCAACTTGGCTTACTCCAAAGCACATTTATATGTTCAGTGGATAGCCAACACAAAAAATGTATGCTGGTCACAAACACTAATTACATCTTTAAAAGGTGAAGACTTCCCTTTTACCTTTTGTCAATCACACATTATCAAGAGCGAAAGCCCTAAAATCTGTTTACTCATGTTTAGCCATTAAAAAGTGAATACCCTATCACCTTCTTCATGTAGCCCTTTCCAGGTTAGAAACACAATATTCTTCCCACTGTCTGCACAAAGGTAGTGGGACTATAGGCTGAAAAGATAGAGGCTGTTTTTTTATTCTCACCTCCTCTCAGGTTAACAAGTAAAATCCAAACTGACCAAAACAGTCTAAATGTTGCTCCCCATTTCATCTTTAAGAATCAGATAAAACAGGACAGAGGGCAGAGGTTATGAAAATGTCTGGAACTGAGAAAATAAATTCCATGATAGATACCCATTCTTTTCTTACTGTGCGGTTTTATGAAGTGAAAACTTTGTGATCCATTTTTGCAAAAGAGTAAGTTGCATAAACAAGCACAAAGGCAACACAGGGCAATGTTCAGAGCAACATGCTCAATATGAGAAAACATGTCTACTTGGATGGAATAAATAGCTTTTTCAGGGCCATCTGCATGTCTGTGTTTCTCAGACAGTAGACAACGGGGTTCAGGCTGGGTGTGAGGATGGAGTAAAACACAGACACTAACCGTCCTTGAGCGGGAGAGTAGCGGGAAGTGGGTGTCAGATAAACAAAACTCCCAGTGACATAAAACAGAATGACAATGGCAAGGTGAGAGGAGCAGGTGGAGAAGGCCTTCTGACGGCCACCAGCAGAGTGGATCTGAGTGATGGTGAAGATGATGAAAACATAGGAGATTATGGTGAGGGCAAAGGCACCCAGAATGATGCATCCACCCACTGCAAATCCGACTTCCTCATTGGTGTGGGAGTCAATGCAGGAGAGTCTCATGATGGGAGAGCTGTCACAGAAGAAGTGGTCAATGATATTGGGTCCACAGAATGGGAGAGAGAAGGTGTTGGCTGTGTGGAAGATGGCGTAGACAGCACCACTCGACCAGGCCATGAGGACAAGCTCTGCACACAGCTTTCTGCTCATGATGACGCCGTAGAGGAGAGGCTTGTGGATGGCTAAATAGCGGTCATATGCCATGGATGTGAGCAAGAAGCACTCAGAAGCACACATCATTACAAATAAAAAGAGCTGAGCCACACATTCCCGAAAGGAAATGACTTCCGAGTCCATAAGTGAATTGATCAGTGCCTTGGGGACAGTGACTGAGGTGTAGCACATGTCCAAGAATGACAGATTCTTCAGGAAGAAGTACATGGGAGTGTGGAGGTGGCTGTCATTGGTCACAGCTGTGATGATGGACATGTTCCCCAGGAGGGCAAAGAGGTAGATGAAAAGGAAAAACATGGCACTAATGAGCCTCATTTCAGGTGTGTCTGAGAAGCCCCTGAGAATAAATTCAGTCACAGTGGTCTTACTGTCATTTCCTTTCCAAATCATAGAGAGAGAGAGTCAAAGAATATTCGAAATGGTTGGGGTCTTAGTGATAATTAGTGCAAAGGACACAATCACAAAGTGGTCCCTAGAGGTGGTTGAAAATAAATCTGGTCCCAACCATGATTCATGATCCCCATTTGCTTTGCTTTTCTGTTTTCTCTTGCTGCTTCTCTATTAAGTCTGAGAGACAACAAATTCTGAATAAATGAGAGAGAATAAACATGTATTTTTTAAGTAACTGGTTATGTACACATAATAAATAAAAAGCTTTGGAATAATATACATTACTTAATGCAAAAGATAAATGGCCTCACTCATTCAGTAATTATTCACTCACGTACTTTATATTCACTGCATTGGGTAGATGTTGTTTGGGGTGGGGCAGGGAAATGGGTATAATTCAAATGCTCACAGAAGTTGAACAGATAATGTGAATGTCTGAGCAGGTCAGGAGAAGGTAGTGATGGGATGGGTTGAATTAAATGTTGCTTTTATGAGATTTCAGGCATTGTGAGGGCAAATCTTTACATTTTTCAGTAAAAATAAATGTTCTGATTTTAGCATAGCATTTCCCAGTCCACCAAAGAAAACCACTGAAGGCTGGATCTGATTCAGGGGCCTCTGTTACATGCATGAATATATTCAGCCACTGATTCTTCTCTCATAGTAGAAATCTTCCACGTAGGACAAAGTTCTGAAATATTAGGCACAGGGCTGATCCTGCTTCAGGACCTACCAGTGCTGTGACACCTGATGGGCTGGCTGTTCATCCCTCTAATTCCATCTGGACAGCATCATCAGGACCTTCACAGGACTTGCCATTTTTAAGTAAGAATGAGAAACTGAGTGTGGAACAAAGGACTCTGACTTGAGGAAGAGAGAGTTGGCTGACCTACATCATTTGAATAAAAGAAGGCATTTACTCAGAAATCAAAAATAAACTCAAAGACTTGTATTCAACTAACCACAGTGCTGTAAAAACATTCTGGGGGGCCGAGCCCGTGGCGCACTTGGGAGAGTGCGGCGCTGGGAGCGTGGCGACGCGGGTTCGGATCCTATATGGGAACGGCCGGTGCACTCACTGGCTGAGTGCCGGTCACAAAAAAGACAAAAAAAAAAAAAAAAAAAAAAAAAACCATTCTGGGAACCATTCAAATTTGATTTTTAAAACATCAATTTAAATTTTCTTTTGAGTCTGTCACCTCCACTACTTTCATTGTTTGTGTCATACCTTATGTTTATTACGAATAAATAGATTTTACAAAAACATTCATCATTCTTAATAAAAGATTTGAACTATCATCTAACATTCTCTGTCAATCTTTATTTATAAAGTAATAGTGGTCATTTCTGGGAATGGGATAATAATGACGCTTTTATTAAAAAGCAGAATGAAAATGCATTGGCTTTGTAATCACATTTCTTAAAAAAATTAAATATGGTAAAAACTACTTTAAAAACTAATTGGAAAGTTCTACTGTTCTAACCTCTTTAGGAAGCTATGAAGATATAAAGTATGAAAAGTATGGGTTTTGGAGAATATATATGTATTAGTTTGCTAGGGCTGCCATAACAAAGTACCACAGATTGGGTGGCTTACACAACAGAAATTAATTTTCTCACTGTTCTGGAGTCTAAAGTCCAAGAACAGGATGTAGGCAGGGTTGGTTCCTTCTGAGGGCTATGAGGGGAGGATATATTCCAGGCCTCCCTCCTTGGTTTATAGATGGCCATCCTTTCCCTGTGTGTTCACATGACTTTGCAGTGTGTCTGTTGTCTGTGTTCACATTTTCTCTTTTTACAAGGACACCAGTTGCACTGAATTAGGGCCCACAACAATGACTTAATTTTACTTTAAGTATCTCTTTAAAGACCCTACCTCTAAATACAGTCACATCTGAGGTATTAAGGGTTAGAACTTCAATATATGAATTTTGGAGGGGGCACAATTCAACCCACAACAGCGAGTAAGGACCAAAGCAGATTACTGTTTTTGATCTTTGGAGAAGAAAGAATGAGATTCCCAAGGACTGACTACCCATCTAAAAAGGCAGGAACTGGAGAAAGGATTCCTTGATCTGCCTGGGAAAGAGAGTCTGGACGGAGTGTCTCACTCTGGTTTACTTTTATCTGCCCTCAAGCACCAACTGAGTGTGGCTGTAATAATTAAAAGTGTGAACATGATTCCCTGATTTACTCCAATATCCACTCAAAGGAAATATTTAAAACCGTATGCTTTGAGAGTCATAGGACTGTGGCTTCAGAGTGGCCCATGTTAAAACTCAGCTTAGAATTTTGACAAGTTACTTAACATCTAAGCATAGTTTTTCATCTCTTAAATTTAAAAAAAAATAGTTATACTATGTCTTAGGCTTGTCTTGAGAGTTAATAAAACTGTGCATCTAGCTCACTGTTTCCTCATCTACCTAATGAAACAGTTTGGGCACAATGGCATCAGAGTCCCCTTCTGACATAATAGCCTCAGACTGCAAGTGAGAATCAAACAGAATGTCCAAGAATAGCCATAGAAAGCTTGCCTTTCGTACTTCCGGCTGCCCACACTGTGCTCCCTGCTAAAGCCAACACTTGGCTCTGAAATGGCCAAGGACAAACCAGTGTCTTCACCCAGCATGCTACTCCTTCCCACCATTGTTGCCTCAGCAGACACCCACCACCACCCACACCTCAATACAATTAAGGTGTTATCTATGCAATGTATGGCTGGATTAAAAACTAAATCTTCTCTTATCAGTGAAAAATATTTACCTCTACTTCCGTCATTTTAGACATTAATGTATGGGTGCAAATTATAGCTCAAGAAATCCATGAAGCCTTTTCTGACAAACAGGATACCTTGTTCATTAAGTGAATCCCTGTGTTTGCATAACACTAAAAGGGCATTTTCATAATATCAGATTTGTAGATAGCACACTTGTTACTTGTCTCAGATATTCACTTAGAATCAGACTTGTGCAGTCAAGCTTTAAATTGATTATTACTATCATGCAGACCAAGAATATCGAATGTAGAATTGTGCCTTCTATGTTCTGATCTTTGTGCTTTTTGAATCCAAAAAATAAGCCATTTAACTTTGTAAACCATGTTAAGAATCAATCAGTTGAGTCCAACGCAAAATGATAGTCAGCAGTTGTTCTATACTTACAGTAGTCAGATTTTAGACCAGCCTCTTGAATCTTCTCACCCTCAATTTCTTCATGTATCAGGCATAAATAAGTATTTTGCCTGTTGCAGTTGTTTCTTTATGAGCAGATCAAATGAATAATGTAAATAAAATAATAAATACCTTTATAATATTATTGTTTCTCTTTAATGACTACACAAAAGCAGGTAAGACTGAATATAGAAAAGATAAAACAACATAGATCCACACATTACTACCATAAAAGGCAATTTCTAATTATGCATATAAGAATATTATATCTTTATTGACTCGTTATTGCACACCTACTTATTGTGTACCTGCTATTCTACAGGAACTATGTTTAGGTACTTTATATGGTCATCCTCACTGCCAATCCATCTCTTCCAGTTTATTATTTATACCACCTGTTTTTTGTATTGTATCTTGTTATTCACTGTAAACAGATTATTATCCCTGAGGCCAAATATACTTTGACAAATAGCAAGAGCATGGTGTCTTCTTTTAGGTTTTTATTTTATATAGCTATATATATATATGTATATACATATATACATATATATGTATGCATTTAGTGTTTAACACAATGAGGAATCATCATTGGAGGTACAAAAGTAAATGCGTTATGATTTCTGTCTCTCAAGTGTTCATAATGGATTTCAAGGGTGTACAAATTTAGTATATAAAAATATACCCAATTATTGACACTTAATAAAAACATTATATGAGGGAACATTGAAAAGTTTATGAAAAAAAGTTTATAGAAAGATTTTTATTATCTTTTAATTCTGATTTTACACAAACATTTTGGCATACCCTTGTGCACATGGTAAGATATATATGTTTAGACATATGTATATATACACTCAGTTATTATATGTATACTTTTGAAATATATTGTGAACTCTTGTAAGCCAAGAATATCACAAGCCCCCCCCACACACCTCTCTATTTACCTATCATCTAACAGATGTTATCATGGGATATTGGTCCTGTGAAAAATCAGAGAAGAGTGTAAACATTTTAAGCTGAAAAATTTATGAAGCAAAATTATAAGTTTCCATATAAAGAATGGAAATGATTTTCAATGAATGAAATGTTACAGATTCCATCTGAAGGAAACATGCAGGGTTATGGAGACAGGAGTATAAATAACATAAGCAAAATTAGCATTTGTAGACTCTATGGAAGGAATATAAACATTAATGTTAATTTCATCACAGAAATTTACTTCAATTTTCCCAGTTTTTGTTAATGACTAAGTTAACTTGACTTCTAATGTGTGGCCTACCAGTCATAAGCACCAACTATCTGTAGGTTTTGTCTTGTTTCAAACTCTACTTTGTGTTACCTGCTCTCTATATTTTTTCATATAACTTTTAATTTAGCCTGTTTGGTTGTATTTTTATATATCTTATAAAAGCACCATTGTTACCTTCTCTTCAAATGAGTAAATAAAACAGTCAGCCATAATTTTACTTCATGTAAAAAAAATATCCTAAACTTATCTACAGGGTTAATTATTTGTGTTGCATTATCTCTCTCTCTCTCTCTCTCTCTCTCTCTCTCTCGATATATATATATATATATATAAAACCTCTTTCACACACGCACACACACACACACACACACACACACACACACACACACACACACACACACACACACACCCCAAGAGCAGTAAAATCAATTTGGTTAAAGAAAATTCATAAAGTCATTTTGAAAAATATCAGTAAAAGTGAATGTTTGAGTAAGAAATACTATTATATAAATAGCAGTTAAATGGATTCTAGGTGCTTTGTAACATATTACCTCATGTGTTCATCACAACATCTTGCAAATAAAAATGAATGTTATTAACTTGATGCATAAATTCAAAGTATTTGCTCCACAGAATATCAGCAATATCTCTAGTGTTGATCATCCAAGTCTTAAAGACACCAATTAAGACTTAATAATAAATAAATAAATATGTACTACTTGGATGGCTTATTCTAATTATTGCACTGACTTATCATGTAGCTATAGCCAGAAAAGTAGAATAATGAGAATAAAATTATCAGGAATGAGACAAAAAGAACAGAAATCCATACCAACATGGAGTAAAGATAGTGATATGAGTCAGATCAAGGACATTTCCAGGGATGACAGTTAATAATGAATGAAGTCTAAGGCATGAGCCAGAGATAGAAGCAAAGATTTGTGGATGGAATCAGGAAGAATTAAGTCCTGGGCCGGCCCCGTGGCGCACTCGGGAGAGTGCGGCGCTTGGGAGCCCAGCGTGGCTCCCGCCGTGGGTTCGGCTCCTATATAGGAATGGCTGGTGCGGGTGCGGACGACACCAAGCCGAGGGTTGTGATCCCCTTACCAGTCACAAAAAGACAAAAAAAAAAAGAAAAAGAATTAAGTCCTGAGAGCGTCTCACTCAGTGAAGCTGGTAGACCATTGCCTGGGATGAATGCACAAGGACTCTTCCCAATCAGCTGTTGGGTGCTGTAGGAAGTTCTCTGAGATTTTTCTTTCACATGTAACAGTAATGTGAATGATTAAACTGCCCATTATCCATCCATTCCAGTAGCGTTTACAGTTTAAACTCTGCTCTTAAAATCAGTTGAGGACAAAAATTCTGAAGTCCCAGATGGCAGAATACAGATTATTCCCTAGACTTCAGACCAGCCAAAGTGGCTAGGTTAGCTCTCCCTGGGGCTAAACCACTGACAAAATTTCTAACAACTCCTCAAATTAGGTGACTCAAAATGTCCAGAGGTTGGTCATCAGACCAGCCAAAGTGGCTAGGTTAGCTCTCCCTGGGGCTAAATCACTGACAAAATTTCTAACAACTCCTCAAATTAGGTGACTCAAAATGTCCAGAGGTTGGTCATTCAGCCTGACTGTACATAAAATTCCATTTTAAATGCCCATTTGTGTTCAGAAAAGGAATCAAACCTGTTAACATAAAAGTTAAAATCAGTCTTCATACATGATTGTTTAACTATTTGGACTTATTTGACTAGCTGAATGTATTTCAAAAGGACACATTTAAATTCCCATGTTTTGTCTGATCACTGCTTTTCTAAGTGAAAAATTGATGTAACTCATAATTCAGTCACAGAGAACTCTTTTGACATATTTTATATTAATTTTTATGGCATAGGTTTTATTTGTTTAGTTATTCCACCTTTCTGTAATCATTAACCAGTGCAAAGCAAGATATGTTCATTGTTTTAACTTAACCAAAGTAATGACTGGATTTCATGTTTAAAATCTAGATAAATAAGAAATAGAGTGTCTAATATTGTGAAAATTCATTATGTTTAATTACTTTAAGATATGTTTTAAATACATATGAGAAATAAAATTAGATGGCTTCATGCTAAAATTGCAACAGGACTGCTATGAATAATAGTGCTGCAATAAACATAGGATGCTAATATCTCTATAAGATCCTAACTTCAATTCTTTTGAATAAATATCCAAGAATGGGATTGCCAGCTCATATGGTAGTTCTATTTTTCATTTTTTGAGGAACCTTCCTACTGCTTTCCATAGCAGCTACACCACTTTGCATTCCCACCAACAGTGTACAAGGGTTCAAATTACTCCATGGCCTCACCAACTATTGTTATCTTTTTTTTTTTTTTTTTTTGCAATAGCCATTCTGATAAGTTTGAGGGTGATACCTAGTTTATGATGAGTAGTTTGGGTCACAGCACCGTTGTTATTGCATTAATTGTTCAGTCTCTACCAGGATCTAACAGAAAGCCAGGATGCTTTTCAATTAAAACTAGTTGTTGTTACAAGAACTCACGATCTTACTCCAACCCCATAGGGTTGTACTGGAACTCTTATCTTGGCTTGTAGAAATTCCATATATAGTCTGTGTCTGACAGGGACAGGACCAATACCCTTGGGTCTGCTAGAGCACAGGAATAAGGGTCGGACAACTAAAACATGGACCTCCAACGCAGTCTTTTCTTTACTTGGGTTCACTTCTTGAAGTCATGAGGGGTAGATCAAGAGATAACTTTTTCTTCATTTCAGAAAGCATACCTTAGATATATCCCAAACTACTGAGCCCCCCCCCAAAACTTTATTCATGTGGCAAAACTCTGAATTGGGGTTGAGGGGGAGAGAGAGAGTGGGTTTGGGAAGTGCTAGGTTGGGTAAAGGGCATAAAAAAATCATGATTTGTAAGAATAAAGATGTTAATAATAAGTAATAAAAATTTTTAAGTAAATAAATAAATAAAAATAAAACACTGAGTTATTGCAATGCAACTCCTATTCTCTAGAAAAGTTATGTCTCTTTTTCCTATGGTACCTAATTTTTTTTTCTTCTCACCGTATACACTTAAGAAAATATAATTGGTTAAACTAAAATTATGATGTTCTGTTAGGCATCGATACATTTAAGTTATCTACAGATATATTTTGATAAGGAGTAGGAAAGGTGACACAGCCTGAAGTAAAATAGAGAATGTATACTGCTATCTATGTCCCATAAAGTAAACTGCTCTTGATTATCTGTGCTGATAGAAATTAAAGAAAGAATATGCTGTATAAAGACTAATCACTGCATATTAGATTTCAGGGGATTTGCTGATTTTCTATGGGAAGATGGCATATTAGGAACTACAGTTCCAATGGCATCAATACCTGATTAAATTTACAAAAAAGTAATAATTTACAAAAAATATACGTAATGCAAACACTAAAAATAAGAAAGCTAGTGTGGCTATAAAAAAATACCAACCTGAATTCAGAGTATATAACAAAGAATACTACCAGGGATAAAGAGCAGCATTTTATAATGACAACAGGTACAAATTCATCAAGATGATATAGGAACATTTGATGAAAGAAAATGATGTCATTTTGATCAAGGCACCTAAAACGGAGTCAGTAAGCTATTTCACCTTGAGCTTCAGGCACATCCTATTGGAAAACATCCTAAACTTTTGAACTCTTGAAACTAATGACATCCAAAGACATCCTGAGCTTTTAAATTTTTCCAATCAATCACAAAGATCTCAACCTCCTGAAAGAATAAATGACCAACATCTGCCAACATCTGTCTGCCCACCATCTGTTGACTGTTACTCCACATAACTTCAGTCAAAATGAAGAATTTCTAGCTAAGGATCATCTCACAGACTGTTACAACCAATCTCTTACTACCAAAACTACTAACAGTTGCTAGAACTCAATCGCAATGTTAGACAAACAATTACTTGTAACCACCTTTCCTTCTAATCGGTCTTTTTTCCTATAAAGTCAACTTCTTTATTTCTGCAGAGCACTTCTCAAGGTAACTTGAAGTGTCTCCAAGACTGTAGTTACTCAATTTTGCTCAAATAAACTCCTTGTTGTTTAATATGTGCTTCAATTTCTTTTAAGTTTCACACATTAAATGTGTACTACATAATATCAAAGGTCCAAAAAGCATGAAATAAAAATGATACAACTAAAGGTAAATATAGTGTCTTAGTCTGTTTCTGTTGCTTATAACAAAATACATGGAACTGAGTGATTTACAGAGAAAACAAAACTTATTGTTTACAATTTCAGAGGCCAGGAAGTCCAAAATTCAGGGAACATCTATGGTGAGGGACTTTTCTGGTGGTGGCTTTACAGTAATGCAGGGGTCTCACATGGCAGAAAATGGTGGAGGAGAGAAAGCCTAACCTCTCATGTGCTCTTCTTTTAAAGCCCTCAGAGCCACACCCCCGACCACCACTGTTAATACATTCACTAAAGCATGGTTCTACAATCTAATCACTTCTTCAAGTCCCCATCTTTCAATTATCATAATAGGAATTCTCATCCTCAGCAGTTACAATGGGGATTAAGCCTCAATGAGATTAGGGAGGTATGCAATCTATAGCATATAGAAAAAAGCACAACTATGGTTGGAAAATTTTGCACTTCTCTCTCCATATGTGATAGAACTACACACAAATTCAGTAAGGTTATAGAAGAGTTAAGCATCGCTATCAACCAAAAAGAGTTAATTGATATTAACAGAACACTACATGTAAAGTCATCAAAATATATATTATTTTTAGGTGAACATGAAATACTCACCAAGATAAAGCCTATGGTAGGCCACAAGTCAGTTTTAATACATTTAAAATTATGGAAATCATACAGAACATGACTCTCCAACAATAGCCATATTAAACAAAAAATCAATACCTGCAAAATATTAAAAATTACCAACTATTTACAAACAACAATATCACCACAGTTAATACCTTAAAACATTGCTGACAGAAATTTAAAATAACTTATATAAATTTTAAAAATATGCCTTGTTGCTATGTTCATCATTGAAAGGCTCAGTGCTGTTGAGATATCAATTCTCTATAAATTAGTCTTTAGCTTCAATGTAATTCCAAATAAAATATCCAGAACTCTTGGATAAATTGACAAAATGATTATAAAATGAAAAATCAAGAACTCTAGAATAGCAAAAACAATCTGATAATGGAATAACAAACTTCCAGACTTATTACCAAGCTACAGTTATCCAGTTAGTGTGATATCAGCAAAAGGATAGACATAGAGTTAGAAGGAGTACAACAGAGTTCAGAAATAGACTCACATATACACCAACAAATGATTTTTGACAAGAGAGGTAAAGAAATGTAATAGGGATAAACTTTCTTTTCAAAAAGTGGTGTTATAATTGGATATCCTCATTAAAATAAAAGAACTTTGAAACCATACACAATATTCAATTATGCATGTATAATTATAAATGCATCATAGCCCTAAAAAAAGGATAAGCTTTATGTTTTCTAGTAGAAAAAAAATCAGTAAATATCTTTGCAACATTGGCATAAGCCAATGCAGAGAAAATAGAGAAAGAATTTAAAAAATGATAAATTGGATTTCATCAAATTAAAATCTCTGGACTTGCTGTGCTAGCTTAGCCAGATTACTGGCTTCACTAAGCTTGGGTTTCTACATTTGTAAAAAAGTTATTTTGGGGATATGGAGAACAGAACAAAAAATTAAAATGTGTAAAGCACGGCAATAGAATATTCTAGAATGTGTTATAGAAATGAAAAACCACTGAAATGCAGAGACTTTGGTGGCTTAGTACAACTGACATACATTTAGGTGTGAATCAGTGGGGGTTCTCTTCCATACAGAAACCACAGGATCCATCTTTCCATCATCTCATGATATATACTCAACATGCGGACATTGAGATTACTGAACACTTATAGTGAAAAATGATTACCACAATCAAGCCAACTAACATAGTCATCACTTTTTCTACATGTTTATTTTTATGAATTGTAATGCTGCTTTGATTACTGTAGCTTTATAATATATTTTAAAATCATCAAATGTGATACCTCCAGCTTGTTCTTCTTGCTCAAGATTGCTTTGGCTGTTAGGTGTCTTTTGTGGTTCAATACACATTTAAGAATTGTTTTTCCTATTTTTATGAAAAATGGCATTGTGATTTTGATAAAGATTTCATTGAATCCAGAGATCACTTTTAGTAGTATGTTCTGAAGGCTGATGGTGGTCATGACTGCACAACAATATGAAGATGGATGGTAGTTAACGATTATGGTTAGCCAAACACATAAAAGAGGGTTAAAATGGAAAATTTTATTTTATGAATATTGTATTACAATAAAAATAACTAGCAAAAATAATTTTCAAAATTTTCCAAAAAATTGAGTTTTATTCATTCTATGAGGCCAGCATAACTCTAACACCAAAGATAGATAAAGATAACACAATAAAAGAAAAGTTCATACCAATATGCCTTATAAATATACATTGAAATATCAACTAACAAAATACAAGTAAACCAAATTCATCAGGATATTAATAATACCATGACCACGTAGGATTTATCCCATGAATGCAAGAGTGGTTCAAGATAAAAAAAAAAAAATCAATCAATGTAATATACCACATTAATGTAACAAAGAAAAAAAAAAGATCATCTCAATTAGTGCAGAAATGGCATTTGATAATATCCAACGTCTTCCATGATAAAAACATCCCAGGATTAGGAATAAAGAGGGGTTTTCTTAATATAATAGAGAGGGTTTATGAAAATCCCACAGCTATCATAATTCTAAATGGTGAGAAATTAAAATCTTTCCCCCAAGATAAGAAATAAGACAACATACTCATTTTTGCAAATTAACAATTGTTGTTTAACAATTTCAATTGTCTAATTTCAGTTAGACAAGAAAAAGAAATAAGAAACATTCAAATTAAAAAGAAAAATGAAAAGGTATATTCCCAGATGATACAATCCTGTTTGTAGAAAATCCTAAGGAATCCGGTAGAGAGCTTTTAGAGTTAATAAATAAACTCAGCGAAGTTGCAGTATACAAAATCAGCATGCAAAAATTACTCATGGTTTTATATATCAGAATGAACAATCCAAAAAAGAAATTAAACAAGTAATTTTATTATAATAGCATCCAAATGAATTAAATACAAGGGAGAGTCCAGAAATAAACCCATGCATCTATGTATTTGGGTTTTTTGACAAAAGTGCCAATTCTATTCAATGAGAAAATAGTCTCTTTAACAAATGGTGCTGTAATCATATTCCACATACGATCAGATAAGTTTGAGCCCCTATCTCACACCACATGTAAAAATTAACTCAAAATATATCAGTGATTTCAATGTAAGAGCTAAAACCCTAAAACTCTTAGAAAAAAAGAATGGTAAATATTTCTGAATTTAATTTTGTAATTGATTCTTAGATATTACACTAAAAGCACAAAAAAAAGGAAAAGGAAAAGTAGGGATGGCGAGTTAGCTCAGTTGGTCAGAGCACAATGTCGTAATCAAGGTCAAGGGTTTGAATCCCCATAGCACCCAGCTGGGGGGAAAAAAAGAAAGAAAGAGAGAGAGAGAGAGAAAGAGAGATAAAAAGAAAAAAAATAGATAAATTTCCTCAATATTCACAACTTTTGTGTATCAAAGAACATTATCAAGAACATGAAAATGGATGGCAGAAAGTGAACCCAGAGACCTCTCCAGCCACATGGAGCTCTGTGCCTGACCAGCAGACAGCAGGAAGCCCCCACCACTGCCACAGACACTGCTGCTATGTAGTTAGTCTGCCACAGCCTCTGCCTCTGCCACAGCTACCACCACAGCCACTGCCAACATAAGGGTGGCTTGCCACCATAAGAGCAGCCACCACCACTGTTTAGGTGGCCCACTGACCACTCAACTGCACTGACACAAGGACCATCACCAGTGGAGCCCAAGGAAAGAGGAGAACAAGCACAAATCAGTGGCCCAAACCATAGGGGGAATTATGCTGCCACATACAATAGCACACCTGGGGGTGGGAGGGATGTGCACAACCCATGTAACTTCTTTGATCTGGGGAGAGAACAGAAACTAGGGTAGTCAAATAGAGTTGGAAATAAAATTCCCAATCACCACCAATCCATCCCCCAACGCAGGGGAAGCAAGGACACAGGAGGAGCTTCTACCTGTCGGAAAGAGAAACACAATCCAGAGTCACCCATTCAAAATGAGGCACTCCAGTATACCCCAGTATACTGGGGTTATGGGACACTAGCCAGGGTGCCAACAAACTCACCCAGGATCACCTCAGCCAGAGAAACAGGGAACCTAGCCTCTTCTTTCAAGAGCTTGAGAGCTCACCCATGCACTCTATGAACCAACATAGTGTCACTAATCTCAGCAAGAAATCACTAAGTGCCCAGTGCCTATGTCATGGAGGCACTCACATGCAATGCCAACACTGAAGGCAGCTCAAGTACATGAATGGACAGTACGCTACTGTGTCTACCCGAAACCAGTACTAAATGGTCAATATAAAACACATCTACAAAAGGAAGTCTCTCTCCTCAAAGCCCACTCCAGAGTAACAGAACAAGCAACTGCTCTACCAGATGACCAGACATCAGCGTAGGCACTAAAAATACAAAAACAAAGAAAGAAAGAAATATGGCAGCACTGAAGGAATATAATAATTCTCAAGCACCAGACCCTGTAGGACAGGAAGTCCTTGAAATGACTGAAGAGGAATTCCTAGCAACAGTCTTAAGAAACTCAGTGAGACACAGGGAGACTCATGTAGATGCCACAACAAAATGAAAACAATTATCCAGGATCTGAAGGAGGAAATGTAGAAAGAGATCGATGCCTTAAAAAAGAATGCAGCAGAGATCCTGGATTTATTATTGTGAACACCCCAAAGTACCTTCTAGTGCATTCAAGGTTGAATTCACCCAAATATAGAGATTATTGCTAGACTACAGATGAATTTTATCTAAAAATCAAGAAAGAGCTCAGCTATTAATTGGAAATCTAAGCTCCGAAGCTTACAAATTGCCTGGTTAGAACAAGAGTTCAGGAGTTGGGGTCCCTAATAAAATTCTCCGTCTGGCATACCACACTGCTTTCTCAGGGCTGCCTTTACGTCCTTATTCCTTAGACAGTAGATGATGGGATTCAGGGTTGGGGGAACAACTGTATAGAACACAGACAGAAGAAGATCCAAAATTGAGGGAGAATTAAGACAGTGGCTTCTCATAGGCAACACTGCCAGATATCACAAAGAGCGTTCCAACCACGAGATGTGGAACACAAGTAGAAAATGTTTTTGATCTACCCTCCTTGGATGGAATCCTCCTTACGGTAGAAAAAATGTACATGTATGAAAGAGTAATCGAAACAAAGCAGATTATGACAAGACATGTAATAAAAGCCATCACTCCAATCTCAATGATGATTACTTTAGAGTCTAAGAGACTTAGGAGTTGTGGAATATCACAGAAAAATTGATTTATTCTATTAGACCCACAGAACGGTAATGAGAATGTTGCTGTCACATGCATGAATCCACAGATCCCCCCGCTGAGCCATGACATGGCCATCATCTTCACACAGGCACCTTGGTTTATGATGACCTCATAATGTAAGGGCTGGGTGATGGCCACATACCGGTCATAGGACATCACTGTAAGGATGGCTATCTCGGTCGATGCCAAGTCAATGAAAAAGAAGACTTGCAGAGCACACCCCAAGAAAGAAATGCTGGTATTATGAGTCAAGGAACTGACAATAGATTTGGGAACTGTGACAGAGATGTAGCAAACATCTAAAAAGGATAAGTTTCTCAAAAAGAAATACATCGGGGTTTGGAGTTGAACATCCAGAGTGGTAAGCATCATGATTAGGAGATTTCCCAAGAGAGCTGCCAGGTAAACTAGTAAAAATAGAGCAGCATGTACAATCTGAATCTCCCAGGAGTCTGAAAATCCTGTAAGGAGAAACTCAGCAACTTCGGTTTTCTTTATATCATTTGCGGTCATTCCATTCCTTCCTAAGGAGAGAGAAGAGTGGATTATAGATATATCCAATATGGCTATCCCAAACGATATTTCTAAAGCAACTAGATGTATGGCAATTAAATAAAATATTACTCATATGCAAATGTGGATGCTGTCTTTTTAAATCTCAATCTCGATGAATCAGCATAGTGCTTTATACAAACAGTGTTCTCAGTAAATATATCCTGGTATGTGAGGGGTAGGAAGAGGTACAATGAAAATGAAAATGAAAAGGGAGAATAAATAACAATAATGAGGTAATCAACAAAAAATATATAGTATTAACAAAAGAATAAAGATAAGTGCAAGCACTTGGAGAAAAAAAATTAATATTAGTATTATTCCATCTATTGAATATTCACATTTATCTTGAAGCATATTACTTGCTCCTGTGTTAGAGTAAGGCATTGCAAATTGTCATCATTTTCTTCAGTTTGGGTAAAAATGAAAGATGGTGGTGTTAGTGATCTGGAAAAGACTATTTCATAACTATTCAGTTAGATTGTAGTCACAACCTTTCAAAAACTATCGAGATGTTTATTAAATACCTCGCACGGTAGGCATAATTATAAGCTCCTCAGGTAAAAAACCACCTTGTTTTTGAAGAACCAATTCTTGAATTCAAAGCTTAAACAACCTAATGGAGAACATAGTGAGGTAAAATACTAAGCAGAATCTGATATAATAAGCAATAACAGAAAAAAGTGAGAAATAGTGATAGTCAATTGCATCAAGGAAAGAAATTGATCTTGCTCTGTGTTGTTATAGAAGACTTGCAAAGAACCATATCTGAGCTAGGTCTTGAGAAATACTTTACCAAATGATTTCTAGACAAAATTTGTGGTATTAAAATATAGATATAGATTAAGTAGAAAGTGTGCATTTAAATAAGTTTAATGGCTTTATGTACTACTCTTTAGACTTCATCTTCAAAGTTGAGAATTTTTAAAAAAGAATGTTGAATATGCATTCAAGACACCTAAAAATATTGAATGGTGACTATGATAATTTTTTCTAGTGACAGTTACACATTTTATTTGTTTTTTTTGTTTTATTTTTAGCCCAGTAAAATGTATAGAAGTTTAGCTCTCTGACTTTTATAGTGTTTCAAGCCAAACTGAAACAGATTTTTGCCTTTATGGATTTATGAAGCTACAATTTATGCACAATAAATGGTATCCACTTAAAGTGTGTAATTTGAGGAGTTTTGACATTTCTATATGCCTATGAAATCACCACCACAGTCTGGACACTATATTTCTATCACATCAGAAAGTTTCCTTATACTTCTTTGTATACAAGCGCTCTCTCTCTCTCTCTCTCTCTCTCTCTCTCTCTCTGCCAATTCTCACTCTAGACAACCACTGATTCTCCTCCCTTTCTAGGGCAGATCAATGATTAAATGGGGAAATAAAACCAGGAAGGTGTCAACTAAGGGTCTCTCTACTGAAAAATCTCGTATATCTACTGGTTCTAGCCTTCCCACACTAACTGCCTAGATAGCCTATTGTTAGAGGGACAGATGCAACCAAATGGACAGAAAAATTCTTGCCCTGACCAAACAAAAGAATTCACAAATTTTAAGAGTATGTTTTGACTATAACTTACCACTGGCTAATATCTCCTTCATTCAAATACTTTAAAGAGATTATGTGGTGACAGTAATTATCAGGACCGCTATCAAGGACCCTAATGTGAGGACTATCATGCACTTGAGGAAAGGAATTTAAATTGTCTAATGGATTTTATTGCTTTTTAAAAATTTGGTCAGTACGAACATGTTAAAATGTCCACAGAACATCCTTTTCATTCAACACACACACACACACACACACACACACACACACACACACACACACACACACACACACACACACACCAAAATTTTCATGACTGAAAGGAAATGTAGCCTCATCCGATTCCACCACATGTTAAGATGCACATTAGACACATAGCTCCATTTTCCCCCCATTCCTTCATCAATATGCACTGGTTACTCCCAGATACCAAACCACAACCACCCAGTGAAAGAAATGGATGTGTATTCTCAGAGTTTTGGTCCTTTACCTATGACTTAGATAAAAAGAATATGGGAATACATAGGTGACATATACTAATTAAAAAATAAAATAACATTTTTACAGATTTATTTTTTAAAGTTATGGTATTGCTCTTACTGCACGGTGTGGGATGATTTCTGCTGAACTGAGTCATTGAGCAACTTCAGTTGTTCAAAATTTTAAATGCTTCTATTTTTATGTCTGAGAAGGAACCTTAGTTTATCTGGATATATATCAGATCAAATTTTTCAAATGCCTTGATCTCACAAGATGGCTGCAGCCCTTAAATTGATATTGCAAAATGTCTTTATCTTCTCCCTGATGCAGAAATATGAACGTGGTGAGTACCATACATGAAGTGATGACCATGATGACCAGTCTGGGTGAAGCAGAGGGTAGGAGGCAAGAAAAATGGGTCAAAAAGGTGGTGAAGACTAAATCCCCAAGAAATGCTTGGGATTTTACCCTGAAGGGACCGAGCAAGACCAGCCATATGCAGATGTGGTTTGACTTGCTTATGGCAGGAGTTGACAGGGAAAAATATCGACCAGCAGCCAAATGCAGTCCTGTTTGCCTTGTGGCAACTATTGCACCCTGAACAGTGTTTGACTAAACATCTGGAAACAGGTGGCAAGGTACAACCAGTGTATTTAAGAGGTTTTTTGGTTACTTCTGCAGAGGCAGATGGACTGTTCATTTTTGGCTCGGGACCAGGCAGAGGTGCTTGTCTTTGGGGGACAGATGAGGACTGGAGGCCTCATGTTGAACTGGTAATACATTGGTCTGAGACAAATATATAGCGTGTGTTAGTATTGGTGTCGCCAATGCAGACTGTAGCTTGATACATGGCAACCAGATAAGTTTCCAGGGGCCACAGTGAATGCTGATGGTTATAGAGGACAGACTATTACAGTCAAAGCTGTGTCATTGCCATTGGGCATAGGACAATTGCCCCCTTGTGTATATACTGTGTATTTATCTCCTGTATTTGAATATGTCTTGGGTATAGATGTGCTTTATGGGTTACACCTGTGAACAATGGTTGGAGAATTCCATCTGCAGATACAGACAGTAAGGCCTGTGCTGCAGGGACATGACAAGCATGATCCACAGGTTTCCCAGGCCAGGCATGTGGTTAATGTGAAACGGTACTGCCTGCCGGGAGGGCATGCAGAGATAGGTGCCACTATATTGGAGTCAAAAAAATGTTGGCATTATTCATCATGCACATAGCCCCTTTCATGCCCCAGTATGGCCAGTGAGAAAACCTGGTGGAACTTGGAGGATGACTGTGGACTATTGGGAGCTAAACAAAGAAATGCCTCCTTTGCATGTGGCTGTGCCTTTGGTTCATGACTTGATGGATCAGCTGATGACTCAGCTAAGAACTTATCATTATGTGTTGGACCTTGCAAATGCTTTTTTCTCTGGCCAATATGTCAGCTTGCTGAATATGCACTGAGTTTCCTACCAATGTGGTGCAGGATTCCCATTAATCACGCCAGTGATGACTACTAACCAGACATGAATATGAGTGGGGTTTTCATGGCTAGTAGTTGAAAGGATAGAGCTACGGAGACAAGCCTCAAGGTGTATTGAATGTACAATAAGTATGGAGTTTTTATGGATGAAAGCATCAGCCATCCTCACTAAAGGAACACTGCGGAAGATCTCAGATGCATGGATTGTATGGCAAGAGACCCTCAAGGGGTGGAGTGTGAGGAAAGTGGAGTTGGCTTAGCCAGGCCCTCTTGCCTCATATCTGGCTGGGTATGATTCAGCACATCCTTTGTAAACAAGTTACATAAGAGTAGAGTTAGTGCACTTGAGCAGCTGTGTACCCCTTGGCTCTTTGCCACTATTATGTACTTTTGGTATGGAAGGCAGCAGCTCTGAACCACTGGTCAGCAGAGCTCACATCTGAGAATAAAGCATGTCCACTTTGCCAGCAGCTGCTCAGTTTTTCTTTCACTTACCTAACTCAGGACCTGCACAGGACAGGGCAGAGGAGTTAGTGATCCAGCCCAACACAATATTTTAGAGATATCAGCATATAAGTCTTGTAGTAGTTTTGTTAGATTTACACCTATTTCTTTCTTAGAGATTATAAATGATATTTTATTTTTAATATTAGTTCCCATTTGTTCATTGCTCTTATACAGAAATATAATTTATTTTTCCACGTTTTATTTGTGTCTTGTGACTTTCTAAACTCACTAGTTGGTTCTAAGAGGGTTTTTTTTTTTTTTTAATAAACTCCTTGGGATTTTCCACATTATGTCCTCAGCAAACAGGAATAGTTATACTTTTTTTCTGATTTACATAATTTTAATTTTTTTTCTTGGCTTAATTTGCTTACTAGAACTTCAAGTGTTATATTGAATAGCAATAGTAAGAGAAAAAAACCATTTGTGCCTTGCTGAGTCTTAGTAGGAAAACATTCAGTTTTTCATTATTAAATATGATTTTAGTGGTAGGTTTTACAGTAGATAGTCTCCATTAAGCTGAGCATTTACCTCTATTCCTAGCTTGATGAGAGTTTTTAACATGAACAGGTGGGTTTTAAATTTCAGTGATCTTCAGAATCAATTTATGTGATCATATGATTTTATTAGCCTGTTCTTACGGCGAATTACATTATTTTTGAGTATTGAATCAAATTTGCATTCCTGGAATAAACCTCACCTAACAATGATGCACAACTAATTTTATACATTACCTGCTTATATTTTATAATATTTTGTTAAGGATTTTTACATCTATACTCATGAAGGATATAGGTCTACATTGATTTATTTTTTACTGGCTTTATCTGGTATTCATGTACACATAAAACTGGCTTCATAAAATAAATTGGGAAGTGTTTTGAACTTTGCCGTATTCCAGAAAAGATTTGCAGAATTGTTGATTCTTCTATAAATGTTTAGTAGAAATCTCCACTGATATCAACTGGCCTTGGAGATTTATTTTTCAGAAGTTTTTAAAGGATGAATTTAATTTGGTCAATAATTGTTTTACATTGGGTTAGTTATGATACTTTCTGGTTTTGGTGGGATTTGGTCCATTTTATCTAAGGTGTCAAGTGTGTGTCAAATGTGTGTATGTGTTCATTGTATTTCTGTATTATCTATTGATGTTTGGAGGACCAATACAGATATTGTCTGTTTCATGTTCACTATTAGTAATTTGTATCTTCTCTCATTTTATCTTTCTCAGTCTTGCTAGACTTTTCCAATTTTATTTTTTTACTTGAAAAATATTAATCGTACATATCTGTGCTGAATATCAATTCCTGTGTGAATATGTGCTGCTCAAGTCGGGATAATTAGTATATTCAAACTTACACATTGCAATCATTTTTTGTGGCCCTTTAAGAATTTCTCACTAATCTCCCTCTGCCTCCAGCTTTGCCACCTCTGTTGGCCTCAATTCTGCTCTCTCCTTCTGAAAGTGCAATGAGTTATTGTGATTGCTGTGTATTTCCACCTTCGTTTTTTTATTTATTTGTGTATTTTTTTTTAGATCCCAATTATGATTGAGCACATGAGGTATATCTCTTTCTGGGCCTGGCTTATTTCACTTAACATGATTTTCTCTATGTTCGCCCATGTTGCCGCAAATGGCAGTATTTCATTCTTCTTTATACCAGAGTAATACTCCATTGTGTACCACATTTTCCTCATCCAGTTGCTATCTGTGGAGAAAATAGGATAATTTAGTCAGGCTCCCTTTGCATTTCTTGTAAACAAGTTACCTGTGGGTAGGGTTAGTGTGCATGTGCACCCATGTATCTTTCTAGTTAATTGCTTTTGTGTGTTCTTCAGTTTGTGTAGCAGGCTGGCAGCAGAAAGCTCACATCTAACAATAGAGCATGTTTATTCTGCTGGCAGCTGCTCAGTTTCAGTTTTTCTTTGGACTTTGCTGGTAGCAGTTGAGTTTCTGAGTTTCTCTTTGTACTCCCTAACTCTTAGACATGTGTGTGCTGAACAAAAACTATTCCTTCTTCAACCAAGGCTCCAAGGACCTTTTTGCCAGTTACCTAGCTCGTAGACCTGCATGTGAAGGGTTTGCGAATGGACTCGAGGGGTCTGTGAGCACCAGAGACCCAGCCTTAGCTCTACACTATCAAAGAACATTGAGATTGGTTCCAACTCATGGCTATTGTAAATAGGGCTGCTATAAACATGGGAGAGCAGGTATCCCTTTGACATGATGATTTCTATTCATTTGAGTATAAACCCAGTAGATGGATTGCTAGATTGCATGGTAGTTCTACTGGTAGTTGTTTGAGAAACATCCACACTATTTTCCATTATGGCTGTACTAATTTACAGTCCCACCAAGAATGTAGAAGAGTTCTCCTTTCTCCACATCTTTGCCTGTATTTGTTACTCTCTGTCTTTTTGGTAATGGCCAGTTTAGCTGGTGTGAGATGATATCTCTGAAAGAAAGTGAGCCAAAATGCTGGGTATCAATCAAGCTTTATTAAAGGAAAATAATCTGCTGGGCTGCGCTCAAAGTGGAGGGCAGCCAGGGCTGCCCTCAAAAAGGAGGACAGCACCAGGTATGGGGGTGAGAGAGCTTATACAGGGCACCAAGGGCTGGCTGATACAATCAAGGAGGGGCATTATGCTAATACGGAAGCTATGTGCCCAGGGTGGACAATTGCACCCTTGCAGCAGCAAAAGCATTTCTGTTTCTCAGAAATCATGAGGTTTCTCACGAAGGGAGGGGCTGTTGACTATTTTGTGCTTATTGTGTGCAAAATGGCACTGACCACGTCCAAGATCCATCATTCTCAATGTGGTTTTGATTTACACTTCTCTAATGCTTAGTGATATTGAGCAATTTTTCATGTGTCTAATGGCCATTTGTATATCTTTCTTTGAGAAATGCCAATTTACTTCTTTTGCCCATTTGTTAAATGGAATATTTGTTTTTCTACCGTTAAGTTGTTTGAGTTCTTTGTATATTCTGGATATTCATCCCTTGTCAGATGCATAGTTTGCAAATATTTCCCCCCATACTGTAGGTTGTCTTTTCACTCTGTTAAGTGTTTGTTTTGTTGTGCAGAAGTTTTTCAGTTTCATATCATCGCATTTGTTTATTTTTTTCTTTTGTTACCTGTGCTTTTGAGTCTTATTTATAAAGTCTTTACCCATTCCTGCATCCTGAATTTTTACCCAATGTATTCTTTTAGGAGTTTTATAGTTTCAGCTCTTATATTTAAGTCTTTAATTAATTTTGAGTTGATTTTGGCACATGGCAAGGCATACAGGTCTAGTTTCACTCTTCTACATATGGATGTCCTATTTTCATTGCACCATTTATTCTTGTTGCCTTTGTCAAAGATCAATTGATTGTAGGTATGTGGGTTGATTTCTCAGTTCTCTATTCTGTTCCATTGGTGTGAGTGTATGTTTTTATGTCAGTACCATGCTGTTTTGATTACTATACCTTTGTAGCATAATTTGAAGTCAGGTAGTGTTATACCTCCAGCTTTACTTATTTGTCTATTTTTATTTATTTATTTTTTTCACTCAGGATTGCTTTGGCTATTCAAGGTCTTTTTTGTTGCCTATGAATGTTAGAATTGTTTTTCAATCTCTTTGAAGAATGTTCTTAGTATTTTGATGGGGATTGCATTGAATCTGTAGATTGCTTTGTGTGATATGGACATTTTCACAGTGTTAATTCTTCCAATCCAAAAGCATGGAATGTCTTTCCACTTTTTGTGTCCTCTTTAATTTTTTTCAGTCATAATTCATAGTTCTCATTGTAGAGGTCCGTCACCTCCTTGTTAAAGTTTATTCCTAGGCACTGTATTTTTTTTTTTTTTTGGTGACTATTGTAAATGGGTTTGCTTTCTTGATTTCTTTTTCTGCTAGTTTGTTATTGAAGTATAAAAATGCTACTGAGTTTTGTGTGTTGATTTTATATCATGTACCTTTACTGAAATCATTTATTAGCTCTAAGAGTTTTTTGGAGAGTCTCTTGGTCTTTCTGTATATAAGATTAATTCATCTGCAAACAGAGACAGACTCACTTCATCTACTCCAATCTGGATACTCTTTATTTCTTTCTCTTCTCTGATTGCTCTGGCTAGTACTCCAATATTATGTTAAATACGAGTGGTGGGAGTGGATATCCTTGTCTTGTTTCTGTTCTTAAGAAATAATCTGAAAAGCTTTTCCCCATTTAGAATGATATTGGTGGTGTGTTTGTCAGATATGACTTGTGTTTTGTTCAGATACTTTCCTTCTATACCTAATTGCTGTGAGTCTTGATCATGAAGGGATGCCAAACTTTTTATTGAATTTTTAAATTAAATTTAATTTAATTTTTTATTATACATACATGTGGGGTACAATGTTGATTTTCAATAATTGTGTACAATGTGTGGTGGTTAGATCAGTATGGTTAGCTTATTCATCAGTACAATATGCAATCATTCCTTGTGTCCATTGTCTGATTCCTCATTAACTCCCCTCCCTCTACCTCTTCCCTCCACTTTTCTACATCTAGCTTTCTAAAAGTTCAGTGTATTACTGTGATTGTTGTTTCTTTCTTTCTCTCTGTCTCTCTTTATTGTTATTTGTTTATTTATGGATTTAGCTTCCATTATGAGTGAGAACATGTGGTATTTCTCTTTCTGTACCTGAGTCGTTTCACTTAGAATAATTTTCTCCACATTCATCCATGTTGCTGCAAATGGTAGAATTACATTCTATTTTATGGCTGAGTAGTATTCTATTGTGTATATATACCACAATTTCCTTAACCAGTCATCCATCTATGGACATTTAGGTTGGCTCTAACACCTAGCTATTGTAAATAGAACTGCAATAAACACAGGAGTGCAGGTATTCCTTCGACCTGATGTTTTCCAATCTTCTGGATATATCCTCAGTAGTGGGATTGCTGGATCATATGGAAGTTCTATCTGTAGCTGTTTAAGGAACCCACATACTGTTCTGCATAATGACTATACTGATTTTCAGCCCCACCAACAGTGCAGGAGGTTTCCTCTCTCTCCACATCCTCACCAGCATTTGTTATTCTCTGTCTTTTTTTAATAGCCAGTCTGATTGCAGTGTCAAATTTTGTCAAATGTTTTTCTGCATCTATTGAGATAATTCTATAGTTTGTGTCATTTATTTTGTTGGTGTAGTGTATCATATTTATTGATTTGCATATGTTGAGCCATCCTTGCATCACTGGGATGAATCCTATTTGAACATGCTATGTAATCTTTTTGATGTGTTGCTCTATTCTGATTGTTAATATTTTATTGAGGATTTCTGCATCTATGTTCATCAAAGATATTGGCCTGTAGTTTCTTTTCTTGTTGTATCTTTGTCTGGTTTTGGTATCAGAGTGATGCTGGCCCATAGCATAAGTTTGGAAGAATGGCCTCTGTTTTAATATTTTGGAATAGTTTGAAGAAAAGAATTAGTATTAATTCCTCTTTAAAGGTTTTGTAGAATTCAGCACTAAGCCATCCCATCCTCGGGCTTTTCTTTGAGGTGAGGCTGCTGATTACTGCTTCAATGGAATTACTTGTTATTGGACTGCTCAGGTTTTCTATTTCTTCTTGGTTCAGTCTTAGTAGTTCCTTTCTGTCCAGAAATATATCCATTACCCCCAGGCTTTCAAATTTATTGGCATATAGTTGTGTATACTAGTCCAATGATTCTTAGCATTTTTCTGTATCAGTTATAATGTTTCCTTTTTCACTTCTGAATTTTATTATTTGGGTCTTCTCTGCTCTTTTTTTTTTTTTTTTTTTTTTTTTGGTCAACCTAGCTAATGGTTTGCCTTTTTTTTTTCTAACAAAACCAACTTTTGTTTCATTAATCGTTTGTATCATTTTGGGGGTCTCTATATCATTTAATTCTGCTCTGCTCTTAATTGTCTCTTTCCATCTGGTAATTAGTGATGCTTGGCCCCCCAGGGTAGGTGTAACCGCCACTCTCAGCTAAGTTAGAGAAGCAGATTCAATGTCAGCTTACCCTTTGGGATGAAAGTGTGTCACTCATCCCTCTGGTAATACATCCATCAACAGCAGTTCCAGTTCCAAGATAGCTTAGTGCAGTAGTCCCATGGGCCACAGAGAACAGGCCAGTGTTGGCTTTTCTGGAGAAGCACAACTATGTGAACTCCAGACAGCTTCCTTAGCTGAGTTTAGTGCCTGTGAGAACTGCCAGGGTCCCCAGTGGTGAGGACTGTAGGTATGCAAGGTGTTAAGGAGAGCTGCTTGGGTCCTCTGGCTTGCTTCTTTCCTGCAGAGAAAACATCTTTCTTATTCGCAGCTGCTCCTGGCTGGGGAATGAGGTAGTAGAGGCCGGATGGTTCCTTCCATTCTCTATGTGGCTTTCCTGAGTTTCTGTGCTCACCTGCATTTCTGTTACTCCCTTGATGTGCCCTGGCAATCTCCTTAGTTATTTTCATCCAAGTGTAGTTGTTTATTCTTTGTTTTGTCTATATTTGTGGGAGAGATGAGCAGCAGGATCGTTCAGTCTGCTATCTTTATCCACCCTCCTCCAAATAATTCTAAATCTCTATTTAAAATTTCCCTTGAGGCACTTATTATTTAGAAGCATGTTGTATAGTTTCTAAATGTTTGTATGTATTTTTATTAGCTTTATAGTATTGATTTCTAGCTTGGTTTCTTTGTGATCAGAAAACATACTCTATATGAATTTAATTCTTTTAAATCTGTTGAGATTTACTCTGTGGCCCAAGCTATGGTCTATCTTGGTATATGTTCACTGAATACTTGAAAATAATGTGTATGCTGCTATTGTTGAGTAGAGTGTTCCATAAGTTTTAATTATATCCTGTGGGTTAAATACATTGGGGTTTTTTTCCAATTTATTTATTCATTTATTTATAAGAGAACTGGCAGCAGCTTTTCTTCCTATAGAGAAGACTATATCATCTATTTAAATGCATTGTTAACTGCTACTATATCTATGCTAATTTTCCATTAAGTTGCCCTTTCAATAGTTGAGAAAGGACTAAGTCTCCAGCTGTCATTGTGGATTTGTCTGTTTCTACTTCCCTAAACTTAGCTGAGAGTAGCTGTTATGCCCTATCCTGGGGGGCCACGCAGTGGTGGAGCTGCTGCACCCATCCCTGCCAGTTGCAGCCGTGCCACTCCCGCTCAGGCTGGAGCTGAGCTGTGCACTTTCTCTGGGAGAATCTCTAACTATCCCTCCTACTCATAGCTTTTCTCCATTCCCCCAAAACTCAGCTTAAGCAGTGCATCACCCCTGGAGAATTGGGGTCTTGGAAAAGAAGCTGCTGGATTGACCCCACATTTATTCTCCTTTCTTCCAAAATTTTGATGCTAGATTTTTTTGTTAATGTCCTATAGGTCCCAGAGTCTCTGTTCATTTTTTTTTTTTTTTTTTTTGGTCTGATTTTTCTTTTTGTTGTTTAGGTTAGATAAATTTATTATTCTAGGTCTATCTTCAAATTTACTGAATCTTTCTTTTGTCCCCTTCATACTGTTGACGATCCCTTTCAATGATATTTTAAAAAATTTTTCAGTTAATTGTTTTTTCAGTTTTACAATTTCAAATTTGTTCTTTTTTTAGAATTTTCTGTTTCTCTGCTGAAAATTTCTATTTTAATTCGGAGGCTTTCTACTTTTTCATTTCTTTCAAATGAATTTATCATTGTTCATTGAAGCCTTTTTGTAATGGTTCCCTAAAATTCTTGTCGGATAGTTATAAAATTTTAGTAATGTCAGTGTTGGTGTCTAGCAATTCTCTTCTCTCATTCAAATTGAGATTTTTCTGGCTATTGGTAAAAGTAGTGGTTTGGATTAAAACGTGGAATATGTTATTTGACTGTGGAGCTTATTTAAATCCCTTTTAGCTGACCTATTCTTGTAAAACTGTTCTGACAAGAAAAGAGAAGGAGGTTCTGCCTTGTAGAGCTAAGTTGGGGTGCACATCTATGCTCCCCAGTCAATGCTCAGTGACATCCGCAGGATGGGAAGGGCTCTGCATTATTGTTGGGCAGGAGGGGGATTTTTAGCTCACTGCCTGGCCTCTACTAATACCACTCTTGCTAGAATAGGCAAATATGACTTCTTGCTGCTTCCACATGATTCCACTAACACCACGGTGTGTGGCCTTTGTTATCATTAGGCTATGGCAAAACTTCAGACACTCTAGTAGGCCTCTTCAAACACCACCCCTGCAAGGAGGGAGAGAGGCAACATCAGGTGAGAGCGGACATCCAGGCTCCCCATTAAAACTTTTTGGTAAAAGTAGAGGTGGGCCCACAGCTCTTTTTCTGTGGTGTTTGGCCAAAGTCGAGGCGGTATTGTTGAAAAGTTTTCTGTCTTGCTTGGCTTTCCTTTTTCCTATCTATTGAACAGAGAAAGTTGGGTTTTGAAGGAGCTTTTTGTTCTTGCCTGTGCTTTTTGGCATTTCTGGGTTACTAGCTTTTGCGAGACTTAGAGAACTCAATATTCTCTAATTCCTCAGATACCAGGAAGACCAGCAGAAAGAAATGGTAAACTTACCACAGGTTTGATGGTACTCTTAATTTTGCTCTTCTTTAATCTGCCTGCTAGTATTTATTTTCTAGAACCCTTGGGTAGTTGCTTTATCTATTCTGTGCAGGTTTCATAACTGCATTTACTTGAAGAAACAGGGTGGAGTGTGTTTGCTACATCTTACCTGGAACTGTAAACTCTCAGAATCTCGGTGTCATACTGTTTTTCTCTTTGGTAGGCAACCTTACATGATTTAAAAGTGAAATGTAATAATAATAGTTTTGTGTTGGTGAGAAGTGTAATATCATTTTTTTATGAGGGTACCTATGGTTAATAAGAATGGCTTAAGCTAAATAAGCCTTGCTTATTTTTTACTAAATTATAAAACTCTGACATCAATTTATAGGCTGTTGGATATTGAAAAAGTATTAATAATTCTTCCAGATAGTTCTATTCTTTTGACTTATCACAAATCTAGAAATACAAAAATACTTCACAATAAGGTCTACTGTTTCCAGTTCATCAGTTCCAAATTTTAAAAAATTTTTAAATTATAAACTTGAAATTTGAAATATTTTGTTTAGAGATTCTGGTAAACTAATTTGGAAGCTGTTATTCATCTTCTGTGATGTATTAAAAATAATACGTGTTTGGATAACATTTATAGAGTGGTCAAATAATGTTTCACAATTCTTTAACCCAATTAGTAAAACAGTTGTCAAAATATTGCAAATATTTTTTAACCACAGGAGGCAAGCCATTTTTACCACAATTTGATTATCTTACTAAAATGTAAACTACCAACCTTAAAATTAATGATTTTTTTATCTTTGGGGTAATATCTAGGAAAGATTTAATTAAATATTTAATAAGTTACCACTGAGCTAGGCTACCTGAGATCATAGTCATGAGTTTTCAGTTCTTTTCTCCTAAATGGAAAACTGGTAGGATTAACAAAAAGTTGCCTTATACACATAGCTTGTGTCTTCACTTTGAAATCTCAAAAGACATATATTGTATAACTCTGATTTAAACAAATCCACAAAGTTTACTATGTTTATTATTTTGGAAGCAGTTTCATAATTATAGCTTTGAAAATTATGTCTTCACAATTGTCTGTTCATCAATTAGAATAAGAAGGCATCGAGTTTCCAATCTTTTTCTTCATATCACATTTCATTTTCTTGCAATATGCACAATTTATGTAACTCTTTTATAGTCATTTCTTATCTCAAGAATATCCTAAACTTCTCAGATTTTATTATGTTAAACAAGCAACACTAACTTTAACTATCAATAACAAATAAAATAATCTGTAACCTAGATGGTTCACGAAAAGGAAAATACGAGTTAATTGAACTTATACTTATTCACACCACACATAAACCAAAAGCTAATTGTTTTTCCTGATCATCACTGCTTTTGAGTAATGCAAACATGATTTGTCAGCATCCAGTTATATAACTGTTAGTTCATATTTTAAGCTATTGTTACTGTGCAAAGTTTGTCTTCTTTAGATTTTTATTTATATTTATTTTATTGCATATTGACAAATTCTGCTCTCATATGGTTATGATATATGAAGTGATGCTATGATATATAGATATATAGATATATAGATAATGTAGAATGATTGAATCAAACTGATTAACATATCCATCACCTCAAACGCATATCATTTATTCCTCTTGTCTAATGGAAACTTTGCATTTTTTAATGAGCATGACCTCATTCCCCTCTTTCTTCAGCCCCTGGTAACCACCATTCTGCTCTCTGATTCTATGTGTTTGATGTTTTTTACATTCCACATATAAGTGAGAACATGCTGTGGTTTTCTTTCTGTGCCTGGTTTATTTCACTTAGCATAATGTCCTGCAGGTTTTTATTATTTAATAAAGGTATTTATTATTATACTTCCAGATCTCTTCTCAGTCTCTTGGATAAGAACAAGTGTAGTACCTGTTCTTATCAGTTTAATACTTACTTCCATATTCACTCTGTTCTTTTCCAGCACACACATACACACACACACACACACTTACAAAATTACTGAAAGCAGCCTACACAGATTAACACTCTATATGTGGAGTGGAGTCTGTTTAAAATGTAAAAAATATCTGACCAACTGTATTGGTCTGTTTTTGTGTTGCTATAACAGAATACCTGAGACTAGGTAATTTATAAATAAAATAAGCTTACTTAGCAGATGGTTCTGAGGCATGGGCCTCAGACTGCTTCCACTCATGGCAAAAGCAGCAGGGCAGTGAGTGCAAGGGGATCACATGGTGAGAGAGGAAGCCAGAGAGAGGGGAGGTGCCAGGTTCCTTTTAACAACCAGCTGTTGTACAGAGTAAAAGAGTGAAAACTCACTCAACCCTCTCCCCACCTAGGGAAGGTAAGAATCTGTTCATAAGGGATACACCTCCATGACCCTAAGACCTTCCAGAAGGCTCTACCTACTAAAATTGCCACATTGAAGATCATAGTTTAACATGAGCTTTGAGGGGACAAACATATTCAAACCATATCAGCAACCATGATGTAGCTTATCTCAACCATTATATTTTCTTGTTTTGCTTAGAAGAGTTGAATAAGGTTAGAATAAAACAAACAGACTTCTTTAAAATTTGTCTTAAGTGATAATAATTATAAAGAAAATAATAGTATTGTCTGAGGAAGAAGATGGTGGAATAATAAGTCCTAATCCTTGCTCTCCCACAGAAATCCTGAGTTAACAATGACAAATGACCTAAAATACCTTTATGAGATCTCCAGAAACCAGTTCAGAAATTGCAGCACAACAAGCAAGCACAAACCAAGAAAAATCACAATTAAACACTCAAGAAAAACAGTTCTACTTTACCCATATCATCCTCTCCCCCAAACTGGCACAGCTCAATGCTAAGAGACATCACCCTGCTCCATGGCTGTTTTACCTTCAAGGAAAGAAGAGAGTAAAGCTTTATCCAGTATCCCCATCCTTTGGAGAACTGCTCTGGAGCCTTGCTTCTGTCTCATCTCACCCACAGCACTGAACAATGTGGAATAATTGGAAACCGGAGGACAGTACAGACTAAAAGAAAAGTGGGTATCTCTCAGGGGCTGGCTTAGCTCTGCGAGATTCGGAGAAGTTTCACAATTCTGAGACTTCTTCTTTAGGAACATAGGAGTGAAGCTCCATTCAGCATGCAGGACTTTCAGTGCACTGCCCTAGGGAAAGGGGCAGACAGTTTATGGTGGCTTGAACAGCTCGGTCAGACTGTCAGAAGGAGCACTACTCAGGAGAGGAGAGAGATGGAGCGTGCATTCAATGTTTTGTGTTCAGTGCACTGCCCTAGGGAAAGGGGCAGACAGTTTATGGTGGCTTGAACAGCTCGGTCAGACTGTCAGAAGGAGCACTACTCAGGCAAGGAGAGAGATGGAGCATGCATTCAATGTTTTGTGTTCAGTGCACTGCCCTAGGGAAAGCGGCAGACAGTTTATGGTGGCTTGAAAAGCTCGGTCAGACTGTCAGAAGGAGCACTACTCAGGAAAGGAGAGAGATGGAGCATGCATTCAATGTTTTGTGTTCAGTGCACTGCCCTAGGGAAAGGGGCAGACAGTTTATGGTGGCTTGAACAGCTCGGTCAGACTGGCAGAAGGAGCACTACTCAGGAAAGGAGAGAAATGGAGCACGCATTCAATGTTTTGTGTCTAGTGCACTGCCCTAGGGAAAGGGGCAGACAGTTTATGGTGGCTTGAACAGCTCGGTCAGACTGGCAGAAGGAGCACTACTCAGGAAAGGAGAGAAATGGAGCACGCATTCAATGTTTTGTGTTTAGTGCACTGCCCTAGAGAAAAGGGGCTGGCGGTTTATGGAAGCCCACACAATTCCAGGAGACTGGGAGAAGAACCAAAACCCTGAAAATTCTTTCCCAGAAAAAAGAGCAATGAATAGAACGAGTACATACGTAGAAAAGGTTTGAGAGTCTCTCAAAATCTCTAGTTGGGACAGTTAGTGAAGATCTTACTCTACCAAAGCCAGTACGTAAAGAAAGAAAGAGATGTGCAGACACCATCAAAAGCTACAAAAAACATGGAAAATCAAAAAAATATAACACAACCAAGGGAACAAAACAAATCTCCAGAAATTGACACTAATTATAGATGAACTGAGTCACAAAGAATCCATGAATATGCATAATCAGTAAAATAAATAAATAAAATGGTTAAATGGTAAAAAAAAAATTCAAAATGATTATCTTAAAGAAGCTCAGTGAGCTACAAAAGAACAGACAACTAAACAAAATAAAAATGATCTTGAAAAAATTAAAATATCAACAGAGAAAAAACATTAAAAAGACACAAAAAGAAAATATGTAGCTGGAGAATACAATTACTGAATGGAAAGTTTCAACAGAGCTTCAATAGAAAACTTGATCAAACAGAAGAAAGATAAAAACAAAAGGTAGCAAGTGTTGGCAAGGATATAAATAAATTAGAATCCTGTGCACTGTTAGTGGGAATGTAAAATGCAGCTGCAGTAGAAAAGAGTAAAATGTTTCCTTGGAAAATAAAAAATTAGACTATAGTATGATCTAGCTATTATTCTGGGTACATATCCAAATATTTGAAGTCAGGACCCCCAAACCCCAAGGCAGCAGTGCCAAACTGACATCTGCCACAGTATCCAGGCCAGGTGAGTCCCCACCCTAGAGACCTGACCCACCAACCCCCAGCCCCCAAGGCAGCAACAGGCAGCTGAGCATCAGCAAAACTCCCTGCCACTGCTGAAGACACCTGGGTGGAATGAGTGGAATGTGCAAGCCTCTGCCACAATGACTGAACACTAATGGAGAGATACTAGAAATATGAAAAAACCAAGAAAGTACAGCACCACCAATGAAATATAATAACTCTCAAGTTCTAGACCCCATAGACAGGAAGTCGCTGTAATGACTGACAAGGAATTCAAGGAACGATTCTAAGGAAAATAAATGAGATAGAAGAAGACTCAGTTAGACAACACAATGAAATAAGAAAAAGTATGCAGGACATGAAAAAGGAAATGTACAAAGAAATCAATGCCCCGAAAAAGAATGTAGCTGAAGGATTCATTCAATGAAAGAAAAAACACAACAGAGTAGCCAGCAGGCTACAAGAAGCAGAATAGAGAATTTCTGACCTTGAAGGTGGCCTGTTCAAAATAACACAGGCAGATCAAAAAGAATTTTAAAAATTGAAGAAAATCTGAGATAACAGACAACTATAAGTGCTCAAACATTTGAATCATGGGTATCCCAGAATGGGAGAAAAAAGGAAATGGCATTGAAAACATATGAAATGATAGCAGAAAACTTCCCACATATAAGGAGAGATTCACATCTTCAGATTTCAGAGGCTCAAAGATCCACAAACATTCAACCCATAAAGGTTCTCTCAAAGACACGTTATAGTCAAATTGGCAAAACATAAAGACAATATTAAACACTGGAAGAGTGAAGTGTCAAGTCACCTATAAGGAAAACCCTATCAGATTAACATCAGTCTTTTCAACAGAAACCCTAAAATCCAGAAGAGTATTGGAGATATATTCAAAATACTAAAAGACAAAAATTGCCAGCCAAGAATACTTTATGCAGCAAGGCTATCCTTCCAAAGTGAAGGACAGGATGTGAGGGCGATCTGGCTGCGACATCTGTCACCCCGTTGATCGCCAGGGTTGATTCGGCTGATCTGGCTGGCTAGGCAGATGTCCCCTTCCTCCCTCCCCGCTCCATGTGCGTCCCTCCCGAAGCTGCGCGCTCGGTCGAAGAGGACGACCTTCCCCGCTAGAGGAGAGGACCGTTCTTTGGTCAAGGGTATACGAGTAGCTGCGCTCCCCTGCTAGAACCTCCAAACAAGCTCTCAAAGTGAAGGACAAATAGATAAACCTGGAGGACATTATGCTAAGTAAAATTAACTAGGCACAGAAAGACAAATACTGCATAATCTCATTTATATGTGGAATATTTGAAAGCTGAATTCATAAAAGCAGAGAGCAAAATGGGGTTTGGGGAGATACTGGTCACAGGACACAAAATTTCATTTAGGAGGAAGAAGTTCAGGAAATCTATTACACAACATAGTGACTATAGTTAATAGCAATTTACTGTATACTTGAAAATTGCTAATAGATTCTAAATGTTCCAATTACAAAACAATGATAAGTACAGGAAGTAATGATTATGTTAATTCACTTGATTCAGCCTTTCCACAATGTATACATCTACCAAAACATCGTGTTGTATATCATAAATATGATATTTGTCAATTAAAAATAATGAGTAGAAAGAAAGAAGAAAGAAAAAGTGGTATATGCATATAATAAAAAATTATTCAATCTTAAAGAAGAATTAAATCCTGCCATTTTGACAACATGGATGAACCTGAAGGACATTATGCTTAGTGAAATAAGCCAGACACAGAAAGACAAATACCTCATGATCTCACTTATATGTCACAATCATAAAAGTAGAGAATAGAAAAGTAGTTACTAGGAGATGGGGGGAGGCGAAGTGGGGAGTTTTTGTTCAATAAGTACAAAGTTTCACTTATGCAAGATGAATACGTTTTAGAGATCTGCTGTGCAGCATAGTGCTTATAGCTAACAGTCCTGTATCATGCTCTTAAAAATTTGTTAAAAGGTTAGAGTTTGTGTTGTGTTCTTACAGCACAAAGACAAAAACAAGACAAAAAAATTCTAGAGATGATGAATATCTGTATTACCTTGATTGTGGTGATTTTTTCATGGTTGTGTGCATGTCATAACTCATGAAATTGTACCCATTAAATATGTACACTTTTTGTATATCACTTATACCTTAATGAAGCTATTTTTAAAGGAAAATAATAAATTCCAATTATTCATATTAATCTAATGAGTGAAATGGTTTAGAACAAAATTATTTCATTATTATTATTTTTTATTTTTTTGGTCTCAGAAAGCTCATATCTACCACACATACAGAGATCTTCAGACCACAAAAGGAGATGCACTGAGTTATGAAAAACAATGTGTTCGGTATATTTTGGTTTTTTTACTGCTTACTGAATTCTCAAAATGTTTTTTAATGGGAAATGGTTTATGAAAAAAATAGTTAGTACAATATCCCACTTATCAATAAATTGAGACTAAATACAAACAAGTATTTTTCTGCCTTGGTAGAGGAAGTACATGTAGAAATTGCTTATTTCCCAATATAAAGCTTTAATGGGGAGGGGAGGGTAAAGTAAATATAAAGTGTGTTTTTGGCAGAAAACTGAGCATTTCACTGAAATTGTGGGGGAAATCCTAATAACCTAGAGAAATAGTTAGTAAATATTTAATAATTCATTTTTTTAATCCCAGGGAATAAGCATCAGAAGTAAAATATGGACTTTATGGTGAGTCTCACACATCGCACCCAGGCACATCTCTCTTCTCCATGGCTCAAGCTGTCGACTTAAACATATATACATTTTGCTTAGTGACACATAGATAGGGAAAATAGCCCTTATCTAAGATAAAATAAGTGAACAGTAATTTAGCTGGTGTGAAATTTAGAACTATGGATTTGGCTAAATAGAGGCTGAGGAAGTACATGGCTTATCATCAATTCCTTGCATATCACGTCTGTAGGCAGCACGATTTTCCAGAGAGAAGTTTCTTGAGAGCCTCTTTCACATCCTTGTTCCTTAAAGTGTAGATGATAGGATTTAAGGTGGTAGTCACCATAGTGAAGAAGAGAGAGATGAACTTGCCTTGGTCCTGTGCATAACTGTCACTGGGTTGCAGGTACATGTAGATTAGGGTGCCATAGAAAATGATCACCAGCACAAGGTGGGGGGCGCAGGTGCTGAGGCTTTATGCCTTGTCTCCACAGATTTGACCCTCAGCTCAGCTTGAGTTCTGAAGCCATAGGACATAAGAATGAGTGTTGGTGGAATCACGAGGAACAGGATGCTAACAACAAAAAGCACCAGTCCGTTGACAGTGGTGTCCACACAAGCCAACTTGAGGAGATCTGGTACTTCACGAATAAAGTGATCCAGCCTGTGGTTGCCACAGAGAGGCAACTGCAAGGTGAGGGTAGCATCGATCAAGGAACTGGCCAAACCACTGAGCGAGGAGATGGATGCCAGCTGTTGGCAAACCCGTGGGTTCATGATAACTACATAGTGGAGGGGTTTGCAGACAGCAATGGAGTGATCCGAGGCCATCACAGCCAAAAGGAAACACTCAGTGGAGCCCAGTGCTAGAGAAACAGAGTCGCACCACACAACCACCATCAGTGATGGTCTGTTCTGGTCCTCACAGGTTAACTAAGGTCTGAGGAGTGAGGCTAGTAGTGAAGCAGAGTAAAGAGAGGTTGTGAGGAAGAAGTACATAGGGGTGTGGAGAGTGGGGTCTAGAGATGAGATGATGATGATAGTGAAGTTTCCCACCAGAGTGAGAACAAACACACAGCCTCCAGGCGAGGGTGGGCGGAGAAGCCTAGAAGGATGGAACCCATCAGGGAACTCTCATTGCCCCATCCCATCTCTCCAGAAGGAACTGCCTGCACCTGCTAAGAGGAACACAATGGGTGCATTTCAAACACTTTATTCTGGAATAACAGAATGTAAGAGCTGAAAGGATTATGGAGACTGACTTATCCAATGTATCTTTCACCACTGACATGTTGCTGACTTGGAAGATCAATCCATGTTCCTTCATTCCAGTCCATTGACTTGTTGAAAATATAATTGCTTTCAAGTTTGGAGTTGTCTGGGGACTGATTATTAAAACCAATCAAAGTGGGGCCGACCCTGTGGCTCACTCGGGAGAGTGCGGCGCTGGGAGCACCGAGGCCGCGGGTTCGGATCCTATATAGGGATGGCCGGTGCGCTCACTGGCTGAGTGCGGTGCAAATGACACCAAGCCAAGGGTTACGATCCCCTTACCAGTAAAAAAAAAAAAAAAAAAAAAAAAAAAAAAATCAAAGTGGATATTTGCAAGCATATTAGGAAAATGTACAATGATCTACTACCAAAAATAAGTAACTCTCAAAGTAAAGAAGTAATCAGCATCTCCATGGGTTTTAACTGTCAACAAAAACCTACGTACAAAATATAGTATTCAGGTCTGATCTCTGGCACAAGGGGATAGGAAATTTCTCCTCACACTACCCCTTTGTACACACATGCATTCTATAAGACTCTATGCACTAACTCAACGGAGAAAGGTAAGGTAGTCATGGATTTAATAGTCTACCTGGAGAGACAAAACAAAATTGAATAGCTACAAAACAAATAATACAAATTTTAAAATGGTGTTCTAAGGCTGAACAAGGTAAATATTTTAAAAATAGGTTTTGCAAAATAGATTTTTTTAAGAGTTTGTTTTCACGGGTAAAGAGTCAAAAGCCTTTATATAAAAAACTAATTAAAACAAAGCCTTTAAAATGAGTAAGATTGGTATAGAAAGTGATAGAAGATTATTTTTGACATGTGGGACAACATTAGTAGTAACTAGAAGGAAATTTAAAAATGTGTTTGAGTAACCTGAATATATAATACAAATTCAAATCATCTCGTAAAAGATCACTCAATAATTGAACAGCCAATAAATAAAAATTATTTTTGAAATATCCTCTTATTTAGTTAGATATTATTTAGATAAGGTGGCCAAAAGTCCTTAATAGTCAAGTAAAAAGGAACACATACTCAAAAATTATATATGTTATTGATAACAGGCTAAAGATGTATTATAGTATTCTCATAAATATAAAATTTGTTTGAAAGAATTCTTAGATAAGTCTTTTTTTAAAAATTTTATTTTGTCGATATACAAGGTGGTTGATTATTGTGGCCCATTACCGAAACCTCCCTCCCTCCTCCCTCTCCCTGCTCCCACCCAACAATGTCCTTTCTGTTTGCTTGTTGTATCAACTTCAAGGAATTGTAGTTGTTATGTCTTCTTCCCCCCTGATTTTGTGTGTGTGTGTGTGTGTGTGTGTGTGTGTGTGTGTGTGTGTGAATTTATTTATTTATTTTTAGCTCCCACCAATAAGTGAGAACATGTGGTATTAAAACCTCTTAAGTTTTAACCTGACAAAGATACAAATCAAATTACACACAAATTTTTAAAATCTTATGTGAAATGTGGAGAAAACTTGAGGTCATCTGGTGAACATTGGTGGAGAATGTATGGATTCACTGGTCTTTATAAGATTCAGAAAGATGAGTGTTGAGGTATGCTTAGAAAAAAGAATTTGGCATCAAACTGTAGGTATCACTGTGTGAAATAAAGTACTTAGCTTTGCTGGGCAGGGAGTGAAATATCACTAAAGGCCCTGAGCACATAGGAGAGTGATATTTTCCATTTCTATTTTGGGAATATTGATCTGGTGTTGATAAGAAGATGGATGAGGAAGGGCATTGATATCAAGGAGTTCAGGTAAGGACATTTCAATAGTTCTCATGATATAAACTAGGTTTATGTAATGAATATACTGAGAAGTACCAAGAATAACATTAATTGAATGAAAATAAATCAGGGAAAATTAAATTAAATTAAAATGATGAAATTAATCTAACACTGACTTTTTAATGGAAATGGAGATAAATTGAGGATATAAGATGATTCCATGCTTTGTATTCAGAAAGAAAAAACTAGAAATATATGAAATTATAGAGTACAATTCCCATTCTGAAAAATTTTTTTCTGACTTAACAAGACTCCCAGTTCAAAATTTGTTTCACAATCCCATCAGCCAAAGTTATTTTTCCTGATTCATTGTCAAATAATAGCATAGGATTTGAATAAGGTGATTATGTCTATTGTGCATATTTATATTCCCTGCAGAGCTAGATGTGGCTTCCTTCCTCCCATAGGAGGTAGAGGGAATGTTTGTGGAATTTCAGTTCATGCTAACCTTAAGTGCTTTCTCTACCTTTTTAGACATTTTTAATGCATATTTGTTCCTATAACTGAGAATCTCTACACTGAATATGACAAAAGGAATATGAATGGAAATAAAAACAGATATTAATACAAGTTTGGGGAATGGAATGATAACCACATTTAGTGAAGCAGGCTAAAAGCAAGCTGAGATTTTCATCAAACACACAAATCAATAACAAATAAGGAAGAGGTTTGAAGTAGTGCCAAATTGTGCACAAACTTCTGCCTGGAGAAGGCCTTAAGACAGCTGAAAAATCATAATCAAGTCCTCTCTCAATTTGGAGAAATCCAACATAAGACTGATGCTTTTCGGGTCTATCCATTTTCCAGATGCACTGGTCTTCCATGGCTACTCTGCCAACTGGTGAAAGTATAAGACCAATGGTTATAGATTTCTCAGGATCTGTTCAGGTGTTTTAAGACCAGATTGGAAGTTGCCCACATGGTCAATACAGTGCCTGGTCTGATATTTAAGCAAGTCTTCTCTACCCATACATATTCTGATTCTTGCTGATTCTCAAGCTTCAGTAAAATTCAGTTACTTCACTACAAAAACACAAAAATGAGAGCACAATGTTAATAGAGTCAAGAAAGAATGGTCCTCTGAAAAACATTTTATTCCTGCTCAATAAAATTCAACCTGAAAAGGACCTTAGCCAGAAAACAGCCATCTTTGGGGCAACTAAGACTAAGCAGAAAATTTCAGCTAGACATTAACTTAGGAACTGATAATCATCAATTCCTTGAGGTTAGCAGAGGAATTGAGAAACTGACCATATGGCTGAAACTGCCTGGAGATGAAATCATGCCCTAAAAGGATCCATCTCAAAAGTTTATTTCTTATCTCCCATTACACCTCATGCTGATTTACTTTAGATGTTGCACACTTACAATTAAGGATTGAAACTAAGTTTTCTTGTTTTTCTTACCTTTCCTAATCAACTGCAAACAAAGAAATTCCAAGAGAAAGGCAAAGCACCTCAGCTCATTATTAACTCACCTTGCTTAAAGGGAAAATCACAACCACATTGGTTAGAAGTACAAGCCAGGTATTTTTATGTGCCAGTGATGTTTGACTGAAGTTATTGTCTTTCAGCTCTCCCTAGGAGATAAGGACTCTGACACTGAAATTACATCAAGTGTCTGAAGCTGACCAGCAACTGTAGACTCCACGACACCAAAGCACCCGGACCATCATGGGACCCTGACATCTGACTCAAACCTTCTGCTGATCCCACGACCAGCCTCCCCCTTTGCCTGCAGGACAAAATCCTTACCTCACCTTCCCACCTCTTCCCCTTTGTAAACCCCAGAACAGGCATCAGAAGGAGGGTTGATTTTAGCTTGGTCATCCCCCATATGCCAGTTATCTGAATAAAGCTTCCAATCCTGGCACCAACTTTTGGACTTTCAGAACATTTATTTAGTGGGAGAGGGCAAGCTGAGCCTGTTGCTGGTAACAAACACAATAAATTAAACCCTCTATCATTTTAGTCAATTCATACTTTCACTATTCCTCTGTTTGAGCTAGCAGAGAGCTTCCAATTTCAAAGATTTACAATGGTATACTACTTGAGGAAGTTTCCTTTGCAGTATTTTTCATGAGTAATTTTTTACAGAAGGCTTAAATTTACTTGAGTTGAGTGTTCCTCTTAAGTTGTAGAGTTGTCTTTTTGTGGAATTGACTGTGTGTGTGTATATCTACCTATTTATCTCTCTAGCTGTCCTCATAATCATCACCATCATCATTATTACCTGTGCTGTTCTTATAAAAGGATATTTAATTCAAAAAAGTTAATCAGATACTAATCAATTGTATCACACTAACTTGAACTTATGAGGAATAACAAGAAATAGCCCATTTCCTTCTCTGATAGGCAAAACCTGAAGTGTGGGTGGTTTACCTGTCTCACCAAAACCACCATTATTTAAATTGTGGAACAAATTCAACAGTGACAGGCAACTACAAGGTTTCTACATCATTAAGATTTATAAACCCCTTCAAAATACAAGGACACTCAATTAAGGCTGACAGTCTGAATTCTCACATACTATTGAGGATATTTAAATGTTTGCATATTTTTCACATCTTCAGGAAGCTAATTATATAGCATTTTCTTAGGGTATGTTACCATATTTAATTCCAGACTCACAAGACACTGACTTCAAAATGATGTCTTTTGAAGACTCATATTTATAACATGAGTGAATTCTGAAAAAACTGTTCTAGTGGTGGTAAGAATTGTGAGAAAAGAAGATCTTGAAATGGGGAAGTTGGCAATGTCGTCAAAATGCCATGGCTTGTTTACGGTTACTAAGTCTTTGGGGAAAAATCTGTGTCCCCAGCAGGCAATTTGCAGAGGGACTGACTAACCTCTGGGGATCATTCAAGGAGAATGAATACACAGATTTCCCTAGTGTGAAGTTTTCCGTTCTTCCTTGAATATCACTCTGAGACCTTCTACTTCATAAAGGAAACAGAAGCGATCAGACTTGTTGAACATTTTTTTTTTAAAAGCAGTAAAAAGAAAACAGCCTGCTTCTGTTAGATCCTTTCTTTTCCCCTCCAGTTACAATAGAAAAGAGATCTCTCATCCCCTTTAAAGCTAAGTCATCCACCTGTACTTTGGATAACCTGCACCATAACTTGCTCTAACTATGAGCATCTTTCTCTACTTTCTCTATTAGTACAAAGTAACTTTAAAATAAAAGTATCTGGGAAAAAAAGTCTAGATTTATTGCCATTTTTGAAATCACATTTTTTCTCTCTTAAACCTTCAAAAGTTGGATACACCCAAGCTCGCCCCAGTGTCCTCACTTCTTATCACATTTAATTTGCATCTAATTGAACTCATTACTAATCACTACATGGATTGTGTGTAGATTCCTCTACTAAGGACCAGATCTATGTGTTCAACTTTACCCATCACTTGCTGGTATACTTCAAGTGTATTTTGTTTAAATCTTAACCCCCGCTCTCACCACCATGTTTCCTCTAGTAGTAAAGGATGTCACCATCCTTCCAAATATGCAAGCTAAAAATGTTAGGCTCATCATTGATTTGACTTCAATAACTCTATCTCCTTCATCCACATATTCAATAAACTAAATCTACAGATTTTAACACCTAAATATCTCTTAAATCTTTCCACATCATTCTAGCTTTACAATCACCAATGTTAGTTTTGAATGATTTCTGAGCTGAAAGATCTCTTCTGTTCTAATGTAATTATTTCAGTAAATCACGAAAAAAAGTGAGTCCAAAATCAATGTAGGGATTTGTTCTTAGTAAAAGAAGAGCTTGATCTGAGACCCAAAACTTAAATCTTCTGAGTCTAGTTCTGTTTGTACCATACCAATGCTGTCACTTCGGACATTAGTTGACATGTTGAAATTGAATTTATTTTACAAATGTCTAAATCCTATCCCTCCTTAATGTCCATGTTCTTACACTGTCACCCTTCCAAACTCTTCTTTCTCGCAGGCCTCTTCTTTATCTTTTCCCACCCCACCAAATATGAGAAGTGTTCCTGTTGTGTATGAGCTGCAACAGCACTGCGCCTTTCCTGCTCTAGCAGTCATCTGCTTGAGTGTTAGTGCTTAACTACTTCCCTGGGTGGGTTATAGGCTCTGTGATTTCAATGAACCTACTCACAGTGCCCAGAACAGGCTTAATAAGCATTTGGTAAGTGAACTGATTAATGGACAAAATTTTTTTCTTCATAAAATGTGGTTAAATAAGCATGAATAAATGCCCAATTGATACTAGTCTTCTTTTTAAAAAGCATAATTGACTAGAATATCAATGCTTAATATAAAATGTTGATAGGTGTAGACTTTACATACTACACAAAAATTTTATCCAGTATTTAATTTACTGACAATCCATAACTAAATAATGTAGCATTATTTTTATAATATGATTGAGACTCTGGCCGTGTGAACGTGGCACTAGAACTTTTTGTATGAAAAATACTGTCTGTATTTGAAAACATATTTTAATAACTTCTCAGCTTGCAAAGTGGATCTTTCAAGCTCAGGATGTTTGCTGGTATCAAAATACCGAAGAAAGGGAGAATACTACTTAAAATATGGAGAAGAATGTAGTATTCCTAGGAAGGTATGAGAGAGCCAGCATGAGGAAGAGAGAGTGATCAAGAAGATTTCATGTGTGTTTAGTATGTGCTCTGTCATATTTGAGTTATCCATGCTCAAAACATAATTTTGTTTAAAGTGTCCTAAACTCATAGGGCATTTATATGCAGCCAGTACAAGGTCATAGTCACTCTAAGAATAAAAGCCCTCAGGGAATCTGTATAATTGGCTTGGTACGTGCTCATATTATGTAGATTTGGAATGTCAGGATAAAACTCCAGCTGATATGTGTGCTTCTGGAAACTTTTCCCTCTGCATATTCATCCCCTTTTCGGTAGTCCTCCAGAGTTACACTGAAACTTTATTGAGGTCACAGGTAAATGCTACTTACACAGAAAGCCTTCGGGTATCTCTTTGAAATTAAATGCATAACTTCTACTATTTTTTTCCTTATGGACCTTATTCCAATTTAATTTTGCTGATTATTTTGTAGTATTTTAGGGTTCGTCTCTCCCAATGTCAATGAGTTCAATGTTGTGTGTGCAGTTTTTTCCTAGTTTTCTTCCTATACTTAGCAACTATCACAGTATGTAGCATTCAGTACTTGCTCACCAAAAATGTAATGAATGAGTAAATAAATGATTGAAACATTTATACTTCAGATACTGAAAGGATAGAAGCCAGGAAGTGCGTGATCTTCCCAATTATGCCTGTGCTTCTGAATAGTTATAAATGGCAGTTCATTTCATGACTTATTTTTTATTTGAAATGATTACCACATATGGACCTTAAGAATCTCCAACAATATTCTTTCTCACCTCATTGAATTTATTTTGATGTAAGTTTGAACACAAAGCTTTGTTGCCTGCAATAGATTATGTTAAAGAAAAAAAGCAGCAATAAAAATGGATTTTATTCAGGACTATTGTAAAGGGGGAAAAGAGACTCAGTGTGGAGCTGGGCTCAATTCTGAATACAGCATGGACAGTGGGGATTCATAGTCAAGGAGCACAGTGGGAGTCAGTGGATGGAAATTACTGATAGGAAACACCAAGAGTCTGGTGAATTCTGGTGAAACTCACATGATAAGATTCTTGCTCAAACTGGGAGATGCAAAGACAAACACAAAAGTCCAAAGTTTGAGGCCTCGTTGAGAAGAAGCTTTAGAGGAGGCTGATTAAACTTTGGCCAAGGATAGAGTATCACCTACACAATTCAATACTTGCTATAATGCAGTAAAAAGAAAGTGTTAATATCATGCATTTCTGAAAAATTTACCATAATCAGGATATATGACTTCCTCGTTCTCAGAGAAGGAATGACACTAGAAAAGGTCAGTCAGAACAAAGCCATGCTAAATGAAGATGATGGTTTTAGTGTAAAGAGTTTGATAAAAAGAATTTTTATCTGGAGGATAGATCTCAAAATTATTAAAATATGCTTTTATATGTGAAAATGCAGGGTTATAATAAAAAACAATAAATGTTAACAATTGTATTTGCAAACCATAAAAAAACCTACAGTTGTGCTTTTTCTTAGGAATCAGAGTCCAGTGCTGGGCAGTTCAATCTTGTTCATGGGTTCCTTACACATTCAAATCAGCAGAGTCTTTTGATCAGCTTTATTTACCACTTTTAACACGTGTTTTTTCTCCTCATGTTGTTTTGGCACCTCTACACATCGCTTCCAAGTTCAAAGTGGATGGAGCATGAGGTGAAATAAAATGAGTTTGGTTCATGACAGCTTGCCCAAGGTGTCTTTATGCCAAGTACGTCCTTAGAAAGAAATACTCCACATGTCTACCTAGAGCTACAAAAAGTTAAAAGACTGAATATATTATTGGTAACCATATGAAGGAGAGGATGACTGCCCTAATACATCTTTTGAATACTCTCAGGTTTATCTCAATCTTCTAAAGCATTTAAAGGAGTCTGAGTATGCCTTTATATAACAAAATTTGTGGTAAAGACACTACAGCACAAATTGACAAAACAATTCACCTTGCTTCTACTGAGTATTGGCAAATTTGGGACTACAGTATGTTAAACATAGTATAGGTAATTAACCAAAAAAAGGGAAGAAAATGACCCAGGTAGGCTCCTTGTACATAGTATTCACACACTATCATCTTTAAAAAATTTTATATTCATGTAAATTTTATCCCCAGAGTCTTCCCTAGAACTTTCTTCAGTGCCCCTTTAACCTCCTTGTTCCTCAGAGTATGAATAAGAGGGTTAAGCATGGGGGTCACCACAGTGTAGAAGAGGGAAACAAACTTCCCCTTGTCCTTAGATCTATTCTTCACCGGCTGCAGATACATGAAAATGATGGTTCCATAGAAGACTACGATGACCATCAGGTGGGATGAGCAGGTCCCAAGTGCTTTCTGTCTCCCAGTAGCTGACTTGATCCTCAACACTGCATGGGCAATGTAGCAGTGGGAGACCAGGGTGAACGAGACAGGCACTATAAGGAAGAGAATACTAGCCACGAAGAGCTCAGCCTCATTGAAAGTGGGGTCCACACAAGCCAAATTGATGAGCGCAGGGACTTCACAAATGAAATGATCCCCTTGGCGATGCCCACAGAAGGGCAGCTGCAGGGTGAGAGTGGATTGTACAAGGGTGGTAGCTGCTCCACTGAACCATGCCATAGATGCCAGGGCCATGCACAGACGGGGATGCATTAAAATATTGTAATGGAGGGGACAGCAGACAGCAGCATAGCGATCATAAGACATCACAGCCAGGAGCACACACTCAGTGGATCCCAGGGCAAGGGAGACGTAGAGCTGCACCACACAGCCTCTGTAGCTGATGGTTTTCATGGGATCCCACAAGTTTACGAGGAGCTGGGGAATAACACTGCTGGTGAAGCAGAGGTCCAAGAAGGAGAGATGAGAAAGGAAGAAATACATTGGTATATGAAGCTCAGGTTCCAGACGAGATACCAGAATGATAGTGCTGTTCCCCAGGATGGTTAGGAGATACAGGATCGACATGACCACAAGTAGAGCCTTCTGCAACTGAGGATGGTCAGAGAACCCCAACAGGATGGAACCTGCTAGGCTGCTCCCATTGGTCCCCACCATCCCCACATGCAAAGTATGTTCCCGGAGGCTGAGAAACAGCAGAGAAGGATGACACATCACACAAGGTCAATGCTATCTCCATAAAAAAAAAAAAAGCATTGGATGTTAAAAGCTTTGAGCCTATGTCATTACATGTAGTGATTTGGATCTCTCTATTTGCCTAGCATGTGCATTCTAAATAAATGTGGTACATACACTCTTAATGTCTTCCCTTCCCCCTGATGGTCTCCAAAGCAGAGACAAGCAGACATATTTTTAAAACACCGTCACCTTTTGTAGGAAATAAATTCGATCATCCTTTCTATCTAACCAAATTCAGCCCGTTATATTACTGTCTCTATATTAATGTCTACTCTTTTATATTAACAATTATATTAACTGTTAACTAAGTTAGTAGTTGCAGGAACTAGAGACAGAAACCTGAGCTTATTTAAGCAATTTTCATTTAAGAGGGAAGAGCCATTTTTCATAATCCCCAAGGTGTGAAAATTAGGTTACAAGCTTATATAGTTTTAATATATGAGGTGTTTTGACATTAATTAAAAGTCAACTCCTGAAAGCTTATGCAACCTGGCCAAAGGCACTTGCTTAGTAAGTGATAAAGGCAACACTCGAATCTATTTTGTCTGATTCCAGGCCCCTGTTCATTCTACAGTCTATCTGTATTTCTTCTTCCTTCCTTCAGTTCTTCTTTGTTTGCTGCTATTTTTTGTTTGCTTCCTTTTACAGGAATCCAGGATGCTCCTGGTTTCCAAATAGTTTCTAATAAAGAAATGTTCTCTCTATGATTTTAGATCTCTTCTTCCTGGAGTCATTTGCATTTTAAACATCAACTCAAAGAGTAGATGCAAAATGTGGTTCCTGTTACTGGAATCATGTAATTAAAGAGATGTTTTATTTCCAAATAAAAATTACATCTAATTTTATTTCCAGGAAACCCTTGTATCTGATTTATGAAATGATGCTACTCGGTAAAATGCTGATTATGGCATCATCATAAAAAAAGCCAGACTTTCCCTTTATTCCTGCAGTTATCAACGAGTCTTCTCTAGAAAAAATAGTCCTTTAATACTATACACTCTCATAATCTTTGCTTGTAACTATATGGAAGACTTGCAGAAAGACTAGTCTTGTTCTTTTGATGCTTTTTGTTTTGTTCTGTTCTATTTGCATTTACTAAGTTATATCTGTGTCTACTCACAATAAGTCGTGAGATTCACAAAGCCAGTGGCCACCATGAAAAGAGTTTGCAGCACCAGCCCTTAGAGTGCTCAGCACAGTAGCCTCTTGTAAATCATTCATCCACGTTACATCCATCATTTTATGTCTTTTGTTTTCCCGAGAGACTAACACAGCTGTAGTCAATTAATAGATAGTTGATATCATTACCAAATGCATGAACAAACAGACCTGAAAATCTGGTAGAAGAAACCTTACAGTATTCCTCCAAATTGGACATGACTCAATCATGTGAGCTTCTACCATCTCCTTAAATGTAGTTTTATTAATAGCATTAATGGCGGGGCAGGGACTTGTAATGTGTAAACTAGGAATCATCACACACCTGCTTTCTTGATTTTGATGAACTCCACCGCAATCTCGTAATTACAAAATGGAAACACCTTACAATATCCTCATTATTATATTATGCTTTTTTTCCCCAGTCTCTCTCATAGGAAGCTCACCCATTTTGTCTATTACTAAGCAAATGTCTATTACTAAATTGAATATTTCTTTTTCAAATGCATATTCTTGCAGTAAATATAGCACAACATTAACTATTATTAGTTCACTCTTTGTCACTGGAGGTCAGTGTCCTTCAAAATGTCCCCCTGGCCTTAAGGGGTAAGCTTCTAAACCACCAGCTTTTTCATCTGCATGGTGAAAAATTACTGCCTCAGCTCATCTACCCTCTCATTCTGAACCTTTTATGACTCACAGGAAACACCCATGAGTGGACTCAGGAAGAGTAGCAGTAGTATCTAGGTATCTTCCAAAGGTGCATTGCAGCATTTATAAAAAAGTAATTAATTTTACCTGTAGATAATACTGAACTTGCACCCATTTAATAACAGCTAATTTTCTGAGCAAGTAAAACATCCTCATTACTCATTAAGAATGTCATACATTACTAAGCATAAAAAGTTAAAAATAAGTACTAAGAAGCAATTTTTAAGATGTAAATATTGCTAGTGTGAATGCAGTATTTCCATAGCTTCTCTCTTAAACTTAATAATTTTTACAGATATAAGAGGAAGTAGAAAGGAAATATCAATACAAATGAAAACAGCCCTAAAAGTACAGAATGCCTATAAGCCTATATCCACATATTCAACTAATTATGTTCCTGATACATTCAAACTTAACAAAATCAGATGGACACAGGGCAAAAACCCCTTTCTCTAAGCACAATCCAATACATCACTAACCTTGGGGAAACAAGATGTAGAGTACAGCAGGCCATGGAAAATAAAATATCCCATTGGAGTTGCTGTCTAATATGGAAGATTTCCCATTGCTGGGAAGATTAGCTGGATTCATAAGTGAGCGGCACAGTTGAATGCCAAGTTGAGCTGATTATGATCACACGTAGAAATTTCATTTATTTGGAGAAAAGTGATTGGAAAACTACATATGAGTGAACTCACACTTTCCAACCAATTGACAGAAGACTGAAAATAAACTAAAAATTATCAATATTTAATTCTCCAGTAGAAGTTCTAAAAACTCAAGTAAAACAACACCCAGGGGAAAAAAAGAAAAAGGAAAAAGGCAGGCAAACCACTGCAGTGTAGAAAAGAGCAGGCCTGGTGACTGGACATTCAGAGATGATGGATTATCTAAGAAGCATCACAATGGGCCCAGGTTATATATAAATAAATAAAACTCTATGAAAACAAAATAAAACACAGAGAAATACAAAAGACAAAAGTCCCCTAAGAAATAAAATTTAGGGGTAGAATATGCATTTTGAAGAAGTATTGCTCCAGGAAAACAGTATAAACATCTAGGAAGGTGAGAGCCATCCTCTGTATTCTCAGTACACGTCACACGAGTACATCCTAGAGGTGAAACCAAAGGTTCCAAACAAGAGAAGCCTTAAAAGGAAAAATTGGCTGAGGTATGTAGAAAAAATTACTGACATACATAATGTTTACATAATAAATTATACTTAGGAAGTAAAAAATAGGACAGAAGTAAGATATGCTTGAGTATCTCAACCAGAATGCAAAGGAAACAAAGCATATGAAGTTACTAAGAAAAGAGGTATGAAAAAAGTCAAGCCTCAAACATACGATACATCCTACAGTTCTCACAGTCACTTTTTTGACAATGAGAGCTCACTTTTTAACACCGTGAAAACTAATATCCAAGCTAAAGCACTAACTCTTATAGTTACTTTATAACTATATGTACATTGAAGACATATCACCGATAAATTTTCATGCACCAAATAACGTAACATAAACATATAAAAAACAAAAATACTTGCAGTATATGGTTTACATCATTGACCAGGTATTAAGCCTAAATGAAAATTTTGATTATGAATAAGGTATAAACTTTGTTCTTTATATTCTCTAACTAATTGCTATAAACCTGAAATCGATAACAAAAAGCTAGCTAACAGTCGGTGCCAAAATTTCAATAGTGATTATTAGAATGTATTATTAAAAAGAAACCTGAACATTAAAACATAAGAATATTCACAGTGTTAACCCTCCTTTAAAAGGACAAAATAAGAAGATAAGCTAAATAAGTTAGAAAACTATCAGAAAATAAAACTTAGTATAAACAAAAATAATATCTTCAATCTTAAATAAAAAAATTACAAAAGCAATTATGAATAATGATGAAAAATGTTTCTAAATAAAGCATTGGGAAAAAAGAAATTCTAATAGCACATTAAAAATATAATTTAAAACTAACAAATATGGCAAATTTTGGCAATTTTTCAGACACATTTTAATATCATTAAATTCATAAAGGGATTGCTGTACAAGATAGCCAATTGATAGGTATACTATAAACAATTTGTAGTTTGGTTACAAAATTAAAAACCAATACTGCAAAACATCATCATTCAATTTTTTAATTAAAGTAGAATAAATTTAATGAAATGAAATGAATGTTTTTAATTCAAGAAGAAAAACATTTGTAGTGTAAGACTGATTTCTTAAATATACAACATATCTTGGAAATAATTAATTGTCTAACAGACCAAATGAATCATGCTAATAACTTCCCCTTCCACTGATACCTGAGGAGTCTCTTCCAAGGTTCGACCAATTTCCTTTTCAGCCCTCCTTAAATGCTGACTGTGCCCCCATATCTGTTTCTTCTTTCTGTGAAATCTATTCTTCTTTCGGCCCCATGCACATTGTGGCATGGGCCTTAAACCACCATGTGAAGCAGATTTTTGGATCTGGCATATGAAAAGATCTCATAACTTTTGGGATTTTTGCCCAGAACCAATTCACTGTGACTTGAGGCATCCCATGGGATAGGGTTCCCTAAACCCCTGAAAATACTGCTCTTTATGTCCCCACAGCACCTACCTCTTATTGTTGTGCTACTCTGAGCAAAGGAAATACTTATAATAAGTGCTGTGTGCTGTGTCACGTGTACCTCTGGCCCAGCCATCTATCTTACAGTATTGCAGGTTTCCAGATGTCATATCACACAGTATCCTGCCTGATTGTAGCATAAGGATTGATAACACCCCTCCCCTTGCTTGTGCTGGACATCTCCCCTAGCTCCGCATCCCCACCAAGGGCTCATCTCTCCCTCTCCAGCCTGCTCCAATCCTGTGCATTCATGACACAGGCTCTAGTGTCACTTCTCTAGTTTCTTCATCTAGCTGTCACCGTTAGAAATGCCACATGAGTTAATTAATGATGTAAACTCTCATATCATGCCTTATTCTCTAATGCTGGTTAGGGTTAGGGTTAGGGTTAGGGTTAGGGTTAGGGTTAGCAGCTGCTGCTGCGGCGGCGGCGGCGGCGGAGGCTGCTGCTGCTGCTTGGGGCGTGGACCTCCCTCTGCTCCGTCAGGGCGGCAGCTGGAGTCCGGGACAGACCCGCCGTCTCCGGGCCTGCCCGCCCTGCGCACCTGCCTCAGCGACTGTGCGGCCCCATCCCGGCCCCTCCGCCAGAAGCGACATTTCCCAAAAAGACACCTTGATCACAATAATACATTGAACTTTTAAGGAAAGAAAACAGAACTGAGGTTACTGGAGGAGGGAAGGGAGGAATTGGTAAAGGGCCACGAAATAGATTCCATTGTATAATGGAGAGTATACTAATTACCCTGATTGAATCACCACATATTGCACACAATATTGATATTCAATGCTGTCCCCCACAGATACGGACAATCAATTGTGCCCTAATAATAAATATATATATTTTTTAAAAATCCAAAATCATGATGTTGACAGGTATGAGCTCCCTCTGAGGGCTCTAGGAGAAAACACTTCCTTGTCTCTTCCAACTTACGGTGCTCCAGGTGTTGCTTGGCCTGGGGCTGTGCTCCAGTCTCTGCCTCTGTCGCCATGTGGCCTTCTCTTTGTGTCTGCGTCTTCTCCTTTTCCATCTCTTCCAGGGGCACTTGCCATTGGATTTAAGGCCTGCCCACATAATTAGGATGGTCCAACCTCAAGATCCTTAACTTATTTGCATCTGCAAAGACTTTTTCCAAACAAGGTCATATTCAGAGGTTCTGAGGATTGGAACATGGACATATCTTTTTGGGTGCCATTGATCAATCCACTACAGGTGTTGATTAAGCAATAATTGCTAAGTTTAAATTAAATAGTAAAATTGAGTTAAGAAGATAATTTTTAAAAATTATACTCCCAATAGTTATGTTGAAGGTAGGTTCCGGAGGGCCTGATGTTGGCCTCAACCCACCCAGTTCTCTTACCAGGTTCTTGACTCCACCACAGGAGAGAATTTAAGGGCAGGGTCACAGTGGAAAGTGAGAACAGGTTTAATATAACAGATAAGAAATGCAGATGCCACAGAGACAGTGCGGCATGCTCCAGAGACTGAGCAGGGCCCACACCAAGTCTAACACAAAAGTTCAGGGCAGACATCAAGTCTAAACAACTAAACTAAACAACAACAAAAATGTGCTTAAAGGTCAGCACAGAGTGCAAGCTGGCTCAAGAGAGTGAGCAGCAGCTTGCTGAAAGTAAGTTAGATACAAAGTAACATAATGCACACCTCAGCCAGCCAAGTGCAGACTGCCTGCAGGAAAGTGAGCAATGGCCCTGCCTTCACTGGGATTTGGCTTTTAGAGTTTCTCTAATGAATATTCAGTTCAGGTTTAGTTCCTGGTTATATACATCAGGCATATATGCAAGAATGTTCTGTGCTCTCTATTGAGCACGCCCAGCCACTGGATTGCAAAAGCCAGCCCCTTGTGGTCACATTTTCCCTGTGTTGGTGCTGAAAACAGGTCTAACTGGCAACAGTAACTTTCCCCCAGGGGGGAAGTCAGAGGAGGGGGCCTGAGACCTCAGGGAGTGGCAGGAAACCCAGAGGCATGTCCTGAAACCCAAGCCCAGGTAACTGAGCAACTCCTGTATCAGTCTCAGCCATATGGGTAAGCAAAGAGAAATAAAAAAGTGGTTCTCATAGAAGTAGAGTAATGTTTACCAGAGGCTGGGAGGGGAGGGAGGTGGGGAGGAGGAGGTGTAGACTAATGGGTACAAAACTGCTATCTACCCGAAGTGACTCATTCTGCAGCCTATACATGTATGGAAACAGCACACTGAACCCCACAAAAACAAGTACAAATAAAATGGAATTTTTACATAAAGCCATGACAGGATGCTCAGCACTGTCAGGCAAACTGAAACCACAATCAAATCCCACCGCACACCTATTAGAATGTCTAAATAAAAATGAATGAAAATCTTAAGGGCTGGCAGGGATGTGGAGTGACAGAAACTCTAAGACATCACTGGTGGGAAAGAGACATGGCACAGCCATGCTGGAAAGAACTTTAAGGTTTTATATAAAGGTCAGCTCAGGCTCACCGTAGCTTTCAGCCATCACACCCCTGGTCTTTACCATAAAAAAAAAAAAAAAAAAAAGCTTGGGCAGGTGCACCAGGATGAGGGGGCGATGCTTGGGGTCCACTCTGACCCCCTGTCCACAGGGCCAGGGAGGAGATGCTGAGCCATGGCACCAACCCCAATCCCCAGTGTAAAATGAGATGAATAACCCCAATTTCCCAACAAAGCTATGTGACTTCAGACTTTGCTCATATGCAAAAAGTTAAGTAAATCCCAAGCTGCAAAAAAACCCAAAAGAAATGAAAAAGAAAAGTTTATGTCCACACAGACACCTGTACACAAATGCTTATAGAGTCCTCAGTCATAATAGGCAAACCTAGAAGCAACCTAAATATGTTTTAAGAAATGAATGGATAAAATACTGTGATACATCATGTAATGGAATACAACTCAAAGAAAAATAGTCCTGATAAATACACACAAAAGCACACACATGCATGCTCACACACACACGCACACTCACGTATGGATCTCCCAGTGTTAGTAGAAATGTTTAAATGTACAGTGCAGCATTAAATACAGGCAGGATGCTGTGCAGCAGATCTCTAGAACCTACTCCTCTGCCATAATCAAAATGTCATACCTTTTCCACAGCAGCTCCCTCTTGACCCCTCCCCTACCCCTAAAGACCACCATGCCACTCTGCTTTGATGAGTGTGACTAGTTTAGGCCCATGTCAGTGGAATCCTACAGTATTTGTCATTTTGTGACTTCCTGATATCACTTAGCATGATGTCCCCAAGGTTGATCCATGTTGTTGCAAAAGACAGGTTTTCCTTCTTTTTGAAGGTGGAACCATGTTCCATGGTACAGATAAAACCCGTTTCTTTAACGATTTATCTCTCAGTTAAAATGTAGGTGGTAGTTGTGTGGTTGAGTGGGAGCTATGGGGGGATCGTGTCTGTCAGAAGATCCATTTGGATGGGGCGGCAGATGGTGCCTCCTGAGTAGGGGCAGGACCCAGTGGACATGTGGCAGAAGAGCTCTCCAGGCCACTGTGACCCCTTGTCCGAGTGAGGTTACAGGTTACAAGAATGAGAGCAGGAGGAGGCAGGAGGGGATGGCCTTGGGTCCACGGGAAGACTTCTGAGGGGATGGAAGTGTTGTAGGAATAAGTGACTCCATTTCCTTCCAGTTTCATTGTCGGGGCCACAGCAGATTTTATAGATGGAGATGACAGATGGAAGAGCCCAGCTGACACAGGAGAGACAGACGCTGATGTCTGAGAGCTGAATCTACCTGACTCCCTCCTGGGCTCACCCCAGCCCCGTGCCCAGTCAGCAGAGAATATGGTCAGTGGGGTCTGCTCAGCTGGCCACCATGGGACTTGGTGCTGGGGGTGTGACTGTGAGGACTCATTGCCTCCATCTGTGGGGGGGACTAGTCACAGTACCCCTGAGAACTGCTGGGAGAAAAGTGGTGATTACTGACCTGCCGGGCAGGGCAGGTACGTCACACATGACCTGAGCCCCACCTACTTGGGGGCCAGCCCTCCACTGTCCCCCTTCTGCACCCTACAGCCTGCCCCGGGTGGGCACAAAGATGGGACAGCACCCGTGGCCTCTGTGAGGAGAGCTATGCACCCTGGGGGTGACAGTGATGAAGACCTGCCTGCACACTTGAGAAGAGCACCAAGGCCTGGCACAGAAGTGGGCACAAATGTGTTCATGCACGCACATGTGCACGCTCACACGCACAAACACACACGCACCCACACGGGTGGACAGTTCAGGGGGTGGAGGATGCGGCATTGGGCTCTGCTGACCTGGGGAGGGGGCCAGTGTGATGGGGTGATGGAACCCCATGATGTCACTGTTGCCAAGCACCGCTGCCTCTGAGTTCCGTGGCAGTAGGAGGCTCATTCTGGAGTCTGTGAGCTGTTGGTGCAGGTCCCTTTTGTAGGCTACAGGTACATCTCTGCACAGGTGAACAGATTCAGGTGAGTGTGACCTGCTCTCTTCCATTCCTGCTGATTTCCACACAGGTGCTACCAGGTGGGTGGCCCGGGCCTCGCTGGGTGGCTGCCGAGGGTGATGCCCACTGGGCCTCACCAGGTGCCTGTTCTGTGCTAACCGCATATACAGTTGTCCCATTCATCCTCACACACACTCCGTGGGGTTAAGGCTAATGTGTCCACTTGGCAGGTGAGAAGCCTGGGGCCAGACAGGAGGTAACTGGGCCTGGGACCCAGAGGTGACCCTTGGCTGTGCCCTCCGCCCTGCCTTGTGTCATGTTAGACACAACTTCTGGCCTCTGCAGCCTCCCTCCCTAGATTCAGGTTCTTCCTGAGATTCCAAACCATGATAGGGCAGAGCCTGCCCCTGGAAGAGCCACTGAAGTGGGGTCTCCGTGGGCTGTGAAGATGGAGAGTGGGGGTGGAGGGGCGGCCTGCACCCTGGTCTGTGATGGGAGATGGGTCACCCCAGCAGGGCATCTGGTCACCTCTGACATCATAGAGCATCACTTATGGCTTATGTAAGGCCGACCCAATTGTGAGGCCCCTAGGCTGGGAACAAGGTGGGGAGCCCTCTGTCTTGGGACAGTTGTGGACAGGAAAGAAACCACTGAGGGAGGCCAGGCAGGTGACAAGTGTCTGCCCTGCAGGCCAGGGTGTGTGGAAAGGGGCTCACCCTCTGTGTCCTGCCCTCTGTCTCGTCCTCTAGAGGCCTCATCCACCCTCCCCTCACAGGTATTCCCTTAGGACCGTCTCCAAGGTGGGACCATGTCACTGACTGTGCTCCAGGACACATCCCCAGAGCTCTCTAGTTTCTCATCTGTGCCTGGGATAAAGACGGAGCCCCTTCTGATACTGCCACACTCAGAACTGTAAACTCCAGTGTCCCTCTTGCCTAAGGCATGGCCTCAACAAGCACAGAGGCTACTTCAAAGTCACATAGGTCACCCTTTTGCCCAAACCCAGAACCTTCCTGCTTGGCTGGTGCTAAGCTTTAAGTAGAATTCAGCAGTCATGAGATTTCTTTTTGCCTCTAAAGAATTGGACAACTGTGTGTTTCCTGAGATCATCTGGGAGGCTACTTGTACAGAGACCTGTGGTCTCTAAATCACGTTCTGCTTCCTGGTGCCCAGAACGGCCCATCAGGGCCCTTCATGCTGAGCAGGTAACACACGTGTGTGTCTGTGCAGGGACCTTGGGGACAACAGGCCTCACCTTCCAGGTCCCTGGGTCTCAGGACCTCAGGCAGGAGCGTAACCTTGGCCAGGGAAGAAACCCCCGAGACCACTGTGGGGTGGAGACAGATTCTGGTCCCTTTGTACTGTGGGATGGGGGTCGAGGGTAGGGGTGTTGCTGGTGGAATTTTGGATCCCCGACCTGAGCAGTTAGGGGAACTCTCTGAAGCTCTCAGGTCAGTGCTAGCTTTGGATTACTTTTGTCTTGCAGATTGAACATGAAGACGGGTATGGAGACCCTGTGGGCCCAGGAGGTGATAGACATCATGGAGAAGTACCAGCAGGTACAGGGTTGGCTGCTCCCTTGAGGCAGGCAAGTCCTGGCCTCTTCTGTTGTCCCTGAGGTCAGAGGGACCTGGACTCTCTGGGGACACAAGGGAGGGAGGAGCCATCCAAAGCCACCCATGCCCCCAACCCATCACCATGGCACCCTCACTCCAGGCCTTCTCGGGGTTGCAGGGACACCGAGCTGGGACACGGGTGAAAAACTGGGATGAGGAGTTCAAAATCTACAAACGCATCGACCGGCTCGGGTTTCTGCAGTGAGTTCTCTGACATCCCCTGTCTTATCTCAGTGTTGGGCTCTGTTTAAGTTCGTTTGTGTTGCTATAACAGAAATACCTGAGACTGGGTAATTTATAAGGAAAAGTGGCTTGTTTGGCTTACGATTCTGGGACAGCTGCATCTGGCACAGGCCTCAGGCTGTTTCTACTCATGGTGGAAAGTGGCAGGCAGCCAGTGGGTACACACAGATCACATGGCGAGAGAGGAGGGAAGAGAGAGAGAGAGAGAGGAGGTGACAGCGTCCATAAACAATCAGCACTCGTGGGAACTAGTAGAGCGAGAACTCACTCATTACTCCCCCCTCCCCCAGGGAGAGCATTAATCCATTCATGAGGGATCCACCCCCATGACTCAATCAGCTTCCAACACTGCCAGAGTGGGGATCAAATTTCTTTTCTTTCTTTCTTTCTTTCTTTTTTTTAAAGATGACAGGTAAGGGAATCTTAACCCTTGACTTGGTGTTGTCAGCACCACACTTTCTGAAGTGAGCGAACCGGCCATTCCTATATGGGATCTGAACCCATGGTCTTGGTGTTATCAGCACCACACTCTCCCAAGTGAGCCACCAGCTGGCCCAGAGATCAAATTTACACATGAGTTTTGGAGGGGACAACACATCCAATCTCCATCAGGATCCATCCTTGAAAAGGCCAGCATGAGGCAGGGTGTGTCTCCCAGGCTTGTGCTGACCTTATTCCCAGGGTGGATACGAGTCCCTTGCTCCCCTAGAGGTCCACTCCGGTCAGCACATGACTGCAGTTCCGTGGCTCATCCAGGCAGCTCTGGGGAGAGGGTGGGTACCAAGCTGTGGTTGGGCCAGGCCCTTGGGCGCTCAGAAGTGTGGCCTTTATGTCTGCAAAAGAAAGAGGCAACCTGAGGGCTGAGCCCTGTCCCCAGAAGGAACCTGTCCTGCTGTCAGCTCAGCAGGGTGAGGCCATAGGACACGAGGGCACTTGGTCCAGCCTGGGGACAGTTGTCTATCCGGTCCCGCCAGGATCAGAGGGTCACAAAGAGTCACAAAGTGTACAGAAAAATGTGGCCATGGAGTGAGATGAGGGGCAGGGACAGGGCCCCAGCCCAGGAATGGAAGGGGGAAGGCCATGGAAGCAGGCAGGGGTGGAAGAGGAAGGCCACCTGAACCGTTGGTCTGGTGCTGGGAGGTCATGAGAGGCCTGGTGGGGAGGAGGCGAGCCTGGAGTCTGTCTTTCCTGAAGTCACAGGATGGAGAGAGGGACAGAGCCTGGGGGAGCTGGGCTGCAGGGGACCAGATGTGACGGGTGACTCAGGGATGCCTCTGACTGAGTGAGCCTGGGGATAGAGTGAAGGCATTGGGGGTGGACAGGCTGGATGAGGTGGGGCCAGGGACAGCAGTGCGCTGTCCTCGGTCACTCCCAAGGCCTGCAGTGCGCACTGGAGACTCCGCTCTCTGCTTGCTCGGGAACACCGCGGGCGGGGAGAGGATGCCATGGGCTGAGACAGGGCAGGAAGGCATGAGGAGGAAAGCCACTGCAGGGGGAGGCAGGAGGACACAGTGCTGATGTCCCCAAGAGCGAGCTGAGACTGGAGATCTGGCCCAGGGCGATCCCGGCCACCTGCAGGGCTCTCAGTCGCTGTTCATTGCCCAGTGGTGTCTCTCAGCACAGGCAGAACAGGCACAAGGCAGGAGTTTGGGCTGATCGGGGGGCTGAGGGGCCACATTCAGAGGATCTCACAGGGCAAGGGAAAGAGCAGGGTCAAAGTAGCTGAGGTGACGGCAGGGTCTGTGGCCAGATGGGATGGGGTGAAGTCAAGGAATGGGCATGACATTCGGCCAGGTGTGCAGACACAGGCAGGGGTGTTGGATGCTCAGAGCTTGGCTGGGGTGGGGTGCCACGTGAGACAGCTCCAGGGTGCACCCTCAACACACTGGGAAGGTCTCAACCCAGACCCCTTGGACCCCATGAGGGTGATGGGGTATCTTCCTTGGGGGCAGCTGTCAGAGACCAGCCAACTGACCCTCAGGCAGTGCTGTTTCTTAGCAGCTCTGAACTCTCTCACTTCTCCCAGAGGGCTCTGCCTGCAGCCCAGGAGGGGCAGGTGCACGCTGCACCCCCAGGCCCCACAGCCCCTGAGCGGCCCTGGCTGGCTCTGCTGCTCCTTTGCTTTTGTGTCTCAGACCATCCTGGCTGGCAGCCAGCAAAAAGGCCCTGTCCTCCCTTTCCTATGTGGTCTCCTGGGCTGCAACTTGCAGGTGGATGGGAAGGGAGCCTGTCCTTTCTTGGGGTCTGCTCAGGGAAGGGGATGGCTCCTGGCCTGCAGCGAGTCCTCAGCTCTGATTCCATTGCCTTTTAGTGAGAAGGAGCTTCCCCGTGTCACCCCACAGGAAGTGAAGGTAAGAGCTGTTCCTTCTGCCAGGGCTTGGTTGGTCACCTGTTAGGCAAGTCTGGCCTGCCTGTGGCCACTGGCAGGTGTCCATAAGAAGGACACAGTCACCAGGATGGGCTGAGTGTCTGAGCTCCTGATCCCAGGACTCCATCCCAGGGGCTGATTACTAAACATGCCCATCCCAGATTTGCACATGCAGCTCAGGAGTGACTGCCACTGGCCAGCAGGATCCCACATTGAGACCGGGACCCCATCCAGGCATAGGGGTTTGTGGCCTGAGGACACCATGTCCTGTATTCACCAGCCCAGGCCACTCGTGCTCACCCAGTCAGAGGGCCTCAGCCCCAGTCTCTGCACGTGGTTTGGCTCTTTCCATTTCTGTCCCATTAGGACCCCAAGCACAAGAGTGACGTGGCATCCAAGGGCCACTCCAAAAAGTGCGGCAGCTCAGCTAAGTCCATCTTCTCTCATTTTAGAGAAAACAAAGAAGGAAATTGCCCGATGCCACAAATGGCTGAAGATGTTTCAACATTGGGATAAATATAAAAGCAGCCAAAAGGTAATGTGGGGATTGGAGGCCCCTGTGCCCACCCTCTTGCAGAGGGAGGGTGAGTGGTGTTCACACATGATCCCTGGCACCGCCTACCTCTCAGCTGCTGGGTGCCACCATGTCCTGATGCGGAAGGCCCACACAGGCATGGGTCACAAGCTTTCCTGCACATCCCTGCAAAGGTCACATTGCTGGGAGAGAATCTGATGCAAGAGTTTGGGCCACATGTAGGCCAGGGACAGGGATGCCTCCTGTTGGCCCCAGAGGGAGGAAGACATGGCGATCACAGCTCACAACCCCCATCCACTCCGTACCCACAAGACAAAAGGCCCAGTTCTAGGTAGACTTAGCCTCTCTCGAGGAACCATGAAGATAAACACTGGAATCTTCCAGTACCATCACTCTGTGATTCCCCCCTTCCCCCTACATGGTTACCATGTGGACTCTCTCCAGAGCATTCTTCTCTCCACAGATGTCTCGCCGGGTGTACAAGTGGATTCCCCCCCAAGTGCGGGGTCGGGCCTGGTCTCTTCTACTGGGTGTGGACAAGGTCAAGATGCAGAACCCAGGCAAATACCAGGTGTGGCCCTTTTCCACTCAAGCAGACACAGCACGCACAGGCCTGGCGTGGCCAGGGGCCCGGGTGCCCTATGTGGGGAAAGCGGTGCCTGCAGGGTGCTCAGGTGCACATCCTGGGGATCTGAGAATCCACGCCCATCCTGCTTTTTCACAGCCATGTCTCCTACAACGTGGCCTTGAAGTTTCTCTCTCTCTCTTCTGGCACTTTCTCTTTATGAATAGTATGTCACCAAGTCTGGCCAACACTCAAAGGAATGGGAGTTAGGCTGCACCTTTTCCAGCAAGGTGTGCCACAGCATTTTGGGCATATCATCAAAGTGTCCCAATGTTGAAAGGGTCAGAAAGCTCACAGGTTAGGGAGAAGAGCAGGAGCCCTAGGAGGGAGCGATGGTGGACGCAGGTCATCTCCATCTGGCAGGATTCACACACATCATGAGAGCGAGCGGTGCCCAGGGTGTGGGGCAGCCCCCACCCTCCAGCACGGGGGCTGCACGTGGTGGGCACTCTGGGCACACCTGACAGTGATAGGACCAGGATGCACCCAGACCACATGGCACCTGCCCCAGCCATGCCTGGACACCTGAATTTCATGTGGAACAAAACAGTAGAAAGAAGGACTTTAAAAATGCAAGATGAGATGGAAAAACAAAAGAGCTAGAAGAAGAAAACAAAAACACAAAAGTAGTTTTCTGAAAAGGCCAGTTTCAGCACAAAACTTCTCCCAAGCATAATGCAAGAAAAGGAGGGAGAATAAAATGTGAGGAATTTGTAGAAAGGGGCACTGAGCACAGGCAAGGTGAGGATAAACGGAATTCGGAGGGAAAGCTGCCTGCATCTTGCTGGGCACACTTCTGAAAATTGAGGAAATCATGAGTTCCCAAGCAACACCGAACCAGGTAGAAGAAAAATAAAAGCCTTCCTTGAACGATGACCAAAGTACCGATTAAAAGACGGGCCACCATCGGTCAAGGGCCGGGCTGGTCATGGCTGAGGTGCACACGCTCTTCTAAACATGGGCAACTCCTCAGCCGGGATCTTCCAGACCTGATGAAAGGGGAAAGCTCCCAAATGCTCACTGAGGCTGTGAGCCTAAGAACCCAAACCTTGTAAACCTGTCCCCAGAAAGAAAGACCCAGGGATGCATTTCCTATGGAACTTTATAGATGGAGCATTGTAAATATGTTCTTCCCAGCTGGAATGTAGGGAGATGTCAAAGAAAGGATATATCCTAACCAAGGAGGACACATTCCAGAAACCACGGGAGGCTCAGCAGGACGCAATGGGTGCTCACTAACCCATGGACACAGTAAGAAATAAAAGGCATAAATGATATCAGGAGATCCCAGAAAGCTGGTACATCAAACTCAGCAGCCATTTACAAAGCATTAACTAATATCTGAGTAGCAATAAACTAAGTATTATTTTTAAACTACTTGGAAAAAAACAGTAGAAAATATCTTAGAGGGCCATGAACTCCCAAAGACATTCCTGTGAAAATCAAATAGAAGGAAATACAGGACTTTCTTACCCTCCTTGATTTCAGAAAATTTGGGGGAAAATAAAGGAAACTTACACAAATTAAACAAATAAAAAAACAAACAAGAAGGATTTATCTGTACCTGCAGTTTAGTGCATTCTAAGTACGTGATCATATAAGACAAGTCAAAAGATTCTCCAAAATCTAATCTAGCAGGTTGGGGGCTGCAAGAGAAGGTGCAGGGATCTGGCCTTGTCCTCTTCGTAAGGAAACAGCAGTGGAAATGCGGAAATGTGCACATCAGTGGGTCTGATCTAGAGCCCTAAGCCCCAAATTGGGGGTGTCAGGGCTGTGGGGCTTGGGCTCTCCCAGGACATTTTTATCAGCAGGGAGTGTGGGAGCCATCACAGCTCACAGGCCTAGAAGCACAGTCCCCAGGCACAGCTTTCCTGGAGCCCCAGGCAGCCCCTGTCCCTCTGTCAGACTCTCCTCTAGGGAGCTCCTGAGAAGTGAATGAGCTGAGCATGGGCGCCTTCACAGGGGTTGGGATTGGCTCCATACTGTCACCCTGACAGGTGGCATCAGGGAGTGGAAGCCCAGGCACGAGCTGCCCTCCCGGACTCCTGGAAAGCCCTGAGGGGTAGGGGCCAGGCAGCCCCAGGAACAGGTCCTGAGTAAAACATTCCAGGGGAAGCAAGCTCAGGGCCCGGGGGGCACTTGCTTTCATCCATGGGGAGAGGCCCCTTGAGGAGAGAAGGAAAGTGACAGACGGTCAGGAGGGGGCAGCCCCAGGTGAGGACTGAGCCCCCGGGGAGATGGAGCAGGAGGCCCCGGCTGGGGTGGCCTGGTCCCCATGTATCTAAAAAGGGGCTTGAGGGGCAGGGGTCTGGGGCCTGCCCATCAGCAGTGGGCTGTCCTCAGTGATGCCCCCACCAGGACTGCTGAGCACAGGCTATGACATGGGTACTGAGGTCATGCTGTGTTCTGGAGACTGCCCCTGGCTGTGGGAACAATCATGAGGACATTTCTGCAGCAAAAACTCCCTTCCCGGGCACGTGCACTGACCCCTGTATGATTGGTGCCCATGGCAGCGAGTCTCCGACATGCTCTGAGACCCTTTCTTCTCTTGGCCCTGTCCTGCAGAGAATGAAGGAGCAGGGCAACATGCTCTGCCAACAAATACAGAAAATTGACTTTGAAGTCAGCTGCACCTTCCCCAAACATGTGATGTTTCGGGACCGCTATGACATCAAGTAAGCCCCTTGGGGGGTGGGGATCTCGGAGAGTGGAGGCCGCAGAGGAGATGAGGAAATCCAGATGGACATGGGAGCCCCAGGAACATGGAGATTTCCCAGGGGAGAGGCAGGGTTCCCAGAGGAGGGAGGTGACACAGCTGCCGAGCTCTCTCCTGGCACAGGGACTGGCCTGCACCATGTACCCAGCGCCTACCGGGCACCAAGTCCTAAACCGGGGGCTGAGGCATGTGGGCCCAGAACCCAGCTGGCTCCCAAGAATGATGGCAGCAAACACAGTAATGCCACGTGGTGAAAACTGTTCTCCGTGAGCCAGGAGGATCAGGGTTAGGGACCTATGGGAGAGCGGCAGGACCAGGGACTGCTGGCCTTTGGCTTGTGACTGGAGACCTAAAGGGTGACAAGAGGCAGGCAGAGTAAACAGTGAGGGGACAAGTGAGGTGTGGAGAGGCAGGGACGGTGGTAGGAAAGGAGCCACCCAGCTGCAGCCAGAGGGAGGCAGAAGGCAGGTGCCGAGGTGAGGCTGTGGCCGGGCCTGAGTGGCTGGCTGTGCTCCTGCCCTTACCAGACTGCCACAAGGGGAAGCCCAGTGCCCAGGGAGGGGAGACTGGGAAGGGCAGGTGCATCTCAGGGTCTGTAAGGTCACAGGAAACTAACAGCATGGGCACAGCACCAACAGAACCCTCTATTCGCCCTTTCCTAGGCAGCAGGAACTCTTCCACGTGCTGGTAGCCTTTTCTGCCTATGACATGGTGAGTATCCCTGACCAACGACATCCCGGGCCCGTTCCCATAGATACTGCCTTGGGTGTCCCAGGGGGTGTGGCTGCTTCTTGAAAATTCAGGATTCATGAGCACCCAGGGCATCCTAGTTAGGATTCGAGGTCACTGCTCTCACAGAGGTCCCAGCGAGGAGAGGAAGGTCTCTAAGCTCAAGCTGAGATGGAGAGGGTGGGTCCAGGCTCCTCCCTCAAGCGGACCTGACCACTGCTCCTTAGAACAAGGACAGACACCTTCCTGTTGGGATGTCTGAAATCCCAAGGGCTTGGCAGTGTCACAGGATGCTCGTGTCTGGTGTGATCTTCTCCAGGGGAGCGAGGTGCCTCATGGGCTTTCATCAGATGAGTGTGCATTGACAAATGCCATATGATTCGTGAGAAACTGGGCAGAGATCAAAGTTCCCCTTCCCTGCACCCCACAGAGTGCAGCAGCCTGGGAGGGGCTCCTGAGCAGCTGCTTGTCGCTCTGCCCCCGATTTCCAGACCATTTTTTCAAGAGAAAGCTGCCGAGAGGACTCCTCAGGCTGCCCACGTGGGGCCTGAACTTAGCTGTCCTCCTGTGCCAGGCAGCCTGTGGGTCGTCTCTGGACTCTGTGTGGTGGGCGCTCAGTGACAGCCATCCCTCGTGGCGAATCCAGACAGTGGGTGCTGGCCTGAGCCTGGCGCAGAGGTCTCCCTGGCCTGGCATATGGGAGGGGGGCTCTCATCAGTTCTTGATCTGACCTTTCTGGCCAGAAGAGCTTGGCCACTGCCCTGCAGGAATCCCTCCAGGAGCTCCGTGTGACCTGACATGTGTGGGACATGCTCAGTTTTGATGCCCAGTGTCCCAGGAGGGGCACAGAGATTGGACCCCACATACTGCGAGGTCTGTGGTTGGCCTCCCTGGGACCTTACCTCTCCCAGGTGACCTCAGTCCTTCCAGGTGACTTCAGTCCCTGTAGATTTCACCAGCTCTCCTGTTTGATCTTAGTTCTCCCAGGTGGCATTGGTCCTCCCCAGTGACCTCAGCATTCTCAGGTGCCCTTAGTCCCTCTGGTTCACATCAGCTTTCCTAGGTGACCTTAGCCTCCCATGTGACTTCAGCTCTTTCAGGTTAACTTTATTCAGTCTTCTCAGGTATTCTCAGCCTTCCCAGCTGACCTCAGTTCTCCCAGGTGACCTCGGTCCTCACAGCTGACCAAAGTATTCCCTGGCAACCTCAGTCCTCCCATTTGACCTCAGCCATCCCAGGTGACCTCAGCTGTCTCAGGGCACAACCTTGCATGGTGACTGGCTTTTGCAGGAGGTGGGTTACTGTGAGGGAATGAGCCACATTGCTGCCATCCTGCTCATGCACCTCAACGAGGAGGACGCCTTCTGGGCACTGGTCCAGCTCATGACAAATCAGCGTCACAACATGCACGGTAGGTGAATAGCTGCCCGCAGTGCCTTGTGCAGCCAAGCCGGGGATGGCCACACTGGACAAGTGATGGTGGCTTACAGCCACGGCACCGTCCCTCTCCAACTGTTTATGAGTCTCCAGGACAGTCCCCTAGGGCCGTCCCACTTTAGCCCAAGTCTGGACAGGGACCCATAACCCTGAGTTGGACACCTTGTGTCTCCATCAGAGAAGGGACCCACAGCCTCGCTGTGGCCTGCTTTCTATTTCCTGTGGACACAGCCCTGTGGCCTCGCCCTTATCCAGGCCTTTTCCTCCTTTCTGCTGGTCCTTCTGCCTCACGCTGGCCATCCTGCCAGCCACCCTTCCAATAACCAGACAGAGCTCAGTTGGCAGCGCCTCCCCAACTGGTGTCCCCCAGCCAGACCTCTAGTCTAAGAGACAGCCACACACCCTCCATCACTCACACCTGTCACCCCGATGGCCACACAAGGCTCCAATGTGGATGACACGGCCCTTCAATCCACCATCGTCCTTCCTTACTGCCTAGAAGTCAGCACAGTTCTACTGGGGCCTCATCAGAGGACACAGCTGGGCAGCGAGTCTACCCATGCTTGAGAGGACATCCCCACCCATTGTCCTCAAGGCTGAGGACACATAGAGGGGTCACTGGGTGGAAAGAGGAAGAAGCCTTGGGTTTGGGGGGCACCCTGCAATGCCCAACTCCTCCAGCCTTGGACCTCAGCCTTGCCAGGTTACCTCAAGTGCGTCAGTGTACGGCCTTGCATGGCTGGCTCCACCTGGGTGGGGAAGGAGGTGCTCACGTGGGGGGACCTTGTGTTTCTCAGGATTCTACATACCAGGAGCCCCGAAGCTGCGCAGACTCCTGTCCTTTCATGAGCAGTTGCTCAGAACAATGCTTCCACAGCTACAGAAGCACTTGGTGAGTGAACCTTCCCCTTGCCTCCTCCCTGGAGGTCCTAGTTCCCGGCAGGTCAGGGGGACAGGGAAAGCCCGAGCCCCTCCTGCCACGGTGAGGGGCATAGTCACCAGAGCCTTTTCTGGAATATGTGACTGTCAATGGGTTTAGAGTTTGGTTTCCTTTTCCTTCACCTGGAGGGACAAAAGCATGGGGACTAGGGGCAGACTCAGGCTGACCAGGGCTAAGGACATTTGGTCATCTGAGGATCTGTGCAGGGGGCAGGGGCCAGATTGGAGGGAGCCCTGGCCACCCGCCCCAGGTGTGTTGCCCCTTGAGAAACTGCCTGCCAGAGCGCCCTGGAACTGGCAGGTTTTCAGGCCAACCCAGGGGTCCCTGAGCACCTGTGTTCCTTCTGTCAGGATGACCAGGGAGTGATAGCAGATGTATACACCTACTGGTTCAGCCAGTGTTTCATAGAGGAGGTAAGTCCGTGCAGGGACACGTGGAGCTGGACACCCTCCTTCCGCTCAGCACCTGGCTCCCCCAGCCTGGGCATGTGGCTCCCTTGGGCGAACCCAGATGATCCCACCTTACAGGATGCATAGACATGTCCCTGCTGGGCAGACAGGCCAGGCCCTGCAGAGGCCTGTCCCATGTGGGAAGCCAGGGCTCTGGGTCAGAATCATGGGCCAACCCAGCCATGACCTATTCTGGAAGAGCCCTAGGAAGCCCTGAGCCCCCAGCAGCCCCTCTGTCCGGGGGACACGCCTCTCTGCTCTGAGTTCACCCCTTGAGAAGCTGCAGGACTGTGTCTCAGGCAGCCTCATGGAGAATCTCCTCCCTGCTTGGGGCTCCACACTACAAAGTGAGGCCCCAGTGGGCCAACTTCAAACCACCAGGGCTCGGCCCACCCAGGCCTACATCTCCCACACCTGCTCTTCCCGCAGATCCCTTTCCACCTCTCCCTGAGGATTTTTGATGTGTACATTTTGGAGGGTGAGCCAGTACTGACAGGCATGGCATACACAACGATGAAAATTCATGGAAGTAAGTATGCCTGTTCCCCAGGGAACTCAGGGTGGCAAGCAGGCAGGACAGGACCTGGCCTGCCAAGGGCAACTGTTTACACTGACCACAAGGCTGCCTCAGCCCAAAGTGAGCCAGTCATGGATGGAGGACGGTTTGAACCAGGCCAAACATGGGGGGTGGGGCAGGGCACCGTGGGATTTTTTAGACACCGAGCCCAACCCCTGACATGACACTGACAGAGGTAGCAGCGGGGAGGGCACTTTCCTGGCCTGGTCTACTTCTGGCCCTGGCCTCCCATGTGCACCTGGAACCCAGGTATGGCCGAGGCAGGACCCTGCAGCCACCCAGGAGGAGGTTACCTGAAAGTGAGCAAGGTCCAGGGACTGAATCACCCGGGGGGAACCTATTCTAGGCTGACTCCCACCCCCATGTTTAGAACTCCTCCAGAAGCTGCACCAGGCTGGCATTCTACAATTTTTCACGGAAGAACTGTCCAGGGACTGGGCCCTACAGGAAGATGAGGTGCTCAGGCAACTTCGGATGTCTATGGAAGAAGTGCATGGAGCCAAGTTTGGCCTGGCCCCCTTACGTGAGTGCAGCAGGAGGTGCCCTGGTGACTCGCCATTGGGGGCAGTAAATAATCAGGAGTCCTGGGAACCACCAGCCCTGCCCTCGGGGCTTTCTGCCTTCTTTCCGCTCCTCTGCTCTAAGAAGCTTCTGAAAGCAAGGCCAGCAGGGCCTCAGGGCAGGTGCTGTCCTCAGAAGCCTCAGAGGCAAGGAGGGGGATGTCTCCATCTGCCACCAGCTCCTCCCCCACGCCCTCCAGTTCTTGTTCTCCAAGACCACCTGGTGGCCACAGCAGCCTTCAGACCTATGTGTTCAAGCAGAAGACCCCACCTGAGAGCAGCAACTGCCCCCCAGAGAGCAGCAGGGCACCCCTCCCATCCTGAACTCCCACACAACATCGTCAGGACAACAAGCCCCGAGCCAGACACTGAAAAGAATCATGTAGCAAAGCTCAAAAGGACTCAGGGCGAGGGCACACATGGGACCCTCAGGCCTGAGGCAGTACCTAGAGTTCTGTTGAGTGTGGGAATGGTCCAGTCCTGGCAAGGAGCAGATGGCCCTAGAGAGCAGAGGGGCCAAGTACCTGGTGGCATGGGGAGAGGCCCCCATGCAAGGGGGTCAGGTGACAGGGTGTCTCACGCTTGAGTTCTGAGTCAAAACTGATGCCCAGGCCCAGCTCCTATGAGGTGAGGGCCTGATGCAGAAAGCCTGAGCCAGCCCACACCAAACAACACGTGGATGTCCCAGGAGCAGCTAGAGGTGCCCTGCCAGTTCTCAAGCCTCAGGCTGATCACACCCTTTGCTTTGGGGTCATCAGCCTGCAGGAATGTCCTCACTGTCAGGACAGGGCGGCCACACAGCAACCAGGAGCACGGCAGGGAGCCGGGATCATTAGGGCCTGTCCTGGAAGGGCCGGATAGGCTCCGTGTGGAAGCTGACCGTGTCTGCTTTTCTTTCAGCGAGAAGAGATGAATTTCTGAGGGAGGTCCTGGGCCTGGATCTGGTGTCCTCCGGACCTGGGCCTCGGCTGGCCTCCCGAAGCATGGAAACTCACCCCAGACATGTCGGACTGGCCCTCTCTGGCCCACCAGCCCAGGACCAGTGGCTTTCGGAGGCCAAGGCCCAGCGGCAAGAGGGGCCCTGTGCAGAGCACACGGCTGTGGGTCTCTCACTGGGTGCCCGGGGAAATCAGGGTGTGGCTGGCCTGTCCCCTGTCCAGGACAGGCCAGCAGTAATATGGAAACTCCTGCAGTGGAGCTCGCTGCCAAACCTCCCCAGCGATGTGGACTTTGGGGCCCCATGGTTCCCCAACGTCAGCTTTCAACAGGAGTGCTGGGTCCGTGCCACTTGTCCATCAGCTGTGGCCACCCCTAGGGCCCTAGTCCAAGACAGGCCACCTGTAATATGGAAACTCCTGCAGTGGAGCTCACTGCCAAACCTCCCCTGCGATGTGGACTTTGGGGCCCCATGGTTCCCCAACGTCAGCTTTCAACAGGAGTGCTGGGTCCGTGCCACTTGTCCATAAGCTGTGGCCACCCCTAGGGCCACAGAACAGGCTCAGTCCTTCACCCCCATGGTAGCCCCATTACCAGGCCCTGTCTTGCCCACTGAAGGGTCACTGAATGCTTGAGCCCACCTCTCCTATTTTGTACTAACCCACAAAATAAATTGTTGTCAGTTACAACGTGCCTGTTTCTCTGGCTCCCAGAGCTCTGTAGGAAGCACAGGACACTCTGGGGCAGGAGAAAGGTCAAGGTCTTGCAGCCCAGGCCACAGACCAGCTTCTCCCGGCCTCCCTCTGGCAAGGTCCTCAGCAGGACGATGGCCACCCGGAGCCCAGGTTCCCACATACCTCATTAGAGGCCACAGACCCACAGCCTCCCACTCTCAGCTGACACCAGGGTCAAGGCCATCAAGTGATTTACTGTGATTCATCTTTTGCCTGGTGAGGTCCCAGAGAGGACTGGCGGGGAAGTAAAGGATTATGGTGCCAGCAGAGCGTGGGACAGGCAATGACAGTCTGTGTAAAGCGTCCCGGGGATGATCCACAGTCACCTCCATTTCTGGGCTGATTGGGCTCTGGAGGAGCTTCCTTCCCTCTTTTCCTCCTCCTCCTCCTCTCTATTCCTACTCCTGGCATCTGCCACCCTCGCATCCTGAGCCTGTGAGGGGGCAGGTCACAACGGATGCTGCTGACCACTGGCCAAGGAAAAGGACAGGGAGGGAAGCGTGGTGGAGGCAGAGTCGGCAGCTCATCTGGCTGGTCGCGGGGGCCACTGACCAGGAGCAGACTGAGACCTCGCATATGCACACCTGCCATACCTGGTATCTGCCCTAAGACCCTGTCCATGACCCCAGGTGACCCCACCTGTACCCTTGCTGACATATGCAGAGACCTATCACGGCTCCCAGCTGGTGAATACTGGACTTGGTCACTCCATCCTCACAGGTGTCACCATTACATAGACAAATGAACTCCCTTAGGGTCTCGTCTGACACAGATCAGAAGGGTGACACGTTCTTGTCCTATTATTTTTTTCTCATCTCATCAATTCTTTTTATCCATCTTCCTCCTCCTGCTGATTGGGTATGAAGGGGGTTCTTGATGTGCAGTGAAGGGAGTCAGGCCCAGAAGACCAAACCCTGCATGGTCCTGATGTCAGAGGTAGGGTCCAGGGGCACAATAGTCAGCCTCAACCCACCCAGTCCTCTTACCAGGTTCTTACTCTGCCCCAGGAAAGAATTCAAGTGCAGAGTCCCACTAGATGGTGAGAACAAGTTTAATAGAACAGATAAGAAATACCATCTGCACAGAGAAAGTGCGGCATGATCCAGACACTGAGCAGGGCCCACACAAATTCTAACACAGAAGTAAGTTCAGTACAGGGATCAAGTCTAACACAAAAGCAAGAAAAACACACTTAAAGTGCAGTACAAAGTGCAGGCTGGCTCCAGAGAAGGAGCAGCTGCTGCTGAAAGCAAGTTAGACACAAAGTGAAAGATACACACCTCAGCCATGGCCTCCAGGACAGTGAGCAGCGCCCCGCCTTCAGCTGGGATTTGACTTTTATAGTTTAAGTGAGGAAGATTCACTTAAGGGGGTGGTTCCCAGTTCCATGCACCAGGCGCATTCAAGAGTATTCTGTGCTCCCTATCGAGTATACCCAGCCACTGGATTTGCATAGCCAGCCCCCGTGGTCATATATTTTTCTCCAAACAGCTGATATAAAAACCTTACTTGTCCAAAGACACACTGGTTAGGGGTAAGGCCAAAAACGATTCTTTCTTCTGAGACTTGTTACTTGTTTCCAGATCCTTATTCCTGTTTTTTTTTTTTTTTAAATCAGCAAGTTCCATAAAGTTTTACAGCTCAGATTCCAAAACTTCTCAAGGTTTTCCAACATACAGATCTCTGTCATCTTATTACCCTACTTTTATAAACCATTAATTAGAGAATTTCTCCCACCCAGTATTCCTTAGCAATATGACACACTCCCATCAGTGCCTGTGACTCACCACACAGACGCTCAGCTGGGAATATCTTGGGGGTTGGAAGCAGACCCTCTAGGAATTAATGCAGGGGGGTAGATTGAAAAGTACTCTCTGGAGAGTCCAACAAGGCAAGCATATAACTCATAACCACTACTTTTTTGCGAATCAGGATTTTAGAAAGAATTCCATACCATTTACCTTCCAGGGATGTACAGGGTTACATTTGTTTTCTACATGTTTTCTAAGTCTACAGCTTTTTATTATTTGCTGCTCCCTGACCTCTCCATCAGGTAAAATTTTGTGCAGGCAACATGTGACTTAATATTGGATATGAGGTTGACTTAGTCATACAAACAAACAACTGAGGGTCTAAATTCAGAACATTTATACTTGACGACCCCCATGAGTTTAAGTACCAATGTAATTGCTAGGGAGTAAGCTGAATTACCATCTTCTGTTTTGTTTCATTTTTACAGACCATTTGTTGCTGAAACCAGCTTACATTTTTTAAATGTAAACAGGGGAGGTAACTTTTCATGTGCATAGATTTGATAATGCCCCTGATTTTTAGGTGACCCACGGCTACAGCCCCTTCCAACTCAGTCACTAACAGAATCACCACCAAACATCCCTGAAATCTGGAGGTAAAATTCAGATTTTTTTCTGAGACAATTTTTTAAGTGCCAGTTATATGTATTGAAAGTATTAAAATTATATTTTAGATTCATTATAATGGATTGAATGGTATTTTGTGGGCTATCCTAGGACACTAAATAATTTTAGTAACAATGTATTAATTACATAAGGTTTCAAGCCAGTCATCTATAAACAAACTTTTGGAATATGACCTGAACATAATTTTGGGTCTACACGAATCTATGACATTTAAAATCACGTAGAGTACAAATAAAACAAGGTTATGAAAAAATACAATGACATGTTAATAATATGTTTATTATCCTATCAGAAAAATTTTTCCTCCACTCTTTCTATAAATCCATGACTTCTGGCTATTATTATTATTCATTATTTTGTACCAATATGGTACACTGAAGTCAATGTATGTACTGCATCCCTCCCCTCTTTTACTGCTTTCCATGTTCACAGAATAAAAGGTAGAGGCTAAAACCATGAAACATTGGTCTATGTTCTACCTGAGAGATCAGAGGCACAAAGAACAGAAAACTAGACTTTTGACTATAATAAAATAAAGATGAACAAAGAGAGACAAGGAAAGCAGGAAGGATGAAAAAGAAGGCAAAAAAAGACAGTTAAAACCATGTGGTAGAGAAGGGTCAGAGGGGCAGATAGCACAAAAGGGAACAAGAGACTAAATTTTGAGGGAGTTGAGCCAGAAAATAAGCCTGCAGCAGGTCTGAGAAGAGGTGGCTGAAACTCACAGTGCTCTTCAGAGAAATGAGCTCATATTTATTATATAAATATCACTACTTTGATATTCATAGCCAAGAAAGAATAGGGCAACTTCTGGCACCTCAATGACAGCTTAAATGAGTTCAGGTTTGATTCTGAGAGAATGACATCTTTTCTTTAAAGTGAACATTATTTTCACAGTTTATTAATGTCAATTCCATAAAGCTAAGTATCAGCATTTTCACATATGATAAAATCGAGTAGAGTTTCTCATATCTGACCTTCAACAAAATCCCAGAAGGGTGGTAATGAGAGATTCAACTAAAGTTGAATATCAGAGGAAACTGAGAGAAGGAAATAGATTCAAATTAATTTCAAGGGATAGAATCAACAGAACTCTCTTAGTCTGTTTCTGTTACTATAACAGAATACCACAGACTGGGTAATTTTTAAAGAAAAGGAACTTATTTGGCTCATGGTTCTGGAGGCTGGGAAGTCCAAGAAGCATGGTGCTGGCATCTGGTGGGAGCCTTCTTGCTGCATGGTACACAGTTTAGGGCAAGAACCAGTGAGCCAGAGAGAGCTCCTGCCATAACAAACCCACTACTGTGATAGGGACGTTAATCCAGTCATGAGGGCAGAGAGATTAAGTTTCCAAAACATGAACTTTAAGGGTACACATTCAAACCACAGCAAGGACTAAATCAAAATACAAAATGGTGAGGGAAATAAGACAGAAAAGCAGTTACGTTTGACATGATACATGCTCTGGACACATACATTTAGCACTAAAAAACTCAGGCATTCATAAACTCTAGGAAAAGAATTATCAATTTAAACCAAAATTTGACTCTGTCTAGACTGAATCTGACCCTAACGTACTTCTCACAAAGGCATCAGAAGCTGTGCAATTGTTTCTTTTCTGGTAGTGAATATAAAATTAATGAGACTATGGAGAATGCCCATGAGCTCATTTATCTCAAGACCTTAGAGGATTTAGAGAAATCCATCTCATAATACCCACTGAATTTGTGAGCTGAAAACTGCTATAAAAGTGCACAGTATCATTGCTTGGTTCTTAGGTGAATGTGAGATATTTTTTAAAACTTGGCAGATTTTCAATAAGATAGTGGTAGGGTTGGGTGTCAATGGAAGAGTGTTGTTAGGAAAGTAGGGATAGGATGAGGCATTTCATTTAGAGATTCATCCTATAGGGATGAACAGGGGAGCCCTTCTCTTTTCAAGTCACAAGGAAACTCGTACTCTGCCTGTTCTTCACAAGTTGGCCTCCTCTGCTCAGACATCTTCCCAGTGTTGATCCTATTCCCATAGGCAGGGACCCCCCCATCCTCACACTCTGGCTGTACTCCTGAGAACAAACCCTCACCTCTTACAGACAGAAAGAGGAGAGGACAACTTTCAGTCACTTTATGAAGGAGCCTCGTGAGAGCTAGGACTGTTTATTTTTATTTTATTTTATTTATTTTTTATTTTTTATTTTTTTGTCTTTTTGTGACCGGCCACACTGCGCTCAGCCAGTGAGCAGCGCACCGGCCATCCTTATATAGGATCCGAACCCGCGGGCGGGAGCACTGCTGCGCTCCCAGCGCCGCACTCTTCCGAGTGCGCCACGGGGTCGGCCCAGAGCTAGGACTGTTTAATTATGGAATGGGTCATCTTAGGAGGTGGTGATTTCTTTGCCACCAGAAATATCCAGGACATTCATTGGCATAGATAAAATGCAAATATGAAGTAGGTGGTTGTGGTTGGATTTAATTAACATTTCCCATGTGTAGTTTCCTGAAATTAAAGAAGTATAGAAAAAACAAAAATGAAAAATTCGAGATTGGATGGAAGATTTTGCAAAGGAAAATAGAATCTACAGATTGGTTGGGAATGAATCTTTATAAAAGTGGATATAAGTCACATTTAAGATATGCATCATTGATGTTACAAAAGTAAACATATAGAATATAACAATAAAATAAAGAAACCCCATGAAAATGGACTTTCCATGAGAAAATAAGCATTTAACAATAAGAATTCAATTACTGCCCTTTAAAGAGTTACACAGGAAGGCCAGTGCTAACTTGCTGGTCACGGTTTCAGCTGGGATGACTCATTCCCACTTTTCATCTTGCTAACCTTTAAAAAAAAAAACCTTATGTTAAGTTAAAATGAATATCTTCCATATTGGCAGCATTTATGTTATGGAAAGTGCCAAACCACCATGCACAGATAACTTTATTGACTTGGCTTCCTTTCCCCTCTTCTCTCTTAGTTTTTAATTCCCAGTTTTATTTCCCATGGAAGATTAATTTTCTAAAATACTACATTTTGCCACACTGGGATTATGACACACAACAATTTAGAATCTTCTGTGTACTGTGCAAAACATTACAATGACAGAAATATGTCTTAGAAAGAATAGAGTGTCATAATAATGCTACATGTAGCATATTACCTGCTTTCTCCCAATCCTCCCCACTTCTTTCTTACCGATTAAGCACTTAATGTGCTAGGTTCCAGGTGGCAAGCAGTCAGTGTAGAGAAGGTTAACAGAAATGGCAGAATAGGTGAGAACAGGTGAAGGTACATCACTCGACTATAAAATAAGAGACAAACTATAAGAAGAATAAATTTTAAGACTTTTAAGGCTAAGAAAATTCCAGGGGCTTTTTGTTTCAGTTCCAGCATGTAAAAAACTTAGATGTCATCATCACTCCCATGTTTACAACAAGAAAAAAGCTTAACAAACTAAAAATCAAGAACTCATTTTTAGACCAATCAGAGAATTGAGATCACAGAGCAAACCACCACCTCCAAAACTGAAAGGACAGGCAGATACAGAGAATCACAGCCAAGAGCGTCTTACCTGTAGTAAAAACTGCTGGAGCTATAAAGTGCTAGAAGCACTTAAAAGATAATTTTAATAAATTGCTGGAGGCTGAGTGTAAGGCTATCATGAGAGTGAGAAACTCATGGAGACCAAGTCTAAGAGGACCTTCTTAGTTTGTGGATTTCACTTCTGGGAGCCTCCCCAGGTCCTCACAAGAAAAATCCCTCATGTTTCTGGCAGAAGGAGGGGAATAGTAACCATTTTAAAATGCACCCAGAACATTCTTCATAACAAAGTCTTCTGGAAAAGACTGTACCAGAGCCTTATCTGACCTAGGGGAAGGGTCATTATTCAACTCCAGCTCTCTTTAGACTTCCTTTCTTACCTAATGTGAGAATGAAAAAGACCTAAGAAATACTTTGGGAGGTCACAGCCCTGGAACACAGGCCCACTAAAAGACTGAGATTTAGTCATAAGATTATAGAACACTTTCTATTCACCAAGCCTTGCCACAATATCAACAGGACTCCAGCATTATAACAGTGAATTATATCTGAAAGAGCAGCAAGACACGGACTCTATTTAAGAAGAATTTCTCAAGGAAACCCAAAAATGACAGAGAAGACAAAAATGAGGAAATGAGAGGAAACTTCAGCCTCTGGCACCTATAGCTATAGCAAATAATGAACAGTCCAGTTCCTTGTAAGGAAAACACAAAAACTTACACTAAAAGCCTATTTACATAATTTACTATTATCTAATATATCATGCTCAGCTTTTCATAAAAAGTTACTAGTCATGATAAAGGGCAAAAAAAAAAAAGTCTGAAGAGAAAAAGCAAGTGTTAGAAAGAGATTCATATATGACAGAATTGCCAAAATTATCAGAGAAGGAATTTAAAATAAGTATGATTAATGTGTTAAGGGTCTTAATGGAAAAAGTAGAAAACGTGGAAGAACAGATGGGTGATGTAAGCACAAAGATAAAAACTAAGAAAGAATTGAAAGGAAATGCTAGAAATCAAAAACATTGAGGCAGAAATAAAGAATGCTGTCAATGGACTCTCAGTAAGTGCACTGGCTTTGAAAAGAATCGGTGAGCTTGAAGCTATGACAATAGAAACTTCCAAAACCAAAATGTAAAGAGAAAAAGAAATAAGAAAAACTAGAACAGAATATCCAAGAACTGTGAAACAAGTTCAAAAGGTGTAAAATATACATAATTAGAATAGCAGAAGAAGAAAGAGAAAAAGAAGAAAAAATATTTAAAATAATAAGGGCTAAGAATTTTCCAAAATTAATGATAAGACACCAAAACCACAGATTCAAGAAGCTTGGAAAACACCAAGTAGGATAAATCCCTAAATATCTACACTTAGGAATGTCATATTCAAACAGAAGAAAATGAAGACAGAAATTCTTGAAAGAAGTCAGCGGGAAAAAACACCTTATCTTTAGAAGAATAAGTTAGAATGGCTATCAAAAAGATAAAAAATACTATCAAAAAGAGAAAAAATAACAAATGCTGGAGACGACGTAGAGAAAAAGGACATCTTACACACTGTTGGTGGGAATGTGAATTAGCACACTCTTTATGTTCAACAGCATAAAGTTTCCCCCCAAAATTAAAAATGGAACCACCATATAATCCAGCAGTCCCCCTATTAGGTATATATCCACAGGAAATAAAATCAGTATGCCAAAGAGATATTTACACTCTCATATTTATTACAGCACTGTTCACAATAGGCAAGATATGAAATCAACCTAAGTGTCTATCAACAGATGAATGAATTTTTAAAATGTGCTATATATACACAAAGAAATAATATTCAGCCATAAAAAAAATACCCAGTCATTTGCAAAAACATGGATGAATCCAGAGGACATTAAGTTAAATGAAATAAGCCAGGTACAGGAGGACAAATATGGCATGGTCTCACTCATATGTGGAATCTAAAAAGCTTGGTCTTATAGAAGTAGAGTGTAGAATAATAATAGTCACCAAAGGTTGGGGCAGGGATGGAGAACGGGAAGAGGTTGGACAATAGGAACTATGTTACACATGAATAGGAGGAATTAGTTCTGATGTGCTATTTCATAGCAGGGTGATACGGTTAATAATAATATATAATGTATTTCAAATAGTGAAAAGATAGAATTTTGAATGTTCTTACCACCAAGAAACGATAAATGTTTCAGAATGTGGACAAGCCAATTACATTTATTTGATTATAACATAATGTAAACATGTATTTGAATATCACACCATATCCCATAAATGTGGACAATTATTATGCATCAATAAAAAATAAAATAAAAATAGAAAAAGAATTACATCAAATTTTTATCAGAAATAATGCAAGAAGAAAGTGAAGTGTAATATTTAAAGTGTTAAAAAGAGAATAAAAAGATCAACCTAGATTTTTATTTTATTTTATTTTTCATTTTTATTTTTTATTGAAACATAATTGATTATACATATTAATGGGGTACAGAATTGACGATAAATACTTGTGTATTGATCAAACATGATCAAATCATGATAATTAGCATAATCATTGTTACAAAACATAAACAATCTTTGTTCCATTAACCAATTTCTTGCTAATTCTCCTCCCACTCCCCCTTTCCATCTCTAGTAACCACAGTTCTGTTCTCTCCTTCTGAAAGTTCAAAGTATTACTGTGGTGGTTCTTTCTTTCTTTCCTTCTTTATTTATTCACTAGCTCCCACTTATGAGTGAGGATATGCGATATTGTTCTATTTCTGGCTTAATATAATTTTCACTTAATTGTTCTATTTCTGGCTTAATATAATTTTCATTTAATATAATTTTCTCCAGTTCATGCTGCTGCAAATGGCAGAACTTCATTCTTTTTTATTGAAGAGTAGTATTCCATTGTGTGTAAATACCATATTTTCATTATCCAGTTGTCCATTGATGGACATTTGGTTGATTCCTCCCCTTGGCTAATGTAAATAGAACTGCAATAAACATAGGAGTGTAGGTATCCCTTCAACATGATGATTTCCATTCCTTTGGGTACATGCCCCATAGTGGGATTCCTGGATAATATGGTAGTTTTGTCTGTAGTTGTTTGAGAAACCTCAATATTGTTTTCCATGAAGACTGCACTAATTTACAGTCCCACCAACAGTATAGAAGTGTTTCCCTTTCTCTGCCTCCTCTCCAGCATGTCTTTTTGATAATACCCATTATAGTTGGGGTGAGAAGATATCTCAGCGTGGTTTTGATTTGTATTTCTCTGATGATTAGTGATGTTGAGCATTTTTTTTCTTATGCCTGTTGGTCATTTGTATGTCTTCCATTGAGAAATACCTACTCAGCTCCTTTGTCCATTTTTTGATTGAATTATTCAATTTTTTATTGTTGTTTGAGTTTCTTGTACATTCTGGTTTTAATTCCTTGTCAGATGTATAGTTTGCAAATATTTTCTCCCATTCTGTAGGTTGACTTTTCATTCTGTTGATGGCTTCCTTTGCTGTGCCGAAGATTTTTAGTTTGATATAATGCCATTTGTTTATTTTTTTCTTTTGTTGCCTGTGCTCTTGAGATCTTATTTATGAAGTCTGTGCCCAGTCATACACCCTGAAGAGTTCCTCCTGTGTTTCCTTCTAGGAATTTTAGTTTCAGGTCTTTCCATTTTGAGATGATTTTGGTTTACAGCAAGAGGTATGGGTCTAGCTTCATTCTTCTACACATGGATAGCCAGTTTTCCCCAGTATCATTTATTGAAGAGGCTGTCCTTTCTCCAGAATATCTTCTTGGTGACTTTATCAAAGATAAGTTGGCTGTAAGAATGTAGGTTGATTTGGGGGTTCTCTATTCCAATGCCTTGGTATATGTATCTGTTTTTATGTCAGTGCCATGCTGTTTTGTTTATTATAGCTTTGTAGTATAATTTGAATTAGGTAGTGTAATGCCTCCAGCTTTTTTAATTATTTAATTTTGTGCTCTGGATTGTTTTGGCTATTTGGGGTATTTTGCTGTTCCAAATGAATGTTAGGATTGTTTTTTCTATTTCTGTAAAGAATGTCATTGATATTTTGATGGATATTGCTTTGACTCTATAGATCAGTTTGGGAAGTATGGACATTTTCACAATGTTAATTCTTCCAATTCATGAACATGAGTTGTCTTTCTGTCTTTTTGTGTCCTTTTTAATTTCTTTCAGCAGTGATTTGTAGTTCTTGTTGTACAGAACTTTCACCTCCTTGGTTAAACATTCCTAGGTATTTTAATTTTCTTTCTTTCTTTCTTTCTTTCTTTCTTTCTTTCTTTCTTTCTTTCTTTTCTTTCTTTCTTTTTTTTCTTGGTAGCTATTGCAAATGCACTTGCTTTCTTGATTTCTTTTTCTGCTAGTTTGCGTTTGGAATATTAAAATGCTACTGATTTGTGTATGTTGATTTTGTATCCTTTACCAAATTCATCTATCAGCTCTTAAGAGTTTTTGGTAGAGTCTTTATATAAACATATAGGATCATGTCATCTGCAAACAGGGACAGTTTGACTTTATCTTTCCAATTTGGATGCCATTTATGTCTTTCTCTTATCTGATTGCTCTGGCTAGTACTTCCAATACTATGTTAAATAAACTGATGAGAGTGGGCATCCTTGTCTTCTTCCTGTTCATTAAAGAAAAGTTTTCTGCTTTTCCCTATTCAGGATTATACTGGCAGTGGGTTTGTCATATATAGCTTTTATTGTTTTCCTGTGTTGAGATACTTCATTTCTATACCTAATTAGTTGAGTCTTTATCATGAAGTGATGTTGAATTTTGCCAATGCTTTTCTGTGTCTATTGATCATGTTTTTTGTACTTGATTTTGTATATGTGGCATAGCACATTTATTGATTTGCATATGTTGAACTATCCTTGCATCCATGGGATGAATCCCACCTATCATGATGTATAACTTTTTTGATGTGCTACAGAATTATATTTGCTAAAATATTGTTGAGGATTTATGCAGTTTTCTTTTTCTGTTGTATCTTTCTCTGATATTGGTATCTGGGTGGTGCTGGCCTCATAGAGTGAGTTTAGGAGAATGGCTTCTGCTGTAGATTGAATCTACTCCCCCACAAACTCATTGAAGCTTAATCCCTCTGAAATTGTTGAAAGAGGGAAATTCTCTTTGGTAATTGAAAGGTGGCACCTAGAAGAGGTCATTAGATTCTGAGGGCCACAGACTAGTGAATGGATTAATAATGGTGGTCATGGGCATGGTTCTGAGGGCATAAAAGGAGAGCATGTTAGGGACTCTCTCTCTCTGCTCCACCATCATCACCATTAGAGACCCTGCATCACTGTCACCACCAACAAGGACTTCACTCGGTGTCTTCCCTGGACTTTGGACTTCCTAGTCTCTGAAACTGTAAGCAACAAATTTTAATTACTTACAAATTGCCCATGCTGTGGATTAATTGAATTGTGTCCCACAAAGTTCATGAATTAGAAGCTTAATTCCCACCATAACTGTTGAGGGTGGGAAACCTATTATAATAAGTAAAAGGTGGGGCTTTGAAGAGGTGATTGGATTGTAGGACCATGACGTATTGAATGGATTAGTAATAGTGGTGAGGGGTGTGGTTCTGAAGACTTTAAAAGGAGAGTGCATGAGGAACTCTCTCTCTCTCTTTCTGCTCTACCATTTTCTGACATGTGAGACCCCAGTATTGTTGTAAAGCCACCACCAAAGAAGACCATCACCAGATGTATTCCCTGGACTTTGGATTTCCCAGACTCCAAACTTGTAAGCAATAAATTTTGTTTTGTAAATTACTCAGTTCCAGGCATTTTGTTATAAGAAACAGAAACAAACTAATACAATCCAGTCCCAAGTACTTTATTATAAGCAACAGAAACAGACTAATACAGCCTCTGTTTCAATTTTTGGGAATAGTTTGAAAAAGATTGGTATATCTTCCTTAAAGCTTTGGTAGAATTAAGCAGTAAAGCTATCTGGTCCTGGGCTTTTCTTTGTTAGGAGACTGCTAATTACTGCTTCAATCTCCTTGCTCATTATTGGTCTGTTCAGGTTTTCTGTTTATTCTGGTTTAGGCTTGGTAATGTTTATGTGTCCAGAAATTTATCCATTTCTTCCAGATTTTCAGATTTGTTGGTGTGTAATTGTTCATAATAGTCTCTAATGATTTTTTGAATTTCTATGTTAACTCAGTTTTAATGTCCCCTTTTTCATTTCTAATTTTCATTATTTGGATCTTCTCTCTTTCTTTCTTTTTTTTTTTTTTTTTTGTTATGCTAGCTAATGGTTTGTCTATTTTGTTTTTCTCATTAAAGCAACTTTTTATTTTATTGATCTTTTGAATCATTTTTTTGGTCTTCATTTCTTTTAGTTCTGCTCTGATCTTAATTATTTCTTTCCACCTACTAATTTTGGGATTGAATTGTTCTTGTTTTTCTAGTTTGCTGAGGTGTAACATAAGGTTGTTTATTTAAAGTCTTTCTGTTCTTTTGATGCAGGCATTAATTACAATAAACTTCCCTCTTAGTATTGATTTTTCAGTATCCCATAGGTTTTGGTATGATGTGTCTTTATTTTCACTAGTTTCAAGGAATTTTCTGATTTCCTGTTTAATTTCTTCTTCTGCCCATAGGTTGTTCAGGAGCATGTTGTTTAATTTCCATGTATTGGTAAAGTTTCCAAAGTTTTGCTTATTATTAATTTCTAGTTTTAGTTCTTTGTGATCTGAAAAGATACTTGAAATGACTTCAATTTTTTAAGTTTGTTGAGACTTGATTTGTGAACTAATGTGCAGTCTGTCCTGGAGAATGTTCCATGTGCTGATAAAAAGAATGTATATTCGATAATTGTTGGATAGAATCTTCTGCAGATGTCTGCTAAGTCCTATTGGTCTAAAGCATAGTTTAAATTCTGTGTTTTCTTCATTGATTTGTTGCCTGGATGATCTGTCCAATGCTGAGAGAGGGTTTTTGAGGTCCCCAACTATTATTGTATTGGGGCTTATCTCTCTCTTTAGTTCTGATAATGTTTGTTTTATATATCTAGGTGCTCTGATGTTAAGTGCATATATATTTATGACTTTTACGTCAATCCCTTTATCACTATATAATGACCTTCTTTGTCTCTTTTACAGTTTTTGGTTTAAAGTCTAATTTATCTGATAGAAGACTAGCTACTCTTGTTCATTTTTGGATTCCATTTGCATGACAAATTTTTTTCCATCCCTTCATTATTAGTCTGTGAGTCTTTACAGGTGAGATGAATTTCTTGTAGGTAGCATATAGTTGGGTCTAATTTTTAATCCATTCAGCCAATCTATGCATTTTGAGTGGGAAATATAATCCACTTACATTTAGGGTTGTTATTGAAAGGTATTGTCTTACTCCTGGCATTTTATTGTTTTGTGTGTGGTTGCTCTAAATATCTTTTGTTTCTTTCTTTCCCTTTAATTGTTAGTCTTCAGTGTTTGTTGGTTTTTTGAGGGGGTAAGATATAGTTTCTTTCTCTTTCTTGTTTGCATATCTGCTCTATCAGTGGGTATTGTTCTTTCTCATGTATTCATGGTGGTGATTATCATTTTTTGGATCCAGATGCAAGACTCCTTTGAGTATTTCTTGTATGACTGGCTGTATGGTGGTGAACTCATTAAGTTTTTATTTGTCTGAGAAATACACTAATTCTCCTTCATTTCTGAAGGATAGCCTAGCTGAGTATTTTCAGATGGCATTTTTTTCTTTTAGTTGTTTGAATATATCATCCCATTCTCTTCTGATCTGTAAGATTTCTGCTGAGAAATCTGTTGTTAGTCTTGGGGGCTCCCTTATAGGTGACTTGATGCTTTTCTCTTGCTGTTTTTAGGATTCTTTCTTTGTTTTTGCATTTGACATTTTTAATACAATGTGTCTTGGAGAGGACCCTGTTGGTTTGAATCTGTTTGAGGATCTTTAAGACTCCTGGATCTGAAAGTTCATATCTCTCTCAAAACCTGGGAAGTTTTCCCTTATTATTTCATTGAATAGGTTTTCAATGCATTTTCCTTTCTCCTCCCCTCCTGGAACACCCATGATTCAGATGTTTGTGCATTTAAGATTGTCTGATATTACTCATAGATCTTTTTTCATTTTTTAAAATTACTACTACTACTACTACTACTACTACTACTACTACTACTACTACTACTACTACTACTACTACTATTATTATTATTAGCCCACCTGAGTTATTTCAAAAAGACTGTCTTTGAGATCGGGTATTCTTTTTAAACTCTCAGTTCTATTTTTATTTTGTTGAATGAATCCTTCAGTTCCAGCAGTTCTGATACATTCTTTTTTAAGGTATCTATACCTTTGTAAATTTCCTCCTTCACACCCTGAATAGTTTTCCTCATTCATTATGTTGTTTATTTGAGTTTTCTTGTGTCTCATTGAGTTTCCTTAAGATTGCTGCTCCGAATTCCTTTTCAGTCATTTCAAAAGTTTACTGCTATTGGGGGTGTGGTACTTGAGAATTATTGTATTCCTTTGATAGTGCCACATTTCCAGTTTTTCTTTGTTTGTTCATTTGTTTGTTTTTGTATTTCTAGTATCCCTCCATTGATGTCTGGTCATATGGTGTAGCAATTGCTTCTTCTATTATCTGTAGTGGCTTTTGAATAGAGAGAATCCCTCCTTTTAATGTGTTTTTTTTTATAGCATATTTTAGTTTTAGTTCCAGGTAAATGCAGTAGTGTAGTCTCTGTGTGGTTACTTTGACCACATTCAGTGTTGGAGTTTTCTGTGAGTACATCCATGGCCTAGGCACTGGGGCACTCAGTGGTTCCATGCTGAGGTGAGTGACACTGTGTTGGGGCATTGAGGATGTAGGCAAGATATCAAGTTATTGGAAGAAGCTTCTAGGTGCCCTATCATCTGCTGCCTCTGGTGCGTGACCATGGGCAGGCTTTCTGGAATCCTGGCTAGTATCCCAAGACCTGATAACTGGTGTGTACTGAAGCTTCTTAGCTTGAATAGATGACCCTTGGTGGGGTTTCTCTTTCCTATTTACTGCAGGCAGAGGCTTCTCCTGCGTCCTTGCTTCTCCCTCTTTCCTCCTGCCTCGTAAAATGCAGGAACACCTGTCTCTGGGTGAAGTGGAGCTAGTGGCACCTAGGTTAGACATCAGTGGAGAGTGAGATGTACTGCTGTGTGGGGAGAAGGTGGCAGTGGAGATAGTGCTTTGTGGCCAGGCAGTGGTGACAGTGGTGGTCATGAGGTCATGCTTTCCTTTGCAGTTCTAGAGCTGGATTGCCAAGGGTGGAACTGCTGAGCCACTTCTCAGGAAGTGGGTGAGGCCACAAGATGGAGATGCAGTGTGCATGCCCATCCAGCTTATTCTTTGTGGTGGGAAGGCCTGCAGTGAAGGTACCTGTCCAACTGCCTCTGAGTGGTGGGCAGGGCCACTAGGCAGGCCTACAGTGAAGCGACCCATCCAGCTACCTCTTGGTGGTGGGCAGAACTGCTAAGTAAGCCTGCAGTGAAGGAGCCACTCCAGATGCTTCTGGGATGGTTGCAAGGCTGCTTGGCAGGACTGTTCAAGATGGAACCACCTGGCTGCTTCTCTGAAAGGGGTGGGTGCACTTTATTTGCACTGGCTTGAGTGAACATTCATTAGTGTAGAGTTCCATGAGCTGTTTTTCTGGCTTGGGGACACGGGCACATACAACATATTTAGCTGGTCTCCCAGGAAGGTCTGCCTGTCTAATCTCTGTCCAGGGATGGGAAGATGCATCAGTTGGGCAGGACTAGGATTGGCTTCCAAGACCGCAGGAATAGAATCTGAGCCACTGTATACCCAAGCTTCAAGCTGCTGGGATCAGGGCATTGTAGGCTTTCCTATGAGTGTGGTGGGTGAAGAGCAGAGAGTTAAGGCTGGGAAATTGCTGTGGCTACTGGTCTCAGAACAGGAAACACTCCCATAATGGCTCTAGTTTCAAGATGGTGCTATCTTGCAGGGGCTTAGGTTCCAAGAGTGAGGGTGAGGAATGCATCATTTGTGCTAGTGTTCTAGAGCAATGCACTGTGTGTTTTCTAGGGCACTCCCCACACTTGGCTCTGTGCTTGTTCTGCTGAAGGATGTGCAGGCTTTCATGGTGAGGATGGGGATAGGTGTGAGTCTTCTGCCTATCTTTTCACCTTACATCTTTAACAAAAATTAACTCAAAATGGATCAGAGACTTAAATGTAAAATGCATAACTATAAACTTCTAGGAGATATCATAGGATAAAATATAGGCAATCTTGGGTTTTACATTGACTTTTTAGGTATAATAGCAAACACATAATCTATAAAAGAAAAAAACTGATATGCTGTAAATAATTTAAAAAGAACTTCTGCATTGCAAAGGACACTGCTAAGACAATGAAAAGACAAGCCAAAAACTAAGAGAAAATATTTGCAAAGGACATATCTGATAAAGGACTGGCATCCAAAGTATATTTAAAAAAGAAAAAAATAGGCAACTCTTAAAACTCTATAATAAGAAAACATTTCTACTGTTATTGTATTTTTAATTTTGGTATTGTGTTCATTGCTAGTATTTAGAAATATAAGAGAGTTTTGTATCCTAAGACCTTGCTGAAATCACTTGTTAGATCTGATGTTTTTTTTGTAAATCCCTTGGAATTTTCAACCTAGACAATTCTGTCATCTGCAAAGTATGTACGTTGTGAATGTTTAATTGATGTATTTAAACCACTTTGTTTTCATGTAATTATTGATTTGTTAAGGCATAAATCAGCCATATTATTTTGGGTTTTCTGTTTATTCTCTGTTTCTTTTTTCTCTGTTTACTTTTACCTGTAGCTCTCTTGAACAATTTTTAAAATTCCATTTTGATATATCCATAATGTTTTTAAGAATATCTCTTGGGCAACTTTTTTATTATAAGGATATTTATGCTGGATGTAAGATTCTGAATTGATAGGTTTTTCCTTTCAGTACTTGCTGCTTTCAACACTTTGTCTCTGTCTTTAGTTTTCACTAGTCTGACTGTGGCAGCTGAGACCATGTGTCTCTCTCTACTCTCTATAATATCATCCTGGGTTTCCATGTTCCACAGTGATCTCACTAGTCTCCTGCTACATTCCCACACTTGCCCACTGATGCTCCTGTCAACGTTTAGCTGTTAGTTGTTCCAGTTCTTTTCTGTGGGAGGAATGTGTCCCAGGCACCTTTATTCCACCATCTTGCCCCATCTCTCCAACCTAGGAATTTATATTCAGCAAAATTATCCTCCAGAGTGAAAGAGAAATAAAGAATTTCTCAGGAAAACAAAATCTGAAGGAATTCATTGCCAGTGGATATGCCTTGCAAGAAATGTTAAAAGAAGTTCTTCATAAGGAAGGAAAATTATGTAGGTTAGAAACTCATACTTACACAACAAAGCAAGAGCATTGGAGGAGGAATAAATGAAGGTGGAATAAAATCTTTTATTTTTTATATTCTAAATTGATAACTGCTTGTTCAAAGTAATAACAGCAACATTGGATTTGGTGATTGTTGCATATGACAAGTGAAATTAATGTCATCAATATTAAAGGTATGAGAGGAATGAATTGGGGATATTCTGTTACACAGTATCTGCACTACCCAAGAAGCAGTATATTATTATTTGAAAGTGCACTTAAATTAGCTGTAAACGTATGTTGCAAATTCTAGGACAACCAGTAACATTTTTTTAAAGAGGTATAATTGATATGCTAATAGAGGAGAGAAAATTGAATCGTATAAATTCTCAATTAACACCACAGAGAAAAAAACAGATTAGAAAGAAAGAATCTAAGAAAAATATTCAACAAATAGAAAGTAGTTATAAATATGGTAGATAACACAACTATATCAATAATCACTTTAAATGTGAGTTGTCTAAATGCGCTGATTAAAAGACAAAGATTATCAGAATGGATTAAAAAAAAACCCCAAGTATATGTTGCCTACAAAAACTCACTTTAAATATAAAAACACAGATAGATTAAAAGTAAAGAGTTGGAGACAGATATAGCATGCTAACAGTAATCAAAAGAAAGCTGGAGTAGCTGTTAATTTCTGACAAGCAGACTTCAAAAGAAGAGAAATGATCAGCAATAAAAAAGCATTACATAATGATAAAGAAGTTAATTCTCCAAGAGAACATAACAATGTTAGATGTGTATGCACCAAATAACAGAGCTTCAAAAATACATGTGGCAAAACGTCACAGAACTGCAAACAGAAAAAGACAAATCCACTACCATAGTTGCACACTTTACCACACTTCTATCAGTAATTGATAGTACCAGCAGGTAGAACATCAGTAAGAAAATAGTTGAACAATATAGCACAATCAATTGATAATCAACTTAACAAATGACTATTTACAGACTACTTCATCCAACAACAGCAGAATACACATTCTTCTCAAGTATGCATGGCCATAAAACATAATTGAACAAACTGAAAAGAATAGGATTCATACAAAGTTTGTTCTCAGATGATAAAGGAATTAAGCTAGAAATCAATAAAAGAAACATAACAGTAACCCCCCAAATATTTGGATATTAAATAACACATGGATGAAGGAAGAAGTCTCAAGAGAAATAATAAAAACTTTAAAATAAATAAAAATATGAGTTGTCAAAATTTGTGGGATAAAGGGAAAGCCACACTTGGAGTAAAATTTATAGTATTAAAGGCACCAATTAGAAAAAAAAAAGAAAGATATAAAAATCAATACTCTAAGCTCATATAAACAAAATGTGTTACATTCATACAATGGAATGTTATTTGGTGATAAAAATAAATGAACTGTCAAGCCATGATCAGATATGTAAGTGTAATGTAAGTGCATATTGCTAAGTGAAAGGATCCAGCCTGCAAAGACTGTAGAGTATATAGTTATCTGAAAAAGGCAAAACTGTAGAGACATTTAAAAAACCAGTGGTTACCAGGGGTTCAGAAGGGGATGGGTAGAGATAAATAGGTAAAGCAAACAGGATTATTGGGTGATTAAACTATTCTGTTTAATTCTGTAATTGTAGATTTATAACATTATGCATTTTTCAAAACCCATATAAAATACTGAACAAAGAGTAAATGTTAATGTATACAAGTTTTTAAAATAAATTATTGTAGAGGTCAGGGTATCCAGGGAAGTAATGTAGACAGTGACAAGAGAACCTAAATGTATAACAAATTTGTGAAACAAACCCTCTGAAGCAGGTAGGAGGAAAAGGTGCTAGCCCAAGTGACTTTGGAATGAGTAGAATCTGTAAGGCTAAAGGTAAAAGGAACTCGACATAAGCACTATACACTAGTAGACAAAGTTGTCTCTCTCAGGAAAACAATGTAACAACTCTGATACAACTATACATGCATATAGGAACTGAACAATTAAATAAATGGGTAGCAGTGGTGGGATCCAAGCAGGATTCTCACTATTGGGGTAAGAATTCACAGATAAGCAAGAGGAGGAGGCTAGAATATTTCACTTGGTAATAGATTAGAATTAGGGTTATTGGGAAGAATCTACATTTGGCTTAACATAGATAAAGATATCTAGATATAGAAATGTTTGTGCATGTGCATGCTTATATAGGTTAGTATATACACATATGTCTCTGTCAACTGAGAAGGCCTAAACAAAATGACATTCCAGTACGCAAACATACCTAACACTGCTATCTTAGGTTCTCATGCCATTCTCCAATTAAAGGAACCAGGATCTTTGGAGAAACGGATGATTCTAGGACCCTGGTAAGAAATATATGAGATTAGCCTAGAATATCTTGTAGTGCCAGAAAGTAAGAGTCCATACTGATATAAATAAATAACTGAATAAATTAATAATGGGAAATGAGAGACATGTTCCAAATAAGTTATGTAGATACTCCATCCTAAAGGAGGAGCATACTCTCCACTCCTTAAGTGTGGACGAAGCACAGCAACTTCCATTCAAAGGAATAGTATAAAATGAGGAGAGAAAAAGCAAGTGAAGAAACCTGACAAACAAGTACCTCAGCCAGGTAATCAAGGTCAACTTCAGTGACAAATCATACTGACCGTATATAGTCTTGATATGATGTGATAAAAGTAACACTTTACCTCTGTTATCTTCCTGCTCCTTCCCCCCCAAAACACATAACTCCTGTATAATCATGGAAAACATCAGAAAAATCCAGATTGAAAGACATTGTTCAAAATATCTGACCACAAATCCTCAATACAGCCAAGGTCAACAAAAGACAGGAAAAGGGAGAAACTGACACAGTCAAAAGGAACCTAAGGAGACATGACAACTAAATGTAATGTGGTACCCTGGGGGGGGGGAGACATTAGGTAAAAACTAAGAAAATCTGAATAAATTATGAGTATTAGTTAATAATAATGTATCAATATTTGTTCATTAATTATGGCAAATTTTAAAAATAGGGGAAACTGTTCAGGGGTATATAGCAACTCTCTGTACTGTCTTGTCAATTTTGTTGTAAATCTGAAACAATTCTGAAAATAAAATCTATTAAAATACTGGCTATAATCGAAAAGATGAAGAATAACAAATGCTGGTGAGGATGTGGAGAGAAGGGAACACTCCTACACTGCTGGTGGGATTGTAAATTAGTACAACCACTATGGAAAGCAGTATGGAGGCTTCTCAAACTACAGATCAATCTTCCATATGATCCAGCAATCCCACTTCTGGGTACATACCCAGAGGAATGGAAATCATCATGTCGAAGGGATAGCTGCACTCCCATGTTTATTGTGGCTCTATTTACAATAGTGAAGATATGGAACCAACCTAAGTGTCCATCAGTGGACGACTGGATAAGGAAAAGGTGGTGTATATGTATGTACATATAAATGTGGAAAACTACTCTTCTATAAAAAGAACAAAATTCTGCCATTCACAACATGGATGAGCTTGGAGAAACTTATGTTGAGTGAAATAAGCCAAGCACAGAGGTGAAAATACCATGTGCCCTCACTCATAAGTGGGAGCTAAGAGAGAAAGAAGGAAGGAAGGAAAGACCATGGTGGTGCATTGGAGTTGCCGAGGGAGAGAGCAAACTTAGGTATGCAGAGTAGGGTGCGGAAAGGATGGGGGGAGGGAGGGAGGGGATTTAATGGGTGGGGGGACATGAGGAATCATTGCAATTTGTGGAAATGGGTATGCTGCTAGTATAGATCTGGCCATCATATCTTGGGAACAAGTGGTGATGGTCAGCTTTGTATCCCATGAATATTCATAACCAATAAATAAAACTATTAAAATTAATGCCAAGTTCAGGATGACTAGAAATCCGATTGCTGTGATTTTAATGTTTCCCCCAAAAGCATGTGTTAGAAACTCAATCTCCAATCAACAGTCTTAAAAGGTGGGGCCTAGTGAGAGGTGATTAGGCCATGAGGGTTCTGCCCTCATGAATGGAGTTATCATGGGAGTGGGCTCCTGATAAAAGGACAAATTTGGCCCTCTTCTTTCTTTCTCTCACCCTTTTGCCTCTACCATGGAATGAGACAGCAAGAAGGCCCTTGCCAAGTGCCAGCCCTTGATATTGGACTTTCCAACTTCCAGAAGTGTGAGAAATTGACTTCTTTTCTTTAGAAGTTACCCAGTACTGTTATAACAACACAAAACAAATTAACACACTTAAATTTTGTGTTCCGTTCCTATTCATATTACTAACTTATTTTAAGTTAAGCAGTAAACTGTGCCTCAGTTTATGCAAGAGCAGTTGGGAGTTACAATAGTCAATTACAAATCTATATCCAAACTCTGCTTTGGGTAAAATATTATTATGTTAGTGCATGAAGGATAAAAAAATCCTACAGAAGATAGAGACTGTCCTCCAAAAAAACTACTGTTAAGATGGGCACTGGGGGGACACACACATACAAAAAATGAATAGTAATATATGGTAAACACTAAGTAAATATTAGACCTATATAAGTTCAAATAGATTGGTATAGACTTGATGAATCAGAAAATGTGTTCTAGAGAAACTAGTGCAAGATGTGGAGAGATGGAAAGGAGAGAGGGCAGAAATGTGATGAATACAGAGAGCAGAGCAGTTCATTGAGTGGAGAAAAGCCCCTGGAACTCAGATGGGAGCAGCTGGGGCACTTGCAGCTGTGGAGAGTCTTAAAGCCTGCTTCAGAAATATGGACATTATTCCTACTTGCAATGTCAAAAAATTCTGACGCATGGAGCAGAGGGCATAAAAATTATAATATTCCTGTTGGCATATACAACACTTGGTAAATTTAAAGCAAATATTAATTTAAAAATAAACCAAATATTAATACATTTAATAATGCATCTTTATTCCAAGGAGCTCAAGATATATCTTGAATAGAAATTCACTTAACTATTCATAACTCTTGAAAGTAGCAAAAGCATGAACTAAAAACTGGCTATATAAAAGAATAGAAGAGTAAAATTTGAGTATCCAGAATCTTACAGAGGAGGGCTTTTCTCTTGGTTCGGCCACATCTTCTACTAGGTAACATTTGAATATTCCTTAAAAAGTTAGAGGAACTGAAAAATTCCAATAGATATATTTTCAAAGTTAGTGGGCCTCTATAGGGAAAAGAAACCATACCAGGTTAAAAAAAATGGATTTAATTAATTTAATTGAATATTAAACTCCTTTATTATTTTAACATTTTATTTATATAAATGTGTATTTCTATATAACGCAGAATATAATATTATTTTAGATTGAGATCTCTTCTTTTCTTACACTGAAAATAAACTAGGTTCCAGGAGTGTCCTGTTTTCCTTCTCCTTTAAAACTTGAAAGGGAGACGTATTAAGCTTAACATGCCAAATGGGCTCACCAGTCAATGAACACCACACTTCATCCCCCTCCAGCACCAAACACAAACTCAGTCACACATTTGTAGACAATTGCACACATTTAAGGATGTTCTACATTAAAGAATGAATGATAATACCTACCATGTGTATAAAACCTTACTGTTTACAAGGTGTTTTCACATATACTACTACCTTTTGAATTTGGACTTCAAAGCTGGGGTTAAATATATCATGAATTTATAGAAAGGAAATAGAGACCCAGAAGTGATCTAAGATCAGATGCCTAAGAAAGAGCATGACTTACTAGTTTTATCACCAAAACTTAATTTTGAAGCATCAAAACTTCATTTCAGAAATTTACTGCTGTAGGGACAGGGATTGTTAAATACTGCTGCTCTATAAGGGCTTTTGTTTCATTTCACTTGATGTCAGCAATTCAGCAAATACACTTCTCTATGGGCAATTTGCCAGGAGGAAGAAATGGCTTCATACTAGAGGGCCAGAGATTAGAAGAGCAGAAATTAGAATGAGATTCTGCCTATAGCATTGGCATATTGTCTACTGCTGAGACTCCAGGATGAATTTTACCAAAGGTGTGTGTAGGGGGCAGCTGGCAAGGGATAGGTTGGGGAGGGGTTAGAATGAAGAAGACTGTTACGTGGTCACTTAGTGTCAAGCCTTCTTATCAGCCTATATTATACCCTGCCAGCAACAGAGCTCTTGATTTCTTCTTGATAATTAAGCTCTAATTCACTGACTAGTTCATTGTCTTACCTGTATCTTCCTACAGAAGAAGGCCTTATCACCTGGGCTTCCTGTGCTGCATCCCAACAGACCAAGAACAACATTTTCACCTTCCTTTTCAGTTATAATTATTTCTACAGCCACAGCTCTCCAGTAAAGTTCAGACTCTGAAACTCAGGCTCTGCTAATTACCCATCCATCAACTGCTTACTAGACCTGACACTATCAATTAATCCTCCTTAATAATGATTTCCCACCCAGATGTTCTCATACTGCCTTGTGCTACCTACCGCCCACCTCCAACAACCTTGGCACCCAAGTATGCCTGACAGGAAACTCTAAAATAAACTTCAAGTGGCAGTGACCAAGAGAGAATTGTTTAAAGTTGATTTCAAATTTAAAAATTTTCAAAGTAAATAGCCCTATAATGCCTCATTGTTAATCTCACTGGTTGTATTTATGTGTGATATTTTCTTTTAAAAAATACATTTTTAGTATTTTTGGTAGGTATTGTGAATTGGGATTGCTTTCTTGATTTTGTCTTCAAATATTTTGTCGTCGTACGGAAATACTATTGATTTTTATGTTTTCATTTTTTATCCTGCCACTTTACTGAGTTCATTTATTAGTTCTAGTAAGTTTTTTGGTGCAGTCTTTAAAGTTTTTTGGGTAGATGATCATGTGATCTGCAAATAGGTATAATTTGACTTCCTCTTTTCCTATTTGGATGTGCATTATTGCTTTTTCTTGCTTTATTTTGCTTGCTAGAACTTCCAGTTATGTTAAATGAGAGTGGGGAAAGTGGGCATCATTGTCTTGCTCCAGTTCTTAGGGGGAAAGCTTTTCGCTTTTACCCATTCAGTATGATGTTAGCGGTGGGTTTGTCATATATGGCTTTTATTGTGTTGAGGTACATTCATCTGATACCTAATTTGTTGAGTATTTTTATTATAAAGTGATGATGGATTTTATCAAATGCTTTTTCTACATCTATTAAAATGATCATATGGATTTTGTCTTGCATTCTACTGATATGGTATATCACATTTATTGATTTGTGTATGTATGTTGAACCATCTTGGCGTCTTTGAGATAAATTCCACTTGGCCTTGGTGAGTTATCTTTTTCATGTCTTATTGGATTGGGTTCACTAGTATTTTCTTGAGGATTTTCACATCTATGTTCATTAGGAATATTGGCCTGTGGTTTTCTTTTCTTGTTGTGTCTTTTTCTGGTTTTGGTGTGAAGGTAATGCTTGCCTCATAGAATAAGTGTGGAAATATTCCCTCCTCTTCAATTTTTCAGAAGAAATTGAGAAAAATCAGAATTAGTTCATCTTTAAATGTTTGGTAGAATACAGCAGTGAAGCTGTCTGGTCCTGGGGTTTTCTTTGTTAGATTTTTTATTACTGCTTCATTTTCATTACTTTTTATTGGTCTGTTTAGGTTTTGCATTTCTCCATGATTCAACCTTTGTAAGTTGTCTGTCTAGAATTTGCCCATTTCTTTTATGTTTTTCAGTTTGTCAGCAAGTGGTTGTTCTTCATAATCTCTTATGATCCTTTGTATTTCAGTGGTATCAGTTGTAAAGTCGCCTTTTTCACTTCTGATTTTATTCATTTGAGTCTTCTCTCTTTTTTCCTTCATTAGTCTAAGTAAGGGATTATTGATCTTGTTTACCTTTTCAAAAAACCAACTCATTTTGTCAATCTTTTGAATTTTATTTTAATCTCTAATTCATTTATTTCTGCTCTGAACTTTGTTATTTCCCTCTTTCTACTCATTTTGGGTTTGGTTTGTTCTTGTTTTTCTAGTTCCTTGAGGTGTAGCATTAGGTTGTTTATTTAAAATTTTTCTACCTTTTTGATATAGGCATTTATTACTATAAACTTCCCCCATAGAACTGCTTTTGCTGCATCCCATAGGTTTTAGGAGTAAATTTAGCCAAGGAAGTGGAAACACCTCTACAATGGAAACTATAAAACACTGGTGAAAGGAACTGAAGACACAAACAAACGGAAAGATATCCCCTGTTCATGGGCTGCAAAAATTAATACCATCCAAATGTCCTTACTACTCAAAGCAACCTACACATTCACCACAATCTCCATCAAAATGCCAATGACATTCTTCACAGAAATAGAAAAAATGATCTTAAAATGTGTGTAGAACCACTAAAGACCCTGTTTAGCCAAAGCAATCTTAAGCAAAAAGAACAAAGTTGGAAGCATCATACTACCTGACTTCAAAATATCACATCATAAGGCTATTGTAACTAAAACATCATGGTACTGGCATAAAAACAGACAAATTGACCCGTGGAACACATTAGAGAGCACAGAAATAAACTCACACATTTACAGCCAACTGATTTTTGCCAAAGGTACCAAAAATATACACTGGGAAAAGGACAGTGAGTTAACTTATCTTCAATAAATGGTGCTGAGAAAACTGGAAATCCGCAAGAAGATTGAAACTAGATCCCTATATCTCACCATATGAAAAAAATCGACTCAAAATGGATTACAGGCTTAAATTTAAGACCCAAAACTATGAAACTATGACAAGAAAGCATAGAAGAAATACTACATGAAAAGGGAGCGGGCAGTGCTTTTTTGAAAAAGACTACAAAGGCACAGGCAACTAAAGCAAAAATAGACAAATGGGATTTCATCAAACTAAAAAGCTTCTGCACAGCAAAGGACATAATTAATAAAATGAAGATACAACCTACAGAATGGGAGAAAGTTTTCACAAAATATATATCAGACAAGGGGCAAATATCCAGAATATTTAAGGAACTCAAACAATTCAACAGTAAGGAACCACAAACAGTCCAGTTGAAAAATTGGAAAGATTCCCACCAATCAACCAATTTACAACTATAAAATGTAGCAACAGCCAAGCTGGGGCCGCTGGAGCTCAGGGGAAGAGGAGGGACCTACAGAGTTCATGAAGTGGGAGAAGCCACTGAAAGAGAAAAAAACTGCTTGAAGCATTTTAGGTGTGGCCACTTTAAGGCTAGAACTGCTGAGCACATGGAGCAGGAGCCAGCAGAAGCGCAGCTGTGCCCTTCCAATGGAGTTGCTTGGACTCAGCAGGGGAGAAGAGGGCCTTGGTGGCCCCCAGGACAGCAAGACCACTAATAAGGTTCCCATGGACCCATGCACAAGTGAGGAGCCAGAACAGCTGAAAAGGGAGCCATTCAGAGGCTGGTGAGTCATCACAAGGGACTAGTGTAGGGCCCATCCCATGGGAAGTGTTTGGAGCATGGGCTGTGATGGAGACAGGCCCACCAGGAGAATTCTGGGACACAGCAAGGACAGCCAGTCTGCCCCCAGTCAGCACAGGACCACTCAGAGGAGACTGGTCGGGAATGCAGAATTGCATGGGGTGCAGTATGATGAAAAGATTCAGGCCCAGATCAGAGTTTCTACACAACCCAGGTGCACCCAGTCTCTGGAGAGCCAGAAGTACCTATAAGATCAGCCATTAAACTCTGAGCTGAACAAAAACTCTTCCCTAGGGAAACAGCAGCAAAGCAGCAATTTAGCTAAACCACACAGCTCAAGTACTAGTTCCCACAGGAAGTTCCCCATTTTAGAAGTAAGCAAAGGACAAAAAATTAGTTCTGGCCCAAGCACACCACCAGTGCCTCCGGCTGCCAGGGATCTGAGGCATGGAGCCAAGGACCAAACCCTCTGCCTACACCAGGCACATTGCTAGCACCAAGGAGCATGCCAAAAACATGATCTCCATGTGGGTGGCCCACCACTGCCACCACAGTAACCACTGCTGCTGCAAAAATGGCTAGACATCACAACCACCACTCAGATGGCCCACCAGCCACTGGAGTGCATTGACACAAGGAGAGTCACCAGCAGAGACCAAAGAAAAGAAGAGGATGTCTCTCTCCACAAAGCCCATTCCAGAGTAACAGAAGAAACATCTGTTTGATGATAATATTGGGGGACCTGAACACACTTTTCAGCTTTGGACAGATCATCTAGGCTACAAATCAAGAGAGTAACCATGACTCTTTCAGAGGGAGAGAAGAAATCTAGGGTTATTAGTAGTGGGAGGGGGTGGAGGGAGTGATGGGGAGAGATCAGACAAGGGGCATAAAGAATAAGTACAATTTGTAACTGTATAGATGCCAGTAATGCTGGTTTGATCAACATATGTCAACAGTGATTCCCAAAAATATGTATAAGCAATTACGATTCAATATTAGAAAAAAGAAAAAATAGTGCTGAGACAACTGTGGAAATTTGAATTTAAAGATGTATTTGATGATGTTCGGGAATTATTGTTAATTTTGTTAGGGGAAATAATGGTTTTATGGTTACACATTTTAAAGTCTTTTTCTGGTTATGATGTATAAGTACTAATAGATGAAGTGATATAAAAAATTCAAAAAAAAAATGGGAAAAGACTTGAACAGACATTTACCAATAGAAGACATACAAATGGCCAGCAGGCACATGAACAAATGCTCAGCATCACTACTCACCAGGGAAATGCAGATTAAACCACAGTGAGGTCTCTCACTCCAGTTAGAATGGCTCTTACCAGAAAGTCAGAAAATAACAGATACTGATGATTATACAGAGGAAAGGGAACTCTCCTATATTGTTGGTGGGAATGTAAATTGGTACAGGCATTGTGGAAACAGTATGTTTCCTCAGAGAACTAAACATGGAACTACCCTAAGGTCCAGCAATCCCACTACTGGGTATACACCTATATTAGTCCATTTATGTTGGTTATAACAGAATACTTGGAACTGGGTAATTTAGAAAGAAAGTTAAATTTATTGCTTCCAGTTTCTGAGGCTGGAAAGTCCAAAGTCCATCTGGTGGTGGCGACAGTGACCCAGGGGTCTGACATTGCAAGATGATGGAAGCAGAGAGAGCAGAGAGAGAGAAAGACAGACTCTCCTCTTCATTAAAAGCCCTCAGAACCACACTCATGACCACCATTTTTAAACCTTTTACTACAGCACAGTCCTACAATCCAGTCACCTCTTTAGAGGTTCACCTTTCAATTACCATAATAGGATTTCCCACCCTCTTAACAGCCACAGTGGGGGTTAAGTTTCTAATACATAAAACTTGGGGACAGAATTCAAGCTTCAGGGAGTTTTCGGGGAACACAATTCAATCCACTACAATACCCAAAGGAAATGAAATCAATAAATCAAAGAGATACCTGCACTCCCATGTTCATTGCATTACTATTCACAATAGCCAAGAGATCAAGTCAATCTAAATGCCCCTCAAGAGATGAATGGAAAAGAAAGCTGGTATATATACACAATGGAATACTATATTTTAAAAAATGAAATCTTGTTATTTGTAGCAACATGGATGAAATTGGAGACCATCATGTTAAGTGAAGTAAGCCAGGCACAGAAGGACAATAACTGCATGATCTAATATACAAAATAATAATAATAAAAGGCTCTCATAGAAGTAGGGAATACAATAATGGTGACCAGAGGCAGGTGGCGTGGTGGGAAGAAGTGTTGGACTAATAAGTTCAAAACTATGCTATCGACCCTAAGTGAATCAATGTAGAGTATATGCATATATTGAAACAACACACTGTACCCCACAAATGTGTACAATAAAAATAAAGATATTTTTATTATTTTTTTGAAAATTTCCCTCCAATTGGCAAAACGACACATGCAAATTTTAGAGCCCTTAAGGATAAAAATAATCAAAAAATACAAGAATCACATATATTTCTCAATTAAATTTTCAGTAATTATTCATAATATGGATCACACTATAATTATTTGTTTTGCTAATTTTACTTAGTACTATATTATGAGCATTTTCTTCTGACGTTAATAATTCTTTAAAAATTCTTTTAAGTGCTGCATGATTTTTTGTCATATGAATGTATGATAATTTATTTAATCATTGCCCTATGGTCTTTTCTGCTTATCTTATAGAAACTGCTTTAAGGCGAGGTCAAACAAGGACACTGCTTAAGAAATGAAAAGCATTATCATGGGCTCAGGAAAAGTAACAGATCCTTTGGCCATATTATCATTGACTTTAGAATGGAGAATGTCCTGACAGTTGTCTCAGATGGAAAAATCCTTACACTCCTAAGCACAGCAGCCATTCTAGACCACACAGAGCAAGTAAGGTAAAGGGTTGAGGTAGAAACAATACCAAATTTAATTGAAACACTGCTCTGACTTTCAAAACAGAAAATGAAGTACCTAAGATATTTTTAGAAACACAAGACAAAAAATTACAACGAGTAAATCTCAAAATGGATTGGGCATGCAAGCTTTCTCTTTACTCCAACACTGATCCCCCATTTCCCATGTCCAGATAAATGTCTGTAGCCAAACCTAGGAGCTGGAAGACCCAACTTCTTTTCTGGTATATACTACTACTCTAACTCTTTAGTAATCCCAAGATGTCCCCTAAAGTAAAGAGTGAATGGCAAAAGTGCTACAGAATTAGGGACAGGCCAATAACACACATGTTTCTTTGATTAAACCCAAAGATTATAAAATACAGAACACTCACATAGAGTGCTGTGCTTTCAGTAACTGCTCATCAAAAGTAGAACTTCCTGAAGAAAACAAATTACCCTGAGAATCGTGGAAGAATTAATCAGGAACAAATCTGTCGAAAAGTCCACCAGACTCTAAATTACTAGAAGACAGGAAATAAGTTCACCATTCTTGTAGCCCTAGCATCTAGCCCACTGTCTTGACAAGGATTCAGTCACAACAGAAACTCAGTTAGTGTTAAACTGAACAGAGAAGCAGAACTATGAGCAGGGTGTATACTTCAACGTAACTCTCAATAGAACAAAGATAATTAATGGAAAAATAAAGCACATGATGTGTTTGTTCAAGCAGATAAGATTCAGACCGTGCAAGAAAATACATGTGTAAGGATTTCCCTTAGAGGTCGTAGAGTCCTAGTAATACCAAGCCCTCTAATCAATTGTGCATAGAAAACTGATTCCAAACGTCAAATAGAAAAGACAAAATAAATAAATAAGACGCAGTCCTAAGCACACTGTATTTGTTACTAGGATTAATAAAACATTTTAGAAAAGTTTCTGAAATAAATTCAATATGTAAAAATCAATTGCATTTCTAAGCACCAACAACAAATAGTCATAAAATGTAATAAAGACACTACTTTAAAACAGTATTTTTAAAAAAAACCCACAAAGTAGTTAGTAATAAATTTAACAAAATATATGCAATACCTTTATGAGAAAATATTAAAGCTTCATTCAAAATATTAAGGAAAACTAAACAAACGGATAGATATATCATGTTCATTTATTGGAAGATTATATATTGGACAGATGTCAGTTCTACCCAAATTGACCTATAGAGTCAATACAATCATAACCAGAGAATCAATGGGTTGTTTTTGGTGGTTTTGTTTGTTTGTTTGTTTCTTTCTTTCTTCACAAGCTAATTCTAAAATGTGTCTATACTTTCTAGCTATCACGAGCTATCACAAAATGTGTCTATTGGAAGAGCAAATGATCCAGAATAGCCAAGACACTCCTAAATAAAAAGCAAAACAAGGCAGGGAAACTGTCTTGCCAGGCACCAAGACTTACAATGTTTAAAGTATAAATAAAGTATCAATAATATCAAGCTGTAGTTTAAGATGGTGAGGACTGGGGATAGACAAACGGGACAGGAGCAGTATAGAGGACGCAGAATCAAAGACATACAGAAGCTTGATTTACTACAGACATGAATTGAAGGTCAGTAGAAAGAGACTGGACTTTTCAGTAAAAGGAGCTAAGACAAATGGGGGGGGGACCACATTAGATCGCTACTGATTTCACACACAAAAAATTCTATGTGGGTAAAGAACTGAATGTAAATGATAAAACTATAAAATATTAAGAAGATAAGATTAAAACCCTAGAGTAGGGAAAGATTTCTTAAACATAAAAATCTTTAAACAGTTCAAATCCTAAAGGAAAATGTTGATATCCTAGATTATATCAAAATTAAGAACTTCTGTTTATCAGAAGAGAGCATATAAAGAAAGTGAAAATTCAAGCCACAAACTGGGAGATGACATTTGCAATATATTAAAATACTATAAAAGTATATAAAGCACATATGCCAATCAGTCAAAAAATGACAAACTTTCAAATAATCAAAATGGCAACTCTTTACAAAAGAAACAATAAAAAAGGCCCACAAATTTGAGGAATGTAATTTGGAAAATAAGTTGGCATTGTGTAGTAGGCATAAGTACGTGCATACACTGTAAGCTACCAATTCAACTCCTGGATATATATATATCTTAGAGAAAATTTCACAAGAATATTTATTCAGTATTCTTTGTAATGGTGAAATATAATCCAAGAATAGAACTGATAAATAAATTGTGGTTTACTTATTTTTGTGGAAAACTATGTAGCAATGTAAATGAATGAACTGCGACTGCATGCAACAACACAGGTAAATCTCAGGAATACAATGTGGAGTGAAAAAACAATTTACAGAAGAATACAAACATGACAATTTCATTTATATAACTTCAGGTGCAGGAAAAACCAAACAATATATTGTTTAGGGATAGAAAAATGTAGATAAAACTATGGGGAAAAAAGGAAAGAAAAATCAAGGCAATTATAAGCATGAAATCCAGAATAACCTTTACCTCTTAGGAAGCACAGACAGGGACAACAGTGGGACACGCACCCACAGAGGTTTAAAGGTAATGATTCTCTTTCTTAACCTGAGTGGTAGGTATGCAAGAGACTACTGAATTTTCACTTTCTATCCTTTATGCATATTTGTAAGTTGTTTTTTGTTTTTCTGCAACAAGTAACAAAAATAAAACAGAAAAGATAGCAATGTCTTAACTTCCTCTTAATATCTTTGGGCTGATAACTTGTCCTTTTAAACCTGTTTCCCAGTTTGTAGAATGAATTGTAACAAAATCTACCTCACAGGGCTATGTGAAAATATAGCAGAGTTTAAAATAGTATCTGGCATATAGTAGGTGCTTAATAATTGTTCATTATCATCATTATCATTATCAGTATCATCCTATCTATTGTTACTAATGCAACCATCGATGTGACCAAAACAGTCTATATGGCCTCTCTGCTTACCCAATGCTTTTATTCTCTCTACAACCAATCAGTATAAACTCAATTGATAAATTACACCTTTACTCAACTACTTTTTAAATCTTATTCTGTTCTTCTCATCAGTACAAACCCACTTTCTAAAACTTCCGTAGTTGCTGCCTCTATTCAATGTGCCTCTTGTATGTTTTCACCTAATTTAGGTTATGATTTTCAACTTAAGAATTTCATCGAATACGAAGGAGATGTACAATGTTTCCACATTCATTCCAGTTTTACATTCATGCCTCCTAATATAAAGCCCCTTATCACTGAATTTGGTTATAATTTTTACATATAATAAATGTGAGCATTTATTGGATAAATGTGATCCTTGAAGATGAGGATCGTTGCTCTACCCCCAACACCTTGCTCTGTGTGGTAAGCACATTAGTGTGTGCTCATGAGATGCTTGTAGAGTGAATGACGGGTATAAAATAAATGAACTGAGAAGAAGTAAACAGACTTGCAGGATTCTTGTTTACGTTAAGAGGACAGAGCATAATGTTTGCCTCTCATTTGTTCAAAGACAACAGTGCCATTAAAATGACGAGTCAACAAAAGTGGGAATAAATCCATAAAAGGAATCGGGGATTTGCAAATTCTTGAAATCCTAAGAGAGAGAAAGTTGTTAAGAAACGTGTTAAGAATGAAACAGAATAGAAACTGTAGCCAGGAAATGAGAACCCTGAACATGTTCTTTGCTAAAGTCAGCAGGGACTGTTGATAGTAGACAAAAAAGATGCTGAACACAGAGGGTACGTAAAGTCTGCTTACAGAAAGGCTGCCCCAAGGACACCCCAACTTCCTGCCAGGATACATAGGCAGAGTCACTAGGAGCTGCACATTTATGCTCAGACAAATTGTGTGTGTGTGTGTGTGTGTGTGTGTGTGTGTGTGTGTGTGTGTGTGTGTGTGTGTGGTGTGTGCTTTCTGTTCATATGTCCTCAAATATAGTCTGACAGTTTACAAGGCCCATCCACGTACAGAGAGTTTCTGATAAGCCTCTCTATTTAGGAGAAACTGATGTGGAAAACATAGACAGATAGATAGGATAGTACTTCAAAAGTTTGTGAAAAAAGAGAATTAAAAATTAATACAAATCTTTCCATAAAATTTTTGAAGACCCCTCATATATAATAGCAGAGAAAAATGTCATTCTGTCTATCTAGATGACTGGTCTCATTCTGCACTATTAAATATGAACAGACAATTGGATATACTTAGACATATTAATTCCATAAAAGAGTAAGGCAACAACATAAAAGAGAAAGATAATAATTTTAAAAAATTAAAACTATCTTCAGAAGAAACCAGTATCAAAACCGAGATTATTTCATCAATTAGTTTCATGACTACAAAAAGCTAGCATTTACTTAGAGCTTACAATGTCAAACTCTTACCTTAGAGTTTTACATGCTTAATCTAATTTAATCTTCCTAATGTCCCTATAAAAGAGTAGATGGAAAACCCTAGACTTAAAGAAAGTAAGAAACATTTTTAATGCCACACAGTAAGCGGCTGAGCCAAGATTTGCACCTAGGCTTTCTCCCTCCAAAGCCTGAACTCTTAGACTCATGCTATACTGCCTTTTGAAACACAGCAGCTATAAAACAAGAAGTCTGCTGTATGACTAGGGGGGAAAAAACTTCCATAAATGTCAGGCATGATTACCAAGAATAAAACTGGAAAATAAAGTCAAGGGACTATTCCAGAACACAGAGCAAGGGGACAAAAAAAAAAAGAAAAGAAAAGAAAAGAAAAAGAAAAAAGAAAATTTGAGCTAAAAGGAAAGAGATATAATAGATCTACATTTGAGTGACTGAAATTCTACAAAGTGAAGACAGAAAAAATATGTCTTTTCATTTAAGGGATCACCAAATTTCCCAGCCCAAGTAATAATAAAAGAAAAAAAAATCTAAACATAGTTTTATGCCATTTTATGCTCCCTAACTAAAAGGAATATCTTAAATGCTTCTAAGTGAAAGAACGTAATAAAAGGCCACTAACAAAAGAATACAGTCAGTATGCCATTGTCATCATTAAATACTTGGAAATAAAATTAGAGTAATGCCTTCAGAGTTTATGGGGATGTTTTTTTTTAATCAAGATTATCCATTCACAAATGTCAGGTAAAATAAATACATTTTCAGATATTCAAGAAATCAGAAATGTCTCACACACTCCTTCGTGTGTCACTTGATAATGGCCTCATCAAAACAGAAGTGGAAATCAAGGAAGGGAAAGACATAGAAAATGACAATAAGAAAATAAAGAAGAAGCCCCTAGAGGCGTTGCAGGTGTGGCTGCTGTGTCACACTTGTGTCATTAGGTGGCAGAGAGAAGCGAGGCTATGTCTACGCTCAGCGTTCTGATCTGTGACCGTCTGAATGATTAGTAGTCTGACACCTGACAGTGCTCTAGTGTGGCAGTGTGTGTTTGCCGGCAGCCTGAAGCCTGTCGTGTAAAACGTTAGTGCTTTCGTGGCTGGAGTGGTCTGACGGCCCTGCATTGTCACAGCAGGAGGAGGAAGGAAGGTGACTGTCAAGCGGAGAAGACCCAGCGTGAGCGTTGGCCAGAACCGTGGCCCTTGCAGCCTCAGCTCAGGTCAAGATGCAGAGGCCGGGAAGGATGTGGGCCTAGCTCTGTGCTGTGCAGCCAGTCGGATGAAGTGCGGATGCCTGGGACCTGGCATCACACATGTGGCTGCTGCTGCCATCTCAGGTGCACCGAGCGCCTGGTGTGTGTGCAGCCTCAGCTCCAAGGCCCACCCACAGCCTGGGCCTCTAGCCAGGCGCCAGTCTGTGCTGCAGCTAGGGACAGTCCTTCCCCAACGATGGAAGGACTCCGTGAGCTCTTGGCAGCTGGATTATCGTGATTCTTAGGTGGTTCTGCTACTGTATTCTGATGGTAAATATGTTTTGGCAGTTTTTCCCTGCCAGAGATCCTAAACTATACTTTTTACTGTATTTGGATTATCTTGGTTTGGGTTTTTTCCCCCAATAATGGGAAAAAGGTTATTTTAAAATATTGGATGAAGTTTAAGAATTAGCACTAAAAATACGCATGTGACAGCTGACGTTCTGGAATTGCAGCTGGAACTGCAGTTGAAGTTTTAACAAAAGGTGTCAAAGTGAATTGAAAGATCTATTCAGTGCACTTTTCTTCAAGGACATTTCTTGTGTTGGCAAAACTTGGGAATAAACTGAATGCTCAGTAAACTGAAAAAAAAAAGAAAAGAAAGAAGAAAACAATCACAGAAGAAAGGAAATCTCAGCTATGCAGCAAGCCTAGAAAGCAATAGGTTTCAGTGAGGACAGGAAGACACTGGGCTACCAGTAAAATGTCTCAAATAAGAAAAATGACATAGATTCAAATCAATATTTTTAAAAGGTCAAATGAGATAGTGATATTGTGAAAAAGGCATATATTTCTTTACTGTTACCAAAGGAAGGAAGAGGGAAGAACAGGGCGGCGGCGGCGGCGGCGGCGGCGGCTGCTGCTGCTGCTGCTGCTTGGGGCGGGCTTGGGGCGGGACCTCCCTCTGCTCCGTCAGGGCGGCAGCTGGAGTCCGGGACAGACCTGCCCTCTCCGGGCCTGCCCGCCCTGCGCACCTGCCTGATCGACTGCGCAGCCCCATCCCGGCCCCTCCACCAGAGGCGACATTTCCCAGAGGAAGGTCCCCGCCCCAAGCAGCAGCAGCCGCCGCCGCCGCCGCCGCCGCCGCCGCCGGATTCATTCAACAAAATAAAAATAGAACTTAGAGTTTAAGTAAGCAGAAGAAAGAATACCTGATCTCAAAGACAGTCTTTTTGAAATAACCCAGGTAGGCTAATAATAATAATGATAATAATAATAATAATAGTACTAGTAGTAGTAGTAGAAGTAGTAGTAATAATAATAATAATTTTAAAAAATGAAAGAAGATCTATGAGTAATATCAGACAATCTTAAATGCACAAACATCTGAATCATGGGTGTTCCAGAAAGGGAGGAACCCTTTTGCCTTCTTTTTCATCCTTCCTGCTTTCCTTGTCTCTCTTTGTTCGTCTTTATTTTATTATAGTCCAAAGTCTAGTTTTCTGTTCTTTGTGCCCCTGATCTCTCAGGTAGAACATAGACCAATGTTTCATGGTTTTAGCCTCTACCTTTTATTCTGTGAACATGGAATGCAGTAAAAGAGGGGAGGGATGCAGTACATACATTGACTTCAGTGTACCATATTGGTACAAAATAATGAATAATAATAATAGCCGGAAGTCATGGATTTATAGAAAGAGTGGAGGAAAAAATTTTCTGATAGGATAATAAACATATTATTAACATGTCATTGTATCTTTTCATAACCTTCCTTTATTTGTACTCTACATGATTTTAAATGTCATAGATTCGTGTAGACCCAAAATTATGTTCAGGTCATATTCCAAAAGTTTGTTTATAGATGACGGTCTTGAAACCTTATGTAATTAATACATTGTTACTAATATTATGTAGTGTCCTAGGATAGCCCACAAAATACCATTCAATCCATTATAATGAATCTAAAATATAATTTTAATACTTTCAATACATATAACTGGCACTTAAAAAATTGTCTCAGAAAAAAATCTGAATTTTACCTCCGGATTTCAGGGATGTTTGGTGGTAATTCTGTTAGTGACTGAGTTGGAAGGGGCTGTAGCAGTGGGTCACCTAAAAATCAGGGGCATTATCAAATCTATGCACATGAAAAGTTACCTCCCCTGTTTACATTTAAAAAATGTAAGCTGGTTTCAGCAACAAATGGTCTGTAAAAATGAAACAAAACAGAAGATGGTAATTCAGCTTACTCCCTAGCAATTACATTGGTACTTAAACTCATGGGGGTCGTCAAGTATAAATGTTCTGAATTTAGACCCTCAGTTGTCTGTTTGTATGACTAAGTCAACCTCATATCCAATATTAAGTCACATGTTGCCTGCACAAAATTTTACCTGATGGAGAGGTCAGGGAGCAGCAAATAATAAAAAGCTGTAGACTTAGAAAAATGTAGAAAACAAACATAACCCTGTACATCCCTGGAAGGTAAATGGTATGGAATTCTTTCTAAAATCATGATTCGCAAAAAAGTAGTGGTTATGAGTTATATGCTTGCCTTGTTGGACTCTCCAGAGAGTATTTTTCAATCTACCCACCTGCATTAATTCCTAGAGCGTCTGCTTCCAACCCCCAAGATATTCCCAGCTGAGCGTCTGTGTGGTGAGTCACAGGCACTGATGGGAGTGTGTCATATTGCTAAGGAATACTGGGTGGGAGAAATTCTCTAATTAATAGTTTATAAAAGTAGGGTAATAAGATGACAGAGATCTGTATGTTGGAAAACCTTGAGAAGTTTTGGAATCTGAGCTGTAAAACTTTATGGAACTTGCTGATTTAAAAAAAAAAAAAAAAACAGGAATAAGGATCTGGAAACAAGTAACAAGTCTCAGAAGAAAGAATCGTTTTTGGCCTTACCCCTAACCAGTGTGTCTTTGGACAAGTAAGGTTTTTATATCAGCTGTTTGGAGAAAAATATATGACCACAGGGGCTGGCTATGCAAATCCAGTGGCTGGGCATGCTCGATAGAGAGCACAGAATACTCTTGAATGCGCCTGGTGCATGGAACTGGGAACCACCCCCTTAAGTGAATCTTCCTCACTTAAACTATAAAAGTCAAATCCCAGCTGAAGGCGGGGCGCTGCTCACTGTCCTGGAGGCCACGGCTGAGGTGTGTATCTTTCACTTTGTGTCTAACTTGCTTTCAGCAGCAGCTGCTCCTTCTCTGGAGCCAGCCTGCACTTTGTACTGCAGTTTAAGTGTGTTTTTCTTGCTTTTGTGTTAGACTTGATCCCTGTACTGAACTTACTTCTGTGTTAGACTTTGTGTGGGCCCTGCTCAGTGTCTGGATCATGCCGCACTTTCTCTGTGCAGATGGTATTTCTTATCTGTTCTATTAAACTTGTTCTCACCATCTAGTGGGACTCTGCACTTGAATTCTTTCCTGGGGCAGAGTAAGAACCTGGTAAGAGGACTGGGTGGGTTGAGGCTGACTATTGTGCCCCTGGACCCTACCTCTGACATCAGGACCATGCAGTGTTTGCTCTTCTGTGCCTGACTCCCTTCACAGCACATCAAGAACCCCCTTCATACCCAATCAGCAGGAGGAGGAAGATGGATAAAAAGAATTGATGAGAAAAAAATAATAGGACAAGAACATGTCACCCTTCTGATCTGTGTGAGACGAGACCCTAAGGGAGTTCATTTGTTTATGTAATGGTGACATCTGTGAGGATGGAGTGACCAAGTCCAGTATTCACCAGGTGGGAGCCCTGATAGGTCTCTGCATATGTCAGCAAGGGTACAGGTGGGGTCACTTGGGGTCATGGACAGGGTCTTAGGGCAGATACCAGCTATGACAGGTGTGCATATGCGAGGTCTCAGTCTGCTCCTGGTCAGCGGCCCCCGCGACCAGCCAGATGAGCTGCCGACTCTGCCTCCACCACGCTTCCCTCCCTGTCCTTTTCCTTGGCCAGTGGTCAGCAGCACCCGTTGTGACCTGCCCCCTCACAGGCTCAGGATGCGAGGGTGGCAGATGCCAGGAGTAGGAATAGAGAGGAGGAGGAGGAGGAAAAGAGGGAAGGAAGCTCCTCCAGAGCCCAATCAGCCCAGAAATGGAGGTGACTGTGGATCATCCCCGGGACGCTTTACGCAGACTGTCATTGCCTGTCCCACGCTCTGCTGGCACCATAATCCTTTACTTCCCCGCCAGTCCTCTCTGTGTCCTCACCAGGCAAAAGATGAATCACAGTAAATCACTTGATGGCCTTGACCCTGGTGTCAGCTGAGAGTGGGAGGCTGTGGGCCTGTGGCCTCTAATGAGGTATGTGGGAACCTGGGCTCCGGGTGGCCATCGTCCTGCTGAAGACCTTGCCAGAGGGAGGCTGGGAGAAGCTGGTCTGTGGCCTGGGCTGCAAGACCTTGACCTTTCTCCTGCCCCAGAGTGTCCTGTGCTTCCTACAGAGCTCTGGGAGCCAGAGAAACAGGCACGTTGTAACTGACAACAATTTATTTTGTGGGTTAGTACAAAATAGGAGAGGTGGGCTCAAGCATTCAGTGACCCTTCAGTGTGCAAGACAGGGCCTGGGAATGGGGCTACCATGGGGGTGAAGGACTGAGCCTGTTCTGTGGCCCTAGGGGTGGCCACAGCTGATGGACAAGTGGCACAGACCCAGCACTCCTGTTGAAAGCTGACGTTGGGGAACCATGGGGCCCCAAAGTCCACATCGCTGGGGAGGTTTGGCAGCGAGCTCCACTGCAGGAGTTTCCATATTACTGCTGGCCTGTCCTGGACTGGGGCCCTAGGGGAGGCCACAGCTGATGGACAAGTGGAACGGACCCAGCACTCCTGTTGAAAGCTGACGTTGGGGAACCATGGGGCCCCAAAGTCCACATCGCTGGGGAGGTTTGGCAGCGAGCTCCACTGCAGGAGTTTCCATATTACTGCTGGCCTGTCCTGGACTGGGGCCCTAGGGGAGGCCACAGCTGATGGACAAGTGGAACGGACCCAGCACTCCTGTTGAAAGCTGACGTTGGGGAACCATGGGGCCCCAAAGTCCACATCGCTGGGGAGGTTTGGCAGCGAGCTCCACTGCAGGAGTTTCCATATTACTGCTGGCCTGTCCTGGACAGGGGACAGGCCAGCCACACCCTGATTTTCCCGGGCACCCAGTGAGAGACCCACAGCGGTGTGCTCTGCACAGGGCCCCTCTTGCCGCTGGGCCTTGGCCTCCGAAAGCCACTGGTCCTGGGCTGGTGGGCCAGAGAGGGCCAGTCCGACATCTCTGGGGTGAGTCTCCATGCTTCGGGAGGCCAGCCGAGGCCCGGGTCCTGAGGACACCAGATCCAGGCCCAGGATCTTCCTCGGAAATTCATCTCTTCTCGCTGAAAGAAAAGCCGACACGGTCAGCTTCCACACGGAGCCTATCCGACTTCCAGGACAGGCCCCATGGACCCGGCTCCCTGCCGTGCTCCTGGTTGCTGTGTGGCCTCCCTGGCCTGACACTGAGGACATTCCTGCAGGCTGATGACCCCAAAGCAAAGGGTGTGCTCAGCCTGAGGCTTGGGAACCGGCAGGGCACCTCTAGCTGCTCCTGGGACATCCACGTGGTGTTTGGTGTGGGCTGGCTCAGGCTTTCTGCATCAGGCCCTCACCCCATAGGAGCTGGGCCTGGGCATCAGCCTTGACTCAGAACTCGTGAGATACCCTGTCACCTAACCCCCTTGCCTGTGAGCCTCTCCCCATACTGGCTGAGATGCCACAAGGTACTTGGCCCCTCTGCTCTCTAGGGCCATCTGCTCCTTGCCAGGACTGGACCATTCCCACACTCAGCAGAACTCTAGGTACTGCCTCAGGCCTGAGGGTCCCATGTGTGCCCTCGCCCTGAGTCCTTTTGAGCTTTGGTACACGATTCTTTTCAGTGTCTGGCTCGGGGCTTGTTGTCCTGAGGACGTTGTGTGGGAGTTCAGGATGGGAGGGGTGCCCTGCTGCTCTCTGGGGGGCAGTTGCTGCTCTCAGGTGGGGTCTTCTGCTTGAACACAAAGGTCTGAATGCTGCTGTGGCCACCAGGGGGTCTTGGAGAACAAGAACAGGAGGGCGTGGGGGAGGAGCTGTTGGCAGATGGAGACATCCCCCTCCTCGCCTCTGAGGCTTCTGAGGACAGCACCTGCCCTGAGGCCCTGCTGGCCTTGCTTTCAGAAGCTTCTTAGAGCAGAGGAGGGGAAAAGGAGGCAGGAAGCCCCGAGGGCAGGGCTGGTGGTTCCCAGGACTGGTGATTATTTACTGCCCCCAATGGCGAGTCACCAGGGCACCTACTGCTGCACTCACCTAAGGGGGCCAGGCCAAACTTGGCTCCACGCACTTCTTCCATAGACACCCGAAGTTGCCTGAGCACCTCATCATCCTGTAGGGCCCAGTCCCTGGACAGTTCTTCCGTGAAAAACTGCAGGATGCCAGCCTGGTGCAGCTTCTGGAGGAATTCTAAACATGGGGGTGGGAGTCAGGGTAGAATAGGTCACCCCCTGAGTGATTCAGTGCCCGGACCTTGCTCACTTTCAGGGCTCCTCCTCCTGGGTGGCTGCGGGGTCCTTCCTCGGCCGTACCTGGGTTCCAGGTGCACATGGGAAGCCAGGGCCAGAAGCAGACCAGGCCAGGAAATTGCCCTCCCCGCTCCTGCCCTCTGTCACTGTCATGTCAGGGGGTGGGCTCAGTGTCTGGAAACAACCACGGTGCCCTGCCCCACCCCCCATGTTTGGCCTGGCTCGACCCCTCCTCCATCCATGACTGGCTCACTTTGGGCTGAGGTGGCCTTGTAGTCAGTGTAAACAGTTGCCCTTGGCAGGCCAGGTCCTATCCTGCCTGCTTGCCACCCTGAGTTCCCTGGGGAACAGGCATACTTACTTCCATGAATTTTCATCGTAGTGTAAGCCATGCCTGTTAGTACTGGCTCACCCTCCAAAATGTACACATCAAAAATCCTCAGGGAGAGGTGGAAAGGGATCTGCGGGAAGAGCAGGTGTGGGAGATGCAGGCCTGGGTGGGCCGAGCCCTGGTGGTTTGAAGTTGGCCCACTGGGGCCTCACTTTGTAGTGTGGAGCCCCAAGCAGGGAGGAGATTCTCCATGAGGCTGCCTGAGACACAGTCCTGCAGCTTCTCAAGGGGTGAACTCAGAGCAGAGAGGCGTGTCCCCCGGACAGAGGGGCTGCTGGGGGCTCAGGGCTTCCTAGGGCTCTTCCAGAATAGGTCATGGCTGGGTTGGCCCATGATTCTGACCCAGAGCCCTGGCTTCCCACATGGGACAGGCCTCTGCAGGGCCTGGCCTGCCTGCCCAGCAGGGACATGTCTATGCATCCTGTAAGGTGGGATCATCTGGGTTCGCCCAAGGGAGCCACATGCCCAGGCTGGGGGAGCCAGGTGCTGAGCGGAAGGAGGGTGTCCAGCCCCAAGTGTCCCTGCACGGACTTACCTCCTCTATGAAACACTGGCTGAACCAGTAGGTGTATACATCTGCTATCACTCCCTGGTCATCCTGACAGAAGGAACACAGGTGCTCAGGGACCCCTGGGTTGGCCTGAAAACCTGCCAGTTCCAGGGAGCTCTGGCAGGCAGTTTCTCAAGGGGCAACACACCTGGGGCGGGTGGCCAGGGCTCCCTCCAATCTAGCCCCTGCCCCCTGCACAGATCCTCAGATGACCAAATGTCCTTAGCCCTGGTCAGCCTGAGTCTGCCCCTAGTCCCCATGCTTTTGTCCCTCCAGGTGAAGGAAAAGGAAACCAAACTCTAAACCCATTGACAGTCACATATTCCAGAAAAGGCTCTGGTGACTATGCCCCTCACCGTGGCAGGAGGGGCTCGGGCTTTCCCTGTCCCCCTGACCTGCCGGGAACTAGGACCTCCAGGGAGGAGGCAAGGGGAAGGTTCACTCACCAAGTGCTTCTGTAGCTGTGGAAGCATTGTTCTGAGCAACTGCTCATGAAAGGACAGGAGTCTACGCAGCTTCGGGGCTCCTGGTATGAAGAATCCTGAGAAACACAAGGTCCCCCCACATGAGCACCTGCTTCCTCAGCCAGGTGGAGCCAGCCATGCAAGGCCATACACTGACGCACTTGAGCTAACCTGGCAAGGCTGAGGTCCAATGCTGGAGGAGTTGGGCATTGCAGGGTGCCCCCCAAACCCAAGGCTTCTTCCTCTTCCCACCCAGTGACCCCACTATGTGTCCTCAGCCTTGAGGACAATGGGTGGGGATGTCCTCTCAAGCGTGGGTAGACTCGCTGCCCAGCTTTGTCCTGCGATGAGGCCCCAGTAGAACTGTGCTGACTTCTAGACAGTAAGGAAGGACGATGGTGGATTGAAGGGCCGTGTCAGCCACGTTGGAGCCCTGTGCGGCCATCGGGGTGACAGGTGTGAGTGATGGAGGGTGTGTGGCTGTCTCTTAGACTACAGGTCTGGCTGGGGGACACCAGTTGGGGAGGCGCTGCCAACTGAGCTCTGTCTGGTTATTGGAAGGGTGGCTGGCAGGATGGCCAGCATGAGGCAGAAGGACCAGCAGAAAGGAGGAAAAGGCCTGGACAAGGATGAGGCCACAGGGCTGTGTCCACAGGAAATAGAAAGGAGGTCACAGCGAGGCTGCGGGTCCCTTCTCTGATGGAGACACAAGGGGTCCAACTCAGGGTTACGGGTCCCTGTCCAGACTTGGGCTGCTGTGGGGCTGTCCCTAGGGGACTGTCCTGGAGACTCATAAACAGTTGGAGAGGGACGGTGCCGTGGCTGTAAGCCGCCATCACTTGTCCAGTGTGGCCATCCCTGGCTTGGCTGCACAAGGCACTGTGGGCAGCTGTTCACCTACCGTGCATGTTGTGACGCTGATTTGTCATGAGCTGGACCAGTGCCCAGAAGGCGTCCTCCTCGTTTAGGTGCATGAGCAGGATGGCAGCAATGTGGCTCATTCCCTCACAGTAACCCACCTCCTGCAAGAGCCAAAGTCACCATGCAAGGTTGTGCCCTGAGACAGCTGAGGTCACCTGGGATGGCTGAGGTCAAATGGGAGGACTGAGGTTGCCAGGGAATACTTTGGGCAGCTGTGAGGACCGAGGTCACCTGGGAGAACTGAGGTCAGCTGGGAAGGCTGAGAATACCTGAGAAGACTGAATAAAGTTAACCTGAAAGAGCTGAAGTCACATGGGAGGCTAAGGTCACCTAGGAAGGCTGATGTGAACCACAGGGACTAAGGGCACCTGAGAATGCTGAGGTCACTGGGGAGGGCCAATGTCACCTGGGAGAACTAAGATCAAACAGGAGAGCTGGTGAAATCTACAGGGACTGAAGTCACCTGGAAGGACTGAGGTCACCTGGGAGAGCTAAGGTCCCAGGGAGGCCAACCACAGACCTCGGAGTATGTGGGGTCCAGCCTCTGTGCCCCTCCTGGGACACTGGGCATCAAAACGGAGCATTTCCCACACATGTCAGGTCACACGGAGCTCCTGGAGGGACTACTGCAGGGCAGTGGCCAAGCACTTCTGGCCAGAAAGGTCAAATCAAGAACTAATGAGAGCCCCCCTCCCATATGCCGGGCCAGGGAGGCCTCTGCGCCAGGCTCAGGCCAGCACCCACTGTCTGGATTCGCCACGAGGGATGGCTGTCACTGAGCGCCCACCGCACAGAGTCCAGAGACGACCCACAGGCTGCCTGGCACAGGAGGACAGCTAAGTTCAGGCCCCACGTGGGCAGCCTGAGGAGTCCTCTCGGCGGCTTTCTCTTGAAAAAATGGTCTGGAAATCGGGGGCAGAGCGACAAGCAGCTGCTCAGGAGCCCCTCCCAGGCTGCCGCACTCTGTGGGGTGCAGGGAAGGGGAACTTTGATCTCTGCCCAGTTTCTCACGAATCATATGGCATTTGTCAATGCAAACTCATCTGATGAAAGCCCATGAGGCACCTCGCTCCCCTGGAGAAGATCACTCGAGACACGAGCATCCTGTGACACTGCCAAGCTCTTGGGATTTCGGACAACCCAACAGGAAGGTGTCTGTCCTTGTTCTAAGGAGCAGTGGTCAGGTCCGCTTGAGGGAGGAGCCTGGACCCACCCTCTCCATCTCAGCTTGAGCTTAGAGACCTTCCTCTCCTCGCTGGGACCTCTGTGAGAGCAGTGACCTCGAATCCTAACTAGGATGCCCTGGGTGCTCATGAATCCTGAATTTTCAAGAAGCAGCCACACCCCCTGGGACACCCAAGGCAGTATCTATGGGAACGGGCCCGGGATGTCGTTGGTCAGGGATACTCACCATGTCATAGGCAGAAAAGGCTACCAGCACGTGGAAGAGTTCCTGCTGCCTAGGAAAGGGCGAATAGAGGGTTCTGTTGGCGCTGTGCCCATGCTGTTAGTTTCCTGTGACCTTACAGACCCTGAGATGCACCTGGCCTTCCCAGTCTCCCCTCCCTGGGCACTGGGCTTCCCCTTGTGGCAGTCTGGTAAGGGCAGGAGCACAGCCAGCCACTCAGGCCCGGCCACAGCCTCACCTCGGCACCTGCCTTCTGCCTCCCTCTGGCTGCAGCTGGGTGGCTCCTTTCCTACCACCGTCCCTGCCTCTCCACACCTCACTTGTCCCCTCACTGTTTACTCTACCTGCTCCTTGTCACCCTTTAGGTCTCTGGTCACAAGCGAAAGGCCAGCAGTCCCTGGTCCTGCCACCCTCCATAGGCCCCTAACCCTGATCCTCCTGGCTCACGGAGAACTGTTTTCACCACGGGGCATTACTGTGTTTGCTGCCATCATTCTTGGGAGCCAGCTGGGTTCTGGGCCCACATGCCTCAGCCCCCGGTTTAGGACTTGGTGCCCGGTAGGCGCTGGGTACATGGTGCAGGCCAGTCCCTGTGCCAGGAGAGAGCTCGGCAGCTGTGTCACCTCCCTCCTCTGGGAACCCTGCCTCTCCCCTGGGAAATCTCCATGTTCCTGGGGCTCCCATGTCCATCTGGATTCCCTCATCTCCTCTGCGGCCTCCAATCTCCGAGATCCCCACCCCCCAAGGGGCTTACTTGATGTCATAGCGGTCCCGAAACATCACATGGTTGGGGAAGGTGCAGCTGATTTCAAAGTCAATTTTCTGTATTTGTTGGCAGAGCATCTTGCCCTGCTCCTTCATTCTCTGCAGGACAGGGCCAAGAGAAGAAAGGGTCTCAGAGCATGTCGGAGACTCGCTGCCCTGGGCACCAATCATACAGAGGTCAGTGCACGTGCCCGGGAAGGGAGTTTTTGCTGCAGAAATGTCCTCATGATTGTTCCCACAGCCAGGGGCAGTTGCCAGAACACAGCATGACTTCAGTACCCATGTCACAGCCTGTGCTCAGCAGTCCTGGTGGGGGCATCACTGAAGACGGCCCACTGCTGATGGGCAGGCCCCAGACCCCTGCCCCTCAAGCCCCTTTTTAGATACATGGGGACAAGGCCACCCCAGCCCGGGCCTCCTGCTCCATCTCCCCGGGGGCTCAGTCCTCACCTGGGGCTGCCCCCTCCTGACCGTCTGTCACTTTCCTTCTCTCCTCAAGGGGCCTCTCCCCATGGATGAAAGCAAGTGCCCCCCGGGCCCTGAGCTTGCTTCCCCTGGAATGTTTTACTCAGGACCTGTTCCCGGGGCTGCCTGGCCCCTACCCCTCAGGGCTTTCCAGGAGTCCGGGAGGGCAGCTCGTGCCTGGACTTCCACTCCCTGATGCCACCTGTCAGGGTGACAGTATGGAGCCGATGCCAACCCCTGTGAAGGCTCCCATGCTCAGCTCATTCACTTCTCATGAGCTCCCGAGAGGAGAGTCTGACAGAGGGAGAGGGGCTGCCCTGGGCTCCAGGAGAGCTGTGCCTGGGGACTGTGCTTCTAGGCCTGTGAGCTGTGATGGCTCCCACACTCCCTGCTGCTAAAAATGTCCTGGGAGAGCCCAAGCCCCACAGCCCTGACACCCCCAATTTGGGGCTTAGGGCTCTAGAGCAGACCCACTGATGTGCACATTTCCGCATTTCCACTGCTGTTTCCTTACGAAGAGGACAAGGCCAGATCCCTGCACCTTCTCTTGCAGCCCCCAACCTGCTAGATTAGATTTTGGAGAATCTTTTGACTTGTCTTATATGATCACGTACTTAGAATGCACTGAACTGCAGGCACAGATAAATCCTTCCTGTTTGTTTTTTTATTTGTTTAATTTGTGTAAGTTTCCTTTATTTTCCCCCAAATTTTCTGAAATCAAGGAGGATAAGAAAGTCCTGTGTTTCCTTCTATTTGATTTTCACAGGAATGTCTTTGGGAGTTCATGGCCCTCTAAGATATTTTCTACTGTTTTTTTCCAAGTAGTTTAAAAATAATACTTACTTTATTGCTACTCAGATATTAGTTAATGCTTTGTAAATGGCTGCTGAGCTTTCTGGGATCTCCTGATATCATTTATGCCTTTTATTTCTTACTGTGTCCATGGGTTATTGACCACACATTGCGCTCTGCTGAGCCTCCCATGGTTTCTGGAATGTGTCCTCCTTGGTTAGGATATATCCTTTTTTTGACATCTCCCTACATTCCAGCTGGGAAGAACATATTTACAATGCTCCATCTATAAAGTTCCATAGGAAATGCATCCCTGGGTCTTTCTTTCTGCGGGCAGGTTTACAAGGTTTGGGTTCTTAGGCTCACAGCCTCAGTGAGCATTTGGGAGCTTTCCCCTTTCATCAGGTCTGGAACATCCAGGCTGAGGAGCTGCCCATGTTTAGAAGAGCATGTGCACCTCAGCCATGACCAGCCCGGCCCTTGACCGATGGTGGCCCCTGTCTTTTAATCGGTACTTTGGTCATCGTTCAAGGAAGGCTTTTCTTTTTCTCTACCTGGTTTGGTGTTGCTTGGGAACTCATGATTTCCTCAATTTTCAACAGTGTGCCCAGCAAGATGCAGGCAGCTTTCCCTCCTAATTCCCTTTATCCTCACTTTGCCTGTGCTCAGTGCCCCCTTTCTACAAATTCCTCACATTTTATTCTCCCTCCTTTTCTTGCATTATGCTTGGGAGAAGTTTTGTGCTGAAACTGGCCTTTTCAGAAAACTACTTTTGTGTTTTTGTTTTCTTCTCCTAGCTCTTTTGGTTTTCCATCTCATCTTGCAGTTTTAAACTCCTTATTTCTACTGTTTTGTTCCACCTGAAATTCAGGTGTCCAGGCATGGCTGGGGCAGGTGCCACGTGGTCTGGGTGCATCCTAGTCCTATCACTGTCAGGTGTGCCCAGAGTGCCCACCACGTGCAGCCCCCGTGCTGGAGGGTGGGGGCTGCCCCACACCCTGGGCACCGCTCGCTCTCACGATGTGTGTGAATCCTGCCCGGTGGGGATGACCTGTGTCCACCACCGCTGCCTCCTAGGGCTCCTGCTCTTCTCCCTAACCTGTGAGCTTTCTGACCCTTTCAACATTGGGACGCTTTGATGATATGCCCAAAATGCTGTGGCACACCTTGCTCGAAAAGGTGCAGCCTAACTCCCGTTCCTTTGAGTGTTGGCCAGACTTGGCGACATACTACTTATAAAGAGAATGTGCCAGAAGAGAGAGAGAGAAACTTCAAGGCCATGTTGTAGGAGACATGGCTGTGAAAAAGCAGTATGGGCGTGGAGTCCCAGATCCCCAGGATGTGCACCTGAGCACCCTGCAGGCACCGCTTTTCCCACATAGGGCACCCGGGCCCCTGGCCACGCCAGGCCTGTGCGTGCTGTGTCTGCTTGAGTGGAAAAGGGCCACACCTGGTATTTGCCTGGGTTCTGCATCTTGAACTTGTCCACACCCAGTAGAAGAGACCAGGCCCGACCCCGCACTTGGGGGGGAATCCCCTTGTACACCCGGCGAGACATCTGTGGAGAGAAGAATGCTCTGGAGAGAGTCCACAGGGTAACCGTGGAGGGTGAAGGGGGCAATCACAGAGTGATGGTCGCGGAAGATTCCAGTGTTTGTCTTCATGGTTCCTCGAGACAGGCTAAGTCTACCTAGAACTGGGCCTTCTGTCTTGTGGGTACGGAGTGGATGGGGGTTGTGAGCTGTGATCTCCATGACTTCCTTCCTCTGGGACCAACAGGAGGCATCCCTGTCCCTGGCCTACATGTGGCCCAAACTCTGGCATCAGATTCTCTCCCAGCAATGTGACCTTTGCAGGGATGTGCAGGAAAGCCTGTGACCCAGGCCTGTGTGGGCCTTCGGCATCAGGACAGGGTGGCAACCAGCAGCTGAGAGGTAGGCGGTGCCAGGGATCATGTGTGAACACCACTCCCCGTCCCTCTGCAGAGGGTGGGCACAGGGGCCTCCACTCCCCACATTACCTTTTGGCTGCTTTTATATTTATCCCAATGTTGAAACATCTTCAGCCATTTGTGGCATCGGGCAATTTCCTTCTTTGTTTGCTGTAAAATGAGAGATGATGGACTTAGCTGAGCTGCTGTGTTTTTTGGAGTGGCCCATGAATGCCATGTTACTCTTGTGCTTGGGGTCCTAATGGGACAGAAATGGAAAGAGCCAAACCAGTTGCAGAGCCTGGGGCTGAGGCCCTCTGACTGGGTGAGCACGAGTGGCCTGGGCTGGTGAATACAGGACATGGTGTCCTCAGGCCACAAACCCCTATGCCTGGATGGGGTCCCAGTCTCAATGTGGGGTCCTGCTGGCCAGTGGCAGTCACTCCTGAGCTGCATGTGCAAATCTGGGATGGGCATGTTTAGTAATCAGCCCGTGGGATGGAATCCTGGGATCAGGAGCTCAGACACTCAGCCCATCCTGGTGACTGTGTCCTTCTTATGGACACCTTCCAGTGGCCACAGGCAGGCCAGGCTTGCCTAACAGGTGACCAACCAAGCCCTGGCAGAAGGAACAACTCTTACCTTCACCTCCTGGGTGGTGACACGGGGAAGCTCCTTCTCACTAAAAGGCAACGGAATCAGAGCTGAGGACTCGCTGCAGGCCAGGAGCCATCCCCTTCCCTGAGCAGACCCCAAGGAAGGACAGGCTCCCTTCCCATCCACCTGCAAGTTGCAGCCCAGGAGACCACATAGGAAAGGGAGGACAGGGCCTTTTTGCTGGCTGCCGGCCAGGATGGTCTGAGACACAAAAGCAAAGGAGCAGCAGAGCCAGCCAGGGCCGCTCAGGGGCCGTGGGGGCTGGGGGTGCAGCGTGCACCTGCCCCTCCTGGGCTGCAGGCAGAGCCCTCTGGGAGAAGTGAGAGAGTGCAGAGCTGCTAAGAAACAGCACTGCCTGAGGGTCGGTGGGCTGGTCTCTGACAGCTGCCCCCAAGGAAGATACACCATCACCCTCATGGGGTCCAAGGGGTCTGGGTTGAGAACTTCCCAGTGTGTCGAGGGTGCACCCTGGAGCTGTCCCACGTGGCACCCCACCCCGGCCAAGCTCTGAGCATCCAACACACCCTGCCTGTGTCTGCACACCTGGCCAAATGTCATGCCCGTTCCTTGACTTCACCCCATCCCATCTGGCCACAGACCCTGCCGTCACCTCAGCCACTTTGACCCTGCTCTTTCCCTTGCCCTGTGAGATCCTCTGAATGTGGCCCCTCAGCCCCCGATCAGCCCAAACTCCTGCCTTGTGCCTGTTCTGCCTGTGCTGAGAGACACCACTGGGCAATGAACAGCAACTGAGAGCCCTGCAGGTGGCCAGGATCGCCCTGGGCCAGATCTCCAGTCTCAGCTGGCTTTTGGGGACATCAGCACTGTGTCCTCCTGCCTCCCCCTGCAGTGGCTTTCCTCCTCATGACTTCCTTCCCTTTCTCGGCCCATGGCATCCTCTCCCCGCCCGCGGTGTTCCCGAGCAAGCAGAGAGCGGAGTCTCCAGTGCGCACTGCAGGCCTTGGGAGTGACCGAGGCCCCTGAGGCTCAGGGGTCCCATGTGGAGCTGCTGTCCCTGGCCCCACCTCATCCAGCCTGTCCACCCCCAATGCCTTCACTCTATCCCCCGGCTCGCTCAGTCAGAGGCATCCCTGAGTCACCCGTCACATCTGGTCCCCTGCAGCCCAGCTCCCCCAGGCCCCGTCCCTCTCTCCATCCTGTGACCTCAGGAAAGACAGAATCCAGGCCAGCCTCCTCCCCATCAGGCCTCACATGACCTCCCAGCACCAGACCAACGGTTCAGGTGGCCTTCCTCTTCCACCCCTGCCTGCCTCCATGGCCTTCCCCCTTCCATTCCTGGGCTGGGGCCCTGTCCCTGCCCCTCATCTCACTCCATGGCCACATTCTTCTGTACACTTTGTAACTCTTTGTGCCCCTCTGATCCTGGCGGGACCTGATAGACAACTGTCCCCAGGCTGGACCAAGTGCCCTCGTGCCCTCTGACCCCACCCTGCTGAGCTGACAGCAGGACAGGCTCCTTCTGGGGACAGGGCTCAGCCCTCAGGTTGCCTCTTTCTTTTGCAGACATAAAGGCCACACTTCTGAGTGCCCAAGGGCCTGGCCCAACCCCAGCTTGGTACCCACCCTCTCCACAGAGCTGCCTGGATGAGCCATGGAACTGCAGCCATGTGCTGACTGGGGTGGAGCTCTAGGGGAGCAAGGAAATCGTACCCACCCTGGGAATAAGGTCAGCACAAGCCTGGGAGACACGCCCTGCCTCATGCTGGCCTTTTCAAGGATGGATCCTGATGGAGTTTGGATGTGTTTTCCCCTCCAAAACTCATGTGTAAATTTGATCTCCGGGCCACCTGGTGGCTCACTTGGGAGAGTGTGGTGCTGATAACACCAAGACCATGGGTTCAGATCCCATATAGGGATGGCCGGTTCGCTCACTTCAGAAAGTGTGGTGCTGACAACACCAAGTCAAGGGTTAAGATTCCCTTACCTGTCATCTTTAAAAAAAAGAAAGAAAGAAAGAAAGAAAAGAAATTTGATCCCCACTCTGGCAGTGTTGGAAGCTGATTGAGTCATGGGGGTGGATCCCTCATGAATGGATTAATGCTCTCCCTGGGGGAGGGGGGAGTAATGAGTGAGTTCTCGCTCTACTAGTTCCCACGAGTGCTGATTGTTTATGGACGCTGTCACCTCCTCTCTCTCTCTCTTGCCTCCTCTCTCGCCATGTGATCTGTGTGTACCCACTGGCTGCCTGCCACTTTCCACCATGAGTAGAAACAGCCTGAGGCCTGTGCCAGATGCAGCTGTCCCAGAATCGTAAGCCAAACAAACCTCTTTTCCGTATAAATTACCCAGTCTCAGGTATTTCTGTTATAGCAACACAAGCGAACTGAAACAGAGCCCAACACTGAGATAAGACGGGGGATGTCAGAGAACTCACTGCAGAAACCCGAGCCGGTCGATGCGTCTGTAGATTTTGAACTCCTCATCCCAGTTTTTCACCCGTGTCCCAGCTCGGTGTCCCTGCAACCCCGAGAGGGCCTGGAGTGAGGGCGCCATGGTGATGGGTTGGGGGCATGGGTGGCTTTGGATGGCTCCTCCCTCCCTTGTGTCCCCAGAGAGTCCAGGTCCCTCTGACCTCAGGGACAACAGAAGAGGCCAGGACTTGCCTGCCTCAAGGGAGCAGCCAACCCTGTACCTGCTGGTACTTCTCCATGATGTCTATCACCTCCTGGGCCCACAGGGTCTCCATACCCGTCTTCATGTTCAATCTGCAAGACAAAAGTAATCCAAAGCTAGCACTGACCTGAGAGCTTCAGAGAGTACCCCTAACTGCTCAGGTCGGGGATCCAAAATTCCACTAGCAACACCCCCACCCTCCACCCCCACCCCACAGTACAAAGGGACCAGACTCTGTCTCCACCCCACAGTGGTCTCGGGGGTTTCTTCCCTGGCCAAGGTAAAGCTCCTGCCTGAGGACCGGAGACCCAGGGACCTGGAAGGTGAGGCCTGTTGTCCCCAAGGTCCCTGCACAGACACACACGTGTGTTACCTGCTCAGCATGAAGGGCCCTGATGGGCCGTTCTGGGCACCAGGAAGCAGAACGTGATTTAGAGACCACAGGTCTCTGTACAAGTAGCCTCCCAGATGATCTCAGGAAACACACAGTCGTCCAATTCTTTAGAGGCAAAAAGAAATCTCATGACTGCTGAATTCTACTTAAATCTTAGCACCAGCCAAGCAGGAAGGTTCTGGGTTTGGGCAAAAGGGTGACCTATGTGACTTTGAAGTAGCCTCTGTGCTTGGTGAGGCCATGCCTTAGGCAATAGGGACACTGGAGTTTACAGTTCTGAGCGTGGCAGTATCAGAAGGGGCTCCATCTTTATCCCAGGCACAGATGAGAAACTAGTGAGCTCTGGGGATGTGTGCTGGAGCACAGTCAGAGACATGGTCCCACCTTGGAGATGGTCCCAAGGGAATACCCGTGAGGGGAGGGTGGATGAGGCCTCTAGAGGACGAGACAGAGGGCAGGACACAGAGGGTGACCCCCTTTTCCCACACCCTGGCCTGCAGGGCAGACACTTGTCACCTGCCTGGCCTCCCTCAGTGGTTTCTTCCCTGTCCACAACTGTCCCAAGACAGAGGGCTCCCCACCTTGTTCCCAGCCTAGGGACCTCACAATTGGGTGGGCCTTACATAGGCCATAAGTGATGCTCTATGATGTCAGAGGTGACCAGTTGCCCACCTGGGGTGACCCATCTCCCATCACAGACCAGGGCGCAGACCACCCTCCACCCCCACTCTCCATCTTCACAGCCCACGGAGACCCCACTTCAGTGGCTCTTCCAGGGGCAGGCTCTGCCCTATCATGGTTTGGAATCTCAGGAAGAACCTGAATCTAGGGAGGGAGGCTGCAGAGGCCAGAAGTTGTGTCTAACATGACACAAGGCAGGGCGGAGGGCACAGCCAACGGTCACCTCTGGGTCCCAGGCCCAGTTACCTCCTGTCTGACCCCAGGCTTCTCACCTGCCAAGTGGACACATTAGCCTTAACCCCACGGAGTGTGTGTGAGGATGAACGGGACAACTGTATATGCAGTTAGCACAGAACAGGCACCTGGTGAGGCCCAGTGGGCATCACCCTCGGCAGCCACCCAGCGAGGCCCGGGCCACCCACCTGGTAGCACCTGTGTGGAAATCAGCAGGAATGGAAGAGAGCAGGTCACACTCACCTGAATCTGTTCAACTGTGCAGAGATGTACCTGTAGCTTACAAAAGGGACCTGCACCAACAGCTCACAGACTCCAGAATGAGCCTCCTACTGCCACGGAACTCAGAGGCAGCGGTGCTTGGCAACAGTGACATCATGGGGTTCCATCACCCCATCACACTGGCCCCCTCCCCGGGTCAGCAGGGCCTGAGCCACATCCTCCACCCCCTGACCTGTCCACCCGTGTGGGTGGGTGTGTGTTTGTGCGTGTGAGCGTGCACATGTGTGCATGCACACGTGTGTGCCTGTATGTGCTGCTTCCCTAGCCAGGCCTGTCTGCTCTTCTCAAATGTGCATGCACGTCCTCATCCCTGTCACCCCCAGGGTGCATAGTTCTCATCAGAGAGGCCACGGGTGCCGTCCCATCTTTGCTATGCCCACCCAGGGCTGGCTCTTGGGTGCAGAAGGGGAAGGGTGGAGGGCTGGCCCCTCAGCAGGTGGGACTCAGATCACGTGTGATGTGCTAAAATGAAAAAACCAGAAACCCAAAAATAGGATCACACACGTACCAGCCCAGAGTATTCCTTTAAGATCACAGTCAAATAAAGCTTATCCAACTCTCAGATACTTCTGACTTTAATACCAAGGTTTACTCAACTTCTGGTTAGTGCAAAGTATTCCCATGAAGAAGAGTAATAGTCTTTTTTTCAGGCTATGTAAAATAAACCACTAATTATGTAGATCTCTCAATAATCCCCAAGAACAATGTAAAAACCATGCCCTCTATGTTGTGCACCTTGCTGTTATTTTGGCTTCCCTGCTCGACAGTTCTGGCCTTGAACTTTTAATAAAACTCATTGATGCATCAGCTGTCAATACAATGCCCACCTGTAAAGTTTCTGAAATATCCTCTACAGGGAAGCCCTGATATGACGTGTCCCCAGTGTATGACCCCGTTGGAGAGCCTGCCAGAGTAACCCGACTGCTCGCCAAAAGAGACCTTCTAGAAAGCCTCAGATGACTTCCCCTCCTTCACCAGCAGGCTCATGAGCACTAACTCCACATCCAACTATCCCCAGTCCTATCTGCTTCCCAGTCTTGAGGAACTAAAAGGCAGCGTTAATCAGATATTCTTCCATCTGCCACTTCTTGGCTTCTCTGGACTTTTGTCAGGGGAGGACTCCCTGCAGTCATGCCTCGGACTTCAGTGACTCGGCGTCCACTAGAATCTCAGCACACACACGCTCAGCCTTTACCCAGGAACGTGCTGTCCTCAGCCCTCACAGTCACAGGCCCTCCACTGTACATACCAGAAAGGTTTTTAACCTGGTGTGGATGTGCAAAGAAATAAATGGAAATCTTGAATTCAGACCTGCTATAATCATTTTGAGATTTTAGTAAAGATTATTTTGTTCAACAATATTCCTGCCATGTGGTATTCAGCAGGTTGTTTTCATCAACCATTTCAGTGGACATTAATTCCCCAGTAAAAGTTTAAAAAGTCCAGATTATAACCACTATTTCTGTATAATATCGTAATGTCAAACATCATGGAGTAGCAATACTCCGTGAAACAGGTCAGAGATCACCAAATCTATCAGCATTCTTTCACTTACTGTTTATTTATTGGTTAGAGGCTAAATAGTACAATATTTTCTGAAAAATAATTTATTCTATATACTTGCGGGGTACAGAAATGAATATCAATACATGTGTACGATATGTGCTGATCCAATCAGGATAGTTAGTATACTCATATTTACAAAGCAAATCAATCTTTGTGACCCTTCACTAATTTCACACTAACCTTCACCCCCTCCCCCTTTCCCAACTCTAATAACCATAGTTCTCTTGGTACACAGAGAGAAATACCACATGTCCTCAGCCATAAGTGGGAGCTAAAATAAAGAAGGAAGCAAACAATAACAATAAACAGTAAGATACATTGTCATAGAAGGATGCACTGATATGACAAACAGGCTGCATGTAAATGCATGTCAGGCATATCAGGCCTCACAGCCAGCTTACCATAAGCACAGCCGTGAGAACCGCTTCCTCACCCTGCCCCTGCCCCTCCCTTTCTCTTAAGCCAAGTGCTTTCTGAGAAAAAGTGGATCCTGTGCAAAATTGAATCTTGTGTGAAACAGGAAAACTGCAGAGCTGTTACAAAGTACTCAATGCTCAGAATAGCTACCAAACCCCTTCCACTAATTCAAACCCTATAAAACCTCTATTAGTCTGTATGGGTGTTGGAACTGATCTCTCAGACTCTAATCTAGGTTTGCTGGACATAAACTCCCTGATGTGGTGAGCGTTTGGCTCAGAGTCTTTTGATCCCTTTGTCTCACCAACCTAACAAGGCATTGCCTGGCCACAGTTCCTCTGTGAAGAGCAGAGAAGACTGCTGTTTCCAGCCATGATGGGGTAACATAGATTGGGCTTAGGATACCATAGTGGAACAACTAGAAAAGGCCACAAAATGTGTGAATCAACTGTTTTCAGACATTGGTCAGTAGACAGGAGAAAATGGCAATTCCTGAAAGAAGAGAAACAGATTAGGTAAGCTCGGGGACTGCTGTGGAGTTCTGCCTGGAGGAAATTTGTGCATTTGGGAAGAGGAGCCCTAATAGAGTGTAGCAGCCTTGATGTACTAAAGAGGGTCAGGACAGAGTTCCAGATGCAGAAAACTGTACATGAAAAGAGCTTTAGAAATCTGCATCTGGGTCCCCTTGAGTCTTTATTGAGTCCTAGTCCATGCCAAGAAGACTGAATAGTCTGGAAAGCCTAAAAGATTTATTACTGGCTGTTTACAAAATGAGTTTGTCAACCCTTGTTCTAGAATGAAGATATAATATCTACAGTGAAAGTTTCACTGCATAAAATTAACATAGATTAGACACTATAGAAGAAAAGATCAATAAGCATGAAGGCAGTAATAAAACCTATCTAAAATAAAGCACACATAAAAAAAGACTGAAATTAAAATGAAGAGAGCCACAGTGATTTGGAGACAATATCAAGTAGTCTAATGTACATGTTATAAGAGTAGGAGAAAGAGAAAAAAGAGAGAATGGGATGTAAACATATTTGAAAAATATAATGGCTTACTTTTTTCTAATTTTAATAAAAACTATAAATTCATGGGCTGGCCCCGTAGCTCACTCGGGAGAGTGCAGCGCTGGTAGCACTGAGGATGTGAGTTCAGATCCTACATAGGGATGGCTGGTGTGCTCACTGGCTGAGCGTGGTGCAGACAACACCAAGCTAAGGGTTGCGATCCCCTTAACGGTCATAAAAAAAAAAATACGACTATAAATTCATGAATGGATGGTTGATGAACTCTACCAGGATAAACACAAAGAAAACCTAAGACACATCATAATCACATTGCTTAAAACTAGTGATACAGGACCACCACCCCACGCAAGGTAGGAAGGTGATTGCCGTGGACGACATAAGCTATGAGGGGCATGTGGGGGCTTCTGGGAGGCTGGGCATATTCTAAGATCAGGGTGGCGGTAATGGGGCTACACATATGAAAAGAGTCATTGAGCCTGCAATTATGACCTGTGCACTTTATTTGATCTAAGTTACACCCCAATAAGAAAATAGATTTGACCTTTTTCCCTCAAGACCTCAGGCAGTAGAGACCCCTCCCTGGGCCTCTGGGGGACTCTTCAAGTCTCATTTGCAGAACATCCTATTTACTATTCCTGTGGGTCTATCATTCCCTGAATTAGATGTTTTTTTGTTTTTTTAATCTTGGCAGCTGGCCGGTATAGGCATCCAAATCCATGACCTTGGTGGTGTAAGGCTGCACTCTAACCAACAGAGCCAACCAGCCAGCCCTGCTCCTCCCTGGAGTTCAACAATCCCAGCCAACTCCTACCAGATCGATCTGGCGTTCCCAGGCGCCTAATCTCAGGTCTCCCACCCAGGTCTGATCTTTGTGCTCTTCCTTCCAGAAGTTTCCTCTGAATCATCTTTCACTCACATGAGTTCATAGAAAACTGGTTTTTGTGTGTGTTGTCTTTGGTGAGTCTTTCTCTTCCAATCAATGAGCTCACTCCGACATTCCCTCCAGGAAGTGTCCTTGACTCCCTAGTGCTGGGCACCAAAGGGTCCCTCTGGGTCTCACAGAAACCACCATGGAGTTCCTGGCATCGCCTGACATTCATCCACATACATTTCCCACGCTTCAGCCGCGTCTCTGCACAGGTTTGCTCCTGACGCTGCTGCTGTAAACCAGTCGCAGCTCCTCTGCGGGGGTGGCCAATTGAGGTGTGAAAGTGTTGAAGAGGGGACAGACCTGGGTGTTCTCGCGCTGGCTTGAGTTGGCACGCCGCCACCAGGTGGCGGCAGAGTAATCAATAAAGGAGGTGCTGCCTTCCACATGGTGGCATGTCCTGGAGCAAGTCGGCCCCTCTCTCTCTGGCGTGTGAGGCCACTCGCCCTTCACGGGGGGTCTGTGATGACCCCTCCCCCTTCCCTGCCTTAGACTTCCCCTCTGTGCCCGCCCTAGCTCATTCCTCATGCTGCTACCAGGGGGACCCCTTTCCTGTCTACTTCTCCAATGAGAAAGAGTCTGCGCCCTCGCAGCGACAAGCGTCCCTGCTGCGGCAAGTGTCCCCGCTGCTCGGGCTACATCCCCATAACTGCTCTCCTTCCCCACACCACACGCCCTGCTGGTTGGTTCCTGACGGAGTCTTCGCACTGGCGGTGCCCCTGCCTGGCGGGCCTCCTCTAAGTTTCTACTCACGCTTTGGCAGTCAGCTCAGGCACCACAACCTCCTCCAGGAAGGCCCCTTGACAGTGCCTCTGCCTGCCCCCAGCTGGATCAGGAGCCCTTCAGGCCCCATCACAGCCCTGACCAACCCATGTTATCATGCCTGGTCCTCAAGGAGCCCCTGAGCTGGGAGACACAGAGCTGGATCCCCGAGAGTCAGGGTGGGGTCCGTTCTAGGACATGTCTGGGGTGACTCCATTTTCCAGATGAGAAAACTGAGGCACAGTAATGAGTAGCAACTTGCTCAGGGCCATGCTGGCAGCCTTTGTGGGCATCTGCAGTGAGACCCACTGGGACCTGGGTCTTCCAGGTCTCGGCTCCAACTCTCCCAACCCTCAGTCTGGGGTTCAGGGACTCGGATCCAGGGACCCTCTGGGCAACTCCCCCTCCCATTGCCCTGCGTGGGAAGGACAGATAGGAGACGGGGGGTTTCAACTTTTATTGACATCCGTATGGGACAGGTGCAGGGTTGGCCTGGCTCCCGATGGCCCCATGGGATGGAGGAAGACAGTGTCTGGGACAGGCAGGGGCAGCCCAAGGACCGTCCATGGGCAGAAGCAGGAAGAAGCAGCTTTCAGGAAAAGATCCGCCTCTGCCCAGAGTTCTCCCTTTAGGCCTTGTCACCCGGCCTCAGAGTTGGGGAGGGGCTGTGTGGGAGGGGACGGCTCAGGGACTGCCGTCGCCCCCTCTCTGCGCAGCACCGACTGTATCCAGTCCACGTTGAGGCCACTTTAGCAAGAAAGTCAGGATACTGGCGGGTGGCGCAGCCCTGGGTCACGAAGGAGTCCACACCCTGCAGGACGCCGTTGCAGACCAAGGGGCCACCAGAGTCTCCTGGGAGGGCGGGGACAGGAAGGTCAGTCACCCAGGCTGGGCTGAGGCGTGGCTGTCTCAGGGAAAGGGGGCTGGGGATGGCCAAGTGCTGTTTCCAGTCTGGATTTTCTTTACAACGTGTGAATGAGAGAGGCCACTCTGGAGGACGGGATCGTTTAGTGGCCTCCTGCTGGATACCTGGACCGCTGGACTCCGGGTGGGGGCCCCAGGAGGAGGAGGATGGGTCCGCCATGCCTTCCCGTGGTCCGAGAGGGCTCAGGGTGAAGAGAAGGCCCCAGACCCACAAAGGCAGCAGGACACAAGGCGAGCGTCCACTCTGTGCCTGGGGCTGTGGCCATTCCCCGCCCCACCCCGCTGGAACCTCACGGTGGACGTGCCGCCTTCCAGGTGAGGAGACGGAGGCACCGAGCGCAGCTGCCTGGTGAGGAGGTGGGACTTGGCCCCGCCGGCGCCCCTGGTGCCCTTCCCTGGACGGTGGTCCCGGAGCCCCCTCCCACTCCAGGGCGGGGGGACGTACGAAGCAGATGCCAGCGCTGCGACAGGGCACCCGCGTGCACACGTTCTGCGGCCGGCACAGGAAGGTGATCACGGTGACATTGAGCTCCTGCAGGACCCGGGACACTGCTGCGTGCGTGCCCAGGCGCCCCCAGCCCATGGCCAGGCACTTGGTGCCATGGGGCAGCTGCTGATTCTGCTGCGGCAGCTGGGCCACTGCGACCTCAGCGCGGAGGGTGGCTGGGTGGCCCAGCTGGAACGGGGCATGGGCAGCGGTGAGACCCTGGCCCCAGGACCCTGAGGCCACCCCGTCTTCGGGCCCACCCACCTCCTGATTCCTCCCACCACAGCAGCACCTCAAAGGGCCTCCCTGGGGCCTCTGCACGTGCCGTGAGCTCTGTCTGGACCCCAGGGGCCTCCCCTTTGTGGCATTTGTCACTCATGATCACATTCTTTCATTCATTCATTCATTCACAAAGCACTTATTGGGTACCAACTGTGTAAGTCCTGTTCTAAGCCCCAAGGGTCCAGTAGTGAAGAACGCGGACAAGATCTCATGGCCTAGTACACAGTAGGTGTTCAATAGGTGTTTGCTGAAGGAATGAAGGAATGAGGGACCCATGAGCTCTGCTGGTCCCACCCCTCTGAGCTCCCCAGGTCCCCCCACAACCTGTACAAGGAGGATGTCATTGAGGCTCTGCTCCGGGTCATAATTGTTCCGAAACAGGTGAGTGATGTTGAACCTCTGCTGGGTGGGCTCGGGGGTCAGCAGGTCGTGGGCCCCCAGCGCTATGCTCACCTGGTTGTGGGGGCTGAGGGATCGGGGTGCTCATTTTAGGGGTATCCTGGGCTTGGGGTCCATCAACTGCGCTTGAGCCTGACCCTCCCTGGGCAGGTGGGACCGTGGGGAGGGCCCCCCAGCCCGCCGTCCTCCCCGGGGCAGGGCTGGGCCTCGCCCTTGGGCCCCGCTCACATTTCCTGCAGGCAGTGGGCGGCGGTCAGCACGAACCGCGGGTGAATCAAGGTGTCCCCTGTAAAAGTGGCTGCCCGGGGTCTACGGCAGCTGCAGAGACGCCATGCAGGGCCGCGAGTGGGGCTGCGCTTCCTGCCCAACCACGATGTCGGTGGCCCGGGCTCCACCTGCGGGACACGGGGTGTTAAGAGCCCACAGTCTGGGAGGACAGCAGAGCCGCTGGGCCACCTCAACGCAGTCCCTGACTGCTCCGGGCCTAAGTCTCCCCATGTGCATCATGGGCATCCCGTGGCACCCAGGCCCGGTGGGCTGGTGGGAAGCAGGGCTCCGCGCCTGGGATGGGGGCACCTGGTCCTGGTGGTTAGCACGACTATCGTCCCTGGGGGCCGGCTTCTAGTCCTGAAGGGTGGGGAGGTTTATGAGAAGCAGAAAATAAATAAATAAATAAAAATAGCCGACACATGGACCCATTTTGCAGAAGGACAAACTGAGGTATTGAAAATCCTCTTCAGGTGAGGACTGGAGGGGTCCCTCACTCCTGCTCTCCCTGGACACCAGTGTCACTGACTCAGCGACTGCGTTTATTCATGGGTACCCAGGAATACTGAGCACTCGCCGTAGGTCAGGCACTGTCCCGGGGATTCGCTTATCATATTTAATCCTCACCGCGCCTCCCTCCCAGGGAAACACCGGTTTCTGCCCATTTTTAAAGGTGGGAAACTGAGTCAAGCTGCCCAGGGCTGCTCTTTTCTCTCACCCTCCCCTCCCTGGAGGCATTAGTCCCAAGCAGCGAAGAGAGTCCTGCTCTGGGCCTGCCTCGGTCCCCCGGTCCCTCCTCCCCCTCCGGCTGTGACAGGAGGGTGTTGGACTCGACCTCGTGGAGGCGACATTCCCCCAGAATCAGCCGAGTGCACGCGGATGGGCAGAAGGTCTCACTCACCACCCAGCAGCAAGGCCAGCAGGTCACAGGCGAGGGCAGGACTGGAGGCTTCGCAGTGACACGCCACGGTCTGGCTCCAGGCTGCCCCGTGCACGCTCCTCTTATAGCCTCCAAATGGAAGGTCATTGGGGTTGTCCCGTGGCCAGGCCAGACGTCCCCACTTCCTCTTTCCACCTTGGGGGCCGCGGGGAGTTTGGGGTCAGAACCAGACACCAGGATGTAGGGGACTTCAGGCTCAGGGTCCTGATTTTCCCTGGGGCAGTGAGAAGCTGGCTCCTGCCCACCCCATGCTGGGGGTCCCTGGACAAATGGGCAGCCTGGCCACAGCCCTTGGGGGGACACAAGCCCTCCCCTCACGAATCCAAGGAGACGCCTCCCCGGTGTGGCCCCAGCAGAATGCGATGTAGCTCATGTGTCCAGTGGCTGGGGCAAGTCTGAAACCACTGTGAAGCCCGCCTTAGCAGGGGACAGGACAGGACAAGGGAATGGGGGAAAGGTGGGGGACAGAGCCACGTGTATCCTCTCAGTCCCCCCCTGAGACCCACAGAAACACCTTCTCTCCAGCTTGAGGATTCGTGTTTCTCCTGGAGGGCAGTGGTCCTCAGTAAAGCCACAATCCTGTCACCCCCCATCCAGGGGACACTAGGCAATGTCTGGGGACATTTGTGGTTGTCACGACTGGGGGTGCTCCTGGCATGGAGTGGGTGGAGGCCAGGGATGCTGCTCAGCACCTGCAGTGCCCAGGACGGCCCCACCACGGAGAAGGATCCAGCCCCGTGTCCACAGTGCCCTGGGGGAGAAGCCACAGTGCAGAGGAGATATTTATACATTTATAAGTGACTCGTAGTTTTAAATGTTTTTAGTTGTTTTGTTTTGTTTTGTTTTGTTTTTTGTTCACTCTTTATTCTTTTTGTTTTTATTTATTTTTCACTTCTCTTTAACTGACTCATCATTATGAAAAATTTAAACCTAAAAGAGGAGGTCTCTAAACTTGGGGACAAAAAAAAAGTTTTTAACGTTTTCCTTTTTCTAGTTTTTTTAGTTTCCTCTTTTGGCAGCTGGCCAGTGTGGGGATCCAAACCCTTGACCTTGGTGTTAGCGACACTGTGACGTTTCATTTTGAAATGATTTCACACTTACAGAAGTCCAGAGAGTTCCCGGATTCACCTGCCCCCGCTCCCTGGATGTTGTCATCTCACACAACTGAGGGGCTGCGGTCGAAACCAGGGAACGATCATCGATTCAACACGATGACCTCATCCACAGACCGTCTGAATGTCCCCAGTTGTCCTTTTTCTGGTCCAGGATCCCACGTTGTGTCGCATTTCTGGCTCAAGGTACAGGGCAGAAGGAAAGAGAACCCAACTGAGGGTTCAGAGAAATCACGAATTAGTCCACGAAAGGGGTTCCAAGAAATCAATTAGGTAAAGAAGAGAAGCAGTGACAATTCCAGGGTCACAGAGCAGCAGAAATGAGAGAAATGAGAAAATAAGACTATGACAAGTCAGAGAACTGCACGTGGTTCAGTTTGGCTAAACATAAGGTACTGGTATAACTAGTTTTTTTTTTTAATCCTAGCAATAAACTTTTTTCATATAAAATATAATAACAAACATAACATATAAAATCGGTCAAAACAAAAGTGATCTTTTAGAATTGGGGCTGGGAAATACAGGTCCTGTTCACTGACTGTCCTTAATTTTCTCATGGATTTCCTGAAATACCTTCTTTGAACTCAATTTGAGAACTTCATGAGTCTCTTTTTTTTCTTTTTCATTTAAAATAAATTTTACTGTGTACATTTATAGTATACAACACGATATTATAAGATATAGATGATATAGATGATGGTTACTACAGTGAAACAAGTAAACATATACATCATTTCACGTAGCTACTCATTCCCCCTCACCCCATGACAAGAGCAGCTATCATCTACTCATTTAGCAAAAATCCTGAAAACAATACACTATTATTAACTATAATCCCCATGTTGTATTTCTTTTCTTTTCTTTTCTTTTTTTTTTTGTCTTTTTTGTGACCAGCTGGACCGTGCTCAGCCAGTGAGCGCACCGGCCATTCCTATATAGGATCCGAACCTGCAGCTGGAGCATCACGATGCTCCCAGCCCCACACTCTCTTGAGTGCACCACGGGCTCGGCCCCCCCATGTTGTATTTCATGTGTGTGTGTGTTTGTGTGTAATTTGCAGTTGTTCCTTAGATGAAATGGGAATTGCTTCCAGAAAAGATCAAGGGAGATAAGTAGAGATCAGATAGTGAAAAAGCCTGAAGGCCAGATTAGAGAGACCAGCTGAATTTTGAGAGCAGAAAGAAAAAGAAGCCATAGTAAATACACTTTAAGCAGGAGACTGATGTGATCTTATTTAAATTTTAGAAATTTCACTAGGGTGTCAAAGTAAAAACTGTACTGAAAGATGGTAACTTGATCAAGAAATCAACCAATTTAGAATTTATTTTGATATTCTAGGAAAAAAATATAATAATGAAAATCTAAACCAAGATAGAAGCAGATGATTAGAGAAGACAACCTGCATTCTAAGGAGAGTCATTAAATAGAATTAACTGGCCTTTGTGATAAGTGAGATGTGATATAGAGTTGATATAATGAAAGACGAGAATCTGAGTGACACCCAGTAAATTACTGAGCACTAAACTATCTGGAGAATAGATGAGGAGGCATTTTAGTCCAGGATGATGAGTTCAGTTTTAACCATGTTGTTTCTGAGGTGACTTAAGATATTCAGAAAGCAACTGAGCACACACTAGTCTAGATTCTCAGGAGAGATGGTAAAGAAAGAAAAGTATATTTGGAAATTATTGGCTAATGCTTAAGTCAAAAGAATGCATGAAGTCACTGAAAGAAAATGCATAGAGTGAGAAAAGACAGCTGAGGAATTGACCTTAAGGCACAAAAATATTTAAGGGGATGAGAAGACAAGTTAGTTGGGAAAGTCCCGGGAGGAGCAGCAGATAGAGCCACCAAGGGAACGGTGTCATCACTCACACAGCAAGTGTGTAACTCCACTTAACTGGTGTTTCTCAAGTTGCAAGACCGTTGGGGTGCAAGATGGCTTTGTTTGTGAATAATGGGGACACGTGAGCATATTTAAATGCTGAGGTGACATAGGGGGAAAAAAAGACAGAGAGAGAAGTTGAAGACTAATGAAAAAGAGAGATGATTGATGGGGCAAGGAAGACTCTAAATGACACAATCTTCTGTAATGGAAGGAAGGGAATTGAACAGAAAGAAAACAAGGCATGATCTGACACACACGGGGCAGAAACTTGAGGATATTCTCCCCAATTTGCTCATTTATTTTTCTTTCAAGAAAAAGGTGTATTTATGAAATCAGTGTAGGAAAAGATTTCTCAGCTCTACTTCAAAAGCACAGACCATAAAAGAGAAGATTAATAAATCTGACCATATTAAAATAAAAAGGTTCTGTGAACAAAAGATATCCTAAAAATTGAGAAAACAAACACATACTGAGAAAATATATTTGTAACACAGAAGGTTATAGCTTCCATTTAGGATGTACAAAGATATAAGGAGTTACTCCCAACCTATCCTCAAGAAAAAGCTCAGTAATGTATAAAATCATAACTTTTCCTTAACTAATAAGAGAGATGAGGTCTCAGGGCAACCAATGAGCCTGAAATCTAAGGAAAGATAGATGCTTCCATGGAGTAGGGCATGGGAGGAAGAGATGTCAGGCCCCAAACAAGCTGGTAATAATAATTCAGCCAAAATATTTAATGGGTTACTAAAGGTCAGTTGTAGGCTAGCCTGAGTGTAGTACTACAGAGAGCTTTAATTCAAGGGTAGTCTGCACTCACAAACAGACTCTTGTTCATGGATCTCAGCAAGATGCTCATGAGAAAGGCTGGGTGCGGAGTGGGTGTCTGGAGAAAGTGTTCCTCTGTGATGCATGCAGCAATCCTTGCAGGAAAAGTACAAGGCATCACTTGGGTCCTCCAGCCTACAGAACAAAAGTGGCAGACCCTGTTGCCATCAGGGCACAGGTCTCTGCAACTAGGGAATAGAAATAAGGGAGGAGCAAGAAATCTTCCTGCAGCCAGACCATTAGAGATCCTCTGATCCTCTACTGCTATGAGAGGAACAGGATCACTGAGAAAGTCTCATCTCAAGACCCAGGAACACGTGTCTTGCTTAAGATCAAGAATAAAGGAGGATAACAGAGAATGTATCTCCCCTACCACCTGACCAGCAAAACCATGAAACAGAGGCTACCTAATACTGGAGGAAGCATAAAAGCATGAATAGTGAACCTCTCTGAGGTAGAAACTCCTAAGAAAGGCCTACATTTGAGAGTGGAGAGCAAAGTCTCCAGCCACCCAAACTCCACCCTATGTACACATTAGTGCTAGAGGGGGAGGAGGAAGAGAAGAAAGAAGGAGAAAGGAAAAAGATGAAGAAAACAAGGAGAGGGGAGAGAAAAGGAGGAGGAAGAAAAACACTGTCAAGAGTAAAAGCGTAAAAGCAATCAATATAACCAGACTCAGATACTATGCAGATAATGGAACTACCAGAAAGAGAATCAGAAAGAGAATATGCTAAAAACTCTAGAGTAAAAGCTGAACAACCCGCATGGCCAGATGGAGAATTTTGGCAGAGACAGCAGCTGTAAGAAGAGATGAAATGGAAATTCTAGGAAGGTAGAGCAGACTAACAGAGAAGAAGAATGCATCTGACAGACTTATCAGTAGACCTAAAACAGTCAAGGAAATGATCGATGAACTTGAAGATAGGCCAATAGAGATTACCTGAACTAAAACACAAAGAGTAAAAAAAAAGAAAAATCATAAGAGAGCATCCAAAAGCTGTGTGACAATACAAACAGTCTAATATATATGCTATTTAAATCTCAGAAGAATAAATATTGAAGAGATAATGACTGAAGATTCTCCAAAAATAGTGAAGGATATCAAAACACAGGTACACGAAGGTTGGAAAATACCAAGCAGAACAATCACACACACACACTCTATAAACAAACAAGCAAATCACACACAAAAAAGCCATAAACAAAAACTCCTACATACATCATATTCAAACTACTGAAAACCAAAGACAAGGAGAAAAGTTTGAAGGCAACTAGAGCAGTAAGGCAAATTATATACTGAGCAATAAAGTAAGAAATAGAGTGCACTTCTTGTTAGACACTATGTACTTGAGAAGTCAATGGAGTGGCAACTTTAAAGTCCTGAAAGAAGAAAACGTGTCAACCCAGAATTCTATACAAAGTAAAAATAATTTGTAAAAGTTAAGAAGAAATAAAGGCTTTTATCCAGACAAACAGAACAGACAAATTCATTATCAGCAGACCTGCATTGGAAAAAAATGTTAAGAGAAGTTCTTCAAGCATGACATAGCAGAGGGATACTTGAATTTATCTAAGAAATGAACAATGCTGTAAATGGTATACAGGAAAGTAAATGCTAATTTCACCTCTTCTTGTTTTAATGACTATAAAAGATAATTTTGTAAGCAGAGGTTGGCGTATTTTTTTCTGTTAAGCACCAGTTAGTAAATATTTTGTGCTTTGTGAGCCATACAGACTGTCACAACCACTCAACCCTGCTGTCATAGTGTAACAGCAACCACTGATAATGCATAAACAAACAGGCAGGGTTGTGTTTCAATAAACTTTATTTACCAAAATAATTGATTGGCGTCTGGATTTGATCTATGGGACAGAGTTTGCCAACCTCTGGTCTAGAGCAAAAATAGTAGCAATATATTTTGTGTTTATAGCATATATAAAAAGGATAATATGTAACATTAGTAGTGAAAAGGATGGGAGGAAGGAATGGGAAGTATATTGTATGATTCTTGCACTAAAAGTATAGTATATAATTATACCACTAAAATATGTGAAGATAGACTGCGAATAACTAAAATGTGTATGGTAATCCCTAGGGTAATTACCAATATTTTAAAAAATAATTATAAATCCTAAGCCAATAGTGAAGATAAAATGGAATAATAAAAACACACAATTCATCTATAAGCAAAAAATAAAAACAGATGGAAAAAATGGAATACAAAATGCAAACAGTGTACTCCCTCCCCCATAGACATGCCATTACAAGACAGAGATTATCAGCTTGGGTAAAAAAGCAAGACCTGACTTGACTATGGGCTTTATACGTATAGTTAAATATAATGGCATACGTAGGTTAGAAACAGAGGGAAGAAAAACATATACAATGGAAATACCAGTCAAAAGAAAGCTGGAGTGTCTCTATTAATATCAGACAAAATAGATTTCACCTCAAGGAATTCTAGCAGGAATTGTAAAATGGTTAATTCGACAAAAAGATGTAGCAATTCTAAATATAAACGCATCTAACAACAGAGTTTCATAATACATGAAGCAAAAAACTTACAGAACTGAAAGGAAAAATAGGAGAGAAAGAAAAATTCACAATTATACTTGGAGACAACAGCATTCCTCTCTCAGTAATTAATATAATGAATGGACAGAAAATCAGTGAAAAAATAAGTCTTAAACAACATTACCAACAACTTGACCTAGTTGACATTTATAAAATTTCTCTACCCAACAACAACAGAACACACATTTTTTTTCAAAGTACACATGAAATATTCGCTAAGATATTTAAAAGAAATGATATTATAACAAGGGCACTTTCTGACCACAGTGAAATTAAACTGTAAATCACTAACAAAAAGGTATTTAGAAAATCCTAAAATATCTGGAAATTAAACAATATATTTACAGATAACCTATGTATCAAAAAGAGTCACAGTGGAAATTTATATATATGTGAATTAAAATGAAATTACTACACTATTTATCACGATATGTTTAGAGGAAACTTTATAGTATTAAATGCATATATTAGAAAAGTTCTCAAATCAATTATCTAAGCTTTCACCTTATTACTAGAAAAAGTACAAATTAAATCTAAAACAAGCAGAATAAAGAAAACATGTGTAATAAACATAACTGATTAAGGTTTAGTTTCCAGAATATGTTAAGAATGTTAGCAAATCCATAAGAAAAGACAAAACAACCCAATCAATAGTGGGGAAAAAAAAGAAAAAATATCAAAATACATAGACAGGTAATTCAAAAATATTAAACACAAATTGCCAAGAAACATATTAAGAGATCTTCAACTTCACTAGTAATCAAGGAAATGAAAATTAAAACCAGATTAAATGTAATTCTATAACCATCAATAAGTAACAATTTCAGTCTCAAAACCTCAAATATTGATGAGGATTTAGAACAATATAAATTTTCATACGTTGTTGGTACTCCAACACAATGGATGATAATTTGATGACATCTAGTAAAGTTAAAACGTAATTCTACTTCTAAGCACATATTCTAGAGAAACTCTTGCAAATGCATATCAAAAGACACTCAGAAGAATGCTTATAACAAATCAAGTTCTAAGAACAAAATGTTGAAAACAGGCTGAATGTCCATCAATTAGAAAGTAGATAACATGTTGTGATTTCCTTATTTTATATAGCAGAGAAAATGAATGCATTTTTATTTTATGTGGCAAGTATTGAGAAAAGAGGAGAAAATGAAGAGGGGCAGGAAGACAGAGAGAGAGAGATGATGGCACTTAGAGGAAATTTAAATCATGTAAAACAATATGCTGTAGTTCTGTATTGCTTGAGGGTACACACACACGAGGTACGATTACAGAGAAATGCATGATAAACACTGGAATCAGAACAGTTGTGATGTATATGGATAAATCTCAAAATTATTACGCTGAAAGAATGAAGCCAGGTCAAGAGTACATACTACATGATTACAATGGTAGAAAGTGCAAACTAATGTCTTGCAACAGAAAGCAGATCAATGATTGCCTTCGAACAATGAGGGGGGACAGGAGAATAGGTGGGAGGGAAGGAATAGCGAGGGATACAGGATAACTTCTGTGGATGACAGTTATGTTCACTATCATGTCTGAGGTGATTTTTTTATTATTAAATTTTGTACTTAAAAAAAACCAAAGAATAGTTGTGACATCTGGAAGGGAAGAGGGCAGGGTGGATGTGATGAGGGAGGGAACGAGTGGTCTTCAACTGTACCGGGGAAGTTTTATTTCTTACACTGGGTAATAAGAACAAAATGTCTCCTATATTTTTCTTTGTACCTTTGTTATATCCTAAATATTCATTATGAAGTTAAGTAAAAAGAGACAAAGTCACGTGCTGAGAGGAAATGGTGAGGAAGTAAGGTAGACTTTTGAGAAGACGGAGTTTTGAGCTGGCATTCATGAGCACTGAGTAAAGAACAAGCAAGCACATGTGGGGGCAGCTGTCTGGGTCCAGCTGGGCCTGGAGACTACGGATTTGTGGGGGTCTCAGTCTGGCTAGCTGTGTGGCTTTCTCCAGCAGTGCTCAGCAGCCTAGAGATGAAGGACACATGGTGTTGGTATTTTGCCTGCCAGTGCAGTGAGTAAAGGGTCAAGCTAAGAATGTGGTACTAATAACATTATTGAAGGTCCTCTAGGCTGGATTGGGAGGTCATGAAAGGGGAAACATGGAATATATTAGAAGGTGAGAGAAGTATACAGCTCTAAGTGATGAGAAGTTCTGGGTACATGATATGGGATGAATGGGTAGCTGAAATGGAGTGGTGTTGGTAGTCACAAGAGCCAGTAAGACAAAGGAACTGTGCATCAAGATGTTAGATGAGTTATTTTCATGGAAACTGAAGTTGCCCAGAAGAATAACATTCATGATATAGGGACCTGGGGAAAACTACGTTCCTAGCAAAAAAGTCTGGAGGGACCAGGAGTTTGGACAATAAGTGTGATAAATGGGAGAGGAGGTGTAGTATAGCCAGGCATCTGTAACCTTAAATGAGGTCATAGAAACTTAAGGGACCTCTTTTGGCACTAGGAAAATGGTGACCCTGCCTCCAGGCTCTGGTGTGTAACCTGCCTACATTAGAGTAGGCAGCAAGGAAGTAGCATCTTGCAAGAAAACCAAATTTCCATTAAGACAAAAAGACAAAACATTCTTTGAAGAGGTGAAAGGTGGAAGAGATCTTTCACAGAAACAGAAGACCCCACAGACATTATGTAATATTTTAAAAGTGAGAAGATCAAGGGAAGATTGAGTCTGTATCATCCCCTTTTGCTACAGGCTTTGTTGGTCATGACTCAATCTAACTAATGCCAACTAAGCCCATAGCAAAAGGGTATAATACAGTGGGCCCAGAGAAATGGCAGGAGGTGCTGGTGGTTTAGGTGGTATCCCAGGATGGCTGGGATGTGAGGCATCCATCGTACGACTGGCTATTCTTGGGTTCTAAATGGACCTCTGGTTGAAGATGTTTCCAGGCCTGTGCATGTGAGGTCCAGAAAGCAAGCGTTGGAGGTTTGATGAGGCTACATACCTGTGGCTTTTGTTTAGGTTTGCAAACAGTGTTTTTCTCTGAAGTGCTTAATGAATTATTATTTCCTATCCACATCAAAAGAAACAGAATAGCACATCTATGTTACGCTGATGATAATAGCTTTTCAGTTGTAAAGCCATTAAACTTGCTCACTTCACAACAGTTATCTCATAACTTCTGAATCTACGACTTCATTCTGGTAAACCAGATATAATTCACAATGCCAACTCACTTGATAACCTTCCAAACACCTGGAATTTGCAAGAAAGAGTGGGGACAGCAAGGGCTTCTAAGGATCAGCCAAATGCTAAATAATGGCAAGCAGAGGGAAACAAGAAATACGATCCAGATGGTGATTTGTCTCTGCCTTCTCTCTCCTGTCCCCTCGTGGGAAACATCAGGCTGCTTTGAAGGCTACCACAATCCTAGGACAATTATATTCAGAGTTTTGAAACCAGGCCCATGTGCTCAGTAACAGAGATTTATTCTGACTTGACATCATTCAAAAGTCATAATAGAATTAAAAAGAAAAGTCTGAGGAAAAAGATTCCTTTTGAGGAAAAGGGCTTAAATTGGCAAATTCTATATTTTCCCTGAAAAAATAATGAAGCATGTATTTATAAAGGTCAAAGGCATGCCTGGCTTCTCATGGGGGCCCTTGACCTGGCATAGGATAACTGTTGACACAGCAGTGGACGGGCATGCATGGGGCAATGTTTCTGCCCAGAAAGACCAAATGGGTCAGAAGACAATCGAATTCTCCAGGCCATCATTATGGTTTTGTTACAAATATTAAATTCAGTGAGGACTTGCTTTGACAGAAGAAGAATAAAAATAAGAGTTTTCAGGCAAAAATTTTGAAGGCAACCAGTCCAGTTGCAGACTAGCATTGCAACTAGTTAGTATTCTCCTTATTTTTACCATGAGGAAGCAGCACCAACATGAGACAGACACAGAAGATCCATGGATCTAGCAAGAACAAACGATAACAGGCTTTGAAGGTTCTTCCACTCAGAAAACATTATCTCCAGACCAGCAGCATCTGCAGTACCTAGAAGCTTGATAGAAATGCAAAACCTTCACCCACACCTCAGATCTACTAAACTAGAATGTGCATTTTTAGCAAAATTGATTCCTATTTAAGCTTGTAAATCACACTAAGGCATAGAAGACCACCCAGGTTCCAGGCTTATAAACTGGAAGAAGTGAATAGAAAATTCTGCCAAATAAAAAGCCCATATGGGCCCATATGTTACTAAAGCAGAATTTCTAGACTGATGCCCAGAGCTGTCAGGAATCCCGGTCTGGGCTTCAGTCTCTCCAGACATTGGTTCATGTTCTACCATCAGTGCTTCCAGGCTGCCCAGGATCTCATAATCTCAGTTCTCTGTCCGGCGCCCTTCACATCCACCTGCCCTCTCAAGCCAACTATTACTTGGCTTCTTTGTGAAGACTCTTGCCATTGACCCACAATGACCCAGCCTAGATTCTGTCCCCAGCCCTGTCCCTTTCATCTTTGCTCTTCCCAGACTCAGCTCTGCTGCCTGACTGTTCGTAGTCCACTCAGCCCTTGGCAAAGATAGAACAAGGTACCTCTGGGCTAAACACAGCCAGTTCATGGCATGCCAAACTTTGGAATGTGTTGACGGCTGGCAAGGAAAGTTAGATGGCAGCTCACAATAAGAACTAGAGGCTTAATGTCATCTAGAGTCCAGAAATTCACAAAAAAATAATTCACAAAAAAATTCACAGTCTGGACTGTGGGTTTTAGGTCACATACACAGAAGTTCAAACTATTGTGACACACTGAAACAAGGGGCGGGGGGACGTACGAAGCAGATGCCAGCGCTGCGACAGGGAACCCGCGTGCACATGTTCTGCGGCCGGCACAGGAAGGTGATCACGGTGACATTGAGCTCCTGCAGGACCCGGGACACTGCTGCGTGCGTGCCCAGGCGCCCCCAGCCCATGGCCAGGCACTGGGTGCCGTGGGGCAGCTGCTGATTCTGCTGCGGGAGCTGGGCCACTGCGACCTCAGCGCGGAGGGTGGCTGGGCTGCCCAGCTGGAACGGGGCATGGGCAGCGGTGAGACCCTGTCCCCAGGACCCTGAGGCCACCCCCTCTTCGAGCCCACCCACCTCCTGACCCCTCCCACCACAGCAGCACCTCAAAGGGCCTCCCTGGGGCCTCTGCACGTGCCGTGAGCTCTGTCTGGACCCCAGGGGCCTCCCCTTTGTGGCATTTGTCACTCATGATCACATTCTTTCATTCATTCATTCACAAAGCACTTATTGGGTACCAACTGTGTAATCCTGTTCTAAGCCCCAAGGGTCCAGTAGTGAAGAACGCGGACAAAATCTCATGGCCTAGTACACAGTAGGTGTTCAATAGGTGTTCGCTGAAGGAATGAAGGAATGAGGGACCCATGAGCCCTGCTGGTCCCACCCCTCTGAGCTCCCCAGGTCCCCCCCAACCTGTACAAGGAGGATGTCATTGAGGCTCTGCTCCGGGTCATAATCGTTCCCAAACAGGTGAGTGATGCTGAACCTCTGCTGGGTGGGCTCGGGGGTCAGCAGGTCGTGGGCCCCCAGCACTATGCTCACCTGGTTGTGGGGTCTGAGGGATCAGGGTGCTCATTTTAGGGGTATCCTGGGCTTGGGGTCCATCAACTGGGCTTGAGCCTGACCCTCCCTGGGCAGGTGGGACCGTGGGGAGGGCCCCCAGCCCGCCGTCCTCCCCGGGGCAGGGCTAGGCCTCCCCCTTGGGCCCCGCTCACATTTCCTGCAGGCAGTGGGCGGCGGTCAGCACGAACCGCAGGTGAATCAAGGTGTCCCCCGCAAAAGTGGCTGCCCGGGGTCTACGGCAGCTGCAGAGACGCCATGCACGGCCGCGAGTGGGGCTGCACTTCCTGCCCAACCACGATGTCGGTGGCCCGGGCTCCACCTGCGGGACACGGGGTGTTAAGAGCCCACAGTCTGGGAGGACAGCAGAGCCGCTGGGCCACCTCAACGCAGTCCCTGACTGCTCCGGGCCTACGTCTCCCCATGTGCATCATGGGCATCCCGTGGCACCCAGCCCCGGTGGGCTGGTGGGAAGCAGGGCTCCACGCCTGGGATGGGGACACCAGGTCCTGGTGGTTAGCACGACTATCGTCCCTGGGGGCCGGCTTCTAGTCCTGAAGGGTGGGGAGGTTTATGAGAAGCAGAAAATAAATAAATAAATAAAAATAGCCAACACATGGACCCATTTTGCAGAAGGACAAACTGAGGTATTGAAAATCCTCTTCAGGTGAGGACTGGAGGGGTCCCTCGCTCCTGCTCTCCCTGGACATCAGTGTCACTGACTCAGCGACTGCGTTTATTCATGGGTACCCAGGAGTACTGAGCGCTCGCCGTGGGTCAGGCACTGTCTGGGGATTCGCTTATCATATTTAATCCTCACCGAGCCTCCCTCCCAGGGAAACACCGGTTTCTGCCCATTTTTAAAGGTGGGAAACTGAGTCAAGCTGCCCAGGGCTGCTCTTTTCTCTCACCCTCCCCTCCCTGGAGGCATTAGTCCCAAGCAGCGAAGAGAGTCCTGCTCTGGGCCTGCCTCGGTCCCCCGGTCCCTCCTCCCCCTCCGGCTGTGACAGGAGGGTGTTGGACTCGACCTCGTGGAGGCGACATTCCCCCAGAATCAGCCGAGTGCACGCGGATGGGCAGAAGGTCTCACTCACCACCCAGCAGCAAGGCCAGCAGGTCACAGGCAAGGGCAGGACTGGAGGCTTCGCAGTGACACGCCACGGTCTGGCTCCAGGCTGCCCCGTGCACGCTCCTCTTATAGCCTCCAAATGGAAGGTCATTGGGGTTGTCCCGTGGCCAGGCCAGACGTCCCCACTTCCTCTTTCCACCTTGGGGGCCGCGGGGAGTTTGGGGTCAGAACCAGACACCAGGATGTAGGGGACTTCAGGCTCAGGGTCCTGATTTTCCCTGGGGCAGTGAGAAGCTGGCTCCTGCCCACCCCATGCTGGGGGTCCCTGGACAAATGGGCAGCCTGGCCACAGCCCTTGGGGGGACACAAGCCCTCCCCTCACGAATCCAAGGAGACGCCTCCCCGGTGTGGCCCCAGCAGAATGCGATGTAGCTCATGTGTCCAGTGGCTGGGGCAAGTCTGAAACCACTGTGAAGCCCGCCTTAGCAGGGGACAGGACAGGACAAGGGAATGGGGGAAAGGTGGGGGACAGAGCCACGTGTATCCTCTCAGTCCCCCCCTGAGACCCACAGAAACACCTTCTCTCCAGCTTGAGGATTCGTGTTTCTCCTGGAGGGCAGTGGTCCTCAGTAAAGCCACAATCCTGTCACCCCCCATCCAGGGGACACTAGGCAATGTCTGGGGACATTTGTGGTTGTCACGACTGGGGGTGCTCCTGGCATGGAGTGGGTGGAGGCCAGGGACGCTGCTCAGCACCTGCAGTGCCCAGGACGGCCCCACCACGGAGAAGGATCCAGCCCCGCAGTGCCCTGGGGGAGAAGCCACAGTGCAGAGGAGATGTTTATTTATTTATAAGTGACTTGTAGTTTTAAATGTTTTTAGTTGTTTTGTTTTGTTTTGTTTTGTTTTTTGTTCACTCTTTATTCTTTTTGTTTTTATTTATTTTTCACTTCTCTTTAACTGACTCATCATTATGAAAAATTTAAACCTAAAAGAGGAGGTCTCTAAACTTGGGGACAAAAAAAAAGTTTTTAACGTTTTCCTTTTTCTAGTTTTTTAGTTTCCTCTTTTGGCAGCTGGCCAGTGTGGGGATCCAAACCCTTGACCTTGGTGTTAGCGACACTGTAACATTTCATTTTGAAATGATTTCACACTTACAGAAGTCCAGAGAGTTCCCGGATTCACCTGCCCCCGCTCCCTGGATGTTGTCATCTCACACAACCGAGGGGCTGCGGTCGAAACCAGGGAACGATCATCGATTCAACACGATGACCTCATCCACAGACCTTCTGAATGTCCCCAGTGGTCCTTTTTCTGGTCCAGGATCCCACGTTGTGTCGCGTTTCTGGCTCAAGGTACAGGGCAGAAGGAAAGAGAACCCAATTGAGGGTTCAGAGAAATCACGAATTAGTCCACGAAAGGGGTTCCAAGAATTCAATCAGGTAAAGAAGAGAAGCAGTGACAATTCCAGGGTCACAGAGCAGCAGAAATGAGAGAAATGAGAAAATAAGACTATGACAAGTCAGAGAACTGCAAGTGGTTCAGTTTGGCTAAATATAAGGTACTGGTATAACTAGTTTTTTTTTTAAATCCTAGCAATAAACTTTTTTCATATAAAATATAATAACAAACATAACATATAAAATAGGTAAAAACAAAAGTGATCTTTTAGAATTGGGGCTGGGAAATACAGGTCCTATTCACTGACTGTCCTTAATTTTCTCGTGGATTTCCTGAAATACCTTCTTTGAACTCAATTTGAGAACTTCATGAGTCTCTTTTTTTTCTTTTTCATTTAAAATAAATTTTACTGTGTACATTTATAGTATACAACACGATATTATAAGATACAGATGATATAGATAATGGTTACTACAGTGAAACAAGTAAACATATACATCATTTCACGTAGCTACTCATTCCCCCCACCTCACCCCATGACAAGAGCAGCTATCATCTACTCATTTAGCAAAAATCCTGAAAACAATACACTATTATTAACTATAGTCCCCATGTTGTATTTCTTTTCTTTTCTTTTCTTTTTTTTTTTTTTGGTCTTTTTTGTGACCAGCTGGACCGTGCTCAGCCAGTGAGTGCACCGGCCATTCCTATATAGGATCCGAACCTGCAGCTGGAGCATCACGAAGCTCCCAGCCCCGCACTCTCTTGAGTGCACCACGGGCTCGGCCCCCCCATGTTGTATTTCATGTGTGTGTGTGTTTGTGTGTAATTTGCAGTTGTTCCTTAGATGAAATGGGAATTGCTTCCAGAAAAGAACAAGAGAGATAAGTAGAGATCAGATAGTGAAAAAGCCTGAAGGCCAGATTAGAGAGACTAGCTGAATTTTGAGAGCAGAAAGAAAAAGAAGCCATAGTAAATACACTTTAAGCAGGAGACTGATGTGATCTTATTTAAATTTTAGAAAGTTCACTAGGGTGTCAAAGTAAAAACTATACTGAAAGATGGTAACTTGATCAAGAAATCAACCAATTTAGAATTTATTTTGATATTCTAGGAAAAAAAACATAATAATGAAAATCTTAACCAAGATAGAAGCAGATGATTAGAGAAGACAACCTGCATTCTAAGGAGAGTCATTAAATAGAATTAACTGGCCTTTGTGATAAGTGAGATGTGATATAGAGTTGATATAATGAAAGACGAGAATCTCAGTGACACCCAGTAAATTACGGACCACTAAACTATCTGGAGAATAGATGAGGAGGCATTTTAGTCCAGGATGATGAGTTCAGTTTTAACCATGTTGTTTCTGAGGTGACTTAAGATATTCAGAAAGCAACTGAGCACACACTAGTCTAGATTCTCAGGAGAGATGGTAAAGAAAGAAAAGTATATTTGGAAATTATTGGCTAATGCTTACGTGAAAAGAATGCATGAAGTCACTGAAAGAAAATGCATAGAGTGAGAAAAGACAGCTGAGGAATTGACCTTAAGGCACAAAAATATTTAAGGGGATGAGAAGACAAGTTAGTTGGGAAAGTCCCGGGAGGAGCAGCAGATAGAGCCACCAAGGGAACGGTGTCATCACTCACACAGCAAGTGTGTAACTCCACTTAACTGGTGTTTCTCAAGTTGCAAGACCGTTGGGGTGCAAGATGGCTTTGTTTGTGAATAATGGGGACACGTGAGCATATTTAAATGCTGAGGTGACATAGGGGGAAAAAAAGACAGAGAGAGAAGTTGAAGACTAATGAAAAAGAGAGATGATTGATGGGGCAAGGAAGACTCTAAATGACACAACCTTCTGTAATGGAAGGAAGGGAATTGAACAGAAAGAAAACAAGGCATGATCTGACACACACGGGGCAGAAACTTGAGGATATTCTCCCCAATGGGCTCATTTTTTTTTCTTTCAAGAAAAAGGTGTATTTATGAAATCAGTGTAGGAAAAGATTTCTCAGCTCTACTTCAAAAGCACAGACCATAAAAGAGAAGATTAATAAATCTGACTATATTAAAATAAAAAGGTTCTGTGAACAAAAGATATCCTAAAAATTGAGAAAACAAACACATACTGAGAAAATATATTTGTAACACAGAAGGTTATAGCTTCCATTTAGGATGTACAAAGATATAAGGAGTTACTCCCAATCTATCCTCAAGAAAAAGCTCAGTAATGTATAAAATCATAACTTTTCCTTAACTAATAAGAGAGATGAGGTCTCAGGGCAACCAATGAGCCTGAAATCTAAGGTAAGATAGATGCTTCCATGGAGTAGAGCATGGGAGGAAGAGATGTCAGGCCCCAAACAAGCTGGTAATAATAATTCAGCCAAAATATTTAATGGGTTACTAAAGGTCAGTTGTAGGCTAGCCTGAGTGTAGTACTACAGAGAGCTTTAATTCAAGGTAGTCTGCACTCACAAACAGACTCTTGTTCATGGATCTCAGCAAGACGCTCATGAGAAAGGCTGGGTGCAGAGTGGGTGTCTGGAGAAAGTGTTCCTCTGTGATGCATACAGCAATCCTTGCAGGAAAAGTACAAGGCATCACTTGGGTCCTCCAGCCTACAGAACAAAAGTGGCAGACCCTGTTGCCATCAGGGCACAGGTCTCTGCAACTAGGGAATAGAAATAAGGGAGGAGCAAGAAATCTTCCTGCAGCCAGACCATTAGAGATCCTCTGATCCTCTATTGCTATGAGCAGAACAGGATCACTGAGAAAGTCTCATCTCAAGACCCAGGAACACATGTCTTGCTTAAGATCAAGAATAAAAGAGGATAACAGAGAATGTCTCTCCCCCACCACCTGACCAGCAAAACCATGAAACAGAGGCTACCTAATACTGGAGGAAGCATAAAAGCATGAATAGTGAACCTCTCTGAGGTAGAAACTCCTAAGAAAGGCCTACATTTGAGAGTGGAGAGCAAAGTCTCCAGCCACCCATACTCCACCCTATGTACACATTAGTGCTAGAGGGGGAGGAGGAAGAGAAGAAAGAAGGAGAAAGGAAAAAGATGAAGAAAACAAGGAGAGGGGAGAGAAAAGGAGGAGGAAGAAAAACGCTGTCAAGAGTAAAAGCGTAAAAGCAATCAATATAACCAGACTCAGATACTATGCAGATAATGGAACTACCAGAAAGAGAATCAGAAAGAGAATATGCTAAAAACTCTAGAGTAAAAGCTGAACAACCCGCATGGCCAGATGGAGAATTTTGGCAGAGACAGCAGCTGTAAGAAGAGATGAAATGGAAATTCTAGGAAGGTAGGGCAGACTAACAGAGATGAAGAATGCATCTGACAGACTTATCAGTAGATCTAAAACAGTCAAGGAAATGATCGATGAACTTGAAGATAGGCCAATAGAGATTACCCGAACTAAAACACAAAGAGTAAAAAAAAAGAAAAATCATAAGAGAGCATCCAAAAGCTGTGTGACAATACAAACAGTCTAATATATATGCTATTTAAATCTCAGAAGAATAAATATTGAAGAGATAATGACTGAAGATTCTCCAAAAATATTGAAGGATATCAAAACACAGGTACAAGAAGATTGGAAAATACCAAACAGAACAATCACACACAAACACTCAATAAACAAACAAGCAAATCACACACAAAAAAGCCATAAACAAAAACTCCTACATACATCATATTCAAACTACTGAAAACCAAAGATGAGGAGAAAAGATTGAAGGCAACTAGAGCAATAAGGCAAATTATATACTGAGTAATAAAGTAAGAAATAGAGTGCACTTCTTGTTAGACACTATGTACTTGAGAAGTCAATGGAGTGGCAACTTTAAAGTCCTGAAAGAAGAAAACGTGTCAACCCAGAATTCTATACAAAGTTAAGATAATTTGTAAAAGTTAAGGAGAAATAAAGGCTTTTATCCAGACAAACAGAACGGACAAATTCATTATCAGCAGACCTGCATTGGAAAAAAATGTTAAGAGAAGTTCTTCAAGCATGACATAGCAGAGGGATACTTGAAATTATATAAGAAATGAACAATGCTGTAAATGGTATACAGGAAAGTAAATGCTAATTTCACCTCTTCTTGTTTTAATGACTATAAAAGATAACTTTGTAAGCAGAGATTGGCATATTTTTTTCTGTTAAGGGCCAGATAGTAAATATTTTGTGCTTTGTGAGCCATACAGACTGTCACACCACTCACCCCTGCTGTCGTAGTGTAACAGCAACCACTGATAATGCATAAACAAACAGGCAGGGTTGTGTTTCAATAAACTTTATTTACCAAAATAATTGATTGGCATCTGGATTTGATCTACGGCCCGAGTTTGCCAACCTCTGGTCTAGAGCAAAAATAGTAGCAATATATTTTGTGTTTATAGCATATATAAAAAGGATAATATGTAACATTAGTAGTGAAAAGGATGGGAGGAAGGAATGGGAAGTATATTGTATGATTCTTGCACTAAAAGTATAGTATATAATTATACCACTAAAATATGTGAAGATAGACTGCGAATAACTAAAATGTGTACTGTAATCCCTAGGGTAATTACCAATATTTTAAAAAATAATTATAAATCCTAAGCCAATAGTGAAGATAAAATGGAATAACAAAAACACACAATTCATCTATAAGCAAAAAATAAAAATAGATGGAAAAAATGGAATACAAAATGCAAACAGTGTACTCCCGCCCCCCCCCCATAGACATGCCATTACAAGACAGAGATTATCAGTTTGGGTAAAAAAGCAAGACCTGATTTGACTATGGGCTTTATACGTATAGTTAAATATAATGGCATACGTAGGTTAGAAACAGAGGGAAGAAAAATATATACAATGGAAATACCAGTCAAAAGAAAGCTGGAGTGTCTCTATTAATATCAGACAAAATAGATTTCACCTCAAGGAATTTTAGCAGGAATTGTAAAATGGTTAATTCGACAAAAAGATGTAGCAATTCTAAATATAAATGCATCTAACAACAGAGTTTCATAATACATGAAGCAAAAACTTACAGAACTGAAAGGAAAAATAGGAGAGAAAGAAAAATCCACAATTATACTTGGAGACAACAGCATTCCTCTCTCAGTAATTAATATAATGAATGGACAGAAAATCAGTGAAAAAATAAGTCTTAAACAACATTACCAACAACTCGACCTAGTTGACATTTATAAAATTTCTCTACCCAACAACAACAGAACACACATTTTTTTTCAAAGTACACATGAAATATTCACTAAGATAGATTATATCCTTAACATATTTAAAAGAAATGAAATTATAACAAGGGCACTTTCTGACCACAGTGAAATTAAACTGTAAATCACTAACAAAAAGGTATTTAGAAAATCCTAAAATATCTGGAAATTAAACAATATATTTACAGATAACCTATGTATCAAAAAGATTCACAGTGGAAATTTATATATATGTTAATTAAAATGAAATTACTACACTATATATCACGATATGTTTAGAGGAAAATTTATAGTATTAAATGCATATATTAGAAAAGTTCTCAAATCAATTATCTCAGCTTTCACCTTATTACTAGAAAAAGTACAAATTAAATCTAAAACAAGCAGAATAAAGAAAACATGTGTAATAAACATAACTGATTAAGGTTTAGTTTCCAGAATATGTTAAGAATGTTAGCAAATCCATAAGAAAAGACAAAACAACCCAATCAATAGCGGGAAAAAAAAAAAAGAAAAAATATCAAAATACATAAACAGGTAATTCAAAAATATTAAACACAAATTGCCAAGAAACATATTAAGAGATCTTCAACTTCACTAGTAATCAAGGAAATGAAAATTAAAACCAGATTAAATGTAATTCTATAACCATCAATAAGTAACAACTTCAGTCCCAAAACCTCAAATATTGATGAGGATTTAGAACAATATAAATTTTCATACATTGTTGGTACTCCAACACAATGGATGATAATTTGATGGTATCTAGTAAAGTTAAAACGTAATTCTACTTCTAAGCACATATTCTAGAGAAACTCTTGCAAATGCATATCAAAAGACACTCAGAAGAATGTTTATAACAAATCAAGTTCTAAGAACAAAATGTTGAAAACAGGCTGAATGTCCATCAATTAGAAAGTTGATGACATGTTGTGATTTCCTTATTTTATATAGCAGAGAAAATGAATGCATTTTTATTTTATGTGGCAAGTATTGAGAAAAGAGGAGAAAATGAAGAGGGGCAGGAAGACAGAGAGAGAGATGATGGCACTTAGAGGAAATTTAAATCATGTAAAACAATATGCTGTAGTTCTGTATTGCTTTAGGGTACGCACACACAAGGTACGATTACAGAGAAATGCATGATAAACACTGGAATCAGAATAGTTGTGATGTATATGGATAAATCTCAAAATTATTATGCTGAATGAATGAAGCCAGGTCAAGAATACATACTACATGATTGCAATGGTAGAAAATGCAAACTAATGTCTTGCCACAGAAAGCAGATCAATGATTGCCTTTGGAAACTGACGGGAACAGGACAATAGGTGGGAGGGAAGGAATAGCGAGGGATACAGGATAACTTCTGTGGATGACAGTTATGTTCACTGCTACCACCTCACCTTTGGTGCTTCAGGATTTTAACACTACATCAAATGGAATTTTTAATCCTCACGCCCCTTAGCTACAAATCAAGACTTCCCAGGGAACTGTACCAACTGCTTTGGCATTTGAGCACCTGGGCAGTTCTGCATTAAGTAACAGCATACCACCTCAGTCTTCAACATATCGATCAGTTCAAGAGTCTGCACCCCATCTTTTACAACCTCAATTTAGTTTGTTGCCTTCAGCACTTGGGGGAGTCCAGCAAACTCCTCAAGCCTACAATTCAACTCTCTTTATTAATTCTACTGCTTCCATTGAAAGAGCTCTTCTTTGAGAATATAGTGTTATTAAACACCATCAGCGGCCTTCAGGTACTCAGTCTATTCAGGCACAACCGACTGGTTCACAGCATTCCTTACACAGTTATCTATCAACTGCAAGTGTAGTTAATTTTCAGGAAACAACCACGCAGTCATCTTTATCCTGTAGCCCCATTGGAGATTCTACTCAAGTGAGCAACGGAGGATTGCAACAGAAGACCTCTCAGGTCTCAGTGGAACTTGCTCAGTCTTACTCATCTGCAATTCCATCATCAGGGTATCTTCCTTCTACTACAAAAGTGAAAAGCTGTTCTACAGAACAACCGCTAACATCAGCTAAGACCCCCAAACCTCAAAGTGTAATCTCTCCTTTGCAAACACTAAGCTATTCCAAACCTTTACATAACCAGAGTTCTGTAATATCGGGCCAAGCACAAATTTATTCTACAGCGCAGCTACCAAGCCTTTTATCAGTTAGTCAGTCCCAAAATTATGGTTTAGTACAGCCACATAATGTGCCATCTATTGTTCATTCACAGGTGTATAGGTCCAGCAAGGTTGAGAAATTGCCATCCTTATATAAAACATTGACTTTTTCTGGGTCATCTCAGACTATAACTTCTGAAAATCAAACACTTAGTTATTCATCTAATCAGCAAGAGGTATTACCTTCAGTTATAAATGAGAATTACCCAGCTCAAACAAGAGATCTATCTTCAGTCAGTCAGTCTCAGAGTTACTCATCTGGTCACTCTCAGGGTTTATCACCAGTTGGCCACACGCAAGTTAGTTATTCATCTCAGTCACAAGTTTTGTCAGTTGTTAGTCCTTCAGAAAGTTATGCCTCAGGGCAGTCTCTGACATTAACAGCCCCTTCTCTTTCTTATTCTTCTGCTTCTCAGACTCAGAATTTGCCAGATTCTAGCCCAACCCTGAATTATATTTCTATGCATTATTCCCAAAATGCTCAGAATCAAGGGCCATCATCTCCCCAGTCACAAAAGTTGTTACCTGCTGTCCAGTCATCATCTTTTGCATCCTCTACTCATTGTCAGACATTACAGAAGAACATACCTTCCCCTGACCCAAAGTCTTATGCTGATAGAAAACTTGACTCAAATGTGTATACATCTTCAAAGCAAGAAGATGATTTTCCAATGCAAGAGTTACAGGTATTGCAGCCACAAGCATCTCTTGAGTCATCAACCCAAAGTCTAACTGATGGGGAAATTAATGCTCAAGAGTCAACTTACAAGGTGTCAAAGGCAGATGACAGATATTCTCAGAGTGTAATCAGAAGTAATTCCTGTCTTGAAAAACAGGTTGTTGGAATTGCTGTACAAGGGTCAAAAAAAGAACAAAGTATGGTTGGTTCAGTGACACAACAACCAACAAATTGGCCAAGTCAATAATGTTGCCACCCTTGATCCTAAGAAGGCAACTAATTTAATGCAGACTCCACAAATAAGGTTGAATAGTAAAGACCTAAACCAGCAGCATTCTCTTATATGTAAGGTCCATGAAGCCAAGGTCCAGGAACAGCATGATCAAATAATTAATGCTTCATCTCAGACTCAAATTCCAAATCATGCTTTAGGGCATGGTCATCAGGCATCTCTTTCTAACACACAGGTCCTTTTAGATTCTGCCTGTGATTTACAAATTCTTCAGCAATCAATACTGCAGGCAGGTTTAGGACAAGTAAAGGCATCTTTACAAGCACAACGTGTTCAAAGTCCTCAACAAATAGTACATCCTTTCCTTCAAATGGATGGTCATCTTATTCAGAGCAATGGTGATCATTCTCAGCAGCAACTCCGTCCTCAAAATTCTGAAAGTATGAAAATGGACCTCTCTGAGTCTTCAAAACCATTACAACAACATCTAACAAAGGGCCATTTTAGTGAAACAAATCAACATGATTCAAAGAATCAGTTTGTTTCTCTTGGATCAATATGTTTCCCAGAGGCAATGCTTCTCAGTGATGAAAGAAATATTTTATCAAATATAGATGATATCTTAGCAGCCACAGAAGCAGCTTGTGGGGTTATACCTTCTGATTTTTCCAAGTCAACTTCAAATGAAACCATGCAGACTGTTGAAGATGGTGATTCTAAATCTCATTTTCAGCAGTCATTAGATGTCAGGCATGTGACCTCAGATTTTAACTCCATAACAGCTACAGTAGGAAAGCCACCACATATAAATGATGTTTCCTTAAATGGAAATCAGGTTACCGTAAACCTTTCACCAGTTCCTACCCTTCGGAAAAAAATGACTCTTGATTAACAGCACATTGAAAATATACCAACTAAAGTAACTTCAGCAGTGGTTGGACCAAGTCATGAAGTCCAGGAGCAAAGTTCTGGCCCATTCAAGAAACAGTCTGCTTCGAATCATGAATCTGAAGAAGACCTCGAAGTTCCTGTTGACACACTAAATAATAATAGAAACCAAGAGTTTGTTTCTAGTAGTAGAAGTATAAGTGGAGAGAGTGCTACATGGTAGACTGAATTTACCTTAGGGGGTGATGACAGTGCTGTGTCAATAAACCCAACTAGGAGCGCACTTGCACTGTTGGCCATGGCCCAACCTGGGGATGCAATCAGTGTCAAGACTGAAGAGGAAAACCAAGATTTAACGCATTTTAACCTTCAAAAGAAAAGAGCTAAAGGAAAAGGGCAAATTAAAGAGGAAGACAACAGTAATCAGAAACAGCTGAAAAGACCTGCCCAAGGCAAAGGCCAGAATCCAAGGGGAACAGATATATGTTTACCATATACTCCTCCTTCCTCAGAAAGCTGCCATGATGGTTATCAGCATCAAGAAAAAATGAGACAGAAGATCAAAGAAGTAGAGGAAAAACAGCCAGAAGTCAAAACAGGATTTATTGCTTCATTCTTAGATTTTCTGAAATCTGGGCCCCAGCAGCAATTTTCCACTCTTGCTGTATGAATGCCTAATAGGACTAGACGACCAGGGACACGGGTTGTTCGTACATTTTGTCCCCCACCACTTGCAAAGACATCAGCTACAACACCCACACCTTTAGTGTCTGAAACTGGGGGTAACAGTCCATCAGAAAAAGTTGATAATGAACTTAAAAACTTTGAACGTTTATCGTCATTGTCTTCTGATGAAGATGATCCTGGAGCATGCAGTCATGATATTTATAAAAGCGTCTCTACTCCCTTAACTCCTTTGGATGCTACTTCTGATAAAAAGAGGAAAACAGTTTCAGAAATCCCACAGGTGGCAACTACTCGCCCAACTGCCAACACTACTGGTACTGCTACTGCTCCCGCTGCCACTATGGGTGCAGTTAAGCAAGAATCTCTTCACTCTACTTCATCTGCAGTAAATAACCTGGAACATATAAACTCTACAGAACCCCCAAAGCCCATCGAAGTTGATGGTCTTCCTTCACACCAGTTTGCAAAAGGACAGGACACTGTTGCCATAGAAGGTTTTACGGATGAGGAGAATACAGAAAGTGGAGAAGGCCAGTACAGAGAGCGTGATGAACTTGTGGTAAAGATAGAAGACATAGGGACTTTTAAGGAGGCTTTAAAAACAGGAAAAGAAGCCCCAGCTATTTGGAAAGTAGAAAAAGTTTTTTACAGAAATTTGTTCCTGAAATTCGAGATGGGCAAAGAGAATTTGCTGCTACAAATAGTTACCTTGGATATTTTGGAGATGCAAAGAGTAAATACAAAAGGATATATGTGAAGTTCATTGAAAATGCAAACAAAAAGGAATATGTCAGAGTGTGTTCCAAAAAGCCAAGAAATAAGCCTTCATAAACTATCAGAACTGTTCAGGCTAATTCGAGTAGTAGTGGTAAAACCTCTGATCCTCCAACATCAAAAACTTCAACTACAAAAGCCCCTTCCATGAAACCCAAAGTTAAACAGTTAAAAGTTAAGGCTGAGCCACCACCAAAGAAACAGAAGAAATGGAAAGAAGAATTTTCATCGTCGCAATCTGACTTATCTCCTGAGATTCAGTCTAGTAGTAGTGATAATGAGGAATTTGATCCTCCAGCTCCCTTTGTCACTCGCTTTTTGAACACAAGAGCAATGAAGGAAACCTTTAAGAGCTGCATGGAATTGCTTGTGAGCATTGCCTTGGACCCTGATACAATGCAAGCCTTAGAGAAGAGCAATGACGAGTTACTTTTACCTCATATGAAAAAAATAGATGGCATGCTAAATGATAACTGAAAGAGACTTCTTTTGAATCTTCATTTGGATCAATCATTCAAGAATGCTTTGGAAAGTTTTCCTGAACTAACAATAATTACTCGAGACTCTAAAGCAAAAAGTGGAGGATCTGCTATTTCTAAAATCAAAATGAATGGCAAAGCTTATAATAAGAAAACCCTAAGGACTTGTAAAACCACCACCAAATCTGCACAAGAGTTTGCTGTTGATCCAGAGAAAATTCAGTTATATTCTTTATATCATTCACTTCATCACTATAAATATCATGTTTATCTGATATGTAAGGATGAGATTTCTTCTGTGCAGAAAAAAAAATGAAGATCTAGGACAGGAGGAAATTGTTCAACATTGCATGAAAAATGTAAAATGGGTGGAGCACATATTTGAAAAATTTGGAGAACTTCTAAATCATGTACAGCAGAAATGTTCCTAACATTTCCACAAGAATCCCATCTTTTCTATAGCACTAATGAAATGAGGGAGGTAGGTGGTGAAAGATAATCAGATGTCAAGCCGTGATCGCCTGCAGGTGTGCCCACTTCCGTCACGGAACTTTCATCACGACCTCTGCTGAAGGACAGTGGTGCTGCCATGAAGTCAGTCCTTCACAGACAGACCTAAATCCCACCACATTTTTATCCTAACGAATGATTTTTCTATTCTGTAAACCATTGGGTAGCTAAGTTTTATTTTCAGAAATGTTTTCTGACAAATGATGTAGCATGCACTAAATATAATTTTTCTCTATCTCTAGAGAAATAACAAGTAACTAGATTCTTTTTATCTGACTCTGGCTAAACACCAGAATGAAAGAGAGATGGCAGAAAGCATATGTTTGTATTCATGTCTGGCCACAACACTGAAAGTATTGTACATTGTGTAAACAGATCTGGTGCTATGTAAGATCCCATATGAGAATATCATCAATTAAAAATATAAAATTCAGAAACTGTATTTTGCTTTATGGACTCCTTTTACTCTTAACATGTTCAGGAAACTGGATGTGGAATTGGTGCAATTCTGTGACTGCTTTTTGTGTCAAATTATATTGTGATAAGAAAAACAATGACACTATTTTCCCTATCTCAAAGAAATGTATTTTTGTTTATACTGTGTTTTTTCCTTTGGGAAATGTTCGATTGTACATTTTATTGCACTAGTAGTTGTATTTTTCACAAGGAAAATGTGGTTATAATTATGTTTGATGTATTTGTACTACACTTCTCATTATTTTCAGTAAATCTTGTTTAGCTATATGTCAAATTTCCATTGTGAATTCTATCTTGAGGTAACCATTTTTTGTTCATTCAGATTTGCGTCAGTGTTATCCAGAATATTTATTCAGTACTAGAATTAGTTTAGCTTTATAAATGGGGTTGTGTTAGACACTGCAGTAATTTTCTAATTAATAAAATAAATTTCTTACTAAATTAGCACTTGATTAACTGATTTGTTGAAGTAAAAATCTAACTATGTCATACACTTTGAAGAATAAAATTGATAATTAGACTATGTGCAGTGTTAAATACAGCTTCTCTAACCCTTAGAACTGGAAGTGGTTGAGCTCTCCTTTTGGTGCCTTTCCAACCTTTATACATAAAATTGCAGTTTTCTTAAGTTTCATAGCTAGCATTTCCAGTAGTTTAGCTGAGACAGTGAATGTATTAGGTTCAACATGACCTTGGGTTTTATTTGCATTTGCCAACAGGATGCCTTATTTGAGAAAAAGATTTACTAGTGTCATTCTCAACTATCTCCTTTTTTTAGGATTCTAAAGAAGTTGTTAATCATCATACTTTTGTTTATTTTACCACCATTTAGTGCCTTAAATCCTTTCAAGAAAGCAGTGTTACTTCTCAGTGCCCAAATAGGACATGCTTATGTGGATACTGCTATTGTCTTGATTTTAGTTAACAGGCCAACTTCTCTTACTTAAAACCTCAGTAAACAGGCAAAGAATCGAAAGTAATGTGACTTGATTTGAGAAAAAGCATTGTAGCGTTGGGTGAAAAATGAGTATTTCAGTTAAGCTTACATATTTGTTTCTGATAGTTATCTGATTATAAGCAATAATCCTTAATACTATACCTGTTGTTAATCAATAATGGGGAAGTTTCAAGATGGCGGCAGCTGCGGCGGCTGGCGCAGAGTAGCTGAGGTGGAAAAGGTGGCCACTGGGCCTCAGGCAGCCGGGAAGCTTGTGGACCTTCCTCTGGCCATCTCTTAAGGGAGGACTGCTGCTGCTGGCCGGTCGTGGGGGCTCAACGCCACTTTGCCCCCGGCAGGAGAGGCTGCCTCATTTACAGGCAACAGCTTTGAAGTGTGGAGCAGGAAAAGAACTGATTCTTAGCTGCAAAAGTGAGTCTTGAAACAGGGAACACGGCACCAGGGCTGCTGTGGATGCAGCCAGGATCCCGGAGGCTGGGGCCGCACTGAAGGCGGCCAGCTGCCCTATTCTGGATTCGAGGTTTCAGGCCGGCATTAAAGAAGATTCCTGGGAGTGCCCGAGCGGTGCCGCGACTGAACAGCCCTAGGCAGCAGCGCCGAGAACACGGAAGGCAACAAACCAGAGACAGAGCGAGTGCCCGACCTGGCACAGCACTGTGAGTGATCCCTGGCACAGCTCTGTTCGGGGGGTGGATGCCCACGCGGCTCCCGCCTGCACCACCAGGCCAATCACTGCCCCGGTGCTGCCTCCATTTTCCCAGGTGCGGGCAGCTCCGCCCTGCTCGGCCATCACTGAGCCCATTTGCTTGGCCTGGCACGGGGCTTTCCGGACCCTGCGGACCGGCCTCCTCTCCCACTCCCTCCGCGGTTCTCTGGTGGGGCTGGGGGTGTGGGGCATCCCGACCAGTGTTGGGAGGGCAAGGAAGTAGGGCGGGCCGACTATCACTCCACCACACCCTGGACTCCGGCAGGTAAACTTCCTGTTCCTGGGAGGCAGATACCATCTCTGCGACCACCAGTTTGGAAAAAAGCCTAACGAATTTCTGGTGAGGAATAGTGTGGTAGGAGAGTTCCCAGGTCCGCTTGAACCTGCCGGAGAGCAGGCTGCAGGCGGGCACTAGACTCGGTTTATACCGGGGGGATACAAAGGTGAACAAGACCCGAGAAAGATCTACACAGTGCTACAAAGGCACCCAGAGAGACCGGTCGTCTGTGCCTAGCAGAAACCTGGTAGACTTCGTGAGCGAGGCGGTGCTGAGCAGGGTCTTGAAGGCCCAGCTGATAGACGAGGGGTGCAGAAGACACACCCCAGCCCACGACAGTGTGCACAGAGGGGGGAGACGTGCGGCCAGGGAGGCGGAGACTCGACAGAAACCACACACCCGGTGGGGTCGCCACTGCACGATCTAACAGCCTGGGCCAGAGCACACGGAACGGGGAGAAGTCCTGTACAGAAAGTGAAAGCTCAACAGAGATCACACACCCTGTGGTACGTGATCCACCAGCCCACCAGAGTACAAGCTGACCAGAAAGGTGGATACCCGGAGAAGCCCAAGACCCGAGGCAACCACACACACAAGACACTAGAGGCCAACTGAGCAGTCATGGCGGGAGCCATACCAAATTGGCAACCACAGCAACATCCTAGTTAGTCATTAGTCTCAAACCAGTAGACTGTGAAACCCCCTGCCACAATGAATAAACACCAAAAAAAAGACACCAGAAATACAAAAAATCAAGAAAGTACACCACCAAAAGTTAATAAATCTCATACTCTAGATCCTATAGAACAAGAAGCCCTTGAAATAACTGACAAGGAATTTCGAGTGATAATTCTAAGGAAACTGAATGAGATACAAGAAAACTCAGCTAGACATCATGATGAAATGAGGAAAAGTATACAGGATCTGAAAGAGGAAATATACAAGGAAATCAATGTCCTGAAAAAAAATGTAGCAGAACTTGCTGAACTGAAGAAGTTATTCAGCGAAATAAAAAACACAACGGAGAGTTTAACCAGCAGGCTTGTCGAAGTTGAAGAGAGAACCTCTGAACTTGAAGATGGGCTGTTTGAAATAACACAAGCAGACAAAAAGAAAGAAAAAAGAATCAAGGACATGGAAGAAAATCTGAGAGAGATATCAGACAACCTCAAGCGCTCAAATATCCGAGTCATGGGTATTCCAGAAGGGGAGGAAAATGGAGATTCCATTGAAAACATATTCAACAAAATAGTGGCAGAAAACTTCCCAGGTATAGGAAAAATCACAGATCTTCAGATCCAGGAAGCTCAACAATCTCCAAACGTATTCAACCCAAAAAGGCCTTCTCCAAGACATGTCATAGTCAAATTGGCAAAACTCAGAGACAAAGAGAGAATCTTAAAAGCTGCAAGAGAGAAGCGTCAAATCACCTATAAGGGAGCCCCAATCAGGTTAACATCAGACTTTTCATCACAAACCCTAAAAGCTAGAAAGGAATGGGATGATATTTTCAAAATACTAAAAGACAAAGATTGCCAGCCAAGAATACTCTACCCTGCAAGGCTATCCTTCCGAAATGAGGGGCAAATAGTATATTTCTCAGACAAACAAAAACTGCGGGAGTTCACTACCACAAGACCACCCTTACAAGAAATCCTCAAGGGAGTACTGGGTTTGGTTCCTGAAAAATAACTACCACTGCCATAAAAACCTAAGAAAAATCTAAACCCGCTATTACAATAAAAATGGCATTCATGAAGAGAAAACAAGCTAACAAAAACACTATCTACAACCTAAGGAACCAACATACAAAGAAACCAAACAGTAAATTAGAAAGCAAGGAACAAAAGACACCTAAGACAACCAAACAACCAATAAAATGCTAGGAATAAATCAACACCTTTCAATAACAACTCTTAATGTTAAAGGCTTAAATTCCCCAATTAAAAGACACAGACTGGCTGACTGGATCAAAAAGCAGGACCCAACTATATGCTGCCTACAAGAGACCCACCTCACCCATAAAGATTCACACAGACTAAGAGTGAAAGGATGGAAAAAGATTTACCATGCAAACAGAAAAGAAAAACGAGCTGGAGTGGCTATTCTTATATCTGACAAAATAGACTTTAAACTAAAAACCATAAAAAGAGACAATGAGGGACACTACTTAATGATAAAAGGACTGATCCATCAAGAAGACATAACAATCATAAATATGTACGCACCCAATGTTGGAGCAGCCAGATTTATAAAACAAACTCTATTAGACCTAAAGAAGGAAATAGACACTAATACCATAATAGCACGGGACCTGAACACTCCACTGTCAATATTAGACAGATCATCTAGGCAAAGAATCAGTAGAGAAACACAAGATCTAAACAAGACTCTAGACCAATTGGAATTGGCAGATATCTACAGAACATTCCACCCAACAACCTCAGAATATTCATTCTTCTCATCAGCACATGGATCATTCTCCAGGATAGATCACATATTAGGTCACAAATCAAGTCTCAATAAATTCAAAAAAATTGGAATTATCCCATGTATCTTCTCAGACCACAATGGATTAAAACTAGAAATTAATAACAAACAAAACTCTGGAAACTATACAAACACATGGAAATTAAACAGCATTCTACTTAATGACATATGGGTCCAAGAAGAAATCAAGCAGGAAATCAAAAAGTTTATTGAAACTAATGAAAACAATGATGCATCATACCAAAACCTGTGGGATACTGCAAAAGCAGTATTGAGGGGAAAATTTATTGCATTAAATGCTCACTTCAGAAGAATGGAAAGATGGCAAGTGAACAACCTAACACTTCACCTTAAAGAACTAGAAAAACAAGAACAATCCAATCCTAAAGTTAGCAGACGGAAAGAAATCATTAAGATCAGAGCAGAACTGAATGAAATTGAAAACCAAAAAACAATTCAAAAGATCAACGAATCAAAAAGTTGGTTTTTTTAAAAGATAAATAAAATTGACAAACCATTAGCATGGCTAACAAAAAAAAGAAGAGAGAAGACTCAAATAACAAAAATTAGAAATGAAAAAGGCGATATTACAACTGATTCATCTGAAATACAAGGAATCATTCGAGACTACTATAAACAACTATACACCAACAAATTTGAAAATCTGGAGGAAATGGATAAATTTCTGGACACACACAAGCTCCCAAAACTGAACCGTGAAGACGTAGAAAATTTGAACAGACCAATAACAATAAAGGAGATCGAAGCTGTTATCAGAAGGCTCCCAACAAAGAAAAGCCCAGGACCAGATGGATTCACAGCAGAATTTTACCAAACATTCAAAGAGGAATTGACACCGATTCTTTAAAAACTATTCCAAAAGATTGAAACGGACACAAATCTCCCAAACTCATTCTATGAAGCAAACATCATCCTGATACCAAAACCAGGTAAAAATATAACCAAAAAAGAAAACTACAGGCCGATATCCTTGATGAATATAGATGCAAAAATCCTCACTAAAATATTAGCAAACAGAATACAGCAACACATACGAAAAATTATTCATCACGATCAAGTGGGATTCATCCCAGGGATGCAAGGTTGGTTCAACATACGCAAATCAATAAATGTGATACACCATATTAATAAACTCAAACACAAGGACCATATGATCATCTCTATAGATGCTGAAAAAGCATTTGATAAAGTTCAGCACTCATTCATGACAAAGACCCTCTATAAGTTAGGTATAGAGGGAAAGTATCTCAACATAATTAAAGCCATATATGCCAAACCCACTGCCAATATCATCCTGAATGGGGAAAAGCTGAAAGCTTTTCCTTTAAGAACAGGCACTAGACAAGGATGCCCACTCTCACCACTCCTATTCAACATAGTGTTGGAAGTACTAGCCAGAGCAATCAGAGAAGAGAAGGAAATAAAGGGCATCCAGATTGGAAAAGATGAAGTCAAACTGTCCCTGTTTGCAGATGACATGATCCTATATATCGAACAGCCTAAAACCTCTACAAAAAAACTCTTGGAATTGATAAATGATTTCAGCACAGTAGCAGGATACAAAATCAACACACAAAAATCAGTAGCATTTCTTTTCTCCAATAGTGAACATGCAGAAGGAGAAATCAAGAAAGCCTGCCCATTTACAATAGCCACCAAAAAAATAAAATACTTAGGAATTGAGTTAACCAAGGAGGTGAAAAATCTCTATAATGAGAACTACAAACCACTGCTGAGAGAAATTAGAGAGGATACAAGAAGATGGAAAGATATTCCATGCTCTTGGATTGGAAGAATCAACATAGTGAAAATGTCCATACTACCCAAAGTGATATACAAATTCTATGCAATCCCCATCAAAATTCCAAAGACATTTTTCTCAGAAATGGAAAAAACTATTTAGACATTTATATGGAACAATAAAAGACCACGCATAGCCAAAGCAATGCTGAGCCAAAAAAAATAAAGCTGGAGGCATAACACTACCTGACTTTAAGCTATACTACAAAGCTATAATAACCAAAACAGTATGGTACTGGCATAAAAACAGACACACTGACCAATGGAATAGAATAGAGAATCCAGAAATCAACCCACACACTTACTGCCATCTGATCTTTGACAAAGGCACCAAGCCTATTCACTGGGGAAGGGACTGCCTCTTCAGCAAGTGGTGCTGGGATAACTGGATATTGATATGCTGGAGAATGAAACTAGATCCATACCTCTCACTGTATACTAAAATCAACTCAAAATGGATTAAGGATTTAAATATACACCCTGAGACAATAAAACTTCTTAAAGAAAACATAGGAGAAACACTTCAGGAAATAGGACTGGGCACAGACTTCATGAATACGACCCCAAAAGCACGGGCAACCAAAGGAAAAATAAACAAATGGGATTATATCAAACTAAAAAGCTTCTGCACAGCAAAAGAAACAATTAAAAGAGTTAAAAGACAACCAACAGAGTGGGAGAAAATATTTGCAAAATATACATCTGACAAAGGATTAATATCCAGAATATACAAGGAACTCAAACAACTTTACAAGAAGAAAACAAGCAACCCAATTAAAAAATGGGCAAAAGAGCTAAGTAGGCATTTCTCTAAGGAAGATATCCAAATGGCCAACAGACATATGAAAAAATGCTCAACATCACTCAGCATCCGGGAAATGCAAATCAAAACCACATTGAGATACCATCTCACCCCAGTTAGGATGGCTAAAATCCAAAAGACTATGAACGATAAATGCTGGCGAGGCTGCGGAGAAAAAGGAACTCTCATACATTGTTGGTGGGACTGCAAAATGGTGCAGCCTCTATGGAAAATGGTATGGAGGTTCCTTAAACAATTGCAAATAGATCTACCATACGACCCAGCCATCCCACTGTTGGGAATATACCCAGAGGAATGGAAATCATCAAGTCGAAGGTATACCTGTTCCCCAATGTTCATCGCAGCACTCTTTACAATAGCCAAGAGTTGGAACCAGCCCAAATGCCCATCATCAGATGAGTGGATACGGAAAATGTGGTACATCTACACAATGGAATACTACTCAGCTATAAAAACGAATGAAATACTGCCATTTGCAACAACATGGATGGACCTTGAGAGAATTATATTAAGTGAAACAAGTCAGGCACAGAAAGAGAAATACCACATGTTCTCACTTATTGGAGGGAGCTAAAAATTAATATATAAATTCACACACACACATACACACACACACACACAAACCAGGGGGGGGAAGAAGATATAACAACCACAATTATTTGAAGTTGATACAACAAGCAAATAGAAAGGACATTGTTGGGGGGGAGGGGGGAGGGAGAAGGGAGGGAGGTTTTGGTGATGGGGAGCAATAATCAGCTACAATGTATATCGACAAAATAAAATTACAAAAAAAAAATCAATAATGGAAGACAAGGTAATCAATAATGGAAGTTTCTCTCAAGGGTTAAATGTTCCATTTCTGAAAGTTTTTAAAATCTGTTTGGGCAGCTTATTTTGAAAACAATAGGAACCTATTGGATCCATTTTGCCTAACTCCTGTGAGAGATGCAGAGAATATCAGCAGTGGGAGCATCATATAAATTAATTTTGCAAGTGGGGAAGAGTAGGAAGCAGCCATATTTCTTTCTGATAGTATTGACTCTGGACAGAATTGGTATCTTTCATTTCCAAAGTGCAGAGTAGGGAACTACATCTCCTAATGTAGTGTTGCAAATACACATCTTTACATTACTCCCCCAGCTTACTTTCCTGAATCATTGATGGTTTCATTATTTTTAAAATCTGCCTTACATTTACATAATTCTTGAAGTAGATGTTCAAAATCACTAGTCACATTTTCTTCATGATAAGCCTCATGGGAAACAAAGGTGTTTCCTTAAAGTTAATCTTATGTTTCCCATAGAAAATAATCCACTTCCTTTTGAACTGCAGTTGCTCTCAAACTGTTTGCAGTTGTATTCATTTTAGTTAGTAAAATAAGTGTTTTCATAATATGGGAGGCCAAGTCTATGATGGTGCCTCATAGAGACCCTATTTAGATGCATCATCTTCTCTCATTTGATCCATATAGCACAGGCAAAAACATCAACCTCAGGCCTTAGAGTAAAATGAGACTATTTTTATGACAACCATATGAGCCCTCTGTTTGTGTGAAGTTAAATAAATACCTAGCTGGTTAGCATTTACATTCCTTGCCAGGGAGTTTGAAATTTATAATAGAAGTAACTTTAGGTTGCAGAGGTAAAGCACATGTTGCCACAACCCAGGAAAATATTTTTAAGATTGGATTTTCCTACTTATAGACATCTGGAAATAATTGAATAAAAAATCATTTTGTGTTGGTGTTTATAAGTAGTTCAGATGAGTGGTTGGAGAAGGGGCCTCCTTATTGTCATTTTCATTATAATCCAATTTCCACTTATTTGATCCTCTAATGAAGTCATAAATTTATACTGATTTATGGATTATCACAGTACGTCACCTTTAGAAACCACTCATTTTTCTACTATACTATCAAACAGGAAACATTGGTAAGATGGAAGAATTCTTATTTTAAAATGGCTTAGAAAATTTTCAGATTACTTTTAAAATTCTAAATTTCTTTAAATTTTTGAAACTTAAGAATGGAAGTATATAAATGAACTCATGCATTAGGACTGTTGGAAAGTTTTCTTCACATTTTTTAAAGTGTAATTTTCCTTTTAATATACATATTTATTTTCTTTATAGCAGCTATATTTCAACCTGTAACTTTGGAGATACACATGTAAAACCAGTATAGCAGCAGGGTTATTGAAGCAGCTTTCCCAAAAGTTGCTTCAGAAGTGCAAGTTGCAAATTTTATTGTATTTGTAGGATATAATTTTTGTTTTAAACTGTATTTCCATCTGTTTCTCAAAAATGCTTTTCAAATAGAGTGAAAAACAGTGTACATTATTGGTTGTGCATTAACTTACATGTACAACTTTTGGCATCTGTGCTCACAAGTGCATGTTTTTGCAAATCACCTTTATTTATAAGTGATGATAATTGAAGTTAAGGATACAAAGAAATCTGCATTTGTAGTCCAGAGTTTTCAATTGGTCCATAATACAATGTATGGAAATGTGAAAAACAATTTTGTATATTTGTTTGTTACTAACTCAGATCATTAAAATGAAAACAATTTTTAAAAAAAGCAAAAATGCAGAAGAGTTGAGAGGTAAATTAAAATAAAAAGTAATGGGAAATAAAGCTATCACTTTCATACAGATAAAGTTACATCAGTTAGGAAACCTTTATTTAGCAATATAATACAGCCATTAAAGTCAGTTTTTCCTTTAATATTTTATTATATTAATGAAAACCTTATGATGCAATGTTAAGTAAAAAAACAAAACACCAGATGGTATGTGTATGGTAAGCCCAATTAATAAAATACACAATATGTATTATATATTACATGGAACTAATTTATTAAAAGCACATATAAAAAGGTTTTATACGATTATGTGTGATACATAAGACATAGACATTAGCAAAAAAGACTGTAAGAAATAAAGTAAAACACTCATAATGATTTCCTCAGGTGATTAATTAGATGATTTTTAAAAATATGTTAATAGTATATTTTCATCTTTACACACAAATGTATTGTTTTAAAAATCAGGCCAAATATTTTAAAACATAAAATATAAATCAATTATTGAAACTAATCATATTATGGAATATAAAAGATACAGGATTGGAACAGGGAAGTAATGAAAAGGTAACTCAAAAACTTAGGCTTTTCATCTGTTTCTTTAAAATGAATGAATTAGTGTCACTGCTCAGAACCTATAAACAGAAAATAATGATACTTTTAACATCAACAAAAAAATCGATCACGTGAATTTCCTTTTCTAACATTTTTGAGGTTGTTCTAAGATTTGGCTCTTGGAAATAAAAATTTTTAATATGAGATTGACATTTTCTGTGTGCGTGTGTGAGAGAGACATTACTTTCATTGCCACCGAACCCCTGTAATTTGTTAATGTCCAATGACATCATCAGCACTGGCTCTGGAACAAAACGGTAAAGACAAGTGCAATCTATCAATGTTTTAAATTGCTTACATACCTTAAATAGGACTAATAACCCTTAATATTCATTTGCTCAGTAAACAAGCCATTTTATTTATTTGTTTGTTTGTTTGTTTATTTATTTATTTATTTTTTCATTTTTGTGACGGGCCGCACCACGCTCAGCCAGTGAGCACAACGGGCCATCCTTATATAGGATCTGAACCCCCGGTGGCGCTCCCAGCACCGCATTCTCCCGAGTGCGCCATGGGGTCGGCCCAAACAAGCCATTTTATATGAATGGGAGGTCAACACAGCCTGAGGCTATTTTCATGCTCTTCGCCAGATTTTAATGGCTGCTGGAGTTCAGTTGCTATAAATCACAGACAAAATGCCCACCCATATTTTCTGCATGGAATTTATAAAACAGGAAATCATTGAAAATGACATGTACCTGTCAACATCTACCGTCCTTAGCCTGGGATCTATCATTGTGGTCTGGCACCTGAAAGCCTAAATTCTGGAGCAATGCTGACCATATTGACAGCATAGTGGGCTCAGGACTACCATCAGATGGGGGCGTCAGTAAGATTTTTTTCCCTGAATGGTGTGGCAGGGGCTAGCTCTCAGAATTAGTATGCTACCCAGCAGTAGCCCTCCTCAGCTCCTGCTATGCTGATCCAATTTTCACGTTGCAGCTTCTTGTTTCTGTTTTGGGCTCTGGTTTATGTCTTTAAGTCCTGACCCAGTTGGCCAGTACCTTGATATCTCTATATGCGAGGCTTCTTCCACCTTCATGTGCCTCTTGGTGCTGACAGAATCTGGCTCCACAGAGTGCGAGCCACCAAGCCCAATGCCCATAATGTTGCCCTTGCATTGCATTGTATTGTATTGGTCTGTTTGGACATGCCTGCTACCTGGACATTAGAGAGGATAGAAGTGCAGGTTCTGGAGCCCAGTCCTATCTCAGCTGCTTACAGATTCTGTGAAGAGGAATGAGTCACTTAACTCCTCTAAGCTTGTTTCTCCATCTGAGAAAATATCTCCTTGAAGTTATTTTAGAAATTAAATGAGATTCCATATAAAGAGCCTGGCATATGACCAGCACTTGATAAGTGGATCTAGGAGCAGACTATTGATAGAAAGTGAATAAGACTTTCAATTGTATGGACAATGATGATAGCCCATGGGTCCCTCTCAAAAGGAGGGCTCAGAGTAGATGACTGGGTAGAGATGATTACTGCAGAAGTACAATTCACGAAGTAGCTGCTGTCATGATGCATCAAGGTTAAATCTCGGTCATGCAAAAAACCTAGAAGCCTAGATAATTAGGCCTAAGCTCAGTGCCAGGGAAAAAGCAAGACTACTTAATGTAAACTGACCTGAAATGCTGAATTAAGCCTTCTTAAATTTCACTGAGCAAGAAAGATAATTATTTCTAGAGCACTAGATGGGGAAGACAATTTAGATGTAGGCAAAAACACCAAAGTTCTGGGGGTTGGAGACATATCACATGGAGAGAGAGTGAGAGGGTCATTAGAACCACCTTTCCTCTTGAGCCACATGAATCCATCCTAAGGACTGCTGGCCCACCAATCTTTCTAAAGTGTACCTATGATCATCACCCAATTCATCTCTGAAAGCCCTTGCAAGAATTACAGAATTGCGTACGAGCTTTTCAGCACAACATCATCTTATCTAACTTTCCTTTGCAGCCTTCATCCCAGTATATTCCTACATGTACTTAGTGCTCCAATGAAATAGACTCTAAAAAACACATTGTGCATTTTTCTGCCTCCAGGTTTCTACTCTTACAATTTCTTCTTCCTGGAAATCCCTCTTATGTTGTAAACTTGTTGCAACTGCCTCCTTCAAGGCCCAGTCTCAAATGCAATTTTGATGTATGGTGCTGCAACCCTAATTGGGTAAAATTTGTGTGTCCAGAAACCAAGGGATGAAAGTAGGAGTGTTACTGCCATTGCCAGCCACACTTAGGAAATTTGTGCATATCACCTCATTACTTCAGGCTCATAGGTTTAAAAGCCTTAGTTCCCAGATGGTAACACTTCCACCAGGAGACACAATAAAAGTCCCATTGAACCTTTCTAAAATTTCATTTTAGTGAGGTATAATTTACATACTCTAAAGTTTACCCTTTTGGTGTACAATTATATAAATTTTGTGAAGTGCAAATCTAGTAACCACCAAGTAATCAAGTAACCACCATGGAATCAAGATTTAGTACAATTCCATTACCCCAAAATATTGCCTCAAACTCCTTTGCAGTCAACTCCTACCCTGTCCTCAATGCCTAGCTACCACTGAAATGTTTTCTGTCCCTGTAGTTTTGTCTTTTCCAGAATTAAATCATACAGCATGTAACCTTTTGAGTCTAGCTTCTTTCACTTAACACAATGTATGCTGTTGCATGTACCAGTAGTTCATTTCTTTTGTATTCCATTGTATGAATGTACCACAGTTTATTCATCAATTAATCAGCAGAAGGATATTTGCATAATTTACATTGTTTTGGCTATTATGATAAAGCTGTTATAAACATTCATGTATAGGTTTTTGTGTACTTACATGTGAACACAAGTTTTCGTCTTTTCTTGTGTAAATACCTGGGAGGATTGCTGGGTCAGATGGTAAGTATGTTTACCTTTACATAAAACTTCCAAACTGTTTTTGAAAATGGCTATTCTATTTTGTACTCCTACCAGCAACCAGCAATGATTGAGACTTCCAGCCGTTCTGGATCTTCTCCAGTCCTTTTTATAGGTATATTCTTTTTTTAAAAAAAATTTATTTTAGACATTCTGATATGTACATAGTAGTATATCATTGTGGTTTTCATTTGCTTTTCCCTAATCACTAATGATGTTGAATATTCTTTCATGTACTCATTTTCTATCTTTACGTATCCTTTAGCAAAGTAACTCTTCAAGTATTCTGCTTTATGTTTGGTTATTTTGTTGTCTTACTGAGTTTTGAAAGTTTTTATATATTCTAGATACAAGTATTGTACCAGATATGCATTTTGCAAATCTTTTTGTAGCCTGTCTTTTTACTCTTTTAATAATGTCTTTCAAAGAGTGAGAATCCAATTTTTATAGTCCAGTGTATAATTTTTTATGGATTGTCCTTTTGGTATCATAATTTAAAAATCTTTGCATAACCAAAAGTCACAAAAATTTTTCCCATGTTGTCTTTCAAAGGTTTATAATTTAGGTTTTACAATCAGGTCTGTAATCCATATTGAGTTAATTTCTGCATATGATGTGTGGTATAGGTTGATGTTCATGTTTTTGCAAACGGATATCCAATTTTTTCAGTGTCATTTGTTGGAGAGACTACCTTTCTCCATTGAATTGCTTTTGCAACCTTTGTCAACATCACTTATCCATACATGTGTGAGACTATTTCTGAAGTTCCCGATCTTTTACAGTTGCATAAGGTATAGATCTGTCCTTTTTCTAGTACCACACTCTCTACATTACTATAGTTTTATAAGTCTTGAAATTGGATAGTGTGATTCTCCTAAATTTGTCCATCTTTTAAAAAATTATTTTAGCTTTTCTAGTTCCTTTGTCTTTCCAAATTTTAAAATCAACTTGCCATTTTCTATTAGACAATAATTTTCATATTGAGTGAAATTGCACCAAATCTATTCTGGCTCTTAAAGAAGAGTTATCAGTTGTAATTTGTAATATTTGGAGAAAGTCCTATTAAATATTAACCTATGAACACTGCTGGTCACTCTGGGTTCTTCCTGCCAATAGACCAGTAGACAAGAAAAGGAGTCACACTTCTTGCAGTACAATAGGTCCTGATCATTATGAGGAGATAGGGTGGCTACAAGTTGATGGGGTCAGAGGACAACACATTTGCAACCAGATGGCAGATGGGAGTTGCCTCTTTCAGGGTAATACTTCCACCCAGTAAAAGTCTGCATCCCATTACTGGGCCCTGACCCTTTCTGTGATTTTTGGACATGTATAAAGGGTGGGCCACTCCAAGGGCTCTTTAAGTCTCTCCCCATGGGATTGTCTGAGGCTTTGTTGGGAAAATATAGGAAAATGGTTAGGGCCAAGCATTTTATGTAAATACGCACGTGCACCCAGGTGTTCCTTGGTTATTGTCTAATGTAATTGTGTATGTGCACCCAGGGTCTTGGTGGGGGAGGAGGGGAGAATATTATACTGCTTCTATAAAGTCAAGGATATTTGCAAAAATTGCAATACAAATTATTGTACCAAGAACACCTTCTTAATTTTTCAGTTTTCTGTGGGGTTTTGGGGCTTTTTGTTTGTTTGTTTGTTTTTCTGAGTATTAAACAAAGTCTATACATTTTTGGCAAAAAAATATAAAATGATGTATAAATTATAAAAAGCATCACCAGACAAAATAATTTCCATTAAGGAGACATCAAAATTACTGATCCTATTTCAAGACTGCACGAAGATATCAAGCTCTGAAATTGAGGTTCAACGATGACCCAGGAACTGAAGAGTCCCCAAAATGGAGCTAATGCTCGAACAGCTCTGTCAAAGTTGAAGCATGGTTCTGTTAGCCAGAAATCCCACAGCAAACAATTCTGCCAAACAGTATAACTATTTCGTTTCCCTAAAAATAAAATTTTAAGAAATGAATACATATAAGTAAATTTTAATAATGCTGAAAACATTCTTTCCCATGCAAAAGATATAAATGTGTTAGTTCTTAATGTGTTTTTTAAGCAAAGAATCAAGTATAATGTAGCTGTCACTTTCCTGATGCAATTATTTGTAAATTAGTAGTTTATTTTTAAAATACTGTGCACAAGTCTGTGATTGGAAGTAACTGGCTGAAAGAAAAATAAGTTGTATCATGTTCTTAGCAGCATGCCTCAAAGGCAGGAACCTATCCAACAGATATGATTTAATAAATTGTGCAATAGAATGTAAATCAGTGCTATATTGCTCATTAAGAAAGCTACAGTGCTCCATCCAGCAGAGCTCTAAGTTAACTGGAATCAGATCTCTACGTGTCATTCACACAAATGAAGGCAATGTTTCCAAACAGGATGTTAGGTCACAAGGATGGGATGGGCCAGGAGGAACCAACACCTAGACACTATCCATCAGGTGAGAAGTCAAGTTCCAGGACAGAGAGCTGGGTCTATGAGAATGAGACTGGTGCCCTGGGTTGAGCAGGAAAATCTTGAGAATCAAAGGAATGGTCAAAAGACGAAAAGGTTAGAAAGATATTGGGATCCTAGAAAGGCAGTGTTTAAAGTCCAGGAAGTCAGACAGTGGCACTAGCACATTGGACAAACTGAGGTGCTCTCCAGTCCTGAACAGATCATTTCCCTTCTTCCCTTTTCCATGTTCTCTGATAAGTCAGAGAGCATTCTTGGACCTACTAGCACTCACACAGTCTCGAAGAGTCCAGAAAGACACAACAGAACTTCACAAGAGATCCTCATGCAGCAACCAACCTTGTCCCATACCTGTGCTGAGCAGCTCAAGAGGAGAATTATAAAACAAGGCTACCAGCCTTGAAGAGCACAAACACTCCCTTTCCCCACCCTACCCCTAACATCTGCCTCCTACACAAACTACTGGTGTCTGCCCGACTTTGTCACTTATGTCACTGCTTACAACCACTCAAACTGTTTTATCCTGCCATCTGCAGTTCCTTACCATCAGCTACTACTTTTGTAGCTCTCAGAAAATTTCAAAACCAGGCACTACACAGCCACTGATATTTGCTGCTCTCAATTCACCAACCTCTTTACAGCCAGTCACTTGAGGGGTCTAGTGAGGGGGCAAATTGGATAACACCAAGGGTATCCAAGAAAAAGTAGGTTTATAGTGCCACTCTTTTATCGTAAAATTACTTATTATATTACTTCCCTTTGCATGTTTTACTTGTTTTTATAAAAGTACTTTCCTGTAGCAAGGAAGTAGATAAAACCTCGGTGTGCAGCCCAGCACAGTCTAAAACCCAATAGGGAGTTGGCAAGCTTTCACTTTCTTTTAGTTTAAAAGTATTCAGTTATACTCATAGTGTATTATCCCAAGATGAATTTTTAAAAATTCTTGGAATCACACCTTATGCATGCAATGTTGATGTCAGTTGTAAGTAGCCTAAGTTCCATTGTTATTGAATTATCTGTTGTACAGTGCTTCATATTTGTTTAGGAAAATGAAATATTTAAATGATGGACTTCTAATGAAAAGACATCTGTGAATGAATACAAGGCAAGTAACCCCAATATCACCCTCCCCTCTGATACTGTTAAACTTTCCCCGACCCTCCCAATGCCATCAACTTCACTCTTGGAAAAGCTGCCTAAATTTACTGAATTACCATTAATAAAAAGAAAGAGTCTTATATCAACTATGAAAGTGAATTTTATATATTAACAAATAAATGAAAATAATACTTTACCAAAATAGGTAAGAAGGGGGCCAAGCCCGTGGTGCACTTGGTAGAGTGCGGCGCTGGGAGCGCTGCAACGCTCCCGCCGCGGGTTCGGATCCTATATAGGACTGGCCGGTGCACTCACTGGCTGAGTGCCCGTCACGAAAAAAGGACAAAAAAAAAAAAAAAATAGGTAAGAAGAGTTTAGTGTTTCTGGCAGTAGGTTTTAATCACATAATAATATTCCATTCTTCTCTTAAAAATCTCATCCAATTAGATAAAGCTGTCAACCAATCTCAATGGAAAAAGGCATGGACAATGTATTCTTAGTGGGCCTTTCAATATGATGAAATGACAAAAGCTTATTGTTTTTCATTACTTTATACTGGTATAGTCAGAGCTGGGAACCTAGAAGAAAAACAGGAGACAAAGGTGAGCAATGTGCAAGGAATGGAAGGAAATGCAGACATCAGAATTTCCCATTATCATGAGCTGAACATATTCATGTCCCCAAACTGGCTCAAGTTCAAATCCCACGTACCAGGCATGGGTAAAAGTTCTTATATAGGGACAAGACGTTACAAATCACTTTGTAGTTACTGACTGACAAATCCCTTTTTTCTCCTGCATCCATATGCAAACAACATCTTTATTAGATAAACTCAGAATTTTAAAGATTCCACTTGAGAATTTCAAATTCCCAGAATACTGAATATTTAACCAAATAAAGGACTATACATGTATAATTATAGGCAAGCTTCTTAGAAAGGGACACATGCTTGGTTTACAAAGAGTGTAGTGCATGAAGACTGGCTATTAAAACGTTGATCTCTTTTTAAAACACCCAGGCTAAAACGAATCTTGGTTTTAATCAAGATAAGCAACCACAGCCACCTTATAAGAGCCGCTGTTAGTATGAACACACCTTCCCAGTAAAAGAATAAAAATAAAAAATAATGCAGTTACTGGTCTTACAATTTAAAAACATACATATAAATTTGTCATTTTGATTGATATGAAATCAATAAAGTTTTCATAAACTATTTGACATAGAAAAAAGGCATAGATGAGAAAAATGTTTAAATTCCTTAGCACTGAAAGGATGTCACCATTTGTCTTTCTAGCAGTATTCCTGTGCTTACTCTGAGATTTCAATTTCCACAGATATGATGCTGCCTCTCCTCTCAAATGATTTTCTCCACCTGATTAGGACCGTTATCAGACCCTACACCTTGTCATTATCAACGTCCAATCTGTCTCCAGATCTCAACTGCAAGCATTTCATTTCCTAATTTTTCTAACTCACTCTCTGAATCCAATTCCACCTACTCCATCCTTCCACCTGAGCAGCTGAATGTGTCTGCAGAAAATCCCACAGCCATGCTGACTGGTGCCATTTTATATTCATAATCTCTATCCTCAATGGCCTTGCAAGCCTGACTATCATACTACATACCCCTGGTCCATTCACTCTTCCACATGCCTCAAGGTCTGTTAAATACCTTCATCTCCTGTTAAATATCTGAAAGTTCCCCTATCCTTATGTCTTGCTAATGACCTTGCTTCTTATTTCAATGAGAAAATATAAGCAATCAGAAGCTGTACAATCTCTCATCAGAAGGTATGCAATATTTATACTTTTAACTTCATCTGCTCCTATACATTCTGCCTTTCCTCCACCATTATAACCTGTTCTCAGCTAAAACCAACCCTTCTACTTGTGTACGAGATCTCAGGCCCTCTTGCCGACTCAAGAGCATCATTTGAGAACTTTTTTCCTTTTCTTTCCTACACAATTTCTCCCTCTTCACTGGTTCTTTTTCATCAGTACACAAACAGGCTGTTACTTCTCCCATCTTAAAAAACAAAACAGGAAAGTATTTTCTTCAGCAACCACCTCATTTATCTCCCTTCCTGTACAGCAAAACATCCAGCTAGATTTGCCTATATTCCTGGTCCGGAAATGGTCTTTTCCTATCCTTTCTTGAAATCACTCCAATCAAGCTCTTGAGCTCACCACTCTATCAAAAATTCTGTTGTCATATCACCAGTGACATCCTTGTTGTATAACCCACACCATCATGCAACCAATCCACTGATTTGCCTCTCTAGCTAAGACAGGATGCAAGGGTAGGAGGATGACTTAACCTGTGCTCAGAGTGATGCCAACTAATAGCTTCCAAAACCTCAAGGGACAAAAAACTAGGCTCAATAAATGAAGTATCTGGTATCAGTCCATGAATGTGTAACAATAAACCTTTTATTATGTAAAATGGAAGCATCAAATTTAACTTAAAAAATGAGAGCACTACTTGAGTGGATTTTATTATGGCTTCTCTTTCCCATAAATTCATACTAGTGAGTTGAATACGTTTTTAATAATTCTTCTTTGTGGTGTATCTAGTATTCTTTTAACGCAACCCATAGAGACTCATATCTTCAAAAATAAAACTAAACGGTGAGATTTCTATAGAATTGTATTTTTGTCTTTCTTCCCATAGTTTGATAAGACAGATAATTTCTTCTCTTCTATGTGTCTGTTTCAAATACTATAAACCCCGTCATTCCTTCTTTAAAAAAAAAAAAATTCTTATTTAAGAAAATAGCTAGTCATTATATATTTGTCCAATTTATTACTCCTTTGGTTTTGTCCTGGCTCAATGTTTTTAAATCTCACAGCAGGTGCTTTTTCCTACCTCAATTATAATCTTTTCTTAGAATCAGATCACATGACCTTTCTGTGAAATTATGTGTGGTTTTGTGTTTCTGCATCAGTGAAATGTCTTGAATTTATGTTTTCATGCCAGTTTTCAATATAAAAGCTGTAAGAATACTTAGTTAATATTATGTTAAAATATTACAGAATGTTGATGCCCAGATAATTTAAAAATTTGTTATATCAGAGCATGCTATAGTTAAAAATTACACATCAGTGAGAGTTATAGATTGAAAAACAGACATTGGCTCTGGCTACCTTAAGCCATATGGGAATTTATTGGGAAGATACCAGGGCAGATGGCAGGCTAGAAGGCCAATATTAGAGAACTGGTGGGAACAAGGGAGCTCCAGGAAGGTAGCAGAAATCACAGAAAAGGCCACACAGTGAGAACACTCTGCATGCCACTGCTGACACAGCCTCTACAGGAAAGTACAGGAAAATGCAGATGATAGTCAAGCTGCAGTATAATTACCCCCTGACTGTTCCAAGGTGAGAGGAGAGGATATCGCACCCATTCAATTTCCATACTGGTTAGTGGATACCCCCTCTTACTTAGAGGAAATGGTGTGGTGTAGCCAAGAAAACGAGGAGGGTCAACTCCAGGCCATCCTTAAGAAAATACCACAGAGATCCAAACACATCGAGGGCAGTCATGCCCCAGCAGGTGCAATCAGGGTGAAATGATCATCAGAAACACTCTGAAAATGAAAAATGGTAACAAGACGCATTGAGCAGCCAAAAAATGCGTAAGTTTTCATGGAAAGGAAAAAGGATTTTCCTTAGTGGCATTTTGGGTTTGATTCGGTCTCACCAAACATACTGCTCTATGTGAATTGTGGATCCCATTTTGAACACCAGTTGGAAAGTTACCATTTCTCCTACTAGGTACCTTCCTGAATCATTGCTTCTATTTAAAGTTCCCAAGAGTCAGAGGTTGGTACCTCCACCCTGATGTGCAGAAAACAGAGTCAACTATGGACAGCCTATGGGCTATAGGCCCTAAACTTCTATCAAACATTTGGGCAGGTTGACAATGAGCTATGACAGTTCCTCAAACCTGAGTATAGAAATGCCTAGATTTTATGAGAGTTCAACATAAAATAAACTGAGCCAAATTAGGCGATTAGAAGGAGTTAGGCTCCCACTCACACTGAAGTCCACCCAAGTCAAGCCTGAGTTACGAGGCTGAGAGACTTGTTAGCGGTTCAACCAGTTCAAGACTTTCCCGACTTCTGATTCCACACACATCACTGGTCATCTCTTCTGTGCTGTCACAGCTTTGGCCTCTTTAAGTTTTAGTTTCTTAATAAAATTATCATTTTAGGTTTAAATGTCTTTTACCATTAGACACTAGAGACTCCAAATTGACATTGGGCTGAGTTTATTTCACATGTGTGGTTCACAGAATTTTTGTTGATGAGGTCATCTGAAAAATGGTCTACTCTTCTTTTATACCAATCTTTGCCATATTCCAGAATGCCAAATTATTTATTCCAAAATGTATAAAGGTAGATTTTTTTTCAATAGATGATGGATAGAAGACATGGCATTTGGATTTACTTTGGATTGACAGACTATGCCATTTTTGAATAAATACTGATATCTGCAAATAATTTTTTCCCTAATTGGTTAGCGTTACTAACCTTGGTGCTGGCTCCATGCAAAGTTAGATGATACTGAAGAAGGTCTTTTTATCAGAAAGTGCTGATATCTATACTGTTTAGAGAAAGACTAGTATATCTAGAGCACTTGAGTTACAAAGAGCACTTGCTTTGGAATCATAATGATATGATATGAGTTGGAGCCTGGTTCAGAAACTTGTCAGCTGTGTTATTTTTGGTAAGTTACTCAATTCCTTTTAGCCTTAATTCTCTCACCTACAAAAGAAAGGTAATAATATGTAATGATTAAAAGGGAGATCTTGTGGAGAATACTTGGTACATGCCTTGTTACTCTCTCTCCTGCTTTTTGTGAATATTTCAAGACCATTTCCATCCTTTAGTTAACATAAATGAGACTCTCATAATGTCCTCAACTTCAAAAATGTAGTGACAGAGTCATCACACCAACCCTACGGCTTGAGACTGTCGGTTTAAATCCAAGAAGTTTCCTGGAAGGGCCCCCTGCATTATTGGCCCTTCCAAACAGAGCCACTTTCTCACAAACAAATCTGCATTTGAAATCTCAGAATTTCAATTAGTAAACAGTTTTAACTTTTAAAAAATATGAACATACATCTTACAATAATAATAACAGGTTCTATAGCTAGTTGGATTAAATGGTTAGGCCACATAATATTAAGGCCAGATTTACCATTAGGGGGACATTATGAGGGGCAAAGACAAAAGTATTAGCTGTAAAGAGATTGTTAAGAAGAATCTGAAGAACAAGAGCTTCAGGCAAACAAAAGTAAAAGATGCTCCCACATTTAGTGATGACTGCAGTGAGTCCCATTAAACGAATCAGCATGGGCTTTGGTGCATAGGGTTTGGTATCCACGTGTATATAAATACAGAGCTTGTTTTCTCTGGGGCAGTTTATTTTTCTACAGCATGTCCCATTATCCCTGAAAGAATGAGTGTTGCAATTATTAATATTCCTCAGAATTAGTTAGTCCTGGAGTAGAAAGGGGATCCTCTCTCCAAGGACAGAAGGTATTGGTACCAAACCCTGACTCACAGAGACCAGAACATTCTAGGAGTGAAAAGAAGCTAACCCAGTAGAAGTAAATAGAGCCACACTGTTTTTTTCTAGCAGCACCAGACCAGCAGCTCGGAAGAGTGGCCGATTTCTGGAGCTCTACCAGTTTGGACAGCCCAATGTGAGAACATTTTCTTCAAGGTGTGGAGAGAGATGGTGCATGCAAAATCTAGCACTTAAGTGGCCAGGAGCAAAGACTGACCATAGAACAAAAGGAGGGTAGTGCCCTCCCCACCCCCCCACCCCAGACCCCACGAGGGCGCTTCAGTAGGAATACCTAATAGAAGGAGCTGTGCTTCACAGAACAGAAGGCGCAAGGCTGCACCAGCAACACAGATGCAACAGGATGATGAGATAAGGAGACCAGAATGGTAAACCACAGGAGCTTGTTCCAGAACACACGAGACGAACTTGTAAAAACAAAACAAACTGAGGCATGAATAGGGGAAGGGCCGCTACAGAGTGGGGGTGATAAACAACACACTGAAAACATTTTGAGAAGGCTAATTTTCAGCAATAAATCAGAATCAGTACAGAACTTCTATCCTAAGAATTTTGCGATAAAAAAATTATTTGCATTTGGTTATATAATGGTGAGCACATTAATCTAGGAATTACAGATAATTTGGTAAAACTACCCCTTGAAACATTTACTTTATTTAAATCCTTTGTAAACAAGACATTTGTGACCTCCATGACTTCACAGAACAAATGGAAGCCATCATGTAGAATTCCCTTAACTTCTTGCCACAAAACTTACACATTTAGTCTTCCATACGTATTTTTTTTCACTCTTTCTGTCTATTACCACAGGGAAACTAAATTTAAAATTAACCTTCCACCAATGCTCATTTGACGTCCCTTCCCACTTGCTCGAGAAGTTCTGTCATTTGTACATCCTCTTCCAGGCCTCTTCCAGCTTCTCTTCTATTCATTTTATCACCAGGTAAACATGCTGAAGACTGCCTTTTCCTTAACGAACAGGAACAACTCTCCTTGAAATCCCTGTTTCTGGTAGTCACTGCATTTATTCTTTCTTCTCACAAACCTGTTACAATACATGCCAGTTCTCTATATACTTTTCACCCCCTACTCGTGCTTCAATCCATGGTAATCTGGCTTCTGCCCCTACCACCCCCAATAAGTGCCCGCCTATCCACCACTTTGTCACTTGACCAAACACTTAATCGAATGAATTGCTCAGTTCTTATCTTTAGCATTTCAAAAACATTTAATACTGTTGACCATTATCTCTTTCTTGAAACTCACCATCCCCTCCTGCTTTTCTCTTTGACCATTGCTCTCAATGTATTTTACTGGCTCTCTCTTCCTCTGACTATTTTTAAATGACTGTTTCTTCCAGGTGACACTTTATTCCCAATTTAAATATATGTCTTGGGAAATAGTCTACATTCCACTAGATTAGGTGGCTAGCTTGATGTTTAGGACAATCCAATATGATCACTGAATTTATCATCATTTCCCACAGACTCATTTTTTTTTCCGTATCTCAGTGAATGACAGAAGTCATCATCAATGCAACTGATCTAGTCAAAAGCCTAGCTAAAAATTGAGTTAATAATATATTAATATATTGCTAAATGTACCACACTAATCTAACATGTTGATAATAGAAGAAACCGTGTGTTGGGGGAGTTTCTGGGGGTATGGGAACTATTGCTACTTTCTGTTCAATTTCTCTGTAAACCGACAAACTGCTAAAAATAAATTCTATTACTTAGAAGATTTAGGTTGTCCGTGGCCCTCACTATGTGGGTGCATGGGAACCCCGCCAGTGGTCTTGCTGGCCTGGGAGTTGGTGTGGTGCACTGTGAGGCCCTCTTCTCCCCTGAAGACCTCAAGCAACTTCAAGCAAAGGGCACAGCTGAGGGTTTTGCTGGCTCCTGCTCCAGGTGCTACAACTTGTTCCCGCCTCTCACCGGACCAGCCCTGAAGTGGCTCTGATTTTAAACAGTTGGAGAGGTCCCTCCTTTCTTTTGCAACTTCTCCAGCCTTCATGAACTTTATGGGTCTCTTCTCTTCTCCCAAGCTCCAGTAGTCCCAGGGAGCAGTCTTTGCTTTTTAATAGTTGTAAATTGATTAGCTGTGGGAGAGAGTGATGCTGGGGACTGTGTATTCTGCCATCTTGATGATGTCTCTCTAACTGGGTTTTTCAACTTATTAACAGTCCCATTTGGGGGAAGGGTTTAACCTTACAACTCCCTCTGCCTACTGCTCACCTCACATTTTCTTTAGAGTAAAGTTTATTTTTCATACTGTTCTATAAGCTTTACTATTATATTAGCATAGGTTTATAGCACAAGAAACAATAATTATTTTTATTGGTCTATGCTAACTTTTCCAACTTCCCAAAACATATTAATGCCATTTATTTATTTGATGAATATTTATTCCTGGTATATGCCGATCACTACTCAAGAAGGATCCATTCTAAATCCCAGTTGAGGTCAAAGCTCGCCCGCACAGTTAACCCATTCTGCTCTAGGTCATGAACCTACAGATCCGAAGTCATAGAGAGAATAAAATTAAAGTAGGGAAACTGCCCATATTATTTTGTTTGTTTGCAGGACTCACTCATCTATGAGCACAGAAAACATCTTTAACTGTACACTGAGTCTTAAAAATATTAAAATAAGTTTGGATTAGCTTTCCTATTGATTTTCCGTTTGTAACTACAGATTGCAGGGTAAAAATTCTATGTGTAAAGGAGAGAATATCTTTCTAAAAGTTTCAACATAAAGGCCAAGATGTGATATGGACAGACACGGTAGAGATTGTGGGCAATGGTTCTAAGAGGCCATCTTTTACCCACTTGCTGCCCATGATCACATTTTTCATATCATGAGTCAAAATCCTAGAAAGGCTTATAAACTCAATTTATTGCGTTATGGCAAGCATTTAAAAAAATAAGTTATATGGAAGAAAATAGAAAATATCAGGGTATATTGCACATATTTAAAAAGTAGTTATTAACCACAAAATACAATTTTCATCTATGAATATTGGTGTGTGTGTTCTTGAGCAGTAGATGATAGTATGAGATATATTCTTTACTGTGTATTGTAGTTAAAAATAGTATATTTCAAAGCCACTTGTCCACGTCTATCAAGCTTTATGAATGAGTAATCTTTATTCTCTGTCTACACCTCTTTACTTCCCAATTTCAATCTGTTTTTTTCTGCTTCAGGAACTCCACTAAAATTGCTCTAGATAATGTCTCCAATGGCCTCATATTTGTCAAAGTTGGTGTACTTCCTCCAGCTACATTCACAGTTGAATTCTCTGCAGGGCTGAACATTGTTCATACCTCCTTAAGACTTGCAGTGTCTTTGCTTCTACGACATCACTTTCTAATGATTCTCCTGCAATCACTCTGGTGTTTCTCTCTAGGTTTTGTTCCCTAGTTCCTCTCCCTTGGTCTGCCCTTGAAATCTTGGCATTTCTGCAAAAAAGACCATGGCCTTTAGAGATGTCACACACACTAAAAATGCACTTTATCTCTGCCACACATCACCTCCAATATTACTGCCTTGGCCCCATCCACTACCAACTCTCGCTTGGGTTACTGCAATAGCCTAATGATTGGTATCCCCAACTGTTGATTCTCAAAAGATATCAGAAGTGATCCTTGTAGAAAGAAATTCAGATCACTGTATTCTTTTGATAAGAACTATTTATATACCCAATTACCTCCTTCAGGTCTTTGCTCAAATAGAATGTTCTTATTGAGAACTTCCAGACCTCCTGATTTAAATATGCAACTCTGCCCTGCACACGAGATGCCCTGTTCCCTTTCCAGCTTTACTTTTCTCCATAGACCATTTCGGGAATACTGTACAATTATTGATTTTGTTTACTGTCTGTCTCCTCTTACTGGGACATAAATTTCAGCAGGGCAGGAATTTTGTCTTGTAAACAGCTATATTCTCAGCATCTAAAATTAGTGGCCCATAAAAAGAGGCCAATAATATTTATTTTTTAAAAAATAAAAGAATATGATCAACTAATGGTAAGCCTGAGGCATGGCTGTGTGTAATACTATATGCGATTCTCTCTCATTGTAACATGGTTTTTAAAAGGGCTTTTAGCCATCACTATGGTCTGAATGTGTCCCTCAAAATTAATATGTTCAAACTTAATTGCCAATGTGATAGTCTTAAGAGGTGGAGGTCTTTTGGAGGTGATGAAGTCATGAGAACACAGCTTTCATGAATGGGATTAATAACCTCATAAAAGAGGCATGAGAGAACTGTTTATCCCTTTGTTTCCTTCCACCACATGAGGACTCAGCAAGAAGGTGCAAGTCCTTACCAGGCATCTAATCTGCTGGTGCCTTGATCTTGGACTTCCTAGCCTCTAGAACTGTGAGAAATAAATATCTATTATTTATAAATTATCCAGGATGAGGTATTTTGTTATTGCACCAGAAATGACCTGAAATGACCATTAAGCAAAAATAAGAGATATTGATATGAAATTGACTGAAATTAATAGTCAGGTCTTAAAGGGTGAGGACATCTGAATCCTACCTTAGCAGTGTTCCTGCCAGCTAATCCTACAACATGCAGACACCTACATGCTGGCCAGATGAACAGACAGTGCAAATGTCCAAGGCATGCTGCCATTGAGTCACTCTTTTTTATCTCCTCCACCACATATATGATCATTTCTATTGGCCTAAGGGTGGAAAAGATAATTCAGTTTCCTTCTTTTATTTTCCTGGCAATAGTCCATAATTGTGTAATAAAAGAGAAAAATAATAATAAATATTTTTTCATGAATTCTAACCAATCACAAACTCAGTTTTTGTTTTTTGTTTTATTTACTCCTCTAGCATTTTAAAGAAGATATTTGTTCCTATATAAATACCAACTAACCCGCTAAGATTTTTCTCCAAATAATAAACAAGTACTCCCCCCTCCCACCCCACCCCCACCCCGAGACAAAAGAAAGAATCAACTTAATATTTTCTCCACATCCCCACCTAATTTTCATGAAATTACAATAACTCTTTCTTGGGTACTATTATTATCCCCGTCTTACAGATGAGGAAAAATAAGCATAAAGTGAATAATATCATGTTCAAGTTCACTCAGATGTCAGGTGGAAGAGCTGAGATTTATTCTGAGGCCAGTGGTTTGCTGTAGCCTAAAGGAGGAAAGGAAATGGAGTATAGGACAGAGAAGATATCTTTAAAAATGTCAAAATCAGTGGGACTTGGTGATTGATTCTGGGTGGTCAAAGAGCAAAAGAGGAATCACGGATGACTCCCAGCTCTCTGGCTTAGGTAACTGGGTGCGCGATGGTCCTTCAAATGATCTACAGGAGAAAGAGTTTCACAGTACAAATTTATGAGATCAATTTTGGATGTATGTTTGAGATGCTCTGGGGATACAATTTTGAAGGTCAGAATGTGGCCTGGGCTGGGAGTCAAAAGAGTTTAGGTAAAATCCAAAATCACAGAGGCCAGTGAGTTCACCCTGAAAGAGGCCACTGCATTTGGCAAATAGAAAATAGCTGGTTGTCTGAGAAAGAGAAGATCTACTGGAATGAAAGAGTAAATGAAATATTGTGGATGGAAAATGAATGGCTGATGAGAAAGCAGAAAGAGTAAAGGAAGTCTACTCTGCTGAGAAATAGTTATTTAAGAAAGGGAAAGAAGTGATTCAACACTGTCTGGAAGTCACACATCAGCACTACAATTTTCTTTAACTAACCATCTCTCATTTAACACCTTGGAATGTCGACCTTCCCAGAAACAGCTCTGAAAGTGTCATGTCGTGTTCCAGGAAAGGACTTGCCAACAAGGCTGCCCACCCTTGAGCTTCCCAGGACTCCCCTGAAACAGCCCTAAAGAGGAAACGCTCCATGTGCTGGCCTCTCTCACACCCGCAGGGTCTGAGGTCCCCGCTCACTGGGGAAAGTTACTCTGTCTGAATGAATGCTCATGGATTAAACTGCTATCTTTCCCTAATAACTTTTGTGTTGCAAAACAAGCCCTCTCAGAAAACCATAGTTTATTTTAAAGCAGCATTTCACAAAGTGTGCTTCCCTGAATCCTAGTACCATGCTGGATACAATAAGTAACACATGAAAATATACACAAAAATGTAAAAGGTTTCACTCATTTAGGAAATGCTGGTTTAAAGTTAAACAGGTTTCTTTACTGCTGGATTTCTCAGAGATTCATATTCTAATGTGCATCATAAAACTACAGCAAGGAGATATATAATTCAGCATTTTACAAAATTATCTGATTAGAAGACTTTTTTGAGAGTCATCACATGGGTCAGAAATTTAAGGAAATGTCTTCCCATAGAACATGGTTAGTACAGGGTATTTGGGGCAGTGTGACAGATTGATCAGAGATCAAAATCAGCATGGCTTCAGTTGTAGCAGGCGTCCCCCTCAGTCTGGTTCTCTTCTACTCGCTCACTTGCAGTCTCTCCTCACACCCTGACATAAACTCAAGCACACTCACTTGTGATGAGAATGGACCCTTGCTTGAAAGTTGAAGTGTTTGCTTTCCCTTTTGATCAACTAAACTCTATGGATTCCATGATAAAAACTATGATTGGGGCTTGTCGTGCTTTTTATTTCACAACCCCATGGTGGTGACTGACTATAAATGAGAGAAAACTGCTGAATAAACTTGTTGATCCTTGATACTGTTTCCCTGCTTCTGTTTGTTTGTTGTTGTTGTTGTTGTTGTTTATAGCTTGCAAGCTCAGTTGTTGCAAGAAAAATCAATAAACAAGCTTTCAAGGAAACTTATACCCAGGGAGAATAAAGCCCCTTTTGCCTTCAAGTTATTCTTTTTTTCTTCTTTAAGGGAGCAATATGCACTCCACAGCCAGAGTTCACTTTCAAGTTAACAGGAGCTCTGCGTGCTCCTGAGGAATCCACTGGGAGAACAGGAACCACAAATATTTGCAGAGGGATATCTTGTTATTAGGATAACTTCTGTGAATTGAACTGCTCTACAAATCAGGCAGGATTAAAGAATGGGAATTAATGTAGCCAAGAAAATAAACCATTATCCACATGTCCCGGGGCTAGGAAAGAATTTAGGTAAGGCTATAAAAGGTAACCTTTTCATGTGAGTGTAAATGAAACATGCCCCTATTAACTGGAGCAGAGGTTCTCATCTCGGTCTTCTCCCAGATCTCAGACTTCAGAGAGAGAACAAATCCTTCACAGCTCTCTGCTCTAGGTTGAAAGAGTTTCACTATTGCATACCAGTATTAAAAGGATAGTGCCGGGCTGACCCCGTGGAGCACTCGGGAGAGTGTGGTGCTGGGAGCGCAGTGGCACTCCCGCTGTGGGTTCAGATCCTATATAGGGATGGCTGGTGCACTCACTGGATGAGCATAGTGCATATGACACCAAGCCAAGGGTTGCGATCCCCTTACCAGGTCACAAACAAAGTCAAATAAAAAAAAAAGGATTTTGCCTTTGACACATATGTGAATTGCAATTCAATAGAACAGTGAGATGATGGGGATGTTCCATAATTATGCACTGTTCACTGTGGTAGCCAGTAGTCACATAAATATGGAGCTCTTGAAATGTGGCAGTGTTGCTAAAGAACTGAATTACCAATTTTATTTAATTTAAATTTAATTCAAATTTAAATAATCACATGCCTAGTGGTTACCATGTTAGACAGTATAGCACCAGAAAGTGGGAGTAGAATTTGTCATGTCAGGATTCCCAGCTTTTTAATAAGGAGCATAGTGCAACATGAGTATCCCCCACCCCATTTCCTTTCAAGAAAAGCTACATCACAAAGTCAATGGAAAAACAGTAGTTAATACAAAATGTCCATATCTACCCAGTAAATCAAAGTCAGCTTAAATAAAGGCATAGGTCAAAGTGGAATGGCATTTCCTGGGTGGCAGCAGGGTCTGACGAGTGTTTTAATAAGACGAGAGAGCCCTGAGAAGGAGCTACAGGGTAAGAGCATAACATTAATGTTGCAGTTAAATATGACTGCCTAACAAATTACCCTGAAACTTAGTGGTTTAAAGCAGCTACAGTAGTTGTTTTGCTCACGAATCTGCATTTTAGACAAGGCCCATGGGGAGATGGCTGATTTCTGTTCCACTCATCATCACTCTGGCTGTCCCAAGGCTGGGAGCTGGGACCATGTGGAGACTTGTTTATTCCCATGGCTGGCAGATGATGCTGGTTATTGGCTGAGACCTTAGCTGGAGTGTCAGCCAGAACACCTTACAAATGGCTTCTGTACGAGGCCTGGGCTTTCTCATACCATGATAATCAAGTATCAAGGACATGTGTTCTGAAATAGTGAGAGAGTCAGAAAGGTTCTTTATCCATTTTATGACCGGGCTTTTTTCTTTTTTTTTTAGGAGGTTTATTTATTTATTTATTTATTTAAAAATTTATTTTAATTTTTTTTTTAAATTTTATTTTGTCAACATCCAATGTGGTTGATTATTCTGGCTGATTACCGAAACCTCCCTCCTTCCTCCCTCTCCCCCCTCCCACCCAACAATGTCCTTTCTGTATGCTTTCGTTTGAAATTCAAGGAATTGTAGTTGTTATGACTTCTTCCCTACCCCCGTTTTTTTTGTGTGTGTGCCTGTGTGTGAATTTATTTATTTATTTTTAGCTCCCACCAATAAGTGAGAACATGTGGTATTTCTCTTTCTGTGCCTCACTTGTTTCACTTAATATAATTCTCTCAAGGTCCATCCATGCTGTTGCAAATGGCAGTATTTCATTCTTTTTTATAGCTGAGTAGTATTCCATTGTGTAGATATACCACATTTTCCATATCCACTCATCCGACGATGGACATTTGGGCTGGTTCCAACTCTTGGCTACTGTAAAGAGTGCTGCGATGATCATTGGGGAACAGGTATACTTTCGACTTGATGATTTCCATTCCTCTGGGTATATTCCCAGCCGTGGGATAACTGGGTCATATGGCAGATCTATCTGCAATTGTTTGAGGAACCTCCATACCATTTTCCATAGAGGCTGCACCATTTTGCAGTCCCACCAACAATGTATGAAAGTTCCTTTTTCTCTGCAACTTCGCCAGCATTTATTGTTCAGAGTCTTTTGTATTTTAGCCATCCTAACTGGGGTGAGATGGTATCTCAGTGTGGTTTTGATTTGCATTTCCTGGATGCTGAGTGATGTTGAGCACTCTTTCATATGTCTGTTGGCCATTTGTATATCTTCCTTAGAGAAATGCCTACTTAGCTCTTTTGCCCATTTTTTCATTGGGTTACTTGTTTTTTTCTTGTAAAGTTGTTTGAGTTCCTTGTATATTCTGGATATTAATCCTTTGTCAGATATATATTTTGCAAATATTTTCTCCCACTCTGTTGGTTGTCTTTTAACTGTTAATTATTTGTTTTGCTATGCAGAAGCTCTTTACTTTGATACAATCTCATTTGTTTATTTTTCCTTTGGTTGCCCATGCTTTGGGGTCATATTTATGAAGTCTGTGTCCAGTCCTATTTCCTGAAGTGTTTCTCCTATGTTTTCCTTAAGAAGTTTTATTGTTTCAGGCTGTATATTTAATTCTTTAATCCATTTTGAGTTGACTTCAGTGTATGGTGAAAGGTGTGGGTCTAGTTTCATTCTCCTGCATATTGATATCCAGTTCTCCCAGCACCATTTGCTAAACTGGCAGTCTCTTCCCCAGTGTATAGGCTTGATGCCTTTGTCAAAGATCAGATGGCTGTAGGTGTTTGGGTTGATTTCTTGATTCTCTATTCTATTCCATTGATTAGTGGGTCTGTTTTTATGCCAGTACCATGCTGTTCTGGTTATTATAGCTTTGTAGTATAGTTTAAAGTCAGTAGTGTTATGCCTCCAGCTTTATTTTTTTTGGTCAGCGTTGCTTTGGCTATGTGTGGTCTTTTGTTATTCCATATAAATATCTGGATAGTTCTTTCCATTTCTGAGAAAAATGTCATTGGAATTTTGTTGGGGATTGCATTTAATTTGTATATCACTTTGGGTAGTATGGATATTTTCACTATGTTGATTCTTCCAATCCAAGAGCATGGGATATCTTTCCTTTATCTTTCAACCTAGCAGTGGTTTGTAGTTCTCATTATAGAGATTTTTCACATCCTTGGTTAACTCAATTACTAAGTATTTTATTTTTTTGGTGGCTATTGTAAATGGGCAGGCTTTCTTGATTTCTCTTTCTGCATGTTCACTATTGGAGAATAGAAATGCTACTGATTTTGGGGTGTTGATTTTGTATCCTGCTACTGTGCTGCAATCATATATCAACTCCAAGAGGTTTTTTGTAGAGGCTTTAGGCTGTTCAATATATAGGATCATGTCATCTGCAAACAGGGACAGTTTGACTTTATCTTTTCCAATCTGGATGCCCTTTATTTCCTTCTCTTCCCTGATTGCTCTGGTTAGTACTTCCAATACTATGCTGAATAGGAGTGGTGAGAGTGGGCATCCTTGTCTATTTTCTGTCCTTAAAGGAAAAGCTTTCAGCTTTTCCCCATTCAGGATGATATTGGCAGTGGGTTTATCATATATGGCTTTAATTATGTTGAGATACTTTCCATCTATACCTAACTTATAGAGGGTCTTTGTCATGAATGAATGTTGAATTTTTTCAAATGCTTTTTCAGCATCTATAGAGATGATCATATTGTCCTTGTGTTTGATTTTATTAATATGGTATATCACATTTATTGATTTGCATATGTTGAACCAACCTTGCATCCCTGGGATGAATCACACTTGATCGTGGTGAATAATTTTACATATGTGTTGCTGTATTCTGTTTGCTAGTATTTTACTGAGGATTTTTGCATCTATATTCATCAAAGATTTCGGCCTGTAGTTTTCTTTTTGGTTATATCTTTACCTGGTTTTTGTATCAGGATGATGTTTGCTTCATAGAATGAGTTTGGGAGATTTGCGTCTGTTTCAATCTTCTGGAATAGTTTGTAAAGAATCGGTGTCAATTCCTCTTTGAATGTTTGGTAAATTTCTGCTGTGAATCCATCTGGTCCTGGCCTTTTCTTTGTTGGGAGCCTTCTGATAACAGCTTCAATCTCCTTTATTGTTATTGGTCTGTTCAGATTTTCTACGTCTTCATGGATCTGTTTTGGGAGCTTGTGTGTGTCCAGAAATTTATCCATTTCCTCCAGATTTTCAAATTTGTTGGCGTATAGTTGTTTATAGTAGTCTCGAATGATTCCTTGTATTTCAGATGAATCAGTTGTAATATCACCTTTTTCATTTCTAATTTGTGTTATTTGAATCTTCCCTCTTCTTTTTTTGGTTAGCCATGCTAATCGTTTGCCAATTGTATTTATCTTTTCAAAAAACCAACCTTTCTGATTCATTGATCTTTTGTATTGTTTTTTGGGTTTCAATTTCATCAAGTTCTGCTCTGATCTTAATGATTTCTTTCTGTCTGCTAACTTTAGGTTTGGATTGTTCTCGTTTTTCTAGTTCTTTAAAGTGAAGTGACCTAGCTTTGGAAGGCACACAGCATCAGTTCTACAGCATTCTTCTCATTTGTATTTGGGGTATTTGGGGGCAATAGCTGTTCAGGCTGTTTGTTCACCATCCACAGGAGAAATAAATTTTAATTTTGATACACTATCAACACATGCACTCCCAAATATGTAAGTTAAACAAATATTTTTACAAAGCAATAGTTTTCCTTCGTGCAGGTGAGCTGCTCCATCTCTTCAATTTCATGCAACATCATGTCTGAAACACTGTCTGTCTTTAGTCATTAGACTCATTTCTTGACCTTTCCAAATGTCCTCACTCATATTTGTGGGGAAAATCTCTCTAGTTTAGTGCTTGGTTCTGCCTTTCAGTGTTTCTAGCTTTGAGTATGAAGAGGAAGAACCTCCCCAAGGTAGGGAAGAATCGAACTGCCACCTGAATTAGTTAACCAATGAATTGCTCATTCATTGAGCTGAGCTCCTACTCTGTGCCTGTGTATTAAAGATAAAAAGATGGGTATTGCCCAATCTCTCCCCTCACCAGGAGAGGAACTTGGAAAGAGTGGCGACAAATCCACACGAAATACAGAGCAATTTGTTATGTGCAGGAAAAGGTGCCTAATTAGGTTAAATACAGAAGCTGTAGAAAGTGCTTATTAAATGTAAACTATAAGGGACACGGAGAGTTGTAAATACTGGGCCATAATGCGGAAAAGGGTCTCTACATAGAAGGAAGAAAAGTCATCATATTCCTTCCAAAGTTTAAACTTAAGGAGAGAAAATATGTGTCCCTTCCCAAAACTTTTCAGAAAGTGAAGGTACAGTGGATTCCTTGTGATAGACCCTTTCCATCCATGGAGAGAGGTGTGTGCTAGCAATAGGGCTTGTGGACGCTCCTTTCTAGAGCTGCTGGCCAAACAACATGTGCTTATACAAACATTATTGAATGCCTGAAAGAATGGTTCTCATCTATTTTTTTTTAAGAGGAGAAATGAGGCAACATCTTGGTTAAGAGCTAACAGTATGTGAGGCACTATTATTAACATTCTCTTTAAATTGTTGCCAACTTTCCCACGAGAAGTCAGCTTACCTCTCATCACAGTTGAGAAAAGAGATTCGGAAGGTGATCTGAATTCTAATTATCCTGAAAACCAAACTTTTGTCCTTTACTGTACTCGGTCCTATTTTCACTCATTCTCACTTTTCTCTTGTTTCACAGTATTCACAATTTTAGGACCATGAAACTGTGCAGTGGTTTGTTTTAAAATACTATTGTATTATTATAGTGATTGAAATTTTGTTTGTCTTTTTTTTTTCTTTCTGCCTTCCTACCTTTCTTCTTCTTTTCCTTCTTTTTTCAGTTTGTTAAGTTTTAAAAGATAAAAATTTACTAAGGGGAATAGAGCAGCGATCTCTGAAGAGGAGGGATGACAAAATTAAAAAGATATATTAACAAATTAAATTAAACAAAATTATTCATAGGGAAATTTCCTAAATATCATATTGTCTATACTACATATATACACATATGTGTTCTTTTTAAGTTTCAAAATAATTCATGATTATTGGTTATGATATTATAAAGAAGGAATATGTAAAAATGAAAGCCTCCCTTAATGTCCATCTCACTCTCTACAAGTGAGTCTTTTTAATATTTCAATGCATACTTCTAGATATTGTTCTATTTTAATACACATAACATATATATATATATGCATACACACATATATAACAAGAGTCTGTGAGCAAAAAAAAAAGAAAAGGAAGTATGCTACATATAATCTCACTGTATATTTTGCTTTCCACTTGTTTGAAATTAATTTTTTAATAAAATTCCATGTGACATCACGTACATATACTTATTTTATTTTAGTAATTATTTGTTTTCAGTTCATAATGGTGTCTCAATGAAATCATGCCTATAACTTTAAACATATACATTTTTCTGAATATTATCTATTTCAACCAATGCTATAATGAAGATTCTTGAGGATGTGTATTTACTTATTGATGGTTAAAGGGAGGGCAGATTTCTAGATATGGAATTAATGGGTCAAGAAGATCCCACATGTTTTTAAATGTTATGGAAGACAGCTGTTTCTTTTGGTCAAATAATATGTACAATGTCAAGGAATATATGTTTTTTAAACAATGATGTTTTTTTAAGGTCTCTTCAAAGATACTTGTCCAATTTAAACTCCTATCAAGAGTTCTTGAGAATGGGCTTATTTCCCCACACTTTTCAAGGTTCTGGATATTACCACACTTTTCAATGTTTACATATCTAAAAAGCAAATATCTTTATGTTTTAATTTTTATATCCTTAATAACTGAGAACATTTCCAATGTTTATAAATCACATTTTTGTAAATCATTCATTTCCCTGAGAACTGCTTCTTCAAGTCATTACCTATTTTCATTTTGTTACATGCTTTTCTTGTCCATTTTTTGAAAAAAATTGAACAAGGTAGACTTTCAACTGTTTTATGCATTTTTCTACTATTGTTGGTTTTTTTTTTTTAGATTTTGTTAGTAGTGTTTCTTAGAATGCAGACTTTTTAAATATGCAATAAAATTTATTCATATTTTGCTTCATAGCTTTAGAGAATTGTAACTTCTTGTGAGGTCTACTTAAATCCATGGTCAGAGAAAAAAAAGAAAAGACTATTATGCTTTCATGTAGTATTTGTATGTTTTTAATGTTTAAATAAATACTTTGAAATTTGTCTTTGTATAAAGAATACACGCAAGTTCCTGGTCAGTTTTCACGTTTGAATTACTGTATTTTCAGAGTATGCTTACATATGCACCAATATAGTTTCTCTTTATTGACTTGTTTTTTTTTTTTCCTTCAGAATTTCTCTGCCTAACCTCATGGACTCATTTTCCTATCCTCTGTTTTTATGATATGTCTATTTTATTTAACATACATGGAAATTTTTATATTCATCAAACCTTAGTATATTTTATAAATCTATATTTTTAAAAGTCTCAAAACATAATTGCAAAATAAATAAGGTAGATTTGATTAGTATTATTTTAGATGAGAAAACTATGAAAAGGTAAATGAGCTGTCCAAGATCTCAAAACTGTGGCACATTGGTTAAGGGATTCTAACAGAGGAGTTTGGAGCTGTCGCCTAAAATGTATTTAATCCGTCCCTTTACATTTGTCTGTAAGACTTGTCATTTATCTCTTCAAACATGGTTTGCTTCAAATGTGACACAGTCTTGGAATTAGAATTTGGTAGAGGTTTCTGCACATATATGTGAATTATTGCATTAAGGTTCTATTACAAAATTTTTCTGTTACAAAATTTTTTGGATTTTTTTTCCCCCTTAAGTTGTATATATTACTTTGGAAGAAAAAAAATCATATACTCTATTTCTTCAATTCCAAACCCAATTAAGGCAGCAAGAGAAAGAGAGATGTTATGTGTATGTTGCTTGAATAATATTCTGTTGTCTCATACATTATTTATCTAATTAGGAAATTAAACATTATCTTGAGAATAATAACCAAATGAGTGAAGTGTTTCTTTGGGATCAAGAGCAGATGATGTATTCTACATACACTGGATATTACCTAAATACTATTTACTGATTATTTCAGGGCTGGTTTTGGGTCTTTGGGGTTTTGACAGGAGCTCAGGTACTTGGGTCTCTAGAAGAATCAATGGTTGGGCCATAGCAGGAGTCATCTTTGGCTTCACTGGATTTAGAGGCAGTACCAGCAGATGTTAAGGACAAAGAATCTAAGCCATGTGTCCTGGGTTCAAAGTCAGCTCTGCTTCTTTCTACATATGACAATTTGCTTAACACATGTGTTTCAGTTTTCTTTTCTATAAATTGGTTATAATAAAGATAGTGCCTACATTGTCATTGGGGTTAAATGAGTAAATAAATGTCAAAAGCATAGAAAAATGCCTGTCTAATCGTAAGTGCTCCTTTAATACTGGGTGATCATGTTATTAGCATCCATATTTCTCTTCAAGTGCAGTAGAGATGGATGGAACCAATGACAGCACCCAAAACCATTTCATCCTTCTGGGGTTTTCTGACCGCCCCCATCTGCAGAGGGGGATCCTCTTTGTGGTCATCTTGATAGCATATCTCCTGACCCTTCTGGGCAACAGCACCATCATCCTGGTGTCCCGGCTGGACCCTCACCTGCACACTCCAATGTACTTCTTCCTCACCCACCTGTCTTTTCTGGACCTCAGTTTTACCACCAGCTCCATTTCTCAGCTGCTCTATAACCTTCATGGACAGGACAAGACCATCAGCTACACGGGCTGTGCCATCCAGCTCTTCCTGTTCCTGGGTCTTGGCGGTGTTGAGTGCCTGCTCCTGGCCGTCATGGCCTATGAACGGTTTGTGGCTGTCTGCAAGCCCCTGCACTACATGGTGATCATGAATCCAAGGCTCTACCTGGGCTTGGTGTCAGTGGCCTGGGGCTGTGTGTTGACCAACTCTTTTATCATGTCTCCAGTGACCCTGAGCTTACCCCAGTGTGGGTACCACAAGGTGGACCACTTCTTGTGTGAGATGCCAGCCCTGATCCAGATGGCCTACATCAACACTCTGGCCATCGAAGACACTGTCTTTGTCCTGGCAGTTGACATTGTCCTGTCACCCTTGGTGTTTATCCTGGTCTCCTACAGCTACATTGTGAAGGCTGTGTTACAAATTCGGTCAGTGTCAGGGAGGCAAAAGGCCTTGAACACCTGTGGCTCCCATCTCACTGTGGTCTCACTTTTCTATGGAAACATCATCTACATGTACATGCAACCGGGCAACAACTCCTCCCAGGACCAGGGCAAGTTCCTCACCCTCTTCTACGACATCATCACCCCACTCCTCAATCCTCTGATCTATACAGTATTTGATATTTGGCATCTATCATTCCTTTCAGTGTCACTGCTAACCCTAATACGATTTACAGGACATTTTGTACTTTTTTGAAAATCCTCATTTGAGATATCTGATTAGTCAGATACCAAATTTTGACATGTACTTGGAACTTTCTTATTTTCTGTGAAGATAAATTAATATATTTATTTATGTTAATATATAATAACAGTTGATTCCTCAATATTCTCTTTTTCAAAAAGTTGTTTCATTTTGCACATGGCATTATGCTAGCACTTACTGAATGTTAACTTTGTGGTACCTAATGAGTTAATAAATGTAAATGAATAATTATGTTGCCTGTCATAAGTATGTACTCAATAACAGGAATAGTAATTAATATACTATTTCTAGTAAGTTATAAAAATGAAGTGAATTGATGCCGTTACAGATTTGGGTTAGACACCATTACAAAATTAAACTTTTGCATTTCATTGTTTTGGTATATGTATTTATATTCACTCATATTTCTCTCATTTACGCTTGTATTAATAGCAAGAATGATAAATAAAAGTAGACTTTTATTTCTACTTTGGCATAGTCTCCTGAATCCACGCTCTATCCGGATGAAAATATTACATACTAAATCAAAATTTACATGTAGCTGAAAATTACTTACCAAGGAGACCCATTCCTGAACTGCTAAGTGTTGTGGTATGGACCATTTTAGTCAATAATATCCCTTCCCCTGGTTTTCCAAAGCCTCCTCTCTGAAGCCTTGGTCAGTTTTCATTGCTAAATCATATGATAATAGCTGGGTGATTTCACAATAAATGAAATATACATATGATTTATCCTTAATATCAGTGAGAGGGAGAAAGGGACTCAAATTGGCAACTCGATTGAAAAAGACTACAGAATGCAGAGCAATACAACAAAAAGCCATTTTCATTTCAGACTGAAATAAATATATCAGTAGGAACCTGTCCTTGTGAGAAAGTTGCTGAATTCATAAAATAATAATAACTTCTGTTTTCATTTGATCAGTGTGTAAAAAATATTTAGAAATGAGTATGATATTAGCTGTGGGCTTTTCATATATGGCCTTTATTTCATTGAGGTAAACTCCTTCTATACCTAGTTTTTTGAGTTTTTATCATGAAAGGGTTTTGAATTTCATGAAATGCTTTTTCTGAATCTATTGAGATTATTGTGTTATTTTTATCCATTCTATTAGTGTGATGCAACGCAATTATTAATTTGCCTATTTTGAACAATCTTCACAACTCGGGGGTAGTTACCACTAGGCGATGATGTATAATCCCTTCAACGTTTTGTTAAATTTGGTTTTCAAGTACTTTGTTCCAGATTTTTGTATCTATGACAGATCTGAAGGGAGAAATAGCAATACAATAAATGTGAATGTATCTCTCTCTCTCCGTATATATGTATGTATATGTAAATAGATAGACAATTTAAAAATAGTTTATAAAGCCTCAAGTCTAATTAAATGTGTAAGTATAAAGAACACTTAAGTAAAAAGCACTTTTGCATGTACTATACTTTTAAGAAATATCAAAAAACAGTGCATTTAATAAATATTTAAAACAAGAGTAATGAAATGTTGTAGATAGAAATATTTTTAAAAATGATCTGGTCTACTTTTCTCATTTTAATTAAGAAACTGGTGGTGAGATAGTTAAAGCAGGTTAACTGATGTCACAATCTGAGGAAGAAGGAAAAATATTCGACAAATTCATCTGTCCAGTAAAGACTCAATTACACAATTAGGAATTCATTGTGACTTTTATTTTAGATCACAAAATTCAGTTGAAATCTGAATGTTTAGTCAAAAATCTCTGGAATTTCTGGAAAGGTCCCATGTCCTGTATATGTCCTTGTGGAGACTGAGTCAGTACAAAACAGACTGGGATTCTCCTACCACCTTTTCTTTTTTTTCAATTTATTTATTAATATTATAATTTTTTTACATTCTAAGATATTGCAGAGCAGTTGTGCAGGAGGGGGAAGGGAAGGAGGAAGGAAAGAGCGTGTGAGGAGTAGGAAGCAGGGGGTGCTTGGTCAAGGCCTGTGGCACCCCTCCTCATTCCAGCAGGGGAGACCAGGAGGCTTCCCGCATGGCTGGGTCATTGCTGGGCTGGACATAGGCTTCAAGGAAGCGTGGCTGAAACGCTTGGCCTCCCACCAACCCAGCCCAGGAGCCTGGGGTGCTTCCTGCCGTGTCTCAGTGGTCATCAAAGGGCTGTGTGTGGTAGTCAGGGGGGCATGACTGAGGCTCATTGCCCTCCCCCATTCCTGGCTTGGGAGCCCAGGGGGCTTCCAGTCATTCTAGGTTTTACAGGTGTTTTTGGTGGTGTTAGAACTTTACTAGGTAATATCAAACTTTCTCTCTGACCTGTGGGTTGGATATTTTGTTTTTTCTTTCAGTTCTGTGTTGGATTATTCACTGTTCCACTACGTAAACTCTGCACTGGAACTAATTTGCTCTTCTTTGCTTACTTCTCAAATGGAACTTCCTGTAGGGACCAGCACTGGAGCCCTGTAGTTGAACTAAACAGCTACTTTCCTTCTAGTTCCCTGGGGAAGGCTTATTGTGCAGCTAGTTTTTTGTTTTTTTTTTAAAAATATTTTATTTCATTTTATTTTGTCAATATAAAATGTGGTTGATTATTGTGGACAATTACCGAAACCTCCCTCCCGCCTCCCTCTCCCCACTCCCTCCCAACAATCTCCTTTCTGTTTGCTTGTCATATCAATTTCAAGGAATTGCAATTGTTATGTTTTCTTCGCCCCCAACCCCTGGTTTTTTTTTTTGGTTTGTTTTTTCATTTTTTTGTGAGTATTTATTTATTTATTTTTAGCTCTCACAAATAAGTGACAACATGTGGTATTTCACTTTCTGTGCCTGACACATTTCACTTAATATAATTCTCTCTAGGTCCATCCATGTCATTGCAAATGGTAGTATTTCATTCTTTTTTATAGCAGAGTAGTATCCATTGTGTAGATATAAAACAGTTTCCATATCCACTCATCTGATGATGGACATGTGGGCTGGTTCCAACTCTTGGCTTTTGTAAAGAGTGCTGCGATGAACATTGGGGAATAGGTATACCTTCAACTTGAGGATTTCCATTCCTCTGGGTATATTCCCAGCAGTGGGATAGCTGGGTCATATGGTAGATCTATCTGCAATTGTATGAGGAGCCTCCATACCATTTTCCATCGAGGCTGCACCACTTTGCAGTCCCACCAACAATGTATGAGAGTCCCTTTTCCTCTGCAACCTCACCAGCATTTATCGTTCAGAGTCTTTTGGATATTAGCCGTCCTAACTAGGGTGAGATGGTATCTCAGTGTGGTTTTGATTTGCATTTCCCTGATGCCAAGTAATATTGAGCATTTTGTCATGTGTCTGTTGGCCATTCATATATCTTCCTTTGAGAAATGCCTATTTAGCTCTTTTGCCCATTTTTTAATTGGGTTCCTTGTTTTATTCTTGTAAAGTTGTTTGAATTTCTTGTATATTCTGGATATTAATCCTTTGTCAAATTTATATTTTGCAAATATTTTCTCCCACTCTCTTGGTTGTCTTTTAACTCTGTTAATTGTTTCTTTTGCTGTGCAGAAGCTTTTTAGTTTGATATAATCCCATTTGTTTATTTTTCCTTTGGTTGCCCGTGCTTTGGGGGTCATATTCATGGAGTCTGTGTCCAGTCCTACTTCCTGAAGTGTTTTTCCTATATTTTCTTTAAGAAGTTTTATTGTTTCAGGGTGTACATTTAATTCTTAAATCCATTTTGAGTTGACTTTAGTGAAAAATTTCTATAATGAGAACTACAAACCACTGCTGAGAGAAATGAGAGAGGATACGAAAAGATGGAAAGATATCCCATGCTCTTGGATTGGAAAAATCAACATTGTGAAAATGTCCATACTAGCCAAAGTTATATACAAATTCAATGCAATCCCCATCAAAATTCCAATGACATTTTTCTCAGAAATGGAAAGAACTATCCAGACATATATATGGAATAACAAAAGACCACGCATAGCCAAAGCAATTCTAAGCAAAAAAAATAAAGCTGGAGGAATAACACTGCCTGACTTTAAACTATACTACAAAGCTATAATAACCAAAACAGTATGGTACTGGCATAGAAATAGACACACTGATCAATGGAATAGAATAGGGAATCCAGAAATCAAGCCACACACTTACAGCCATCTGATCTTTGAGAAAGGCTCCAAGCCTGTACACTGGGGAAGAGACTGCCTCTTCAGTAAATGGTGCTGGTATAACTGGATATCAATATGCAGGAAAATGAAACGAGACCCATACTTCAGTTTTTAATTGTTGACCATGTATATACTTCTGGGTCTTGTGAGTTCTGGTACAGTTGTGTTGTTGGAAACTCTGGTCTGGGCCTGAGTTTTTTCTGCAAACTGCATCTCTTGCAGTCATATATTTCTGACCGCTCTCCACTGAGTGGTCCTGTGATGATTGGAGGGCAGATCAGCTGCCCATGCTGTGCCCCAGTGTTCCCCCAATGGGCCTGTCTCCTCCACTGCCCAGACTCCAAACATTTCCCATAGGATGGGCCATGTGCCAGTCCCTTGCAATAACTCAACTGTACCCTGAGTGGCTCCTTTTCTTCAGTTGTCTGTGGCCCCTTGCTCCTGTGTGGGTTCAAGACAAACTGGCTTATCCCAAAAAGAATACTGATGCAAGACCAATTAAAAGTATATAAAATTCCAAAGTGGATTATTACGTAAAGGATCTTTGGATATATTCTTTTCACATAATTTTAAAAACCTAATTTGAGGAAACCCCATCAGACATCACTCTCCTGTAAACAGAGGCCTGCACCATGAACCTATATTCACATCTCTCTCTCTCTCTCTCTCTCTCTCTCTCACACACACACACACACACACACACACACACACACACACACACACACACACACACACACACAAACACACACACACACATGATGCCCGGTGCCACAGAGAAGCAGAGCAGGGATGCACTGGTGTCTCTGCAGCTTCCTCCCCTCGGAAGCGTGTGGGTCTTTCCAAGTGTCTCACCAGCATAGCTTTAGGCTGGCAGGGTGTTCAGAGTTTGCAGATGAAACAAAGGAAAATGTCTTGCCCTGAGACACGCAGCAAGGATGGTCCACTAACCTGCAAGAAGCAGGTCACACCATCATGATGACTGCTGAGCAGCTGTAAAGCAACAGAAGGCAACTTCCCAGTGGGATATGTACAGAATATTGGGGCTTCCCCCCTCAGGGATGCAGGTCTGTGATCCCAGCTGCAGTGGGAAGCAGTATGATAGGCATACAAACACCATTTGCAATCAAAGGCAAGAGGGAGATGCAAAGTCTCTCCCACTTTTAAACAACTTTACAAGAAAGGCTGTGCTGTGAAATGTGCTTAACGTCATTTCCATATAGACTGCACCATTGGGTTACACATAGCCCTAGACCTTCATTCAGCTACTACAACTACCACTACAACTATTGACTATGATTACTAATATATTTACTATTTTACTTTCCTGGTTTATTTTTGTGTCTATACAGTAGTCAAACACCCTGTAAAGGAGGCTTAGGGAGAGGAATGCAGAAGTGGGTACCCAAGCATACCGTGACATGGATAAATTGACCCAGTTTCTAAACTCCAGTGACTTCACTAAGACCACCTGCCTGCGTGATGGTCCCAGAATGTTCTGCTTGTCTCCTAATTCATCCTCATGTCCAGCTCAACAGGCCCATAAGGCCAAGAGAAATCCACTCACCACCACCACTGGATTCCCTTGGACTGTGACATTACAGATGGACTGTGCTAGTCATTGATATTTTCTTAATAAAACTTACTATGGGAGGGATCTGATGAGATGCAGAATTGGTAGGAGATGAATGAATGAAAAAAGAGAAGAGGAAAAAAGAACAGAGGAGAAGAGGGGTGGGGAGGGGAAGACAAAAGCCGATTCTCTAGAGAATAAACCCTGTTGCCTTGAAAGCATTCTGCATCAGCAAATCCTGGAACAGAGTGGGGATTGAAGGGCCAGCCCAGAGGAACAAAAGTGGGGAATAAAGAAGGTGACAAGTGGGAAAAAAGAGTGAAGAGAAATAAGGACTGGCAAGAGCAAAGGAAACGTGCAGAGAGAAGCCTCCAGAGAAGCAAGGGCTTTTCCTAACTTTGAGAACAGTCCTTTCACTACACTTAATTAATCATTACACAGGAACATAAATGCTTAAATGTACAGAAATACAGTCATACGCAACAAAAATGAGAACACATAAATTTAACATAGGATTGTCAACCTAGCACTGTCTGAGGACACAGGACGACACCATCTCCATTTCAACTCCTCCAGCCACGAACAAGTTTCTAGTAATGAAGCTCTCTTTTAGCTCCGGCTAAAATCAGTGAGTGAAATGCAGAGGGAAGGAGAAAAAATGCTCCAGAGGGAGAGGGGAGGGAGGACAGAACAGCAAGCAGCACAGCAACAGGAACAACTTCGTTCTCACGTGCCGGGGCCCTGCAGGCCGGGAAGCCCTCTGACACACCCAGCTCCAGGCTCTCCTGCAACTCCAGCCAATCTCATGTTCTCTGGATCCATCCACCAAGAGACTGTGACAGTTGACTCATTCAAAATGGTAGAACATGAAAGAACAAAACTGTAAATAGGGTCCACCAGGCCCTGCTTCTGAAATCTCGGATCTCTATGAAAGCAGGGCCTGGGATGAACAGGCAGAGGCAGAGAATATGCTCATGAATGATAAAATCTCTCCCCTCTATTAACTATAAAAACCATCTGGATTTCCCCGTCTTCCTGCCCCAAGCCTTCTGCTGCCAGTATCTAGACATTTTGACCAATTGGTGTGAATCGACAGTGATTCAGGCCTGGGCTGGGTAATCAGGGAAGGGGTGGAGACTGAAGAATCATCACGTGACAGCCTCCAGCTGACCTTGTTCTCCGACTTCCCCTTCTCAGCACCGCACTCTACCAAGTGAGCCACGGACCGGCCCCCACGACTTCCCCTTCTGATGGTCTGTCCTGGGTCTGATAACTGAGGTTTTGGGGGCTGGAGAGGGGTGCATCTTGCAATCGGTCTTCATGATGCTTTGGTCTCTGCAGTGCTGGTGTTCTCTCTGCATCGTTGCTGGATGCAAAATTCCCCAAGACCCGAGCCTCGCCTTGTGTCCCAGCTCCCTGCCCGGGCCCTGCTCACACCACACACGTCACTGGTGCTGCCCCAGACTGACTGACCAAATGAACTTCTAGTACCTCTTTTCATCTCTGCGGTCATCTGTTTCCTCCCCTGCCTGCTCTGGTACATACGAGCTCCATGCTACTGGACTTGTTTGATGAGCAGCCCTCTCCTTTATGTAGCCCCACTCCAAATACCACTTCTAAAGAGGTTTTTCATGTATCTGAGCCCCACACCTCTTCTACTGGCCAGCACAGATATCCTTCCCATCTGCCTGCTATTGGGTCTAGCACAGAGACACTGCAGAGAAGCTGGTGAATGGTTTCTGCTTCTCTAAAGTCCCCAGGATTCCATAATTGCTCTTTGGAAGCTATAACATTGTTACAGAAACAGATCCCAGTGAACACCAGGCAGAGAGACTTTTCCCTTGTCAGGAATCCTGCCCCAGCCAGTTTCCAGGCTCACCAGCGTGGCTCTCTGTGCCCTCTGATCCTGTGGGGCCCAGTAGTGGAGAACACGTTCCTGCACCAGGGAAATCCGCATCCTCCCTTGCAGCTCCCAATTTCCTGTCTTCTGCTTTTATTTCCCAGGACTGTGAGAGAGCATCCAAAATATGATTTTATCAGTGCCCCGAATTCAGACCCAGTGTGTTACCTGACACATTCAGGTTTCCTTTGTGCCATTCCCTAGGAGTTCTATTATTGTAACCACATCTGTTATCCTTGATAACCCCCAAACTGACAGGAATACACTGTGTCTTACCCCAAGAAGCTCAGAGGACCCCACTTGCAGCCTAATGCTACACACGGCATGTGGAGGAGCACAAGAGACGCTTTCCCTGACAAATGCCTGGCTGCTCCCTGCTTGTCAGGCAGTAGGTAGATGCTCATGGGCCTTGTAATTGGGCCACAGTGACCTGAGAGGGGTCAAGATTAATATCTGAGAGGGTACAGTCACCTCTTACTAACCACACATGCATGTCCGCTGTCCCCTGAAGGGGCTGGGGGCTCCTGAGCTACCCGCTGACTGTCCACAATTGCAGTGCTGAGTGGTAGAGTTCAATTCGTAAACCTAATTCCCAAAGATTCTAAAGCCACATCTAAGTTCATCAGCAGAGTACAGTCATCAATTAACGGTGTCTGTACTTGAGAGAGAGGAGCAGGGCTTCATCAGCAGCCCTTAGTGCCAGCAAGTGAGGCACTAGTGTCTATGATCTGAGATCACTCCATATGCTGGAGAATGTGGCAGCTTAAATGACCTGCCAGGATCTGGTCAACTGATTGCAAAATAGCCTCAATCCTTTCCCTTTCCTCACCCACTATCCTTTCAAGTGGAGTCCACTTCTTCACCCCTGGAATCTGGTCTGGCCTTGCAGTGAGAAGGACAGTGGCCAGTTCTGAAGGCTTGCCGCCCTCCACATGCTCTACTGGAGTGCTGTGTCTGTCACAAGAACAAGGCCACACATGTCTGCTGAAGACCAAGAGACCACATGGAGCAAGGCCAGGTCATCCCACCTGTGGCATCTGAGACCAGCCATTCCCCAGCTGAGCCAGCCAGTGGCTGCAGACACAGGTGAGCCCTGCAGAAGAGCTGCCAGTGAGCTCAATGGAAATGCATTGTTTGGTGCCACTGGGCTTTGTGTTTTTGTTTGCTTGTCTTACACAGCATTATGATAACAGTAGATAATGGATAAAAAATTAGCAATAGATTACATCCTGAGGAATCCAGCCATAACTGCTGATGATGAACGTAAGATTTTTTTTTTAACACTCTTGGCATAGCTGATTCAGTCCAAGTCTAGTGCTTCTCTATCTGTGGTGAAGGACCAGCTACTTTTTTACATGATACTTTATATATTTTTACATTTTATTTGAAATAATGTCAGATTTACAAGAAGTTGAAGAAGATGGAATAGTACAGAGGATACAGGAGGTGCTCACTTTCCTGTGCTCGGGTTTCAGGGCACGCCTCTGGGTTTCCAGCCACTCCCTGAGGTCTCAGGCCCCCTCCTCTGAGCTCTCCCCTGGGGGAAAGTTACTGTTGCCAGTTAGACCTGTTTTCAGCACCAACCTGGGAAAATGAGACCACAGGGCTGGCTATGCAAATCCAGTGGCTGGGCATGCTCGATAGAGAGCACAGAATACTCTTGAATACGCCTGGTGCATGGAACTGGGAACCACCCCCTTAACTGAATGTTCATCACGTAAACTATAAAAGTCAAATCCCAGCTGAAGGCGGGTCGCAGCTCACTGTCCTGGAGGCCATCTGTACTTCGCAGGCTGAGGCTGAGGTGTGTATATTTCACTTTGTATCGAACTTGCTTTCAGCAAGGGGCTGCTCATTCTCTGGAGCCAGCCTGCACTTTGTACTGAACGTTAAGGTGTTTTTCTTCCTTTTGTGTTAGACTTGATGTCTGTACTGAGCTTACTTCTGTGTTAGACTTGGTGTGGGCCCTGCTCAGTGTCTGGAGCATGCCGCACTCTCTGTGCAACCTGCATTTCTTATCTGTCACAATACACTACTTCTCACCATTTACTGTGACTCTGCCCTTGAATTCTTTCCTGGAGCAGAGTCACGAACCTGGACAGAGGACTGGGTGTGTTGAGGCCAACTACCGGGCCCCCTGGACCCTACCTCTGACATCAAGACCATGTGGTGTTTGTCCTTCTGGGCCTGATTCCCTTCACTGCACATCAAGAACCCCCTTCATACCCAATCAGTAAGAGGAGGAAGATGGACAAAAAGAATTGACGAGATGAGAAAATACTAATAGGACAAGAACATGTCACCCTTCTGATCTGTGTGAGAGGAGACCCTCAGGGAGTTCGTTTGTTTATGTAATGGTGACATCCGTGAGGATGGCATCACCAAGTCCAGTATTCACCAGCTGGGAGCCCTGATAGGTCTCTGCATATGTCAGCAAGGGTACAGGTGGGGTCACTTGGGGTCATGAACAGGGTCTTAGAGCAGAAGCCAGGGACGACAGATGTTCACACACACACATGCACACAAGCACACACGTGCACATGCACATGTCTGAGGTCTCAGTCTGCTCCTGGGTCAGCGCCCCCGCCCCCACCAGCCAGATGAGCTGCCGACTCTGACTCCACCACGCTTCCCTCCCTGTCCTTTTCCTTGGCCAGTGGTCAGCAGCATCCATGAACTGCCCCCACATAGGCTCAGGATGTGAGGGTACCAGATGCCAGGAACAGGAATAGAGAGGAAGAGGAGGAGGAAAAGAGGGAAGGAAGTTCCTCCAGAGCCCAATCAGCCCAGAAATAGAGGTGACTGTGGATCATCCCAGGGACGCTTTACACAGATTGTTGTTCCCTGTCCTATACTCACCTGGCACCGTAATCCTTTACTTCCCCACCAGTCCTCCCTGGGCCCTTGCCAGGCGAAGGTTGAATCACAGTAAATCACTTGATGGCCTTGACCCTGGTGTCAGCTGAGAGTGGGAGGCTGTGGGCCTGTGGCCTCTAATGAGGTATGTGGGAACCTGGGCTCTGGGTGGCCATCGTCTAGCTGAGGACCTTGCCAGGGGGAGGCTGGGAGAAGCTGGTCTGTGGCCTGGGCTGCAAGACCCTGACCTTTCTCCTGCCCCAGAGTGTCCTGTGCTTCCTACAGAGTTCTGGGAGCCACAGAAACAGGCACGTTGTAACTGACAACAATTTATTTTGTGGGTTAGTACAAAATAGGAGAGGTGGGCTCAAGCATTCAGTGACCCTTCAGTGGGCAAGACAGGGCCTGGGAATGGGGCTACCATGGGGGTGAAGGACTGAGCCTGTTCTGTGGCCCTAGGGGTGGCCACAGCTGATGGACAAGTGGCACAGACCCAGCACTCCTGTTGCAAGCTGACGTTGGGGAACCATGGGGCCCCAAAGTCCACATCGCTGGGGAGGTTTGGCAGCGAGCTCCACTGCAGGAGTTTCCATATTACTGCTGGCCTGTCCTGGACTGGGGCCCTAGGGGAGGCCACAGCTGATGGACAAGTGGCACGGACCCAGCACTCCTGTTGAAAGCTGACGTTGGGGAACCATGGGGCCCCAAAGTCCACATCGCTGGGGAGGTTTGGCAGCGAGCTCCACTGCAGGAGTTTCCATATTACTGCTGGCCTGTCCTGGACAGGGGACAGGCCAGCCACACCCTGATTTTCCCGGGCACCCAGTGAGAGACCCACAGCGGTGTGCTCTGCACAGGGCCCCTCTTGCCGCTGGGCCTTGGCCTCCGAAAGCCACTGGTCCTGGGCTGGTGGGCCAGGGAGGGCCAGTCCGACATGTCTGGGGTGAGTCTCCATGCTTCGGGAGGCCAGCCGAGGCCCGGGTCCTGAGGACACCAGATCCAGGCCCAGGATCTTCCTCGGAAATTCATCTCTTCTCGCTGAAAGAAAAGCCGACACGGTCAGCTTCCACACGGAGCCTATCCGACTTCCAGGACAGGCCCCATGGACCCGGCTCCCTGCCGTGCTCCTGGTTGCTGTGTGGCCTCCCTGGCCTGACACTGAGGACATTCCTGCAGGCTGATGACCCCAAAGCAAAGGGTGTGCTCAGCCCGAGGCTTGGGAACTGGCAGGGCACCTCTAGCTGCTCCTGGGACATCCACATGGTGTTTGGTTCAGGCTGGCTCAGGCTTTCTGCATCAGGCCCTCACCCCATAGGAGCTGGGCCTGGGCATCAGTTTTGACTCAGAACTCGTGAGACACCCTGTCACCTAACCCCCTTGCATGGGGGCCTCTCCCCATACTGGCTGAGATGCCACCAGGTACTTGGCCCCTCTGCTCTCTAGGGCCATCTGCTCCTTGCCAGGACTGGACCATTCCCACACTCAGCAGAACTCTAGGTACTGCCTCAGGCCTGAGGGTCCCATGTGTGCCCTCGCCCTGAGTCCTTTTAAGCTTTGGTACACGATTCTTTTCAGTGTCTGGCTCGGGGCTTGTTGTCCTGACGAGGTTGTGTGGGAGTTCAGGATGGGAGGGGTGCCCTGCTGCTCTCTGGGGGGCAGTTGCTGCTCTCAGGTGGGGTCTTCTGCTTGAACACATAGGTCTGAAGGCTGCTGTGGCCACCAGGGGGTCTTGGAGAACAAGAAGTAGAGGGTGTGGGGGAGGAGCTGGTGGCAGATGGAGACATCCCCCTCCTCGCCTCTGAGGCTTCTGAGGACAGCACCTGCCCTGAGGCCCTGCTGGCCTTGCTTTCAGAAGCTTCTTAGAGCAGAGGAGGGGAAGAGGAGGCAGGAAGCCCTGAGGGCAGGGCTGGTGGTTCCCAGGACTCCTGATTATTTACTGCCCCCGATGGCGAGTCACCAGGGCACCTACTGCTGCACTCACCTAAGGGGGCCAGGCCACACTTGGCTCCACGCACTTCTTCCATAGACACCTGAAGTTGCCTCAGCACCTCATCATCCTGGAGGACCCAGTCCCTGGACAGTTTTTCCGTGAAAAATCGCAGGATGCCAGCCTGGTGCAGGTTCTGGAGGAGTTCTAAACATGGGGGTGGGAGTCAGGGTAGAATAGGTCACCCCCCGGGTGATTCAGTGCCCAGACCTTGCTCGCTTTCAGGGCACCTCCTCCTGGGTGGCTGCGGGGTCCTGCCTCGGCCATACCTGGGTTCCAGGTGCACATGGGAGGCCAGGGCCAGAAGCAGACCAGGCCAGGAAAGTGCCTTCCCCGCTCCTGCCCTCTGTCAGTGTCATGTCAGGGGGTGGGCTCAGTGTCTGGAAACACCAACGGTGCCCTGCCCCACCCCCCATGTTTGGCCTGGCTCGAACCCTCCTCCATCCATGACTGGCTCACTTTGGGCTGAGGAGACCTTGTGGTCAGTGTAAACAGTTGCCCTTGGCAGGCCAGGTCCTATCCTGCCTGCTTGCCACCCTGAGTTCCCTGGGGAACAGGCATACTTACTTCCATGAATTTTCATTGTAGTGTATGCCATGCCTGTCAGCAGTGGCTCACCCTCCAAGATGAACACATCGAAAATTCTCAGGGAGAGATGGAAAGGGATCTGCGGGAAGAGCAGGTGTGGGAGATGCAGGCCTGGCTGGGCCGAGCCCTGGTGGCCTGAAGTCAGCCCACTGGGGCCTCACTTTGTAGTGTGGAGACCCAAGCAGGGAGGAGATTCTCCATGAGGCTGCCTGAGACACGGTCCTGCAGCTTCTCAAGGGGTGAACTCAGAGCAGAGAGGTGTGTCTCCCAGACAGAGGGGCTCCTGGGGGCTCAGGGCTTCCTAGGGCTCTTCCAGGATAGCTCATGGCTGGGTTGGCCCATGATTCTGACCCAGACCCCTGGCTTCCCACATGGGACAGGCCTCTGCAGGGCCTGGCCTGTCTGCCCAGCAGCGACGTGTCTATGCATCCTGTGAGGTGGGATCATCTGGGTTCGACCAAGGGAGCCACATGCCTGGGCTGGGGAGCCAGGTGCTGAGCAGAAGGAGGGTGTCCCTGTGCGGACTTACCTCGTCGATGAAACACTGGCTGAACCAGTAGGTGTATACATCTGCTATCACTCCCTGGTCATCCTGACAGAAGGAACACAGGTGCTCAGGGACCCCTGGGTTGGCCTGAAAACCTGCCAGTTCCAGGGCGCTCTGGCAGGCAGTTTCTCAAGGGGCAACACACCTGGGGGTGGTGGCCAGGGTTCCCTCCAGTCTGGCCCCTGCCCCCTACACAGATCCTCAGATGACCAAATGTCCTTAGCCCTGGTCAGCCTGAGTCTGCCCCTAGTCCCCGTGCTTTTGTCCCTCCAGGGGAAGGAAAAGGAAACCAAACTTTAAACCCATTGACAGTCACATATCCCAGAAAAGGCTATGGTGACTACGCCCCTCACCATGGCAGGAGGGGCTCGGGCTTTCCCTGTCCCCCTGACCTGCCGGGACCCAGGCCCTCCAGGGAGGAGGCGAGGGGAAGGTTCACTCACCAAGTGCTTGTGTAGCTGCGGAAGCATTGTTCTGAGCAACTACTCATGAAAGAACAGGAGTCTGCGCAGCTTTGGGGCTCCTGGTATGTAGAATCCTGAGAAACACAAGGTCCCCCCACATGAGCACCTGCTTCCCCACCCAGGTGGAGCCAGCCATGCAAGGCCGTACACTGACACAGTTGAGGTAACCTGGGAAGGCTGAGGTCCAAGGCTGGAGGAGTTGGGCATTGCAGGGTGCCCCCCAAACCCAAGGCTTCTTCCTCTTCCCACCCAGTGACCCTACTATGTGTCCTCAGCCTTGAGGACAATGGGTGGGGATGTCCTCTCAAGCGTGAGTAGGCTCACTGCCCAGCTGTGTCCTGCAATGAGGCCCCAGTAGAACTGTGCTGACTTCTAGGCAGTAAGGAAGGACGATGGCGGATTGAAGGGCTGTGTCAGACATGTTGGAGCCTTGTGCGGCCATCGGGGTGACAGGTGTGAGGGATGGGGGGGGTGTGGCTGTCTCTTAGACTACAGGTCTGGCTGGGGGATACCAGTTGGGGAGGCGCTGCCAACTGAGCTCTGTCTGGTTATTGGAAGGGTGGCTGGCAGGATGGCCAGCGTGAGGCAGAAGGACCAGCAGAAAGGAGAGAAAGGCCTGGACAAGGATGAGGCCACAGGGCCGTGGCCACAGGAAACAAAGCAGGTCACAGCGAGGCTGCGGGTCCCTTCTCTGATGGAGACACAAGGGGTCCAACTCAGGGTTACGGGTCCCTGTCCAGACTTGGGCTGCTTTGGGACTGTCACTAGGGAACTGTCCTGGAGACTCATAAACACTTGGAGAGGGACGGGGCCGTGGCTGTAAGCCGCCATCACTTGTCCAGTGTGGCCATCCCTGGCTTGGCTGCACAAGGCACTGTGGGCAGCTGTTCACCTACCGTGCATGTTGTGACGCTGATTTGTCATGAGCTGGACCAGTGCCCAGAAGGCGTCCTCCTCGTTTAGGTGCATAAGCAAGATGGCAGCAATGTGGCTCATTCCCTCACAGTAACCCACCTCCTGCAAGAGCCAAAGTCACCATGCAAGGTTGTGCCCTGAGACAGCTGAGGTCACCTGGGATGGCTGAGGTCAAATGGGAGGACTGAGGTTGCCAGGGAGTACTTTGGTCAGCTGTGAGGGCTGAGGTCACCTGGGAGAACTGAGGTCACCTGGGAGGGCCCAGGTCAGCTGGGAAGGCTGAGAATACCTGAGAAGACTGAATAAAGGTAACCTGAAAGAGCTGAAGTCACATGGGAGGCTAAGGTCACCTAGGAAGGCTGATGGGAACCAGAGGGACTGAGGGCACCTGGGAATGCTGAGGTCACTTCGGAGGGCCAATGTCACCTGGGAGAACTAAGATCAAACAGGAGAGCTGGTGAAATCTACAGGGACTGAAGTTACCTGGAAGGACTGAGGTCACCTGGGAGAGCAAAGGTCAGCAGGTAGGCCAACCACAGGCCTCCGAGTATGTGGGGTCCAGCCTCTGTGCCCTTCCTGGGACACTGGGCATCAAAACTGAGCATTTCCCACACATGTCCGGTCACACGGAGCTCCTGGAGGTATTCCTGCAGGGCAGTGGCCAAGCTCTTCTGGCCAGAAACGTCAGATCAAGAACTGACGAGAGCCCCCCTCCCATATGCCGGGCCAGGGAGGCCTCTGCGCCAGGCTCAGGCCAGCACCCACTGTCTGGATTCGCCATGAGGGATGGCTGTCACTGAGCGCCCACCGCACAGAGTCCAGAGATGACCCACAGGCTGCCTGGCACAGGAGGACAGCTAAGTTCAGGCCCCACGTGGGCAGCCTGAGGAGTCCTCTCGGTGGCTTTCTCTTGAAAGAACGGTCTGGAAATCGGGGGCAGAGCGACAAGCAGCTGCTCAGGAGCCCCTCCCAGACTGCCGCACTCTGTGGGGTGCACGGAAGTGGAACTTTGATCTCTGCCCAGTTTCTCACGAATCATATGGCATTTGTCAATGCACATTCATCTGATGAAAGCCCATGAGGCACCTCGCTCCCCTGGAGAAGATCACTCCAGACACGAGCATCCTGTGACACTGCCAAACTCTTGGGATTTTGGACACCCCAGCAGGAAGGTGTCTGTCCTTGTTCTAAGGAGCAGTGGTCAGGTCCACTTGAGGGAGGAGCCTGGACCCACCCTCTCCATCTCAGCTTGAGCTTAGAGACCTTCCTCTCCTCGCTGGGACCTCTGTGAGAGCAGTGACCTCACACACTAACTAGGATGTCCTGGGTGCTCATGAATCCTGAATTTTCAAGAAGCAACCACACCCCCTGGGACACCCAAGCCAGCGACTATGGGAATGGGCTCAGGATGTCATTGGCCAGGGATACTCACCGTGTCATAGGCAGAAAAGGCTACCAGCACGTGGAAGAGTTCCTGCTGCCTGGGAAAGGGCGAATAGAGGGTTCTGTTGGCTCCATGCCCATGCTGTTAGCTTCCTGTGGCCTAACAGACCCTGAGATGCACTTGCCCTTCCAAGTCTCCCCTCCCTGGGCACTGGGCTTCCCCTTGTGGCAGTCTGGTAAGGGCAGGAGCACAGCCAGCCGCTCAGACCTGGCCACAGCCTCACCTCGGCACCTGCCTTCTGCCTCCCTCTGGCTGCAGCTGGGTGGCTCATTTCCTACCCCCATTCCTGCCTCTCCACACCACACTTGTCCCCTCACTGTTCACTCAGCATGCTCCCTGTCACCCTTTAGGTCCTCCAGTCACAAGCGAAAGGCCATGAGTCCCTGGTCCTGCCGCCCTCCCATCGGTCCCTAACCCTGGTCCTCCTGGCTCATGGAGAACAGTTTTCACCACGTGGCATTACTGTATTTGCTGCCATCATTCTCAAGAGCCAGCTGGGTTCTGGCCCCATGTACCTCAGCCCCCGGTTTAGGACTCAAGTGTCCGGTAGGCGCTGGGTACATGGTGCAGGCTGCTCCCTGTGCCAGGAGAGAGCTCGGCAGCTGTGTCACCTCCCTCCTCTGGGAACCCTGCCTCTCCCCTGGGAATGCTCCATGTTCCTGGGGCTCCCATGTCCCTCTGGATTTCCTCATCTCCCCTGGGGTCTCCACTCTCCGAGATCACCACCCTCCCAAGGGGCTTACTTGATGCCATAGCGGTCCCGAAACATCACATGGTTGGTGAAGGTGCAGCTGACTTCAAGATCAATTTTCTGTATTTGCTGGCAGAGCATCTTGCCCTGCTCCTTCATTCTCTGTAGGACAGGGCCAAGAGAAGGAAGTGTCTCAGAGCATGTCTCAGACTCGCTGCCATGGGCACCAGTCATACAGGGGTCAGTGCACATGGCCGGAAAGGGAGTTTTTGCTGCAGAAATGTCCTCATGATTGTTCCCACAGCCAGGGGCAGTCTCCAGAACACAGCATGACCTCAGTACCCATGTCACAGCCTGTGCTCAGCAGTCCTGGTGGGGGCACCACTGAGGACGGCCCACTGCTGATGGGCAGGCCCCAGACCCCTGCCCCTCAAACCCCTTTTAGATACATGGGGACAAGGCCATCCCAGCCCAGGCCTCCTGCTCCATCTCCCCGGGGACTCAGTCCTCACCTGGGGCTGCCCCCTTCTGACCATCTGTCACTTTCCTTCTCTCCTCAAGGGGCCTCTCCCCATGGATGAAAGCAAGTGCCCCCCGGGCCCTGAGTTTGCTTCCCCTGGAATGTTTTACTCAGGACCTGTTCCCGGGGCTGCCTGGCCCCTACCCCTCAGGGCTTTCCAGGAGTCCAGGAGGGCAGCTCGTGCCTGGGCTTCCACTCCCTGATGCCACCTGTCAGGGTGACAGTATGGAGCCGATGCCAACCTCTGTGAAGGCTCCCATGATCAGCTCATTCACTTCTCAGGAGCTCCCGAGAGGAGAGTCTAACAGAGGGACAGGGGCTGCCCGGGGCTCCAGGAGAGCTGTGCCTGGGGACTGTGCTTCTAGGCCTGTGAGCTGTGATGGCTCCCACACTCCCTGCTGCTAAAAATGTCCTGGAGGAGCCCAAGCCCCACAGCCCTGACACCCCCAATTTGGGGCTTAGGGCTCTAGATCGGCCCCACTGATGTGCACATTCCCACATTTCCCCTACTGTTTCCTTACGAAGAGGACAAGGCCAGATCCCTGCACCTTCTCTTGCAGCCTCCCAACCTGCTAGATTAGATTTTGGAGAATCTTTTTAGTTGTCTTATATGCTCATGTACTTAGAATGCACTGTACTGCAGGCACAGATAAATCCTTCTTGTTTGTTTTTTTATTTGTTTAATTTGTGTAAGTTTCCTTTATTTTCCCCCAAATTTTCTGAAATCAAGGAGGGTAAGAAAGTCCTGTGTTTCCTTCTATTTGATTTTCACAGGAATGGCTTTGGGAGTTCATGGCCCTCTAAGATATTTTCTACTGTTTTTTTCCAAATAGTTTAAAAATAATACTTAGTTTATTTCTACTCAGATATTAGTTAACGCTTTGTAAAAGGCTGCTGAGTTTGATGTGTCAGCTTTCTGGAATCTCCTGATATCATTTATGCCTTTTATTTCTTACTGTGTCCATGGGTTACTGAGTACCCATTGCGTCCTGCTGAGCCTCCCGTGGTTTCTGGAATGTGTCCTCCTTGGTCAGGATATATATATATATATATATATATATATATATATTTTGGACATCTCCCTACATTCCAGCTGGGAAGAACATATTTAGAATGCTCCATGTATAAAGTTCCATAGGAAACTCATCCCTGGGTCTTTCTTTCTGGGGACAGGTTTACAAGGTTTGGGTTCTTAGGCTCACAGCCTCAGTGAGCATTTGGGAGCTTTCCCCTTTCATCAGGTCTGGAAGATCCAGGCTGAGGAGCTGCCCGTGTTTAGAAGAGCGTGTGCACCTCAGCCATGACCAGCCTGGCCCTTGACCGATGGTGGCCCCTGTCTTTTAATCGGTACTTTGGTCATCGGTCAAGGAAGGCTTTTCTTTTTCTTCTACCTGGTTTGGTGTTGCTTGGGAACTCATGGTTTCCTCGATTTCCAAAGTGTGCCCAGCAAGATGCAGGCAGCTTTTCCTCCTAATTCCCTTTATCCTCACCTTGCCTGTGCTCAGTGCCCCCTTTCTACAAATTCCTCACATTTTATTCTCCCTCCTTTTCTTGCATTATGCTTGGGAGAAGTTTCATGCTGAAACTGGCCTTTTCAGAAAACTACTTTTGTGTTTTTGTTTTCTTCTCCTAGCTCTTTTGGTTTTCCATCTCATCTTGCATTTTTAAAGTCCTTCTTTCTACTGTTTTGTTCCACCTGAAATTCAGGTGTCCAGGCATGGCTGGGGCAGGTGCCATGTGGTCTGGGTGCATTCTGGTCCTATCACTGTCAGGTGTGCCCAGAGTGCCCACCACGTGCAGCCCCCGTGCTGGAGGGTGGGGGCTGCCCCACACCCTGGGCACCGCTCGCTCTCATGATGTGTGTGAATCCTGCCAGATGGAGATGACCTGCGTCCACCACCGCTGCCTCCTAGGGCTCCTGCTCTTCTCCCTAACCTGTGAGCTTTCTGACCCTTTCAACATTGGGATGCTTTGATGATATGCCCAAAATGCTGTGACACACCTTGCTGGAAAAGGTGCAGCCTAACTCCCGTTCCTTTGAGTGTTGGCCAGACTTGGCGACATACTACTCATAAAGAGGATGTGACAGAAGAGAGAGAGAGAAACTTCAAGACCACGTTGTAGGAGACATGGCCGTGAAAAAGCAGGATGGGCGTGGAGTCTCAGATCCCTGGGATGTGCACCTGAGCACCCCGCAGGCACCGCTTTTCCCACATAGGGCACCCGGGCCCCTGGCCACGCCAGGCCTGTGCGTGCTGTGTCTGCTTGAGTGGAAAAGGGCCACACCTGGTATTTGCCTGGGTTCTGCATCTTGACCTTGTCCACACCCAGTAGAAGAGACCAGGCCCGACCCCGCACTTGGGGGGGAATCCCCTTGTACACCCGGCGAGACATCTGTGGAGAGAAGAATGCTCTGGAGAGAGTACACAGGGTAACCATGGAGGGTGAAGGGGGGAATCACAGAGTGATGGTTCTGGAAGATTCCAGTGTTTGTCTTCATGGTTCCTCGAGAGAGGCTAAGTCTACCTAGAACTGGGCCTTTTGTCTTGTGGGTACGGACTGGATGGAGGTTGCGAGCTGTAATCGCCATGTCTTCCTCCCTCTGGGGCCAACAGGAGGCATCGCTGTCCCTGGCCTATATGTGGCCCAAACTCTGGCATCAGATTCTCTCCCAGCAATGTGACCTTTGCAGGGATGTGTAGGAAAGCTTGTGACCCAGGCCTGTGTGGCCTTTCGGCATCAGGACAGGGTGGCGCCCAGCAGCTGAGAGGCAGGCAGTGCCAGGGATCATGTGTGAACACCACTCACCCTCCCTCCGCAGAGGGTGGGCACAGAGGCCTCCACTCCCTACATTACCTTTTGGCTGCTTTTATATTTATCCCAATGTTGAAACATCTTCAGCCATTTGTGGCATCGGGCAATTTCCTTCTTTGTTTGCTGTAAAATGAGAGATGATGGACTTAGCTGAGCTGCTGTGCTTTTTGGAGTGGCCCATGGATGCCGCGTCACTCTTGTGCTTGGGGTCCTAAAGGCACAGAACTGGAAAGAGCCAAACTAGGTGCAGAGCCTTGGGCTGAGACCCTCTGACTGGGTGAGCACGAGTGGCCTGGCCTGGTGAACACAGGATATGGTGTCCTCAGGCCACAAACCCCCATGCCTAGATGGGATCCCAACCTCAATGTGGGGTCCTGCTGGCCTGTGGCAGTCACTCCTGAGCTGCATGTGCAAATCTGGGATGGGCACATTTGGCAATCAGCCCCTGGAATGGAGTTCTGGGATCAGGAGCTCAGAATCTCGGCCCATCCTGGTGACTAAGTGTCCTTATGGACACCTGCCCGTGGCCACAGGCAGGCCAGGCTTGCCTAACAGGTGACCAACCAAGCCCTGGCAGAAGGAACAGCTCTTACCTTCACCTCCTGGGTGGTGACACGGGGAAGCTCCTTCTCACTAAAAGGCAATGGAATCAGAGCTGAGGACTCGCTGCAGGCCAGGAGCCATCCCCTTCCCTGAGCAGACCCCAAGGAAGGACAGGCTCCCTTCCCAACCACCTGCAAGTCGCAGCCCAGGAGACCACTTAGGAAAGGGAGGACAGGGCCTTTTTGCTGGCTGCCAACCAGAATGGTCTGAGACACAAAAGCAAAGGAGCAGCAGGGCCAGCCAGGGCCTCTCAGGGGCCGTGGGGGTTGGGGGTGCAGCCTTCGTGGGCTGCAGGCAGAGCCCTCTAGGAGAGGCAAGAGAGTCCAGAGCTGCTAAGAAACAGCACTGCCTGAGGGTCAGTTGGCTGGTCTCTGACAGCTGCCCCCAAGGAAGTTACTCCATCACCTTCATGGGTTCCAAGGGGTCTGGGTTGAGACCTTCCCAGTGTGTGGAGGGTGCACCCTGGAGCTGTCCCATGTGGCACCCCACCCCAGCCAAGCTCTGCGCATTCAACACCCCCTGCCCTTGTCTGCACCCTGGGCGATGGTCATGCCCGTTCCTTGACTTCACCCCATCCTGTCTGGCCCACAGACCCTGCCGTCACCTCGGCCACTTTGACACTGCTCTTTACCTTGCCCTGTCAGATCCTCTGAATGTGGCCCCTCAGCCCCTCGATCAGCCCAAACTCCTGCCTTGTGCCTGTTCTGCCTGTGCTGGGAGACACCACTGGGCAATGAATGGCGACGCAGGGCCCTGCAGGTGGCCGGGATCACCCAGGGCCAGATCTCCAGCCTCAGCTGGCTCTCGGGGACATCAGCGCTATGTCCTCCTGCCTTCCCCTGCAGTGGCTTTCCTCCTCATGCCTTCCTGCCCTGTCTCGGCCCCTGGCATCCTCTCCCCACCTGCGGTGTTCCCGAGCAAGCAGAGAGCGGAGTCTCCAGTGAGCATTGCAGTCCTTGGAGATACCGAGGCCCCTGAGGCTCAGGGGCCCCAGGTGGAGCTGCTGTCCCTGGCCCCACCTCATCCAGCCTGTCCACCCCCAATGCCTTCACTCTATCCCCAGGCTTGCTCAGGCAGACGCATCCCCGAGTCACCCGTCACATCTGGTCCCCTGCAGTCCAGCTCCCCCAGGCTCCGTCCCTCTCTCCATCCTGTGACCTCAGGAAAGACAGACTCCAGGCTGGCCTCCTCCCCACCAGGCATCACATGACCTCCCAGCACCAGACCAACGGCTCAGGTGGCCTTCCTCTGCCACCCCTGCCTGCCTCCATGGCCTTCCTCCTTCCATTCCTGGGCTGGGGCCTTATCTCTGCCCCTCATCTCACTACATGGCCAGATTCTTCCGTACACTTTGTCTCTTTGTGCCCCTCTGATCCTGGCAGGACCTGATAGACAACTGTCCACAGGCTGGACCAAGTGCCCTCGTGCCCTCTGGCCCCACCCTGCTGAGCTGACAGCAGAACAGGCTCCTTCTGGGGACAGGGCTCAGCCCTCAGGTTGCCTCTTTCTTTTGCAGACATAAAGGCCACACTTCTGAGTGTTCAATGGCCTGGACCAACCACAGCTTGGTACGTGCCCTCTCCCCAGAGCTGCCTGGATGAGCCATTGAACTGAAGCCATGTGCTGACTGCAGTGGACCTCCAGGGGAGCAAGGGACTCGTACCCACCCTGGGAATAAGGTCAGCACAAGCCTGGGAGACATGCCCTGCCTCATGCTGGCCTTTTCAAGGATGGATCCTGATGGAGTTTGGATGTGTTGTCCCCTCCAAAACTCATGTGTAAATTTGATCTCTGGGCCAGCTGGTGGCTGACTCAGGAGAGTGTGGTGCTGGTAACACCAAGACCATGGGTTCGGATCTCATATAGGGATGGCCGGTTTGCTCACTTTGGAGAGTGTGGTGCTGACAACACAAAGTCAAGGGTTAAGATTCCCTTACCGGTCATCTTTAAAAAAAAAAAAAAGAAAGAAAGAAGAGAAATTTGATCTCCAATGTGGCAGTGTTGGAAACTGATTGAGTCATGGGGGTGGATCCCTCATGAATGGATTAAAGATCTCCCTGGGGGAGGGAGGAGTAATGAGTGATTTCTCACTCAATCAGTTCCCACGAGAGCTGGTTGTTTATAGGACCCTATCACCTCCTCTCTCTCTCTCTCTTGCTTCCTCTCTCGCCATGTGACCTGCTTGTACCCGCCGGCTGCCTGCCACTTTCCATCATGAGTAGAAGCAGCCTGAGGCCTGTGCCAGATGCAGCTGTCCCAGAATCGTAAGCCAAGTAAACCTCTGTTCCTTATAAATTACCCAGTCTCAAGTATTTCTGTTATAGCAACACAAACAAACTGAAACAGAGGCCAACCCCAAGATAAGATGGGGGATGTCAGAGAACTCACTGCAGAAGCCCGAGCCGGTCGATGCGTCTGTAGATTTTGAATTCCTCATCCCAGTTTTTCACCAGTGTCCCAGCTCGGTGTCCCTGCAAACCCAAGAGGGCCTGGAGTGAGGGCGCCATGGTGATGGGTTGGGGGTATGGGAGGCTTTGGATGGTTCCTCCCTCCCCTGTGTCCCCAGGGAGCCCAGGCCCCTCTGACCTCAGGGACAACAGAAGAGGCCAGGAGTGGCCTGCCTCAAGGGAGCAGCCAACCCTGTACCTGCTGGTACTTCTCCATGATGTCTATCACCTCCTGGGCCCACAGGGTCTCCATACCCGTCTTCATGTTTAATCTGCAAGACAAAAGTAATCCAAAGCTAGCAATGCCCATGAGAGCTTCAGAGAGTACCCCTTACTGCTCAGGTCGGGGATCCAAAATTCCACCAGCAACACCCCCACCCTCCACCCCCACCCCCCAGTACAAAGGGACCAGACTCTGTCTCCACCCCACGTGGTCTTGGGGGTTTCTTCCCCTGGCCAAGGTTAAGCTCCTGCCTGAGGACCTGAAAACCAGGGACCTGGAAGTTGAGGCCTGTTGTCCCCAAGGTCCCTACACAGACACACACGTTTGTTACCTGCTCAGCATGAAGGGCCCTGATGGGCCGTTTTCGGCACCAGGAAGCAGAATGTGATTTAGAGACCACAGGTCTCTATACGATTAGCCTCCCAGATGATCTCGGTAAACACACAGTCGTCCAATTCTTTAGAGGCAAAAAGAAATCTCATGAGTGCTGCATTCTACTTAAATCTTAGCACCAGCCAAGCAGGAAGGTTCTGGGTTTGGGCAAAAGGTGACCTTTGTGACTTGGAAGTAGCCTCTGTGCCTGTTGAGGCCATGCCTTAGGCAAGAAGGACACTGGAGTTTACAGTTCTGAGCGTGGCAGTATCAGAAGGGGCTCCATCTTTATCCCAGGCACAGATGAGAAACTAGTGAGCTCTGGGGATGTGTCCTGGAGCACAGTCAGAGACATGGTCCTACTTTGGAGATGGTCCCAAGGGAATCCCCTTGAAGGGAGGGGTGGATGAGGCCTCTAGAGGACGAGACAGAGGGCAGGACACAGAGGGTGACCCCCTTTTCCCACACCCTGGCCTGCAGGGCAGACACTTGTCACCTGCCTGGCCTCCCTCAGTGGTTTCTTCCCTGTCCACGACTGCCCCAAGACAGAGGGCTCCCCACCTTGCTCCCAGGCTAGGGGCCTCACAATTGGGTGTGCCTTACATAGGCCATAAGTGATGCTCTGTGATGTCAGAGGTGACCAGATGCCCACCTGGGGTGACCCATCTCCCATCACAGACCAGGGCACAGGCCACCCCTCCCCCCCCACTCTCCATCTTCACAGCCCACGGAGACCCCACTTCAGTGGCTCTTCCAGGGGCAGGCTCTGCCTCATCATGGTTTGGAATCTCAGGAAGAACCTGAATCTAGGGAGGGAGGCTGCAGAGGCCAGAAGTTGTGTCTAACATGACACAAGGCAGGGCGGAGGGCACAGCCAACGGTCACCTCTGGGTCCCAGGCCCAGTTACCTCCTGTCTGACCCCAGGCTTCTCACCTGCCAAATGGACACATCAGCCTTAACCCCACGGAGTGTGTGTGAGGATGAATGGGACAACTGTATATGCGGTTAGCACAGAACAGGCACCTGGTGAGGCCCAGTGGGCATCACCCTCGGCAGCCACCCAGCGAGGCCTGGGCCACCCACCTGGTAGCACCTGTGTGGAAATCAGCAGGAAGGGAAGAGAGCAGGTCACACTCACCTGAATCTGTTCACTTGTGCAGAGATGTACCTGTAGCCTACAAAAGGGACCTGCACCAACAGCTCACAGACTCCAGAATGAGCCTCCTACTGCCACGGAACTCAGAGGCAGCGGTGCTTGGCAACAGTGACATCATGGGGTTCCATCACCCCCTCACACTGGCCCCCTCCCCGGGTCAGCATAGCCCAATGCCGCATCCTCCACCCCCTGACCTGTCCACCCGTGTGGGTGGGTGTGTGTTTGTGCGTGTGAGCGTGCACGTGTGTGCATGAACACGTGTGTGCCTATATGTGCTTCTCCCCTAGCCAGGCCTGGCTGCTCTTCTCAAATGTGCACACACGTCCTCATCACTGTCACCCCCAGGTTTCATGGTTCTCATCAGAGAGGCCACGGGTGCCGTCCCATCTTTGCTATGCCCACCCGGGGCTGGCTCTTGGGTGCAGAAGGGGAAGGGTGGAGGGCTGGCCCCTCAGCAGGTAGGACTCAGATCGTGTGTGATGTGCTAAAATGAAAAAACCAGAAACCCCAAAATAGGATCACACACGTACCAGCCCAGAGTATTCCTTTAAGATCACAGTCAAATAAAGCTTATCCAACTCTCAGACACTTCTGACTTTAATACCAAGGTTTACTCAACTTCTGGTTAGTGCAAAGTATTCCCATGAAGAAGAGGAATAGTCTTTTTTTAAGGCTATGTAAAATAAACCACTAATTATGTAGATCTCTCAATAATCCCCAAGAACAATCTAAAAACCATGCCCTCTATGTGTGCACTTTGCTGTTACTTTAGCTTCCCTGCTCGACAGTTCTGGCCTTGAACTTTTAATAAAACCGTTGATGCATCAGTTGTCAATACAATGGCCACCTCTAAAGTTTCTGAAATATCCTCTACAGGGAAGCCCTGATATGACGTGTCCCCAGTGTATGACCCTGTTGGAGAGCCTGCCAGAGTAACCCGACTGCTCGCCAAAAGAGACCTTCTAGAAAGCCTCAGATGATTTCCCCTCCTTCATCAGCAGGCTCATGAGCACTAACTCCACATCCAACTATCCCCATTCCTATCTGCTTCCCAGTTTTGAGGAACTAAAAGGCAGCGTTAATCAGATATTCTTCCATCTGCCACTTCTTGGCTTCTCTGGACTTTTGTCAGGGGAGGACTCCCTGCAGTCATGCCTCGGACTTCAGTGACTCGGCGTCCACTAGCATCTCAGCACACACACGCTCAGCCTTTACCCAGGAACGTGCTGTCCTCAGCCCTCACAGTCGCAGGCCCTCCACTGTACATACCAGAAAGGTTTTTAACCTGGTGTGGATGTGCAAAGAAATAAATGGAAATCTTGAATTCAGACCTGGTATAATCATTTTGAGTTTTTAGTAAAGATTATTTTGTTCAACGATATTCCTGCCATGTGGTATTCAGCAGGATGTTTTCATCAACCATTTTAGTGGACATTAATTCCCCGTTAAAATTTTTAAAAGTCCAGATTATAACCACTATCTCTGTATAATCTCGTAATGTCAAACATCATGGAGTAGCAATACTCCATGAAACAGGTCAGAGATCACCAAATCTATCAGCATTCTTTCACTTACTGTTTATTTATTGGTTAGAGGCTAAATAGTACAATATTTTTTGAAAGATAATTTATTATATATACTTGCGGGGTAGAGAAATGAATATCAATACATGTGTACGATATGTGCTGATCCAATCAGGATAGTTAGTATACTCATATTTACAAAGCATATCAATCTTTGTGACCCTTCACTAATTTCACACTAACCCTCACCCCCTCCCCCTTTCCCAACTCAAATAACCACAGTTCTCTTGGCACACAAAGAGAAATACCACATGTCCTCAGCCATAAGTGGGAGCTAAAATAAAGAAGGGAAGTAAGAAAGAAAGAAGCAAACAATAACAATAAACAGTAAGATACATTGTCATAGAAGGATGCACTGATATGACAAACAGGCTGCATGTAAATGCACGTCAGGTATATCAGTCCTCACAGTCAGCTTAGCATAAGCACAGCCGTGAGAACCGCTTCCTCACCCTGCCCCTGCCCCTCCCTTTCTCTTAAGCCAAGTGCTTTCTGAGAAAAACTGGATCCTGTGCAAAATTGAATCTTGTGTGAAACAGGAAAACTGCAGAGCTGTTACAAAGTACTGAATGCTCAGAATAGCTACCATGCCCCTTCCACTAATTCAAACCCTATAAAACCTCTATTAGTCTGTATGGGTGTGGGAACTGATCTCTCAGACTCTAATCTAGGTTTACTGGACATAAACTCCCTGATGTGGTGAGCGTTTGGCTCAGAGTCTTTTGATCCCTTTGTCTCACCAACCTAGCAAGGCATTGCCTGGCCACAGTTCCTCTGTGAAGAGCAGAGAAGACTGCTGTTTCCAGCCATGATGGGGTAACAAAGATTGGGCTTAGGATACCATAACGGAACAACTAGAAAACACCACAAAATGTGTGAATCGACTGTTTTCAGACATTGGTCAGTAGACAGGAGAAAATGGCAATTCCTGAAAGAAGAGAAACAGATTAGGTAAGCTCGGGGACTGCTGTGGAGTTCTGCCTGGAGGAAATTTGTGCATTTGGGAAGAGGAACCCTAACAGAGTGTAGCAGCCTTGATGTACTAAAGAGGGTCAGGACAGAGTTCCAGACGCAGAAAACTGTACATGAAAAGAGCTTTAGAAATCTGCATCTGGGTCCCCTTGAGTCTTTATTGAGTCCTAGTCCATGCCAAGAAGACTGAATAGTCTGGAAAGCCTAAAAGATTTATTACTGGCTGTTTATGAAATGAGTTTGTCATCCCTTGTTCTAGAATGAAAATATAATATCTACAGTGAAAGTTTCACTGGATAAAATTAACATAGATTAGACACTATAGAAGAAAAGATCAGTAAGCATGAAGACATAGTAATAAAACCTATCTAAAATAAAGCACACATTAAAAAAAAGACTGAAATTAAAATGAAGAGAGCCACAGCGATGTGGAGACAATATCAAGTAGTCTAATGTACATGTTATAGGAGTAGGAGAAAGAGAAAAAAGAGCGAATAAGATGTAAACATATTTGAAAAATATAATGGCTTACTTTTTTCTAATTTTAATAAAAACTACAAATTCATGGGCCGGCCCTGTGGCTCACTCGGGAGAGTGCAGTGCTGGTAGCGCCTAGTCCGCGGGTTCGGATCCTACATAGGGATGGCTGGTGCACTCACTGGCTGAGCGTGGTGTGGACAACACCAAGCTAAGTGTTGCGATCCCCTTAACGGTCATAAAAAAAAGACAAAACTATAAATTTATGAATGGATGGTTGATGAACTCTACCAGGATAAACACAAAGAAAACCTAAGACACATCATAATCACATTGCTTAAAACTAGTGATACAGGGCCACCACCCCACGCAAGGTAGGATGGTGATTGCTGTGGGGGACATAGGCTGTGAGGGGCATGTGGGGGCTTCTGGGTGGCTGCGCATGTTCTAAGATCAGGGTGGCGGTAACGGGGCTACACATATGCAAAGAGTCATTGAGCCTACAATTATGACATGTGCACTTTACTTGATCTAAGTTACACCCCAATAAGAAAATAGATTTGACCATTTTCCCCCTAGGACCTCAGGCAGCAGAGACTCCCTCCCTGGGCCTCTGGGGGACTCTTCAAGTCTCATTTGCAGAACATCCTATTTACTATTCCTGTGGGTCTATCATTCCCTGAATTAGATGTTTTTTTGTTTCTTTAATCTTGGCAGCTGGCCGGTATAGGCATCCAAATCCATGACCTTGGTGGTGTAAGGCTGTGCTCTAACCAACAGAGCCAACCAGCCAGGCCTGCTACTCCCTGGAGTTCAACAATCCTAGCCAATCCCTACCAAATCGATCTGGCGTTCCCAGGCGCCTAATCTCAGGTCTCCCACCCAGGTCTGATCTTTGTGCTCTTCCTTCCAGAAGTTTCCTCTGAATCATCTTTCACTCACATGAGTTCATAGAAAACTGGTTTTTGTGTGTGTTGTCTTTGGTGAGTCTTTCTGTTCCAATCAATGAGCTCACTCCGACATTCCCTCCAGCAAGTGTCCTTGACTCCCCAGTGCTGGGCACCAAAGGGTCCCTCTGGGTCTCACAGAAACCACCATGGAGTTCCTGGCATCGCCTGACATTCATCCACATACATTTCCCACGCTTCAGCCGCGTCTCTGCACAGGTTTGCTCCTGACGCTGCTGCTGTAAACCAGTCGCAGCTCCTCTGCGGGGGTGGCCAGTTGAGGTGTGAAAGTGTTGAAGAGGGGACAGACCTGGGTGTTCTTGCGCTGGCTTGAGTTGGCACGCCGCCACCAGGTGGCGGCAGAGTAATCAATAAAGGAGGTGCTGCCTTCCACCTGGTGGCATGTCCTGGAGCAAGTTGGCCCCTCTCTCTCTGGCGTGTGTGGCCACTCGCCCTTCACGGGGGGTCTGTGATGACCCCTCCCCCTTCCCTGCCTTAGACTTCCCCTCTGTGCCCGCCCCGGCTCATTCCTCATGCCGCTACCAGGGGGACCCCCTTCCTGCCTACTTCTCCCATGAGAAAGAGTCCGCGCCCTCGCTGCAGCAAGTGTTCCTGCTGCGGCAAGTGTCCCCGCTGCTCGGGCCTCATCCCCCCAACTGCTCTCCTTCCCCACACCACACGCCCTGCTGGTTGGTTCCTGACGGAGTCTTCGCACTGGCGGTGCCCCTGCCTGGCGGGCCTCCTCTAAGTTTCTACTCACGCTTTGGCAGTCAGCTCAGGCACCACAACCTCCTCCAGGAAGGCCCCTTGACAGTGCCTCTGCCTGACCCCAGCTGGATCAGGAGCCCTTCAGGCCCGGTCACAGCCCTGACCAACCCATGTTATCATGCCTGGTCCTCAAGGAGCCCCTGAGCTGGGAGACACAGAGCTGGATCCCCGAGAGTCAGGGTGGGGTCCGTTCTAGGACATGACATGTCTGGGGTGACTCTATTTTCCAAATGAGAAAACTGAGGCACAGTAATGAGTAGCAACTTGCTCAGGGCCATGCTGGCAGCCTTTGTGGGCATCTGCTGTGAGACCCACTGGGACCTGGGTCTTCCAGGTCTCGGCTCCAACTCCCCCAACCCTCAGTCCGGGGTTCAGGGACTCGGATCCAGGGGCCCTCTGGGCAGCTCTCCCCCACATTGCCCTGCGTGGGAAGGACAGATAGGAGACAGGGGGTTTCAACTTTTATTGACATCCGTATGGGGCAGGTGCAGGGCTGGCCTGGCTCCCGATAGCCCCATGGGATGGAGGAAGACAGTGTCTGGGACAGGCAGGGGCAGCCCAAGGACCGTCCATGGGCAGAAGCAGGAAGAAGCAGCTTTCAGGAAAAGATCCGCCTCTGCCCAGAGTTCTCCCTTTAGGCCTTGTCACCCGGCCTCAGAGTTGGGGAGGGGGTGTGTGGGAGGGGACGGCTCAGGGACTGCCGTCGCCCCCTCTCTGCGCAGCACCGACTGTATCCAGTCCACGTAGAGGCCACTTTAGCAAGAAAGTCAGGATACTGGCGGGTGGCGCAGCCCTGGGTCACGAAGGAGTCCACACCCTGCAGGACGCCGTTGCAGACCAAGGGGCCACCGGAGTCTCCCTGGGAGGGCGGGGACGGGATGGTCAGTCACCCAGGCTGGGCTGAGGCGTGGCTGTGTCAGGGAAAGGGGGCTGGGGATGGCCAAGTGCTGTTTCCAGTCTGGATTTTCTTTACAACGTGTGAATGAGAGAGAGGCCACTCTGGAGGACGGGATCGTCTAGTGGCCTCCTGCTGGATACCTGGACCGCTGGACTCCGGGTGGGGGCCCCAGGAGGAGGAGGATGGGTCCGCCATGCTTTCCCGTGGTCCGAGAGGGCTCAGGGTGAAGAGAAGGCCCCAGACCCACAAAGGCAGCGGGACACAACGTGAGCGTCCACTCTGTGCCTGGGGCTGTGGCCATTCCCCGCCCCACCCCGCTGGAGACTCACGGTGGACGTGCCACCTTCCAGGTGAGGAAACGGAGGCACCGAGTGCAGCTGCCTGGTGAGGAGGTGGGACTTGGCCCCGCCGGCCCCCCGGTGCCCTTCCCTGGACGGTGGTCCCGGAGCCCCCTCCCACTCCAGGGCGGGAGGACGTACGAAGCAGATGCCAGCGCTGCGACAGGGCACCCGCGTGCACACATTCTGCGGCCGGCACAGGAAGGTGACCACGGTGACATTGAGCTCCTTCAGGACCCGGGACACCCGTGGGGCAGCTGCTGATTCTGCTGCGGCAGCTGGGCCACTGCGACCTCAGCGCAGAGGGTGGCTGGGCAGCCCAGCTGGAACGGGCCATGGGCAGCGGTGAGACCCTGTCCCCAGGACCCTGAGGCCACCCCCTCTTCGAGCCCACCCACCTCCTGACCCCTCCCACCACAGCAGCACCTCAAAGGGCTTCCCTGGGGCCTCTGCACGTGCCCCGTGAGCTCTGTCTGGACCCCAGGGACCTCTCCTTTGTGGCATTTGTCACTCATGATCACATTCTTTCATTCATTCATTCACAAAGCACTTATTGGGTACCAACTGTGTAAGTCCTGTTCTAAGCCCCAAGGGTCCAGTAGTGAAGAACGTGGACAAAATCTCATGGCCTAGTACACAGTAGGTGTTCAATAGGTGTTTGCTGAAGGAATGAAGGAATGAGGGACCCCATGAGCCCTGCTGGTCCCACCCCTCTGAGCTCTCCAGGTCCCCCCCAACCTGTAAAAGGAGGATGTCATTGAAGCTCTGCTCCGGGTCATAATTGTTCCCAAACAGGTGAGTGATGTTGAACCTCTGCTGGGTGGGCTTGGTGGTCTGCAGGTTGTGGGCCCCCAGCACTATGCTCACCTGGTTGTGGGGGCTGAGGGATCAGGGTGTTCATTTTAGAGGTATCCTGGGCTTGGGGTCCATCAACCGGGCTTGAGCCTGACTCTCCCTGGGCAGGTGGGACCGTGGGGAGGGTCCCCCAGCCCTCCATCCTCCCTGGGGCAGGGCTGGGCCACCCCCTTGGACCCCGCTCACATTTCCTGCAGGCAGTGGGCGGCGGTCAGCACCAACCGCGGGTGAATCAAGGTGCCCCCGCAAAAGTGGCTGCCCGGGGCCTGCAGCAGCTGCAGTGACGCCATGCAGGGCCGCGAGTGGGGCTGCACTTCCTGCCCGTCCACGATGTCGGTGGCCCGGGCTGCACCTGCAGGACACGGGGTGTTAAGAGCCCACAGTCTCGGGGGACAGCAGAGCCGCTGGGCCACCTCCACGCAGTCCCTGACTGCTCTGAGCCTACGTCTCACCATCTGCATCATGGGCATCCCGTGGCATTCATCTCCGGTGGGCTGGTGGGAAGCAGGGCTCCGCGCCTGGGGTGGGGGCACCAGGTCCTGGCGGTTAGCACGACTATCGTCCCTGGGGGCCGGATCCTAGTCCTGAAGGGTGGGGAGGTTTTTGAGAAGCAGAAAAATAAATAAATAAATAAAAATAGCTGACACATGGACCCATTTTGCAGAAGGACAAACTGAGGTATTGAAAATCCTCTTCAGGTGAGGACTGGAGGGGTCCCTCGCTCCTGCTCTCCCCGGACACCAGCGTCACTGACTCAGCGACTTCATTTATTCATGGGTACCCAGGAGTACTGAGCGCTCGTCGTGGGTCAGGCACTGTCTGGGGATTCGCTTATCATATTTAATCCTTACCACGCCTCTCTCCCAGGGAAACACCAGTTTCTGCCCATTTTTGAGGGTGGGAAACTGAGTCAAGCTGCCCAGGGCTGCCCTTTTCTCTCACCCTCCCCTCCCTGGAGGCATTAGTCCCAAGCAGCGAGGGGAGTCCTGCCCTGGGCCTGCCTCGGTCCCCCGACTGTGACAGGAGGGTGTTGGACTCGACCTCATGGAGGCGACATTCCCCCAGAATCAGCCGAGTGCACGTGGATGGGCAGAAGGCGTCAGTCACCACCCAGCAGCAAGGCCAGCAGGACGCAGGAGAGGACAGGACTGGAGGCTTCGCAGTGACACGCCACGGTCTGGCTCCAGGGTGCCCCCTGCCTGCTCCTCTTATAGCCTCCAAACGGAAGGTCATTGGGGTTGTCCTGTGGCCAGGCCAGGCGTCCCCACTTCCTCTTTCCACCTTGGGGGCCGCAGGGAGTTTGGGGTCAGAACCAGACACCAGGATGTAGCAGACTTCAGGCTCAGGGTCTCGATTTTCCTTGGGGATGTGAGAAGCTGGCTCCTGCCCACTCCATGCTGGGGGTCCCTGGACAAATGGGCAGCCTGGCCACAGCCCTTGGGGGGACACAAGCCCTCCCCTCACATCCAAGGAGACACCTCCCCAGCGTGGTCCCAGCAGAATGGGATGTAGCTCATGTGTCCAGCGGCTGGGGCAAGCCTGAAACCACTGTGAAGCCCGCCTTAGCAGGGGACAGGACAGGACAGGACAGGACAAGGGAATGGGGAAAGGTGGGGGACAGAGCCACGTGTATCCTCTCAGTCCCCCCCTGAGACCCACAGAAACACCTTCTCTCCAGCTTGAGGATTCGTGTTTCTCCTGGAGGGCAGTGGTTCTCAGTAAAGCCACAATCCTGTCAACCCCCATCCAGGGGACACTGGGCACTGTCTGGGGACATTTGTGGCTGTCACGACTGGGCGTGCACCTGGCATGGAGTGGGTGGAGGCCAGGGACGCTGCTCAGCACCTGCAGTGCCCAGGACGCCCCACCATGGAGAAGGATCCAGCCCCGTGTCCACAGTGCCCTGGGGGAGAAGCCACAGTGCAGAGGAGATATTTATTTATTTATAAGTGACTCGTCTTTTAAAATGTTTTTAGTTTTTATTTTTTGTTTTGTTTTGTTTATTCTTTTTGTTTTTATTTATTTTTCACTTCTCTTTAACTGACTCATCATTATGAAAAATTTAAACCTCAAAGAGGAGGTCTCTAAACTTGGGGACAAAAAAAAAGTTTTTAACGTTTTCCTTTTTTTAGTTTTTTTATTTTTATTTTTTGGCAGCTGGCCAGTGTGGGGATCCAAACCCTTGACCTTGGTGTTAGCAACACTGTAACGTTTCATTTTGAAATGATTTCACGCTTACAGAAGTCCAGAGTTTTCCCGGATTCACCTGCCCCCGCTCCCTGGATGTTGTCATCTCACACAACTGAGGGGCTGCGGTCGAAACCAGGGAACGATCATCGATTCAACACGATGACCTCATCCACAGACCTTCTGAATGTCCCCAGTTGTCCTTTTTCTGGTCCAGGATCCCATGTTGTGTCGTGTTTCTGGCTCCTTGGTCTCCGGTCAGGGACGGTTCCTCAGCCCTTCCTTGCCTCTTGAGACTGTTGGACAGAACAGGTCAGTCACTCTGTAGGGTGGACCGAGGGACCCCTCAGCTGCAGCGCGTGTCCTCCTGGGACCGTGTCGGGAGGCCCGGGTGTCCACGTGTGTCATGCCAATGGTGTTAACCTTGACCACTTGGTTGGGGTGGCGCCTGCCGGGTTCCTCACTGTCGAGCTGTGATCCTCCTCTCTGGCTTTAATGTCTCTTGTGGGGGATCTTTTGAGACAAAAACACCCTGTTTCTCCCACATTCAGGACTCAGTGTTGGGCGGTTGGCTGTGCTGCCTCATCCCTCCTGCGCCAGTTGGCTGGAATTCTACTCTAGGGACAGCCTGTCCCTTCTCTGCAGGTGCATTTTTAAGAATCAGACACCTGCCCGTCCCTGGGGAAGAGCCCCTCGGTGTGCACCCACGAGGGCCCTCTGCAAGCTGGGGTGAGCTGCTCCGCCTGCTGGGACTCAGTTTCCCCACCTGGAAAGGGGGATGATAATGGAGTGGTTGATGGATTCGACTTTTGGAAAGTGCTGGGCACTGGGTGGGGCCTGACAAGCCCGGGTGCCAGCCTGCAGGGTTACTGCTGGCGGTGGCGTGCTTTCTCCTGTGACCACGGGAATGTCCTTCTGCAGCTGCTCCTCCCGTCGCTGGGCATCAGGGCAGCTGGGCAGGGCGGCTCTGTCTCGTTTCCAGGCTGTCCCCCGGGAGGCCCCTGATGGTTGCTCGCCCTGGGCTCCAGTGCCCACTGCCTGGCTTCCAATCCTTCTGTGCTCTGTGATTCTGGGCTGGAAACCACCTCTCTGAACCTCAGTTTCTCCATCTGTCAAATGGCGACGGTGAGAACAGCCCCACCTCCCAGCAGCTGTTAAATGACTTAATACGAACAAGGGCACAAGAAACCAGGTGTCCGTGCATGACTGGGCGGACACACACGGCGCAGTCCCTCCAGGTGCTGGAACGTCACTCAGCCAGGAACAGGAGCGAGGCTCTGACACACGCTGCCACAGGCATGGACCCTGAACACGTCACAGTGACAGATGCCAGACACAAAAGGCCACATTGCTTGACTCCATTGACACGAAATGTCCAGAACAGGCCAATCCACAGGGACAGAAAGTGGGTTCCTGGTTACCAGGGGCTGGCGGGTGACCACTGAGGAGGACGCGGCTTTCTTTCTGGGTGGTGGAATGTTCTGGAGTCGGGTAGATGCGGTGGGGTGCATGAATGTAGCCAATGCCACTGAATTGCCACACAGATGGATGGTAGGCCGTGGGAATCATCTCAATAAAGCTGCTGACAGAAGACAGAAAAGAAAAGAAACGCACAAACCCTGGTACATCAGGCAAGCAAGTTGCCGGGAGGTGCTCGGGGACATGGGCTCCTGGCTCTGCGTGTGTTCAGATCACCACCGGCCTCCACCCGAGGATGACGCTCACACGGAGCCTCCTGGAGTGTCCCAGGGTCATCACTGCAGGTGGCGTCTCCCGACGCCTGGAGCCAGGTGAGTGCAGGGTGGGTACCTGGGAGTGGCTCCTGGGGGTAGAGGGGACAGGATGTCAAGGGCGCAGAGGCGAGATGGGGGGACAGGAGCCCTGGGGGTTGTCACAGGGAGGGGGCTGCGGAGCACTCTGGGGGCCTCTACGGGGATCGGGCTGGGGCTGAGGGAAGTGGGGGCTGCAGGCTGCGGCCTTGGCCCCTTTCTGTAACAACTGTGGTGGCGAAATAGGCAACGGCCACCCATGGGGGTCCCAGGACCAAGGGCAGACCGAGGGCAGGGAGGGTGTGAGGACTTGGGCCGGGGGCCTTTCTCCATCTCTGTCTCTGTCTATCTCCATCTCTCTGTCTCTGCCTCTCTCCATCTTTGTCTCTGTCTGTCTCCATCTGTCTGTCTCTGCCTCTCTCTGTCTCTGTCTCTGTCTCCCTGTCTGTCTCCATCTCCCTGCCTCTGCCTCTCTCCATCTCTGTCTCTGTCTGTCTCCATCTCTCTGTCTCTGTCTCCCTGTCTCTGCCTCTCTCCGTCTCTGTCTCTGTCTGTCTCCATCTGTCTGTCTCTGTCTCTCTGTCTCTCAGTCTCGCTTTCTCTTCTCCTTAAGAAAGAGGCTCTTTTCTTGAGTGATGGGAAGTTGTCTGTTTTATCCACCACGGCTGGGCCCTCGCAGTGGGCATATTTTTGCACCAATTGGAGACCTTCAAACGTGCACACATGCGGGTCCCCAGGCCCCTTGGGCACCCCGACGGGTCCTCTAGCCTCCAACCCAAGCCCGTCCACCTGCACCCCTCCGTGGCCCCCCTCACATGATGTGTCAGCCCCCCAGACACTTCACAATCTGCTTCAAGAATTCACAAAACTAACATCTTTACAAAGAATCAGTGAGTAGCACGCAGGGTGGTGGGAGAAACGGGGCCTGGATAGCTGGGACATGGGGCAGAGGGATGTGTCTGCAATGGGATCCTGATCTGTATCCCTAGAATCCAAGGCCTGAGAGGGCGTAGGGCCTATGTCACCCAGCAGTGTGCACACACGAGACCCCAAGCCGGGCTGACTCACTGACAGGTGGGCCCAAGCCCGGCACCTCCCTGCTCAGGACAGGAAGGGAGCACCATGGCTGGGGGAAGATGGGCAGGAACTGCCCTAGCGGGGGGTCCCTTGGGACAGAGTCTGCTCCCAGCTTGGGGGACCACACGCTCTTGGAATCAATCCCACCCCCAACTCCAGGTTTGTCATCTGGGCAGTGAACGGCCATGTCTCTAGCAAGGGCCCTATGATGTCTGGGTTCCTGAGCCTTTTTTAGTACTGGGTGTCATTATTTTGTCTTTTTTTTTTTAATTTTATTTTTTAAAAGACGACTGGTAAGGGGATCGCAACCCTCGGTACGGTGTTGTCTGTGCCATGCTCTGGCCATCCCTATATAGGATCTGAACCCATGGCCTCAGCACTACCAGCGCCGCACTCTCCTGAGTGAGCCACGGAGCTGGCCCAGGAGATCTTAACCCTTGACTTGGTGTTGTCAGCACCACGCTCTGGCCATCCCTATATAGGATCTGAACCCATGGCCTCAGCACTACCAGCGCCGCACTCTCCTGAGTGAGCCACGGAGCTGGCCCAGGAGATCTTAATTCTTGACTTGGTGTTGTCAGCACCACGCTCTCCCAAGTGAGCTAACCGGCCATCCCTATTTTTTCTTTATTTAATTTAAGTAATTTATTTATTTTTATTTTTTGGCGGCTCACCGGTACAGGAATCAAACCCTGGATCTTTGTGTTATAACACGACTCTCTAACCAGCTGAGCTAACCGGCCAGCCCTAGAAACTCTTTATATATTAAACTTATTATAATTATATGTTATTATATGTTGTTAAAAATATATTCACATGGTGCTGATAACACCAAAGTCTGAGGTTTGATCCCTGTATCAGCCAGCCAAAAAATACACACACACACACACACACACACACACACACACACACACACACATTCAAAATAAGGCATGTAAAATGCAATACAAGGGTTTGAAGTTTTTATTTTAATAAAGACATTTTATCTAGTTTAATACAATTATATATGACATAACTACAATGTTATCTATACTACTTATATATACAATTACACTTATTATAATGGTCATATTTTAGCTCTTTATGTATCAGGCACATTAGCCATCTGTGATCCAAGTGGCCAATATTGTTTCCAGGTTTCCCGTGCATGGCACTGCACAAAATAACCTCCACCAAAAGGAGAAGGGGTGAAGGGGCCTCAGGATTGCATAGATCTGGGTTCAAAGTTCACACGAGCTCTATGACCTCAGGTGAGTCACTGAATCTCTTTGAAACTCAGCATCCCCTCTGCCAGGTGGACGTAACGACAGTCCCTGTTTTTCAGCATCTGTACAATTACTGCGCTTGGGGTGATGCCCCTAATGCCGACTAATGTTCCATTCACCCTCCCCAGAGCCATGGGGCCTGTCTCCTGCTCCCAGCCCTGTCCACCCTGGTGAAGCAGAAATCAGGAGCAGAGGAGAAATGGCTTCTTTATTAGAGTCACGAGTACAGGGGCTGGGGGTGGGGGGCAGGCCTGGAGGTGTGGGGGCATGCAGAGTGCCCTGGGATACGAAGGTCAAGGCTGGGTTCCATAGCAGGTCACAGGCTCCGCACGGCTTGCTGGGGCTTCCCTCGGGCCAGCAGGAGGGTTGAGGACACTATCAATCCAGTTTTGGAAGCGTGCCACGCAGGTGAAGAAGTCGGGACCCCGGCCGCGGGACTCCATGGTGAAGGAGGCCACACCGTGGGCCAGACCATTCAGATGAGGGGGCTGCCCCCGTCACCCTGGGTGGGAGGCCGGCATGTCAGGGTGTCCCCGGGCCCTGCTCCACCCTGCACCCCAGCCAGCACCACTGACCAGACAGTTGCTCCCACAACTTCCTGCTCCTGGAACCACAAATCCAACCCCAGGCCCTTTGCACACTCTGTTCCCTCTCTCTGCATGCTGTTCCCCACACCCTTCGCCTGGCTAACCCCTAGTTGAATTTTGGGTCCCAGATGACTCCAGGAACTTCCTGGTACCCCCAGGCTGGGTCAGATGCCCCCCGAGGCCCCGAGCAATCACAATGTCTGACAGCCCCCCACACTTCTGGGTCTGGGAACTACAAAAATGCAGGCCCTGCTCTGTCTTGTTGTCTGGGGTGTCCCCAGGAGCCAGCGCAGGACTTGGTACACGGTAGGTGTTTAATAAGTGCTGTTTCTCTGTTTCTAAAGTTAAAATGCTCAATGCTGCTCCCCACCGCACCCCGAGTCTCCTTTGACCTGGACTTGCTTTCTCCTGCCACTGGGAACTCAAGTCCTCATATGACGCCTCCTCCCGCCATGAGGAGCCCACGCTGGGTCTGCACCCGGCCTGGCCATACCTGGCAGATTCCACCCTGGCAGGTGAGCACACCAGTGCACACACTGTTGGGGCAACAGCGGTCTTTGGGGGTCACGGTCACGTTGACGACCCTTGGGAAGTGGGAGAGATGTCCCCCAGTCCACCAGGTCCCCCAGCCGGCCATGTGGCAGCTGGTGCCGGCTTCCACAGTGACATTCTGCTGGGTCAGCAGCACCAGCACCATGTTGCTGGTGAGGTTGGCCTAACGGTCCAGCTAGGGAGGGAAACTGAGTCAGGGGAGAGAGGAACTAGGGGGCCTCACGGGGCCGCAGCTAGGACAGAAGTAACAGCAGCATGAATTTTGATCTGTAAGTGGTTTGAGTGCAAATCCCGGCTCAGGAAGTAACCTGCTGTGGGATGCTGGCTAAAGCCCTCTCTAGGCCTCTGGTTCCTCCCCCACAGAAAAAGAATAACAAATCATTCCTACCACAAAGGTGGTCTGGTGCATAAAAGAAGACCCTGAACGCAAAAGGGCTTACCCTGGAAGTGCAGATACAAACAGCAAGGCCAGCCAGCCAAAAAAAAGTTAAAAAATCATAATACCCAATGTCAGTGAAGATGTGGGAAAATTCTGCTGGAGCGGAGGGTAAATTGGTCTGGTCATTTTAGCTGCCCGGGATGGAGAAATTTTTGTAAGAACAGTGTACAAAGAAGTTCCCCGTGATTCTGTTATAACAAAAGCACCTGGAAACAACTTCAGCGTCCCCCACAGGGGCTAGATAAGTGGCCTGTGGTGTGTCTCAGGACGTTTGCTGTATTTTTTAAACCATCAAAGGAAACACACACATGAGTTCCTCTCTCCTTTAGGCCCCTCGGGTGGCGCCCCCCACCCCCAGTGCATCTCCACCTGCAGCAGGAGCAGGTCGTTGAGGTTCTCCTGGGGGTCATAGCCATTTTCACTGATGGTCCTGATGGAAAACCTCTGCCTGGAACTCTCCCGATGCCACAGGTCATAGGCTCCCAGCACCACAGTGGCAATTCCAGGGTTCCTAAGGATTGGGGAAACACCAGGCTGGGGACAGCCCCCAACCTTCATGTGCACCCTGGGGCCCGGGCACTTGGGGAGGGGGGCAGGCTTGCAAATAAGGTGGGGGCTGGGGGAGGGTAATCACGAGGCCTCCTTCCTAAGCCCCCCTTAACTCCCCTCCTTTTACAGAGACCCGGCAGATGTCCACCAATATCATTTAATACTTCTTCCTTTAATAGCAGAACTCCTGTCTTTAGCTGAGAACATTGGTACCCAGCTGAAGGCTGACTTCCCAGACCCACATGGCTGTGTGGCCATGTGACAAAGCTCTGTCACTTCCTGTCTGTACACTGAGAGGAACAGGCAAGTGAACCTCGTGCCTCTGCCACCTTCCCACGGGCTGAGACACACTTTTGATAAAGGATCTGAGATTTTTATTCTTGTTTAAGCACTATATTGGGTGGCTCTCTTTGTAATAGCAGCTTAGAATGAATCCTAATTAATATGGGTAGTACCTTTTTAATTTTCTTTGCCCAACAGAGCTGGTAACTTTGCACAGTAACTCAAATTTCTCATGCAATCCCTGTATTATCCAAATTTAAAGAAAACACTGAGGAAATTGCAACCACATTTTTAAAACTGGGAACAAGGACTCTGAAAAGAGAATCCACCCCCTATCTTCCTACTTCTACTCTTGCTAACTTTATCTATGGTAGAGTCAACTATGCCTTTAAAACACAGCAGTTTATTATTGCTAGGCTCTAAAAAAGTGGAGAATCTCTAGGAATACTTATTAAATGAGGTTTTGTAGTAAAAGAAAACAGTATACATATATAAATGCAAGTATCAATTTGTGTGACGTGGGAAGAGCCCTTCCTCCTCCTAGTCCTCTGCTGGTTGCCCAGTTCCTGAAAGGGGATTGAGTGCACCTCTGGCCACACTGCCCGGGCCTCTAATCACCTGACCACCACCTGCCCCACACCCAGCTTTTTCTGGAATGCAGGCTTTCTGGCCTCCTAGCTTCAGCTGCTCCTGTTTATAGCACTTTCCTTTTGTTGTCAGGTTGTGTGTGTGTGTGTTTTATCTCCCAGAAGTCACTGTGGAGACATTACTAGACTCCAGTGTCTGTATGTTAGGATTAGAATAATTAAGATCATGTGAAGGACTGGAGTTTGGAGCACCCAGCCAAGCTGAATCTCATTCCTGCTATAGAGTTATCTGAATCCTTCCAAACAGCCAGTGGGTACAGCCTGTGAGCTTCTCAGCACCAACCTCACCTCTGGAAAATCTCCTCTCAAGATAAACCCTAACTCAGATTAAAACCAGGAATCTCAGGAGGGGCTGCTTAGCATCAATATGTTGTCTTGCTTAAGTTAAGCCGTCACGGTTGGAATGCTGGGATTGTGTGCAGACCCCATCACTTTGCTTTCTGTGAAGCTGATTTATCAGGAACGAGCCCCAGGGTGGCATTACTTAATCAATAGCAGAGATGCTGAGGGAGAGAAAGAGTCTGCAGTAAACTGATGGCTGCATCTGGTTTCCTATGAGCAGTCACAAGACTAGTGAAAATCCTCTAACCTCATCCAGCAACCAGACAAACTGATTGTGAGTTCATTAATAGTTGCTAGGGTGGAGGAAAAAGAAAGAAAGGGGGGAAATGAATGCATCATTGGAATTGCACCCTTAATGGAGGTCAAGAAGCTCTTTCAAAGCCACTCATGGCCCTGGGAGAGCACTGGGCCAGAACGTCTGGACCCTAGCCTAGAGCCAAGATTAACACCTAAGGCCTCAGAGAAAGGCAACTGACTTACAAACAGGAAGCCGTGTGCCTGTAGATTGTTCTACAAAGCATCCAAAGCTTCACATTAAAAGGAAAAGTCTGAGTTATCTATCTTGATATTTCGTTCACATTATGCCAAATAGCGTTCTCCAAATATTTGGCAACATTTAGACCCATAGAGATGTTTTAGCAAATTCAAAGTTGCCTATCAGCCTTATCTGCCAAAAAAGCAAACAAAAATAAAGCCTGGGAATGTGCCTGAAAAGCACGTGAATTCATAATAAGTCCATTTCATTTGGGGTGTAGGTGCTCCTACCTCAGTTAACTCAGACTTGCAGACTGTCCCTCTAAGCTGTTTTTATCCATATATCTGCTAACCAATGTGCTAAAAGTCTGCAAGAGCTAGTGCCCTATCAAAAAGTGAATATTTTCTGACACAAATGTCTTGTAGCTTTATAGCACAGGTATGTAATTTGAAGATTGTATACAAGTTGATCCAACAGTAAAACACACGAATGTGGGCACATTTGCTTAAAGGAATTACAATCCTCTTCTAAACAGATAACCGTCTGCCAACATACCAGGTTTTCAATACTAATTTTTTATGTATTGTGCTTTTTATAAACAGGCACAACTATTTCCTGTCAGAATGAAATTCAATGAAAAGCATGCAAGATGCTCTTCAGTCAGGCTTAATGTGAATTTTACAGCAACATTCTATGAGGGGATATTTTCCCTGAACCTTTTCCCTTCTCAGAGGTTCACAGTAACTTATGGGACTCCTTTATTAACTACACAAATATTTATTGACTATCTATTATGCGCTAGGCATTGAGCTATTATTAGTGATATAATAGACTCTCAGTGAGCATGGTTCTTTACCTCAAGTGACTGCAGACCTCTAATGAGGGTCATAAAATGTGCTCTGGGAGGACCCAGTAAGTGGCAATAGGCTTAAAGGCATGGGCTGTTAGAACTTCAAGGTATAGGGCTTGCCCTGGGAAGCAGAGGGAGATTATTCCAGCAGGACCAACAGTTGACCTGAAACTGGTGGAAAGGAGCACAATGCTATGATCTGAATGTTTGTCCCCTCCAAAGCTCATGCTGGAACTTAATCCCAATGTGGTATTTGAAATGAGGGGCCTTCAAGAGGTGATTGGATCATGAGGACTATACCCTTCTGAATGGATTAATCCCTTCATTGACTAATGGGTTAACAGTTTAATGAGTTGTCAGGGAGAAGACTGGGGGCTCTATAAGGAGTGGAAGAAACCTTCTGGAAATGTGCTCTTGCTCAGCCTTTGTTAGCAATACTCACCAAGAGACACTGTAGTGAGTCCCCACCAAGAAGAAGATTCTCACCATATGTGACACCTGTATTTTGGACTTCCCAGCCTCCAAAACTGTAAGAAATAAATTTCATTTTTGTTTTATGAATTACCCAGTCTCAGGTATTCCGTTATCAGTGATAGATAATGGGCAATACATGTGGTCTGAGTCAGCAACACAAAGAAGTGAGGTGAGAGTCTAGAAAGAAGGGCAGAGGGCAACAGGGTTCAAGGCCAGGGCTGCACAGAAGGGACAGCTGTGGCAGAACTCATAAGAAATGTAGATTGGTTTAGATGCTCCTCACAGAGAAGGAAGGCCCAGAAGATTTCTTCATGAAGAAGTGACAAATTTGAGTTTAGAAAAAATCATTTTGATGGCTGAGTGGAGAATCCACTGCAGGGTGGGGTATGACAAGCAGAAGGTTAGGAGACCTGTTTGGAAGACATTGCAGTCATTGTGGACATGGACCATTATGGGACTGAGTACACACGGCCCACTCTTTTGTGGCCCGCCTCGACCCTCACACTTCGCACAGCTCAGTGCCCCAGCCAGGCTACGCCCACCGTGAGTGAGCCCTGCTGTCAGGCCTGCTTTCCTCCCATGCTCTAGGCTCTGTTAGTGAGGCAGCAATATTGCTCAGCCATTAAAAAGGTAAAGACAGAAATGACAACCGTGAAAATAAACCAGGAATGTTTTAAATCATCTGTGAAGTAGACATAATTTTTCCTTGTAGAGAGGAAAGTTTGAGATAAATAGCAGAGAATCAGTAAATAATTCAGCCGATGACCTTGATGCTTATTGATTCCTGCAGCTGTTTATCTTTCTCTAGGCTACCCAGGAAAAAAATCCTCCAAACAACAATTATCACTTAATTATAAAATTGCTTGGCTTGGGAGAGCCTTCTGGTTGGTTTCTGAACACTCCAAGGGAGTAAGTTAATCTCTATAAACCACCCAGCCTGACTGAAGCTGCTGCTTAAAATTCTTAACCACGTGCTGCATTATTCTCTGGTATGGATGAAAAAAGAAAAAAAGAAAAATGAAACACCCACATTTTCTTCTCATTTTCTGACACTTAGAATGTTTAGCCAATCAGATGACTGGAATGGTGGGTTATTTCTCACCTGTGGGATCAGAATACAGATTGACTCTAGCCATGGGGTGCCCATCCTGGTGGGCTCCTGGGTCCTAGAGTAGCAGTGACAGGGGGAGGGGAGGTGGCAATAATTTAGATTAGGCTGCAAAGGGCAAAAGGCAAAGTACAAGGTTTTTGTTTCTGTTTTTTTAACACAAATAATTTCTTCTTTAACCTTAGTTTTAGTGAAAGGCAGGGCTTCACAGGCAGCCCTGGTTCTCACCAGTCATTCCCTGGAGGTTGGGAACTTCTCACTACTGGTGTCAACAGGCACTCAGAGCATGAAGTTTGATCTTGGTTGGCAGTGAGAGGTGAGGAAGTCAGCCAGCTGGATTTTGGGGGTTGGGGCAGATAAACTTTTAGCCCAATTTCACCCACTTCTTTACATGTATTGCCTTAAATTGGTGATCATTAAAAATGGTTGGCTAGCACATAACCAGCCCTATTAAAAAATGAACAAAGGACTTGAATAGACATTTCTCCAAAGAAGATGTACAAATGACCAATAATTACAGGAAAAGGAGCCCAGCATCACTAACCATGAGGGAAATGCACATCAAAACCACAATGAGACACCACTTCACCCCCATTGGGATGGCTGCTATCCAACAAAGCAGAAAACAGCAAGTGTTGGCGAGGACGTACAGAAACTGAAGTCCTTGTGCACTGCTGGTGGGAATGTAAATGGTGCAGCCGCTGTGGAAAACAGCATGGAGCTTCCTCACACGATTAAAAATAGAATTACCATATGATTCAGCAATTCCACTTCTGGGTAGACACCCCCCAAAAATTAAAAACGAGTTTTTGAAGGGATATTTATACACCAAGGTTCATAGTAGCATACCTTTCAATAGCCGAAAGGTAGAGGCAACTCAGTGTACTCATGAATGAATAAACAAAAAGTGGTGTACACATACAATGGAATATTATTTGGTCTTAAAAAGTAAAGAAATTCTGACACTTGCTACAATGTGGATGGATCTTGAGGACATTATGCTGAGCAAAGAAGCCATTCACAAAAAGATAAATATTGTATGATTCCACTTTTACGAGGTGCTTGAATAGTCAAATTCTTAGAGACAGAAAATAGAATGATGGGTGCCAGGTGCAGGGTAGTTGTTTAATAGGTGCAGAGTTTCGGTTTTGAAAGATGAAAAGACTGGAGATTGTTTGCACAACAGTGAGTGTACTTAACACTATTGAACTGAACAATTAAAAATGGTTAAGATGATAAATCTTATGTTATGTGTGTTTTACCACAATAAAAAATAAACAAGAAGGCTTGGCTAACTTTTGAAAATGAGTTATATTCAGCAGGAGAACAGACAGAACTACAGAACCCATCCTGCCTCCTCTTCCAAGAGGTGATTTACTGGAAGTCCTCAAATATCAAACTGCTCTTCCAGTTCCCATTTCTAAAATATGATGTGAAATAATACCTAATTAGTATCTCGTTAAGGGGTGGGGATCGGAACAAGGTGTGTAGAGCAAGAAAAGTGCCCTAAATGTCATGGAGACCAGTCCCCTGCCTCTACCTAAATTGTGATGGGAAATGGCAGCTCACACACTCACCCGTGGTAACAGGGAAGCTGCTGGGTCCCGGAGTTACCTTCTTCTGTGGGGTTCTGGACTGAATCTCCCTCACTAAATACTGAAATAGCACCTCTCTTCAGCACTTCCCACACCGCTCATGTATAACTGCACAACATCACGGGAACAGCTGTGCCACTGTCCCATCCTGTCATTGTGGAATCCAAGGTGTAGACGTGGGATTTGAATCCACATCCTGGACCTTCAGGTTCAGAGCACGTGCTCTGCTCTCCACCTTCCACTTTCCCTCAGGACTGTTGCCCATGTCTGGAAAGCTCTGATTTCCTTCTCCTGAATACCCACACTCTGCCCATCCTCCAGACCTCATTCAAATCCTTCCTCAACTCCTGACTCCCTGGCCTCCCCTTTTCCGAGCCTCTTACAATATCATTTTAACATCCGGCCCTGACCATTGCTTCCTGAATCCTTTAATTCCTCCTCCCCACACCCACCCTTGACAGACCTTTTGGCTGTCTTGCAGTCCTTCAAACCCAGCAGGCACATCCCCTGGGATGCTCCTCTGTCTGATGGCCACACGGCTGGTCTCCTTTGGATACTGCCCTGACCACTCTACTTAAAGGATCAGTCCATCGCTCTCACCCCTTGAATCCTATCTGCTTCTGCGCAGACAGGGGTTACCGTCCTTAACCACACTTAGTACCAACTGATGTACCAGATGTGTTACATGTTTACTCACCGTCTGTCTCTCCTCAGGATAATGTAAGCTCCATGAGGGCAAGGATCTTGTCTTTCTATTCATTGCTGCATCAGGGTCTGGTGCACAGTAGGTGCTCAAAAATATTTTTGAATAAGTGAATAAACTCCCATATTTTCACACAGAAGTCAGCATGAATATGTTTGTAATATGTTCTGAGAAACAATAGCTCTACAGAGTGTAAATAGCTGTTATGCAGAAAAAAAGCATTCTCTTGCTAACCTAGCTTGGGTAAAGCTCAGCTAAGTAAAGTCAAGCACACTTTCTTCTTTCAGGACTTCTGAGAGCCTTTCCTACTTTGATAAATCGATGTGCATTGCAGAGCTCTAGGGAACAGGACATATTGTACAGCTTCTCCCAGGGGTTTCCTCACAGAGACACTTCTGGAGGGTGCCTGCCCGACACTTGTGGACATGCTGTGTGGCATCAATGAGTTCTGCCTGTTGGTGAATGCCTTCCTCTCCTGTGGCCTCAAGTTCTCTGTTGCTTTATGGGTGAGAAGGGGGTTATGACCAGTCTGAGGCTTGTTCTGATGGTATGGTAGGATTTCTGACTCAAAAAGCCACCTTGGCTTTATTTGCTTCCCATTCATTCAAAAGTGCTCTGTTCCATAGAAACATGGTTATGTCTCCATCAACATACTGATTCTCTCTGATAATCTGGATGATTGCTGAAAACAGGGGGGACCCTAGCTTAGTAAAACTGAAAACCTCTGAACAAAACAGAGTCCTCCTGCTCTACTTGCCACCAGAGCACAAAGTGGGAGTTGGCAGGAAGGATGACCGAGAGGAAGTAGGGGTCAGGTTAGGTAGGATTCCTGCTCTTCAGTTAGAAGGGAAGTCATAGGGGATGTGTGAGAGATCGTGTCTGGGGACTGAGCTATGGAACTACTCAGATGAGAAAGCCAAATGCCACACCTCAGAGCTGCAGCAGACATCCAAGCTCTGTGCCACAGGAGCTCCTTGGGTGTTGGTCCTCACTGGGCAGGCATCCCTGCTCAGCCTCTGACAGCTGTCAGCTGTGAGCCTACTAAATGGCAACCTCATGTCAGCCGCAGTGAAAGAGAGGCAAAATCTGACAAAGACCAAGAGACTGTAATCGGTTGATATTTATTGAGTACTTACTATGCATTTGGCACAGTTAGGAGTTTATTCATACCTTCTCCATTTGATTTGCATAATAATTGTGAAATACGTATTATATTCCTGTTTTGCAAATATGAAAACTGAGACTCAGAGAGGTGAAATAATTTGCTCAAGGTCACACAGATGGTAAGGGATATAGCCAGATCTCCTGGCTCAAAGTTCACTATGCCACAGTAGCAGCTGAGAGTGTAAGGTCAGCGGGCCAAGCTCTGAGAGATGCACGGTTGGCAAGGAATGGAGGAGAGGGTGGGGACACAGAAAGCAGGTTATTTGACTTGTCTGAATATCCAGCTTCTACCCATCCTTCAAAATCCTTGAGGTCAGGTAAGAGCCATGGAACCTGTCCCCAGAAAACAGAAGGCAAACAGGAACAATTTGGGGGATCAATCTATATTGATCCCTAGTGAGGATATCCTAACTTGGAGGAAGGAGTCAGAGAGAAGGTGGGGATGCACTGGGTGAAGAGTCTTTCAGTTTCTTGACTCCTTCTTGTGGTCCACTGACACCCCCTTAATGTCAAACACCCTAAGGTCTCAACATCCATCTAGAAGACCTGGTGAGGAGGAAGCTAGATCTTTGGAATAAACCTGAAATTTAGGAAAGTTTAGTTACACAATCAATAATTATTTGTTGGGTTTCCACCATATGCTAAAGCCTTTTGCTACCAGGGAATATGCAAAATGCTCCCTACTCTCAAGTAGCCTGCAATAGGGTTGGGGAGTGGGAGGCAAAGTCTTAAGTGGGTACCTAACAATGTAAGAGAATAGACAGGAATGCCATGGGATGATAAATAGTAAAGGGCTTCAGAAAAATGTGTCCAGATATGGAAGGAAATTCTCAAAGAGGAAGTAACAGAACTATGCTTTGGAAGGTGAGAACAGAACATGCAGAAAAGAAGAGGGGGAGGGATTAGGCAGGGACCAGACCCAGAGGGCCAGGTAGGGAGCTTGCAACCAGACACGATGCGAAGGACGAGGCCAGGCCAACTGTGGTGAGCTTTTAATGCCGGTCGAAGAAGGTTGGACTTTAACCTCTAAGCATCACAGATTTACAAACAAGAAAATAACAAACCATACAGTATATCTGATGAGTTCACAATGATTGCAAGATGTAGTCAGCATGGCCCCAGGGAGAAGAGGCTCAGAAGCACATGGGGGAGAAAAGCAGAGGCCCAGTGAATACAGGTTCTTCTCACCTGCCCAATATCTACTTCCCCATCTCCTGGAAACTGTGCCTGGATTTTCCTTTGGAAACCATTTTGCAACAGTTTTGGGTGAGGCTGATTCCACCCCCACTCCCTTTCCAAAGATAGATGTGTAACCAGGCTGGCCAGGCAGAATGGTTCTTTCCCCACCATGCAGAGTGGTAAAAATAAGCCACGTCTCAAGGTGAGCCAGAGAGAGCCAGCCCTTGTATTTCTCCAGCAATCATTAGAAGTAAATTATGTCCTTTGCGCTGCGGGTGCCAATTGGGGGCTGAAGCCTGAGGAGCTGGTGGTCATCTTACCAATGTGGGAAGAGGAACAAAACTGAAACAAAGGCAGGAGTCAAGGATGGGGCACAAGATTTCTAAAGTGACAGAACCCCGGGATTCAGCCATGTCTGACATGTGGTCTGGAGAAAAATAATCAAAGTGAGTAAAGAGGTTAGAACTGCCAGAAGGGAGGGGGAGTGGTGGTCAGGGATGGCCACTCTGACAAGGTGACATCACACGTCTTTCCGTCTTGTCTTCTTGCAAGCTCTGTGTCTAACCTGCTGGCCTGTGCTGAAGGACATGAAGGAGTGAGCACGGGCGTCCAGAGAGCGGGAACGGTGACAGCAAAGCTCTCGGCCAGGGGTGCTAGGCACGTACGTCCAAGGAGCAGCAGAAAGGCCAGCCGGGCCAGAGCTAACTGAGTAGGAGGGAGGGTGGGAGGCCGGGCTCAGGTCACGTGAAGCCTATTATCCTTTGAAAGGAGCTTGGCTTCTACTCTCTGCATGCATGGAAGCCATCAGAGAGTTTTGAGTTGAGCAGTGACGGGAGGGAACTCATGTTTGAAAGGGCCATCAGGGTGACCTGCGCCTGGTGCTTCCTTCTGACAGGCACCAGGCATTAGCCGTGAGGGCGTGGGGAAGGAGGCGGCTACCAGAAGGGGTGGCAGGTGTGGCTGAGACCGGCCCTAGCGGGACAGCACAGCTGGCCTGGCACTCAGCCAGCCAAACAACTACAGGTGACCTTGTCCTCCAGGCAGGCGGGTCCTGAGCAGGTGGGGGGAGGCTGGGTCATGAGGTGGGGGGTGTTATACAGAGTTTGTAGGAAACTTCTAGACAATTGCTGTGCTCCTAAGTGACCGTGGCCCTGGGGCAGACCGGGGGCCCTGTAGGTTCTTGCAATATCTCGGCCCAATGATCTCTGCTCTCCCCAAGCCTGAAGCCGGCCACCTCTTCGGTCCACCACCATGCTGCCAACCCTTCCATTTTCTTCCCTTTCCCTGGGGAGTCCTGGAAATGAGACTGTGCTCAAATGTCCATTCGAAGGGAGCCTTGGCCATCCAAGAGGGTTGCAAGGGCCAAGCTGCGTGTAAATTCCAGCTGTAAATATGAAGCCATAGCCAGTCCTATAGCTAGGGGCTCCTCCACCAAGGTCAGCAGGCTTCTCCCACACAGAGAGAAAGTCAGAAATTGATCTTGCTCTTAGCATTTACCAGGCATTCTCCGAGGAGGCCACTTCATCAGCCGCAGCGTTTGTCTTTGCAAAAGACAACATCTTGTCCTTCCTCCTACCATCCCCAAACACTTGTCACTGCGTCTGGCTCATCCTCTGCCTCCCAATTTGAGCTTTGAATTTGCACATTTTATTCCAGGCTTTCTTACTCAAATCTGGACCCCTAGTGCCTGTCTCAGCATTTGGCATATAGTGGGTGATCAATAAATAAAAAAAACTGTTGAATGTGGCTGAATGAATAAGTTATTGTCATTGATTGCTAACTGACTGGTTCTTCAACATCACCTTCACATCTGCTCCTTGTCCTCAGAAAGCCACATCATAGGCCAGGAAGGAACGTGAAAGGACATCGGGCTTACTAACCTTTCACAACTTTCTGGGAGTGGAAACTAGACCATGGCCTTTGCTCTACACACCCTTTGGTGGGTATAGTGTATACTGCTGTCTTTCATCATTAAAATAAAATAAAATAAATATAAATATATACACATACACACACATATATATAAAGCAGCTTCTAATTAAAAATCTTTATGCTAATTGCTGGGGGTCTGCAAAACTATGGAACAGCACTGCCTCCTAGAAAACGGGGCTGGACAGAGCCCCGCCACACTGGCAGTTAAGTGCCCTGCTGTGCCTGAAGTCACTATCTCACCTCCGCCATCTTGGATAAGTTACTCTCATCTTGAAATCTCAGTTTTCTCATCTGTGAAATGGGAGGGCTAGGATAGGGGATCAGCAGGCCCTTTTTAACTCAGGCATTCTACGACCACAAGTGAAGTAGAATCTGAGGCCCTGATAGAAGAGACATCACAGAGCAGGTGGGAGGTAGGACAGTGAGGTAAGAGCAGATCCTGGAGTTGGGAGGGAAGTGCTAACCCTTCTCATAGGGTTAATAGGGTTAAATGAGTGAATGTGTATTAATTTGGCAAAATATTTAACTATAATAGAATCTCAATAAATTACCACGTCTACTGACCAAATTGATGGTCTATAGCAGCACTATCTAACAGAACTTTCTATGATGACTGGAAATGCTCCATATCTGGATTCATACAGTAACTGCTAGCCACTGTGGCTACTGAGCAGTTTAAATGTGGCTAGTGTGACTGAGGAAAAAAATTTTCATATTTACTTACTTTTAATTGTTTCACATTTAAATAGCCATATGTGGCTATTGGCTCCTGCATCAGACAGAGCAGGTCGAAACACTGAGAGCTGCCAGACTTTTAAAAAGAGCAGCAAGGAGTGGCACATCCAGACAATGGAATATTATTCAGCACTAAGAAGAAATGAGCTATCGAGCCATGAAAAGACATGGAGGAACCTTAATGTATATTCCTACGTGAAAGAATCCAATCTGAAAGGGGACGGACTGCATGATTCCAACTCGATGACATTCTGGAAGAGGCAAAACTATGGAGACGATGAAAAGATCAGGGGTTGCCAGGGATGGCGAGGGGAGGAGGGAGGAATTGGTAGAACATGGAGAATTTGTAGGGCAGTGAGGACACCCTGTGTGTGAGGTCATAACGGTGGGTACAAGTCATCAGACATTCACTCACACCCACGACATGTACACCACCTGGAGAACGCCAATGTAAACTGTGGACTCTGGGTGATAATGATGTGTCAGTGCAGTTGTAAATGATGTACTCCTCTGAGGAGGGGGTGGATATGGGAAATCTCTGTAACTTCCTATCAATTTGACTGTGAACCTAAAACTGCTCTGAAAAATACAGTGTGTTTAAGAAGAAAAAACAAAGATTGGAGAGGAATGCATGGAAGAAGGGGGTTGGAGATAAGCCCTCAAGAATGGATAGGGTACGGATAACAAGAGCTGTGTTTGCAAGGACAGCAGGGTTCAGTTGGTGAGTTATCCAGTGGGGGCAGAACAGAGATTTTTTATGAAAAAGAAATGAGGGACAGGCTGGGAGATAATGAGCTCAGGCTGGGGAAGACCTTAAATTTCAGGTTAAAGACCCTAAAATGTATCCACCTACCAATCGAGTCCCTGAAGTTTCCAGCTAGTGCTATGAGATATCCGAAAAGTGTTTTAAAAATATTAATATCCTAAATAAGTATGCTATTGGGGATATTAAGTTTTTTGAGGGTCGAGTCCACATCTTCAAGTTAAATTATGTGAGATTCCTGCTTTCACACTAGGAACTCAGAAGTGCTTAAAACAATTTAAATCAAATAAATAGATAGATTTGCTCAGATCATGCTGCTTTACAAGAATCCTCCATTACCGATGCTGTGTGTTGCCCATATTGCCTGGAAAATTGCAGGCTTTTAGGGAGTCCTGCTTGATGGATTTGTCTAAATGTGTCTGAAAAGAAGTGCACTATGCAGACCACATCGGCGCCGGGGACGTGGCGTTCAGAACGCTTAAGTATCAAGAGAAGATTCTCATTTGTGCTCTCCTGCAGTGCACTATCTTCAAAGGTTCCCAGATTTATTATTTCATCAACAGATCGGAGAGGGGAGTTTGTATGAGATCAAACAAACACGAGTACTATGGGAAGGCTGGCATGTGATAGTGTATAAATTGCCCGATGGAAAATGTCAAAAGTTGACATCAGAGCAGTAGGAGAGTGGGAAGCACACAGAACTGAGAACAAACGGCTGAGCCTTTCTGTGAGCCAATTCCTTACACAGTCCAGCTAACGTTCTGCAAAAACCCTGGGGCTCAAAACCCACTGAGAATCCACTGAAACCCATTAACTCAAAATCTATCCAGTATTAAAATTTTTTTAGAAAGCATCTCTTTGTTTCTACACCTGTTCTCCTGTTATTTCTGTTGTTATATTTGCTTTCTTCCTCTCTCTCTCTCTCTCTCTCAACCCCCTACCCACACACTACTGCATGCTTTCTTTTTATCTGCCCTGTGTTCATCCCCGTATTTCTTTTACATCTCCTTCTTTACATCCACTTGTTCAGTCTTTCAAGGGTAGTGTATCAATAGTTAAGGCATTTTCCAAGGTGGAAAATTATTATACCCTATGTTAATGCCAGAGCCTTGCAGACTCAGAATCAGATACAAGAAAGACTGATAAAAGTCCCTCCTACCAGCCTCTGTGCTCCTGAACAGGGACTTGCATATATCTGAATGCACAGTAGCAGTTAGGGACATCGGCGGGTGTCTGAGAGCCAGCGCGTGCTTTATGTATATTAGCTCATTTGCCCCCCACCCACAGCAATTTCTGCTGCAAGGCCATCTGCTGGGACCAGCCCTTTCTTGATCATATTACCTAAAATAACCACCACCCCCTACCCCACTTCTACCCTTGCCCTGTTTTTATTTTACAGCACTTTTCATTACTTGGCACAAAAAGAAATACTTCTTTCTCTATTGCTAGAAATAAATGCTTACTTTCTTCCCTATTAAAATGCATGTTCCATCACATTTGAACCCTCAACAGCACTGGCAGTAGGCACTAAGATTCTCCAGGAGGGGACACTGCGAGAACACAGAGCTAAGGGGCTTCCCCACAGTCCTCCAACTCCCAAGTTGCAGAGCAGAGATGGGGACACAGGCACACCTTTTACTCCAGTGTCCATGCTCCCACCACCACACTCGACCTTCCTCACGGTAGTGGGATCAGGATTCGAAGATTAGACCTTTCTGTCCAACAAGAGTCAAGCTTGAATGTGGCTCTGGTATAAAAACTAAATGACCTGAAAATGTATTTGCACTCAAATTACTTTCTCTCCTCTCTTCTTACCGAGTGAGAGGAGGTGCAGAGTAACAAGGAATTCTAACTTCTATAAAAACACACACTGTTAGAATTTCTCCAAGTGCAAGCTCTGAGTGCTCTGTACCATTACTGCTTTGGCATGGAGTTTAATCAATAATCTCTTTATTTTTATTCTCATGTTTCTATGAGTTCCTAGCTTCTCCAAGAATATGCTACCAGAGTCCAATAAATGTCGCTTTACTTTAATTCTCAAAATCAGACTTCATCTGCTGTAAGCTTCCAGCTGCGAGTCTCGATAACTTGAGGCCTTCTCTCTCTCTCCCTCGGTGGAATCAAATAATGGTCCCCGTATTTGCTTTTCCTATTGCTACGGCCAACTGTGGACATCTCTGTCCAGCACAGGCCCTTGTTACATGCCATCTTCTATCCACCTCTTGGGCATGCTGCCTTGGGCATGCTCGTGTATGTTCTTCACTACCGTCTGCCTGCAGAATCCGGGCCTCACACCCGGGGCATGTGGAAGAACTTGTCTCTCCTCTTGGCTGTCTCTGGGAAAGCTCCAACTCTACCTCTGAACTCAGAGCTCCCACTTCTGCAATGCAAACTCGCCATCTGTCCCTTCCTCTTCAGGGACAACCCAACACCATCTTCCCCAAAAGGACCTTGCAAAGATCATCCTGCCCTCCCTTCCTGGGGTGAGGTGGGAAAAGAAGATAGTCAATTCAGTTACTTTTTTAAAATTGAAGTCAACCCATTACCTGTAGTTTCTGTATTAGATGCATTTGTACTACTACTAAGCTTTTTATTAATTCGCTTCATACCCTGACCGTTTGCCAAGCTGGTACTACACTTGGCTGACAAATACATCTGCTGTAGCCAAGAAAGAAGAAAACATTTCTCCTTCTCAGATAACATCAGACTTGTGATTTCTCCTGGGATCCTACCACACAGGCCACTCCCACACAGTGGCTGGCAGTGCCCCTGCGATCCTCACTGGACGTAGGGGACAGGGGAGGACAGGCTGGAGGCAGTGACCCAGGCTGCCATCACTAGCTCAGCACTAGCATACGCTGCTGCCTCCGACGCTGCTCCTGAGTTATTAACAGCTGAACAGAATTCCGAACCTTCTGTTCCTAACACATTTCTAACGCCTTTCATAATCCACAGTTGTTATCAAAAGGCATTGGCAGCTGTGAAGAAAGGTGGGTGGGCAGACAAAATAAATTAATAAATGAAGAGTTCCTGTATAGAATGCTCAGCTCAGCACAGCTTGAAATCTTACCATGACCCACTTCGGGATAGGGCAACCTAATCAGGCTTCCTTTCCTCCTCCACCCTCATGCGAGAGAACATAGTGCTAACGTCAGTCAGGCAGTAGATCCACAGTTACAGAGCACCGACCGTACACAGAGAAACATCCTGGTGTTGGTGAAGAGACAAGGAGCCCACCAGGAAGACAAAGACCTCTTGGTTAGGTAGAGACCCAGTAACAGCAATTCTTCAACAATTTGAATGTGTAAAGTATATCAGGAATGATGAGCGATGAGCACATGCCAGAGTGCAACTTCAAATCCAGCAGTGGTGGAAGAAACTCCTTTTGCTTTTATCCTGGCATCTCCGGTGTGTTCCAACGTCCCTCCTTCTGGCTTTTGAGCATTTGAAAAGTGGAGGAGGTTGAACAGTGGGGGCTCAATCTATCCATACTCCAGAGAGGAGTAATAAAAAGTTCCTGATCCCTCAAAATGGTTTCCTCATTTCTAAAGATCTGGTTGAGAGGGATTCTGGTAGATTTTAAGGTCTACATATTATCTAAGTCAGGGTGTCTAAAGAAGAAGGGAAATGGCTGAACTAAAATACCCACGATCAATGGGCACAGCCAATGAGCCAGCCATGTTCAGACATGCACTGAGCATCTCCTCTGTCCCCTCTGTGTCAGCACTGTGCTAGGCACCAGGGATGAAAAGATGAAGATGTACTCCCTGCGCTTAAGATGCCCACGGGCTAGTGAAAAGGAATTTTCATATGGTAGCACATCAGATGTCACCATGGCCACATGGGATGCTGTGAAAGGCAAAGGCAGTAGATGATGGAAGAGGGAGTGAGGGAAATTCAAGGAAAGAGCAAATCCTTGGGCTAAGTCTTCAAGAACAAGAAGGAGTGAGCCAGCTGGAGAAAAATGAGGAAGTTATTCCAGGCAAAGTCTACAGCACAGGCCAAGGTTTATAGAAAACTGAAGGAACCAAGAGCATTTGGAGAACTTCCACCATTTCTATGTGATTGAAATATAAGGTTGATGTGGGAGTGGCAAGGAATCGGTATAACTCATATTAAGAAAAGTCTTGTGAGTCACCCCAAGAAATCGAAATTTATCTTAAGGTTTGATGGGGAGCCTTCAGAGCATCAAAAGGGGAAAGACATGGACAGACTTATAATATGGAAAGACCCATCTCACAAAAACGTGGAGGTAAAGACTGGATAAAAGGATAGGGTGGACACTGGAGCCAGGGAGACCTGTTAGGGACCAGTCAAAATTTCAGGTAAGAATAGATAAGACCCTAAACTGATAAATAGGAACACACATCAACAATGACCATTGGAAAGTATTTGGCTTCTTATGCATGGTTTCCTCTATTGAGAATGAGCCACACAGAATAATACCTCCTATGATGCTAATTTTATCATAATTATAGTATTTCTACAAGTACAGAAAAAGTGAACTCATCTGAAAATATAAACAATGCATCCAGTATTTTTCCTAATGTTTCTAGCATCAGGAAGAAGGGATGCTCCATCGTGCTTTCGACTGACTGCAAAGCCTGCTACGTCAGTCTTATTCTGATTGATACGGGGTCTGCCAGGAAAAGACACTCCAGTCTGGGTCTGGGGCACTGATTCATACCGAGATGTGACTCAGCTTAATGGATTATATCTTCCTGGTTCTTCCCTCTCCCACCCCCACCAACCTCCGTCAGACCCAGATTTAACTTAAAGCTAGAGAATGGATTCTACTAATCCTGCCATATCTGGTGTGGTTGAAGTTCAGAGGGGAGAGGCAAAGGAGGTTTTCCAGATACTCCTGAAGCCACCCCTGAGGTCAAGCTGGACCCCAGACGGGCTTCGCCACTGTGACTCCCCATTGTTCTGCACACACAGTGACTGTCCCCTAGAGGGCAGATCAGTCAGAGAACATTGAAGAGACTAGGATCCAGTGCGAGCACGCTATAACAAAAAGACCCAGGGCTTGGAATCACATAGACATGGAACCCAGACCCAGCCTGGTTTCTTGTCTGTCAAATGGAAGGCAGAGGTCTGTCTGCAGTGAGAATTAAGCCAGATAACATGTGTGACGTGCCCAGGACAGAGTCTAGGTCAGGGTTCCTCAGCTTGCCACTCTCAGTGTGCAGGTGGCAAGGAATAGGTCTAACTCATACTAAAAAAAGTCTATTGAGTCACCCCAAGGAAACTGAAATTTATCCTGAGGTTTGACGGGGAGCCTTCTGCCTCCAGGGAACATTTGGCAATGTCCAGAGACATTTTTGGTTGTCATAACTGGTCAACTAGGGGAGTGGGTACTACTGGCATCTAATGTTGCTAAACATTCTAAAATGCACGAGATGGCCCCCACAATGAAGAATTATCCAGCCTAAAATTTGTATAGTGCTGAGGTTGAGAAACTCTTGTCTAGCTCAATAAATAACTTTTTAACTTCTCCCTCCCACTCTCCTATGACCCCCCAAATGCAAATTAAAAGGAATATCCTCGGGAAGAGATAGCCACCCAATGGGACAGTCCCCGGCTGCTGACGGGTAAGATTAGCCCCCCACATCTGTCCCCACCCCCTGCCCCATCATGAGTAGAATGAGCAGTTTGTGAGGAGCTGGCTCACTCAGCTCCACACTATCCATTATCCTCTTTACAATATTTTTGAGTGAATTTTATTTTCCACAAAATGAGGCAAGAAGCCCTGACATCCTGCTGGGCTCGTCCCTTTTCTTCACTGTGCTTTTGTGTCCACCCCCAGCCACCATCCTGGTCACTTCCTTTCTCAATTCCTTCACTGTCCCCTGCCCTCAAGCCTGAATTTGGCTGTTTACTGATCACAGGGAGCAGGTGTGTGTTCTCAGCAAGCATTCCCGGGGACCATTGGGAAGTTTTGGGTGTTTTTTGCGGTTTTTTTTTTTTCACATTTATAAGCCAGCTTGTACAATGGGCTGCTCTGATTGAGAGTCTGCTTTGTGGCTTGCATTCGAGCCCCTCCCTGTCCTGTCTTCTCCATGCACTCAGGTTGGACCAGACAGCTCTGCACCGTTCTGAACCAGGCACCCTCCCACCAATGCTCCCTTCCAGACGAAGCACGGGCAAACATTTGAGACAGAGGAAAGGAAACAACCACCTTCTTCTTGCTTTATTCTTCATACATATATGTACAGGGACCCAGCCCAGCACACAGTACACACAGACAGCCACATGGGCCCATGCACACACCAGGGGAAAAGGAGTCCAAGCAGGAAGCTCAGAAACAGCTCCAGTGCCAGCGGAAGTCTGGCTGCAGGCCACAGGGCCCCCAAGGGCTGATTACTGTCTGCCTTCTGCCTGGGGGACAAGGCTGGAACCCAAAGAGCTCATCACTGGCTCTGTGATGCCCCCTGCCTGCTCTCCTTCTGTGCCATCTGCTGTGCAGTGTCAGTGTCCAACCCTTCCTAATCTACCCCTTGAAATCAAGAAAATGCAGTGCTGGACACTGATCAGGGCCCCTAATTATTACCAGCTCAAGATTTTCTGGTTTAAGACCTCCTACCCATGTCCAAGTGTTGGCTGAATCAACCAGCGACAATGCAAAAGGATTGAAGGGAGGGAATGAGGGACAGGAAAACGGTGATCACAGATAGAGATCTGTGGGCTCCTTTCTCCCCTTTCTTGTCACCTCTTTAGGGAAACAAGATGGGGGGACTTGTCTGTCTCCTAGGTTCCAGGGCTTTTCTGCAGAGAGCCTAAGCTAATTAGGCGTCAGTGAAAAGAAGGACATGGAAGTCCCAAAGAGAGAAAATTTACTCCTAAAGTACCGACTTTTCTTGCCAGAAGTTACTTTAGTTAAAATATTATTTCTCGATCCTTCGTTTCACAAAATATTTGCCACCAGTAGAGTAGTTCCTTTCCAGTGCTAAAAGCCTTGTGGAAGCCAGCCCTGGAAGGGACTCAAATATAATGCCACCCCTTGCATCCTCCAAGAAGCAGAGGCAGAGGGAGCAGGAGGTTTTCCCAAAGGCCTGTCTCCCTCCTGTCACTGACCCATACTAACGACACCGACACGGTGGCCCCATCCAGCAAAGCCAACCGTGGGGCACGAGGAAAAGGTGCCGTGTTAGCTTTTGAGGTCAGCCTGGGCCCTGCCTTGGGATATCTTGGGAGAAGAGTTTTAAGGTTGAGGTGGAAATAGTCCAGGTGACAAGGGATGGGACAGGAGAACTGTTGTCTCATAGAGGCAAGAAGGCATGGAAAGGAATGGGCTGCTGAGTTTTGTAAGTACGTGTGTGATGCAAACATTGCTAAGAGGCAGGTGGGTGGGGCAGAGACCACCAAGGACTCAGCTCAGACACTGGCCTTGAGCCTGCAGCATGCAGAGGCCCTGAGGGTTTTCAGTTCAGGAATGAAATGATCAGAGGCACGTCCCAGAGAGACCTCTCTGGCCGCTGTGGGTGGGGGTGGGTTGTAGGGAGAGGAATGAAACATTGCTCTGTTTTAACATGAAATTTAAATGTCTCTGAGATTTATTGGCAATATACTGGGCTACTGTCTGTGAATCGCAGTGCAGCAAATTAGGTGCACAAGATGCACATCTTTTTGTAACTCCCTTTAATTTCTCCTTCAAGCCTCCTGTCTGACCAAGTTGTTAGAAAACTTTTTTTCTTTTTTTTGGTTAGAAAACTTTAACACAATCTTTTTGAGGCACCTCTGTCCCCCACATTGTGCCAAGGCGTGGGGAGTGCTCCAGAAATTTCAGCGGATGAAGAGACCATCCCTTCTGCAGGCTACTTCTGCACACCTATGGTCCTGGCCAGTGCTTGTGACCTGTTTAGGCAGGAAAGGAAGTGGAGGGTCAGAGGGAGCAAGCACAGTTAATACATAAAGTGACTTACTCCACCACAGTGGGCTTTTTACAAAAATCAAATAATATACATACCTAGGAAGCACCAATACTTTATGTAAGAAATTTTGGAGCCTGAACTAGGAGAGAGATAGGAGGAATAAGAGAAGGGGTTGAATTTAAGTTTCAAGAAAAATGTAAGATCCTCAAATAATTAAAAATAGAACTACCATATGATCCAGCAATCCTACTTGTGAGTGTTTATTCTAAAGAGTTGAAATCAGGATCGCAAAAGAGATGTCTGCACTCCCATGATCACTGCAGCACTATTCACAGTATCCAAGACATGGAAACAACCTAAATGTCCATCGGTGGGTGAACGGATAAAGAAAATGAGGTATATACACACATAATAGAATGTTATTCAGCTTTAAAAAAAAAAAAGGAAATCCTGCCCCGGACACCTTGCACTCGACTGTCCCCAGATTCTCTTCACCCCAAGCCTCACACTCCTGCTCCTGCTGTCATTTGCAACAACATGGATGGACCTGGAAGACTTTATGCTGAGAGAATAAGTCATCACAGAAAGACACACACTGCGTGCTCTTGCTTACGTGAGGTGTCTAAAGCAGTCAAATTCAAGGAACCAAGAGTGGGGTGGTGGTTGCCAGGGGCTGGGGGGAGAGGAGAACGGCAAGACTCTACTCAGTGTGCACGGCTGCAGTCGTGTGAGATGAGACCTTCTGGAGATCCGCCATGCAGACTGTGCTTATGCTTCACAGTAACGCATCGTACGCTTAAAAAGGTGCGAAGACAGTAGATAGCATGTTGCGTTGTTTAGCAATACAAAAAATTTTAAGAGAAATATTCCAGTTAACACTCTTGAAGAAGGAGCTGTGGGACTAATTCTTAATAAAGTTGTCAAAAAATGGGAGAAGAAAAGAAAAATAAATAACAGCTGGTGACTGATAAGAGGTGCAGGGTAAGGGAGAGGGTCCCTAGGCTTCTGGGCCAGGCAACAGCGATGGCAGCCACTGAGCTGGAAATCACAGCAGGAGCAGGAAGGCTGGTGTGGGGTGAAGAGGTGCTGGGGACCGTCGAGGTGCCCGGGCCTCCCTCAAAGGCAGTTTCCCCAGCAGCTGAGCTGCCCATGAGTCTGCACCCATGACTGCTGCTCAGCTCTGGCTGGGGGTCCTGAAGGTGGCATCCCAGGTGAGACTCCAGCTCCTAGGCCTGTAGCACCCGAGTCACACCTTCATGCTGTCTCTGGCCCGGCCCCTGCAGCTCAGTGTGCCCAAAGCGTTTGTGTGTCTCCTACACTGACTCAGTTGCCTCCCCTTCTTTAAGAGTTCCGTGCACACGCCTATACATTTTCCATGTACATAAAGATTGTTCTCCTTTAGCCTATGGGTTTGATCCCAACAGAGCTGTTCTGTTCTCTGGAAGAAGAGCTGGGTGAAGGGCCTGTTGTGTCTGAAACCAGCTGGATGATCCCAAGCAAGTCGCAAGCTGCCTTAGCATCCACCCCTTATCTGTAAGTGAGGACAGTGACACATGTTCTGACCAGCTCCTGTGTTATGAGGAACAAATGACATAAGGTATGGAAAAGTAGTCTTTACATGGAATGCACATTGTTCAGATGGAAATTATTAAGACGCCTTTGCATTCCCCTTCTGTGCTTACCTCTGTCTGCTCCCCACCTTTCTTTCTTTAGCAATCCCCCTTCCTGTAGAGCTAAGCTGAGAAAAGCGTCGTGGGGAGGGGGTGTGTGGCAAACGCGTGGGGCTGTGGAAGAGCGGGAGTGCTTCCCTCACGAGTGCGTCGCGCCCGTCCCCTGCCCCGAGCCAGAGCCGGCCCCAGAACTCAGCGGTCACTGCCAGGCGCCCCGGCTTCACACTGGCCCCGCCACAGAATGCACTTTTGTTTTTCTTTTCTACTCTTGGCAATGTGGTAGAAATGGTACCTACTTATCCCTATTCCAAGCCCAACAAAATACAGCTTTCATCAGTTGATAGTGCACGTGGACAGCCGTGCAGAAGCACAAAAATCAATGTGCATTGATTCCTAAGCTAGGAATTCATAAACTTCTTTAAGGTCACGGATTGATTTTTTACTTACAGTAAAAAACTGTGAGACTCCAGGCCCTTCCCTTCATTTTGTCGCCTTTCTCATCTGCAGGGACACATGCTGTCTCTCGCCGGGGAGTGGCTGCCATCCTTTGCTCAGTACACCAAGGGGAGAAGCACTTAGGGAGAGAGAGAGATGCTTCAACACTCTTTCTGCTACATCAAAGCCTCTGCACCCTGGCTTAACACCCAGGATTAATCAAATAATGGAACAAATGGATTTGAAGGGTGGCAGCACAAAAATGAACACAGTGATTGGAATAGACTCACCAGCATTTGCCAAATCTAAGCTGGGCACAAGGGGTTTGATTTCAGAGCAAAGGCTGGGATCAGTCTGGTGCCCATCCCAGCACTGATTCTGCCTAGGGCACCAGGTGCTGAGTGGCAGAGCGTGAGCTGGTGTCCAGAGGTGGCACAGGCTGTGGCACAAGGGGAGCCTCCTGCTGGACCCTCGGTTTATCCACATCTGAAAAAATCTAGCAAATATCTACTACTCAGAAGTGGTTATGAAGACCAAATATGATGGTAGATCTAAAAGCACTTTTTAGACTGTAAAGTATCAGATGAATACAAAATAAGTACTTCCCTAGTGTCCCAAATCTTTCTTACTGATAATTAGAATCAAAAGCTTTTGGAGAAATTCATGAATGATACCACTGATAAGGTCATCATGGGTTCCTTCCTTCCTTCTTTCACTTTTCTTTTAAATTTTATAGTATTGTGGTAAGAAAACATAACATGAGATCTACCCTCTGAACAGATGTTCTCAGGGTGGGATACGTTATTGTTGTCTGTAGGCACAATGTTGTACAGCGGCGTCTAGAACTTGTTCATCTTGCATAACTGAAATGTTTTCCTCACTCCGCCCAGTCGCTGGCAAACACGCTCCTGTTCTTTCTTCCATGAGCATGACTATTTTAGATACCTCATCTAAATGGAATCATAAAACCACCGTATGATCCAGAAATCCCACTTCCAGCCATTTATCCAAAAGAGTTGAAATCAGGATCTCAAAGAGATATCGGCACTCCCGCCTTCACTGCAGCATTATGCACAGTAGCCAAGATGTGGAAACAACCTAAGCGTCCACAGACGTGGTGTCTACATACAATAGAATATTATTCAGTCTTTAAAAAGAAGGAAATCCTGCCATGTGCAACAGCATTGATGAACCTGGAGGAGGACACTTTGCGCAGTGAAATAAGCCAGACACAGGACAAACCCTTTTTTTTTTTTTTTCTTTTTCTGTCTATGCTATCTGGAGGCAGTCAAGCATGAACTCTGCAGCCACCTGCCACCGGGGTCCCATCCCAGCCTTGTCACTTGTTGGCTGGCTGGTACCAGCTACCTCACCTGCCTAAGCCCAAGCTCCCTCATTCATAAAATGGTCATGACAACATCCACCAAGTGAAGTTAGAGGGTCAAACAAGAAAACGTAGGGACGTGCAAGGGTGAAGCCACACATGGGTTGGAGAGATTATCACTATCTGCTTCAGAAGGTCCCCGTCCTGCCAGCTGGGGGCTGTGTGGAAAATGTCCTGCCACCCAGGCCTCTCGCTTTGGGCTGGACAGGGTACCTGCCCGGACTACCTACCCTGGCTCCGCCAGCTTTCCCAGCAGCCATGGCAGTTGATTCTCCAGGCTCCTGGTGAGCCTGGGAACCCAAGTATCTGGTCTCAGCTGCCTGTGGGTCACGTGGCCTTGCTGTGTCAGGCTACTCAATTAGCAGTGAATCAAGATGTTCAGATGGTGCAGGAAGCCTGGGCACCAGACCCGCCTGCCCAGCAAGGGTGGCAGATTGCGCCGGTGCTGGCTACCAGCTTCCTGTTGGCCTCACAGGCCTCTGTGTGGCATGCCAGCCTCCTCTCTGCATTCTCAGAGTCCTTCCTACCCTCTGGCTCAGCTTCTGCAGGCTGTCACTGCCTGGACCTCAGAGCTGGGGCTCAGCTGGGCCTGCCAACAGAGTCCCTCTCATTAGTGGTGGAGGCCTCTACTGGTGGGGGATGAGCACAGATAGGGAGTCCTGGGTCCTGTGCCATCTGACCCATCCCCTGGCCAGCCTGCGTCCCACCCTAGGTGCACTGGAGGGCTTTGCAGCTGTGCTCCCCCCCCAGCATCTGGAGCTACACTATGTTAGGCATGACCTGAGCCCAGAGTCTTAATCAGAAGATGACTCTGGCTGAGGATGTACCACAGGTGACTTGGCAATGAGCCCAGGAGGAGATAAGCATTTCTCCAGCCAACCGGCTGATACTGCCAGAACCAGAGCGAGACTGATGATTGTTTACATGCAATAAGCTCTTCATCTTTAAAGCACAGAAATAGGACGGCTCCTGGCACTTTCTGCACGTTCTGTGGGTATCCCCCATTGCCTTCCCTTTGACCTGTACACAAATGCCAGGGGTGGTGGGGAAAGGAGAGAGGCACCGAGGAATTGCCTGCCTGGCTGGAGCTGCCTGGTCTGTTTTCCCCTCAGGGCCCTGCACTAGGCCCAGGGGGGACCGGGGGGGCACACAAGGCGCCCCTGCACCCCACCCAGCAGCGTGGGTCAAGCAGGGAGGCCAGGCTTATGCACAGGAAAGAGGAACAGGGCAGGTAGGCTGTATCCTGGTGCGGGAGGATGACCTGGCCTAAGGTGGGGGATTCAGAGGAGGACCAGTGTCCTGGGCAGAGGCCCTGAAAAAACTGAGCTTAATTCCAAACTGGGGCTTGCCTTTGTGGTGTTGCCTTGCAAAAGGCGGGTGCTGCAGAGACACCAGCTGCTTTATTAGAGTCCTGGGAAACAAGAACAAGGTGAGGAAGCACCTGCCGGTCATGACCAGGCCGGGGTCATCTGCACAGATGCTGATCTCCGTGCAGGTGGAAATAAAAGCATCATGACAGAGCAACACCATCCCTCTCCCTTCCCCACCTCCCTCTGCTCCTCCAGTGTCAGAGACCCACGGCACAGAAATGCCCAGCACCCACACTGGGCGCCCTGGCCTCCCTCTGCCACGTCGCAGCTCCTGGCTCATCCTTCCAGTGATGGGCCCGTCGCGTCTTCAGTAGTCAGGGCGGGGACTCCCACGGAGAAGCCACCCAAACTTCTCTATGCGATTCCGTTTCCTCCTCCTCATTGCCTTCAGCATCTGGCACGGAGCTTGCTGGAGCTGCTCCCCGAGGAGCAGTGCAGGGTCACGGTCTTCTCTTCATTGTTACCTCCAAGGAGTCCCAGCAGAGATTCACAGAGACGTGGTTCCTCAAAAGGAAGCTCAAGTTTAACAGGCTACTAAGTGCTGACCCACCCCAAGGACTGTATCACAAAGTACCTGGGAAAAGAGAATAGTAAAATGCATCTCTTCTCAGCTTTGAGCAAGGGCATTGGGGCACCAGTGCTGGTGGTGGCTGTGTCTGGACAGCACCTCCATACTGGGGGGTGTGGGTGGCTGGCAGTGGAGGCCTGTGGGAAAGGACCAGGACACAGAAGCTCAGTTCACACAAGAGAGAGCTGGAGAGTTATTTTGCAATGCAAAAAAAAAAAAAAAAACAACTTTTCTTACAGAGGTGCTGGGGACTCCTTCATACTTATGTGAACATGTTTATCACTGCAATGGTAGCGCATCTTCAGACTCTATGCCTCTTCTCTCTCCCCTCCAGGGCATGTCTATCTAGGCTGGTGGAGCAGTGCCCTGCTAATCTGTCCTTCCTGTGTTTGTGGAAAACAAAAATGTAAAACATATATCACCTCTCTTCCTTCATAAAGTTGGGAGTTTGCTGCTGTTTGGTTCAACTGTAATAGCACCCAATCTCTTGCTGCTCCAGAGGATTTGCCTCCAGGGAGTGGCCACAGCCCATGGGAAGGCCTGGAAGACATGCAAGGAAGTGACACGAGACGTGTTCTAGGATTATGCAGGGTCCAGACCAGGGCAAGTGATCTACAGCTGTGACCATGGGCTCCAACTAGACGCCAGGAAGAAATGCCAAGGCACAGAATCAGTGAGACCAGAGCCTGGCAAATGTTCAGATCAGGCACTGTAGAGAGAAAAGGGCCATGGTGATTCCTTATGGAGCAGTGACTCAATGATTTTAAGTGCCAATTGCCCCCCAATCCCTCCTTCACCCCCCCATACGTCCAGGTCTGGTTGGACTGTTGCCGACGAGGCCATGCTGATGAGCTGCACTTTGACAGCATCAGTGAGCATTAGAGAATGGGAGCAAAAGGACCTCCTCAGCCTTCTGTTTGATTAAGAATGGGACAAAATAATGCAAGCGAATTACAGATCCTCTGAAATTCTGATGAATATTTGGAACTTCTCACCAGAAAAATGCACATACATAGAAAAACTCTATAAATAATTTCTGTTGGTTCACTGCCCCCTCTAGGCAAATTCCCTGAAGTGGTTATGGGTCCCAGGCTCAAAACCCTGATGTGAGAAGGTAGTAAGTCCTGTTCTAACCTCCTGGACTTTATGGCCTTGGGCAGCCATGGACTGTCCTGTAGAGGAATTGCCTGTGATGGCTCAAGGTCACCCTGCAGGCAGGGGACGGCCTGCGGGAACAGAAGCCCCTGGGGTCAGGTCTAGTGTATTTGCAGTGAGCTGCTAGGTGGGGAGAAGTACCAAGGCTGGAGTCATCTCCCCTGCAGCACATCAGGACTCCCTGCCCTCCCCTCCACCCCACTGGCTTCTGGAGTTTCTCCAAAGACAGCAGCAGGCACCAATGGCTAATTGCTCTGAAATAGCTAGTCTCCATTTCAGGGTGCTGCTTGCTTTTGCTTTAGTAGCTGGCAAATGAATCCTCCTAGGGATTATAATAACCCTGTCCTGGCTGTGTTCCCTGCAATCTTGGCCTTTTTCCCTGGCACTCTTCCCAAAAGGGTTGGAAATCTCTGAGTATTTATCCCCTTGAAGATTCCCCGTGCCCGCCTGGCTCCCAGCCACCCCGCACACAGACGGCAGGTTCCCTCCGCTTCTCTGTAAAGCAGATCGCACCCCGGCTCTCCCCCACGCCCATCACCCGGCTCTCTGCTCAGGCTCCAGCCCACTCCCCTGAAGGCGGCTCTATTCCCATTTGGGGGGCTGCCAATCTGCCCATCCGGACCCGCCTCCTCTCTGTCCTCCCGTCGATATTTCCATCCCATTGTGCCAGATTTATTCTTTTCCCACAGCATCTTTTCCACCAAAGCTTTCAAGGTACTGAAGGAAGAACCTGTAGGATGCTTTCTCTGACTGAAGAAAGAGACTAGCAACCTCTGCGACGACGAGAGACTGAAGTGATGGCTTTCTCCCCGAGTTGATCGTCAGTTCATTCCTCCTGATAGCAAACACACGGTTCTGAGGGCAGGGGATGCATTGCCATTCTGGTTCTGCACCTCGGGACATTATTGTAGACTTCTTGGTAATGACATAGAGTTATCAGAGCACAGAGGAGGGTGAAATCAGACCTCAAACACTTATCAGGTGATGTTACTGTTGTTTTGTGCACCTGTCCCTCTCCACCAGCTTCTGAGCTCCATGAAGATGGGAACTAGACCTTACAGTTCTTTGCAGCTACTGTCATCTACTCCTTACCCTCTGTCATCAAGGATGGGGGCAAGGGGAGGAGAACCTAGCACAGGACTGGCATATATTAAAAGCTGAATAAATCATGGCTGAATGAATGAGCTATGATTGCCCAGTTTGTATGACTTTTAGCAAAGCCCCGCACAGAGCATTGAGTTGTAGTGTACATGAACCCTGCGTGTCAATGGCCACTGAGAATGTGAGGCTGACCGATGGAGAGCAGTGGTGCCCACGTGGGAGATTTCAATTCACCAAGTCCTTGGCCTTTCTCATGGTGGGGATCAGGTGGGAGGGTTTATAGCTGGATGCCAGCACAGCCATCGTTGTTGCTGGAAAACACACTGAGAGCGGGTTGGTGCTATTTTGGTATAGGAAGTACAGCACATTTTACTTCAGTTAATCCTACCAAGTGCTACACAACACTAGGGAGATTCTCAGCTGCTTCCTTCTAGAAGGACTTACTCTAAACAGACCTGCCTGGGCAACACTTTGCAGACTTGCAGTCACACACGCTCAGGAGGACCGCCTCTTCCTTTCCGCTGCTCTATAGCCTTTCACTTTATAACCCAGGTCTGCTGCCTCCCTGGTAACAATATTGTAATATTATCTTTGTGTGCCCTTGGCCAAGTCACTATTGGCTCTCCATAGCAATTCAAATACAATCATAATAAATAAACAACAGTAATTAAAGCATCACATAACAGATCATATAAAACCTGTACATGACTGACAAGCCAAATAAGCGGCATTTTAACAAGAGAGAAGGGGAGGTGGGCCAGCTCAGAGGAAGTGTGTTTGGGAAACTAAACTGTTTTCAAGCAGCCACCGTGAATTCTCCACATTCACAGTGAATTCATGGTGTCAGTGCTCCAGAGCCAGGAGGACTTTCCCTGTGCAGCAAATTGCAGACGCTGCTGGAAAATGGAAAATAGTGTGTGGTGGGGAGGCTGAAATTTGGTCAGAAACTGTCTGATTAAAGCAGAGACTTAAAAGAAATAACACATAAGAAAGCGAATGTACTTCGTTTCCCGCACTCAGGGTCAGACAACCTCTGCAAAGACGGACACAGTCCCACGAGACTGGAAAGCAGCAGATCTCAGAGGAGGGTGCTCCTGGTGAGGAGGGAGACCCCCTTTTCCTGCTCAGCTCCCTGAGGGAGCAGCTCAGGGCTGGGAAAATACACGTGCTTTAGAGCCAGAGAAACATGATTTGCATAGGAAATCTGCAATTTATCAGCCTAAGCTACCTTAACCTCTGTAAGTCTTTGCTCATCTCGTAAAGGGAATGAAAATACCTGTTTCATTTATTCTGAGAAATAAGTGAAGTAACACATGTAAGGAATTTATCTTGGCATTTAGCACATAGTGGGTCCTTACAGATGTCAGCTCCCTTCCCACAGAGCCCCCAGTATTTAGAAAGGTCAACATGACCCTAACTCAGTGGAATGTACCAGCTTGCTTTGGAAGTTAGGGCCACTCTGGCCACATTTGGGGCCTACTTTGGGTCTTTGTATCATCCTTGACACCAACGATGTTCAGGTGAATGCATCCCAGATCCTGAGAATACGCCTGCAAACTACTGGAAGAATCATCTCCTACCACCCCCTTGCTTTGTCTGTGGCTAAAATCAACAGGTATTCAGAGTGGGGAGGGATTAGTTCTGCCTCGAGGTCATTGGGGGAAGCATCAAAAAAGGGCGTACCAGTTGATGCATGAATGAGGACCAAGAATATCTCCTCAGGAAAAAATAAAGAAAGAAATTCCAAGCAGAGACAAGGGCATGAGAAAAGGTACAGAGGGATGCACCGATGTGGCATATTTGCAGAGTGAAGTGGCAGATGTTGCTCACCTCCTCCCGCCTCGACCCTCCATGCAAGCTGCCTTTCTCGAGCTCCCTGAACCACATACACCAGGGGCCTCGCCACAGTGCCTGCAAGGAGCTGCACATTTCTTTAGAGCACCAGTCACAGATCACAACATTAGGGATGACTGGGAGACCCAGGAGGAAAAGCCTGGGGGTGTGCACTGTGGAGCATGCTAGCAGGAGGGTTGGTGGGACTCGCCAGGGTTAGAACTTGAACTTGGGGTAGGGTTAGCAATGGGGGTTTTGCTGTAGGGAGCAAGCTGACTCTATAGTTCCCTGACTGAGCTGAGATCCACCCACCCTCTGCCACCTCCCTGGTTTTAACACCTTGTAATATAAAGAGCAGAAATTTCAAAAGAAAGCCAAAGATGACAGTTGTAGGGTAAAAAAGGTGTGGGAAATATGTGAGGAACAGAAGGCTTGGGATTCTGCAGTGCTGGTGGGAACGTATGGGGTGTCCGCAAGGAACCACGCTCACTGGGTTGAGGCCACAGGACACCCAGCAGGGGCTCAAGCCCAGAGGGGACAGTCTCAGAGAGTCTCGGGCAAGCTTCGACAGGGCCTTCCCGTGCCAGTCCGGGGAGGGGGCGGATGTGCCCGGCAGTCATGTGCGTCCTGAGGCCTGGGACCCATCTGGCTTTTACTCTTGCTCTGCCTTCTCCTTTCCACCCTCTTCAGTGTCAACTTCGCAGGCTGGGATGGGGAGGCTGACAGCAGACTGCTGAGCACTTTTAGAGGAGGACGCATTCCATAAACCTTCTTTGAAATCACTGAGACAGGGGAATTAGGAGGCAACATCTCATGCTGGTTGTTAGCAATTCCCTGAAGAGAGAGACATAAGAACTCGCGACAGAGTGTGGCCTTCTGGACCAAGACCACCTAGTAGCCTTAGCTGAACCTGCTTTCAACAGAGTGAGGAGAAAGTTCTAAGTTGTCCAGTGTACAAGCCAACATCCCCCTAAACCCTAAACCCTCTTTTCTCTCAGTAGTTGAGAATCCGGCTCTGTCTTCATGTCTACGTGCTGCTCAGCTTTCTCTGACCTCTAGGGGTTGGACAGCAGCACGATCCCGGCCTGACCACCCTTCCAGACCATGTTTCCAGCCTTTGGGGGAAGCCATTCTATTGCCCTCAAGAGCACTCCTTCCTAAGTCTCCAGACACTCGCCCACTTTCCTGCTGGGTGTCCTAAAGGAGAAACAAGAAGAGTCTTCCTGCAGCAATAAAAAGCTAAGAAGTACGAACAGTTATTTCTGGAGATGAAGACAGGAGTTTGCAGTCCAAGGGAGCAACATTCAGTGAAAGAAATATCTCCCCATGAGCTTTCCAGGTTCTGTGGCCACGATAAGCAAGTGTCTGCTCCAGGAACAAATGATGTGCTGGTGTTGGGTCTGAAGGATTGAGCACGAAAGGTCCACACCCAGCCGCTCCTCCTCCTGGTGACTGGGGACAGGATGCCTCACAGGTATCCCACCACTGCTGTCTGCCTGACATCAGCACCAACTTTCAATGAGCTGAACAAGTGTGCTTGGTGCCACTGCAGGCCATCTCAGAGCCATTCATACTGGCTTAGTAATGCATTATGGCAGGGAGGTAGGCTAGGAGTGGGAGGGGTGGCAGAGAGGCCTGGGTAGCAGAGAGTTGCCAGAGATTTATCTTTCTAATTATGCTTGGCTTAGGGCTAATATTAAAATTAGTTTTAATTCCCTGAGCGCACAGCAGCTCAGGAACACGCTGGGCATTGGGGAGGTTGGCCAAAGATCTTAAATTTGTTTAGAATAGGTACAAATGAGTAATGGCAAGTCAGCTGTTAAAGCCTTGCTCTCCTACCACAGAGTCTGCTTGAGGCCTCCAGGTATCGCTCCCAGTCTAGTTGTTCCCTCAGTTCAGACAACGAGGATGGAGGATCAATCCCACTGCCATGTGCCTTGTGCTCCCCATGACTTGCACTGCAAATGGCTTCAGCAGGTGAACCACACACCTCTTTGTTATTGTTCTGAAGTGAAATAACCCTGGATAGGGTAAATATATACAATTATCAAATCAGTAAGGAACGATGTGCCTCCTTTGCCCCCAGTGCCAGGGATGTGTTGTGCTAACGACTTTTGCACCTGCTGAGCGTAATTAGTAAGCAATCTGCATGGCTGTGTAATTACTGGGTAAACACATGATATTTACCAATAACTTCCTGCTAGGTAAGCACCAATGAACACTAACAGGTAGCTATTAGGGCTAAATGCAGGTGAAATGAGAACTGCCCCCAACTTTGGCTTAAATCTAGACTCCGGTGAGACTTTCTTCCAGCAACACAGTTTAATTTGTGAGCAAGATCCCTACCAACAGTATGCCCTCCTGCCTTTTTAATCAGACCTTGAATCATAAATACCAAACATCCCAAGATGTCTTATCTATACAAGAGAAATAGCATGGGTCTCCATGCATGACTTGAGGCCAGCCCGTTTCTTTATATGTAAAATGGAAATAGCCCTGTTTCATGGGCTTGTTCTGTTTGGTGAATGAAACAAACACAGGAACAGGGTTGGAAATACAAAAAGTTTTACAAGTGTATGTTATTAAAACTATTATTCCAACCTGGCTGACAATACATAGGCCTGGGAATCTTACATAGGAAATTGTCAGATGGACAGGTAAGGTTAGACAGGGTCTAGAAACCTTCTAATGCACTCCCACCCTTGGTGGTATCTACAAAACCTTCAGTACTAGAAAGGGAGGTAAAGGCTTTGCATTCTGCACCTGTCCCACTCCTGTGCCCCCCCCACATACATGCATATACACACATATATATGCATGCAAATGTAATATACACACATACACATATGTACACATACATGCATGCACATGTGCACACATACACAGAGATCACACATATACAAACACTCACGTGGACACACATACACGTATATGCACATACACACACACACACACACACACACACACACACCCTGCATGAAAACTTCCCCATGCATAAAATATCAAGAGTGCTAATCTGAGGCAGTATGCAGAGGAGAAGTTAATGCCATGTGTGAAAACTCCCAAAATGCATTCAGACATTTAGTTTGAACTTTTAGTAGGGGTCTGTAGGCATTCTAGCCACACCTCTACCCCATCCCAACCCACTTTGTGGCACCAACTCTGACCACAATGTCTAAGAGTTGGGATGAGAGCAGAAGAGGGCTGCATGCAGAAAAGGGAGTGAGAGGGTGCTTGCTTATTCGTGAGCCTGCTGGGTCGTCCTCTAGCGGACCCAGTCCTGCCACAGGGGAACACTGGTTTGCAAGTGTCCACTGTATCCCCTTCATTCTCCATATCTTCATCAATGTCACCAGTCCCCCTGCCTAATTTTCCTCCACCCTCCCACTTGTCTTTACTCTGAGATGAATTTGTGTGGATTTCATCAGACTTTCAACTAGGGTTGCCACCACGTGGCCAATGGCCACATTCACAAGCCACTCATCAGAGTGAGAGACACAGTCTGTGCCTCCAGAACAGACTGCAGTTCATTCACCAGGGCAGGCCAGACCCAAGACCTCAGCCTCCTTAGGGGTGAGCCCTGGCCGGGTGAGTCGCCGCCACAGATACCCACGGAATTCACACAGGCGGCACTGCTCATTGAGGGAGCCACATCCTCATGAGACAGAGCCGTAATGGATACAAATTAAGGGGATTTTCTCTGGGTGTTAACTGGAATTGACATTATATTTTTGAAGTACATTTGCCATGAAATGAACAGAAACTACATTGATTTTCACTAGATACAATCTTTATTTTAAGTTTTAATTTTATTTATTTTTACCGTGAATAGCTAATCAATACGTTTGCATAATTCAAAATTCAAAGAGACAGAGAACACTCACTGAGGTGGTTTCCTCTGACTCCTGGTTCACGCCATAAAGTTCTTCTCCCTAGTGTTCCCCAGTGAAGAACTTCTTGAATCATTCCAGAAATAGTCTGTCATATATGAGCAAATATCTATGCTTTTTCTCCCTCTTATTTTACAAAGAGAGCAAGACATGATATATACTCCTCTAGGTAAAGTGTCTTTAATGGGAATTTTCAAAATATTTTTGAAAGACTAAAACATAATTTTCTTATTTACATATTTTTTATGTCCTAAAGACTGATCAAACGACTTCTAGAAGATTCTTCTGAATCTTTGATTTTTCATGTGCATGAATATCCATCCACTCCCCACATATCTAGTAGGTCAGACATACTCTCTTTGCTTTTTCAGCAAATGTACTCTCTTGGGTTGCAACTCGGAGATGGTGGGGCTAAAAACGGCCATTCCCCCTTGCAAAAATAAACACAAAATGAGCTTATATTGCCAGTTTCTTTCTCTCTCTCATTTAGCAGAAGCAGTGACATGAGCTGATTACTGCTGAGAGAGAAGGAGCAGAGGAAGTAATTAATTCCGCGCCTGCTATGTGCTGAGCAAGGACATGCAGCAACTCTCTTCCCTTCCCAGGACGCTGGCAGGTGAGGAGTTTCATTCCTACTTTCAGGTGAGACAGTGGGAATCAGAGGAAAGTTTGCTTAGGGTCATCACATGGTTCATTGGTGGGGAGGTCAGGATCTAGAGTTGAAATTGTTTTCTAAGCGCACACTCTTCTTCCTTACCAACCTGCCCCATGATGTCTTAAAAGTGCTGAAAATACAAGGAATTTTAGAGCAACATGTGTGAATGTTCAGGTGAATAAAACAGTCCAACTTATACCAGGGCCTTGTGAGGTGCCACAAATAGGTCGGAGTGCAGCTGCTTTTACCTGGTTAGGTAGCAGGAGCACTAGACTTTCCTATAGAGGCTATCAACTTAAAATCCCTGCTTTTCTCCTCTGCTGGTCAGCACCTGAGCTCACATTAGGTATTCTCCTAGGGACTAAAAAGTGGGAGCTACATGATAGCCAGGAAGAGGAGACACTGCAAACTAGTGCCTTTTCTTTTCTGCCTTGATGTAAATCAGATAACCTGCATTTTGACTCCTGTTTATTTTTATCTTCATTTTGTAAAATCTCAAAGTTAGTTTATATGTAGAAAGATCACATTTTTAATTATATCCCTAAATTGTCATGGGGAAAGACTACTTTCTACTTTCCTCATTTTCAGACGTCTCAGTTTCCCATAGAAACATGAAGGCCACAGCTGCAGCAGCTTCCACCCGGGTGAACTACAGGGTACAGACAAACCTCAAATCCCAGAGAAGGTGAGCAGCTGTACAAGGGTCTCTCCAAAATTCATCTGTTGAAATCCTAACCCCAAAGATGTTGGTGTTAGGAGTTGGGGACTTTGGGAGGTGATTAGGTCATGAGGTGGCGCCTTCATGGGTGAGATTAGTGCCTTTTTATAAGAGAGCTGCCTCACCTCTTCCACCATGTGAGGACGCAGTGAAAAGTGGGCATCTATGAAGAAGGAATTAGGCCCTCACTAGACACCAAATCTGTTGGTGCACTTGATCTTGGATTTCCAGCCTCCAGAGCTGTGAGGAATAAATTTCTGTTGTTTATAAGCTACTCAGACTAAGGAATTTTGTTATAGCAGCTGGAATAAACTAAGACGAGTTATTTTTCTTCTCATTTTGCAGATAGGAAAACTAAGGCACAAAGGGCCTAAGAAAAGTCATCCTTCCGAAGAGTGGCTCATGAGAACCAGTCTGTGCCTGGAGCTCAGGCACACTAGCACAGGGACCGAGGAGATGCAGGGCAGGCAAAGGGGAGTGCCTGCAGCTGGTGCTCAGCTCAAGGCCCCCAATAACACTGTGCAAACTGTCATGAGTAACCGAAGACCCATTTCATTTGCAAATGCTGTTGGTCGCTGCAAAAAGCACCAAGCCTGGGAATTCCCACCACAATGGAGAATCACATTTCACCAGCTGCTTCTAGCACAGGATGCAATCCCCACCGACAACATCCCTCCCACCTCCAGAAATAGAAAACCTCTGCCAAAAGATAGCCCTGTTAGTAAAATTCCCCACTTCTAAGGGTCACCGATCGGATTTCTTCTGAGCTTTCTGCATGTTTCATTCATCTCTGCAGCCTGTTGGAGCGTGCCCAGACACAACCATGTGTTCAGCCCCAAGCTGTGGCTTCTCTCGTCTTCTCTGCCCACAGCACTTCCCCTCTAGGAGCACAAACTCTGAGCTGTCACATTCCTGTCATCCAGATGGGAGGTCAGCCACAAAGCTGCTAATGCCTCTTGCAAGGACAGGGGCTTTTGCCACAAACAGGCTCTCTGTGAGGCTACGAGCAGGACTGAGTGAGTTAGGGTCTCTTAGTCACTATGATTTCTGTAGACGAAAGGGCCTTTTTGTCATAAGGTTCGCATTGGTAGACTCCCCTCATCCCCAGCACACGTTCCCCGTCTGTCCCGTCTGCTCTCACAGCTTCGTCACAGCTGGCATTGCAGCAGCGTGCTGACAGCAGAGCGGCTCCAATGAGCTGCCATTCCAGATGTCAGGAACAAGCTCCCAGGTAGGAGGCCTGTAGGATATTTATGGCTTTAATTCCTCAGTAGAGGTTTCTGTCCTGTCATGTGGCGACATATGAATTGCTACTCATTTGCTCCTGCATTTCCCTGTCAGCAGCAATTATGGAAGGGCTGCTTGCTTTCTTGCACGACCCCCCAAGTTATGATCCCTGCATATTTCAGACTGAGTGAAGCGGAGGAGGATTGCAAACAGTGTGAGAGAGGGCTGGGAAATGACAGAGCCACAGAGAAGAGGAGCAGGCTTCCAGGCCATGAGGTGGTTGTAAACATGTGAGGAGAGGTGAGGAAGTGGCCAATGTGTTCAGGGGGTCTAGGCAGCTTGGGTTTCCCTGGCCAGGTGGGGGAGGTGGTGAGGGGGTTGGTAAGAGGAATGAGGTCTCAGACCCAGCTGTGGAGGATTCAGGCTCTGCTATCCCCAGCAGCTACCACCTTTGTCCACCTGTGACCTTGGGAAAGTCACTTCCCTTATCTGGCTCTTGCTTTCCCCAGTTCTGAAATGAGGACAGGCCTCCTGGGAGGAGGGAAGAATTCACTGATGCATGCACAGATGAAAGATTCCATCCAGAGACCCAGAGTCATGTTGCTCTGCATGGAATGGAGGTGTATTCTGGCTCAACCATAGCATTTTTTCCCTTAGAAAAGAAAAGGCCTCTTAAAATCCAGTGTGCCACCAACTTGAGAGTATAAATCCCCCTTTCTATTTTTTTTTTTTTTTTGTAATCTACAACAAATTCATAAAACAAAGAGGCTTTTTTATTTCATTTTTGTCAATAAACCTGGCAATGGAAATATCAATTTGAACAGTAATTTTCCCCGGTCTGAGCTGAAATTGGCTCCGGATGAATTGGTTTGCAGCTTTTACATGTAAATTCTCTCCACGCCCCTCTCTCCCAGAGAGAGTCCTGGGACGTTCTCCTGTTTTGCGGCCACTTCTTTGCCCAAACCTTTGGTTCCTGGAAATGACACCTGTCTATGCAGTGACTCCCGCCTTCTTCTCTAAAGCCCAGTCACAAAGGGCGTGGTGCCACAGGACGCATGGGAGAGCTGTATAGCACAGTGCCAGCAGGCGGGCAGGGGCAGGTGCAGCTAGGCCTTGGCTGTGGGTGGCCCAGGCCAGTGCAGGCTTGTCCCACTTTACTCGCTGACCCTCACCTGTCCACTTCCAGAGCACTGTCACATGACTGCTGGCCCTGAGAGCAAACTGCTCCAGACCCAAGGGCTTCCTATATTAGCGTTGCCAGATTTAGCAAATAAAAATACAGCAAATGCTTTTTAGGATGAGTATGTTCCAAATATGGCATGGAATATCCTTATACTAAAAAATTATTTATTGTTTATCTGAAATTCATTAACTGGCCACTATGTGAAAGGGCCTTTTCCTCCAAAGATGTTGGCCTGTGACTTTGGGGCAAGTAAGGATCTTCTCACCCAACAGTACTGCTCCTCCCTCAGATTATTATAAATTCAACCACAGGTTCTTAAGAGTGCTACCCATCCCTCATGATGCTAGAACTGAAAGACCAACGTGAGCCAAGCTTTAGAGAGACAGAAGGAAATTCAAGTCCTTTCTCTCCGTCCAGCACTTATGTTACCTTGAGTTAGTTCATTAAGTTTCACTACTTCATTTACTCATCTGTAAAATGTGGACAACAGTATTAGCTACTTCAAAAAATATTCCAAGGATTGGAGAATGTATACAATATCTTAAGTGTGGTGCCTGGCACATAGTAAGCATACAATAATTTTTTTTTCTTCTCACCACTAACAAGGATCAATAATTAACTTTTACAGTTTCTATATATAAAACAGAGTTTCAAATATGAAAACAGGTAAACCAACAGTTACAAAAATTTTCTCAGGTATTATTTATTAAACTTGAGCAACTGTGTATTATTATTCCACTTTATAGATGAAGATTTAGTACATTTACAGAGCCTACTGCAATTAATTGGCAGAGTGCCGAACTTGAACAAAAGTATTTTCAGGCTCGGATCAGTATATTTCTAATTATATAAAGTTGTCCTGATCCCTGCCTTTAGATTTAAATAGTAATTCTACGAGGACATGGAATGAAATACCAAGTTATTCCCCAAACCAAAGTAAGAGACAGTGTCTCTGTGGGCTTTGAAAGTTCAGTGTTTTCTCTCAGTTCTTCTTGGTCATGGGCTGTTCTTAAATGAGCTGCAGACAGTGTGAGGACCCTAACGAAACTGACTGTACATAAATCTGCAAATTATAGGCAGACAGTATGGTGTGTGGTCCAGCTCGATTCAGCTCAGGAAGAAAATCTAGATTCTCTCCTTAGTTCCACAGGCCTTAAACTGTCTGCACTAGCTAGACTCTCTCCCAGCTTCCATTCCTGAAGATATTCATTCTTGACAGTCTTCGATACACAATCTTTGGGTTGAGGCTAATGTCTAAAGCAGTCCTGGGCATCCCAAGCTGGTTAATATCTTCTCTCTTTCCAAGTTCTAAATCTCCCTTCACTACTGGAAATTAGATCTGCTGCTTTAGTTTCTCTCCAATGATGGAGTAGCCCAGAGGGGTGCCCATGGAAGAACACACAAATTAGCTGCCTTTCGAGGGCTACACTCCCAGGGCAGTGGTGACCACTCCATGCCCCGAGGCAGGAGAATGGTCCAGTGTCATGGTGGATGCATTTGACAGCATTACAAATTATGCTAGCACTTCTAGGAGCAATGCCTACTCTGTCTGGTTTCTAGAGGTTGCTAAGATCTTCCTTCGATCACTTTGTTATTCTTCACATTTTAAAACTCCCACAGCATCAATGATACGTGAATAATACATGTTTATAAAAAAAGGACAAACAGCATGGCATGAGAAAGCCCAACTTCCTAAAAAGATCCTACATTCATTCCACACCTGAAAGAAATCCATTTCTGAAACCCAACAACCAGTTTCTTTCCTAGCTTTTCCAGCGTAAGCCATTTTCAAAAATTCTAATTTCCTCCATGAATAATCTAAAACACTCTAGGTTCATCTGTTTTCACTTTTCTAGCCCTACTTCTAATCAATTTTCTTTTACACTCTCTGTCCCTCAGATAAATCAAATGACAATTTGTCTTCTTCTCCCCTATTTTCTGCCTTCTTTCATTTCATCTCTGGCTCATCACGAATCAGCCTGTGCAAGCATCCACATGCACAGTGTATATTTGATATTTCTTGTTTGCAGCAAGAAGGGGCACCTTAAATTCTTCAAAAACCCAGGCAATAGAGAAGGATACTATCAACTGTAAGAAAACAAAGCAACATATATAAATTAATTAGAGAACAACCTGAGCTAGCAATAATATTAATAACTAATAACATTTGTTTACAGTTTTTATTTGTCTGTTTCATATAACAAAATACTTGAAACTGAGTAATTAATAAAGAAAACAAAATTTATTGCTGAGAGTTTCCGAGGCTGGAAGTCCAAAGTCCAGGGAACACATCTGGTGAGAGCCTTGCTGGTGGTGACAGTGACGGCAGAGTAACACACTGTGAAAATGGTGGAGCAGAGAGAGAATCAGACTGTCCTCTCTCTTCTTTTAAAACCCTCAGAACCACGCCCCTGACCACCATTATTAATCCATTCACTACTGCACAGTCCTACAATCCAATCACCTCTTCAAGGCCCCACTTTTCGATTATCATAATAGGATTTCCCACCCACTTAACACTGTCAGGGTGGGGACTAAGTTTGGGGGGATATTCAACCCAGGGTACAGCGTAACAGGGCACAAAGCACAAAACAACCTGAATCTCATTTGATCTTCACAATTACACACGATGAGACCCAACAACAGACTGTGCACAATGGGGGCAGGGAGCAGAAATGGCGTTTATCACCAAATGCTGTGGTTTGAATCACAACTTGGCCAGCCAGCGTGTTATGTTACTTGTCCAGGACCATGCTGCCAAGTGTTCTCACCTCTAAAATATAAGAATATCTAAAACGCAGGAGTTGGTGATAATTAGAAATAATGCTCACACAATGCCTGACTCATGGTTGGTGAGCTGTTATTAGTCTCATTTTATATGTAAGGAAAGAGGCCCAGAGAATGATTCTGGTTTGTTTATGTTCATATAACCAGTAAGCAGCAGAGCTGGGATTCAAACCGGGCATTTATGAATTAAAGCCTCGATTTGGTCCATTTCGTCATGACTAGAGTCTTTTGTCCAGTGTTTCTCAGAACTTAATGTGCATTTCTCTCACCTACAACCTTATTGATATGCAGATTTTGATTAAGCTCAGGATTCCCTGAGATTCTGCATTTTTTACAAGCTTTGAGGTGATGCTTAGCCTTCTGGTCCAAACTTTGAATAGCAAAGACTATACGCATTAAACAGAATTTAGGATAATTCCAATGCAATGCAGTTGGGCCTTTAAGAAGTGAGGGTTTTACATCTTCATGGTTCAGTTTTGGGAGCATGTGTGTGTCCAGAAATTTATCCATTTCCTCCAGATTTTCAAATTTGTTGGCATATAGTTGTTTATAGTAGTCTCGAATGATTCCTTGTATTTCAGCTGAATCAGTTGTAATATCATCTTTTTCATTTCTAATTTTTATTATTTGAATCTTCTCTCTTCTTTTTTTTTGTTAGCCATGCTAATGGTTTGTCAATTTTATTTATCTTTTCAAAAAACCAACTTTTTGATTCATTGATCTTTTGTATTGTTTTTTGAGTTTCAATTTCATTGAGTTCTGCTCTGATCTTAATGATTTCTTTCTGTCTGCTAACTTTAGGTTTGTCTGAACAGACCAATAACAATAAAGGAGATTGAAGCTGTTATCAGAAGGCTCCCAACAAAGAAAAGCCCAGGACCAGATGGATTCACAGCAGAATTTTACCAAACATTCAAACAGGAATTGACACTGATTCTTTACAAACTATTCCAAAAGATTGAAACAGACACAAATCTCCCAAACTCATTCTATGAAGCAAACATCATCCTGATACCAAAACCAGGTAAAGATATAACCAAAAAAGAAAACTACAGGCCGATATCCTTGATGAATATAGATGCAAAAATCCTCACTAAAATACTACCAAACAGAATACAGCAACACATATGTAAAATTATTCACCACAATCAAGTGGGATTCATCCCAGGGATGCAAGGTTGGTTCAACATACGCAAATCAATAAATGTGATACACCATATTAATAAACTCAAACACAAGGACCATGTGATCATCTCTATAGATGCTGAAAAAGCATTTGATAAAGTTCAGCACTCATTCATGACAAAGACCCTCTATAAGTTAGGTATAGAGGGAAAAAATCTCAACATAATTAAAGCCATATATGCCAAACCCACTGCCAATATCATCCTGAATGGGGAAAAGCTAAAAGCTTTTCCTTTAAGAACAGGAACTAGACAAGGATGCCCACTCTCACCACTCCTATTCAACATAGTGTTGGAAGTACTAGCCAGAGCAATCAGAGAAGAGAAGGAAATAAAGGGCATCCAGATTGGAAAAGATGAAGTCAAACTGTCCCTGTTTGCAGATGACATGATCCTATATATCGAACAGCCTAAAACCTCTACAAAAAAACTCTTGGAATTGATAAATGATTTCAGCACAGTAGCAGGATACAAAATCAACACAAAAAAATTAGTAGAATTTCTATTCTTCAATAGTGAACATGCGGAAAGGGAAATCAAGAAAGCTTGCCCATTTACAATAGCCACCAAAAAAATAAAATACTTAGGAATTGAGTTAACCAAGGATGTGAAAAATATCTATAATGAGAACTACAAACCACTGCTGAGAGAAATTAGAGAGGATACAAGAAGATGGAAAGATATCCCATGCTCTTGGATTAGAAGAATCAACATAGTGAAAATGTCCATATTACCCAAAGTGATATACAAATTCTATGCAATCCCCATCAAAATTCCAAAGACATTTTTCTCAGAAATGGAAAGAACTATCCAGACATTTATATGCAATAACAAAAGACCACACATAGCCAGAGCAACACTGAGCAAAAAAAAATAAAACTGGAGGCATAACACTACCTGACTTTAAACTATACTACAAAGCTATAATAACCAAAACAGTATGGTACTGGCATAAAAACAGACACACTGATCAATGGAATAGAATAGAGAATCCAGAAATCAACCCACACACCTACAGCCATCGGATCTTTGACAAAGGCACCAAACCTATACACTGGGGAAGAGACTGCCTCTTCAGCAAATGGTGCTGAGAGAACTGGATATCAATATGCAGGAGAATGAAACTAGACCCATACCTTTCACAATATACTAAAGTCAACTCAAAATGGATTAAAGAATTAAATATACAACCTGATACAATAAAACTTCTTAAAGAAAACATAGGAGAAACACTTCAGGAAGTAGGACTGGACACAGACTTCATAAATATGACTCCAAAAGCACGGACAACCAAAGGAAAAATAATGTCAAAACTAAAATAATATCAAATCAAAGAGCTTCTGCACAGCAAAAGAAACAATTAACATAGTTAAAAGACAACCAACAGAGTGGGAGAAAACATTTGCAAAATATACATCTGAAAAAGGATTAATACCAGAATATACAAGGAACTCAAACAACTTTCCAACAAAAAAACAAGCAACCCAATTAAAAAATGGGCAAAAGAGCTAAATAGGCGTTTCTCTAAGGAAAATATATGAATGGCTAACAGACATATGAAAAAATGCTCAACATCACTCAGCATTCAGGAAATGCAAATCAAAACCACACTGAGATACCATTTCACCCCAGTGAGGATGGCTAAAATCCAAAAGACTCTGAATGATAAATGCTGGCGAGGTTGAGGAGAAAAAGGAACTCTCATACATTGTTGGCGGGATTGCAAAATGGTGCAGCCTCTATGGAAAATGGTATGGAGGTTCCTCAAACAATTGCAGATAGATCTACCATACGACCCAGCTATCCCACTGCTGGGAATATACCCAGAGGAATGGAAATCATCAAGTCGAAGGTATAACTGTTCCCCAATGTTCATCGCAGCACTCTTTACAATAGCCAAGAGTTGGAACCAGCCCAAATGTCCATCATCAGATGAGTGGATACAGAAAATGTGGTACATCTACACAGTGGAATACTACTCTGCTATAAAAAAGAATGAAATACTGCCATTTGCAGTGACATGGATGGACATAGAATTATATTAAGTGAAACAAGTCAGGCACAGAAGAAAGAGAAATATCACATGTTCTCACTTATTGGTGGGAGCTAAAAATAAATAAATAAATTCACACACACACACACACACACACACACAAAAAAAAAAAAAAAAAAAAACCTGGGGGAGGGGGAAGAAGACACAACAACTACAATTCCTGGAAGTTGACATGACAAGCGAATAGAAAGGGCATTGTTGGGTGGGAGGGGGGAGAGGGAGGAGGGAGGCAGGTTTCAGTAATGGGCCACAATAATCAACCACATTGTATATGGACAAAATAAAATTTAAAAAAAAAAAAAGTGAGGGTTTTAGTGATGAGAATAGAATGCAGCAGGTCATGAAAATTTGGTCAAGGTGTTGTGTGCTTACAGCGTGCACACCATGGAGCCAGTTTCTGGGGACACAAAGGTGACCCAGATATCCTGGGAAGCACATATGTAGACAAATCATTACAGCAAATGGCCTATTATATTTGGAGGGTGATAGGGGTGGGTCATGTGCCTGCCAAAGTAATAAGGATCTACTATAGGTATAAAAACAAGGAATCAGAGTCTAAATCTGGTTTGAAGCAGAGAGACAGAAATCAAAGAGACCAGCCACAGGCTGTTAAGAAAGCAGAGGTGAGATGGTATGGACTTGGGCTTTGGTGGAAACTGTGGAAATGAAAAAAGACAGATATAGGAGACACCAAGGAGGACCACGATGTGTGGAACACCGGACTCTAAACTTGGGAGAAGACATGGGTTCGATTACAACCCTTCCTCCCATTAACCATCTGATTTTGGCCCCCTCTGAGCTTCCGTCTTTTCAGCTGTAGGATACAAATCATCTATTTCGGGAGGCTGTTGTGAGGATTAAATAAAATAATGCATGTGAATGCCCTTTGAAAACTCTAAAGCACTACATAAATTAAGGAGCTATTAAGTTTCTTATGCAGCATCTGACACATTAGCACTGAATTAATTAAGTAATGAAAGAACAGAATTTGATGAATGCTTGGATCTGAAGAAGGAAGGGGAAATAACCTGAGGAGATCTGCACATGTCCAGAGTGCTAGCGTGAGAACGTGGCTGCACCGCTTGCTGTTAACGGGACGAACAGGGAATCCTCAGGGGAATGTGATGGGTTGGGGCTGGTGAATCTGATGAGACTCGATGCTGCTAAATCTGAGTCCCAGAGGCAGGACATTTCTCTGACTCTCAGAAGAAACAGTGGGATTTCTAAGAGCTGCAGTGAAAAAACTTCACTTAATTTTTATCATCTCATTACCACCATGACTGGCTGAGGCCCAGTAGCTTGGCCTCGGGCAAGGTCTTGCTAGGCAGTGTCTCCCCAGCTATAAATGGGGGTACAAGTAGGAGATGCCTCAAAGGGATGCCATGAAGACCACGATGAGTAATGCTCGTAAAGCCCCTCGCCCAGTGCCGCACACCCTAGGTTCTCAGTAAAACCCTCCTTCTCATCGCCAGCGTCTTCATGGTTATCATCATGGCAATGTTTAATCACAACAGAGAAACCTCAAAGGAGGCATAAGTTTATCCATCAGAGACCTGAAAGCAAATATTAACATATCTATTTATATTTTAATGTCCTCCCTTGAAAATATGTATATATGAGTTTTATAAAGTAAATACCACATTAATACAATTAGACATATGTAATTTATAAATTCTCATAGACACATAGGGAGGTCTTTCTCAAATTAATTTTACAGATAGGGATCAAAAACATCCTATTTCTTAAGATACAGAATTGTATGATCTTAGAGTTGGGAAAACCAACTGGACCAAAACACAGAGAATATTAAAGCTGACAGGAACCCAAGAGGTCCTGAGTTCAAGTCTCTCTCACCCACAACACACTGTTCCATCATTTTACAAATGAGAAAACTGCAGCCCATAAAGAAGGCTAATGATCAGCAACATTTCTTTCCAATGAGCTGCTACAGTGTCCTTACCCTCACGGTTCTCCCAGTGACATTGGGGGTGCAAAAATCTCCAGGAAACCGAGGTAGAAATACGTGCTGAAGCACTGATTTGGGTGAGTTTGCTCCACGGCAAGGCAGTTCTTTTCATCAAAGGGAGAATTATATTCCTTCCAAGCTGGACTATTAATTAAAATTCAGCAATGCTAATTTTACTGGCAATTTAGGAGATTCTTATCACATTTATTTTCCAGGTAATTGCTGCTTGTACAGGAGTTCAAATAGATGTCTCTTTTAGATGGTGCAATAGATCAGAATTATAATAGAGCCTCACCTTTCATTTTGCTCCCCTCTAATTCTGAAGCCACTTCCTTAAATTATGCTCAGAGTTTCCTCCCTCTCTCTCTGCCCTGTTTTTGCTTCAGATGGCTCCTGTGTTCTCTCTTCCTCAGTGACAGGACCCACAGAGGCATGGAGTATCTAAACAGAGTTTCTGTTTTGTTGTTCATGATTTCATCATACCATTTCCCCTTGGAGAAAGAACCAAAAATACTCCCTTACTTATGTATGGAAATATATACAAAGCACATTTCCTTACATCATCTGTTTTGTTTAATCCTTCATTACATTCCCAGTTTACAGATGAATAAATTGACACAGATTCATAACTCCCCCAATGTCACACAATCAATAGGTGGCAGATTATGGTTCCACCTCTTATTTTTTAATCTTGGACAGGAAAAAAAATCAGGAAAAAATGTAATGCATTAGGCTCCAAAAGAGGGAAAAAGATAGTGAGAGGGGAAGCTTCACTCTCCAGGAATAAAAGCATCCCATGGGAGCAGTGGAGGGGTGGTATGGAACCTCCTAAGTCATCTCCAGAGTTAAGGTCAGTCTTTGTCCCTCCTCCATGGCACTGGACCCATCTCTCATTTTTTTTTTTTTTCTTGACTGGTAAGGGGATCGCAACCCTTGGCTTGGTGTCATCTGCACCACGCTCAACCAGCGAGCGCACCGGCCATAGGATCCGAACCCGCGGCCTCGGCGCTATCAGTGCCCCACTCTCTGGAGTGAGCCACGGAGCCGGCCCCCATTTCTTATGAGAAGCAGGCTCCCCTCTCTTCTGCAGCTCTGAATCCCATGATGATAATGCTAGGCAGGATGAGGCACACCTGAAGGCACTCACTCGTCTGGGATGCTGGTAGAAATCTGTGCTAGAGGCACTACTCAGGGGCCTCCTGAGGCTGGCAGGAGGAAGCAGGCACCTGCACCCCTGCATGCCAGCTTTATAGGTGTGAGCTTCAGTGCACACTGGGAGTCATGGGCCTTTAAACTAGAGCAGCAGTTAATACTGTCTGCTGGGGAAGGCAACGGATGGCAAGGGAGGCACATATTAATTTTAAAATCTCAGTGGTAGTTGTCATTTATTGTATCCTTATTATGTGCCAAGTATAATACCAAGCATTTTACGTGCTTTACCTCAATTGTCTCAGCAACCGTGTAAGATGGGTCCTATGATTATAATCTGGTTTGCTTTATGGGTGAACAACCAGGGCTCAGTAAGTTCTGTGAGCAAGGCTGGGTCATGTGGCCAATAGTTAATGGAGCCAGAACTTACACCTGAGTCTCTCTGACTCCAGAGTGCCTGCATTTTGAGTGGCTCTGCACACTTCCCACCCAGAAGCTTTGTCTTGTCTGAATCTCTGGTCTTATAAAGTAGTATTAAGTAAAACCAAGAAAACGAAGTAATCGTGTCTACAGCAGTGATATACAAACTAGAATGCTTACACCTCAAAAGAGGTGTAGGTTTGTCCATCAGGAACGTAGAAGAAAATATTAGCATGTCTATTTACATTTTAATGCCATCCCTTGAAAATATGTACATGTGAGTTTTATAATGTAAACAACACATTCATACAATTAGACATATGTTATTTATAAATTCTCATATAGACATATGGGAGCTTCTCTTTGCTACTGCTTTACGGCAATGGAGATGCAGCCACTTCTTTCCTGAAACTGAGATCTACATCCAGCTCCAGACCCAGGCTGACCCAGTGAGCACGGAATGAGGACAGTGTAGTGGACGTAGACTTTCACATGAATGCCCCAGAACTGATCGACACTGTGGCCCAGCATACATTCCTGGTGAAACCAGCAAAAAATAATCCAGAGGCGTCAGAGACTCACGAACATCCTGAACACAGAAATTCTTGCAACAGTGACAGCTTGTCCTCTCAAGCCTGTTAACCTAGTGAATTAACTCCGAGTTCTTCTCCAAGTCTATCTCTTCTCACCTTAGCCCTTCCCCATTAGTTTTCTTTTTTGTGCTCCTGAACTGCTGAAGTCTTCAATCAGCACCGCAGAGCTAAAACTCCTCTAGAAGAGAGCTGTCAGGGCGCTGACAGACAGCTGGAGAGGTGCAGAATGACATGGGCGAGGGCCCTGGTGCCGATGTGGAGGACGAGAAGGCAGTCACTGGAACCCCACGCAGGCTGGAGCTGAGACCGACAGAACGACGGCTATTCTTGGAGGCTCAGGCAGTTCGTGAGAAATCACTCATTGCCAGCTGGCTCCTGCATGAATGGCTCTCTAGACAGGCTGGCCTTTGTGACTTAGAAGGGTATATGCTGCCTCTAAGCTCTTTTCCAAATTACTGACACCCGAGGGAGTTTTAGTCACCAATGAGCGCTGGCCTGAAGAGAGCTGCCAAACGTCTTTTACCATCCACTCATCCAGTGGTAGCAATTGTGACAGTCACATCAACACAAATCTCTAGTAGCACCCCCGTTGCAGCCATTTCAGACTTGGGACAGGGCGCATCAGAGTTCAAATTCCACTTTGCCAGCTGCTAAATATGTACCATGTGGGAGCTGCTGCGTCTGCTCTGGTCTCCCTTCCCTGGTCTACAGAAGAGGGCATGCTGCTCCTTGAGGGGATGTCATGCAGGTAACATGAGACAGGCAAGGGGTGCAGAGGCTGCTCTCTTAACACTGTAGTGTTTTTGTGTTGCTTCACTGGAGGCCTTTCTCTGGTGACTAGAGACTGCTCTGCCCCCATGTAGCACTGGCCAGGAGTGTGAGAATTAAAGACCTCTCCAACCCCTCAAGAGCAGCCTTCAAGCCATGTTTGATGTGGTTGGCATGTAAACAGCACAGCTCCATAGCTCTCGGGTTTGAAAACACGCTTCCCAGAGGGACTGAGCTCCCAGCACCCCTGGTGGTAACTCATTTGATGTGCCTTGTATTGGCCACCTCAGTCCCCACTCTCCTACTGCTGTGCTCTGGAATCACCTCTCAAATAAACTACCTGAATCCTTGTCTCAGGGTTTGCTTCTGAGGAGACTCCAACTAAGATAATATGTATTGCTTTAAATACAGTTTTGATACAGAGCAGATAATGAAAAAGAAGAGCTAACAGCAAAACATAGAATTCTTGAGCAAGTGTTAGGCACTAGCCCTCCACAATTCATCCTATGCTCTCCTCCTCACAACGCCAGAGTCAAGGAACCCTGTCTCCTAAAGGAATTCCTTTTATGGCCTGGGTAGATGTTTCTGCAAGAATGTGAACAGGCCAAGTCATTTAGCCAGCAAGAATTTATCAGTTGTTTATAATGTGCCCAACACCGTGCTAACTCTGCAGAGGATGTTAACAGCCTAAGTAAGGCATGGTCCCTGCACTCTAGTTGGAGAGATGGGACATATGAAACAAGGAGCAGCAAATTTCTAACCCATGCCGTTTTGACGGAAGTGGTGCCTTCCGACACTCGGCATACGCAGTGAAGCCTGCCTGATTCCCCGATTGGAGGGGCTCCTGTGCCCCTCTGAAATGCTGGTGGATAACACTTAGCTGGGTAGCTACCTCCCGGCACACCAGCCCCTCTTCCAGACCAATACAGGTCAGCCCTTGCCTCAAGACGGGACTGAGGCTGTGGTGTGACTTGCACTCCACAGCTTGCCCTCGTGATCAGCTTGAGCTGATCAGTCTGTAGCTGAGGCCACATTCTTGCCTGGCTTTTCTCCATTGTGCTATCCTCTTGCCTCACTTTTCTTCCGAGATCTGTTCCCTAGTGAAGCACATGGTCTTAGACTGGGCTGCAAGGAAACCCGACCTAAGACACTGCACATCAGAATCATCTGCAGAGTTTCATAAAAGCACCTACATCTGAGCCTCACCACCTAGACTTCCTGAACCCAAATCAATAGATTTCAGAGGTGGGCACCAGACAACTGTATACGTGGGTAGTTCAAAAAATTCAGGGAAAGATTTGTATTATCTTTTAGTCCTGCTTTCTATGAACTTTTCAAAGTACCCTCTGGTTTAGTTTTGTTTTTCGAGGTTTTTTTTTGTTTTGGGGGCTTTTGTTTGTTTGTTGTTGTTGCTGCTGCGGTTGTTTGGCATCTGGCCAGTACAGAGATCAAACCCTAGACCTGGGAACCTTGGAGTCATCAATGCCATGCTCTAACCAGCTGAGCTCACTGGCCACCCCCCACCAAAGCCTAACGGGTATTTCTGATGCACCAGTTTATCTCTCAACCTTTTATTTTGAAATTTTCAAACTCACAGAAATAATGAAAAAATAATATAATGATAAGCCTATACTTTTCATCTCAATGTACCAATTATAAACATTTTGTACCATTTTCTTCTCTCTCCCATATCAAAACCAATTTGCAAGTAAAAGGTAGACATTATGACATGTCATTCTTAAACAGAACAAAATGTGTTATCTAAGAATAAAACATTTTTCTGCATAGCCCTAATACCATTATTACCCCTAGGGAAATTAATATTAATTCATTGATACCACCAGAGTATATGGTCCACATTTAAGGTGAGCCTTCTTTTTTAGGCCCAAGTTGAGATTTTCCCAACTATAGATAGAAGTTTGGAGAAGGGAAACATCTCTGTGAGTTGAGTAGAAATGGGAAGTCTTTCCTCAAGGAAATAGGGCTTGCACTGGACTGTGAGGGACTGGTATTAGAAAGGGGACGAATGTAGTGAGTGCACATGCAAACGTGCAGAAATGGGAGCCAGTGCGGCCTTTAGTGGAGGCAGTGACTGAGCACAGGCCTCAGACTGGGGTAGAGGCTGACTTTAGAGCAGAGTGAAGATGGACAGGTCACGTGGAATTGGAGTACAGAGACGGTGTCAATGTAAGCAGTCAAAGAAACAGTGACCACAAACTAAGAAAATTTAAATATGACTGGACTTCCAAGAGTTACATCAGACTTTTGGAACACATTTGGGTGAACATTAGGCAGAACAATGTCAAGGGCTCGAGATCAGAATTAGGCCAGAGAATTAATCACCGATTGAAATCCATTCATTCATATATTTATTCTACAAACATTTCCTGAATACATATTATGTGCCAGGTACCGATCTAACACAGGAAATAGAAGCATTGAAAAAAATAGACAAGGTCCCTGCTTTCGTAAAACTTAGGCTCCAGTGTGTGTGTGTGTTGAGTGGGAGGGGGACAGGAAATCATGAGTCAAATAAGTAAATGAACAAGAAAATCAATAAGGAATGAGTAATCGATAGTCAAACAAGTGAATGAGCATGAAAAGATTTGAGCACGACTGATATGGTTAATTTGAAAATTATTTTTTAAAATGTGCTAAGGTCAAATGTGTTCCTTAGAAGTTCATGTATTGGGATCTTGATCTCCACTGTAACAGTGTTAGGAGGGTGGGATTTCCAATTACGGAATTCGAAAGGTGGGGACTTTGAGAGATGATTGGATCTTGAGAACTGTGCCCCGTGAATGGATTGATCGATTCATGAAGTAATGGTTTGATGGTTTAATGGGTTTCTTGGGCGTGGTACTGATAGCTTTATGAGTGGAGCAAGAGAGAAGGCTAGCTCACTCTTGCCCATACCATTTTCTCTCCTGATGTGCTACCCCAACATTGCTGTGAAGAGTCACCACCAGACGTCTTCCCTGGGCCTTGGAGTTCCCAGCCTCTGAACTGTAAGAAATAGATTTTGTTTCCTTGTAAATTATCCAGTTTCAGGTATTTTGTTATAAGCAACAGAAACCGACTAATTCAAAAGGTTTCACAGTGCGTATGGAGACTTACTTTAGATTGGTTATTCAAGAGAAGCAACATTTAGAGCACTGCTGGACCAGAGCCGGATACCAGCTCAAAAGAATGGCTTGTTAAATTGTCCACAAGTTTGTGAGCTGCTTTGACATCACACTGGTAACTTTAAATAGGCCATGGCGGGTTATTAAAACAAATTGGCAAACACTACAACTCTTGGCTTCTTTTTGCCAGAGAGCTGGCTGTTAAACCTTTACCAGCACACCACTGCATTTAAAACAAAACCTCAATGACAGGGAGTCAGCAATATGAAAATCAAGGAGAGAATATTCTAGGTGGCTAGTGCATCACCCCACGCTGTAGAATAAGCTCGGCATGTCTGAGAAACACAAAGAAGGCTGGGGTGCGGTGACACTGGGAGGGGCATGGAGGAGGTAGACTGGCAGAGCTGGGCCCTTGGAGCTGTGGTAGCCTGGCATGGAGTGTGGGGTTTTTATTTTGAATATGATAGGAAGTCATTGGAGGATCTGAAGCATAAACATGACATAATCTGAATTATGTTTTTAAAATATCACTGATTGTTAGAGAATGGATTGGAGGAAGAGAAGAGCAAGAGAAAAGACCTCAGCTAAGAGATTAGTGCTCATGAAGCAGTGCATATACAAAATTACTTACTGCAGCATTGCATAAAGGCAAAATATTACAAATAACCTAAATGTCCATCAACAGGAAAGAAAGCAAACTACTAATCGTATATTTATGTAATGAGACTACTTAATAGTTGTTTTTTGTTTTAAAAAAGACACTCTTTAGTTACTGGTAACAAAATACCTGCAATATATATTATTAAATGAAAAAGAAGTTGGTACAAACCAAAATCAAAAGGATGCAGTTTTCAGTGTAAAACAGTGCAAACACACGTACTTTTTTGTATTTGCAGGCATATACATTGGCAAAATATCTGAAAAAAATTATAGGAAATTAACAGATCAAGCTATATTCAACTTCAATTTTTCAAAGCCAAAAATAATCAAAACTTGGCAATTTCATATGATTTGGTCTAAGAGTTGCTATTATTTTATTTGATATTTGTTTATCAGAGAGAGAACAGATGTGGTACAGTACTGTGAGGTGTGCTTTTTACTGTACAACCTTTTATTCTTTATTAAGCTATGAGAAAAAGTTCTCTTATTAACTATTTTTAAATGAGATAGATGTAGATAGATAATAAGTAGGTAGGTTGGTGGATAGATAGGGCAACAGAGAGATGGAAAGCTCCAGCAGAAGTCCAAGTCAAAGGTTATGGTAGCAACTAAGAAAAAAGCGGAACCAAGGTAAGTATCCTCCACCCTCGCTTAAGCAATTAAATGCAGCTGCTTGAGCAGCTGAGTCAATGGTCCTCCCATTTATTAAAATAAGAAAGACTGGGGAAGAAGGAGCAGGCTTGGTGGGGAAAATTGAGAGGCCGGGAAATGTTAAATTTGAAAGGGCTGTTAGATGCCCAAGTGGATTAGGAACTTAGGAATTTAGGTAATCAAATCTGGGGTTCACTAGAGAGTTTAGGGCTTTGATCTGTAAAGTCAAGAGTCATCCCAACTGTGAGAGGGAAGAAGTTATTTTTTAAAAGGATCCTGGCAAATTTCAAGGCTTTCTTTTTCCTTTCTCTGAGAACATCAGAGGTTTCACAATAGGTAAATCAAACAGGATGTCAAGGAGAAATGAGTAAACCAAGGAAATTTAAACAAGTTTCATACATTTGAATGCCCCGGGGACTCCGTATCATATACTCTTCAGGCCGTGTGAGCCCACAGATGGAGGAAGGGCTTTCCAGGCTGGCCCCACCAGACTGGGGCCCATCGCAGCTCTCCATCTGCACAAGGTCGTTCTGAATGTCAAGTGCCGCACCTCCTCCCCTGCTCCAGTGGGAGGTGCGTAGGCACAAAGCAAGTTCAAACAGGGGCAAAACTGAAACGGTTCTATTTTCCCCCTAAAACTAGCAAATCCAACCGTAGAGAATAACTCAAAGAGAGATAGAACTCAGTTATTGAAGATGGCATTACACTGACCTGGTCATCCATAGGACTGGGAATAAAAGAGTAAGTGACAAAAACAAGATCAGTGGAAACATGATCAAAATAAAAAGCTTTTGTGAGATCGAATGATTGGGATTCTCTGCCTGGGATTCGGGCGCAGAACCCAGCAGGATTTGAAGGGAGTTTGGCGGTGGGGAATGGAGCAGACTCTCTGTGGGTTGGCAGAGGAAGCATGAAACCCAGGCTCTGAACACACCGAGCACACTCATTTTCAGAGAAGATGGTCCCCGGGCACTTCTGGCGAGTGTCGAGCTATTAGCCTTGCATCCTTGCTCAGTTCTAAAAATGGATAATTAAATTCTATCGCTGTAATGAAATTCCCCCTGTCATTTACACTGCAGAGATTGTTCTTGGAGCCTTTGGGAGACTGGGGGGAGTGCACACCTAACAGGAGATCATCTGTACTGCACAGGGCAAAATGGAAATAAGTGGCTAATCGTGGAGTGTGAGTCCTGAGGGCGACTCAGGCCAGGAAGTCAGGACCCAAGCTGGACAAGCGTAGTAGTTCCAAACGGCCCACGATCTTCAGGTCCAGGGCTATTCCCACTGAACAAAATGTACCAGATAATTGCCAAATGTGTATTTAGTTTGGTGTTACAAACATCTCGTCTTAGATCACTCTGGAGAAAAAGAAAACATACATTGGTATGTAGGTTAACAGCTCTCTTGTCTACTCAGAAATCTTCCAGAAAAAGAGGATATGACCGTGGATAAATGCATACATGTTCTTATACTCACTGCTGCTATTACAGGATCCATGACTGACACGGAAGGACGATGGTATGAACTTGTGCAAAAATTGAAATATACACATATTTACTGATGCACATTTGTGGGTTTTTGTTGGAAACTGAAAGCTTGGTGCATTGAAAACTCTTACAGCAAAAGGAAGAAAATATTAATTCATATTTCCCCTTTGGGTGATGCCTTGGATTGAATGTCCCCCCAAAGCTTAATCCCCACTGTAACTGTTGAAGGTAAGAAATCCTATTATGGCAATTGAAAGGCGAGCCTTAAAGAGGTGATTAGATTGTAGGACCAAGCCTCAGTGAATAGATTAATAATGGTGGTCAGGGGCATGGTTCTGAGAGCTTTAAAAGGAATGCATATGAGCACCTCTCTCTGCTCAGACATTTTCTTTTTTATTTTTTTTTGTGACCGGTAAGGGGATCAGAACCCTCGGCTTGGTGTCGTCCTCACTGCGCTCAGCCAGTGAGTGCACCGGCTATCCCTATATAGGATCCGAACCTGCAGCCTCGGCGCTTCCAGTGTGCTGTGCTCCCAGCACCACACTCCCCCGAGTGAGCCATGGGCTCGGCCCTCCGCTCAGCCATTTTCTGCCAAGTGATACCCCTGCTTTTCTGCCAAGGAAGGCCCTCACCTGGACTTTGGACTTCCTAGTGTCTGAAACTGTAGGCAATATATTGTTTTTTCACATAAATTACCCAGTTCCAGGTGTTCTGTTATAAACAACAGAAATGGACTAACACAGACATGGGGAGATCATCATCAAGGCCCTCAAGATGACCTTCCTGTGGTTAGACTGGTCTGCGTTGGTCAACGAGACAGCATAGGTCCAGGGAAAGTCTGGTCTTATCACCAGTTTTAGGCTCTTACTCTCTTTCAGAGAGTGGGAACTTGCCGCTTGACCTTTGCAAGGAATTTGTAAGAAAACTTTGGGATCCAAAGACATACCAAAAAATGTACATTTATATTATAAACCTAAGACAGGAGCAAGAGGTAGGTGGGGGAGGAATGAATTAAGGGAGCGATTGTGACAGTGAAGTGCATTATTACCTAGTTATTCATGCACTCTTGGCTTTTCAGCTGATGAACTTTTCACACCAGAAATGGGGAAACTCATCAACTTTTCCTCCCTTCATGTCTTCTTGTACCCTTTCTTCTGTCTCACCTAATTGTTATGCACTCAACATGGACAAAGACATTCTTCTCATTTCGACTTTCTCTACAAGGCTCAGGTGACCTTATGTGACTCTGAAACGCAATCGCACCTCACCTAGCATACCCTGCCTTTAGTTTCTGCAACAATTCCTTAAGTGGGCATGAATGGGGGAGCTCCCTGGCTTCTTCCGTGATATGAGAGCAATATTGGAGCCTAAACTCCTTATCAAACTAGTAAAAACTCAGTTTTCTCTGCTGCACTCAACTGCTTCTTCCTTTTCTCCTCTCCCAGTCACCAGAAGAAAACTGAAGTGTCCAAAGGTATTGGTGACAGCTATGACCAGACCTTGTGAAGACCCTGAAAGAAAAAAACTAATTTCACCTATAAAGCAAAGACCTCCTTGCAAAAATCATTACAGATGTTTCTAGCTCTGTCTGCATGCTTTAAGAAAAAACAGAGGGAAAAGAAACTTTGTGGATGTATCCAATTTCTGAATATATCATGATAAATAGACAACTTCTGGAAAGCTAAATAAACTTTATAATTGTTACCTAGGGTTTTCACATTATATGGGTAAGCTCCTCTCTCCATTGAAATAATCCATCCACATGCTTTCAGAATTGTTCTGGGAATTTAAGACCTTTAGAACACTAAGCTAACTAAGGCCCTGGACATCAACTCCCTGGTTTAACAACCATTTATTTGCAAGCTGTGTTGACATCACTCCTATGTGACAAATTTACAGAAGAAGAGACACAGCCTAGCACATGAAATATAAGATGATTCTATGTCTTAAGTACTTAAAGCCTATTACCAAAATAGGTGTGCGATGTTGCCGTTATAAATATCATCCTTAACACCTTTTGATTCTTTTTATTCTGAAATGTCCAACCTATTATGGAACAAAGAAAGGCCACCTTTTAAATCCTGCTCACTTAGGCTTCCTTAAAGATGAATGTGCCCCCTCTGAGCTCAGCGTCACATAAAAGCACGGCAGTGCACTGCTGTAAATCTGTTTTACATCAGCTTTTATGTGCACCAGGCCTGGGCTGGGCTTCATTACCTTTATTTTTTTATTTTTTATTTTTTGACTAAAAAAAATGTAGTCTCCAGCTAAGGCAGATGATTTGCTTTATAAATAAAGTGAATTCACTTTCCTTTAGAGAAATCTCTAGGAAGGCTGGGACTCTCAGCCGCTTGTCTGGTACTGTAGTGGGCACCATGGGCTTGTGGAAGTGCCCTTCTTGGCCATCCTCCAGGTACAGTGTCCCCCGACGGCAGCCAGGTAGGTGTCTGGTCTGCTTTGCTTTGCTCTGGCAGGGCCACTGCAGGCCCTGACTATAACAGGAGCAGGCCCTAAAAAGGTCCTGTTGAAACCAGGTGGAAAAGTTAACGTGTGTACACCTCAAGTCCACCATACGGTCCCCATGGAAACATATTTAAAAGTTTGAATTTTGCATTAAAGTTGCTGTTAGAAATTACGTTCCTCTGATATGATCAAGGTGGTGTTTCTTGAGCTGTGCCTACTCGAATACAGCCTTTAACCAGCAGTTAAAGGACTGGAATCACATTTTAATCAATAGCTCATTACGGGTGGTATATAGAGGAAAGAACAAAGGAAAGAGAGTGAGATCTGGCTTCATCTGTGTTCATCGGCTTTGTGATTCGGGCGGGTCAGTTAGTTTCCCCTAGCTGTAGCTTTTTCATTCCTAAAATGAGAAGTTCTTACCAGACAACATGAGAGGCTCTGCCTGTTTTTAAAATTCTCTGGGACTGTGGTTTTATGACCAGTGTGTGCCTATCACAGAAGAGGGGAAGCTCCAGTCATTGCTTGGGTTTCGTTTGGCTTCGGATAATAGTACTTGGATCCCTGACAATTAAGCCCAGAATTTATTTTATTTCATTTTTTAGCTGTCCTATTCAGAATAGAAATTCAGAAAGATTAAGGTTAAATGAGAGCTGAAGAACTTTTATCTAGCAGTTATTTAACATCGTAAAGTATATACTCTGCTAGGATTAAAAGGTGAACCAGCCACATGCATGTTCACCCCCAGTTTCATCTAAGGAACAGTTGAAATAGAAGTACAGATGTGTAAAAAGGAATAAACTAACTTGTAATAACTAAGTAACAAGGAGCTTGGATATGAGGGTGTTACTAACAAACGAGAAATTGTAATGCATTTCTTGGAGACTAACAAAGAGTACAAAATGCCCTCACCTACAGGGGGCCAGCAGGTGAAGTAGGGCCGGGCTGCCCCGAGGCTCTGGGCTGGGAGTGAGCAGGTACAACAGAGAGGGGGTGGAAAGTCAAACTGAAGACAAAAGAAAAAAAGTGTTTGCTAAAGAAATTGAGCAAAATGTGAAAAGTTAAGGTTTTCAGTTAGGCATGTTCGTACCCTTCATTCTGGCTCTGCCCAATACCACCCACAGCTCAATGTCAAAATCCCCAATGACTGTTTCTCCAGTATTAATAACTAACCAAGGATTGCTTGGTTCATGTGGAGAACCAAAGGAAGGAAAGAGAAAGGGTCAGTAAACAAACAGAGAAAAGGAGCCTGGAAGGCAAAAGCATGGTTTAGAAAACAGAACAGAATTTTCTTCATCGTCCTCATCACCATGTCAGAGACACTGAAGAGATCTTTTCTCCATTATGAAAAGGGAAATAACGAGAACATACGAATGAGCTCACAAATATTAAAAATGCAACTGACATTTTTTAATGCTGTAACTAGAAAGCAAAAATAAGAAAAGCTTTCTGATTATAAAGCAAAGAGTCAAAGAGAAGTTATGAGGAGAGCTAAAGAGGACCAGATCAAGAGGTCTAACATCCAACTAATGCAAGTCCTAGAGATACAATAAATGAAAAGAAAGAATTATCATGAAACAAGAGATGAGAATTTCCAGAGCTGAAGGACATGAACTTTTAAACTTTTAGATTAAATGGGCTCTTAGAGTGCACAGCATAATCCAAAGAAAAAGGCCTACATCTAGACATAATATCACAAAGAGAAATGCTTCCAGAAGGACAAAAACAAGCTACCTAGAAAGAATGTGGATCAAGCATGCATTCCATCAGATTTTCAATTAGCAACTTGGACACAGGAAAACAACAGAGTGATGTTTTCAATGTTTGGAAGGAATATAATTTTAGTCCAGAATTCTATGCTCATATCTACATAATCAACCAAATCTAAGAGTAGAATAAAGACACTTTTAAAATGTAAGGGCTAAAAAAAAATGTTACTTCCCAAGCAAGCTTTCCTGGGAAATTGTTTGAAAATGGACTCTATCGTAAGGATAATCCAAGAATAGGAAAGTGTGTGATCCGAGAAACAGAGGATTCTGTATAAGGGAGCAGCAGAGAGTGTTGATGATGCCTGCTATGTGTGCAACCTAAGAAGTGACCCACAGAGATTGGAGGAGGAGAACGGAGCTCCAAGATAGAGGTCTGTAGGAAAACACGGGGACTCATGAGGATAGATGGTGTAATGAGACTTTGAAAAATAACTGAAGGCATGTTAAAGGCAATGGTACAACAAAAGAAAGGTGTTAGTTTCTCATGAAACAATCGGAGGAAGTGTTTGCCAACCACACATCAGACAAGGGGCTAATATTCAGAATATATAAGGAACTCAAACAACTCAACAGCAAGAAAAACAAATAAACCAATTAAAAAATGGGCAAAGGACCTGAACAGACATTTTTCAAAAAAAGACATACAAATAGCCAATAGCCACATGAAAAAATGCTCAACATCACTAATCATCAGGGAAATGCAAATTAAAGCCACAATGAGATATCATCTCATTCCAGTTAGAATGGCTATTATCAACAAGACAGAAAATAACAAATGCTGGCAAGGATGCAGAGAAAAGGGACCCGTCCTATATTGTTGGTGGGAATGTGAATTGGTGCAACCCCTGTGGAAAACAGTTTGGAGGTTCCTCAAAGAACTAAAAACAGATCTACCTTATGATCCAGCTATCCCAGTACTGGGTATATATCCAAAGGAAATGAAATCAATACATCAAAAAGATGCCTGCACTCCCATGTTCATCACAGCACTATTCACAATAGCCAAGAGATGGAATAAATCTAAATGCTCATTTAATGAATGAGTGGATAAAAAACTGTGTTATATATGCAAAGTAGAATATCATGCAGCTATAAAAAATGATTCATTTGCAGCAGCATGTATGGAACTGGAAACCATCATGTTGAGTAAAGTAAGTCATGTACAGAAAAACAAATACTGCATAATATCACTCATATGTGAAATCTAAAAAAAAAAAAAAAAAAAAAAAAAAAGTGGTTCTTATAGAAGTAGAGAGTAGAATAATGGTTACCAGAGAGTCTGGAAGGGGAGAAGTGGTAGACTAATGGGTAGAAAACTATTCTATCTACCTTAAGTGAATCACTATGCCGTACATGAATGTACTGAAACAGCACACTGTACCCCACAAATATGTACAAGTAAATGTTAAAATAATAAAAAAGAAGAAGAAATTCATGTCCTAACTGGGAAGCAATGTCAAATGAGTCATGATTTTAGGCAAATGATGAGGTGTGAGAAGAGAGGATCTATTTGACTTTGATTCTAGAATAGTCTCCTAGAGGGGCTCCCACAGAGAAGGAGATGTGGTCCCAGCCCTCTCCTCGGCCAGAGATTGAGTAATACTTTTCATGGTCGCAATAATGTAAATGCTATTTATTAGCTTTCACCTTTTAAAGAAAACCTGTGGACAAAGAACAGCAGCCTTGCCTGTGGCTGCAGAGCAGAGTGTAAATGATTTATCAGGCTTGACAGGGTGAAAGAAGAAGGGCTCGATGTTGAAGGGAAGAAAAGGAGGCATAAAGGGTCAGGGCGTTCACACTCCTGTCCCAGCTGGACGAGGTCAGGGGCTGACGCTGTCAAACTCGGGACTTAAGTATCTTTTAAATGTAACCAAATAGGATAATCTAAAAAACGTTAATAACCTACACTCTCACCATTCATAGAAGAATTGAATTAACATTGACTAAAATTGATAAATGAAGAGAGCTGGAAGCCCACTTCCCGGGTTCTGTTGTGAGGCCCTAGATCAGAGCATGGTTTCAACCTCGGCTGCACGTCACTATCACTTGAGGGGCTTTAAAAAACTGACCCGGCTGGCCGGTTTGCTCAGTGGGTTAGAGCGCAGCCTTATAACCACAAGGTCATGGGCTTGGATCTTCACGCCAGCCAGCAACCCCCCCCCCCAACACACACAACCACACACACACAGTACTGATGGCTGTGCCCCTCCCCTCCCCCAGAGATGCTGACTTAATTCCTGTGGGGGTGAGGCCGGAGTGTTGAGGTTTTTTAAAGGTCCCCAGGTGAATGCAATGTGCTGCCAAGACAGAGTCACTGTCCTAAAAGGATAGAAAAGGATCGGGAATAGAGAGAGGGTGGTGAGAGCAGGCCAGGGACTGTGTGTTTGCGTCACATGAACAGTACAATGCACTGTACTGTTTGACTTATTACTGCATGCATACATTATCATGATTAAGATTGAAGTGCAGCTGTAACAGTGGACTTGATAATGGGAAACATCGCTGAAGTACAGAGCCAGGTGAGAACAGGTTGTGGTTTGAGAGCACTATATACTCCAGGCACTGGGGTTGAGGCGTCCCCTCTTCATTCCTTCCTTATTTTAGAGAAGAGGACACGGGGGCTCAGAGAGACTGAGTAATAGGTGGCACTGTGTATCTATACACGATGGAATACTATTCAGCCTCATAAAAAAAAAGGGGGGGATCTTGTCATTTGCAACAAGACAAATGAGCCTGGAGGGCATTATGCTAAGTGAAATAAACCAGAAACAGCAAGAGAAATACCACATGATCTCACTTGTATGTGCAATCTACAAAATTCAAACTCATAGGAGAAAATAGAATGGATAAGGACAGGCTTGCGGGGGTGGAGGGGAGATGTTGGTCAAAGAGCAGGAGGTTTAGTTAGACAACAGAAATAGACTCTGGTGAGCTGTTGCCTGGCATGCTGGCCGTAGTTCGTAACAATGTATACAATACTTGAAAATTGCTGGGAGAGTAGACCTTAAACAGTCTCACCACAAAAAAACAAGTAGGTGAAGTGATGGCTTATGTGAATTAGCTCGATTTAATCATTCTGCAATGTACACCCATCCCAAAACATCGCATCACATTGTACCCTAAGATAGATGCAACTATTGTTTGTCAATTAAAAGTAATAATAATAATTTGAAAAGACAGTACTGATTGGAAGCAGGGCCAGGGCTCAGAGATGCTGGCAAGCTTCTCTCCTCTGCGCCTGGCTGGCTGTGAATCCCTCCCTCGCCTCCTCTTCTGCTTGCATGTGTCTTCTGGCAAGGACACTCTTTGTGCCCTCTCCTCCTCCTCTTCTTTCCCTATTCCCTCTTCTCAGCCCCACAGGAGAGAGTACACAGAAGCACACCTCAGAGGACACGGGTGGGTCTCCCTGAACTGACATGTGTTTTCTCCTTGTTAAAACGGATGTGCCCAATCTGCTTCAGGCCACTTTCTCTTTCAAACTAAACTAAATTTGGTATTGATATTCAATGTGATACCCCACAGATACTTATGACCAATTATGTTTCAATAAAAAATAAAATAAAATCTTTACTCAAAATAGATAAATAAATAAATTATCTTGCAGTTCACTTCTGCTTGGTCTTTGGTTTCCTTTCTCCGTGGGTTGGTGAACCTTCGAGAAACCGTTCTTCATGCTAGCTGCAAAGCTACCTCTGTTTCACAGAAGAGGGCTGAGGGGGTGACTGGCCTGGTATTATACATCATATCATGGAGTTGCTGAGTTTACGTTTTTTTCCCTGTAGTTCTTGTTCTTTGTTTCTTCTTTTCACTTATATCAGTGTGAAGGACACATATATCTCCATCCTTGTCCCCACCACCATGGAGAAATATGACAGGACCAAAAACAAAGGTAAGAGATTTATAGACCCCATGAGATCCCAATTCATAGAAACCATTGGGACTGTCACCTGCCTTCTGCTTCTGAGGCCCCTAAACATGCAGCCATGTCCTCCCATAAAACAAAGAGTGTTGACACTAGAAATAAAATATCTGTACTGGTGCTCAGAAAGTGCTTTATATGCATTACCCGGCCATACTCTGTGTTTAAACTCTAGCTTTTTAGTATAATTTTAGCCTTAGAACTTAACATTTTTACTGCCTTTTTCTCCAAATAATCAATATTGATTTTACTGTATCTGTTATTATCCTGACATTAAGATTTATTTTCTTACTTTGCTTCATATGAGACTGTAGTTTATAGAATGAACATTTATTCTATTTTTTCAGGAAGCTCATGGGATAATTATCTTGCCCCACTGGCAAATCATTCAGCTTACATTGTATTGAAAAATAATAATTGGCTTTGGCCCTCGTCAGGTTTGAACAGCTTTATTATTATTATGTTTGCTGATACAGTGCAATGACATCTTTGCAGGCTTTAGAAGTGTTACGGACTCAGAAACCTGAATCCATTTCGGTGAGATCCCCACTCCTAGCTTTCTCAGAACTCTGTTTGCTGTGAACAGTGTAAAGCACACTGATGTCCCATTTCTCATATTCTGTTTCTACCACTGTCTTTTGCCTATATTTCTACAAATGCAAAGAACCTATCTTAGGCCCAGTTGTAAGGCATCTTGGGTGGCAGTCACAGAAATGAGAAAGGAAGTGACTGGAGGAAATGATAGCCCCAAGAGAAATGATCACATATTTATACACTATGACTTAGGTGCTGGATTATTTCATGAATAGTCTAACTTTAGACAAAGCTGCATGATATAGTGAAGAGACCATAAAATCAGCAGCCAGTGAGTCTGGGATCTACTCTTTACTAGCAGTGTGACCCTAAATTTAACCTCTCTGACCTTCAGAGTCCTGCCTTGGCAGGAATAACAACACAGGAATATGTTATATTATTTGGTTTTGTCTATTAAATGATGTCTCATACAGTGGTTAATAAATGTAAAGTTGTATATGAACATGTGTTTAAACGATGTCATAATATAGAACTTACACAAAGTATCCAGAAGACACATAGTTGTGGGGCTCCACCTACTCATTCACTCATTAATTTGTTTATTCAGTATTTATTTAGTACCTGCTACCTGTCAAGCGCTGTGCTAGGTGCTAGAGTTCCAAGAGGCGGTAAAACACTCTATCCTTCCTCTCATGGATCTTACATACAGTTAGTTCCAAAAAGAGGAACCTCTTTAAGAGGTACATGGAGCCATGAAAGCCGGTAAGAGAGATATAATCCTAGGAGGTGGCACCTGAGCTGGGGACTGGAGGAGGAGACAGTGGCTAATTGCCAAAGCTGCAGGAAAAGCAATCCAGGCCGAGTGAACAGTCCGTGCCGCAGCCCTGCAGCAGGACAGAGGAAGAGAGCACCAGGAGCCGAAGAAAAGTCAACATGCACCGGCAGAGGGGAGCGGCACGCGACAGTGGTCAGAGGGGGGGCGGGAGGACAGGTCGGGAGACCCACAGTGACAGCCACAGAGCACGAGCGCGGGGTAAACGGCAATGCTCTCTGTGATGGCTTATGGATCGTCTGTGCTTTTGTCTTCATAACTTCTTTACAGTAAAGAAAAAAACGGGGCCGACCTGACCCCGTGGCTCACTCGGGAGAGTGCAGCGCTTGGGAGCACCGAGGCCACGGGTTCGGATCCTATATAGGGATGGCCGGTGCGCTCACTGGCTGAGCGTGGTGCGGGCGACACCAAGCCAAGGGTTCCGATCCCCTTACCGGTCACAAAAAAAAAGAAAAGAAAAAACCCAAAAAATGCAGACCAGGAGGCAAAGACGGAAATGAGCAATCGTGGCCAGGGCGGCAGAGGGTACAGTTGAGAGCCGGAGTCAAAGGCGCGGGGCTGGGGGGACACGCGCTCAACTCCCGGAGCGGAGACCGGCGGGGCCCCGTGCCGGCCCTGGTGCTCCCTGCAGGGAGATCACTGATTCTACCCGGTTTTCCTCGGAAGAACCTTAAATGCCGCGGACAGGGCTCTCTGTCACCGGGCTGCCGTGGTCCCCTCCCGAGGCTCCTTGTGCCCCTGCCCGGGGCTGGAACCGCGTCCGCTGGAGACCTGGGGAGTTCCCAGGGCTCACGACAGCTGCTCCGCTGACCTGCCGGGGGACGCAGCTGCTGACCCCCCCAGACACTCAATTAGCAGGACAGACGCGTCTAACGTATGCTTGACACTGATACGATTTAACGTTAATAACTGGTTTTCAAATATTTATTACAGTGGCTGTTTTAATAAATATTTCATGAACACTATTTTTTTCAGAAACCCTCTGTTGCCAGCTTTGCTGCCTTAATTTGCCTTAATAAGGATTTTTTTTAATGCAGTGATAAATTGTTTCCCTGACAGTGTACACGGGGCGAAGAGGGCCCTGACAGAATATTCGTCATCTGGAGCAGCAAACCCAGGAAAGGATGAAGAAACAGCATAAAAAGACCCCAATAGGGGGACAGACAGCTGCCGCCTCGGCTCTGTGGCCTACCAGATAGGAGAAAGCATGTCTGTGACAGCAAAGGGCAGGAAGCCTTTGGACAGGCAACTGAGGAGCCTGGGATCTTCTCAGGAAAACCTGGAAAACATCCAAGAGAAGGGAGAATCCCAGCCCAGACATGCTTGGAGGAGGAGAACAGAGCCACTCAGGGGCCCTGCAGCCTGACAAATAAATGCTTCAGAACGTGAGTGAAGTGGGGTATGGGGGAGGGGTGGAGGGGCTGTCTCCCCGTCTCCCCTCCTCCCCCCCCCCCCCCCCGTCACACACACACACACACACACACACACACACACACACACACACACACACACACACACACACACACACACACACACACACACACACACACACACACACACACGGCTTCCCAGCAACTGCTGCCTCTGCCTTCACTTAAGTGCCCACCTGCCAGGTTCATCTGGCCCCACTTCCTGAACCACTCATTTAATATTTCTGAAATCAGGACAACTCTCATGATCCGTGTGCACACATGGAAGTGTACGTCGCTTTCCCTGGAGAGCTACTTCACTGTGGACGTGGAAAAATGAGAAAACACAGAGAATCCACAGTTGTAGCCACAACATCTGTGAGGTGTGGGACTAGCCGCCTCCCCGACCAGGCCCCGACACCTGGGCCCAGCTGCCTGATGTCCCTCTTGCTCCCAGTGGCTTCTAGCTGCCACTTCCTCCTGGGAGGTGGCGCCCAAAGATGGCCCAGGGCACCCACATCACCTCAGTGGTGGAGTCCCCTCAGCCACACTCCCTGCCATGCCTTGTTCAGATGACTGAGATCCCGCCGGGTCACCTGGGCTCTGGCAGGACAGGGGTCCAGCTCTCCATACCCCACCTAGCAACCAAGAGGTGTTGCTGCCCTGCACTGCTCTAGTTCATGCTCCTGCTGGACTGGAAGGCCCATCCCTTTTGCCTACCCAGGAGCAGAAGAGTTTTCCAGAATGACAGGCAACCTAGCTGAAACCCCTCCATCCCCCACCATGTGCCTCCAGTGGGGCCACTTCTGGAACTGTGCTTGTCACTTGCATTGGTGCCTCCGGAGGCCACCTCCACAGCCATTTTACTCCAGCACACCCTGTCTCATTCCCATGCTTTAATCTTCTCCCCTCTGGTCCCAGCATTTTACTACCTTCCCCTGTTGCCTTCACTGACCTCAAATGTTACATGTTGATTGTGTTCACAGCAATTGCTTACTAATAATTATGTTCATATCGCCTTGCCTCTCCTGGAGGGCCACTGCACTGCAGAGTCCCAGGAACCACAGTCCACACCATGCTTTGCCCCTGTGGAAACCCCTGGAATTGGGCAGTGCTCAACCTGCAGGGCTGAGCATGGCCTGCCTGCCCCCTCACTTCCTCAACTCACCAAAGTTGCAAAGCAACAGCTTTCATGGCCCTATTCAAGGAGGTCCTGATCATAGACAGACGAGGCAATTAAACAGAGCAAGTTTTGGGGGCATTTGCTACACATGTGCCACACACTGGTGATACAAAAAAAGAAAAAGATGTAGAAGAGATAAACACATAAGTACAGTAGGTCCCCCTTATCTGCAGTTTCACTTCTTTCGGTTTCAGTTACCTACATCGACCATGGTCCAAAAATATCAAATGGCAAACTCCAGAAATAACTCATAAGTTTTAAATTGCATGCTATCCTAAGTAGCATGATGAAACCTCGCACCATCCCTCTCCGTCCCGCTCAGGACATGATTTATCCCTTTGCCCGAGCATCCGGGTTGTGGACACTCCCTGCCATTTACCACTCGTAGCCGTCCAGGTTATCAGATCGACTGTCACAGTATCGCAGTGCTTATGTTCAAGTCCCCCTTATTTTACTTCGTCATGGTCCCAAAGCTCAGGAGTACTGATGCTGGCATATTGTTATACTTGTTCTATTTTATTAGTAGTTATTTTTAGTCTGTTACTGTGCCTAATTTATAAATCAAACTTTATTATAGTTGTGTATGTATAGGAAAAAAACATAGTATATTTGGGTTCTGTACTATCTGCAGTTGCAGATATCCACTGGGGATCTCAGAAAGTATCCCCCGAGGGTAAGGGGAGGACTACAGTATGTGTACACTTTGTTGAATTCTAGGATGTGGGTATGCTCAGAAGGGCACCTAAACAAGCCTATAAAGGTGGCGAGGGACGGATACAAGAGGGGCACATCTGAACTAGGTCTTAAGTCGACCAGGGTCAGCCATGTGAAGAAAGGGGGAGATTGAAGGTAGGGGTGGGGCACTCCCCAAAAAGAGCACACAGTCACAGACACCTACCTTCCTCCTACCCCCAGTGATTAAGTGGCAATCTATATAGTTTAGTATGTGTGGAACATAAAATATGACTCAGAAAATGCCAGGGTCAAAGCTGGAAAGTTAGGCAGTAGTTATATTCCCGAGGTGTTTGTTTTCCTTGTTAGGAAACTCTGTGTTGTCCTGTAGGTAATGGGGAACCCCTCAAGGGTTGTAGAAAGAGGAATGATATGATTAGATTTGCCATCAGTCACTCTGGTAGCTCTGGAAAGAATAGATCTGAACAGGACAAAATAAGATAGAAAGCCCAATGAATTGTCAATAACAGAGTAGTTTTATGCATGGAAAATGATAAAGACCTTAACTAACAGTAAGATGGCTAATATTTACTGAGTGCTTAGTATGTGCCAGACCCCATTCAAAGCCCTTAAAAGCATTATCTATCTAATTTTCACAATAACTCTATCAGAAGGCACTGTTAAGATTTCTATTTTACAGAAGAGAAAGTAAGATACAGTGAGATCAAAAACTTGCCTGAGTCCATCCAGCAAGGGAACTGCAGGACTGAAGGAGAAGGGCCAGATTCTGGAAGATTTAGGAAGCCTGCGGAAGCACGACCAACGAGGTGATGCTAGGACAAGGGCTTGGGAGGGCAGGGCAGATCTGGGAGGGATTCCCCAGAATGTCCGTCGCTCGGGGATGGGCTGCTAACCAATGAAGTAAATAATTTGCAAAAAATTTTTGAAGCATAGGGGGATAAAGACAACGAATTCAGTTTGCAACCTGAGTCTGAGAAGTCTGTGGGACATCTGGCAGCAATGACATTAAGCCAAAGCTTAGAGGAGTGGCCTCAGGTGCGGGTAGAGATTTGGGAGCCATCCACAGATAACTGGTTGCTGTCAGTCAGAGAAGCTGTTTAAATGCTGACAATACGACGTCCTGTCCTTGGTCTAAGTAAGCATAACCAAACGATTCTGATTCTCAACTTTAAGAGTTGATAGAAGGTGACCAAAAACACAGGGCACTGGTCTAGCCTACTATGAATGGCAGCTCTGTCTGGGCTCCTGGGCTACAGCTGTGCAGCTGCTCCCACCAGCTCCTGAGCTAACCAGCAGCCTGTCCCAAGCCTTTTGACAGCCACTGGGGGAGTGAACAGTGAATGTACCACGTGGCAGAGGGGCTGGGATCATGCAGAATGACAGCCTCCCATTTTTTCAGGAACTGTGAAATGAACTTTTTAAAAAATCTAATAGACTAACCTGGTAGAAAGTCTGGGTGAGTCCTGTATGAACCCAGCGGCAGAGAACCCATTCCAGTCCCCCCGCTGGCTGAGCCACCACAACACAGGACAAAGAATGCTTTGAAAGCCAGGAAGGCTGACCGTGGGGACCCTATGAAAGGTGGCTTGGGAGCTCTGCTGCATGGACGACCTCCAGTGACAAATGCAATACGCACCTTAGTGTAGTGGCGAGGTATGACAGCTACACTTAATTCTAACAAACCTAAAAGAGGCAGGGTCAGCTTAGGTGGTGGGAGTGGAGAGCAGATGGGGAGGAGTGCCGAGTTTTGGAACAAACTCTAGCAAAGCCCCCTTCCCCCTAGGTGACCATGGCCATGCAGCTCAAACCTTAGATCAGGGGTGTGGACTGGAGAAGAGGGCTGGGTCAGGGAGGGCATCAGTGTTGCAGAGACTGGCAGAGGCAGGGAGCCCACAAGGAGGAGCAGTTACCCGGGAAGGATGGACAAAACCAGACACGTGTCAGAGACGAAGGATGCTGCACAGAAGCAGCATGCCCGGCCCGTGCCCTAGACAGTGAAGAGTGGCCAGGACCTCGGGGCAGAGGAGACCAGACTTCAGGGCCATGAGGAGAAGCAGGAGGAGTGAGAGGTGCAAAGGAGCACCGACTGCTACGTCTGAGTGATAAGGGTGGGAGAGAGACACAGCAGCCACTGGAGAGACAGTGCTCAGCAAGGACAATTCTATACGACACGGTGTGTTAGGATTCTAGGACCACTGTAACAAATTTGCATAAACTGGGTGGCTTTCAACAACAGAAATACCTGCTCCACAGTTCTGGAGGCCAGAAGTCCAAAGTGAGATGTCAGCAGGACCGTGCTCCCTCCGTAGGTTCCATGAGAAAATCTGTTCCTTGCCTCTTCCATCTGCTGGTGGCTCTGGACATTCTGTGACTTGTGGCAACATCACCTTTGTGTGGGTCTCTGTCTTCACCTTCTCCTTTGCTGTCCGTCTCAAAACGCCCTCTGCTTCTCTCTACATGTAAGACTGGGTCCAGGACTCTCTTTGATAATCCAGGACAGGCTCCTCCTTTCCAAAATTTCAACTTAATCACATCTTTTGCCATATGAGGTGATGTGCAGACTTTTGTCATATAAGGTAATATTCACAGGCTCCAGGGATTGAGATGCGAATATATCTTTGAAAGGCCATTTTTTCAGCCTACCACAGGGGGAGCAGTATACTTCTAGGCAGAGCAAAAGAAATCAAAGGGAAGAAATTGTTAAAGAAATGGGAAGAGATGACATATTGGAGGAAAACTCTAAAGAGCTGGGAAACATTAGAAAGACCTGGGCAAAAACAAGTGAGTGGACTGATGGTTGGTGTTAGGTTTAGAGAGCACGAGTCTTCATTACCACTGGGTTGAATGAGTAACAGCCGTTGCTCTTTGACTCAGGGCAGGAGCAGAGTGAGCCTCATTAACTCAGGACAAGGCTCTGCTAGCTTGGAGTTGCCCGTGTGGCACTCTCTAAGTGCATCCTTGCAGGGACAAGGGCAGCAAAGCGGGCTTGCTGCAGCCAGGCCACTCTGAGCATGTAGCAATGTGGGCCAGTCTTATCAGCCTTGCCAGTTGTCACCTTGGTCATTTCAGAGGACACTGACAAGAGGCAATCAAAGTGGGACATGCAGATTGCGATGAGGGAAGGAGTTCCCAAGGAGAAAGAGCTGAGGGTGGAACCGATCGTGGGTGGGTTGGAAGAAGGTTAAGGGTGGAGAGGGGGTGCCCAAAGGCAGCACAGCAGAAGCCCCCGGGGGAAGCCCAGTGAGGGGCAAGGTGGTGTTGTGGGAGCAGGGACATGCCAGAGGGGAAGAGAATTGCTGGTGGCACCGCTACCTGAGGCCGCACAATCTGCAAACAGCTGCACTCATAGGAGGCTGCTGAGCTTCCTCAGTTGACACAGCGGATGCTCTTGGCTAAGTCACTTCACCTCCCCAGGCCTCAATGTTTTCAACAATAAAATGGAGCTATAAAAGAACCCACTTTCTTCAAAAGGTTGTTCTGAGGATAATGGAGATTACATGGGGACTAGGACATAGCCCTGGCACACAGAGGCTCCTGGCACATGACAGCCTTTAGTAGTATCACTTGTGTCTGAGACTTGGAGCCTCAGCCTGCAAATCCATAGTGAGTCCCTCTTCCCTTTCCAGAGGCCACAGTTTTCCATTCTCCCTGCAAAACCCTACTCTCCAGGTTGCTGCAAGTGGGGTCCGTCCTTGCTCCTCTCAACTCTACCAGGGGAATGCTACCCCCCACAACTGAAAAGGAAGTCCCAGACCATCCCACAGCCCTGAAGCCACCCCTCCCTGGCCTGTGAGTCAGGACGCTGTTTATTTTCCTGTACAAGAATGGCAGAAAAGGCTTTTCTCATCTGCTCCTCCTCTGCCCAGGTACCCACATGGCAATTTGTTCCACATGCTAGGTAATTTGCATAGTCCCGCTCAGCATGAAAAACGTTTCTCCAATGCTTATCAACCCCCAGAAAAGGGGATGTTTTCAAGCCTGCCAGCCAATCACCAACACTTAGCTGGAAACTCATGGGCCTTTAATCACTGCTGTCCAAACACGGGAAGAGCAGCATCCAGCAGAGAGAGAATCAGTGCTGGCTTGGTCCAGGGAAGTCAAGCAATCTCTCGCCTGCTGAGCCCCGATGGAAACCCCTAAAGAGTCATTGTTTGTCTGTCTTTCTGGGAGATGTGTCTCCAGGAAGTTGGGGAAAGTTCACATACTGAATCAAGTAGGATCCTCAGCGGAAGCAGAACCACTGGGACTTAGAAAGTAGTCCAAGAGAGGTTTAATGAACCAACCCCCTCCTTCCTGCTGATGGAGGTATAACACTCCCTCAGGGTCAGGGCAGAGAGTTACTGAAATGCTGTGTGTATTGCACTGTTACCCATAGTCTGAGGACCAGACCACAGCAGCACGTGGGGACTATAGCAATGCCGACTCACAGGCCCCAGGCCAGACCAGTGCATCTGAACCTGCATTTTAAGGAGATTCCTGAGTGCTCCCTATGCACAGCACAGTTTCAAAAGCACTAGTTTAGGTGACACACATAAAGTCTCCGTCCCCTTTCTCACCCTGAAATACCTCCCTCCATTAAGCTCTGCTGCAGATGCCTGGAATTTATTCATTAACCACTCCTCAATCAAGACTGGGAATTTTTAAAAAGAGATTGCAATATACAGTCATTATTGCTACAGGGTCCCTCTTCCTCTGCAGGTCTTTCAGGAATGATAAGGTCAGATTTTCCCTAAAACCTTTTGTCTCAAGGTGCCTGCCTGCTCCTTGTGCTGCACGGCAATCTCCAGGCACGGCTGCTGCCTGCACAAGCATTACAGCATAGTCTGTAGTCTCTGTATGCAAGAGATTAAAAGTAATCTTAGATTCCCAAATAGTTGCTTAGGGGTTGACTTGGGACCTAGCTCAGTGGCTGGTCTATAGTTGGCTTTCACAGTTCACAGGTGGCTGGATGCCATTACCATGTTGGGGCTCTCTCCCTTTTTCCCCCTCTTTTTCCATTTCTCTATGTGACTACCTACCTGTCCCCACAGGTATATGTTCCTCGCAACACCTCCACTGAGGAGGCAATAATGGTGTCCCTTTTCCAAGGCCACAGCTAACAGATGACTGAGCAGGTCATTTGGCTCCAAAGCTCACATTCTTCACCAGGTTATTTCACCTCCAGGTCTCGGACTGAGTAAATGGATGGTAACTGGATGGCAGAGACCATGTTCGTGCTCCTTAGCAATGTTCTCTTTTAAAGGGGTCACCCCAAATACACCCAAGGGCAGAGGCTTATTTGTGTCGGCCTGGAAAGGAGCAGCAGCTGCCTTGCCTGCTCCTCGGCGAAGGCTGTCCCCATGCCCTGTAACAGAAGCGTTGCCAGGCGTGTGAGCAAACAAGCAAATTACGATTCAGCACAGGTTCCTCAGCAAATGTCTGGGTCCTGCTGAGGGACTCGAGCTGTGGAAACTAAAGACAACAGCGAAGATCAGAGACAGTCTCAGGGAGTGACAGGTGAACACTAGGATCTGTATGGTTCTCTGTCACCAGCTTCTCTACTCCTGGCTTGAGGAGTCCAGAGAGCCCCATGGTGCACGATTAAAATTTCCTCTGTTGCGGTCTCCCCTCGCCTTGGTCTTCTTTGGTCTGAGCTGACACCAGAGACAATCAGAGACCATATAATCATTGCTGCTGAGGCTGAGCTTCCATGTGCATTCTCCTAGAAGGGTCTCATTACCATATTAAGCATCTTTCACTTGACAAAAATCAGTGAGAATGTTTGCCTCCATTTTCCCCAGAATACAGACAAGAGTGTCAAAAGGGAAAGGCAATGGGAGCCACGGATGGGGACTAAATCATCAGAAACTTCTCTTTCACTCTCATGGCATTTATTTCCTTTGATGTTGAAATGTCCTTTCTCTTCTTGTGTTTTATTTATTTGTTTTTGATTTCTTCTTCTTTTTTTAACTGCCATTCAGAGCTGCTATCCTTTCCGCAGAGCCCAGAACCAGCCTATGTCAATTGGAAAGGCCGGCTCAGCTCTGGCAGTTAGAATCCTCCCAACGTTGTGGACCCCTGGGGCAGACATGCACATCAACTCAAATCTGGCCAGTGGGGCCCAAAGATCTCACACATGATTGGCAGCTGGCTTGAGACCATAAGGTCCCATCCGCCATTTTTAATAAACAACCTAGAAAAGAAAAGCAACCCACAGAAGAAAACTTTACAATAAGCCCCGAAGTGCTTTTTTACTTTCAGGCAAGTAAAGTAGACAGTTGGATCAATTATCTAAATCATTGAAACCCCAAACACATCTCCCCTGGAAATACTCAAATAATTGAAGCAAAAAGAGCTTTAGGGGTGATCTACACCAATAACTTCCTTCATCGGCTACATTGTTTTTCTACCTAACCGAGGATTTTAACAGTAAGGCCACTGGGTGTGGGGACAGAGGAAATAATTTATTAAGTGCCTGCTATATTCCAGGCAGTGCTCAACAGGCTGAGCATACATTACATCACTTAGGTATACACATGACAAGACCTGGGCCTCCCCCTACTCAATTTTGGAGCCGTATTCACTCAAAGGATCATAGTCTGCAAGTCATAAATAAATGTTAAAGGAGTTGCACTTTTAACTCTTTCAAACTATGTTAAAGGGAATCCAATTCATAAGATAGAGCAAAATTTTCTGAAAACAAACAAACAAACTGCCTCGACTTTTAACTCCAGCTCTCTGTTGCCCCACCACTATCCTGAGGCCCTTCTCTGAGCCCCCCAGACTTCTCCTGGAGCCACTGCCATGAGGATCTGGCCTTTGGTTTCTTTCCCCGTTACCTCACACCTCTCCAGTTGAGTCTCTCTTCACTCACTCACTTGATTCTACATCACAAAAACCCCAGAACTAGTTGTGAACACTGAATTCTCATGGGGATGAAGGAGGAAGGAAACTTGAGCAGGATGTCTAAAAAGACACACTTGTTGCCAGGGGCTGCCACTGGGTGGCATAAGGAAAGGGAAGACCAGGAACATGTACATGCAACTAACATGTGCACCTGTCTCACATGCTGTGTGACAACCTAGAGAAGAACATATCGTTCTCTCTCTGCCATGGTAAGAAATGTGAAGCCCAGTTTAATTGTCTGAGGCCGCAGACCTAACCAGAGGCAAGAGTTCGAGCTAAGGTTGTATGACAACAAAGCACACCATCTTTCAACCAAACCAAGAGTCTCTGATGCAAGAGATAAAATGAATCTGAGATGATAACAGTGAGAGCAAGAAGATTCTCCTGACTTATTTCTCATCACTCCTCACTGAAACATGTATCGCAGGTGGAAGATAGAGCCCAAGAACGTGGCACTGACTCCAGCGGGGTTGTGATCCACTAATATCCTCTCAACATTTACTCAACACTAGCTGGGTCAGTCCTTCCTGATTGTACATAGGTATGATTTGGCTTTCCTTAATAGGTTCAAATTCATTTATTCAACAGATATTTGTTAAGTTCCGGCCATGTTAGAAATCGTGGGGGGTGGACAGGCAAATAGAACAACATGACCCTCCCCCTCCCTCCCAGGGGAGGGTTGAAGCTGGGTTTTGGAGACAGGCACATAAACAATTAGGACTGTAGAAGGTTGTCAGGGGAAAAGAGCGGGAAACACCCTACTGGACCTGCATCGATCATGAAAGACTTCACCAAAGGCTTGGCATTTGATACCACTCTTGGAGGCCTGTGTCCTACCATTGACACTACTCTTAGAGACTTGTGTCCTACCACCTTTTCAATGGTTCCTCTTAGTTGTCTTAAACTGTTCTCAATTTTCACACTTAATAATTATGTTCTAGAGAAATTGTGAAATAGACCAGACCCCAAAGTCACATCCTCCCATAATGAATCACATAGTAAAATCTTATTTCCTTGGAATTAACACAGTTCAATTCTACTATCACTGGCATGGTTAAATAAATACTTTTTCAGCATCTATTGGGATAATCATGAATAAATAAAGACATAGCCACTGGCCTCGTGGAGCTTAACACATTGGAGCAGATGAATGCTAACAAACATTAGTGAAATGTATGTAACATTTCATAGACATGAAGGTGAAGTTTTACTGTGCCCTGAGATGATAGAAGAGAGGGATCTGACCTAGGGGTGGAGGGTGTATTAGTCCATTTCTGTTGCTTATAACAAAATACTTGGAATTGGATAATTTGTAAGAAAACAAAAGTTATTATTTATAATTTTGGAGGCTGGGAAGTCCAAAGTCCAGGGAACACATTTGGTGAAGGCCTTGATGGTGGCGACAGTGACTCAGGGGTCTCACATGGCAAAAAATGGCAGAGCAGAGAGAGAGAGACAGCTCCTCATGTCTGTCCTTTCAAAGTCCTCATAACCACGCCCATGACCATCATTTTAATCCACTCACTAGGCATGATCTTCAGAATCTAATCACCTCTAGAAGGCCCCACCTTACACTTACCATAATAGAATTTCCCACCCTCTTAACAGTCATAGTGGGGGTCAAGCTGCTAACACATAAAACTTGGGGGATGCAATCCATATCTTTCAGCCCCTGGCCCCCCAAAGTTTATCTCCTTCTCATGGGTAAATACATTAATTCCGTCCTCAAAGTCTTAATTTGTTTAACCTCAAAAGTCCGAAGTTTCAAGGTCCCATCTGTGAAATCAAAACAAGTTATCCACTGCCAAGATAAAGTGGTGGGACAAGCAGAGGGTACATATTTCTGTTTTTGTTTAGCTGTTTAAAAGGAGAATGAGGAAAAACAAAAACAGTAATATGTGAACATGGAGAAAACATGGATGAAGGTCCATTCCCACCCTCCTGCCCTACTGTCTCATGGACACATTTGTGAATTAGAAGGCTTCCTTTTTTGTGTTTGTTTTTGGCAGCTGGCAAGCACAGGGATTGAACCCTGGGCCTGGGTGTTATCAGCACCATGATCCAACCAACCAAGCTAACCCGCCAGTCTTAGAGGCCCTCCTTTTAAAGTGAGCCATGATACTACTTAGTTTCCCTTTTTAAAGAATTATGTACATTTTCCACATTTTCCTTGTGTGAACCTTTGCATAATTACTCAATTGATAATATTTCCCCCTCCAAAAAAAATGCCAAGAAAAGAAAGTCACACTCTGAATTTTCTGAAGTACTGATTCCAGAAAGAACAGAAATGATTTCTTATTCTCCTCCTGTTCTGCAATCGTATCTCAACTTCTTGGCTTTTTAAATGATGAATAAGTTAATGCTGTTATTCTTCTTAAAAATAACAAAAGTATTCTACTGAAACCTGTTTCAGTTTTATGAAAAATGGCATGTCTTGAATTCATAAAGAACTTGAAATGTGAAGTAAAAATTCCCCACAAATATCCAAGGAAGGGTTCTCAGACACTGCAATTCTCTTAGATGTTACCTTTTGATAGCATTGGCCAGATCTCTCCCATCTTTTCTCTTGTTGGTCCCCTCCCACTGATGCCTGTGTTCCTAGAACCTGCACTCCACGCAGCATGTCAAATGCTTCTGAGAGCTTGGAGAGATGGGCCCCTGCCTCCCCACGTCAAGTCTGGCCATGCCAAGTGCACAAAAATCCAGGTCATTGGGGTGAGCACCACCTACCTGTTGGATTCTTTTCCTTTCAGCCCCTATGCTGGCTGCTCCCAAGCTGTGGCAATCTCTCTCAAAGAGCAACTGAGTCACCTTGATGCAGAAATGCACCGTGTGTGAGCTCTGCAATAATGTGATTGAAATTATCCTGGTAGCCTGGCAGATAATTATCTTAATAAGAAGTTTTCTTTGAAAATGTAGATTCTACAAACTACCTCCTGATCTCCAATCTTTAACCAAGCAAATAGCACCATCTCAAAATATGACCTTTGAGTGAAATTAATATTGATTATGAGGGATAAAAAGTGCTGAATGGAAGATAGTAAAAATTATTTCAGATTGGGGGTAGGGGAATAAGATGAGAGTAAAAATGAAGTATTAGCAAAGTGCTGTAAAATGACAATAAAGCCCAGTGTTGTTAAATCACTGAGTTAATTAATACAAGATTCTGGATATTAAATTACCACTGAATTGTGTGGCCTGTTTTTAAAATGTTCAACATATTAAAAAGTTGAGGAGGTTTTGAGAGAGGGACATGAGGCTGGGATGCTAAAGAGCAGGACTGGTCCACACGGACTTTACTCATGTGCTCATCCGTGCACTTAGCATGTCTTTCATACGAGCCACTGTGTGCCAGTGGCATAAAGTGCTACAGACTCGGAGGACAAATCACTGTCCTCAGGGCACCCCTAGACTATCCAGAGGAGACTGCAGCAGTCACCATGATTAAAGCAAGAAAAGGTTACATTGGGGACCAAACAAGAAAAACAGTGGTGCGTTCTACCAGAGGGATCAGAAAATTACCAGACACCCCCCAACAACAACCTACACACGATGGTACAAGCTGGCTGTTCCTGTATGCATTTTGGTTTTGCTGTGCTGATGGAAATACAGAGCCGGGACCTGCTCTTTCATGGAGGTAGCTCAACACAGAAAAAATGGCATAGCTCCTGCTGACAATCTCCCAGACAGAGCAGAAGTCTCAGGCAGGACTTCAGAATGTACGAAGTAGGCAATGGGTGGTAAACTAATGTCAACAACAAGGGAGAAGTCTAGGAGCAAAAAGGGAGGAATTATCCCCACCTGCCTCTAACTGATTATGGTGAGGGCTCTTAGGCGTGTGCCATTCTCTGTTTGTTACCAGGAAGCTGTAGATCAGAGTAGTTCAAAGCAAGAGCCCTGGAGGCAAACTACTCTCATTCACATCCTGACTCCACCGCTAATTACCGCTAATTAGCTGAATAATCTTGCAAAAGTTATTCACTCTTCTTCTGCCTCCAGAATGGAAATAACCACAGGACTTACCTCATGGGTTGTTGTAAAGACTGAGTAAGTTATTGCATGTAATGCACCAAGATAATTCCCCGCATGGAGTAAGCACTCAATAACTATTTGCTATAAAATAATTGTCATTAAATAGACTTGAATTTTAATAAAGACTTATATGGGCTACTGATTGTTTATAAAGGTTTAAGATAATGAATGAGAATATTGGATGTTTTCTCAGGAGCATACATAAAGAGTGAAAAGGGAAGGGTCTTAGAGGAAAAAATGATATGGGCAAGATGGTAGACATCAGAAACTTATGAAAAGGAGTTTCTAGAGGAAGAATCAGGGCCCTGAGTTCCAGGAGCCCTTCCCTACTATAAGATTCTCCTTTTGAAAATAGTCTTGAAGGGTCTGGCTTTTATTTTTATTATGGAATTTCATGCCAATACTCCAAAAGAAATTTGAAAACTATTTCGTTCCCTTGCATAAAATTCTGCAGTAATTTCCAATTGGAATAAATTACATGGTCCTAATCTTTCAAGTTAATTCCCACTGAGACTCCTGGGTATATTAGCCAGGACCTTGGCTTTCAGGTCATTTCATTGCCCAAATTCACTTTCCCCAAATCAGGTGAGGATAGATGTCATGCAAAGGGGGCACAGACACACACCACTACCAACAGTGCTATGCATTGAAAATGTGAAAAAAGAGTTTTGAGGAAAAACCTATGTGAGAGAAGCGGCAAAATGCACATGGCCTTGATCCTTATCCACAGAGAGCTCTGTCCAGGCTCCACATGGCTGGACGCACCACGGAAAGGGCTCGGGAGACAGACCCTGTGACTTTGCATAAGTTTGTATTACACTACACATTCAAGGAGAGTTGAGAAGGGACAGGAAACTTCTAGTTGACAATGCAACATTGGGAACCTCCTCTTCAAGGAAATGGCATTATTAGAAAGTGGGAGACTTTGGAGCTAAGCCACTGGGATCAGCCTGTTCCAGGGAACTCACTTGGAGCTGCCAGGTTGGCCTCTTGCTTGAGCTATCCAAATGGAGAGGGCATGAGTCTCCCAGCTCTGAATACCTGCACACTGTCAGCCCATGTGTTCTGTCAGGTGTGCCTGAGGCTTTCCCCTAGCCAGCAAGTCCACTTTCAGTATCTCCACTGCACCCATAAGTTAATGCCTCCTAAATCCAAATCTCCAGTCATATGTTCAGAATTTTCCTGCTTGTCTTACAATACCTCATGCTCAGTATGATTAAAAATGGGCCACCCTCCTTCCCCAAAACCTTCTCCTCTGCCTAATGTTCCTACAATAATTGATTGTCCCACGATCCAAACCAGAAATGTGGTGGTCATCTCTGGCTCCTCCTCTCACAAGCTTTTCATGTTCATGCATCACCAAGGCAGGCCAATTGTGCTTTCTATTTTTTGAATCTTTCTTATCACCTGCATGCTTGCAGCCAAGGCCTTTATTCAGATATTCCTCATTTCTTGTCTGTATCATTCCATAGTATCTCAGCAGATCACCCTTTCTCAATCCTTCTTCTGTGATTAGCTACCCGAATTCCAAATCTGAGCATGTCACTTTATTTTCCATTTTAAAACTCATTAGAGGTCTTTATTGCATAAATTCTTTAAAATGACCTACAAGGATTTTCATGGACCAATTATTTATGATTCCTCTTCTTTTACCATGTGATACTAAATTACCTTTAATGTGCTGTAGGCAATGCACACTTTTTTCCTCTTGGGTATTGGAACATAATCTTCACTTTTTAGAGATATTTTAGACCTAATTCATTATCACCACCCATCTCTTGCTGTGCTAGTTTCATCTCATCTTTTATATCTCCGTGACAGAATTTGGTGATCATTTATGAAGACTCCCAAGTATCCAGATATCTGTGAAGGGTCCATTTGTCCCAGAAGAGAATCTAGAAAATCTAAAAATCCCCTGCAATCTTTGCCAAATCCTAATGATGGACCCCATTTCCTGGATGGAGTGTTTTATCATTGACACCACCCATAACAGGGGTAACAATATTGGGGTTTTTTTTGTTGTTTTGGGGGGACAGGTGGCCAGACAATATCAGTTTTATAGTTATTGACATATTCATAAATGTGCTGCTTTCTTCTAATCAAGGGACTCGTTTATCTGAGAAACGTTCCACTTTTTTAACCTACCCCACCAGATTGTCTTTGACTGAGGGCACCCACACATTTCCCAATTTTTGCAGAAATTTGTCTTCACTTTGCAACCTTAATTGCCTCTGTCCTATCACATCACCCAAAGCTAACAGCTGGGAAGAGAAGAATAAATGCCTCGAGGATCTGTCTGCTGTTCTTCCACCCATCGTGAAGCTTATCCCTCATAAAAGGTCATCTGGGCCGAAGTTTTGCATTTAAGTCACCTTTTCCATCTCCTCTCACCACTGGGCCAGCCATGGACATACTTTTTCTAGACATATTAAGGCTCCAGAATGCCAAAGACTTGTATTAGATTCAAGTCAGAAAGCATCAGTTGCCAGGCAAACTAAGGGCAAAATTTGATTCTCTATGTAACGGTTTCTTTTTATCCAAATTTCCTAAAATAAGACTGACTTCATTCCCATCACCAAGAACACCTACACCCTCAAAGTCTATCTCTGCTCTGTTAATGTCTACTCTGATCCTCCAAATTCAAGCACTGGATAATCTCCTTAGGTCCATGGACCATGGACACAGTGGCGTTACACTACTGGCATCCACTAGTCTGTTAGAGGATGGAATGGCCCAGCCTCAAGAGAGACCAACCAGACAGCAAGCCCATCAGCTCCTGGGACACAGGTTCTCACCATGCACCCACAATGCTCTGCTTCCCCACTGACGCACTGCCCTGCTCGCCAGCCTTCAGAGGCTTCCCCTGCCTGCCGTCTAGAGCTAGGGCCAGGCCCTGGTCCAGTGGGCCACGTCCTCCCCCTGGTTTCTCAGACCCTTTCTGATTTGATTCCTGCCTATGCCCCTCACCTTATCTACCTCAGGGACTGGTCAAAATGTACCTCAGGGAAACGTCAGTCACAGCCAGCTTTTTGAGAAATATATCTGGGGAAAGTATAGCTTTCCATCCATAGAATTCAACTAATAATGATCCAAGCCTTATAACCTGGCCTTTGGAAAAGACAGATTTTCAGATAAGCTCTGTTAGCAAGGAATATTTATACTAGCACAGATATTTTGAGTTAAGGGCAATATGGGTAACACTCAAGAGAGATCCAGACCATGTCAGAACCAAATGGGCAGAACCACAGTAATGGTTGCCATCAATTCCTCAGTGAAAAGAGGCTGAACCCCAATCTTGGAATTCGTGGCACTTCTTTTGCTCTATACTGCAATGGAAAATGAACTGCGGATAGTTCTCATTCCACGTTGTGAGCTCTGTCACACTAATCTTCTTGTCACTTTCACAAAGCTCCACACTGAAGAATCTCTCTGGCCATCATAGTACCTAAATGTTGGGTTCTCAAGGTCAGATCCTCCCTGATGATTGGGATCAAGACTCTGGCACATAGCAATGACAGGACCCGGTGTGTCCTTCCCTTCCTCACAGAAGGCTGTCTTGATGAGACTTAGTCCTGTCTAGGTTGATCCCACGCTGAAATGGCATTCAGCTGCAACCCTCTCTCTGAGGGTAAGTCCTGCTGCTTCCATGGACCCCGGGCTGGCTGATATCCCAGCTCCAGCCTCTGAGACTCCTTCCCTGACCTTAGAATAATAACCACCATGTCCCTCTTATCCTGTTCCCCTTACCCTCATGGACACCACTGCTATATTACCAAGGTCTCACTATTAGGACAACATTTCTGCTAGGCTTCTACCCCTGCTCACCTGGCCAGATGCACATCTGATTATTTGAGTTCAACTCTGGCTATCTAGCCAAATCCAGCCTGGCTGATCCAAGTGAGGGGACACTCCATAACCCGCCTTGGCAGGTGCCCTGGCTTGAACTCTTCTCCATGGCCTTCCCGGGCAGGCTGAGTAGACAGTTTGGCTGAGGCATATGTTTCGTGTAGGACAGTTACGGGAAACAGGGCTATAAAAGCCGATTGGGGTCATCCTGGGGAGGACTGGGAATGAGAGAGAAGGAGGCATCCCTCCTGAGCTCCTGCAGCAGCACACACTGGATTTCATTTACTGGATGGGGAGCAACTCCATTAAACTTCAGAGCATCACTTGAGAGAGGATTATTTTCTTACCAAGGTGACTGGAGGTATTTCGGTTCTAAGACTTTATGATCACATTGTCTCACAGGCAGCTTGACAATGTCTTATGTCTCTGACACTGGAGGGATTTATTCACTTGAAGCACGGCAATAAATCCTTAGCGGGCACTGTATGTAAAATCTGACTTTATAAATAAACACTGCTTTGCCCTTCTGTCTCCCTTTATTCTGAGAATGTGCCATCCCCCACCATCTCATAATGAAATGAGCCTGTGCTCCCACCTTGATGGAAGGCAGATGTATCCTTGCTGTGTTTTAGAGCCTCCCTGCTCTATAGGATTGGGGTGATAATATTCATACCTCTTTCCCTCCCACAGCTTAAAGAAGTTTGAGTGGATAACAGGGTAGAATTATTCCACTTGGAGATCCCAAGGGAGAAGTGGGAATCCTTTGTTGTAAGCACCACTGCTCTATCCTACTGCCTCAACCTTTCCCTAAAGCATCCTTGTGCTCCCCAATCCAGCACAAATGCGTGTATCCGATGAAGAGCCCGTTGGCTTAGAAGAAACCTAAGCCTCGTTATTCCTCCTGGTGATGAAGTGTCCACTGCCCCGCAAGGTGGCCAGTTCCATGGAAGACGGCTCCCTTTCTCACATGAACCTAAAATCTCATATCGGCTTTCTTGCAACTGGTGCCTTTGGGTCCCAGCCATGACCCTCTGGAGTACCTGCAAGCAAGAGTTATTCTTTCTCCACATGACAGCACCTCAAATATTTGAAGGCAGCAATCACAGCCACTTTTCATTGTTTTCTTCTCCCACCTGAGCTAGGGGCAGAGCTTGGCAAGCAGGAAAAACTGTTCACAGTGGCTTGTAATATTTCCTTTTCTTAAGGAAAAAAAAAAACATGGAGCAATTTGTCACCCACTTACTGTCCTATTTTTTTAGGTAGAATAAATGCTATTTCCAGCTCTGAATCTACCTAGGTGAGCTCTGTTTCTCGGAAAGCTGCTGAATTTGGTTATGCTCCAAAACCTTTTCTGACCCTGCTCCTAGAAAATGTTGGTTGCTTTCCCCTGATGCTCCCAAGACACTCTGAGATTTAAATTATTGCATTGTTTTGTTTCAGTTCATTTACACCCAGCCTTGCCTCTCAAGACCTTAAAAGTCTCAAGCACAGCCCATATTTTAGTCATGGTGGTATTCCCCCATGCCTAGAAGGGTGCCTAGAACTTGGTAGTGACAAAAGAAATGTTTGCTGCTGAATGAATGCTGTCTATACATCATAATAAAGAGGGTTGTCAAGATTTCTTCAATGCCTTAAACTATTGGGAATATGTTACTTTACAAAGTTGGTTTATTATTTCTCCTGTCAGCTTCAGGTTCCAAAAATATGGAGCACGTGAACAAATGCAGAAGCAGCTTTGTGTATATATGTACCCCATAAAGAAGATCTACACCAGTGCTCTGCTGTACTTATCTGGCAACTAGCATCAGTGGTGACACATAAAACTATACAGTTAAAAGGCGTTAAAGTACAGCTTAGATGAAAACAGATGAAAAAGATAGAAACTGCTCAAAAGGCTACAGAAAAAAAAAATACCTTTAGGCCCATTCTTTAAAGCATTTACATAAATATTCCCAACTAGATATGCACTATATTTTTTTTAATTTAAAAAAAAAAGGGTGTGCGTGTGTGTGTTAGAAATGGTGTGTTTAATTTAAAGCTAGCATTAGCCGTGATGCCTACTTTACTCTTCTGCCTCAATGTTTTAGGAGATTGTCAGACCGTCTTCAGATATCTCGTATCACTTTCAGAAAGGGACTGTTAATGACAAGGACTGCTAGACAGCACAAATACACCAACAAATCTGGTAGAGTCAAAGGGAAGGGGTGGTAAAGTTTAATTGCTCTGTTTAGTTTCCTGTCTACTTAGACCGAAAAATAAAAAGCTTATGCCAAGAAAACAACCAGTTAAGAACTAATCCTCACCAGCCGAGTTAGACACAATTAAACCACTGTGTGTTTGACAAATGCTTTTCTTTACTCAAATTCAATGTTCAGTAAAGGTGAGGGAGACGAAGAGAAAGCTTAACCTTAACCCTTTAATACAATCGACAGAAGCCTTTAACAGGAGGATGAGTCCTAGTATTTCATGCAAAAAGTAATAATAATTCACTGTGCAGTTGAGAGGAGGGACTTCACGGAGAGGTTATGAGGCCGGTTGCTACATTATAACCTTAACCTAACTGGAGAGAGATGCCCAGAGTGCGTCACATTACAACCATCTTTACACTTGCCTGTCATGTCAAACGTTCATGACATTTCTGCCTGGGACTCAGATGTGAGCCAAACAGAAGGTGAGATGCCCAGAAGAGGGGCACAGACAATGGCAGCTCTTTTGGGCAAGGAAGGCTCCAGATACAAGGGACAGGAAACAGGTCACATCCCATAGATTAGTTCAGGGAAGCAAGTAACTGACCTAAGAAGCAAACTTTGGTTTTCAGAAGTGACTAAGTCTTTAAAGCTTTAGGCAGCTAGAGCAGGGCTCTTCATTCACAACCAAAGCCTGCAGCATGAAACTATGAGCTCTTGACTCAGGCATCCCAAGTTCAAATCCCAATCACTCCACTTTCCAGCTTTGATGGCCGGAAAATCGTGAAACCTCTTTAACTAAGGTTTCCTGCACGTACAAAGAGAATAAAAATGTTACAAGCCCATAAATCTGTACTGAAGTTTAAACAAGATAATCCTATGAAGCTCTCAACATCATGCTTGAAACATAAAATATTCAATAAATGCTTCTGAAGACATGACTGAATCACAAAGCAAATATTATGAATTAGCTTGAGGCAACAGAGACAAAAAGAGTAAAGATTTTCCTAAAAGAAAACGGAAGGGTATTGTATTCATTTCCTGTGGCTGCCGTGACAAATTAGAACAAACTTAATGGCTTTAAAGAATAGAAATGTATTATTTTGCAGTTCTGGACTGGCTATTATCAAAAAGAGAATAACAAATGCTTTGCTGGCGAGGAATTGGAGAAAGGGGAACTCTCCTACAGTGTTGGTGGGGCTGTTAAATTAGTGCAGCCATTATGGAAAACAGTATGGAGGTTCCTCAAACAACTACAGATAGAACTACCATATGATCCAGCAATCCCACTGCTGGGTGTATACCCAGAGGAATGGAAATCATCATGTCGAAGGGACACCTGCACTCCCATGTTTATTGAAGCTCTATTCACAGTAGCCAAGAGTTGGAACCAACCTAAATGTCCATTATCAGACAACTAGATAAAGAAAATGTGGTATATTTATACAATGGAATACTACTCTACCGTAAAAAAAAAGAATGAAATACTGCCATTTGCAGCAACATGAATGAACTTAGAGAAAATTATGTTAAATGAAATAAGCCAGGCACAGAAAGAAATACCGTATGTCCTCACTTATATGTGGGAACTAATAATAAACAATAAAGAAATAAATAAATAAACAAACAAACAAAGACATCTATTTTTTTTTTCCAGATAGAAATCATGTTTCCTTTTAATTGGGTACTTAATTCAGTTTCCTCTCTTGGCTGTTACTCTGGTAATAATTAAGTCTTCATCTCTCAAAAACACTGCATCTGACCAGACTGAGAGCTAGTGTGAACGCAGGCGCCAAACCTGGGCCTTCAAAATAACAAGGAACAGTAAAATCAGCCTTTCCCTTCACTTCGAAGGAAATGTAAATCATTGGGTCCAAATCTCTACCTTCCAGATGTAAAAAACCTGGAGTTCAATGCACAAAAGGAAACCAAAATCTATCAGGAATGAAGCATAGTAACCCCTCATATACTCAAGGTCAAGACGGTTTTTGAGAAATAAGTATCTGACCCTCTGGCCTCTTCTATTAGGAATGGCCCCTCTCCAGCATACTTAAAGGAAGATGATTTTGCTTCTACTTCATTTTCCAAAAGGAGTATAAAATCTACTAAGAGTGATATAATGAATCAGAATAAATTAGCTCACTCACAAGAAACATTCCTGGATAATGATTTTTGGCTGCTGAGAATATTCAGCACGTTATTTCAAAGAAGCAAAATTCAGGGCAATGTGAGAAAAGAGAATTCAAAAGTGGCAGCCACATTCGCTGACAGGTTTGCGTAGGACACACACATTATAGACAACCCTCATTTTCTTCAGTGTGTATGTCAAGAGGCCAAGACCCCTGACTATCAAAATAAGTTACTTTGTACATTACAGTGCACAGAACAACAGAAGGAAAGCGCTTTCTTGGGGGGTGGCTGAAAGGCATTTTGCAAAAGGTCCATATCACTCTGAGGAGGAAGGACTGGAGCCCAGTGCCCTGTGCTTTCATGGGCTCGACCGCTCCTCCTCCTCTTTGGTTGCAGCGGCCTCAGGGGGCGCCGTTTCCTCTCCTCATTCTGCGGCTCCTCCTCCTCTTCCTCCTCGTCCTCCTGGGGGTGGAGGTCTGGGTACTTCTGCATGCATCCCTGCATGGCCCGGAGCTGGTCTCCACAATCTGAGCCCCTGACATCCTCCGTGCTCTAGTGGACGCAGGAAAAGGCTGGCTTGAACTGTTCCTCACAGCAGCCACCGGCCATACCCCCAAGGCAGGGCAGTTCCAGTGAATGTCTCCATTTGCCAGTATCAATCCATGTACCTCATATGGATCGTGGGGTCATCGGCCACCAGCTCTGCACTGCTTGGCGTTTCGTGGTCTTCTTTGGTGACAAATTCGATTCTCTCCTTCCCCTCCTGCCGGCAGTAGGCCATGGCCGTGGCCCGGCACTCAGACCTCACAGAAGCGGCGGTGGCGGCCGCAGCTTGGGGCGGCACAGGGCGGCGGCTGGAGGCCCGGACAGAACCGTCCTCTCCGGGCCGCCGCGCGCCTGCCTCAGCGACTGCGCGGCCCCATTCCAGCCCCTCCGCCAGAAGCGACATTTCCCCGAAAGACACCTTGATCACAATAATACATTGAACTTTTTTTTTTTTTTCTGTCTTTTTCGTGACCGGCGCTCAGCCAGTGAGTGCACCGGCCATTCCTATATAGGATCCGAACCCGCAGCGGGAGTGTCGCTGCGCTCCCAGCGCCTCACTCTCCCGAGTGCACCACGGGCTAAGCCCAATACATTGAACTTTTAAGAGATGAAATCAGAACCGAGTTTACCAGAGGTGGGAAAGGGGGAGGAGGGAAGGGAGGAATTGGTAAAAGGCCACGAAATAGATTCCATTGTATAATGGAGAGTATAGTAATTACCCTGATTGAATCACCACATATTGCACACAATATTGATATTCAATGCTGTCCCCCACAGATATGGACAGTCAATCGTGCCCTAATAATAAATATATATATATTTTTAAAAATCCAAAATCATGATGTTGACAGGTATGAACTCCCTCTGACGGCTCTAGGAGAAAACCCTTCCTTGTCTCTTCCAACTTCCGGGGGCTCCAGGTGTTGCTTGGCCTGCGGCTGTGCTCCAGTCTCTGCCTCTGTCCCCACGTGGCCTTCTCTTTGTGTCTGCGTCTTCTCCTTTTCCATCTCTTCCAGGGGCACTTGCCATTGGATTTAAGGCCTGCCCAAATAATTAGGATGGTCCAACCTCAAGATCCTTAACTTAATTGCATCTGCAAAGACTTTTTCCAAACAAGGTCATATTCAGAGGTTCTGAGGATTGGAACATGGACATATCTTTTTGGGTGCCATCGATCAATCCACTACAGGTGTTGATTAAGCAATAATTGCTAAGTTTAAATTAAATAGTAAAATTGAGTTAAGAAGATCATTTTTAAAAATTAAACTCCCAATAGTTATGTTGAAGGTAGGTTCCGGGGGGCCTGATGTTGGCCTCAACCCATCCAGTTCTCTTACCAGGTTCTTGACTCCACCACAGGAGTGAATTTAAGGGCAGAGTCACAGTGGAAAGTGAAAACAGGTTTAATATAACAGATAAGAAATGCAGATGCCACAGAGACAGTGCGGCATGCTCCAGAGACTGAGCGGGGCCCACACCAAGTCTAACACAAAAGTTCAGGGCAGACATCAAGTCTAAACAACTACAAAAATGTGCTTAAAGGTCAGCACAGAGTGCAAGCTGGCTCAAGAGAGTGAGCAGCAGCTTGCTGAAAGTAAGTTAGATACAAAGTAACATAATGCACACCTCAGCCAGCCAAGGGCGGACTGCCTGCAGGAAAGTGAGCAATGGCCCTGCCTTCACTGGGATTTGGCTTTTATAGTTTCTCTAATGAATATTCAGTTCAGGTTTAGTTCCTGGTTATATGCATCAGGCATATGCAAGAATGTTCTGTGCTCTCTACTGAGCACGCCCAGCCACTGGATTGCAAAAGCCAGTCCCTTGTGGTCACATTTTCCCTGTGTTGGTGCTGAAAACAGGTCTAACTGGCAATAGTAACTTTCCCCCAGGGGAGAAGAGGTAGGGGCCTGAGACCTCAAGGAGTGGCAGGAAACTCACAAGCATGTCCTGAAACCCTGGCCCAGGTAACTGAGCAATTCCTGTATCAGTCTCACCCATATGGGTAAGCAAAGAGAAATAAAAAAGTGGTTCTCATAGAAGTAGAGTAATGGTTACCAGAGGCTGGGGGGGGGGGAGGTGGGGAGGAGGAGGTGTAGACTAATGGGTACAAAACTGCTATCTACCCGAAGTGACTCATTCTGCAGCTTATACATGTATGGAAACAGCACACTGAACCCCACAAAAACAAGTACAAATAAAATAGGATTTTTAAATAAAGCCATGACAGGATGCTCAGCACTGTCAGGCAAACTGAAACCACAATCAAATCCCACTGCACACCTATTACAATGTCTAAATAAAAATGAATGAAAATCTCAAGGGCTGGCAGGGATGTGGAGTGACAGAAACTCTAAGACATCACTGGTGGGAAAGAGACATGGCACAGCCACGCTGGAAAGAACTTTAAGTTTTTTATATAAAGGTCAGCTCAGGCTCACCGTAGGTCTCAGCCATCACACCCCTGGTCTTTACCCTAAAAAAAAAAAAAAAAAAAAAAAAAGCTTGGGCAGGTGCACCAGGACGAGGGGGCGATGCTTGGGGTCCACTCTGACCCCCTGTCCACAGGGCCAGGGAGGAGAAGCTGAGCCGTGGCACCGACCACAACCCCCAGTGTAAAATGAGATGAATAACCCCAATTTCCCAACAAAGCTATGTGACTTCAGACTTTGCTCATATGCAAAAAGTTAAGTAAATCCCAAGCTGCAAAAAAAAAAAAAAAAAATGAATGAAAAAGAAAAGTTTATGTCCACACAGACACCTGTACACAAATGCTTATAGGGTCCTCAGTCATAATAGGCAAACCTAGAAGCAACCTACATATGTTTTAAGAAATGAATGGATAAAATACTGTGATACATCATGTAATGGAATACAACTCAAAGAAAAATAGTCCTGATAAATACACACAAAAGCACACACATGCATGCTCACACACACACGCACACTCACATATGTATCTCCCAGTGTTAGTAGAAATGTTTAAATGTACAGTTCAGCATTAAATACAGGCAGGATGCTGTGCAGCAGATCTCTAGAACCTACTCCTCTACCATAATCAAAATGTCATACCTTTTCCACAGCAGCTCCCTCTTGACCCCTCCCCTACCCCTAAAGACCACCATTCCACTCTGCTTTGATGAGTGTGACTAGTTTAGGCCCATGTCAGTGGAATCCTACAGTATTTGTCATTTTGTGACTGCCTGATATCACTTAGCATGCTGACCCCAAGGTTGACCCATGTTGTTGCAAAGGACAGGTTTTCCTTCTTTTTGAAGGTTGAACCATGTTCCATGGTACAGATAAAACCCAATTCTTTAATGATTTATCTCTCAGTTAAAATGTAGGTGGTTGTTGTGTGGTTGAGTGGGAGCTATGGGGGGATCGTGTCTGTCAGAAGATCCATTTGGATGGGGCGGCAGATGGTGCCTCCTGAGCAGGGGTAGGACCCAGTGGACATGTGGCAGAAGAGCTCTCCAGGACACTGTGACCCCTTGTCCAAGTGAGGTTACAGGTTACAAGAATGAGAGCAGGAGGAGGCAGGAGGGGATATCCTTGGAGCCACGGGAAGACTTCTGAGGGGACGGAAGGGTTGCAGGAATAAGTGACCCCATTTCCTTCCAGTTTCATTATCGGGGGCCACAGAAGATTTGATAGATGGAGATGACAGATGGAAGAGCCCAGCTGACACAGGAGAGACAGACGCTGATGTCTGAGAGCTGAATCCACCTGCCTCCCTCCTGGGCTCACCCCAGCCCCATGCCCAGTCAGCAGAGAATATGGTCAGTGGGTCTGCTCAGCTGGCCACCGTGGGACTTGGTGCTGGGGGTGTGACTGTGAGGACTCGTTGCCTCCATCTGTGGGGGGGGGGAACTAGTCACAGCAACCCTGAGAACTGCTGGGAGAAAAGTGGTGATTACTGACCTGCCGGGCAGGGCAGGTACGTCACACACGACCTGAGCCCCACCTATTGGGGGGCCAGCCCTCCACTGTCCCCCTTCTGCACCCTACAGCCTGCCCCGGGTGGGCACAAAGATGGGACAGCTCCCATGGCTTCTGTGAGGAGAGCCATGCACCCAGGGGTTGACAGTGATGAAGACCTGCCTGCACACTTGAGAAGAGCACCAAGGCCTGGCACAGAAGTGGGCACAAATGTGTTCATGCACGCACATGTGCACGCTCACACGCACAAATACACACGCACCGAAACGGGTGGACAGTTGAGGGGGTGGAGGATGCGGCATTAGGCTCTGCTGACCCGGGGAGGGGGCCAGTGTGATGGAGTGATGGAACCCCATGATGTCACTGTTGCCAAGCACCGCTGCCTCTGAGTTCCGTGGCAGTAGGAGGCTCATTCTGGAGTCTGTGAGCTGTTGGTGCAGGTCCCTTTTGTAGGCTACAGGTACATCTCTGCACAGGTGAACAGATTCAGGTGAGTGTGACCTGCTCTCTTCCCTTCCTGCTGATTTCTACACAGGTGCTACCAGGAGGGTGGCCCGGGCCTCGCTGGGTGGCTGCCGAGGGTTATGCCCACTGGGCCTCACCAGGTGCCTGTTCTGTGCTAACCGCATATACAGTTGTCCCATTCATCCTCACAGACACTCCGTGGGGTTAAGGCTAATGTGTCCATTTGTCAGGTGAGAAGCCTGGGGTCAGACAGGAGGTAACTGGGCCTGGGACCCAGAGGTGACCCTTGGCTGTGCCCTCCGCCCTGCCTTGTGTCATGTTAGACACAACTTCTGGCCTCTGCAGCCTCCCTCCCTAGATTCAGGTTCTTCCTGAGATTCCAAACCATGATAGGGCAGAGCCTGCCCCTGGAAGAGCCACTGAAGTGGGGTCTCGTGGGCTGTGAAGATGGAGAGTGGGGGTGGAGGGGCGGCCTGCGCCCTGGTCTGTGATGGGAGATGGGTCACCCCAGGTAGGCATCTGGTCACCGCTGACATCATAGAGCATCACTTATGGCCTATGTAAGGCCCACCCAATTGTGAGGCCCCTAGGCTGGGAACAAGGTGGGGAGCCCTCGGTCTTGGGGCAGTCGTGGACAGGGAAGAAACCACTGAGGGAGGCCAGGCAGGTGACAAGTGTCTGCCCTGCAGGCCAGGGTGTGTGGAAAGGGGCTCACCCTCTGTGTCCTGCCCTCTGTCTCATCCTCTAGAGGCCTCATCCACCCCTCCCCTCACGGGTATTCCCTTAGGACCGTCTCCAAGGTGGGACCATGTTTCTGACTGTGCTCCAGGACATATCCCCAGAGCTCTCTAGTTTCTCATCTGTGCCTGGGATAAAGATGGAGCCCCTTCTGATACTGCCACACTCAGAACTGTAAACTCCAGTGTCCCTCTTGCCTAAGGCATGGCCTCACCAAGCACAGAGGCTACTTCCAAGTCACATAGGTCACCCTTTTGCCCAAACCCAGAACTTTCCTGCTTGGCTGGTGCTAAGATTTAAGTAGAATGCAGCACTTATGCGATTTCTTTTTGCCTCTAAAGAATTGGACGACTGTGTGTTTCCTGATATCATCTGGGAGGCAAATCGTATAGAGGCCTGTGGTCTCTAAATGACGTTCTGCTTCCTGGTGCCCAGAACGGCCCATCAGGGCCCTTCACGCTGAGCAGGTAACACACGTGTTTGTCTGTGCAGGTACCTTGGGGACAACAGGCCACACCTTCCAGGTCCCTGGTTCTCAGGTCCTCAGGCAGGAGCGTAACCTTGGCCAGGGAAGAAACTCCCGAGACCACTGTGGGGTGGAGACAGAGTCTGGTCCCTTTGTACTAGGGGGTGGGGGTGGAGGGCGGGGTGTTGCTGGTGGAATTTTGGATCCCTGACCTGAGCAGTTAGGGGTACTCTCTGAAGCTCTCAGGGTCGGTGCTAGCTTTGGATTACATTTGTCTTGCAGATTGAACATGAAGACGGGTATGGAGACCCTGTGGGCCCAGGAGGTGATAGACATCATGGAGAAGTACCAGCAGGTACAGGGTTGGCTGATCCCTTGAGGCAGGCAAGTCCTGGCCTCTTCTGTTGTCCCTGAGGTCAGAGGGACCTGGGCTCTCTGGGGACACAAGGGAGGGAGGAGCCTTCCAAAGCCACCCATGCCCCCAGCCCATCATCATGGCCCCCTCACTCCAGGCCCTCTCGGGGTTGCAGGGACACCGAGCTGGGACACGGGTGAAAAACTGGGATGAGGAGTTCAAAACCTACAGACGCATCGACCGGCTCGGGTTTCTGCAGTGAGTTCTCTGACATTCCCCGTCTTATCTCAGTGTTGGGCTCTGTTTCAGTTCGCTTGTGTTGCTATAACAGAAATACATGAGACTGGGTAATTTAGAAGGAAAAGAGGTTTGTTTGGCTTACGATTCTGGGATAGCTGCATCTGGCACAGGCCTCAGGCTGATTCTACTCATGGTGGAATGTGGCAGGGAGCCGGCGGGTACAAGCAGATCAAATGGCGAGAGAGGAAGCAAGAGAGAGAGAGAGAGAGAGAGGAGGTGACAGGGTCCTATAAGCAACCAGCTCTCGTGGGAACTAGTAGAGTGAGAACTCACTCATTACTCCCCCCTCCCCCAGGGAGAGCATTAATCCATTCATGAGGGATCCACCCCCATGACTCAATCAGTTTCCAACGCTGCCACATTGGAGATCAAATTTCTTTTCTTTCTTTTTTTTTTTTTTAAAGATGACCTGTAAGGGGATCTTAAACCTTGACTTGGTGTTGTCGGCACCACACTCTCCAAAGTAAGCCAACCAGCCATCCCTACATGGGAACCAAACCCATGGTCTTGGTGTTATCAGCACCACACTCTCCCATGTGAGCCACCAGCTGGCCCGGAGATCAAATTTACACATGAGTTTTGGAGGGGACAACACATCCAAACTCCATCAGGATCCATCCTTGAAAAGGCCAGGATGAGGCAGGGTGTGTCTCCCAGGCTTGTGCTGACCTTATTCCCAGGGTGGGTACGAGTCCCTTGCTCCCCTAGAGGTCCACCCCGGTCAGCACATGGCTGCAGTTCCGTGGCTCATCCAGGCAGCTCTGGGGAGAGGGTGGGTACCAAGCTGTGGTTGGGCCAGGCCCTTGGGCTCTCAGAAGTGTGGCCTTTATGTCTGCAAAGGAAAGAGGCAACCTGAAGGCTGAGCCCTGTCCCCAGAAGGAGCCTGTCCTGCTGTCAGCTCAGCAGAGTGGGACCAGAGGGCACGAGGGCACTTGGTCCAGCCTGTGGACAGTTGTCCATCAGGTCCCGCCAGGATCAGAGGGGCACAAAGAGTCACAAAGTGTTTGGAAGTATATGGCCATGGAGTGAGATGAGGGGCAGGGACAGGGCCCCAGCCCAGGAATGGAAGGGGGAAGGCCATGGAGGCGGGCAGGGGTGGCAGATGAAGGCCACCTCAACCATTGGTCTGGTGCTGGGAAGTCATGTGAGGCCTGGTGGGGAGGAGGCAAGCCTGGAGTCTGTCTTTCCTGAGGTCACAGGATGGAGAGAGGGACGGAGCCTGGGGGAGCTGGGCTGCAGGGGACCAGATGTTACGGGTGACTCGAGGATGCCTCTGACTGAGCGAGCCTGGGGATAGAGTGAAGGCACTGGGGGTGGACAGGCTGGATGAGGTGGGGCCAGGGACAGCAACTCCACCTGGGACCCCTGAGCCTCAGGGGCCTCAGTCACTCCCAAGGCCTGCACTGGGCACTGGAGACTCCTCTCTCTGCTTGCTCGGGAACACCGTGGGCGGGGAGAGGATGCCAAGGGCTGAGACAGGGCAGGAAGGCATGAGGAGGAAAGCCACTGTAGGGGAAGGCAAGAGCCAGCTGAGACTGGAGATCTGGCCCAGGGTGATCCCAGCCACCTGCAGGGCTCTCAGTCGCTGTTCATCACACAGTGGTGTCTCTCAGCACAGGCAGAACAGGCACAAGGCAGGAGTTTAGGCTGATCGGGGTGCTGAGGGGCCACATTCAGAGGATCTCACAGAGCAAGGGAAAGAGCAGGGTCAAAGTGGCTGAGGTGATTACAGGGTCTGTGGGCCAGACGGGATGGGGTGAAATCAAGGAACGGGCACGACCGTAGGCCAGGGTGCAGACACAGGCAGGGTGTGTTGGATGCTCAGAGCTTGGCTGGGGTGGGGTGTCATGTAGGACAGCTCCAGGGTGCACCCTCGACACACTGGGAAGGTCTGAACCCAGACCCCTTGGACCCCATGAAAGTGATGGGGTAACTTCCGTGGGGGCAGCTGTCAGAGACGAGCCAGCTGACCCTCAGGCAGTGCTGTTTCTTAGCAGCTCTGGACTCTCTCACCTCTCCCACAGGGCGCTGCCTGCAGCCCAGGAGGGGCAGGTGCAAGCTACACCCCCAGCCCCCATGGCCCTTGAGCGGCCCTGGCTGGCCCTGCTTCTCTTTGGCTTTTGTGTCTCAGACCGTCCTGGCTGACAGCCAGCAAAAAGGCCCTGTCCTCCCTTTCCTATGTGGTCTCCGGGGCTGCAACTTGCAGGTGGATGGGAAGGGAGCCTGTCCTTCCTTGGGGTCTGCTCAGGGAAGGGGATGGTTCCTGGCCTGCAGGAAGTCCTCAGCTCTGACTCCATTGCCTTTTAGTGAGAAGGAGCTTCCCCGTGTCACCACCCAGGAGGTGAAGGTAAGAGCTATTCCTTCTGCCAGGGCTTGGTTGGTCACCTGTTAGGCAAGTCTGGCCTGCCTGTGGCCACGGGCAGGTGACCATAGGAAAGACACATAGTCACCAGGATGGGCCGAGATTCTGAGCTCCTGATCCCAGGACTCCATCCCAGGGGCGGATTACTAAACATGCCCATCCCAGATTTGCACATGCAGCTCAGGAGTGACTGCCACTGGCCAACAGGACCCCACATTGAGGTTGGGACCCCATCTAGGCATGGGGGTTTGTGGCCTGAGGACACCATGCCCTGTGTTCACCAGGCCAGGCCACTCGTGCTCACCCAGTCAGAGGGTCTCAGCCCCAGGCTCTGCACCTGGTTTGGCTCTTTCCATTTCTGTCCCATTAGGACCCCAAGCACAAGAGTAACATGGCATTCATGGGCCGCTCCAAAAAGCGTGGCACCTCAGCTAAGTCCATCATCTCTCATTTTACAGCAAACAAAGAAGGAAATTGCCCGATGCCACAAATGGCTGAAGATGTTTCAACATTGGGATAAATATAAAAGCAGCCAAAAGGTAATGTGGGGAGTGGAGGCCCCTGTGCCCACCCTCTGCAGAGGGAGGGTGAGTGGTGTTCACACATGATCCCTGGCACCGCCTGTCTCTCAGCTGCTGGGCGCCACCCTGTCCTGATGCCGAATGGCCACAGGCCTGGGTCTCAAGTTTTCCTGCATATCCCTGCAAAGGTCACATTGCTGGGAGAGAATCTGATGCCAGAGTTTGGGCCACATGTAGGCCAGGGACAGGGATGCCTCCTGTTCTCCCCAGAGGAAGGAAGTCATGGAGATCACAGTTCACAATCCCCATCCAGTCTGTACCCACAAGACAGAAGGCCCAGTTCTAGGTAGACTTAGCCTCTCCTGAGGAACCATGAAGACAAACACGGGAATCTTCCAGAACCATCACTCTGTGATTCCCCCCCTTCCCCCTCCACGGTTACCCTGTGGACTCTCTCCAGAGCATTCTTCTCTCCACAGATGTCTCGCCGGGTGTACAAGGGGATTCCCCCCCAAGTGCGGGGTCGGGCCTGGTCTCTTCTACTGGGTGTGGACAAGGTCAAGATGCAGAACCCAGGCAAATACCAGGTGTGGCCCTTTTCCACTCAAGCAGACACCGCACGCACAGGCCTGCTGTGGGCAGGGGCCCAGGTGCCCTATGTGGGAAAAGCGGTGCCTGCAGGGTGCTCAGGTGCACATCCCAGGGATCTGAGACTCCACGCCCATCCTGCTTTTTCACGGCCATGTCTCCTACAACGTGGCCTTGAAGTTTCTCTCTCTCTCTTCCGGCACTTTCTCTTTATGAGTAGTATGTCACCAAGTCTGGCCAACACTCAAAGGAACGGGAGTTAGGCCGCACCTTTTCGAGGAAGGAGTGCCACAGCATTTTGGGCATATCATCAAAGCGTCCCAATGTTGAAGGGGTCAGAAAGCTCACAGGTTAGGGCGAAGAGCAGGAGCCCTAGGAGCCAGCGGTGGTGGACGCTGGTCATCTCCACTGGGCAGGATTCACACACATCGTGAGAGCGAGCGGTGCCCAGGGTGTGGGGCAGCCCCCAACCTCCAGCACGGGGGCTGCACGTGGTGGGCACTCTGGGCACACCTGACAGTGATAGGACCAGGATGCACCCAGACCACGTGGCACCTGCCCCAGCCATGTCTGGACACCTGAATTTCAGGTGGAACAAAACAGTAGAAAGAAGGAGTTTAAAAATGCAAGATGAGATGGAAAACCAAAAGAGCTAGGAGATGAAAACAAAAACACAAAAGCAGTTTTCTGAAAAGGCCAGTTTCAGCACAAAACTTCTCCCAAGCATAGTGCATGAAAACGAGGGAGAATAAAATGTGAGGAATTTGTAGAAAGGGGGCACTGAGCACAGGCAAAGTAAGGATAAAGGGAATTAGGAGGGAAAGCTGCCTGCATCTTGCTGGGCACACTGTTGAAAATTGAGGAAATCATGAGTTCCCAAGCAACACCAAACCAGGTAGAGAAAAAGAAAAGCCTTCCTTGAATGATGACCAAAGTACCGATTAAAAGACGGGCCACCATCGGTCAAGGGCCGGGCTGGTCATGGCTGAGGTGCACACGCTCTTCTAAACACGGGCAGCTCCTCAGCCTGGATCTTCCAGACCTGATGAAAGGGGAAAGCTCCCAAATGCTCACTGAGGCTGTGAGCCTAAGAACCCAAACCTTGTAAACCTGTCCCCAGAAAGAAAGACCCAGGGATGCATTTCCTATGGAACTTTATAGATGGAGCATTGTAAATATGTTCTTCCCAGCTGGAATGTAGGGAGATGTCAAAAAAAGGATATATCCTAACCAAGGAGGACACATTCCAGAAACCACGGGAGGCTCAGCAGAGAGCAATGTGTGGTCACTAACCCATGGACACAGTAAGAAATAAAAGGCATAAATGATATCAGGAGATCCCAGAAGATCAGCAGCCATTTACAAAGCATTAACTAATATCTGAATAGCAATAAACTAAGTATTATTTTTAAACTATTTGGAAAAAAGCAGTGGAAAATATCTTAGAGGGCCATGAACTCCCAAAGCCATTCCTGTGAAAATCAAATAGAAGGAAACACAGGACTTTCTTACCCTCCTTGATTTTAGAAAATTTGGGGGAAAATAAAGGAAACTTATGCAAATTAAACAAATAAAAAAACAAAGAAGAAGGATTTATCTTTACCTGCAGTTAAGTGCATTCTAAGTACATGAGCATATAAGACAACTAAAAAGATTCTCCAAAATCTAATCTAGCAGGTTGGGAGGCTGCAAGAGAAGGTGCAGGGATCTGGCCTTGTCCTCTTCATAAGGAAACAGCAGTGGAAATGCGGAAATGTGCACATCAGTGGGGCCAATCTAGAGTCCTAAGCCCCAAATTGGGGGTGTCAGGGCTGTGGGGCTTGGGCTCCTCCAGGACATTTTTAGCAGCAGGAAGTGTGGGAGCCATCACAACTCACAGGCCTAGAAGCACAGTCCCCAGGCACAGCTCTCCTGGATCACAGGGCAACCCCTGTCCCTCTGTCAGACTCTCTTCTCGGGAGCTCCTGAGAAGTGAATGAGCTGAGCACAGGAGCTTTCACAGGGATTGGCATTGGCTCCATACTGTCACCCTGACAGGTGGCATCAGGGAATGGAAGCCCAGGCACGAGTTGCCCTCCTGGACTCCTGGAAAGCCCTGTGGGGTAGGGGCCAGGCAGCCCCGGGAACAGGTTCTGAGTAAAACATTCCAGGGGAAGCAAGCTCAGGGCCCGGGGAGCACTTGCTCCCATCCATGGGGAGAGGCCCTTTGAGGAGAGAAGGAAAGTGACAGATGGTCAGGAGGGGGCAGCCCCAGATGAGGACTGAGTCCCCGGGGAGATGGAGCAAGAGCCCCGGGCTGGGGTGGCCTGGTCCCCGTATCTAAAAGGGGCTTAAGGGGCAGGGGTCTGGGGCCTGCCCATCAGCAGTGGGCCGTCCTCAGTGGTGCCCCCACCAGGACTGCTGAGCACAGACTGTGACATGGATACTGAGGTCATGCTGTGTTCTGGAGACTGCCCCTGGCTGTGGGAACAATCCTGAGGACATTTCTGCGGCACAAACTCCCTTCCCGGTCACGTGCACTGACCCCTGTATGACTGGTGCCCATGGCAGTGAGTCTCAGACTTGCTCTGAGACCCTTTCTTCTCTTGGCCCTGTCCTGCAGAGAATGAAGGAGCAGGGCAAGATGCTCTGCCAACAAATACAGAAAATTGACCTTGAAGTCAGCTGCACCTTCCCCAACCATGTGATGTTTCGGGACCGCTATGGCATCAAGTAAGCCCTTGGGGGGTGGGGATCTCGGAGAGTGGAGGCCCCAGGGGAGATGAGGAAATCCAGAGGGACATGGGAGCCCCAGGAACATGGAGAGTTCCCAGGGGAGAGGCAGGGTTCCCAGAGGAGGGAGGTGACACAGCTGCCGAGCTCACTCCTGGCACAGGGACTGGCCTGCACCATGTACCCAGCGCCTACCGGGCACCAAGTCCTGAACCGGGGGCTGAGGCATGTGGGCCCAGAACCCAGCTGGCTCCTGAGAATGATGGCAGCAAACACAGTAATGCCACATGGTGAAAACTGTTCTCCGTGAGCCAGGAGGATCAGGGTTAGGGACCTATGGGAGGGTGGCAGGACCAGGGACTGCTGGCCTTTTACTTGTGACCGAGACCTAAAGGGTGACAAGAGGCAGGCAGAGTAAACAGTGAGGGGACAAGTGAGGTGTGGAGAGGCAGGGACGGTGGTAGGAAAGGAGCCACCCAGCTGCAGCCAGAGGGAGGCAGAAGGCAGGTGCCGAGGTGAGGCTGTGGCCGGCCTTGAGTGGCTGGCTGTGCTCCTGCCCTTACCAGACTGCCACAAGGGGAAGCCCAGTGCCCAGGGAGGGGAGACTGGGAAGGGCAGGTGCATCTCAGGGTCTGTTAGGTCACAGGAAACTAACAGCATGGGCACAGAACCCACAGAACCCTCTATTTGCCCTTTCCTAGGCAGCAGGAACTCTTCCACGTGCTGGTAGCCTTTTCTGCCTATGACACGGTGAGTATCCCTGACCAACGACATCCCGGGCCCGTTCCCATAGTCACTGGCTTGGGTGTCCCAGGGGGTGTGGCTGCTTCTTGAAAATTCAGGATTCATGAGCACCCAGGACATCCTAGTTAGGGCGCGAGGTCACTGCTCTCACAGAGGTCCCAGCGAGGAGAGGAAGGTCTCTAAGTTCAAGCTGAGATGGAGAGGGTGGGTCCAGGCTCCTCCCTCAAGCGGACCTGACCACTGCTCCTTAGAACAAGGACAGACACCTTCCTGTTGGGATGTCCGAAATCCCAAGGGCTTGGCAGTGTCACAGGATGCTCGTGTCTGGAGTGATCTTCTCCAGGGGAGCGAGGTGCCTCATGGGCTTTCATCAGATGAGTGTGCATTGACAAATGCCATATGATTCGTGAGAAACTGGGCAGAGATCAAAGTTCCCCTTCCGTGCACCCCACAGAGTGCGGCAGTCTGGGAGGGGCTCCTGAGCAGCTGCTTGTCGCTCTGCCCCCGATTTCCAGACCGTTCTTTCAAGAGAAAGCCACCGAGAGGACTCCTCAGGCTGCCCACGTGGGGCCTGAACTTAGCTGTCCTCCTGTGCCAGGCAGCCTGTGGGTCATCTCTGGACTCTGTGCGGTGGGCGCTCAGTGACAGCCATCCCTCATGGCGAATCCAGACAGTGGGTGCTGGCCTGAGCCTGGCGCAGAGGCCTCCCTGGCCCGGCATATGGGAGGGGGGCTCTCGTCAGTTCTTGATCTGACCTTTCTGGCCAGAAGAGCTTGGCCACTGCCCTGCAGGAATCCCTCCAGGAGCTCCGTGTGACCTGACATGTGTGGGAAATGCTCAGTTTTGATGCCCAGTGTCCCAGGAAGGGCACAGAGGCTGGACCCCACATACTCGGAGGCCTGTGGTTGGCCTCCCTGGTGACCTTTGCTCTCCCAGGTGACCTCAGTCCTTCCAGGTGACTTCAGTCCCTGTAGATTTCACCAGCTCTCCTGTTTGATCTTAGTTCTCCCAGGTGACATTGGCCCTCCAAAGTGACCTCAGCATTCTCAGGTGCTCTCAGTCCCTCTGGTTCACATCAGCCTTCCTAGGTGACCTTAGCCTCTCATGTGACTTCAGCTCTTTCAGGTTAACTTTATTCAGTCTTCTCAGGTATTCTCAGCCTTCCCAGCTGACCTCAGTTCTCCCAGGTGACCTCGGTCCTCACAGCTGCCCAAAGTATTCCCTGGCAACCTCAGTCCTCCCATTTGACCTCAGCCATCCCAGGTGACCTCAGCTGTCTCAGGGCACAACCTTGCATGGTGACTTTGGCTCTTGCAGGAGGTGGGTTACTGTGAGGGAATGAGCCACATTGCTGCCATCCTGCTCATGCACCTGAACGAGGAGGACGCCTTCTGGGCACTGGTCCAGCTCATGACAAATCAGCGTCACAACATGCACGGTAGGTGAACAGCTGCCCACAGTGCCTTGTGCAGCCAAGCCGGGGATGGCCACACTGGCCAAGTGATGGCGGCTTACAGCCACGGCACCGTCCCTCTCCAACTGTTTATGAGTCTCCAGGTCAGTCCCCTAGGGACAGCCCCACAGCAGCCCAAGTCTGGACAGGGACCCATAACCCTGAGTTGGACCCCTTGTGTCTCCATCAGAGAAGGGACCCGCAGCCTCGCTGTGGCCTGCTTTCTATTTCCTGTGGACATGGCCCTGTGGCCTCGTCCTTGTCCAGGCCTTTTTCTCCTTTCTGCTGGTCCTTCTGCCTCATGCTGTCCATCCTGCCCGCTACCCTTCCAATAACCAGACAGAGCTCAGTGGGCAGCGTCTCCCAACTGGTGTCCCCAAGCCAGACTTGTAGTCTAAGAGACAGCCCTCCCCGTCATTCACACCTGTCACCCCGATGGCCGCACAGGGCTCCAACGTGGCTGACACGGCCCTTCAATCTGCCATCGTCCTTCCTTACTGCCTAGAAGTCGGCACAGTTCTACTGGGGCCTCATTGCAGGACACATCTGGGCAGCGAGTCTACCCACGCTTGAGAGGACATCCCCACCCATTGTCCTCAAGGCTGAGGACACATAGTGGGGTCACTGGGTGGGAAGGGGAAGAAGCCTTGGGTTTGGGGGGCACCCTGCAATGCCCAACTCCTCCAGCCTTGGACCTCAGCCTTCCCAGGTTACCTCAGCTGTGTCACTGTACAGCCTTGCATGCCTGGCTCCACCTGGCTGGGGAAGCAGGTGCTCATGTCGGGGGACCTTGTGTTTCTCAGGATTCTACATACCAGGAGCCCCGAAGCTGCGCAGACTCCTGTCCTTTCATGAGCAGTTGCTCAGAACAATGCTTCCACAGCTACAGAAGCACTTGGTGAGTGAAGCTTCCCCTTGCCTCCTCCCTCGAGGGCTTGGGTCCCGGCAGGTCAGGGGGACAGGGAAAGCCCGAGCCCCTCCTGCCACGGTGAGGGGTGTAGTCACCAGAGCCTTTTGGGGAATATGTGACTGTCAATGCATTTAAAGTTTGGTTTCCTTTTCCTTCACCTGGAGGGACAAAAGCACGGGGAGTAGGGGCAGACTCAGGCTGACCAGGGCTAAGGACATTTGGTCATCCAAGGATCTGTGCAGGGGGCAGAGGCCTGGCCACCACCCCCAGGTTTGTTGCCCCTTGAGAAACTGCCTGCCAGAGGGCACCGGAACTGGCAGGTTTTCAGGCCAACCCAAGGGTCCCTAAGCACCTGTGTTCCTTCTGTCAGGACGACCAGGGAGTGATAGCAGATGTATACACCTACTGGTTCAGCCAGTGTTTCATCGAGGAGGTAAGTCCGTGCAGGGACACGTGGGGCTGGACACCCTCCTTCCGCTCAGCACCTGGCTCCCCCAGCCTGGGCATGTGGCTCCCTTGGTCGAACCCAGATGATCCCACCTCACAGGATGCATAGACATGTCCCTCCTGGGCAGACAGGCCAGGCCCTGCAGAGGCCTGTCCCATGTGGGAAGCCAGGGCTCTGGGTCAGAATCACGGGCAAACCCAGCCATGACCTATTCTGGAAGAGCCCTAGGAAGCCCTGAGCCCCCAGCAGCCCCTCTGTCCGGGAGACACGCCTCTCTGCTCTGAGTTCACCCCTTGAGAAGCTGCAGGACCGTGTCTCAGGCAGCCTCATGGAGAATCTCCTCCCTGCTTGGGGCTCCACACTACAAAGTGAGGCCCCAGTGGGCCGACTTCAGGCCACCAGGGCTCGGCCCAGCCAGGCCTGCATCTCCCACACCTGCTCTTCCCGCAGATCCCTTTCCACCTCTCCCTGAGGATTTTTGATGTGTTCATCTTGGAGGGTGAGCCAGTACTAACAGGCATGGCATACACTACGATGAAAATTCATGGAAGTAAGTATGCCTGTTCCCCAGGGAACTCAGGGTGGCAAGCAGGCAGGACAGGACCTGGCCTGCCAAGGGCAACTGTTTACACTGACCACAAGGCCGCCTCAGCCCAAAGTGAGCCAGTCATGGATGGAGGAGGGTTCGAACCAGGCCAAACATGGGGGGTGGGGCAGGGCACCGTGGGACTTTTTAGACACCGAGCCCAACCCCTGACATGACACTGACAGAGGTAGGAGCGGGGAGGGCACTTTCCTGGCCTGGTCTACTTCTGGCCCTGGCCTCCTATGTGCACCTGGAAGCCAGGTATGGCCGAGGCAGGACCCTGCAGCCACCCAGGAGGAGGTGCCCTGAAAGTGAGCAAGGTCCGGGGACTGAATCACCCGGGGGGGACCTATTCTAGGCTGACTCCCACCCCCATGTTTAGAACTCCTCCAGAAGCTGCACCAGGCTGGCATTCTACAATTTTTCACGGAAGAACTGTCCAGTGACTGGGCCCTACAGGATGATGAGGTGCTCAGGCAACTTCGGGTGTCTATGGAAGAAGTGCATGGAGCCAAGTTTGGTCTGGCCCCCTTAGGTGAGTACAGCAGGAGGTGCCCTGGTGACTCGCCATCGGGGGCAGTAAATAATCAGGAGTCCTGGGAACCACCAGCCCTGCCCTCGGGGCTTTCTGCCTTCTTTCCCCTCCTCTGCTCTAAGAAGCTTCTGAAAGCAAGGCCAGCAGGGCCACAGGGCAGGTGCTGTCCTCAGAAGCCTCAGAGGCGAGGAGGGGGATGTCTCCATCTGCCAACAGCTCCTCCCCCACACCCTCTACTTCTTGTTCTCCAAGACCGCCTGGTGGCCACAGCAGCCTTCAGACCTTTGTGTTCAAGCAGAAGACCCCACCTGAGAGCAGCAACTGCCCCCCAGAGAGCAGCAGGGCACCCCTCCCACCGTGAACTCCCACACAACATCGTCAGGACAACAAGCCCCGAGCCAGACACTGAAAAGAATCATGTAGCAAAGCTCAAAAGGACTCAGGGCAAGGGCACACATGGGACCCTCAGGCCTGAGGCAGTACCTAGAGTTCTGTTGAGTGTGGGAATGGTCCAGTCCTGGCAAGGAGCAGATGGCCCTAGAGAGCAGAGGGGCCAAGTACCTGGTGGCAAGGGGAGAGGCCCCCATGCAAGGGGGTCAGGTGACAGGATGTCTCACGCTTGAGTTCTGAGTCAAAACTGATGCCCAGGCCCAGCTCCTATGAGGTGAGGGCCTGATGCAGAAAGCCTGAGCCAGCCCACACCAAACACCACGTGGATGTCCCAGGATCAGCTAGAGGCGCCCTGCCAGTTCTCAAGCCTCAGGCTGATCACACCCTTTGCTTTGGGGTCATCAGCCTGCAGGAATGTCCTCACTGTCAGGACAGGGCGGCCACACAGCAACCAGGAGCACTGCAGGGAGCCGGGTTCATTAGGGCCTGTCCTGGAAGGGCCGGATAGGCTCCGTGTAGAAGCTGACCGTGTCTGCTTTTCTTTCAGCGAGAAGAGATGAATTTCCGAGGGAGGTCCTGGGCCTGGATCTGGTGTCCTCAGGACCCGGGCCTCGGCTGGCCTCCCGAAGCATGGAGATTCACCCCAGAGATGTCGGACTGGCCGTCTCGGGCCCACCGGCCCAGGTCCAGCGGCTTTGGGAGGCCAAGGCCCAGCAGCATGAGGGGGCCTGTTCAGAGCCCAGGGCTGCGGGTCTCTCACTGGGTGCCCGGGGAAATCAGGGTGTGGCTGGCCTGTCCCCAGTCCAGGACAGGCCACCAGGAATATGGAAACTCCTGCAGTGGAGCTCGCTGCCAAACCTCCCCAGTGATGTGGACTTTGGGGCCCCATGGTTCCCCAACGTCAGCTTTCAACAGGAGTGCTGGGTCCGTGCCACTTGTCCCTCAGCTGTGGCCACCCCTAGGGCCCCAGTCCAGGACAGGCCAGCAGTAATATGGAAACTCCTGCAGTGGAGCTCGCTGCCAAACCTCCCCAGCGATGTGGACTTTGGGGCCCCATGGTTCCCCAATGTCAGCTTTCAACAGGAGTGCTGGGTCTGTGCCACTTCTCCATCAGCTGTGGCCACCCCTAGGGCCACAGAACAGGCCCAGTCCTGCACTCCCATGGTAGCCCTATTCCCATGCCCTGTTTTGCCTACAGAAGGCTCACAGTGAAGGCCTACGTCAGCCGCCCAGCACAGCGGTCCCTGCAATCGGCCTCATTCAAAATAAATTGTTGTCAGTTACAACGTGCCTGTTTCTGTGGCTCCCAGAGCTCTGTACGAAGCACAGGACAATCTGAGGCAGGAGAAAGGTCAGGGTCTTGCAGCCCAGGCCACAGACCAGCTTCTCCCGGCCTCCCTCTGGCAAGGTCCTCAGCAGGACGATGGCCACCCGGAGCCCAGGCTCCCACATACCTCATTAGAGACCACAGGCCCACAGCCTCCCACTCTCAGCTGACACCAGGGTCAAGGCCATCAAGTGATTTACTGTGATTCATCTTTTGCCTGGTGAGGACACAGAGAGGACTGGCGGGGAAGTAAAGGATTATGGTGCCAGCAGAGCGTGGGACAGGCAATGACAGTCTGTGTAAAGCGTCCCGGGGATGATCCACAGTCACCTCCATTTCTGGGCTGATTGGGCTCTGGAGGAGCTTCCTTCCCTCTTTTCCTCCTCCTCCTCCTCTCTATTCCTACTCCTGGCATCTGCCACCCTCGCACCCTGAGCCTGTGAGGGGGCAGGTCACAACGGATGCTGCTGACCACTGGCCAAGGAAAAGGACAGGGAGGGAAGCGTGGTGGAGGCAGAGTCGGCAGCTCATCTGGCTGGTCGCGGGGGCCGCTGACCAGGAGCAGACTGAGACCTCGCACGTGCACACCTGTCATAGCTGGTATCTGCCCTAAGACCCTGTCCATGACCCCAAGTGACGCCACCTGTACCCTTGCTGACATATGCAGAAACCTATCAGGGCTCCCACCTGGTGAATACTGGACTTGGTCACTCCATTCTCACAGATGTCACCATTACATAGACAAATGAACTCCCTGAGGGTCTCCTCTCACACAGGTCAGAAGGGTGACACGTTCTTGTCCTATTATTTTTTTCTCATCTCATCAATTCTTTTTATCCATCTTCCTCCTCCTGCTGATTGGGTATGAAGGGGGTTCTTGAGGTGCAGTGAAGGGAGTCAGGCCCAGAAGACCAAAGACTGCATGGTCCTGATGTCAGAGGTAGGGTCCAGTGCCACAATAGTCAGCCTCAACCCACCCAGTCCTCTTACCAAGTTCTTACTCTGCCCCAGGAAAGAATTTAAGTGCAGAGTCCCAGTAGATGGTGAGAACAAGTTTAATAGAACAGATAAGAAATACCATCTGCACAGAGAAAGTGCGGCATGATCCAGACACTGAGCAGGGCCCACACCAAGTCTAACACAGAAGTAAGTTCAGTACAGGGATTAAGTCTAACACAAAAGCAAGAAAAACACACTTAAAGTTCAGTACAGAGTGCAGGCTGGCTCCAGAGAAGGAGCAGCTGCTGCTGAAAGCAAGTTAGACACAAAGTGAAACGTACACACCTCAGCCGTGGCCTCCAGGACAGTGAGCAGCGCCCCACCTTCAGCTGGGATTTGACTTTTATAGTTTAAGTGAGGAAGATTCACTTAAGGGGGTGGTTCCCAGTTCCATGCACCAGGCGTATTCAAGAGTATTCTGTGCTCTCTATCGAGCATGCCCAGCCACTGGATTTGCATAGCCAGCCCTGTGGTCTCATTTTCCTGGGTTGGTGCTGAAAACAGGTCTAAATGGCAACAGTAACTTTCCCCCTGGGGAGAGCTCAGAGGAGGGGGCCTGAGACCTCAGGGAGTGGCTGGAAAACCAGAGGTGTGTCCTGAAACCCAAGCACAGGAAAGTGAGCACCTCCTGTATCCTCTGTACTATTCTATTTTCTTCAACTTCTTGTAAATCTGCCATTATTTCAAACAAAATGTAAAAATATATAAAGTAACATGTAAAAAAATTAGCTGGTCCTTCAACACAGATAGAGAAGCACTAGACTTGGACTGAATCAGCTATGCCAAGAGTGTTAAAAAAAAAAATCTGACGTTCATCGTCAGCAGTTATGGCTGGATTCTTCAGGACGCAATCTATTGCTAATTTTTTATCCATTATCTACTGTTATCATAATGCTGTGTAAACAAGCAAATGAAAACACAAAGCCCAGTGGCACCAAACAATGCATTTCCATTGAGCTCACTGGCAGCTCTTTTGCAGGGCTCACCTGTGTCTGCAGCCACTGGCTGGCTCAGCTGGGGAATGGCTGGTCTCAGATGCCACAGGTGGGACGACCTGGCCTTGCTCCATGTGGTCTCTCGGTCTTCAGCAGACATGTGTGGCCTTGTTCTTGTGACAGACACAGCACTCCAGTAGAGCATGTGGAGGGCGGCAAGCCTTCAGAACTGGCCACTGGCCTTCTCACTGCAAGGCCAGACCAGATTCCAGGGGTGAAGTAGTGGACTCCACTTGAAAGGATAGTGGGTGAGGAAAGGGAAAGGATTGAGGCCAATTTGCAATCAGTTGACCAGATCCTGGCAGGTCATTTAAGCTGCCACATTCTCCAGCATATCGAGTGATCTCAGAGCATAGACACTAGTGCCTCACTTGCTGGCACTAAGGGCTGCTGATGAAGTCCTGCTCCTCTCTCTCAAGGACAGACACCATTAATTGATGACTGTAGTCTGCTGATGAACTTAGATGTGGCTTTAGAATCTTTGGGAATTAGATTTACGAATTGAACTCTATCACTCAGCACTGCAATTGTGGACAATCAGTGGGTAGCTCAGGAGCCCCCCAGACCCTTCAGGGGACAGCGGACATGCATGAGTGGTTAGTAAGAGGTGACTGTACCCTCTCAGATATTAATCTTGACCCCTCTCAGGTCACTGTGGCCCAATTTCAAGGCCCATGAGCATCTACCTACTGACTGACAAGCAGGGAGCAGCCAGGCATTTGTCAGGGAAAGCGTCTCTTGTGCTCCTCCACATGCCGTGGGTAGCATTAGGCTGCAAGTGGGGTCCTCTGAGCTTCTTGGGGTAAGACACAGTGTATTCCTCTCAGTTTGGGGGTTATCAAGGATAATAGATGTGGTTACAATAATAGAACTCCTCGGGAATGGCACAAGGAAACCTGAATGTGTCAGGTAACACACTGGGTCTGAATTCGAGGCACTGATACAATCATATTTTGGATGCTCTCTCACAGTCCTGGGAAATAAAAGCAGAAGATAGGAAATTGGGAGCTGCAAGGGAGGATGCGGATTTCCCTGGTGCAGGAACGTGTTCTCCACTACTGGGCCCCACAGGATCGGAGGGCACAGAGAGCCACGCTGGTGATCCTGGAAACTGGCTGGGGCAGGATTCCTGACAAGGGAAAAGTCTCTCTGCCTGGTGTTCACTGGGATCTGTTTCTGTAACAATGTTACAGCTTCCAAAGAGCAATTATGGAATCCTGGGGAGTTTAGAGAAGCAGAAACCATTCACCAGCTTCTCTGCAGTGTCTCTGTGCTAGACCCAATAGCAGGCAGATGGGAAGGATATCTGTGCTGGCCAGTAGAACAGGTTTGGGGCTCAGATACATGAAAAACCTCTTTAGAAGTGGTATTTGGAGTGGGGCTACATAAAGAAGAGGGCTGCTCATCACACAAGTCCAGTAGAATGGAGCTCGTATGTACCAGAGCAGGCAGGGGAGGAAACAGATGACCGCAGAGATGAAAAGAGGTACTAGAAGTTCATTTGGTCAGTCAGTCTGGGGCAGCACCAGTGATGTGTGTGGTGTGAGCAGGGCCCTGGCCGGGAGCTGGGACACAAGGCAAGGCTCAGGCCTCGGGGAATTTTGCATCCAGCAACGATGCAGAGAGAACACCAGCACTGCAGAGACCAAAGCATCATGAAGACCGATTGCAAGATGCACCCCTCTCCAGCCCCCAAAACCTCAGTTACCACACCCAGGACAGACCATCAGAAGGGGAAGTCGGAGAACAAGGTCAGTTGGAAGCTGTCACGTGATGATTCTTCAGTCTCCACCCCCTCTCTGATTCCCCAACCCAGGCCTGAATCACTGTTGATTCACACCAAGTGATCAAAATGTCTAGATACTGGCAGCAGAAGGCTTGGGGCAGGAAGATGGGGAAATCCAGATGGTTATTATAGTTGACAGAGGGGAGAGATTTTATCATTCATGAGCGTATTCTCTGCCTCTACCTATCCATCCCAGGCCCTGCTTTCATAGAGATCCGAGATTTCAGAAGCAGGGCCTGGTGGACCCTATTTACAGTTTTGTTCTTTCATGTTGTAGCATTTTGAATCAGTCAACTGTCACAGTCTCTTGGTGGATGGATCCAGAGAACATGAGATTGGCTGGAGTTGCAGGAGAGCCTGGAGCTGGGTGTGTCAGAGGGCTTCCCGGCCTGCAGGGCCCTGGCACGTGAGAACGAAGTTGTTGCTGTTGCTGTGCTGCTTGCTGTTCTGTCTTCCCTCCCCTCTCCCTCTGGAGCATTTTTTCTCCTTCCCTCTACATTTCACTCACTGATTTTAGCCAGAGCTAAAAGAGAGCTTCATTACTAGAAACTTGTTCATGGCTGGAGGAGTTGAAATGGAGATGGTGTCGTCCTGTGTCCTCAGACAGTGCTAGGATGACAATCCTATGTTAAATTTATGTGTTGTCATTTTTGTTGCGTATGACTGTATTTCTGTACATTTAAGCATTTATGTCCCTGTGTAATGATTAATTAAGTGTAGTGAAAGGACTGTTCTCAAAGTTAGGAAAAGCCCTTGCTTCTCTGGAGCCTTCGCTCTGCACGTTTCCTTTGCTCTTGCCAGTCCTTATTTCTCTTCACTCTTTTTTCCCACTTGTCACCTTCTTTATTCCCCACTTTTGTTCCTCTGGGCTGGCCCTTCAATCCCCACTCTGTTCCAGGATTTGCTGATGCAGAATGCTTTCAAGGCAACAGGGTTTATTCTCTAGAGAATCGGCTTTTGTCTACCCCTCCCCACCCCTCTCCTCCTCTGTTCTTTTTTCCTCTTCTCTTTTTTCATTCATTCATCTCCTACCAATTCTGCATCTCATCAGATCCCTCCCATAGTAAGTTTTATTAAGAAAATATCAGTGACTAGCACAGTCCATCTGTAATGTCACAGTCCAAGGGAATCCAGTGGTGGTGGTGAGTGGATTTCTCTTGGCCCTATGGGCCTGTTGAGCTGGACATGAGGATGAGTTAGGAGACAAGCAGAACATTCTGGGATCATCCTCTCTAACACGCAGGCAGGCGGTCTTAGTGAAGTCACTGGAGTTTAGAAACTGGGTTAATTTATCCATGTCACGGTATGCTTGGGTACCCACTTCTGCATTCCTCTCCCTAAGCCTCCTGTACAGGGTGTTTGACTACTGTATAGACACAAAAATAAACCAGGAAAGTAAAATAGTAAATATATTAGTAATCATAGTCAATAGTTGTAGTGGTAGTTGTAGTAGCTGAATGAAGGTCTAGGGCTATGTGTAACCCAATGGTGCAGTCTATATGGAAATGACGTTAAGCACATTTCACAGCACAGCCTTTCTTCTAAAGTTGTTTAAAAGTGGGAGAGACTTTGCATCTCCCTCTTGCCTTTGATTGCAAACGGTGTTTGTATGCCTATCATACTGCTTCCCACTGCAGCTGGGATCACAGACCTGCATCCCTGAGGGAGGAAGCCCCAATATTCTGTACATATCCCACTGGGAAGTTGCCTTCTGTTGCTTTACAGCTGCTCAGCAGTCATCCTGATGGTGTGACCTGCTTCTTGCAGGTTAGTGGACCATCCTTGCTGCGTGTCTCAGGGCAAGACATTTTCCTTTCCTTTGTTTCATCTGCAAACTCTGAACACCCTGCCAGCCTAAAGCTATGCTAGTGAGACACTTGGAAAGACCCACACGCTTCTGAGGGCAGGAAGCTGCAGAGACACCAGTGCATCCCTGCTCTGCTTCTCTGTGGCACCGGGCATCATGTGTGTGTGTGTGTTTGTTGTGTGTGTGTGTGTGTGTGTGTGTGTGTGTGTGTGTGTGTGTGTGTGTGTGTGTGTGTGTGTGTGAGAGAGAGAGAGAGAGAGAGAGAGAGAGATGTGAATATAGGTTCATGGTGCAGGCCTCTCTTTACAGGAGAGTGATGTCTGATGGGGTTTCTTCAAATTAGGTTTTTAAAATTATGTGAAAAGAATATATCCAAAGATCCTTTATGTAATAATCCACCTTGGAATTTATATACTTTTAATTGGTCTTGCATCAGTATTCTTTTTGGGATAAGTCAGTTTGTCTTGAACCCATACAGGAGCAAGGGTCCACAGACAACTGAAGAAAAGGAGCCACTCAGGGTCCAGTTGAGTTATTGCAAGGGACTGGCACATGGCCCATCCTATGGGAAATCTTTGGAGTGTGGGCAGTGGAGGAGACAGGCCCATTGGGGGAACACTGGGGCACAGCATGGGCAGCTGATCTGCCCTCCAATCATCACAGGACCACTCAGTGGAGAGCGGTCAGAAATATATGACTGCAAGAGATGCAGTTTGCAGAAAAAGCTCAGGCCCAGACCAGAGTTTCCAACAACACAACTGTACCAGAACTCACAAGACCCAGAAGTATATACATGGTCAACAATTAAAAACTGAAGTATGGGTCTCGTTTCATTTTCCTGCATATTGATATCCAGTTATACCAGCACCATTTACTGAAGAGGCAGTCTCTTCCCCAGTGTACAGGCTTGGTGCCTTTCTCAAAGATCAGATGGCTGTAAGTGTGTGGCTTGATTTCTGGATTCCCTATTCTATTCCATTGATCAGTGTGTCTATTTCTATGCCAGTACCATACTGTTTTGGTTATTATAGCTTTGTAGTATAGTTTAAAGTCAGGCAGTGTTATGCCTCCAGCTTTATTTTTTTTGCTTACCATTGCTTTGGCTATGCGTGGTCTTTTGTTATTCCATATATATGTCTGGATAGTTCTTTCCATTTCTGAGAAAAATGTCATTGGAATTTTGATGGGGATTGCATTGAATTTGTATATAACTTTGGCTAGTATGGACATTTTCACAATGTTGATTTTTCCAATCCAAGAGCATGGGATATCTTTCCATCTTTTCGTATCCTCTCTCATTTCTCTCAGCAGTGGTTTGTAGTTCTCATTATAGAAATTTTTCACTAAAGTCAACTCAAAATGGATTTAAGAATTAAATGTACACCCTGAAACAATAAAACTTCTTAAAGAAAATATAGGAAAAACACTTCAGGAAGTAGGACTGGACACAGACTCCATGAATATGACCCCCAAAGCACGGGCAACCAAAGGAAAAATAAACAAATGGGATTATATCAAACTAAAAAGCTTCTGCACAGCAAAAGAAACAATTAACAGAATTAAAAGACAACCAAGAGAGTGGGAGAAAATATTTGCAAAATATAAATCTGACAAAGGATTAATATCCAGAATATACAAGAAATTAAAACAACTTTACAAGAAAAAAACAAGGAACCCAATTAAAAAATGGGCAAAAGAGCTAAATAGGCATTTCTCAAAGGAAGATATATGAATGGCCAACAGACACATGACAAAATGCTCAATATTACTTGGCATCAGGGAAATGCAAATCAAAACCACACTGAGATACCATCTCACCCTAGTTAGGACGGCTAATATCCAAAATACTCTGAACGATAAATGCTGGTGAGGTTGCAGAGGAAAAGGGACTCTCATACATTGTTGGTGGGACTGCAAAGTGGTGCAGCCTCGATGGAAAATGGTATGGAGGCTCCTCATACAATTGCAGATAGATCTACCATATGACCCAGCTATCCCACTGCTGGGAATATACCCAGAGGAATGGAAATCATCAAGTTGAAGGTATACCTGTTCCCCAATGTTCATCGCAGCACTCTTTACAAAAGCCAAGAGTTGGAACCAGCCCACATGTCCATCATCAGATGAGTGGACATGGAAACTGTTTTATATCTACACAATGGATACTACTCTGCTATAAAAAAGAATTGAATACTACCATTTGCAATGACATGGATGGACCTGGAGAGAATTATATTAAGTGAAATGTGTCAGGCACAGAAAGTGAAATACCACATGTTGTCACTTATTTGTGAGAGCTAAAAAGAAATAAATAAATACTCACAAAAAAATGAAAAAACAAACCAAAAAAAAAACGGGGGTGGGGGGCGAAGAAAACATAACAATTGCAATTCCTTGAAATTGATATGACAAGCAAACAGAAAGGAGATTGTTGGGAGGGAGTGGGGAGAGGGAGGCGGGAGGGAGGTTTCGGTAATTGTCCACAATAATCAACCACATTTTATATTGACAAAATAAAATAAAATAAAATATTTTTTAAAAAAAACAAAAAACTAGCTGCACAATAAGCCTTCCCCAGGGAACTAGAAGGAAAGTAGCTGTTTAGTTCAACTACAGGGCTCCAGTGCTGGTCCTTACAGGAAGTTCCATTTGAGAAGTAAGCAAAGAAGAGCAAATTAGTTCCAGTGCAGAGTTTACGTAGTGGAACAGTGAATAATCCAACACAGAACTGAAAGAAAAAACAAAATACCCAACCCACAGGTAAGAGAGAAAGTTTGATATTACCTAGTAAAGTTCTAACACCACCAAAAACACCTGTAAAACCTAGAATGACTGGAAGCCCCCTGGGCTCCCAAGCCAGGAATGGGGGAGGGCAATGAGCCTCAGTCATGCCCCCCTGACTACCACACACAGCCCTTTGATGACCACTGAGACACGGCAGGAAGCACCCCAGGCTCCTGGGCTGGGTTGGTGGGAGGCCAAGCGTTTCAGCCATGCTTCCTTGAAGCCGATATCCAGCCCAGCAATGACCCAGCCATGCGGGAAGCCTCCTGGTCTCCCCTGCTGGAATGAGGAGGGGTGCCACAGGCCTTGACCAAGCACCCCCTGCTTCCTACTCCTCACACGCTCTTTCCTTTCTCCTTCCCTTCCCCCTCCTGCACAACTGCTCTGCAATATCTTAGAATGTAAAAAAATAATAATATTAATAAATAAATTGAAAAAAAAGAAAAGGTGGTAGGAGAATCCCAGTCTGTTTTGTACTGACTCAGTCTCCACAAGGACATATACAGGACATGTGACCTTTCCAGAAATTCCAGAGATTTTTGACTAAACATTCAGATTTCAACTGAATTTTGTGATCTAAAATAAAAGTCACAATGAATTCCTAATTGTGTAATTGAGTCTTTACTGGACAGATGAATTTGTCGAATATTTTTCCTTCTTCCTCAGATTGTGACATCAGTTAACCTGCTTTAACTATCTCACCACCAGTTTCTTAATTAAAAGGAGAAAAGTAGACCAGATCATTTAAAAAAATTTCTATCTACAACATTTCATTACTCTTTTTAAAAATATTTATTAAATGCACTGTTTTTGGATATTTATTAAATGTATAGTACATGCAAAAGTGCTTTTTATTTAAGTGTTCTTTATACTTACACATTTAATTAGATTTGAGGCTTTATAAACTATTTTTAAATTGTCTATCTATTTACATATACATACATATATATGGAGAGAGAGAGATACATTCACATTTTTTGTATTGCTATTTCTCCCTTCAGGTCTGTCATAGATACAAAAATCTGGAACAAAGTACTTGAAAACCAAATTTAACAGAACGTTGAAAGGATTATACATCATCACCAGTGGTATATATCCCTGGGTTGTCAAGATTGTTCAAAATAGGCGAATTAATAATTGCGTTGCATCACACTAATAGAATGGATAAAAATAACACAATAATCTCAATAGATTCAGAAAAAGCATTTCATGAAATTCAAAACTCTTTCATGATAAAAACTCTCAAAAAACTAGGTATAGAAGGAGTTTACCTCAATAAAATAAAGGCCATATATGAAAAGCCCACAGCTAACATCATACTCATTTCTAAATATTTTTTACACACTGATCAAATGAAAACAGAAGTTATTATTATCTTATTAATGCAGCAACTTTCTCACAAGGACAGGTTCCTACTGATATATTTATTTCAGTCTGAAATGAAAATGGCTTTTTGTTGTATTGCTCTGCATTCTGTAGTCTTTTTCAATCGAGTTGCCAATTTGAGTCCCTTTCTCCCTCTTACTGATATTAAGGATAAATCATATGTATATTTCATTTATTGTGAAATCACCCAGCTATTATCATATGATTTAGCAATGAAAACTGACCAAGGCTTCAGAGAGGAGGCTTTGGAAAACCAGGGGAAGGGATATTATTGACTAAAATGATCCATACCACAACACTTAGCATTTCAGGAATGGGTCTCCTTAGTAAGTAATTTTCAGCTACATGTAAATTTTGATTTAGTATGTAATATTTTCATCCAGATAGAGTGTGGATTCAGGAGACTATGCCAAAGTAGAAATAAAAGTCTACTTTTATTTATCGTTCTTGCTATTAATACAAGCATAAATGAGAGAAATATGAGTGAATATAAATAAATATACCAAAACAATGGAATGCAAAAGTTTAATTTTGTAATGGTGTCTCACCCAAATCTGTAATGGCATCAATTCACTTCATTTTTATAACTTACTAGAAATAGTATATTAATTACTATTCCTGTTATTGAGTACATATTTATGACAGGCAACATAATTATTGATTTACATTTATTAACTCATTAGGTAGTACAAAGTTAACATTCGGTAGGTGCTAGCATTACTGCCATGTGTAAAATGAAACAACTTTTTGAAAAAGAGAATATTGAGGAATCAGCTGTTATTATATATTAACATAAATAAATATATTAATTTATTTTCACAGAAAATAAGAAAGTTCCAAGTACATGTCAAAATTTGGTATCTGACTAATCAGATGTCTCAAATGAGGATTTTCAAAAAAGTGCAAAATGTCCTGTAAATTATATTAGGGTTAGCAGTGACATTGAAAGGAATGATAGATGCTAAATATCAAATAATGTATCACAAAGAAAGTCATATAATTAAAATAAAGTTCAAATAGAGCCTTACTAAATTAAATATGAAAAAAGATGTGATTTCAGGAGCAGAAAACAATGTCCCTGTGATGAGAATATTGGCAGACTGAGAATTTCCTACCAGCCCTAGCAAGACCTTATCCCTGATTGCTGCTCTTCTTTCTAAAACCATATTGAAAATTCAAAGGCTATTAGAAAGCAGCCCCAATCTTGCTGTTCCTGCATACTGTCGTGCAGCTATTGAAATCTATTTCCACATACCTTCCAAGAATTTGAACAGAAAATAATTCTCAAGCAGGTAAACGCTGATTGACCTTCTCCAATCTATTCGATTAAATGTTTAAGCTACTTGCTTCCTGCAAAACACTCGTCTAAGAGCTGACCTCGCTTCTCATCTGCAATATTTTAATAACGGCTTAAGCTAATGATTTTCAATTAGTTGTTAATTCTTCTACACAATACAAAATGCATTTAGTTTACATTTTTATTATACATAAAATAACAGTAGAAATAATTTTAAAAGCCATCTGCAAACTGAGAGTCTAAATCCCAAATAACTGGCCACCAAAAAATTAATCATAATATATTGGGTACTAAGAACAACAAACATCACCACCACCACAAAAAAAGAAAAAAGAAAAAAAAAAGAATTAGGGAATTGATTAATTTAAAAAAAAATCAAGTTATTAAAAGTTAACCTCATTTTAATGAAAATTTGAAAATATAAGGTCATAATATTGATGCTAAAATTAAAAAAGTATTAGTTTCTTATTTTATTCATCTGTAAAATAATATTGATAAATGCAAAAGAAGACATAAGATGCATATTTTCCCACTATATGGTGGAAACTTTGAGTAGATATGTGTGTTCTTTTCAACATTCCTGACTTTTTACTAAAACTTTAGTGTTAAAGTCTGCATACTTGCTCGTACCAGAAATGCTGATTTAAGAGACATTTATGGACACAAGAGTTTTAAGCTTATGCTAGTTATTTATTGCTGCTATAACAAATTATCAAAAACTCCAAGGCTTAAAATACCACAACTTTGTTATTTTTCAGTGCTATAATTGAGAGCTCCAATATGAGTCACACTGGGCTAAAATCCTCAGGCTGCCATTAAGGCTATATTCCTTTCTAGAGTCTCGAGTGGAACATCTGTTTTCTTGCATTTCTAATCTCTAGAGGCTGTCCACATTCTCTGGATCACGTCCATCTTCCACCTTCAACATCAGCATTGAAAGACCATCTAGAGATGCTCCCATAGACATACGCCACTCTGACCACAGCTTAGACAGTTCCTTTCTTTAGCCCATGTCATTAGTTTGTGCCAACTTGAATTATCCACAATAATCTTCCTATCTCAGGCTCTTTAATTTTGTCACATCTGCAAAGTCTTTTTTTGCCAGATAAGGTGACATATTCATGGGTTCCAAGAATTAGGACATGACTATCACGGGCATCTTGCGTAGGCCATTAGAGGCCTGCCATTGTGCTTCTGAAGCCTGATTTGCAGGGAGCACACTCTAAGTGACAAATATCCAACTCTTAATTTCTGTCATAAATCACCGTTGACTAATTAACAGGAATTGTGAACCTTTTTCTAGCATTTTAAAATAAGATACGTGTTTTATTTAAATAAAAAATGTTGAAGGATTTACCCTAGATTACAAAGAACTCATGGAATTGTTAAAAATAATTACATTCAGCCTTTCTAGATACTAGCTCTATTGTTTTCCCCATAAAACTTATACTGGCTTAGTTTCCATAGAATCTTCCACACAGCTGCCTTGATTTCGTTGTTCCTTAGACTGTATACTATGGGGTTCAGAGATGGAGGCAACACAGAATACAATACAGACACCAAAAAATCCACAAGACGTGGGGAATCGGGGACTGGCTTCAGATAGGCAATGGTGCCTGTCATAATGAACGTGATCACAACTATGAGATGTGGCATACAGGTGGAGAAGGCTTTTGACCGCCCTTGTCCAGATGGCAATCTCAGAACTGTATTGAAAATGTAAATATATGAAAATCCAATGGACACTAAACAAAAAATAGCATAAATGACTCCAATTGCCACACTAACATCAATGGTAATATGCCTGTTGGTGCAAGAAATCTTCAGGAGAGAGGGCACATCACAGAAAAACTGTGGGAGTTTTCTGGAACCACAGAAAGGTAAAGAAAAAGTTCCTGCTGAGTATAAGATGCCAAAGATACTCCCAAGGAGCCAAGAGACAGCTACCATCTGCACACAGACTCCCCTGTTCATGGTGACATCATAGTGCAGTGGGTGACAGATGGCCACATAGCGGTCATAGGACATGGCCGTGAGGATGAAAAGCTCAGACCCAGCAAAGTGAATCACTAACAAGACCTGTAGCACACATCCTGCAAAAGAAATGATGCTTCTATGTGATAAAGAGTTCAGAATAAGTTTAGGAACAGTTATTGAAATAAGGCAAACATCAAGAAATGATAAGTTCTTCAGGAAGAAGTACATGGGGCTATGAAGACACTGGTCCACGGTGACAAGGACAATAATGAGAAGATTCCCCAGGAGAGTCAGCAAGTAAATCATCAAAAACAGAAAGGCATGGAAAACCTGAACCTCCACGGTGTCAGAAAATCCCATTAGGATGAAGTCCATCACTGTCGTGTGGTTGGTCATGTCCTCCACTCTGTCCTCCTGAAGAGCAGTGGGAGAGAAGGATAGAGATGAGGCTGACGCTAAGCCTCCCACCACTCTGATAATGCGTTTGCATTCCTGAAATAACGCATCTATGTTGCATTTATACGACATGAACATTTTCATTTTTGCTTTTTTGTTTTGTTTTGTTTTGGGCTTTCATGACCTCCTCATAGTATCACTCCTAACTTGTTTTAGAATAGGATATACACTGAGCAAGCAATTAAAGAAAGAATATTGAAAAGTACTCTCCTCTGTAGGACTTGACATCTGCACTGATAAAGTCTGTATCTTCATAAAACGTATCATGAGTCATTCTAAAAGTTCTTAAGAAAATCACAGGGAAAGCACAGGTCAATGTTTAAAGCGGCTCAAAAAGAGAGAAAATAGTCACTGTGTAATTTTTGTAAATGGACTTGTTTTTAATATTCAGTAGCTTTACACACAGAAAGTAAAAATATTTCCTATTTTATTTCATAATTAAATACATTAAACAAAAGAAGATAATTCAGAGATTGTGGTGCAAAGGGGACATAAGAGTAGTAAGAGAAGATTTATAATTAGACAGGCATAGTATTATCATGGAAAAATGATAGAAGTGATAAATGATTAAGTAGAAGAAGATGAAATATGTAAGAAAAGATCCGTCTTTCCAAACTAACACACTGTTAATACATGCAATTGCCCACAAGGGTGCCCAGACTCACACACTCTCATATATGCACTCACTTTTAGACTGTGTCTCCAGTGTTTATAATTGGCAAGATCAAAGTATCCTTTACAAAAAAATGGTTAAAGTAAAAGTAACTATAATAAATAGAAACAGAGCAAAGGTGAATAAGTATCTATGGGCAGAAATTCACTCTTTGATGAAGAGGGATAATTTAATGTCTGAGAAATTAAGGAATGTAGAAAATATTTTATAAAGACAATACAGAATAGTTTTAATTAAATGAAAAAAATCAGAGTATTTGATTAGTATACTAGACATTAAGCTGTCTATCACTGGACATTTTCTTGAATATGTACATTGTTTACTAATTTTTAAGAAATAATGTGGTTTCAACATAATTTTTTCCCAAGATGTCAAGACTTTTCAAAATAGAGATTGGATTTTATGATTCTCATAAAAAGTCCTTCTCAAAGTGGGTCAACTGCTTTATGTATATAATAATATAGATTATTGATAATGACCATTGGGATAATCATCCCTGTTGGGAACTGGACCAGAGATTAAGCATCACAATTAATGCTGTGTCGGTAAAGATTTAATCCTTACTGGCATGGCCTCTAGTTTTATCGTAGCACACTTGAGGGAAAAAAATCTTGAAGTAATTAATATAGACATTTCAAAGGAAGCTCAGATATTACATATATCAGTGCCATGCTTAAAAGCTACATACAGAGGAAAGAGCTCTTTTGCATACACCTGGCCACATGTAGTCCAGAGAGGCTTTTCCTACAACCTTATAAAATCCCAGTATTTAGACTCACCTAGTAGTCAAAAATCCAATGTTCTTCTGTTACTTCATGTTTCTTTTCTTCAATAGTTCTTTTACTATTCATAGTGCCAGGAGCAAAGTAACAAATTTCATGTTGTCTGAAGTTCTCCTCTTGTATTTTTAAAGAATCTGAAATACTTTTCAATTTGTTAATATAGTCCTTTAGGAAACAATGATGAACTAAAAGTGTGATTCTCTTGGGGACCATGACTGAAGTTCCATATAAATCTTATTAACCCGAAATAATGACTGTCATGTAGTCCTGGCACTAATACATCATATCTCATGCTCCTGCTTTGGGCTGTTGCCTTTTATAGATCTTTCCATGGTGTTTTACTGGAAAAGTCCCACTAGTCCTCCTCAACTAGGGAAATCACAAGAGAGTGTCCAGTGCAGCCTATTTTCTGTTCTATATCAATCCAGAAGGAATACATCTATGGGTTCTAAATTCTATAACAAGGTGAAGTTTGAGCTTGTATGTATTATCGAGGGTGTCAAAAATATTGGATCTAATGATTTTTGCTTACTATCTCTATAGTGCTGCTTAGTATATTTTCTCTGAGGATGGAAATTCTGCATTTTGATTTAAAATGTCTTTTAAACTTGAGTTTGTGTGATATAGACACAAATTTTTTTTTGTAGTGCTTCTTCCAGAGTCCTATTTGTGATAAACATTACAATTCCTAAAAACTAAATGCACTTAAAATTAAAGACAAACATGAAGTCAAGATAGTATAATTACCACAAGACCAAAGACATTGTTTTTCAAATAAGCACTGTAATTAATGTATTTTCTAACAGATTTTCTTTTATTCTCTGGCCCTAGTTCTTTCAATTATAAAATGAAGAGGCTGAGTCTTATAATTCCTGAGAAATGTTCATCTCTAAACCGGGTTTATTGCTTTCATCCATGATTATTGATCAAATGCGAATGTGTGTCAGGGGCTCTCTCAAGTAATTTGAATATTATATTAAATCCCATTTGTATTCTGCAGTTAAGTACTGTTATAATTACCTGATTATATATGATATATGTATACACATATATTTATTTTATATATGTACTATATATATATACGTATACATGTATAATATATGTATATGTGTTATAGGATGTGTGTATGTGTGTGTGTATGTGTGTGGGTGTGTGTGTATATATATACATATATATATATACTCTGTATGTGAGTACATGAGGGCATTTCAAAAATTCTGTGAAAAAGTGTTGGTATCCAAAATATACAAGAAATTCATGCAATTCAATAGCAAAAACCAAAACAAAATAAAGAGAAACAAAGAAAAAAATATATAGCCCTATTATATTATATTATTTATATATATATGTATATTGATATATATATTTCTACATATATATTATTACATGTATGATCAGCCACTTACTGAATAGATGCACAAAACTTTATAATCATGTTAGACATGAAGAGGCATCAGTCTATTCCAAATTAAGTCATACATTCAGAGTAGTTCTGGAGTGGGAAGAATCCGTAAACATCCCCTGATACACTGGAAAATTACTATTGACCACTTTGGAAGTCTTTTAATTTTGTTGGTCATTCTAACTCAGAAATATAGGTTTTTGGTGTGTGTGAGATATGCACAGACACTTATAAATATACACAGCACTTGCACACTAATAAAAATCAATATATTTCATCTTATAATAAAAAGAATAGCAGCAGTCTTTCTATATGACCAAATAAGGTACAACAAAATAAGTTTCTAATTCCCACTCAGACCTAAGCTAGTGTCTAGGACTGCTTTGAGTACTACTGTAGGCATAAACCACATGAGGCTTCTGAGCATCTGTAATGCGACTTCTCAAAATTGAGATGGGCTGGGCCAACGGGTAAATAAAAAAATGTTTACCATCACTAATTTTCAGGGAAATTCAAGTCAAAACCACATTGAGATATCATTTCATCCCAGCTAGACTGGCTATTATCAAAACGACTGAGAATAAAAAATACTGGAGAGGATATGGAGAAAGGGGAACACTCCTACACTGTTGGTAGAACTGTAAATTAGGACAACCATCATTGAAAGTATGGAGGCTTCTCAAACAACTACAGAAAGATCTACCATATCATCCAGCAATCCCACTTCTGAGTATGTATCCAAAGGAATGTAAATTATCATGTTGAAGAGATATCTGCATTTCCATGTTTATTGCAGCTCTATTTTCAATGGCCAAGATATGGAAGCAGCCTAAATGTCCATCAACAGACTACTGGATAAGGAATACATGCTATATGTACACGATGAAATACTACTCAGCCATAAAAAAGAATGAAATTCCACCATTCACAGCAACATGAATGAGCTTGGAGAAGAGGATGTTAAGTGAAATAAGCCAGGCAAAGAAAGAGAAATACCACATGGCCTCACTCATAAGTGGGAGCTGAGAAACAAACAAAGACCATGATAAAATGTTGAACTTTCCGAAAAAGAGAACAGACCCTTAGTTAGTAAAAGTGAGAAAGGGGGAGGGGTAGAAGGGATAGGGAGTGATTGGCAAAGGACACAATAAGTAATCATGGTTTGTGTGTATATAACAAAGGCAAACCAAAAAAAGAAAAAGAAAAAGAAAAAAAAGAACTAAAAACATTGAAGAAAATCTAAGAGAGATATCAGGCAACCTTAAGCACTGAAATATCTGTGTCATGGGTATTCCAGAATGGGAGGAAAAAGGAGATTGCATTGAAAACATATTCAAAAAATAGTGGCAGAAAACTTCCCAGGTATACGAAAAGACACAGATCTTCAGATTCAGGAAGCTTAAAGATCCCCAACTATATTCAACCCAAAAAGGTCTTCTTGAAGACATGTTTTGGTCAATTGGCAAATTTCAAAGACAAATAGAGAATCTTTTATTTATTGATATATATATTTTTTTCTGACCAGTAAGGGGATTGCAACCCTCGGCTCGGTGTCATCTGCGCCACACTCAGCCAGTGAGCGCACCGGCCACCCTTACATGGGATCCGAACCCGCAGCCTCGGCACTCCCAACACCGCACTCTCCTGAGTGAGCAATGGGGCTGGCCTGAGAATCTTAAAAGCTGCAAGAGAGAAGCATCAAATCATCTATAAGGGAGACCCATCACACTAACATCAGACTTTTCATCACAAATGCTAAAAGCCCGAAAGTAATGGGATGATATATTCAAAATACTAAAAGACAGAGATTGCCAGCCAAGAATACTCTACCCCACAAGGCTATCCTTCCAAAATGAAGGGCAAATAGTATATTTCTCAGACAAACAAAAACTGCGGGAGTTCACCACCACATGCCCACCCTTACAAGAAATTCTCAATGGAGTACTGGGTTTGGTACCTGAAAAATAACTACCACTGCCATAAAAACTCAAGAAAAATCAAAACCCACTAGTATAATAAAACTGCCAACAATGAAGAGAAAAAGGAATTATCTACAACCCAAGGAACCAACAAATACAGAAGAGAAAAAGTAAATCAAAAAGAAAGGAACAAAAGACACTTAAGACATCCAAACAAAAATCAATAAAATGATAGGAGTAAATCAACACTTTTCAATAACAACTCTTAATGTAAAAAGATTCAATTCCCCAATCAAAACACACAAACTGGCTGACTGGATTAAAAAGGAGCACCCAACTGTATGCTGCCTTCAAGAGACCAGCCTCACCTATAAAGATAACAATAGACTAAGAGTAAAAGGACAGAAAAAGATTTACCATGCAAACAGAAATGAAAAATGAGCTGGAGTAGCTATTCTTCTATCTGAAAAAATAGACTTTAAACTAAAAACCATAAAAGGAGATAATGAGGGCCACTACCTAATGATAAAAGGATTCATCCATCAAGAAGACACAACAATCATAAATATATACACACCCAATGTCAGAGCTGCCAGATTTATAAAGCAAACTGTACTAGACCTAAAGAAGGAAATAGACACTAATACCATAATAGCAGGGGACCTGAACAACCCACTAACAATATTGGACTGATCATCTAGGCAAAGGAGCAGAAGAGAAACACAAGATCTAAACAACACTCTAGACCAATTGGACTTGGCAGATATCTATAGACCATTCCATGCAACAACCTCCGAATATTCATTCTTCTCATCAGCACATGGATCATTCTCTAGGATAGATCACATGCTAGTTCACAAGTCAAGTCTCAACAAATTTTAAAAAATTGGAATTATTCCAGGTATTTTTTTCAGACCACAACAGATTGAAATTAGAAAGCAATAACAAATGAAATCCTGTAAACTATACAAACACTTGGAAATTAAACAGCATTCTACTTAATGACATATGTGTCCAAGAAGAAATCAAATAGGAAATCAAAAACATTTCTTGAAACTAATGAAAACAATGATACATCATAAAAAACCTGCAGGATACTGCAAAAGCAGTACTTAGGGGATAATTTATTGCATTAAATGCATACTTCAGAAGAATGGAAAGATGGCAAGTAAACAGACACTTCACCTTAATGACTTAGAAAAACAAGAACAATTCAAACCCCAAGTTAGCAGACAGAAAGAAATAATTAAGATCAGAGCAAAAGTAAATGAAAGAGAAACCCAAAAAACAATACAACAGAACAATGAAACACAAAGTTGGCATTTTGAAAAGATAAATAAAATTGACAAACCATTAGGAAGGCAAACTAAATAAGAAGAGAGAAGACAAAAATAGAAATTAGAAATGAAAAGGTGATATTACATCTGATACATGAGAAATACAAGGAATTGTTACAGACTACAGTAAACAACTATTGGCCAACAAATTTGAAAATCTGGAGGAAATGAATAACTTTTTGGACACACACACACCAAGAATGAACCAAAAAGACACAGAAAACCCTAACAGAACAATAACAGTCAAAGAGAGTTATCTCTTATCAGCAGTCTCCCCCCTCAAAAAAAAAGCCAAGCACCAGATGGCTTCACGACAGAATTCTACCAGACCGTTAAAGAAGCATTAATACCAATTCTCTACAAGCTATTCTAAAAAACTAAAACAGAGGCAATCCTCTCAAACTCATTCTATGAAGCAAACATCACCCTGATACCAAAACCAGACAAAGATACAACAAAAAAAGAAAACTACAGGCCAATATCATTGATGAATATAGATGCAAAAATCTTCAATAAAATACTAGCTAATAGAATACAGCAACACATACATAAAATTATGCACCACGATCAAGTTGGATTCATCCCAGGGATGCAAGTTGGTTCAACATACACAAATCAATAAATGTGATGCACCACAGCAACAAAATCAAAGAAAAAAATCATATTATCATCTCTACAGACACAGAAAAAGCATTTGACAAAATTCAACATTCATTGATAATAAAGACTCTGTAAATTGCATATAGAATGAAGGTATCTCAACAATCAAAGCCATATATGACAAACCCACTGCCAATATCATCGTGAATGGGGAAAAGCTGAAAGCTTTTCCTTTAAGAACAGGAACTAGACAAGGATGCCCACTCTCACCACTCCTATTCAACATAGTGTTAGAAGTACTAGCCAGAGCAATCAGGTAAGAGAAGGAAATAAAGGGCATCCATATTGGAAAAGATGAAGACAAACTGTCCCTGTTTGTAGATGATATGATCCTATATATTGAACAGCCTAAAGACTCTACAAAAAAATGCTGAGTTGATAAATGATTTCAGCAAAGTTGCAGAATACAAAATCAATGCACAAAAATCAGTAGCATTTCTAAACTCCAGCACTGAACTAGGAGAAAAAGTAATTGAGAAAGCTAGCCCATTTACAATAGCCACTAAAAAAATAAAATACTTAGGAATAAAGCTAACTAAGGATGTGAAAAATCTCCATAATGAGAACTACAAACCCCTGTTGAGAGAAATTAAAGAGGACACAAGAAGATGGAAAGATATCCCTTGCTCTTGGATTGGAAGAACCAACGTTGTGAAAATGTTCATACAACCCAAAGTGATATAAAAATTCAATGCAATCCCCATCAAAATTCCAATGACATTTTTCTCATCAATGGAAAAAACTATCCAGATTTTTATACGGAATAACAAAAGACCATGCATAGCTTAAGCAATTCTGAGCAAAAAAAATAAAGCTGGAGTTATAACACTACCTGACTTTAAACTGTACTATAAAACTGAAAAACCAAAACAGCATGGTACTGTCATAAAATAGACACACTGATCAATGGAATAGAATAGAAAATCCAGAATTCAACCCACACACCTATAGTCATCTGATCTTTGACAAAGGCACCAAGCCTATACACTGGGGAAGAGACTGCCTCTTCAGCAAATGGTGCTGGGATAAGTGGATATCCATATGCAGGAGAATGAAACTAGACCCATACCTCTCACCAAATACTAAAATCAACTCAAAATGAATTAAAGAATTAAATATACACCCCGAATCAATATAACTTCCTAAAGAGAACATAGGAGAAACACTTCAGGAAGTAGGACTGGACACAAACTTCATGAACATGACCCCAAAAGCACAGGCAACCAAAGGAAAAATAAATAAATGGGATTATATCAAATTAAAAAGCTTCTTCACAGCAAAAGAAACAATTAACAGAGTTAAAAGACAACCAACAGAGTGAGTGGGAGAAAACATTTGCAAAATATACATCTGACAAAGGACTAATATCCAGAATATATAAGGAACTGAAATAACTTTAGTACAAAAAAACAAGTAACCCAATTAAAAAATGGGTAAAAGAGCTAAACTGGCATTTCTCAAAGGAAGGTATATGAATGGCCAACAGACACATGAAAAAATGCTTAACATCACTCAGCATTCAGGAAATGCAAATCAAAACCACACTGAGATACCATGTCATCCCAGTTAGGATGGCTAACATCCAAAAGACTTTGAACGATAAATGCTGGTGAAGTTGTGGAGAAAAAGGAACTCTCATACATTGTTTTTGGGACTGCAAAATGATGCAGCCTCTGTGGAAAATGGTATGGAGGTTCCTCAAACAATTGCAGATAGATCTACCATATGACCCTGCTATCCCACTGTGGGGAATATACCCAGAGGAATGGAAATCATCAAGTCGAAGGTATACCTGTTCTCTAATGTTCATTGCAGCACTCTTTACAATAGCTAGGAGTATGAACTAGCCCAAAAGTCCATCATCAGATGAGTGCATAGGAAAAATGTGGTATATATACACAATGGAATACTACTCTGCTATAAAAAAGAATGAAATACTGCCATTTGCAACAACATGGATGGACCTAGAGAGAATTATATTAAGTGAAACAAGTCAGGCACAGAAAGAGAAATATCACATGTTCTCACTTATTTGTGGGAGGTAAAAATAAATAAATAAATACACAAATAAACTGGCTGGGAGAGGGAATAAGACACAACATTACAATTCCTTGATGTTGATATGACAAGTGAACAGATACGAGGTTGTTGGGAGGAAGCAGGGAGAGTGAGGGGGGACGGAGGTTTCAGGAATGGGCCACAATAATCAACCACATTGTATATTGACAAAATAAAATAAAATTAAGAAAAGAAAAAGACAAATGTTGCCTAGTGTTTTAATAAAAATTATCACCTGAGGTTATTTGACAGCAAATACTCATCAATATATTTAATTTGTTAAAGTAGGCAATTATGTTATTTAATGTTGTCACCATGTTCCTCAATAGATCTCCTATAAGAATTGCTCCTTTAAATTAAATTTTATGACCTTTGCCCAGTATCTTCCTAACAACCACCACCCCCAGCCCCTGGTAACCACCACTCTTCCTTCTACTTCAGAGAGTTCAGTTTTTTCAGATTGCACATATAAGTGAGATTGTGCAGAATTTGTCTTTCTGTGCCTGGCTTATCTCACTTACCATAATGTTTATCCACATTGTCATTAATGACAAGCTTTCCTTTTTTTCAAAGGATTTCTTTGTTTTTTTGAGGGGTACATGAAAAATATATACAATTTTCTTTTATAAATCAAAAATAAATAAAAATGTTGTAAAAATAGACAGTTACATAAAACAAACAAGAGAAACTTGAAAGAGTTTACAGCAATGAATAGAACTTGGGTTTGAGAGGAGAGGTGTCCTCAACAGGGAATTCAGGTCCTATCTGAGATCTTGGTTTGACTAACACACATATAACAAGGTTTACTTCATTCTAATATCATCAGAGTCAGAAACAGGAGAGTGGATATGGAGAGAGAAAGAGAAGATAAATAAAAACATAAAAGGAAGAAACAGGAGATCATGACTTAGAATGAACCTGAGGTACTGAATACAGCTTAAGCACAAGAAAAGATTAAATAAAGTGAAAAGAAGTGAATATGATTAGAGGAAAGTAAGGATAAAATAGAAGTGATAAAGACAAGAAGTAAAGAAAGAAGATTAGAATTGAGGGAGAGAAAAATGAAACAAAAAACACAAATAAATAAAGGGATACATAGGAAAAATGATACGTAGAGGATCAGAAATATTTGAGTTTAAAGACAATCTTATGATAAATTAAAAACACAAAGTTTCTCCAGGCTGAAAAATTTATGAATAATACATTTTTTTCAGTAATCAGATAATATATATATATATATATGTATATATATAATATATATATACATATATATATATATATAATATATATATATATATATATTTATTTATTTATTTTTTCCTGACTGGTAAGGGGATCGCAACCCTTGGCTTGGTGTCGTCTGCACCACGCTCAGCCAGTGAGCGCACCGGCCATCCCTATATAGGATCCGAACCCGCAGCCTCTGCACTCCCAGCACCGCACTCTCCCGAGTGAGCCACAGGGCCGGCCCAATATTTTAATGCAATATTTTGAAAAATCAAAATTAATGCAGAAAAACTAAGATAGACAAAATATCAACATCTAATTTTTTTGAGTATGCATTTTTAAAAAAATATTTGTCAATGTATAATGTAGTTGAATTTTGTCTCCCTTTATCAATTCCTCCTTTTCTGCCCTCTCTCTCCACACCCATCAACATTGGATCTGTTCACTTGTTCATGTGTCTTAACAAGTTCAAGGAATTGTGATTGTTGTGTCTTCTTCCCCACCACATTTATTTGTTTTTATGTTTATTTATTTTATCAGCCCCCATAAATAAGTGTGAACATGCAGTATTTCTCTTTCTTTGCCTGGCTTATTTCGCTTAATATAACTTTCTCTAAGTCCATCCATGTTGCTGTGAATGGTAGTATTTCATTCTTTTTTATAGCAGAGTAGTGTTCCATTGTGTAGATATAACACATTTTCCTTATCCACTCATCTGATGATGGGCATTTAGGCTGTTTCCAACTCTTGGCTATTGTAAATAGCATTGCGATAAACATGGGAGTATATGATGTGATGACTTCACCTATGATGTGATGACTTCCATTCCTCTGGCTATATACCCAGGAGTGGAATGGCTGGATCACATGGTAGATCTATTGGTAATTATTTGAGGAGCCTCCATACCATTTTCCCATGAAGGCTGCACCATTTTATAGTTCCATCGACGGTGTAGGAGAATTCCTTTTCCTTCACATGCTTGCCAGCATTTATCAAGGGCAATTTCTGTTACCTTTAATTATATGTCTTTCTATTCCCTTCATTTCTGCTGTCCAGATAAAATGGAAAGATTGTTTTCAGTGTAAAAGTCTTTAAAAGCAAAATAGCCAAATAAAATATTTCAAATAATTGCAGAATACAGGCCTGGTTTTTCATCTGACATGCTAAAAACATAATGAGTATTGTCAAACACCGACGATTAGAAAACTGAATGTCGTAACACCACTCATTCCCATATGTTGCTTCTGTATTTAACACTACCTTACAGTGATATTCCCAAGACCTGAATTGTTCTCCCTGGAGATGCACTCAAATAAGATTAGTCCATGAAGCAGAATCATTAAAGTTTCTAACTTTTGCGGAACACATAGTAGAAATGATGGCCTCAGGTAGCTACATTTCCTCCATTCAGAGGGCAAAACGTTCCTCTTAGGACAGGCTGTTTCTGAAATGATCCTCCACTACCCACTTTTTAACTTCTGAGTAACTAGAAGAAGATCTAGTGGAATTACTCTTCCTCCAAGAGAAATCCTTGATTATGAAGGTCCTAGGAGGAGGGGAATTATTTGGAGTCTAAATAGTATTGGGTGGATGATAAAATGTAAATATGTATAATCATAAGTGCAGTTTTGTTTTAAACTGCAAAGTAATCCTTTTCTTGTAAAAATACTCATTGAACTACAAAAAGTGACATTGACAACAAAACTGCTATTTTAAATTTGTTGAACTAAAAACAATATCCAGCTATTTCATTGTTTTGGGAATGTCTATTTGAAAGATAAACTCAAAAAATGTAAATTTTTATGATTAAAATTATAGAAAATGTAATGCAGTTGGATTTAAATATTTTGTTTCACTGTGGTTTATTTTTTGTCAGAATGACTGAATGGTACTGAATTTCAGTGCATAGTTAAGACTATATGAATTTGATCTTATTTCACATTACTTGTTTCAGATTGCATCAGTTTTGTATTTTCAAGTTCAACAGAGAAATTAAATTTCAAACTGATAAGGAAAACAGCAGCTACAATTGATTTAAAAAAAGGAAAGGCATGGATCTAAATGTAATGTTTACGGTTCATGTAATGCATGTAATTTGGACATGTTTTGTTTAATAACAAAGCCTAGGTTCTAGAATATAAAGCAGACCACCTTTGGTTAGACAGACCTGCAATGCAAGAGAATGGCATTTGACCCTTTACTTATACCATGTAAAATAATTAACTCAAAGTGATTCAAAAACTTCAAGATAAGACCTAAACTATAAAACTCTAAGAACATATTAGAGGAAAGCTTCATAACAGTGGATTGAGCAACGACTTCTTGGTTATGATATTAAAAACACAGACAACAAAAGAAAAAATAGACATTTTGAACTTCATCAAATTTTTTAAAAATGTGTGCATCAAGGGACACTATCAGTAGAATGAAAAGGCAGCTCACAAAACAGGAGAAAATATTTACAGGTCCTATTTCTGCTAAGTACAGATATCTTGAACATACAAATTCACACTATAAACAACAGCAAAAATACCTGATTACAAAGTGGCTAAAATATTTATACAGGAATTTTCCCAAAGTTCACATACCAATGGCCAATAAGCACATGAAAAGACATTCAATATTAGCAATCATTTAGGAAATGCAAAACAAAAACAGAATAGACATCACCTCCTCCGTTAGGATGTCTATGGTCAATTTTAAAAATGAGTGAGAAAAGAAAGAAAAGAAATTAACAAGTACTCATGAGGTTGTGGAGAAATTGTAACTCTGATATATTGCTGGTTTGAATGTAAACTTGTGCAGCAACTGTGGAAAATAGTATCCACTTACTGAAATAATTAAAACATTAAATTATCACACGATGCAGTAATTCCAATACAGGATGTATACACACAAGTACCTAAAGCAGAGGCTCAAAGAAATATCTATACACCAATTTTAATGGAAGTATTATTCACAACAGCCAAAAAGTGCATTTAACCTAAATGTATATTGATGTATAAATAGTTTTTTAAAAATGGTATATAGATGTATGTATGTGTGTGTGTGCATATATAAACAACTGAATATTATTCAGCATTAAAAGGAAGAAAACTTCGACATATTCTACAGCATGAATAAACCTTGAAGACATTTTGCTAGATGAAATATGCTAATGATAAAACAACAAATACTGTATGATTCAACTTACCTGACATACTGAGAGCAAATTTATGGAGATGGTAAGTAGAAGGTTGTCAGGTGCTGAGGATAGGAGGTACAGGGGAATTACTGTTGAATCGTTCAATGGGAACACAATATTTGTTAAGATAAAAACATTTTCGAGATGAACGGTGGTGTTGGTTGAACAATAATGTAAATTTACTCAATATTGCTTAACTATACATTTAAAATGCTAAAAATGCTAATTTTTGTATATATTTTAACAAAATAAAAAATATTATGAAACTGTTCTGCTGTCAGATATATGTGATATATGCATGAACGAGAAACTCTTGAGCACGTAGTAGTTGACCATAAGTTTACACATTATTAGTACAAAAATGTTGTCAAAACACTGAATACCCGTAACATACATTAATATACTATTATATAAAAGCAAGAAGCCATGAGAATTATTGTTGTGTGTGAAAATTGAGTCTCTGAAATGAACAGCGAATGTCCCAAGATGTATTTTTATAAATATACATGCAATTACAGAGGAAGTGTAGTGGAGGAAGTACTTACAATCTTGCATCTCCAGTTCTCTCTGGGAAGAAATCTGAGAGAGAGGCTCTGCAGGCAAGATTCACTTAAATTAAGTTTTTCATATGGCTTGGTATTCATATGGATAACACTTCTGTAGATGCTAATGTTAAAAATATAAAATTAAAAAACAAAAGTAAAAAATATAAAGCAAAACAACATTTATGGCTTAAAATGTATCCCTGAATTTAAATTTCAATGCTTCAATGCATATGTTCCATTCTCTACTAAAATGTGAATGCTAAAACACATAAATGAATAGAAAGACACTTCCTGAAACTGTTATAGACTTTTTTGGTGATATACCTCTAAGAGAAAATGCTTAGGGGCATGTAAATTACCCTTCTGAGAGGTCCTAAATCCAGAGGTTTAAAATTGCCCCGTGATCCCTCAGGGGACACTTTCTCTCATCAGAACTCTTGGCTGTTTCTCCTAGTTAATAATATAGTGGTGAATTCGTATAAAATGGAAAATATTATTAACCTCGAACCAATGCCAGAAACTGTAAATGAAGACTGCAATGCATAACCACACGGGAATTGTAAAGGTAATAAAGCAACCATGGTCAGGGAAAATGAAGCTATTCTGGATTCATATTTTGAGAGCAGATACTGAAAACCATTCTTTGCATACACACTTGCAAGGTCACAGGCAGTTGGGGAATGAAATAGAAACGTTACCCATCCCTACATTCTTATCGTGGTCTTCCCTTCTCATTTTGTGCCTGACTGTCAGATTTAATGAATGGGAAGTAAAATCTCTGATAAATTTGAGAATTTTGAAGAGTAAATTTACTCAAGTGTTTTTTCTTCTGTCCTCAGGAAGAAGGGATTCTAAAGTTTTCATCCTTATCACTTGAGGAAATTGGTGAGAATATCATCCAACCAATTTGTTTCAGGGAGGAAGAGGATTAGAAGATGCTCTGATGGTCCTAGGTATTTCTGCATGCCCAGACCAACCATTTTTTTTTAATTAATAGAAGGTAAAGTCAGGAGTATGAAAAAGATAAAAAATGATTTTATACATTTGCAAATATGAAAATGAGGTGGTACATTTCATTCACTATTAAATGATTATTGAAAGATATTTATAATCACAGAGGCGACCATTGTCATCATGGTAGTTTGTAAGGATTGTGCAGATATGCTATCAGGTCTTGCTGTCCAGTGAATACACCAGGAAGAAATAATCTGAGCATCCTATAATTTTATTACAAGCATTTCTATCTAACATCAAGTAGAAAATTTAGTGTCTGTGTGATATTAATTCTTGCTTCTCCTTCATTATGACTTCCTCCTGCTCTATGTGGTCTTTAGCCTCCTTTGATAAATACACACTACTTATTTTTATTTTCCACGGTGATATCAGATGACCTCTGAAAACATTCAGGAGGATAGAGGATTGTTTTACTCTTTGTTTCAGCTACCGTTCTTAAGTATATTAGATGCTTTACAAGAAGTTTAATATCAAAACCTTATAGCTATGAGCCATACATCTGAGGCAAGAAAGATGCTCAACCATTTTCTGCTTCTAGAATAAACAACACACTGCATTTTATTGCATTTTATACCTATTCTGTTTTCAATGCTAGTTATAATCCAATTTTCTTTGTGTAGAATGATAACATGGGGAGCTATTTCTATCGTAGCATCCTGATGAACTCCAACTTAAAGACAAACAAGCAATGTAAACCTGAATATGACCTGAAAATCAGATGAGTGCATTTAGATCTGTATAGACAAGTTATCGGTGTTACCTTTATTTCTACAGAAAACAAGCAACATGGCTGAGAAGTTAACCAACATGACCAACATAACAGAATTTTTGCTCATGGGATTCCCTGACGACCAGGTGCTACAGAGAATGTACACCACACTCTTCTTCCTGATTTATCTGGCAGCTCTAGTAGGAAACCTCCTCATTATCACACTCACCACTATTGACCTGCATCTCCAAGTCCCCATGTACTTCTTCCTGAAGAATTTGTCCTTGATTGACATCTGCTATGTCTCTGTCACTGTCCCTAAATCCCTCGTGAACTCTCTGGCAAACAGCCATTCCATCTCTTTTTTTGGATGTGCCTTGCAGGTTTTCTTTGTTATTTTTTGGGGGGGTACAGAGTACGCCCTCCTTCTAGTGATGTCCTATGACCGCTATGCTGCCATCTGCCGTCCTCTGCACTATGAGGCCATTGTAAATAGAGGTTCCTGTGTGCAGATGGTAAGTGCATCATGGTTCAGTGGGTGTGTCTACGGATCCATTCATGTTGCAGGTACATTCTCTGTCCGTTTCTGTGGGCCCAACATAGTGCATCAGTTCTTCTGTGATGTTCCATCACTGCTCACACTTGCTTGTTCCAGACAGCAAATTCTTGAATATGCATTTATCATTGCTAGTTGTTGTTTTGTTTTCACATGTTTTATTTAAATGGTTGTGTCTTATGTTCATATTTTTACTTCTGTCTTAAGAATTCCATCCGCAAAGGGCAGAGTGAAAACATTCTCAACTTGCGTGCCTCACCTCACTGTGGTGACATTGTTCCTTTTTTCTGGAATTATTACATATTTAGCTAAAAATTTTAAATCTTCTTCACTGAAAGTGTTGATATCTGTGCTTTACACTGTATTACCACCCACTTTGAATCCTCTCATCTATAGTCTGAGAAACCAGGACATGCAGGTGGCCTTGAGGAAGGTGGTAACTGGAAGAATGTCAAGAATATTTTTTATTCAAATACATGAATATTTTTTGTTTTTGTTTTTGTTTTTAAGCTATAGAGTCAATTTTGAAGACCAGTCTAACATGGGATTGGACTTCTAAGGTTTGATGGTTTTGTCTTTTGCCCTTGTAGGGATAAAAGTTTGGTCCATTGCTTTTCTCATTGGGTTTTGAGGGGTATTATTAATATTGTTATTAGACACATAACAATTGTACACATTTATTGAGTAAAATGTGATCTTTACAGACATGTACATAACGTGTAATAATCAAATCAGGGTAATTATAATATCCATCACCTCAAACGTCTGTCATTTTTGTATTAGGAACATGCAAAATCCCCTCTATAGCTATTTGAAATTATACAATAAATTGTTGTTAACTGTAGTTACCCCACATCACTAATTATCAGGGAAATGCAAATTAAAACCACACTGAGATATCATCTCACTCCAGTTAGGATGGCTATTATCAGAATAATAAAAAATAACAAATTCTGGGAATGATGTGGAGAAAAGGCAACTCTTATTCATTGTTGGTAGGAATGTGAATTTGTACAGCCCTTACAGGAAACAATATGGAGGTTTCTCGAAAAACCACAAATGGAAGTATAATATGATATAGCAGTCCCACCACTGGTTTTATATATAAAAAAGGGAAATCAGTATATCAGAGAGAGATTTGCCCTCTCATGTTTATTGCAGCACTGTTCACAATAGCCAAGATATGGAATCAACCTAAATATATAAAATTTTATTAATGAATGTTTTGTTTCATGACAGTTATTTTTAAAAAGAGACTTTTATTCTCTTTTGCTCCTCCACAAAATTTAGTGTTTTGTCTAAGAAAGTACCAGGTCAAAATTTTATCTAAGTAGTGTAGTGAAAAATTTTCAGTTAAGTGGCTCTCTTTTTAGTAATTGATTTTATATCACGATGTTATTACTAGGGAGAAAATTCTGGGTGGTTTACATTCACCGTCGGTGTCTCCAAATAGCATATTTTGCTGCTAATCCAGAAAGTATAATTTATATTTAACACATCTGTAGTTAAAATGAGGTTGCACATACTTTATGCTAATTAAATATTGGTATGGTTCAGAACAGAGCAGTCAGAGGTGTGGCCAAATTTCTGTGGTCGGGCCGGCCCGTGGCTCACTCGGGAGAGTGCGGTGCTGATAACACCAAGGCCGTGGGTTCGGATCCTATATAGGGATGGCCGGTTTGCTCACTGGCTGAGTGTGGTGCTGACAAATTTCTGTGGTCACTGATCACTCAAGAATTAGGAATGTACAAATAGAGTCATGAGAATTCCACTGAAGTCCAGGTTCAGATCAGTATCTCAGCAAAAATGCTGTATTTTGTTGGAAATAAACTCAAAGTCACACATTACTGAAATGATTCTGAATATGTCTCTTATTTTTCTTTGTAAAAATAAAACTTCTTCCATTGTCCATTCTTGATTCCTTAATCCTTTCTCCTTTTGGTAATTTATTTTCTCTTTTTCTTTCTTTCTTTTTTTATTTTCTTGCTTTTTCTGCTTCTTAACTTTTCTTTTTTAGTTTAAGAATAGTTTTTCTTTCTTGTATCCATTCAAAGATCTTTTCATAGCTAATTGTCATTCTCTTCCTGGTCAGATTACTCTACTGACTACCTAGAACACATTACCTTTAAATTCTTTGTTGTGACTTTTGTGTGGAAATGACCACTGTTGTATCTGCATGTCCTCCAGTGGATGGAACTGACCTTAACTTTTGTTACTAATCTATCACAATGCCTACCTTTAGTTTTGTCCTTCCTCATCTCTGTCCCCTTAATGTAGTGATTCAGAAATTCTGTAAATCACTGAGCAGTTTTAAGGGAGACTTCAGGAAAGAATACTTATTCCAAACACTGTAATTTCATATTTCTTTTTGTGAATATATCTAATACTTTTGAATCATTATATATTCATTTTTCAATTATTTAATTTCCGATTTTAGGAACTTATGCTTCTGCACTCAAACATCTTCCTCCTGGGAATTTCCACTTATGTACAACCCATCTTTCTAATTGCTCTGAGTCAAGTTTGGGGTAATTCTGGACTCTGTTCTCTCTGTTTCAAACACATTCAATAACTCATCAAATCAGTGTTCCTTTCTTTTATTTCCCCAAAGCATATGTAGGCATCGACCACTTATTCCAATTTCACTGCTACCAGCCTGGGTCACAACCCAATCACCTGTCATTCAGATTATTTTTATATCTTCCAACTTCCTTTACTGGCTTCCCCCATGTCCTGACTCAGTTCATCCTAGACTTGCAGCTAGTGTAAGATCACCACGAATGGCTCCCCAGGTCACACCAAGGATAAGCAAAAATCTTCACGATGTCTTCCAAAGTTTTCCACTGCCAGTGCTTCTGTTACTTCTTGGATCTAGATTCTCCCACTCGTCACCTTCCTCAAATCTAGTGTCCTCTGTGTTCCTGCCTCTGATAACCTTGTTCTCGGTGTTTCTTCTTGTTTAAAAACTTTCCTCTTAGATGTCTGCATAGCTACATCTTCAGTCTTTCAAATATTTACTTTGTAAATGCTGCGTGAAACACAACCGTCTCTCTGTGTGTGTTTGTCTACCTTTGTCAGAGATTCAAAAGTAAATAGGGTCACTCTAATTTAAAATGCACACGATAATGAAGTTTTAATTAACCTAAAACACAACAAAATTTGTTCTCTTATAGAGGTGAGTGGGCTCTATAGCATGAACCAAAAACTAGTCTGATTTTTAAGTAAATTTAGATCATATTAGTGTTCAAAAGTTTTTTCAAGTGATTGATTTCTGGGAGTTTGAAGTCAGTCACATGCTGGACATTTTCATAATCATTATATTGAGAGAAAAAATGTCATTAAGAAACACAATGAACATGCAATACTGACAAATCAAATAATAAGTACAATTAAAATGTATTTTATACTATTTTGAAAAGAGACTTATATTCTCTCTATATGGTAGTCCCTCCTTATCCATGGAGGATATATTCAAAATCCCTGGTAGATGACTGAAACTAGAGATAGTACCAAACTGAACATATGCTAAGTTTTTAAATGTAATAAATGAGACAGCTGCTAAGTGACTAATGGGTGGGTAGTATATCAGCATGAATATACTGGACAAAGGAATGGTTCATGGGACAGCATGAAATCTCATGCTACTCAGGACAGTGCACAATTTAAAATTTACAAATTGTTTATTTGTGCAGTTTTCCATTAAGTATTTTCAGACCGCTGTTGACTGCAGAAAGCAAAACTGTGGATAAGGGGGACTAGTTTATAGTATATTGATATTGAACTTTTTCAATTTCAATTTCAATTTTTAATTGACAAATAATAATTGTATATATTAGTGGGATACAATATGATATTTTGATATATGCATACATTGTGAAATCAAGCTGATTAACATATTCATCACCTTGCATGCTTGTCATTTTACTTTGGTGAGAACTTTGAAAATCTACTTTTTTAGAAATTTTAAATATTTGATTAGAAAATCTCTTATTCTGTTACAACAAGTACTAAGAGTTTTGTTCCAAATGCTACTTTCATAATGCTGATGTGCTTTCATATAGAATTTTATTGTTTTATTTTATTATAAACAAAATAATTTTAAATACCAATACACAAAGAAAAACATTTAACCAAATTAACCCATATTTTCATTGTTATGTGTCATTATTAGTCAATATAAGTTCTTAAAATATTTATTTTATTATATAATATCCTAATCTAATGATATATCAAAATTTGATGGCCCTAAACCTACTCAATCACATATATATATATATGATTTCAAGATTATTGCTTCTATAAATAAATATTCAACTAATTTTTAATACTTAAAACTTTATATTTTTTATGAGGTTTAGGGTTGACAAATGCTGGCAAGGATGTGGAGAGAGAGGAACTCTCCTGCACTGTTGGTGGGACTGTATATTAGTACAGCCATTATAGAGAATAGTATGGAGGTTCCTTAAACAACTACAGGGAGAACTTCCATATGGTTCAGCAATCACACTTCTGGGGATATATCCAGAAAATTGGAAAACATCAGGTCGAAAGGATACCTACACACCCATGTTTATTGCAGCACTATTTGCAATAGCCAGGCAATGGAACCAACCTAAATGTCTACTGATGGATGATGGGATAAGGAAATTGTGGTATATATACACAATGGAACACTAATCAGCCATTAAAAAGAATGAAATTCTACCATTTACAGCAATTTGGATGAGCCTGGAGGAAGTTATTCTAAGTGAAACAACCAAGGTACAGAAAGAGAAATACCACATATTCTCACTCATAACTGGGAACTGAATAGTTAAATAAACAAATGAATAATAAAAAGAGACAGAGAGAAAGAAAGAAACAACAATCACAATAATTGAACTTTTAGAAAACTAGAGGTGGAAAAGGGAGGAGGGGAGGGAGGGGGCTAATGAGGAATTGTTCAACAGACACAAAGAATGATTGCATATTGTAATGATGAATAAGCTAACTATTCAGATCTAACCACCACACGTTGTACACAATTATTGAAAACCAACTTTGTACTGCACATGTATGTATAATAAATTATCTAAAACTTTTAAAAATATGCTCTTAAATAAACCTCCAAACAAAGTTTTGCATTAGACAAATCAATTTTAAATAAGAAAAGCAAATGTGGAGGACTTTTACTACCTGATTAGCAGACTAACTATAAAGCTATGATAGATAAAACTGTGTTATTTGCATTAATATAAGCAAATGGATCTGATAAAACATACAGAAATAGATCCACAGATTTATAGCCAACTGATTTTCAAATAGAAGGGTCAAAGAAATTCAATAGAGAAAGAGTTTTCTTCATTAAAATTATATAGAAAATTTATTCATTTAAAGAAATCAGAAATGTTAGTTCATGCCATACACAGAATTCACTAGAAAAGGGTCATTGAACTAATGACCCTTTAGTAAAAGGTAAAACTATAAAACTTGTAGAAGAAAACAGAAGAAAATCTTCATGAATTTGGAGTAGTCAAAGATGTCTTACATAGGACACATGCCAAAAATAATAAACCTAAAACATAAAATTGATAATACTGACCTCAGGAAAATTAAAAACTTTGCTCTTTAAAAAAATGTTAAGGAAACGATAGGCAAAGCAAAAAATGAAAGAAAAAAATATATATATACACATACATACTCATATATACATATATATATATATATCTACCCAACCTCTAATTATTATTTTTTTAATTGATTATGCACATTGCATGGGATACAAAGCTGTTACCATTTGTGTCCAAGATGTGATGGTCAGATCAATACTATCAGCATGCCCATTACCTCAAGTTGTGATTATTCCCCATGTACCCCACTCAATTAATCCCTGACCTACTTCCTCCTCCCCCCACCCCCACATCACTCTGTAATCCATGGTGTGCTCGCTCACTCTGCAAGTCCAGCACACACTGTGGTCTTTGTTTCCTTCTTTCTCTCTTAGCTCCCACTTATGAGTGAGGACATGTGGCATCTTTTCCTCTGTGCCTGGTTTATTTCACACAACATAATTTTTTCCAAGCTCATCCATGTTGCTGTGAATGGCAGAATTTCATTCTTTTTTTATAGTGGAACAGTATTCCGTGGTGTATATATATCACATTTTCCTTATCCAGTCATCTGTCAATGGACATTTACATTGATTCCATATCTTGGCTATTGTAAATATAACTGCAATGAATATAGGAGTGCATATATCCCTTCAACATGATTACCTCCTTTCCTTGGGGTACATACCCAGAAATGGGATTGCTGGATCATATGGTATATCTATCTGTAGTTGTTTGAGAAACCTCCAGACTATTTTCCATAATGGCTATACTAATTTACAGTCCTACTAACATATAGGAGCATTCCCCTTTCTCCACATCCTCATGAGCATTTGTTATTCTCTGTTTTTTTGATAATAGCCAATCTAACTGGGGTGAGATGATATCTCAGCATGGTTTTGATTTTCATTTCCCTGATGCTGAGTGATATTGAGCATTTTTTCATGTGTCTATTGGCCATTTGTAAATCTTCCTTTGAAAAATGTCTATTCAGCTCCTTTGGCTATTTTTTAATTAGGGTACTTGTTTTCTTACTGTTGAGTTGCTTGAGTTCTTTGTATGTTTTTGTTATTAACCCCTTGTTGGATGCAGTTTGCAAATATTTTCTCCCATTCTGTAAGTTTCTTTTCACTGTTTGAAAAACATTGTTTCTGGGCCGAGCCCGTGGCGCACTCGGTAGAGTGCTGCGCTGGGAGCGCGGCAACGCTCCCGCCGCGGGTTCGGATCCTATATAAGAACGACCAGTGCACTCACTGGCTGAGTGCCGGTCACGGAAAAACTACAAAAAAAAAAAAAAAAAAAAAAAAAAGAAAAACATTGTTTCTTTTTCTGTACAGAAGCTTTTTAGTTTGACATAAGCCCATTTGTTTATTTTTCTTCTGTTGCCTGTGCTTTTGGGGTCTTATTCATAAAATCTTTGCCCAGTCTTACATCCTGAAGTGAAGAAACATTAACTCCTGATCTATAATCTGAGTTGCAAATATTTTCCTAAGTTGACAGATTTTTTAATACTTTATTTTTAACTTGTAAAATTATTTCCATTTAGTAGTACATTTTGATCCTTAATTTTACTTTTTTATATTTTGAACATTTTTTAGAAATACCTTCTGTAAGGAAAGTAAAACCAATGCAAAATAAAGAACAGCTTAGTCAGGCCCACTCACCTCACATCTGTTACAAATGGGCAAGATTCAGTACATTCCCTAGAAACAAGTTATAAAAATAGTGTAATTGCACATGTGTGCCCATTCACTGATTCAGCATGATTGTTGTAATTATGTAGTACTTGGCTTACGGCCCGCTATTGTGTACTAAGTGTATATAAAAGTAACTACTCTGAACTGCTGGTCCGCAGAGCATGGAGGGTCAGTGGAGTAGAGCTTGAGCTTGTGTCTGAGAATAAAGCATGTCTGTGGGAGCTCACATCTGAAGAATAAAGTATGTCTACCTTGCATAAAGCTGACAGAATCTTCTTTCTCACAACCTGACTCACAACCTGCATAGGAAGGGGCAGAAGGATCAGAGATCCAGCCTGACACCTTCCTTACAGATAACCTTTAAAAGATTTCACCATTTTTATCTCAAAACTTTTGCTGTTTTTTGTTTTTTAGAAACTTAGTTTATTTTTTAGGAGTTGTAACCTTCTATATGAAATGTGCAGATCAGATCTTTTTTAAAGGTAAATACTCATTTACTTCAAAATTGTGTATCAAATAGTGTACAGTTATTGAGTGTTATATTCCCACATACATTGGATTCATTTAAAACGATTCTGTTATTAATTCATCTTTTTAACTATTTGCATACCAATTCTCATCGTTTTAATCATTAATGATTTATAGTATGCTTGATAGCCTATAAGGTAAAATTCTCCTCATTGCTTTTATTTTTCAGATATCTATTGGCCATATATATATTTTTTATTTAAATGGAAATTAGATTATGGTTAGATTAGATTAGAAATGGTTTTTCCAGATGTCAGGTATTAAAGATAATTAAAATTATCATGACAATGAGGCTTTCTTTCCAACAAAAGATGTGTAATTTCTCAAAACTATCCTTTTATATTTCAAGAATATCTTACCATTTTACGTATACTAGTTTCACATCTTTTCTATTAAGTTTTGTCCTGAGCACTTTATGTTTCCTATATTTTTATAAATGAGTCTTGTCTTATATAGGATCTAAATAGGTAACGATTTGTGAATATATTGGCACTTCTCCTAAATTTGCTATTGATGTCTGCATTATTAAGTCACCACGTTATAATTCTTACTGCTTTGAGTAATACTTCAGGTGATTCCATTTGTTTCTAGGTATGTAATCATGGTATCTGGGTCAATTCTACCTCTGAAAGGGTAGAAGAGGAAGATTTGACTAAGACTCTAGTACTGTTCATTCTGTTCTGTAGTTCATAAAAATTCACTTTGTTTTTGTGTATCTAGAAACGTATATATTTTTACATTGTTTTTGAAGAAACATTTTCTGGGTGTAGATTTCAATCTAGCATGTCTTTGTTTTTAATTTCTTCCATAATTGGAACATATCATTCCATAGTCTTGACTGATTATGTTTCTATAAAGCACTATATATTTTCCTTTTTTTCCTATGTATCTTTGGTTTTTATCAGCTTACTCTAATATCCTGAGTAGTAGCTCTTTAGAGAAAATTATCTTAATATTTGCAAAAGAGGAGAGGAAGTAGAATGTTTTACTGGAAAACATACAATAAAAAAAACATAATGTAGTTAAAAGTACCTAAAATCAACACTCTTAGCAAATTTTTAATATTCAATATAATATTATTGTCTATATTCTTCATGCTGTACATCCAATCCCTAGATTTCATTATCCTGCCTACCTAAAATTTTGTAAGCTTTGACCTCCATTTCCCCACTTTGCCCACACTTTACTCCTCGTAACCACCTTTCTACTCTCTTTTACTATGTATTCACATTTTTCTTTCTTTTTTAGATTCCAAATATAAGAAGGTAGTTATGTTCCATTTTCTTGAAAGGGAAGTATCTACCTAAATTAATAACAGTTTTTCTGCAGAAGAAAACGCGCACACACACACACACACACACACGCACACACACACGCACACACACACACACACACACACACACACAATGTAATTCCAAAATTACCTCAGCTGTTTTTCTTTATGGAGAAATTTATAATTTGATTCTAATGATTATATGAACATTCAAACTATCTGTAAAAGCCAAGGAAAAATTTTTGGAAATAAAGAGTAAGGTTGGTGGACACCCACTACCTAATTTAAGACTCATTAGAGTAATCAAGAATGTGTGACATTGGTGTAAAAACAGAGACCGTAACGAAAATAAAAAAACAAGCAACTGCTTGTGATAAAAACATATCTAACAAAGAAATTGTATCTACGATTATAAGGAAAACTTAGAGGTCAATAATTAAAAGGCAAACAACCTAATAAAAATGTACAAAAGACTTGAAAAGATATGTCACAAACACGTGGCAAATAAACACATGCAAAGATGCTCAACATCATTAGTCTCTTAAAAATATAAATTAAAGCTGCAATATAATATTATCTGCTTTGCATAAATGCACTAAAATGAATCAAATTAAAATAATGACCATGCCTAGTATTTGTGAGAATGTGACACGATGTTAACATTCATACATTGCCTTTAGGAAAGAAGGTGGTATAGTGAGAGCTTTGGACAAGCTGTTCATCGTTTTCTTTTTAAAGTTAGGTATATACTTACTATATGGCCCAGCCTTTCCACAAATAGTTTTTTTCTTTTATTATTAAGAAAAAGAAAATCATATGTCTTCACAAAGACTTATCCATAGATATTCAGAACAGATATACGTGTAATAACCAAAACTGGAAAAAAAAATGTTTGATGTATATGTGATTGGATAAGCGAATTGTAGTTTACCTATACAATGAATACTAATCAATAAAAAATAAATGAAATATCTACTGATATATGCAACAACGTGCATGAATCTCATTTAATTGAAAGAAGCCAAATAAAAACGACTATATACAGTTTAATTACACCTGTAAAAACCTTAGAAAATGCAAACTGACTGTTAATAACATAAAGATTAGTTGTTTTGGAGAATGGGGATACAGAGAGAGATGAATTATACAGGGGCACATGGAAACACTTGGTGGTGATGAACATGTTTGTTACCTTCATTGTGGTGGTTTTTTGGCTGTAAACATTTGTTGTAACATCAAATTGTCTATTTTATATTTGTTCAGTTCATTGTATATCAATTGTTCCTTGACAAATCTATTTGAAACATTTTCAAGCAGAAGGAAAGCAATCACAGATGCAAGTTCAAAGATCCATGAATAAGTGAAAAACAACAAAAAGAGTACATATGTGATTAAGTGTAAAAATGACTATTTCTGCATAACATTAATAACATCCTGTGAGGGTAAAAAATATTTAAAATTAAACAACACAAGTTTAATTTATCACTTGTGGATAACATCTTCAATAACTTAAATTTAATTATAATTTTATTAACTCTAATAACTTTCATCTGTAATAACATATCTAATAACTTTTTGCCTAACCTAAGCTCATGATGATTTTCACATAAATTGTTAATATCTTCTTCACTTAGGTGTATGATCACTATCATTTGTGATCAGTTGTTTTTATCTTGAAGCTTTTAAGATTTCTTTTTGTCTTTAATTTTAATTCTATTATATGTATGGATGTTTCTTTTTGTTTATTGTAATTGGGGTATGCTGAGCTTCTTGGATCTGTATATTAATATTTTTCATTATGTTTAGAAAGTTCTCAGACATAATTTCTTCAAATATGTTTCTCACCCTTTTTCTTTCTCTTCTGTTTCTGGGGCTCCCACTGAATACACTGGCATTCTTGATGTTGTTCTACAGACCTCTGAGACTATTTTTCCTCAGTCTTAATTACTTTAGAATGGGTAATATTGATGCACCTATGCTAAAATATGCTGATTATTTTCTCTGTCATCTAAACTCTGCTTTTGGGCCCCTCTAGTGATTTTTTAGTTTCCTTTATTATATGAGCTTTTATTATTATATGATTATATATATTATATGAGGGAAGTAGGGTAGAGCAAGATGGCCGACTAGAGGTGTCTGGTGCTCATCCCCCCGCTGTCCAAAAAAAACACCATTGTATTTTGACTAGACTGAAGAAATATGCTGCACAGCACAGAGGAGTGGCAAAATCCTTGTGGAGCATGAAAGACCAGGATAACACAATAGAGAGCAAAGCAAGGCCTCCTGCCTGTACCTCATTGTCATTCTACAGGGGCCCACTTGGAGTCAGGCAGAGAGAAGGTAAGCTGGAAAAACCCCAGCTGTTCACTTGCACCACAAACACCAGCAATCCCTGCCACAGAAGAGTCCTCCAGTCCTCACAGTCTCCAAAGCCAGTTTGGAGAGGAGCTGATAGTTGATTCATCTGCACAGCCTCATAGGAGTAGTCCAGGTAGAGTAACCCCAGCCTCCCAACCTAAGCAGCTGTGGCACAGTGCCATCTTGAAACTAATCCGAACTGTTAGAGTGCATCCTTTCCTTGGGGCAAGTGACAACTGACTCTCTCTATCCTGAGGCTCCACCTTCATTCTACCATGTTCACACATGTGCCATCAAGACAATGACCCTGGCTACCTGGAGTCTAGACTGGGCAGAAAGACTGAGACCCTAGTGTTAGAACCCACATGGCTCACCCTCTTCCCCAGGATAACAGGCAGGCCTGCTCAGTGGGGAAGCTGCCATATAAGCGGCAATACACCACATTTGTGTGCACCTGCTCTGCACAATCTGCTGGCCCACTGAGCCCACAGGTACCCTTGCCAGCCTGACAGCCAATTCGGCAGTTGCTTTGCCTCACCCCATGGATCTCCACAGAGCCACAGGGCCCTACTGTACTAGTGTACACCTACTCCCTGACCAACAGCAATAGGGCAATGGCTTTGCCTCTCCTTGGCAGATCTCTACAGAGCAACTAGGCCCTGCTATACCAGGCACACCTGAAAAACAACCAGAAAACCATTTAAAAAGTGGAAGGAATAAGTTCTCACATATCGATAATGACCTTGAATGCAAGGGGATTAAACTCCCCATTTAAAAGATATAGAGTGGATAAATGGACAGAAAAACAAAACCTAACATTATGCTGCCTACAGGAGACCTGCTCCCTGACCAACAGCAATTGGACAGTGGATTTGCCTCTCCACAGCAGGTCTCTACAAAGCTACTGAGCCTGGCTACACCCTTGAAGGCTTGCTCCAGGATGAATAGCTGATCCAGTGGCCCTCCAAAGAGTTGTCAGGCTCTGCTGCACCAGTGCATGCCAACTGCTAGCCCAACAGTAGACCAGGCAGTGACATTGTCTCAAACGGGCAGGCCTCCATAGAGCCACCTGGACTTTTTGCACTCGTGCACACCAGCTCTTGGACAGGGAGTGTCATCTGCTCCACAGACAGGCCTTCACAGAGCTGCTTAATTCCCCACTGTGCACCAAAGCACACCTGCATCCAGCCCAAAATCTGTTCAGGCAGCACACCACTTCCTGGGAGAGACACCTCTAACTGTATAACCATGCCTGGCCTGATAGCCAGTTGTGCAGTGACTTTGTGCCTCAGAGAGACCACCAAACAACCAAATGGCTCTCTGCACTCATACATGCCTGGCCAAACCACCAGCCTAGAGTCTCTGACTCAGCCAAGGAGAGCAAGTGTTGGCAAAAATGCACATAATAAAGGCCAGTAAGGTACTTGCAGACATCACTAAAGAGGATTACAATCAGAGAAACTGCACATAGATTGCACTGCCGAGTCCCACCAAAACCAAAGCCAACACAACATATGCAACAGACACGTTAGAACCCACATACAGAAAACTCATTTGTTCATAATCTATTCCATAAAATTGGGAAAAGCAACTACTCCATTAGATTGCAGATATCAACACAAGGAACACAAGAAACATGAAAAAGTAAGGAAACATGATACACCAAAGGAACACAAAAAGTTTCCAGTAAAGGACCATGAAAATTGATTACATTGTATGATAAATAAAATAAAACAAAATAAAGAGGAAAAAAGGATTATTATGAAATAACTGTAAAGAAATTTCTTTTTTCTCTTTATTTTAATCAATTAATTAACAATGTAATCAATTTTCATGGTCCTTTACCAATTCCTCCCTTTCCCCACACTTGCTCCTCCGTTCCCATCCCCAGCAACCTCACTTCTATTCTCCTCCTAAACAGTTCAATGAATTACTGTTTGTTGTTTCTTTCTTTCTTTCTTTCTTTCATCTTTCTTTCCTTCTTTCCTTCTTTCCTTCTTTCCTTCTTTCTTTCTTTCTTTCTTTCTTTCTTTCTTTCTTTCTTTCTTTCTTTCTTTCTTTCTTTCTTTCTTTCTTTCTTTCTTTCTTTCTTTCTTTCTTTCTTTCTTTCTTTCTTTCTTTCTCTTTCTTTCTTTCTCTCCCCAGAATAAATAAAAATAAAAATATGCAGTATTTCTCTTTCTGTGCCCGACTTATTTTACTTAACATAATTTTCTCTAAGTTCATCCATATACTTCGAGTGGCAGTATTTCATTCTTTTTTATAGCAGAGTAGTATTCCATTGTGTAAATATACCACATTTTCCTTATCCACTTGTCTGATGACAGGTGTTTAGGCTGGTTCCAAATCCTGGCTACTGTAAATAGAGCTGCAATACGCATGGGAGTACTGGTGTCCCTTTGACATGGTGATTTCCATTACTTTGGGTATACGCCCAGCAGTGGGATTGCTGGATCATGTGGCAGGTCTATCTGTAGTTGTTTGAGGAAACTCCGTGCCATTTTCCATAATGGATGCATCATTTTACAGTCCCACCCGCAGTGTACTAGGGTTCCCCTTTCTCCGCACCCTCACTAGGATTTGCTGTTCTCAGTCTTTTTGATAAAATCCAGCCTAACTGGAGTGAAATGATATCTCAAGGTGGTTTTGATTTACAGGTTGCTAACTGATGTTCAGCTTTTTTTCATGTGTCTGTTGGCCATTCTTATATCTTCCTTTGAGAAATGCCTATTCAGCTCTTTTGTCCCTTTTTTAATTGGATTACTTTTTGTTGTTGTTAAGTTGTTTGAGTTCCTTGTATATTCTGGATATTAATGCTTTGTTGGATGCATATTTTGAAAATGTTTATCCCACTCTGTTGGTTGTCTTTTCACTCTGTTAATTGTTTCTTTTGCTGTGCAGAAGCTTTTTGGTTTGATATAAACCCATTTGTTTATTTTTCCTTTTGTTGCCTGTGCTTTTGGGGTTGTATTCATAAAGTCTACTATGCCCAGTCCTACTTTTGGAAGTGTTTACCCCATGTTTTCTTATAAGAGTTTTATAGTTTCAGGACATATGTTTAATTCTTTAACCCATTTTGTGTTGATTTTGGTATATGGTGAGAGGTACTGGTCTAGTTTCATTCCTCTACATATGGATGTCCAATGTTCACAGCACCATTTATTGAAACATACTCCAGTGTATGTTTCTGGTGCCTTTGTCGAAGACCAGATGACTATAGGTATAAGAGCTGATTTCTGGGTTCTATAATCTGTTCCGTTGATCCATGTGTCTGATTCTGTGCCGGTATCATGCTATTTTGTGTTCTAAACTTTGTAGTATAATTTGGCGTCAGGTAATCTTATGCCTCTGGCTTTATTTATTTTTGCCGGGATTGCTTTGTCTATTTGGGGTCTTTTGTTATTCTATATGAATGTTAGGATTGTTTTTTCCATTTCTGTGAAGAATGTCATTGGTATTTTTATGGTGATTACATTGAATGTATAGATAACTTTGGGTAGTGTGGATATTTTCACAATGTGAATTCTTCCAATCCAAGAGCACAGAATATCTTTCCATCTTCTGGTGACCCCCTTTAATTTCTTTCAAGCATGACTTGTAGTTCTCATTGTAGAGATCTTTCACATCCTTGGTTAACTTTATTCCGAAGTATTTTTTTTGGGGGGGGGTGACTATTGAAAAATGGGCTTACTTTCTTGATTTTATTCCCTGCTAGTTCATTTTTGGAATATAAAAATGTTACTGATTTTTGTGTGTTGATTTTTATGTTCTGCAACTTTGCTGAAATCATTTATCCTCTTGAAAGAAATTAATGTATTCTCTATATGAAAAATGCAGCTGAGAACCTGATAACTTCTCCAAGAGTGAAGAGAGCACTCATAATTGGGAGAGCCTCTGCCCTAAGATGGCTGAAAAGGGATTCTGAGTGGAAAGTGTGTTCCTCTATGCCAGAGACCAATTAGAGACGAAAATGACAAGGGCATGTGTCAACAGAATAAAATCATTGACTGTTTTTGAAGTCAAAGGGATTTAAGGGAAAACATGTTATTTAAAACCTAAATAAATTCTTTGTGTATTTCTTAAGAGAACACATCGTTAAAAATGTGAGGGCCTTGCTGCTTCATTACATTGTGGAGCTTGACTTAGTTAATCCCCCTTTAGTTCTTAATCTGAATTCATAGACATTAATGCCAGGAGAATTAATCCTAATATGCAGCATTTGGGAATTTTATTGCAGAAATATAAATCTCATCACTAAGGCATATTTGTACTGGAGTCAGAGAATACTTACAAGTGGTGGTTTGTATGCACACTATTTAAATTTCTTGAGACTCACTTTCCTTATGAAAAGAAAACTGTTTTCATAGTTTTTTGCATATTTACTCAGAGGATTAAATGAGATGATTCATATAAAGTGCTTAACACAATGTTCAGCATAAAAAAACATTTAATAGCAGTTGGTTTCTATTATTCATCGAGGTCATTATTGCTGTTGAAAGACTGTGCACTTACAAAGCATTTAGTGAAGTGCTCTCTTGATATCCCTGTTTCTTAGACTATAGATGAAAGGATTCAGCATTGGAGTCACTACTGAATACGTAACAGCCGATAGGGTGTCCCTCTCAGGGGTATGAGAGGAGGAGGGGCTGAAGTAGACAGTGATGGCTGTGCCATAAATCAGCACCACCAGTGAAAGCTGGCAGCCACAGGTGGAAAAGGCTCTCTGTTTCCCCTGAGTAGACGGGACCGTCAGGATGGTGAGAAGGTAAGTCCATAAGATACGAGGATGCAGATAAGGGGTGTGAGTGCCAATAGTCTTCCTACTGTAAAAAGGAACATCACATTAAAGGAGACATCACAGCAGGAGAGCTGCAGGAGAGGGATGAGATCACAGAAGAAATGGTGAATGACATTGGAGGCACAGAAGGACAGATGTGCCATCAGGAGAGTACACAGGAGGGCATGGAGATAAGTAACAACCCAGAGCCCTGCCACCAGCTGCACACAAAGGTGAGGATTCATTTTGGTGGTATAATGTAAAGGGTGGCAAATTGCCACATACATGTCATATGCCATTATACAGAGAAGGAGGCTGCCCATATTCACAAAAGACAGGGAAAAGAAGGACTGGGTGAGGCAGTCTGTAAAAGAGTCTGGGTGTTGGTCAAGATGTACAGAACCATTTGGGGGAATGTAGTGGAAGTAAAACAGTTGTCAACAAAGGCCAAGTTACTAAGGAAGAAATACATGGCGGAATGGAGGTGAGAGTCAAAGCCAATGACCTGGATGATGAACAGGTTCCCCGACATGGTGAGTAAGAACATACAGAGAAAAAGCACAGGCAGGGGGTGCTGCTGCTCTGCTGAGCTGGAGAGTCCCCGAAGGACGAATTCCCTGTTAGATTTTTGTTTTCCATCTTCTCATTGAATGTAGAAAAAAGAAATTAAAATTTGGATGCCAGCAATATTAAATCTCTCATTCACAGCTACGTGTGTGTGTGTATGTATGTGTGCGTGTGTAATTATGTACCATCCAAATTCTTGCTTGCTTGGATGCTTGGCAATTACATCCTGTGTTTATGATATTCTGTCTATATATACACATAGACATGCTGAACATACGAATATCAACTTTGTTCAAAAAAGAATGGCCTCTTCCTCCAATTGAAAATGCAAATTATGTGAATAATGACCATTTAAAAAAATTGGGACAGCTATTTTTCTTTGAGCTCAGTAATTATATGATTCATATTGATTTTTTCTATGCAAAATCACTTATTATTTTCAGCAGTCATGCTATTTACTCTGACCTTTCCCAATCTGATGCTCATTCTGTTCATAACCATGATGGCAGATATCTTTATATCAGCTTTCTTTCTTCTCATAAAAATAAGTTTTGGTCATTGATACTCACAAGTCCGTCTCTATTCCTTGGGTTGACAATTGCTTCTTTGGTACATGATGGTCATTTGATGTGGACTGAACTTTCAGGCCCTTGCCTCAGAGCATCTCATGTGAACTATACAGAGAGGGTAACAGTACTTTTCTGTGCCTATCAAAATTCTTCATAGAGTGTCTTGCTGCTTGCAACTCATCACTTACTATCCAAATTCATCTCTGTATCAATCCAATTTATACTCTTTTTATTATAAAGATTATCAATGCAAAACCATATTTATAGCAATCAACAAGCAAGCAAACATCCATATATTCATGCAACTCATACATTCCTTCAGCAAACATTTGAGCATCTTCTATGATGTAGGTGTTGTGAATGACTTCATTAGAAATGAGGAATTTTTTTTCTGACTAAGCTGAATTCATGATGAACCATGTCTTCTGGAATATTGACTTTGACATATTATGATGCCAAAACCTATATATTTTGAGTTTATGTTGTTTTAAATCTAGTTTGCTCTAATGACCTTTCATTAGACCATATGGTTATCAAGCAAAAGACATGTAGAAGTTGGCAGAGATTTGGGATTTCTAGTCCAAGTACAGTTACTTTCTCATAATGTTCCTTAAGTTATCTAAGACTTTAATTTTATTGATTTTTACAACTAGGGTGCTAATGAACAAAAAATTTAGTTATCTTCATGTATATATTCATTTTCAACCTTTTCTGAGATTCGGGTTCCCTCATATTCACAACATATTATTGTTCCTTATCTGTTTAGTTGGATTATTCACTCAAACATCTTAAGATTATTGTATTTCACCAAATGTGTTATTATATATAAGTAAGGAAAACATCTACTTCAACACATACCACACATGTGCAAACATACGTGTGCATGCACACACGCACGCAAATATAGAATTGGGTAGGTAGGATCAATGCCTTAAAAGATGTTGTTCAAGATGCCTCATTTTTTTCCCCTGCCCATCATTTTCATCACAATGTAACATAGTTTAGCACTATACTATATGCACCTCCTGGTTCTGTACTAGGACAGATGATTAATGCTAGAGGACACAATATAGGACATTTGTTTCTATTACAATGTTTTGAATTCCAACTTAATCAGAAACCTCATTGACATTAAGACATTCATCTCCCTATGATTTCTGTCATCTTAATTAATTTTATCACATCCCCTTTTGCCCAACCTGAGGCATGTATGGATAAACCCTGTACTGAGAGGAAATATTACATATTCTTGTACATACATTTCTTTGAGTAAACAGCACCCTTTCAAAGGTGGCTTTCTTCTACTGCAGGATGCATCAGTTACAACATTTTTCTCAATCCTGCATACTCACTCTGAAATATCCCTTTTATGATAAGCATAACAAGTCATCTCTTCTTTTTCGCTGCTTCATTGTGGCCAGTGACAAGTTTAGGAATGAATTTTGATTTATTATGCTGAATCTTTGATATATAACATAAACATGCATATAATTTACACAAAGTGCAACATAGTGCTTATGGAAGCAATAAATAAATGAAAAATTCTGGTAAAAATTTTTGTAATAAATGTTTGAACTTTTTGGAACAGATTTTTCATTTTATATTCTCATTTATAGTACGTCATGTTTATTCCAGAATTTTATCATTTAACCAGGGTTTTTAAAACCTCACTCTACCAGTGAAGTATTTAACAGCTTCATTTAAAAAAGTGTTTTATGTGTTACAGTTCAATTACTTTAGATACATCTTTACTAAAACAAAGAAAAAAATGTATGACTACATAGCCTGTTTTTGAGACCTTCTGCCACCTACAACTTTTCCCCTCCCTGAGTGTCCAACCACACAAATACAGGTGAACCTATGCATTGATTCAGATTCCTAGTCAAGAATGAAAAATAGAAGAATGAGATATAGATAAATGTTTTCCTCTCTGCAGAAACTAACAGACTATCCCGTGGGGAGTATTTACTTTTATTTATTTATGTAATACCAAGGGACAGACTTTGCACAAAGGTACAGTTTTCTCCCTTGAGCTCAGCAACCAAGAGAATGCACACAGTTCTACATTCATCTTCTAATGACTTTTCTCTTTATTATGAAATGTTTTGTCTTCTATTTTGAAGTGAAAGCAAACACGGAGTGAATTATTAAATGTAAGGAGAAAGCATTAAAGCCCATGATCCTTCTCAGTTAGATTCTTTTTTTCTTTTACAAGGTAATATTGCTTGGGGGAATTAATGATAGGAAAAGATGTACAACTGAAACCAAAAGCCTACAAACCTATCTATTCCATCTTCACACAACATTTTAAACATAGGCCCATTTATCTGAATTCAAAGATGCATTTACTACTGCACATTGAAATAAACATGTTATTAAAGACATAGTTTTTATTTTGGTGTATTTGAGTAAATATAAGAACATTCTTGAGAGACATACATTTAAATCACCTTGAAACATGCAAGGTACATATATATATATATATATATATATATATAGTGTATGTATAGTTTATATGTGGTATATGAGGGTACTTCAAATAGATTGGGCAAAATGGAATTAAAATATAATACAAATTTTTCCATAAACATTTTGAAGCAGTTTCATATGTTATACATATAAAATTTGTATATGTATGCATAAGTATACACACATATCTAGGCACATGTTCATACCTGTATATTTTGTAATATAGAAGAAGTCTTATATTATCAATTGACAGGGAGTAATGGAGTTGAGACTTATTTACATTGATGTTTAGTGATAATTTATGTCTGAGTCTATATTGCATGGCCAATTTAACATTTTTGTAAAGTTCTTTTAGAATATGAGTATGATACTCTTGCAGGAGATTCATGGACTATTGGAAAGCAATCTAAAATTAGAAATCTGGAAGGAAGCAAAATAGGGATCAACTTTTATTATATAATTACCATGTGTGGTGCACTATGAAGTGGCTTTGCAGGCACTTTCTCATATAATATCTAAACAGCTTTGAGACATTCCGTCCCTCATTTAGAGAGAAAGTAAATACCACTTAGAGAAGTTAAGTATGTAAAAACCAGAGAACTCTAGAATGAGCTATGTTCGCATGCTGTATTTATTTGTACATGTTGAACCTTATACAAAAATATGTAATATTTGTTTTCCTTCAAGAAGACAAAATAGTTTGGTGTCTCTGCCACACAAAAACGTATTTATGTTAACTTGTACCTATGAAGAGGTGGTGTGAATGATGAGCTTCATTTAACAATTTGGCATCCAAGCAGAACTTTACTTTGAATTAATTTTCATCGTGTGTGTGTGTGTGTGTGTGTGTGTGTGTGTGCGCGCGTGTGCGTGTGTGTGTAATGGCAGGGCATGATGAGTGTTAGAAGAGACAATTTGTTGCAGGTGTAGTGGTAGGTAATCAGAATTATAGACTTTTTAGTGGTAATGGAAATGCTGAGGAGCCTCAAACATGAGTGTGTGGAAACTTCGAGTGATGACCTGTTCCCAGACACTGAAAACATACACTATATCAAATACCTACTAGCACACATATGCTATTTCAAATACGTTGTCTAATAAAAAATGAATTCAGTAAAGTTTCAAGGCACAAAATCATTATTTAAAAATCGGTAGCATTTTTTATACACAAATAACAACCTAGATGAAAAAGAAATCAAGAAAACAATCCCATTCGTGGTAGCATCAAAACTCACACACACACAAACAGAGGAATAAATTTAATGAAGGAAGTGAAAGATCTGTGGACTAAAAGCTATAAAACATTGATCATTGACGAAAGAAATTGAAGAAGACACAAAGCAATATACAGATTCAGCACAACTCCAATCACAATCCCAATGGAATTCTTCACAGGAGTAAAAAAACAAACAGAAAAATTGTAAAATCAGTATGGGATTACAAAAGACCTCCTGCCAAAACAATTCTGAGAAAGAAAACAAAGTTGGAGACATTAGATCTCCTTATTTAAAATTACATAACAAAGCTATAGTAATCAAACAGTGTGGTGCTGGCATATAAATAAACACATAGACCAGCTGAACAGAATAGAGAGCACAGAAATAAATCTAAACATATATGATCAACTAATTTTTAATAAGAGGACCAAGAGGACACAATGAGGAAAAGATAACCTCTTCAATAAATGGTGATGGGAAAACTGGATTTCCACATATAAAAGAATAAAACTGAGACTTTATCTTACACTAAGCACAAAAATCAACCCAAAATGGATGAAATACCTTAAGGTAAGACTTGAATCTATAAACCTCCTAGAAGAGAACACTGGGGAAAAGCTCCTGGACACTGACTTTGTTAATGATTTCTTGAATATCACACCAATAGCTCAGGCTTACAAAAACAAAAATAAATGAATGGGACTACATCAAATTAAAAAGGTTCTGCACAGCTAAGAAATCAATCAAGAAACTAAACTAGCAACCTAAGGATTAGATAAAATATTTGCAAACCATACAGTATCTGGTAATTGGCTAATATCTCAAATTTATTTTAAAAACTCATACAACTCAATAGTAGAAAAAAAATAACCCAGTTAAAAAATGGGCAAAGGAGACGGAGTTTCAAGATGGCGGCGGCTGCGGCGGCTGGCGCGGAGTAGCTGAGGTGGAAAAGGTGGCCACTGGGCCTCAGGCAGCCGGGAAACTTGTGGACCTTCCTCTGGCCATCTCTTAAGGGAGGACTGCTGCTGCTGGCCGGTCGTAGGGGCTCAACGCCACTTTGCCCCCGGCAGGAGAGGCTGCCTCATTTATAGGCAACAGCTTTGAAGTGTGGAGCAGGAAAAGAACTGATTCTTAGCTGCAAAAGCGAGTCTTGAAACAGGGAACACGGCGCCAGGGCTGCTGTGGATGCAGCCAGGATCCCGGAGGCTGGGGCCACGCTGAAGGCGGCCAGCTGCCCTATTCAGGATTCGAGGTTTCAGGCCGGCATTAAAGAAGATTCCTGGGAGCGCCCGAGCGGCGCCGCGACTGAACAGCCCGAGGCGGCAGCGCCGAGAACACGGAAGGCAACAAACCAGAGACAGAGCGAGCGCCCGACCTGGCACAGCACTGTGAGTGATCCCTGGCACAGCTCTGTTCGGGGGGTGGATGCCCACGCGGCTCCCCGCCTGCGCCACCAGGCCACTCATTGCCCCGGTGCTGCCTCCATTTTACCAGGTGCGGGCAGCTCCGCCCTGCTCGGCCATCACTGAGCCCATTTGCTTGGCCTGGCGCGGGGCTTTCCGGACCCTGCGGGCCGACCTCCTCTCCCACTCCCTCCGCGGTTCTCTGGCAGGGCTGGGGGTGTGGGGCGTCCCGACCAGTTTTGGGAGGGCTAGGAAGTACGGGCAGGCCGACTGTCACTCCACCACACCCTGGACTCCGGCCCCGGTAAACTTCCTGTTACTGGGAGGCAGATACCATCTCTGCGACCACCAGTTTGGAAAAAAGCCTAACGAATTTCTGGTTGGGAATAGTGTGGTAGGAGAGTTCCCAGGTCCGCTTGAACCTGCCGGAGAGCAGGCTGCAGGCGGGCACTAGACTCGGTTTATACCGGGGGGATACAAAGGTGAACAAGACCCGAGAAAGATCTACACAGTGCTACAAAGGCACCCAGAGAGACCGGTCGTCTGTGCCTAGCAGAAACCTGGTAGACTTCCTGGGCGAGGCAGTGCTGAGCAGGGTCTTGAAGGCCCAGCTGATAGACGAGGGGTGCAGAAGACACGCCCCAGCCCAGCACAGTGTGCACAGAGGGGGGAGACGTGCGGCCAGGGAGGCGGAGACTCGACAGAAACCACACACCCGGTGGGGTCGCCACTGCACGATCTAACAGCCTGGGCCAGAGCACACAGAACGGGGAGAAGTCCTGTACAGAAAGTGAAAGCTCAACAGAGATCACACACCCTGTGGTACGTGATCCACCAGCCCAGCAGAGTACAAGCTGATTAGAAAGGTGGATCCCCGGAGAAGCCCAAGACCCGAGGCAACCACACACACAAGACACTAGAGGCCAACTGAGCAGTCACGGCGGGAGCCATACCAAATTGGCAACCACAGCAACATCCTAGTTAGTCATTAGTCTTAAACCGGTGGACTGTGAAACCCCTGCCACAATGAATAAACACCAAAAAAAAGACACCAGAAATACAAAAAATCAAGAAAGTACACCACCAAAAGTTAATAAATCTCATACTCTAGATCCTATAGAACAAGAAGCCCTTGAAATAACTGACAAGGAATTTCGAGTGATAATTCTAAGGAAACTGAATGAGATACAAGAAAACTCAGCTAGACATCATGATGAAATGAGGAAAAGTATACAGGTTCTGAAAGAGGAAATATACAAGGAAATCAATGTCCTGAAAAAAAATGTAGCAGAACTTGCTGAACTGAAGAAGTTATTCAGCGAAATAAAAAACACAACGGAGAGTTTAACCAGCAGGCTTGTCGAAGTTGAAGAGAGAACCTCTGAACTTGAAGATGGGCTGTTTGAAATAACACAAGCAGACAAAAAGAAAGAAAAAAGAATCAAGGACATGGAAGAAAATCTGAGAGAGATATCAGACAACCTCAAGCGCTCAAATATCCGAGTCATGGGTATTCCAGAAGGGGAGGAAAATGGAGATTCCATTGAAAACATATTCAACAAAATAGTGGCAGAAAACTTCCCAGGTATAGGAAAAATCACAGATCTTCAGATCCAGGAAGCTCAATGATCTCCAAACGTATTCAACCCAAAAAGGCCTTCTCCAAGACATGTCATAGTCAAATTGGCAAAACTCAGAGACAAAGAGAGAATCTTAAAAGCTGCAAGAGAGAAGCGTCAAATCACCTATAAGGGAGCCCCAATCAGGTTAACATCAGACTTTTCATCACAAACCCTAAAAGCTAGAAAGGAATGGGATGATATTTTCAAAATACTAAAAGACAAAGATTGCCAGCCAAGAATACTCTACCCTGCAAGGCTATCCTTCCGAAATGAGGGGCAAATAGTATATTTCTCAGACAAACAAAAACTGCGGGAGTTCACTACCACAAGACCACCCTTACAAGAAATCCTCAAGGGAGTACTGGGTTTGGTTCCTGAAAAATAACTAACACTGCCATAAAAACCTAAGAAAAATCTAAACCCGCTAGTACAATAAAAATGGCATTCGTGAAGAGAAAACAAGCTAACAAAAACACTATCTACAACCTAAGGAACCAACAAACAAAGAAACCAAACAGTAAATCAGAAAGCAAGGAACAAAAGACACCTAAGACAACCAAACAACCAATAAAATGCTAGGAATAAATCAACACCTTTCAATAACAACTCTTAATGTTAAAGGCTTAAATTCCCCAATTAAAAGACACAGACTGGCTGACTGGATCAAAAAGCAGGACCCAACTATATGCTGCCTACAAGAGACCCACCTCACCCATAAAGATTCACACAGACTAAGAGTGAAAGGATGGAAAAAGATTTACCATGCAAACAGAAAAGAAAAACGAGCTGGAGTGGCTATTCTTATATCTGACAAAATAGACTTTAAACTAAAAACCATAAAAAGAGACAATGAGGGACACTACTTAATGATAAAAGGACTGATCCATCAAGAAGACATAACAATCATAAATATGTACGCACCCAATGTTGGAGCAGCCAGATTTATAAAACAAACTCTATTAGACCTAAAGAAGGAAATAGACACTAATACCATAATAGCAGGGGACCTGAACACTCCACTGTCAATATTAGACAGATCATCTAGGCAAAGAAACAGTAGAGAAACACAAGATCTAAACAAGACTCTAGACCAATTGGAATTGGCAGATATCTACAGAACATTCCACCCAACAACCTCAGAATATTCATTCTTCTCATCAGCACATGGATCATTCTCCAGGATAGATCACATATTAGGTCACAAATCAAGTCTCAATAAATTCAAAAAAATTGGAATTATCCCATGTATCTTCTCAGACCACAATGGATTAAAACTAGAAATTAATAACAAACAAAACTCTGGAAACTATACACACACATGGAAATTAAACAGCATTCTACTTAATGACATATGGGTCCAAGAAGAAATCAAGCAGGAAATCAAAAAGTTTATTGAAACTAATGAAAACAAGGATACATCATACCAAAACCTGTGGGATACTGCAAAAGCAGTATTGAGGGGAAAATTTATTGCATTAAATGCTCACTTCAGAAGAATGGAAAGATGGCAAGTGAACAACCTAACACTTCACCTTAAAGAACTAGAAAAACAAGAACAATCCAATCCTAAAGTTAGCAGACGGAAAGAAATCATTAAGATCAGAGCAGAACTGAATGAAATTGAAAACCAAAAAACAATTCAAAAGATCAACGAATCAAAAAGTTGGTTTTTTGAAAAGATAAATAAAATTGACAAACCATTAGCATGGCTAACAAAAAAAAGAAGAGAGAAGACTCAAATAACAAAAATTAGAAATGAAAAAGGCGATATTACAACTGATTCATCTGAAATACAAGGAATCATTCGAGACTACTATAAACAACTATACGCCAACAAATTTGAAAATCTGGAGGAAATGGATAAATTTCTGGACACACACAAGCTCCCAAAACTGAACCGTGAAGACGTAGAAAATTTGAACAGACCAATAACAATAAAGGAGATTGAAGCTGTTATCAGAAGGCTCCCAACAAAGAAAAGCCCAGGACCAGATGGATTCACAGCAGAATTTTACCAAACATTCAAAGAGGAATTGACACCGATTCTTTACAAACTATTCCAAAAGATTGAAACGGATGCAAATCTCCCAAACTCATTCTATGAAGCAAACATCATCCTGATACCAAAACCAGGTAAAGATATAACCAAAAAAGAAAACTACAGGCCGATATCCTTGATGAATATAGATGCAAAAATCCTCACTAAAATACTAGCAAACAGAATACAGCAACACATACGTAAAATTATTCATCACGATCAAGTGGGATTCATCCCAGGGATGCAAGGTTGGTTCAACATACGCAAATCAATAAATGTGATACACCATATTAATAAACTCAAACACAAGGACCATATGATCATCTCTATAGATGCTGAAAAAGCATTTGATAAAGTTCAGCACTCATTCATGACAAAGACCCTCTATAAGTTAGGTATAGAGGGAAAGTATCTCAACATAATTAAAGCCATATATGACAAACCCACTGCCAATATCATCCTGAATGGGGAAAAGCTGAAAGCTTTTCCTTTAAGAACAGGCACTAGACAAGGATGCCCACTCTCACCACTCCTATTCAACATAGTGTTGGAAGTACTAGCCAGAGCAATCAGAGAAGAGAAGGAAATAAAGGGCATCCAGATTGGAAAAGATGAAGTCAAACTGTCCCTGTTTGCAGATGACATGATCCTATATATCGAACAGCCTAAAACCTCTACAAAAAAACTGTTGGAATTGATAAATGATTTCAGCACAGTAGCAGGATACAAAATCAACACACAAAAATCAGTAGCATTTCTTTTCTCCAATAGTGAACATGCAGAAGGAGAAATCAAGAAAGCTTGCCCATTTACAATAGCCACCAAAAAAATAAAATACTTAGGAATTGAGTTAACCAAGGAGGTGAAAAATCTCTATAATGAGAACTACAAACCACTGCTGAGAGAAATTAGAGAGGATACAAGAAGATGGAAAGATATTCCATGCTCTTGGATTGGAAGAATCAACATAGTGAAAATGTCCATACTACCCAAAGTGATATACAAATTCAATGCAATCCCCATCAAAATTCCAAAGACATTTTTCTCGGAAATGGAAAAAACTATTCAGACATTTATATGGAACAATAAAAGACCACGAATAGCCAAAGCAATGCTCAGCAAAAAAAATAAAGCTGGAGGCATAACACTACCTGACTTTAAGCTATACTACAAAGCTATAATAACCAAAACAGTATGGTACTGGCATAAAAACAGACACACTGATCAATGGAATAGAATAGAGGATCCAGAAATCAACCCACACACTTACTGCCATCTGATCTTTGACAAAGGCACCAAGCCTATTCACTGGGGAAGGGACTGCCTCTTCAGTAAGTGGTGCTGGGATAACTGGATATCGATATGCAGGAGAATGAAACTAGATCCATACCTCTCACCGTATACTAAAATCAACTCAAAATGGATTAAGGACTTAAATATACACCCTGAGACAATAAAACTTCTTAAAGAAAACATAGGGGAAACACTTCAGGAAATAGGACTGGGCACAGACTTCATGAATACGACCCCAAAAGCACGGGCAACCAAAGGAAAAATAAACAAATGGGATTATATCAAACTAAAAAGCTTCTGCACAGCAAAAGAAACAATTAAAAGAGTTAAAAGACAACCAACAGAGTGGGAGAAAATATTTGCAAAATATACATCTGACAAAGGATTAATATCCAGAATATATAAGGAACTCAAACAACTTTACAAGAAGAAAACAAGCAACCCAATTAAAAAATGGGCAAAAGAGCTAAGTAGGCATTTCTCTAAGGAAGATATCCAAATGGCCAACAGACATATGAAAAAATGCTCAACATCACTCAGCATCCGGGAAATGCAAATCAAAACCACATTGAGATACCATCTAACCCCAGTTAGGATGGCTAAAATCCAAAAGACTATGAACGATAAATGCTGGCGAGGCTGCGGAGAAAAAGGAACTCTCATACATTGTTGGTGGGACTGCAAAATGGTGCAGCCTCTATGGAAAATGGTATGGAGGTTCCTTAAACAATTGCAAATAGATCTACCATACGACCCAGCCATCCCACTATTGGGAATATACCCAGAGGAATGGAAATCATCAAGTCGAAGGTATACCTGTTCCCCAATGTTCATCGCAGCACTCTTTACAATAGCCAAGAGTTGGAACCAGCCCAAATGCCCATCATCAGATGAGTGGATACGGAAAATGTGGTACATCTACACAATGGAATACTACTCAGCTATAAAAACGAATGAAATACTGCCATTTGCAACAACATGGATGGACCTCGAGAGAATTATATTAAGTGAAACAAGTCAGGCACAGAAAGAGAAATACCACATGTTCTCACTTATTGGAGGGAGCTAAAAATTAATATATAAATTCACACACACATACACACATACACACACAAACCGGGGGGGGGGGGAAGAAGATATAACAACCACAATTATTTGAAGTTGATACAACAAACAAACAGAAAGGACATGGTTGGGGGGGAGAGGGGGAGGGAGAAGGGAGGGAGGTTTTGGTGATGGGGAGCATTAATCAGCTACAATGTATATCGACAAAATAAAATTAAAAAAAAAAAAAAAAAAAAAAAATGGGCAAAGGAACTGAATAGACATTTTTCCAAAAAAGACATACAAATGACCAACAAGTACATGAAAAGATGCTTAACATCATGAGTCATAAGAGACATGCAAATCAAAACCACTATGAAATACTACCTCATACCCATTAACACAGCTACTGTCAGAAAGTCAAAATATAAATACTGGTGAGTGTGTGGATATACACTATTGGTGAGAATGCAGACAGGTACAGCCATTATGGAAAACAGAATGCAGGTTTCTAAAGTAATTAAAAATAGAACTACCAGATGACCCAGATATACTTCCTCTGGGTATATACCCAAAGGAAATGAAATCATCTATAAACTGGGGCTGGCCTGTTTTGGAGGCAGGCATGGAGTCTGGGTCTGCAGGGGCAAATCTGGACTCTGGGGTCATGGGTGCTGACTGGAGTCACTGGGGCTGGAATAGAGATTGGATTTCCAGGGGCTGGCCAGGATGCTTGGTGTGCAGGTGATGATGGACTCCAGGTCCACAGGACTGGTCTGGATCCTGGAGCCACAAGGGATAGCCTGTAACCTGGGTCCACAGGAGCAGTCCTAGATCCTGTGCCTGTTAGTGCTGACTTAGCACTGATGTCTACTAAGATAGGCTGGGAAGCTGGGTCCATATGCAACAACTGGGTTCCTGAGACCAGAAGTGCTGAGTTGGTTCTGCAGCAGGACTTAAGCCTAGGAATATGTAGGCCATCCTCTCTCTGAGCTAGTCTGAAACCTGGATGGATCTGGAGATGGAAGGCCACAGAGGTTGGCCTGGTGCTAGGTGAGCCTGGAGCATGTGTCCCCAGAGGCAAGTCTGATGTCTAGGGCTATTAACACCAGCCTGGCACTGAGGTTGTCAGAGCCTGGGACCACTCAGGTTGGTATGGAGACCAAGTCTACTGGGCAGGCCTAAGGTCTGCAGCTATGTGATCCAGCATGCACCAAGGTAGCCCTGGAGGCTCAGTCCTCAGGTAAGGGCCTGGAGTCTGGGGACGTGGGGAGCCTGCCTAGTGCTGGGCTTAATGGGGTAGATCTAGTGTTGGGGTCCAAGGCACAGGATGGTGTTTACTTCTCTCCTTTTCCTGAGTAGAGGGTATCACTCTCCTTACTGCTCTTCCTGGGGTTGGGAGAGAGATGCTGTGGGTAATGTAAAAGTGTCCTTTCTACCCTGTTCAATTAATCTTTTTTCTTATTTCTGCACTTAACCCATGTGCCGTAATCTGTTACCTGGTATCCTTAGCTTTTGTGAAGATATTTTCATATGTAAATTGTTATTTCTCAACTAAATATCAGTCATCTACTCAATATCTACTCAAATCAATATCAACATCCTACAGCATCACTGTCAGAATGCTGATATTTCTGAATATCCACATTATCAGCATTCTTACAAAATTATGGACTCAAGGGTTATTTACAGTCATATTGAAAGCATGAACTTTGTCTCAACAAATAATATATCAACTTTTTATATATGATTACTATTATAATTGTGAAATATCACAACAGTAATAGGACAATAGAGCCTCAAAAAATGACTTTGGGCCTCACTGCAGCCAGACCCCATCTGCACCCTGGCCAAGTGCATGCTGACCAGAGGGACTGCCCCCCCCGAGAGGCCCAAAACCCATGGAGAGAAAGCACTCCATGGCACCAGCATGTGACTGAGCAAATAGGACTTGCCACCCCTGAATCACATCCCCAGCCTGGCCGAGTGCATGCCAACCAGACTGGTGACCCCCAGAGAGGCCCAAGACACACGACAACCACATGCCTGAGGCACCAGTGCACAACCGAGCAGACACTGGGGCAGCTCTGTCAAATTGGCAGTCCTAGCAGGATCCTAGCCAGAAAATAGTGTTAAACCAGTGGATCGTGAAATCCCATGCCACAATGACTAAACATCAAAGGAAAGATACCAGAAATATGAAAAATCAAGTACACCTCCAAAGGATAATAACTCTCAAGCTCTAGATCCTATAGAACAAGAAGCCCTTGAAATATCTGACAAGGAACTTTGAGTAATAAGTCTAAGGAAACTAAATGAGATACAAGAAAACTCAGCTAGAGAACACGATGAAATGAGGAAAAGTATACAGGACCTGAAAAATATCCATGGAAATCAATGCCCTGAAAAAGAATGTAGCAGAGCTGGCTGAGCTGAAGAATTCATTCAATGAAATAAAAAACACAACAGAAAGTTTAACCAGCAGGCTTGTAGAAGCAGAAGAGAGAACTTCTGACCTTGAAGGTGGGCTGTTTGAAATAACACAAGCAGACAAAAAAATAAATAAATAAAAAAGGAAAAAGAATTAAAAACATTGAAGAAAATCTAAGAGAGATATCAGACAACCTTAAGCACTCAAATATCTGAGTCATGGGTATTCCAGAAGGGAAGGAAGAAGGAGATTGTATCGAAAACATATTCAACAAAACAGTGGCAGAAAACTTCCCAGGCATAGGAAAAAACACAGATATTCAGATTCAGGAAGCTGAAAGATCCACAAATGCCTTCAACCCAAAAAGGTCTTCTCTAAGACATGTTATAGTCAAATTGGCAAAACTCAAGGACAAAGAAAGAATCTTAAAAGCTACAAGAGAGAAGCATCAAGTCACCTATAAGGGAGCCCCAATCAGACTAACATCACACTTTTCAGCACAAACCTTAAAAGCCAAAAGTAATTGGATGAAATATTCAAAATACTGAAAGACAGAGATTTCCAGCAAGATTACTTTACCCTACAAGGCTATCCTTCCAAAACGAAGGGCAAATCATATAGTTATCAAACAAACATAAACTGTGGGAATTCACTACCACATGATCACCCTTACAAGAAATACTCAAGGGATTACTGGGTTTGGTGCCTGAAAAATAAATACCACTGCTATAAAAACTCAAGAAAAATCAAAACCCACTAGTAAAATAAAAATGCCAACACTGAAGAGAAAAAAAAAGTTTATCTACAACCCAAGAAACAAACAAATACAGAATACAAACAGTAAGTCGGAAAGAAAGGAACAAAAGACACTTAAGACATCCAAATAAAAATCAATAAAATGATAGGAGTAAATCAACACTTTTCAATAACAACTCTTAATGTAAAAGGATTAATTTCTCCAATCAAAAGAAACAGACTGACTGAATTAAAAAGGAGGACCCAACTATATGCTGCCTTCAAGAGACCCACCTCACCTATAAAGACTCACATAGACTAAGAGTGAAAGGATGGAAAAAGTTTGACCATGCAAATAGAAATGAAAAATGAGCTAGAGTAGCTATTCTTATATCTGAAAAAATAGCCTTTAAACTAAAAACCATAAAAGGAGATAATGAGGGCCACTACCTAATGATAAAAGGATTCATCCATCAAGAAGACACAACAATCATAAATATATACACACCCAATGTCAGAGCTGCCAGATTTATAAAGCAAACTGTACAAGACCTAAAGAAGGGAATAGACACTAATACCATAATAGCAGGGGACCTGAACAACCCACTAACAATATTGGACTGATCATCTAGGCAAAGGAGCAGCAGAGAAACACAAGATCTAAAGAACACTCTAGGCCAATTGGACATGGCAGATATCTACAGAACATTCCATGCAACAACCTCAGAATATTCATTCTTCTCATCAGCACATGGATCATTCTCTAGGATAGATCACATGCTAGGTCACAAATCAAGTCTCAACAAATTTTAAAAAATTGGAATTATCCCAGGTATTTTTTCAGACCACAATGGATTAAAATTAGAAAGCAATAACAAAAGAAATTCTGTAAACTATACAAACACTTGGAAATTAAACAGCATTCTACTTAATGACATATGTGTCCAAGAAGAAATCAAACAGGAAATCAAAACATTTCTTGAAACTAATGAAAACAATGATACATCATACCAAAACCTGTAGGATACTGCAAAAGCAGTACTTAGGGCATAATATATTGCATTAAGTGCATGAATGGAAAGATGGCAAGTAAACAAACACTTCACCTTAAAGAATTAGAAAAACAAGAAGAATTTAAACCCAAAGTTAGTAGACAGAAAGAAATAATTAAGACCAGAGCAGAAACAAATAAAAGAGAAACCCAAAAAACAATACAACAGAACAATGAAACATAAAGCTGGCATTTTGAAAAGATAAATAAAATTGAAAAACCATTAGCATAGCTAAAAATAGAAGAGAGAAGACCCAAATAACAAAAATTAGAAATGAACATGGTGATATCACAACTGATAACTCGGAAATACAAGGAATCATTAGAGACTACTATAAACAACTATAGGCCAACAAATTTGAAAATCTGGAGGAAATGGATAAATTTCTGGGCACCCACAAACTACCAAGACTGAGCCAAGATGATGTAGAGAACATGAACAGACCCATAACAATAAAAGAGATTGAAGCTGTTATCAGAAGGCTCTCAACAAAGAAAAGCCCAGAACCAGGTGGGTTCACAGCAGAATTCTACCAAATGTTCAAAGAGGAATTGACACCAATTCTCTACAAACTATTCCAAAAGATTGAAACAGAGGCAATTCTCCCAAACTCATTCTATGAAGCAAACCTGACACCAAAACCAGGTAAATACACAACAAAAAAAGAAAACTATAAGCCAATATCCTTGATGAAGGTAGATGCAAATATCTTCAATAAAATACTAGCTAACAAAGCACAGTAACACATACGCAAAATTATATACCATGATCAAGTGGTATTCATCCCAGAGATGTCAGGTTGGCTCAACACATGCAAATCAATAAACGTGATACACCATATCAATAAAATCAAACACAAGGACCATATGATCATCTCTATAGATGCTGAAAAAGCAATTGATAAAATTCAACACTCGTTTATGATAAAGACACGCTACAAGTTGGGTATAGATGGAAAGTATCTCAACATAATTAAAGCCATTTGTGATCAACCCACTGCCAATATCATCCTGAATGGAGAAAAGCTGAAAGTTTTCCCCTTAAGAACATTAACTAGACAAGGATTCCCACTCTCACCACTCCTATTCAATACAGTGTTGGAAGTACTAGCCAGAGCAATCAGAGAAGAGAAGGAAATAAAGGGCATCCATATTGGAAAAAAATGAAGTCAAACTGTTCCTGTTTGCAGATGACATGATCCTATATATCGAACAGCCTAAAGCCTCTACAAAAAAACTCTTGGAGTTGATAAATGATTTCAGCAAAGTTGCAGGATACAAAATCAACACACAAAAATCAGTAGCATTTCTATTCTCCAGTAGTGAAGATGCACAAAGAGAAATCAAGAAAGCTAGCCTGTTTACAATAGCCACCTAGAAAATAAAATACTTAGGAATAGAGTTAACCAAGGATGTGAAAAATCTCTATAATGAGAGATTATACTACAAACCACTGCTGAGAGAAATTAAAGAGGACACAAGAAGATGGAAAGATATCCCATGCTCTTGGATTCGTAGAATCAACATAGTGAAAATGTCCATACTACCCAAAGTGATTTACAAATTCAATGCAATCCCTATCAAAATCCCAATAACATATTTCTCAGAAATGGAAAAAACTATCCAGACATTTATATGGATTAATAAAAGACCATGCTCGCCAAAGCAATTCTGAGCAAAAATAAAATAAAGCCATAAATAAATAAGTAATAATATCATTTATTAATAATATCATTTATTTATAATTATTTATAAATAATATTATAAATAGTATTTTATTAATAATTAAATAATATTATTATATTAATAAAGCCAGAAATAAATAAATAAATAAATAATAACATATAATAAAGCCACACCTGACTTTAAACTATACTACAAAGCTATAATAACCAAAACAGCATGGTACTGACATAAAAACAGACACACTAATCAATGGAATAGATTAGAGAATCATGAAATAAACCCACACACCTACAGCCATCTGATCTTTGACAAAGGCACCAAGCCTATACACTGGCGAAGAGACTGCCTCTTCAGCAAATGGTGCTGGGATAAGTGGATATCCATATGCAGTAGAATGAAACTAGGCCCATACCTCTCACCACATAGTAAAATCAACTCAAAATGCATTAAAGAATTAAATATACACCTTGAAGCAATAAAACTTCTTAAAGTAAACTTCGGAGAAACCTTTCAGGAACTCCGACTGGGCACAGACTTCATGAATATGAACCCAAAAAAATGGGCAACCAAAGGAAAAATAAACAAATGGGTTATATCAAACTAAAAAGCTTCTGCACAGCAAAAGAAACAATTAACAGAGTTAAAAGACAACCAACAGAGTGGGAGAAACTATTTGCAAAATATACATCTGACAAAGGATTAATATCCAGAATGCATAAGGAACTCAAACAACTTTACAACAAAAAAAATGTAGCCCAATTTAAAAACGGGCAAAAGATCTAAATAGGCATTTCTCAAAGGAAGTTTATGAATGGCCAACAGACACATTAAAAAATGCTCAATATCACTCAGCATTTGGGAAATGCAAATCAAAACCACACTGATATACCATCTTACCCCAGTTAGGATGGCTAATACCCAAAAGACTGAGAATGATAAGTGCTGGAGAGGTTGTGGAGAAAAATGAACTCTCATACACTGTTGGTGGGACTGCAAAATGGTGCCGCCTCTATAGAAAACGGTATGGATGTTCCTCAACAATTGCAGATAGATCTACCATACGACCCAGCTATCCCACTGCAGGGATATACCCAGAGGAATGGAAATCATCAAGTCGTAGGTATACCTGTTCTCCAATGTTCATTGTGGCAGTATTTACATTACTAGGAGTTGGAACCAGCCGAAATGTCCATCATCAGATGAGTGAATACGAAAAATGTGGTATATCTACACAATGGAATACTGCTCTACTATAAAAAAGAATGAAATACTGCCATTTGCAACAACATGGATTGGTCTATAGAGAATGATATTAAGTGAAACAAGTCAGACAGAGGAAGAGATATATCACATGTTCTCACTTATTTGTGGGAGCTAAAAATAAATAAATAAATACACAAATAAACTGGGGTGGGAGGGAAAAAGACCCAACAATTGCAATTTCTTGAAGTTGATACGACAAGCGAACAGATATGAGGTTGATGGCAGGGATGGGGGAGAGGAGAGAGGGAGGGGGATTTCGGTAATGGACCACAATAATCAACCACATTGTATATTGACAAAATAAAATAAAATTTAAAAAATATAAGTATGTAAGGTGATGAATAAATTAATTAGCTTAATTAATTATTCCATAATGTATACACATAAGTGAAAACATTACATTGTTCCCCATAAATATATATACAACTATGTCAATTAAAAATAAAAGAAAAAAGAAAAAAAATGGTTTTGAAGGATTTGTTAAAGTGTTCTGCTTATTTGTGATTTTATCACAGAATAGTTTTGTGATGTCACATGTGCATTTCTAGAAATATTCTCAAGGAACTGTTTATGTTATTTGCCTTTGTAAAGGGAACCTGGAAATCACAGATGGGAGAGATACATCTTAGTCTTTGTGTAATTTTTTGTATTAGTTGCATTTTTAGTATATACATTGTTTTATAAATTGTTTTAAAGCACGCTTACAGAAGTGTAAGTGCAAGGTTTATATATTTGTTTTCTGAGTTTCCATGACTTTGAATTCACAGGTTTCACTAAGATTTTTTTTTTAATGGAGGTGGGAGAAACATTTTCACAACCAAGAAATTAATAAGTTGGTTCTTAAGACATATGTTTTTAAAATATTTATGAGTATGAGCACATGACTGGCTTCCAACAGTTTTTTCCTCAGACAAAAGTGCTTGAATCATCAGCCATAGTTTTATTACTCAAGAGAAAAAAAATTATTTAGTAAGGTGTCCTGGTTGCTGCCCTCATAAACATGGGACAGATAGTCCTTTGTCGTCCCCTCAGCATGGAAGTTCAAGGTACTAGAAATCTTACCTACTTACTGAGTAGAGGTTGTCACTCTCCCCATCCAAACAGCACCCTCTGCTTCTGGGTTCCCATGAACACCACCAAAATGTTCCTTTGAAGATCCAAAGAGTCAGTTTCTTGGAGGAAGAACAGCGTGTGCAGTCTGCCTAAATTAAACTGTAATTCCAAGTGGTATTTCTCTGAATTTTTTGTTTGTTTTATTTTGCAAATATGTAATTATTTTCCCACATTTAAAATGACTTACACTGAACATATTTGTTGAATAGGTCATTATCTCCCATTGAGTTCAAAAGGCTAATTCAGGCTATTATTTCCTACTATATACATTTTTCCTGAGGAATATCATCTGTTTCCAATATTTCAACAACATAGTGTTTATTGATGGTTCCCAAATATTTCTCAAGCCCATAAGACTGACCATTTTTTTCTGGTGCTGAGACTAGTAATCCCCAAGTCATCTTTTACTTTTCTATGTCTAATAAATTTAAATTTCATGTCCAATCCTTAGTTATTCTTTTCTAATACATTTGTTGTGTGACCACTTTTTACGTCCTCCACTGCTGATCACTCTGGTCTGAGACACCACTTCTTGTAACCAAGATTAGAGCAATCAACAGAGTAAAAATGCAACCTACAGAATGAGAGAAAATATTTGAAAAGCATGTATCTGATAAGGAGTTAATAGCCAGAATATATAAATAAAAGCTTCTGCAACTCAACACAGCAGCAAAATACTCAACCTGATTAAAAATTGGGCAAATGACTTGACTAGACATTTTTCCAAACAAGATATGCAAATGGCTAACAAGCACGTGAAAAAATGTTCAACTTCACATATCATTAGGAAGTTGCAAATCAATACTAGAACGAGATACTACACACCCATTAGGATGACTACTATTAAAAGGAAGGAAAAAATCAGCAGGACTGATGTTATCACATGGCAAAATAGACACTTCCCAGCATCTCATCCTCCAACATGCAATCAATTTACCACTGTTGAAAAACAAAGACTGCCAACCTGGAACTGATGGAGATGGGGGAGGTAGAGGAGAGACCTATGGAATTCATGAAGGCACATGAGAGGCAATGGTGGGAAGGCATAGGGATGGCACCTATTCTTCTGAGCCAGCCTGGTAAGATGGCAAGGACTAGTACTTACAGAAGCTGGAAAAAGCTACAGCAGATTTCTTTGCATAAACCTGCTTGGAGTCTGCAGGGGAAAGGAGAGCTATGGAATGCACTCTACCAACTCACAACTCACAGGCCATGAAGTCCACTGGCAGGATTCCCCAAGACCCACACAGGAGCAGACAGCCACAACTGACTAGAGAGGAGAACTGCCTAGAACATGGTGACTTATCATGAGGGGTTGCCTACATGGCCTCCCTCACAGGAAGTGGTTGGAGGGCAGGAGAAAGCCTGCCCCCCCAGGGAAACATTGGGGACAGTGTGGGCAGCTGGTCGCAGTGGAAGTTGATCAGGGCAATAGAACTTCAGGTGGCTCAATCTGAAGGAAAGACCTTGTCCCAGGCCAGAATTTCCATGCAGACCAGACCCACAAGTGATTAATGATCTTCACAAAAGTCTTTCCCCAAAGAATCAGCAGCAAATAGCATTCTCTTCAAATGCCTAGACATCAATGTAAAGACACAGAGATAAAGGAAGAACAGAGAAACATGTCATCACCACATGAAACATGCAAGGCATAAGTAATACATACAAAATACAGCAGGTCTATCCAATGTCAGAATAACCATCTTAAGAATGTTCAGGGATTCCAAATTAAATACAGATAGAAGATTAAATGATATCCAGAAAATAATTCATGAGCAGAACAAGAAGCTTGACAAAAGAATAGGATCAAGTAAAAACAAATTCTAGAAATAAAGAACACTGTATCTGAATTTAGAAACTCAATAGAAAGCTCTGACACAAACTTAACCAAACAGAGGAAAGAATGTGAGCCTGAAGAAAAAACACATAAAATTATCCAATCAAAGGAGCAAGAAGAAAAAAAAAAAAAAGAAACAGAAATACAGCAAATATGGGACTCCATCAAATGAAATAACTTTTATATAATTGGCATACCTAGAGAGAAAACTGAAAAGATGTAGAAAGCATATTTAAGAAAATAATGGCTGGAAATATCCCCAAGTATGCAAAAAGATGACTGCATTTAGGAACAGGGAGTTTAGAGGTTGCTAGGCAAATTCAATCTGAGGAGAAACACCTCAAGGTACATCACAATCAATTTATCTAAAACAAAGACAAAGAAAGAATACTGAAAGCAGCAAGAGAAAAGAAACACATAGCATTCAATGAGCCCCAACATGTCTCTCAGTAAATTTCTTAATAGAACCCCTAGAAGCCAGAAAAAAATGAGATGAATATTCAGAGTACTGAAGGAAAAAGACTGTCAGGAAAAAATTCTGTATCTAGCAAAACTAACCTTGAGATATGAAGAAGAAATATAGTATTTCCCAGACAAACTAAAACTAAGGGAATTCATCAGTGCTAGACCTGCATTATAAGAAATGCTAAAGGGAGCTCTTCAATCTGAAAGAAGATGATGGTAAGCAGCATCAAGAAAACATTTGAAGGTACATAAATCAATAGAAAAGAAAAGAAAAACTTGCAGATAACCTCAGAATACTCCAATGCAGTAAAGATGGTGAATAAACCACTTACATGCTTACTATGAAGATTAAAGAACAAACCTAATAAACATTAAAACATAAAACAAATATATGATAGCAATGTTAAAAGATGTTTCTTGAAACAACAAATTGTCAAAAAGTAGAGGAATGACACTAAAGCATACAGATGGCTTTGATATTTTTGTTTTTCTTAGATATCAATGTTAAGTTGTCATTAATCTAAAATATTCTTTTTAACTATAACATTTTTTTTGTCAGCCTCATGGTAACCACAACACAAAAACTTAGAAGAGACATATTAAAAACAAATAGTGAGAAAGCACCATGTAAAGCTAGAGAAAACTGCAAAGGAAGATAGTAAAACCAGAAAAAGGACACACCAAACAAGCAGAAAAAAAAAAGCAAAATGGTAGTAATGAGTGCCTATATATCAATAGAAACCCTAAATGTAAACAAATTAAATGCTCCAATTAAAAGACACAGAGTGGATGAATGAGTGAATTATAAAACAAGAACCAACAATATGCTGCCTATAAGAAACGAACAATAAAGACACATACTGGCTGAATGTAAAGGAATGGGAAAAAGATATTTCATGCAAATGGAAACTAAAAAGGAGCAGGAATAGCTATACTTATATAAGATAATATAGACTTCAAGCCAAGGAAAGTAAAAAAAAGAAAAAAGAAGATAAGGAAGGTCATTATACAATGATAAAGGGATCAATTCAACAAGAAGATATGACAATTCCAGATATATATGAACCCAACTCCAGAGAATCAAGTTATAGAAAGCAATTACTTTTGGACTTAATAGGAGAGATTGACTGCAACACAATAATAGTTGGGGACTTATTTCCTTGTTGAATGATTATTTTTTATTTATTTTTTTGTTGTTGAATCATAATTGATTATACATATTTTTGGGATTCAATGTTGACATGTTGATCAAACTAATATTACTAATATGCATACTGTTACAAATTGTACTTATTCTTTTTGCCCCTTTTTCAATCTCTCCCTATCCCCCTCTTTTTTCCCCCCTTTCACCACGGATAACCCAAGATTTCTTCTCTCTCTCTGAAAGAGTAATGGTTGCGCTGTTGATTTGTTGCCTAGATGATCTGTCCCATGCCGAAAGGTGTGTTTAGATCCCCCAATGTTATCATAGAGCAGATGTTCTTTCTGTCACTCTGGAATATTATCATAGAGCAGGTGTTTCTTCTGTCACTCTGGAATGGGCTTTATAGAAAGAGACAGCCTCTTCTTTTCTTTGATCTCCGCTGGTGACTCTCCTTGTGTCAATGCACTCCAGTGGCTGGTGGACCATCTGCATGGTGGTTGTGATGTCTAGCCACTTTTGTGGCAGCCAAGGTTACTGTGGTGGCTGTGGTGGGACACTACTGTGGAGGTGATGTTTTTGGCATGCTCCTGGGTGCTGGTGGTGTGCCTGGTTGTGGGAGGAGGGCCTGCTTCCTGGCTCAATTGTGGTGTCCAAAATAATCCCAGATCCAGATGGTAAAAAAATGTTATGGGATAAAGTGACAAAAGTTTAAAGCAGAAAGATATTAGATTTTCATATATATACACACACACATATGCATACATATGTGTAGATATTTCTGAAATTATACCACACAACCAACACAAATGCATTTATTTTATATACTTATATGTTTTGAATGTAAAATTATGCAAATATATATAATAATATGCTGATTGTCCTGAGGAGATGACGATTGATACAAATATCTTGTTTTGTAGGTCTCAAAATCTATTGAAGAAATTCATGTGTAAACACAATGGTATCATAAAATAGAATTAAAAATTAAAAACACACCTTACTCATTTAAACATTTTTCTTAACTATATTTCCTGGTATCCAATAAATACGTAAAACTCTAAAGAATGTAAATAAAATGAAGAAAAAGCCAGTTTTGACAAAAATATCTTTTCTGATACAATAAAGTGGATAAATACCTTCTAGTAATGTGTTGTGGACCATCAAAAATGGTGACAAATATGTGACAAAATGCTACCGCACGTGAATATTTTATTCAAATAACATTGACTATAATAATGGTGAAAAGTAAGATAAAATTATAAGAAAATTAAACATGGAAAATAAGATGGCCAAGCTGAAAGTCATCTAAACAAGAAATCAGAAGTCTTGGGTATGTGTTGTCTGTTTGACTTTGAGTAAAAGTCACTGAACACAGCTTTGCTCCAGCCACCCTGATGGGCACTGGGAATATAATGGTGAAAAAGATACAGTTCCTTCTATGGAGAATTTTACATTAGGGGGCCAAGTTCTCAGAACAGTATACACGTAGTCCCCTAAACCAACCAATAAATAATGTTATAAATAATTTATAACTATATAGAACCAATGCCTCTCTCCCATTTTAAAGAGTAATAAACTCGATTTTTTTGAAGACTGACTCATTTTCTGTGGTGTGGGTGGGGCTGGCACTAACTCAACCCCACAGCCCTCCTGAGGAGGACATTAGGCCTGATCACTGGGATTGGTCCAGAAATAGGCAGTCATACAAAGTAGGTTGAGTAGATGCAATCCCAGCATGAACTAGTGCAAAGGAGATGTGCTCTCTTCCTAGGACTGTAGGTGATGAACCCAGAACTGCCATCTCATCACTACTTCAAGAGAAGCTGCTTTTGAGCAATGCCACGAAAGAAGCAAGCAGAGTCAAGATATGGAGAATGAGAGATTCCTGGGGATATTGCTTGAACATTTGCATACTTGGTAACACTTCTGTTTTCTATTATTTTGGTTATAACCATCCTAGATGTTGTAAAATGGTATACCATTGTGGTTTTGATTTATTTTTTCTAATGACTAATGATGTTGGACATTTTTTATGTGCTTACTAGCCATGTATCTATCTTGTTTACTTAAATGTCTCTTAATTTCTGTGAAATGCTGTAATTTACTATTATCTTTTTGTCATTGAGCTCTAATAGTTCTTTATGCATTCTAAATTCTAGACCCTTATTAGACATATGATTTACACATATTTTCTCCCAATCTGTAGATTGCTTTCCACTTTCTTAATAGTGGGACTATAATTTAGTACAACCACAATGGGAAACAGTATGGAGGTTTCTCAAACAACTGCAGATAGATCTTCCACACGATCCAGCAATCTCACTTCTGGGTGTATAACCAAAGGAATGGAAATGATCATGTCGAAGGGATACCTGCATGCCCATGTTCATCGCAGCTCTGTTTACAACAGCCAAGACATGGAACCAACCTAAAAGTTCATCTATGGATGACTGGAAAAGGAAACTGTGGTATTATACACCATGGAATACTACTCTTCCATAAAAAAGAATGAAATCCTTTTTATTTGCAACATGGATGAGCTTGGAGAAACCTATGTTGAGTGAAATAAGCAAAGTACAGAGGGATAAATACTGTATGCTCTCACTCATAAGTGGGAGCTAAGAGAGAGAGAAGGAAGGAAAGAAAGACCACAGTGGTATGCTGGACTTGCAGAGGGAGAGAACATACCTAGGGACACAAAGTAGAGTGGGAAAGGGGGGATCAGGAGGGAGATTGGGGATAATTGGGGAGATAATTGGCAGGAGACACAGGGTATAATCACAATTTGTGGTAATGGGCATGCTGCCAGTATGGATCTGGCCACCACATCTTAGGCATAAGTGATGACACTTTTCTTTGTACCCCATATTCATGTATGAATATTCATCACTCATAAGAAAAGGAAGATCTTAATACCAAGTCAACAAAATTTAATGAAACAAATGTGAGAGACAAAATATCTGCATCAATCTTGAGTCAAAATCAGTAGTTTGTACAGAGGTCAAGGTGTAGAATGTAAGTTTTAGACATAGGTTTCTTCAGTAATTTTCTTGAAAAAGTATTGTTCCTGTGTATGGCACTGACAATTTTTCATGTTCTTTATAATTGTCTAGCTCTTCCAAGCTCTGCTGGGAAATGCAACACAGTGGAATATCTCTTTTGTTTCTGACATCCATAAAAAAAAATCTGTCTTCAAATAAAATGATTAATTACAAAAAAAATGATGAAAAAATTTGATTTTGATAAAGTCCAGTTTTGTTTTTTCTTTTATTACTTGTGCTTCTTATATATTTAAGAAGCTGTTGCCTATCCAAGGTCATGAAGATTTACACCTATGATTCTTCAAAGGGGTTTTTGTTTTACCTGTTACATTTAGTCTCTGATCCACTCTTAACTACTATTGCAGTATAGTGTACTGTAAGTGTCTAGCTTCTTTCTTTTGTATGTAATTATCTGATTGTTTCAGCAACTTTTGTCAAATAGACTATTTCTTCTCCTTTGAAAGGTCTTAACTCCAATCAAAGGGAATTTCCTTTCCTTAGACTTACCTCAGTGCATGACATGACTTATTGTCCTTTTATTTCTATTAAAATTATTGTCTTATAACTGGCACATAATAAATTTACATATTTATGGTTGAAGAGTGATATTTTGGTACATCTATGCAACGTGGATTGATCAAATCAGGATAATTAAGGTATTCATGACTTCAAACGTATGTCTATCCTTATGGCAGTAATTCAATGCTTTGATTAATGCAGTTTTATAGTAAGTTTTGAAATCAGAAAGTGTGAGTCCTGCAACTCTTTTCATCTTTTTCAAGATTGTTATGGAATTTGAAATCCCTTGCCATGATATATAAGATTTAGGGATCAGCACATCAATTTCTGCAGAATGAATTAGGAATTTGATTGATTTTTCTAGATATAAAATAATGAAATGTAAATAGAGACAGTTTTACCTCTTCCTTTATAATATAAATGATTATTTATTTAATATTTTTTATTATGAATATTCATGAGAAACAAAGCCGATTGTCACCCTTTCTGCCCATTATGTGAGGGCCATAATCATACAGTGTGAAAGACCGCTACTGTGGTCTTTCTTTCCTTCCATCTTTTTCTCGTAGCTACCACATATGAGTGAGTATACGTGGTATTTATCCTTCTTCGCTTTGCTTATTTCACTCAACATAAGTTTCTCCAGGCTCATCCACGTTGTTGAAAATGGGAGTATTCCATTCTTTTTAAGGCAGAGTATTATTCCATGGTGCGTACATACCACAGTTTCCTTATTCAATCATCCATTGACGGACATTTAGGTTGGTTCCATGACTTGGCCATTGTAAACGGAGCTGTGATGAACATGGGAGTGCAAGTATCCATTCAGCATGATGATTTCCATTTCTCTGGGTACATACCCAGAAGTGGGATTGCTGGATCATATGGAAGATCTATCTGTAGCTGTTTGAGGAAACTCCATACTGTTTTCCATCACGTATGTACTAACTTATGGTCCCACCAATAGTGCAGGAGCATTCCCTGCTCTCCACACCCACACCAGCATTTGTAATTCACCACCTATTTGATTATCACCAGTCTAACTGGTGTGAGATGATATATCAATGTGGTTTTAATTTTCATTTCCCTGATGACTAGTGATGTTGAGCATATTTTAATATACCTGTTGGCCATTTGTATGTCTTCTATTGAAAAGTGTCTATTCAGCTCTTTTGCCCATTTTTTAACTGGATTATTTGTTTTTTTACTGTATAATTGCTTGAACCCCTTGTATATTATGGATATTAATCCCTTGTCAATTGCATAGTTAGCAAAAATTTCCTCCCACTGTGCAGGTTGTCATTTCACGTTCTTGATTGTTTCCTTTGCTATACGGAAACTTTTTAATTTGATATAGTCCCATTTGTGTTTTTTTGTTGGTTTTTTTTTTTTTTTTTTTTGGTTTTTGTTTGTTTGTTTGTTTGTTTTGCTGCTTGTGCTTTTGGGCTCATGTTCATAAAGCCTGTGCCCAGACATAGCTGCTAAGTGTTTCACTTATATTATCTCTTAGTAATTTCAAGTTTCAGATCTTATACTTTAGTTTTTAACCCATGTTGAGTTGATTTTAGTGTATGGTGAGAGATGCGTATCTAGTTTCATTTTTCTGCATCTGGATATTCACTTTTCCCAGCATTACTTGATGAAGAGGCTCTCTTTTCCCCAATGCATATTTTTGTTGCCTTTGCCCAGTATCAGATGGCTGTAAGCCTGAGTGATGACTTCTGGGTTCGCAATTCTACTCCACTGGTCTGCTTGTCTATTTTTATACCAGTAGCATGCTGTTTTGGTTACAATAGCTTTGCAGTATAATTTGAAGTCAGGTATTGTTATGCCTCCAGCTTTATTATTTTTTTCCTCAGGATTGCTTCAGCTATTCACGGTCTTTTGTTTTTCCATATGAAAGATAAGATTGTTTTTTCCATTTCTGTGAAGAATGTCATTCACATTTGGATGTGAATTGTAGATCACTTTGGGTAGTATAGACATTTTCACAATGTTAATTCTTCCAATCCAAGAACATGGAATATCTTTCAATCTTTTTATGTCTTCTTTAATTTCTTTCAGAAGTGGTTTGTGGTTCTCCTTGTAGAGGTCTTTCACCTGCTTGGTTAAATTGATCCCTAGGTATTTTTTTCTGTGTGTGAGAAGTGTAAATGGGCTTTCTTTATTTATTTCTCTTTCCATTAATTCATTATTTTACTATATAAATGCAACTGATTTGGGGGTATTTATTTTGTATCCTGCAATGTTACTGAAGTTATTAATCAGCTCTAGGAGTTTTTTGATAGAGTCTTTAGGTTTTTCTATATATATATAGTATCATGTCATCTGCAAATAGAGAAATTTGACTTTGTCTTTTTCAATCTGGATTCCCTTTATTTCCTTCTCTTGCCTGATTGCTCTGGCTAGTACCTCCACTACATGTTGAAAAGATGTGGTGAGAGTGAGCATACATGTCCTGTTCCTGTTCTTAAGGGAAAGGTCCTCAGTTTTTCCCCATCTCAAATGATACTGGCAGTGGGCTTGTCATAATTGGATTTTATTGTGTCAAGACATTTTCCTTCTATACCCAATTTGTTGAGAGTCTTTATCATGAAGGGATGTTGAATTTTGTCAAATGCTTTTTCAGCATCTATTGAGATAATCACATGGTCTTTGTCCTTGAGTTTGCTGATGTGATGTATCACATTTATTGACTTTTGTATGTTGGACCATTCTTGCATCCCTGGAATCAATCCCACTTGATCATAGTACATAATTTTTTTGATACATTGCTGTATTCTGATTGCCAATTTTTTGTTGAGGATTTTTGAATCTAGGTTCATCAAGGATATTGGCCTGTTACTTTCCTTTTTGATTGTGTCTTTATCTGGTTTTGGTATCAGAGTTATTTTGGCCTCATAGAATGAGTTTGGGAGAGAAGCTTCTGTTATAACTGTTTGGAACAGTTTAAGGAGAATTGGTATTAACTCCCCTTTAAAAGTTAGATAGAATTCAGCTGTACAACCATTCAAACCTGGACTTTTCCTTGTTGGAAATTGCTAATATTACCACTTCAATCTGCTTGCTTGTTATTGGTGTGTTCAGGTTTTCTATCACTTCTTGGTTCAGTCTTGGTAGTTTGTATGTGTATAGAAATTTATCCATATCTTTCAAATTTTCATATTTGTTGCAATATAGTTGTTTATAATAGTCTCTAATAATTCTGTGTATTTCTGTGTTATAGGTTGTAATATCCCCTTTTCATTTCTGATTTTTGTTATTTGGGTCTTCTCTCTTTTTTTTTTGTTAACCTAGCTACAGGTCTGTTGATTTTAAGTATCTTCTTGAAAAACCAACTTTTCATTTTATTGATCTTTTCTATTGTTTTGGGGGTTTCTATTTCATTTAGTTCTGCTCTGGTTTTAATTATTTCTTTCCATCTATTAACTTTCAGGTTTGCATTGCTGTTGTTTTTCAAGTTCTTTGATGCATTTATTTGAAGTCTTTCCATTCTTTTGATGTAAGCATTTGTTGTAATAAATTTGCCTCTTTAAACTGCTTTTGCAGCATCCCACAGATTTTGGTATGTTGTATCTTTATTTTCATTAGTTTCTAGAAATTTTTTGATTTTCATTATAATTTTTGCTTGAACCCTTAGGTCAATATGAATGCTTTCTTTTAAAAAAAATGTTTTTCTTGCCTAATTGCCCTGGCTGGAAATTGAAGAGCAATATCGAAAAGGATTGTTGAGAGAGGATATCCTTGCCATGTTCCTGATCTTAGAGGAAAGCTTTCGGTACTTCACCATGAAATGTGATGCTGTGTTGTTGGGTTTTTCATTCATGCTCTAAATCACATTGAGAAAATTGCCTACTACCCAGTTTACTGATGGTTATTATTCATTTTGTCAAGAAAGAATGCTGGATTTTGTAAATTATTTTCTACAACAATAAATAAGCATGTTTGTTTTTTACTTCAATCGCATAATACAGTGTAAAACATTTATTGATTTTCAACTATTGAACCACACTTACATTTCTGGGATAAATCCCAATTGATCATTATTTATAATCCTTTTAGTGTACTGCTAAATTCAAATTGATAAGGTTTTCTTTAGGTTTTCTTCATGCATATTCTAAAAGCATTTTGGTGTATAATTTCTTTTAGTGTGATATTTTTGATTGGGTTTGGTATCAGGGTAATAGTGTCTTAATGAAATGACTTAGAAATTATTCCTTCTCTTCTTTTTTTCAGAAGAATTTGAGAAGAACTGATGTAAATTCTTTAACTTTTGGTTGAATTCAACAATAGTGCCAAATTGTCCTGGACTTCATTATGAAGTTTCTCATGTGTTTGTTTGTTTTACTGATTTAATCTATTTACTTGTTATAAACCAATCATTTTTTAATAAATTCCTGTTATGTCAGTTTTGTTACTGTTTCCAGAAATTCATCCAATTCTTCTAGGTAATCTGATTTGTTGTCATTTAATTGTTCAGAATATTCTTTTACAATACATTTTAATTTACTAAGTCAACAGTGATGGGCTCACTTTTATTCCTGATTTTACAAATTTGAGATTTCTCTCTTTTTTCTTGGACAGTTTAGCTAAACTCTGGTGAATTTTGTTGGTCTTTTCAAAAACACAACTTTTGTTCTGAAGGATTTTCTCTATTGTTTTTCTTTCCTCTGTGTTGTTTATCTCCACTCTAATTTTTATTATTACCTTTCTTCTTCTTGCTTTATATGTAGTTTGCTCTTATTTTTCTAGTATTATAAAGAAAATTAGGTTATTGTTTGATTTTTTTAATGTAGGCATTTACAGCTATAAATTTTCTTCTGAACCCTACCTTTGCTGCATTACAAAAATATTGGTATGCTGTGTTTTTACCTTCATTCATCTCAATGTATTTTCTAATGTTATTTATAGTTTCTTCCTAGACCCATAATTTAAGAGTGTATTTTTGTTTCCCACATATTTGTAAATTTTCTTTTCCCTTCTGTTACTAGTTTTCCCATTTTAAAATTGTGTTTACAGAAGGTATTTTAATTTTATTGAGACTTGTTTTGGGCCTTACATGTGGTCTATCCTGGAGGATGTTCCATATGGGCTTGAGAAAAATGTGTATTCCATTACTGTTGGCCAGAGTGTTCTATAGATATCAGTTAGAAATTACTGGCTTATTCTGCTTTTTAAGTCTTTTATTATATTTTTTAAATTGACAAAATTGTACATATTTAGGGAGCAACATGATGTTTGGAAACATGTATTCTTTGTGGCATTGCTAAATCAACCTAATTAACATGTGTGTTACATCAATTAATTCTTTTTTATTAGGGTGAGAATATGTAAAGTCTACTATCAGCAAATTTCATGTAGGCAATATATTGATCTTAACTACATTCACCATGTTAGACATTAGATCTCCTGTTTATTTCTCCTGTCTAATTGAAATTTTTAATCCTTTGACCTACATCTTTCCAAATCCCTTCTCCAAGCAGCAGGTAACCACCATTCTACTCTCGGCTTCTATGAATTCAAGATTTTAATTCTAATTTACTTTTTGAATTGAAGCATAATTGATTATTCATATTTATGAGGTACAGAGTTGACTATCAATATTTGTGTGCAGTATGAGATGATAAAATCAATATTATTAGAATATTCAACATGATAAATCATAATTACTCTTTGTGTAACTTAACCAATTACTCCCTAACCCCTTTCCCTCTCCCCTTTTCCCACTTCTAGTGACTATAGAACTCTTCTATCCTTCTAAAAGTTCAACTTATTATTGTGGTCTGTCTTTCTTTCTCAGCTCCCATCTATGAATGAGGACATGCAGTATTTCTCTTTCTATGTCTGGCTTATTCCATGTAACTTAATTGTCTTAAATTTAATTAAGCTCTCCCATGTAGCTGCAAATGGCAGAATTTTTAAATTTATTTTTTTTATGGCTGAGTAAGTAATATTCTATTGAAAATTCCTAATTTGGTTGTCTGTCCCAAGTTTTCCTAATTTGGTTGTCTGTCAATGGACATTTAGGGTAATTCCATATACTGGCTACTGTAAATAGAGCTGTGATGAACATGGGAGTGCCGTATCCTATTGATATGATGATTTCCATTCCTTTGGGCACATACCCAGCAGAGGGATTACTGGATCATATGGTAACTACCTTCACTTGTTTGAGAAAATTCCATACTGTTTTCCATAATGGCTCTACTAATTTACAGTCCCACCAACAGTGTAAAAGAGATCCCTTTTCTCCACATCCTCGCCATCATTTGTTATTCTCAGTCTTTTTGATAATAGCCAGTCTAATTGGTGTGAGATGATAACTTAGTGTGGTTTTGATTTGCATTTCCCTGATTAGTGATATTGAGCATTTTTTTCATGTACCTGTTGTTTATCTGTATTTCTTCCTTTGAAAAATGTCTATTCAGCTCCTTTGCCCATTTTTTAATTGATTTTTTTTCTTACTATGAAGTTCTTTGAGTTCCTTATATATTCTGGACATTAATCTCTTGTCTGGTGTATAGTTTGCAAATATTTTCTCCCATTCTGTATGTCGCCTTTCCACTCTGTTAATTGCTTCCTTTGCTGTGCAGAGGTTCTTTAGCTTGATATAACCCCATTTGTTTATTTTTTCTTTTGTTGCTTGTGCTTTTTATGGTCTTATTGATAATGTCTCTGCCCAGTTCTACATCCTGAAGAGTTTCTCCTCTGTTTTCTATGAGTAATTTCATAGTTCTGGATCTTCTACTTGAGTCTTTAATCCATTTTCAGTTAATTTTCCTATATGATGAGAGGTTCACATCTAGTTTTTTTCTTCTTCTTCTTGTAGGTGTCCCATTTTCCCAGCACAATTTATTGAAGAGGCATCTTTTCCTCAATGTATGTTGTTCTGGTAGATGTTGTCAAAGATTGGTTGGCTGTAAGTACATAGGTTGATTTCTGGGGTCTCTGTTCTGTTCTTTTGGTGTCTGTTTTTCTGCCAGTACCATGCTGTTTTGGTTACAATAGCTTTGTAGTATAATTTGAAGTTAGGTAGTGTTATGCCTCTGGCTTTTTTTTTCCCCTCAGGAGTGCTGGACTGTTTTGACTCTTCGGGGTCTTTTTTTGTTATATATGAATGTTAGGATTGTTTTTCCTAATTCTGATAGCTTTGGGCAGTGTGGACATTCTTACAATGTTAATTCTTCCACTCCAAGAGCAGGGAATGTCTTTCCACCTTTTTGTGTCTTCTTTAATTTCTTTCACTAGTGTTCTTATAGTTCCCATTGTAGAGATCTTTCACCTCCTTGGTTAAATTGATTCCTTGGTATTTTAACTTTTGGTGACTATTGTAAATGGACTTGCTTTCTTGATTTCTTTTACTGCTAGTTCATTATTGGAGTGTGAAAATGTTCCTAATTTGGGGGTGTTGATTTTGTATCCTGAAACATTCCTGAAGTTCTTAAACAACTCTAAGAGTTTTTTGGTAGAGTCTTTAGGTTTTTCTATACATAGGATCATGTTGTCTGCAAACAAAGACAGTTTGACTTTGTTCTTTCCAATCTGAATGCCCTTTACTTCTTTTTCTTGCTTTATTGCTCTGGCTAGTACTTTCAGTACTTTGTTAAATAGGAGAGTTGAGAGTGGGCATCCTTGCCTTTTTCCGGTTCTTAAGGGAAAAGCTTTAAGCTTTTCACCATTCAGGATGATATTGGCAGTCGGTTTTTTGTATATGGTTTCTATTGTGTTGAAATGCTTTCCTTCTATACCGAATTTACTTAGAGGCTTTATCATGAAAGGATATTGAATTCTGTCAAATGCTTCTTCTGCATCTATTGAGATCCCCTTCTTTTTTCCTTTATTTTTTTATGGGGTTTATCAAATTTATTGACTTTAGTGTGTGGAACCATCCTTACATTCCTGGGAGGTATCCCAATTGATTATGGTATATAATTTTTTTGATGTGTTGCTGTATTCTGATTGCTAATATTTTGTTGAGAAGTTTTTCATCTATGTTCATCAAGGATATTGGCCTATAGTTTTCTTTTATTGTTGTGTCTGATTTTGGCCTCAGGGTGATTCTGGCCTCATAGAATGAGTTTCAGAGAGTGGCCTCTGTTTCAATATTTTGGAATAGTTTGAAGAAAATTGGTATTAATTTCTCCTTAAAAGTGTGGTAGAATCCAGCAGTAAAGCCATCCACTCCTGGACCTTTCTTTGTTGGAAGACCACTGATTACTGCTTCAATCTCACTAATTGTCATTGGTCTGTTCAGGTTTTCTATTTCTTCTTGGTTTAGTCTTGGTACTTTGTATGTGGCCTGAAATTTGTCCATTTCCTCCTATATGTTGGCATAGAGTTGTTTATAGTAGTCTTGAATGATTCTTTGTATGTGTGTAGTATTGGTTCTAATGTCTCCTTTTTCATTTCTGAGTTTTGTTATTTGGGTCTTCTCTCTTTTCTTTCTTTTTTTCTGTTTACCTATCTAAAGATGTTTCTTTTTTTTTATTTCTAGTAAAACCAACTTTTTGTTTCTTTTTTTATATATATCATTTTTTGGGGTCTCTATTTCATTTAGTTCTGCACTGGTCTTAGTTCTTTACTTCTACTATTTTAGGAATCCACTGTTCTTGTTTTTCTAGTTCTTTGAGGTCAAGCATTAGGTCATTAATTTGAAGACTTTCTGTTCTTTTAATGTAAGCATTTATGGCAACAAACTTTACTTTTAGTATTACTTTTGCAGTACCCTGCAGATTTTACTATATCTGTCTTTATGTTCATCAATTTCAAGAATTTTTTTAAAATTTCCTGTTTAATTTCTTCTTGGACCCATAGACCATTCAGGAGCGAGTTGTTTCATTTCCATGTATTTGTATAGTTTCCAGAGTTTCTCTTGGTATTGATTTCCACTTTTATTTTTATTCATTTATTTTTTTAATTTATTTTTGCTACAGCCCACAGCAGTGCCAAACTTTATTTTATTTTATTTTATTTTTATTTTTTTGTGACCGGTAAGGGGATCACAACCCTTGGCTTGGTGTCGCCCGCACTGCGCTCAGCCAGTGTGCACACCGGCCATCCCTGTATAGGATCCAAACCCGAGGCGGGAGCGCCGCTGCACTCCCAGCGCCGCACTCTCCCAAGTGAGCCACGGTGCTGGCCCATTTTTTGTTTGTTTTTTTCTATTTTTCTTAGTTTTATTTGTTATGCATATTCATGGAGTACAAACCTGATCATCATTACTTGTGCCCAAGATGTGACAGCAAAATCAATACTATCAGCATATCCATTTCTACAAATTATGTTTATTCCCTGTGTCTCGCACTTAAAAAAAAATCCCTGAACTTCTTCTCCCTCCCCTCAACCCCACGCTTACTCCACAACCCAGGTATGCTCTCTCCCTCTGCAAGTCCAATACACTACTGTAGTCTTTCCTTCCTGCTCTCTCTGTTACCTACCACTTATCTGTGAGAACAGGAGGAATTTTTCTCTCTGTGGCTGACTTATATCACTCAACATAATTTTCTCCAAGTTCATCCATGTTGCTGCAAATAGCAGAATTTCATTCTTTTTTTGAGGAAGAATAGTATTCCATGGTGTATATATATCATATTTTCCTTAGTTGGTTATCCTTAGATGGACATTTAGGTTGGTTCCATATCTTGGCTATTGTAGACAGAGCAGTGATGAACTTAGAAGTACAGGTATCCCCCTCTCACATGATGATAAATATTCCTTTTTGTATATACCTAGAAGTGAGACTGCAGAATAGTATGGAAGATCTATCTGTAGTTGTCTGAGAAAACTCCATTCTGTGTTCCATAGTGGTAGTACTTATTTACGGTCCCACCAAAAGACTCAGAGCTTCCCTTCTCTCCACATCCTTGACAGCATTTGCATTCTCCATCATTCAATTCTAGACAGTCTAACTGGTGTGAGGCAATATCTAAATGTGGTTTTAACTTGCATTTTTCTGATGATTTGTGAGGTTGAATATTTTTAAAGTTCCTGTTGACCATTTGTATGCCTTCTTTAGAAAAGTGTCTATTCAGCTCCTTTGCCCATTTTTTATTGGGTTATTTGTTTTTTTACTGTGTAATTGCTTGAGTTCCTTGTATATTCTGGATAATCTCTTGTCAGATGTCTAGTTTGCAAATATTTTCTCCCATTCTTTAGGTTGTTGTTTCACTCTGTTGATTGTTTCCTTTACTGTGTAGAAGCTTTTCAATTTGATATAATCCCATTTGTTTATTTTTCTTTTGTTCCTTGTGCTTTTAGGCACTTGTTCATAAAGTCCATACACAGTCCTAGTTACTGAAGTGTTTTCGTATATTTTCCCTTGGAGGTTTTACAGTTTCCAGTCTTATTCATAAGTCTTTAGTCCATTTTTAGTTAATTTTGATATGTGGTGAAAGTTATGGGTCTAGATTCATTTTTCTGCATATGGATATCTGATTTTCTCAGCGCCACTCATTGAAGAGGCAGTCATTTCCCCCAATGTATGTTTTTGTTGCCCTTGTCAAATATCAATTGGCTGTAACTGTGGGTTAATTTCTGAATAATCTATTCTCTTCCACTTGAGTGAGTGCCTATTTTTGTGCCAGTACCATGCTATTTTGGTTACAATAGTGTTGTAGTATAATTTGAAGGCAGGTAGTGTTATATGTCCAACTTTATTTATTTATTTTTTTTTGCTCAGGATTGCTTTGGCTATTTAGGATCTTTTGTTGTTTTATATTAAACTTAACATTTTTTTTCTATTTCTGTGAAGAACATCAATGGTATTTTGATGGGTATTGCATTGCATTTGTAGATCACTTTTTTGTAGTATGGATTAATAATACTAATACTAATTTGCAGTATGGACATTTTCACAATATTAATTCTTCCAATCCAAGAGTATGGAATATCTTTCCATCTTTTTGTGTCTTCTTTAATTTCTTTCAGTAGTGGTTTGTAGATCTCACTGTAGAGATCTTTTGCTTCCTTGGTTAAATTGATTCCTAGGTTTTTTGTGTTTTGTTGTTGTTGTTGTTGTTTTGATGACTGTTGTAAATGGGCTTACTTTCTTGATTTCTCTTTCTGTTATCTTATTATTGGAGAATATAAATGCAATTAATTTGGGGGAATTGATTTTGTACCCTGCAACACTACTGAAATTATTAACCAGCTCTGAGCTTTTTGATAGCTTTTACGTTTTTCTATATACAGGACAATGCCATTGACAAATAGGGACAGTTTGCCTTTGTCTTTTCCAATCTGCATACACTTTATTTCTTTCTCTTGCCTGATTACTCTGGTGTGTACCTCCAGTACTACGTCAAATAGCAGTGGTGAGAGTGGGCATCCTTGTCTTGTTCCTGTTCTTAAGGGAAAAGCCTTCACCTTTTCCCCATTCAGGATGATATTCATGGTGGGCTTATCATAGATAGCTTTACTTGTGCTGAGATGCTTTCTTCTGTACCGAATTTGTTGAGAGTCTTTATCATGAAAGAAAGTTAAACATTGTCATGTGATTTTTCTACAACTATTGAGATAATCAAATGTTTTTGTTCTTGATTTTATTGATGTGATGTATCACATTTATTGACTTGTCTATATTCAATCAACCTTGCATTTCTGGGTTGAATCTTACTTGATCATGTGGTATAATTTCTTTCATGTGCTCCTGTACTTTATTGAAGATTTTTGTGTCTATGTTCATCAGACATATTGGTCTGTAGTTTTATTTTATTGTTGTATCATTGTTTGGTTTTGGTGTCAAGGTGATGCTGACCTCATTGAATGTGTTTGGGAGAGTGGCTTCTGTTTCAATATTTCAGAATAGTTTGAAGAGAATCGGTATTAATTCCTCTTTAAACATTTGGTAGAATTCAACAGTAAAGCCATCCTACCTAGGCTTTTCTTTTTTGGAATATTGCTGATTAATGCTTCAATCCCATTGCTTGTTATTGGTCTATACAGGTTTTCTTTGTCTTCTTGGATCTGTCTTGGTAGTTTGTATGTGTCCAGAAATTTATCCATTTCCTCCAGGTTTTCAAATTTGTTGGTTTGTATTTGTTTATAATATTTCTAAAGATTCTTTGAATTTCTTTGGATCAGTTGTAATGTCTCCTTTTTCATTTCTGTTTTCTGTTATTTGTGTCTTCTCTCTCTTTCTCTCTCTCTCTCTCTCTCAACCTAACTAATGGTTCGTTTTGTTTTTCTTCTCAAAAAACACTTTATTTCATTGCTCATTTGAATTGTTTGGGTTTCTATATTATTTAGCTCTGCTCTAATCTTAATAATTTCTTTCCATCTACTAACTTTGGATTCAGATTGTTCTTATTTTTTTCTTGTTCTTTTAGGTGTAAAGTTAGGTTGTTTACTTGAAATCTTTCTATTTTTTTCATGTAAGTATTTATTGCTATGAACTTCCTTCTTAGCACACCTTTTGCAGTATCCCACAGGTTTTGACATGATGTGTCTTTATGTTCATTGCTTTCTAGAAATTTTTTGATTTCCTGATTAATTTCTTATTGGACCTATATGTCGTTACAGAGGCTGTTGTTTAATTTCCATGTATTTGTATAGAGTCCATAGTTTCTCTTGTTATTAATTTCTAGTTTTAATCCATTGTTGTCTGAAATGGTACTTGAGATTATTTTGATTTTTTCTAAGGTTATAGAGACTTGATTTGTGATCCAAGATGTTGTCTAGCTAGGAGAAAGTTTTGTGTGCTCATGTGAAGAATGTATATTCTTCAGTAGTTGGGTGAAATGTTCTGTAGATATCTGCCTGGTCCAATTGGTCTACAGTGTGGTTTAAATCCTGTGTTTCTCTGTTGATTGGATGATCTGTCCAATTTTGAGAGGTGGGTGTTCACATCACCCACTGTTATCATACATGGTTTATCTCTTTCTTTAGCTCTTGTAGTGTTTGCTTTATATATCTGGGTGTTTCCGTGTTGGGTGCATATATATTAATGATTCATATGTATTCTTGCTGGATTGATCTCTTTATATTAGTGGCCTTCTTTGTCTCTTTTTATGGTTTTTGTTTTATAGATTATTTTATCTGATATAAGAATTGCTACTCCTGCTTGTTTTTGTTTCCATTTGCATGGTATATCTTTTTCTATCCCAGCAGTCTTTGTCTGTAAGTATCTTTACTGGTAAGATGAGTCTCTCCTGAAGACACCATACAGTTGGGTCTTGGTTTTTGATCCAATCTATCTGTCTGTGTTTTTTGAGTAGGGAACTTAATCCATTTACATTAAGGATTGATATTGAGAGGTATTGTCTTATTCCTGGAATTTTATGGCTTTTTGTTTAGATGTTTTGACTGTTATTTATTCCTTTCTTCTTTCTTGATTATTTTTCTTCCATGTTTGTGGGTTTTTTTAATTTTTTAATTTTATTTTTTGTGTATGGGGGTAGTTTGAGATGGTAAGATTTAGTTTCTTCTGCCTTTCTCATTGGCATTGTGTTCTAATAGTGGGTTTTGTTATTACTTGTGTATTCATGGTAATAGTTATTGTTTTTCAGATTCTAGATGCAGGACTCCATTGAGAATTTCTTGCAGTGCTGTTTGTGTGGTCATGAACTCCCGCAATTGTGTATGTCTTGGAAATACACTATTTCTCCCTCATTTCTGAAAAATAGCCTTGCCAAGAATAGGATTCTTGGCTGGCAGTTTTTCTATTTTAGTATTTTGAATATACCATCCCACTTTCTCCTTGCCTGTAGAGTTTCAAGTGATAAGTCTGCTGGTGGTCTGAAGGCGGACCTCTTATAAGTGACTTAACTCTTTTCTCTTGCTGCTCTTACTATTCTCTGTCTTTGAGCTTTGCCAGTTTGACTATAATGTGTCTTGGAGAGGATCTTTTTGGATTGAAACTGTTTGGGGATCTTTGAGCTTTCTTGGATCTGAAGGTCTGTGTCTCTCCCTATACCCAGGAAGTTTTCCAGTATTATTTCATTGAATAGATTTTTCAGTGCCTTTACTTTTCTCCTCCCCTTCAAGAGCACCCATTATTCAGATGTTTGTGCATTTAAAGTTGTCTGGTAGTTCTCTTAGAGATTCTGTTTTTGTAATTCCTTTTTCCTTTTTCTTGTCTGCCTGGGTTATTTCATGAAAACCATCTTAGAGTTTCAATATTCTTTCTTCAGCTCATTCTAAATGCTGCTTAAGCTCTCTGTTGTGTTTTTATTTCATTGAATCTGTCTTTCAGTTCAGGTGTTTTGCTACACACTTTTTTAAGGTATTAATCTCTTTGAAAATTTCATCTTTCATATCTTGGATGTTTTTTCTAGTTTCATTGTGTTGTTGTACAGAGTCTTCTTTTATCTCATTGCATTTACTAAAGATAGGTACTCGGATTTCCTTTTCAGTCATTTCAAGTGTGTCCTGTTCTATAGGGTCTGGTGCTTGAGAGTTACAAAATTCCTTTGGTGGTGTCATTTTTTTTTGATTTTTTTCATATTTCTAGTATCTTTACATTGATTTTTGGTATTCTGGTAGTTCAGTTGCTTCTTCTATTACTCTGGAGTGGACTTTGAGGAGAAAGACTTCTTTTTTCAGGCTCTGGCAGTGACTTCTCTGTGTCAATAAAGTCAAATGTATAGTGGGCCACCTGCATAGTGATCACAGATGTGATTAAGGCAGTGAACCATTACTGCAACTGTATTAACTGTCTTGGGGGTATTGTGGACCCCATGAAGCTTTGTATAGCTTCATGGTAGTGGTACAATGTGCAGGGTCCTGTCTTCTGTGTGGGCATGGTGGGCCTGGGTGGGTGGCTGGCCTGCTCTCCTGACTGCCTGGGTACCTCCCCCATCAGCAGTGGCATGGTGTGGAATCCTACCTTCTGCATAGGCAAAGTGGGGATCTGGTGGTTGGCTGGCCTGTTCTCCTGCCTATCTTGGTGCCTTTCCCATCGGTGGTGGTGTGGCAGGTTTTCTGCCTTCTACATGTGTATGGTAGAGGTCTGTTAGCCTGTTCTCCTGTCTGCTGTGGTGCCTTCCCCATCAGTGGTGGCACAGCATGTGCTCATGTCTTCTGCATGGTTGCAGCAGTGGTCTGGTGGGTGCGTGGCTTATTCCCTTGCCTGCCTGGGTACTTCCCCTGTTGGCATTGTCACGGCATGAGGTCCTGCCTTCTGCACAGATGGGGCAGGGATATGGTGGGTAGCTGGCCTGCTCTTCTGCCTGCCTGGGTGCCTCCCCTGTCAGCAGTGTCACAGTACATGGTCCTTCCTTCTGCATGGGTGGGAAGGAATCTAGTGGGTGGCTGGCCTATTCTCCTGCCTGCTAGGGTGTTTCTCCCATCACTGGTAGTGTGGTGCATGGTCCTGCCTTCTGCATGAGCAGGGTGGGGGTTTGTTATGTGGCTGGCCTGTTTTTCTGCCTGCCTGTATGCCTCCCTCATTGTTGGTGGCACTGCAGGGGTCCTGCCTTCTGCACAGGCAGGGTAGAGGTCTGGCAGGTGGCTGGCCTGTTCTTTGATTTCCAATTTTAATCCATTGTGGTCTGACAAGATACTTGAAATGATTTCAATTTTTCAAAAATTTGTTGAGGCTAGATTTGTGACCTAACATGTGGCCTATCCTGGGTAATGTCCCATGTGCTGATGAGAAGAATGTGTATTCTGCAATTGTTGGAAGAAATGTTCTGCATTGTTCTCAGGTATATATTAAATCCTGTGTTTCTCTTTTCATTTGTTTCCGAGATGATCTTTCCAATGCTGAGAGAGTGGTATTCAGGTCCTCCAGTATTATTGTATTTGTGTCTATCTCTTTCTTTAGGTATAATAGTTTTTGCTTTATATGTCTGTTTGCCCCAGTGTTGGGTGCATACATATGTATGATTGTTATTTCTCTTGTCAGATAGGTCTTCTTCATCATTATATAGTTTCCTTCTTTGTGTTTTTTTATGGTGTTTCTTTTAAACTCTACTTTATCTGATATGAGAATAATTACTCTTGTTTCTGTTTGGTTTCCACTTGTGTGGTATATTTTTTTCCTTCTTTTCACTTTTAGTCTGTGTATGTCTTTAAAGGAGAGGTGATTCTCTTGGAGACAGCATATAGTTGGGTCTATGTTTTCAATCCAATCAGATAGTCTGTGTCTTTTGAATGGAGCATTTAATCCATTTACATTTAGGATTGCTATTGACAAGTATTTTTTTACTCCTGGCTTTTTATTGCTTTTTGTTTAAATCTTTTAAATATCTTTTGTTCCTTTCTTCCCCTTTTATTATTTGTCTTCAGTGTAGTTTTTTTTTGAAGTGGGATGATTTAGTTTCTTTCTCCTTCTTGACTGCATTTTTGTTTTAATAGAGGATTTTGTTATTCCTTGTTGATTCATGATAGTGATTATCATTTTTCAGATTCCAGATATAGGACTCCCTTGAGAATTTCTTGCAGAGCTGGTCATGTGGTAGTGAACTCCCTCAGTTTTTGTTTCTCTGGGAAATATAGTATTTCTCCCTCATTTATGAAAGGTAACCTTGCTGGATATAGAATTCTTCACTAACATTTTTTTTTCTTTTACTATTTTGAATATTTATTTCCATTTCCTCTGTTCATAGAGTTTCAGTTGAGAATTCTCCTGCTAGTCTTATGGGGGCTCCCTTATAGGTGACTTGGCTCTTTTTTGTGCTGCTTTTAAAATTCTCACCTTGTCTTTGAGCTTTTCCAGTTTAACAACAATGTCTCAGGGAGGATCTTTTTGGATTGAACCTGGCTGTGAAACTTTGTGCTTCTCAGAACAGAAGGTTTGTGTCACTCCCTATACCTAGGAAATTTTCCGTTATTATTTCCTTGGATAGGTTTTCAAAACATTTTCTTTTCTCCTCCCCTTCTGAAATGCCCATGATTCAGATGTTTGTGGGTTTCAGGTTATCTGCAAACTCCCTCAGACTTCTTAAGTTTCTTAAATTATTTTTTCCTTTTTTTTTCCACCTGAGTTATTTTGAAAAGATTTGACATTCTTTCTTCTGCTTGATCTAACATGCTTAAGCTCTCTGTTGTGTTTTATTATTATTATTTTTTGAATGAGTACTTCAGTTCCAAGGGTTCTGCTATATTCTTTTTAAATGCATTAATCTCTTTGTAAATTTCCTCCTTCATATCTTGGACACTGTTTCTCATTTCATTGTGTTCTGTAATTGAGTCTTCTCTTATCTCTTTGAGTTTTCTTAAGATCATTGCTCAGAAATCCTTTTCAGAAATTTCAAAAGAGTTTCTTGCTCTATGGAGTCTGGTACTGGAGAATTTCTGTATTCCTTGGGTGGTGTTGTATTTTCTCATTAATTTGCATTCCTCGTATCTCTTCATTGACACCTTGTTAACTGGTAAAGCAGCTGTTTCTTCTATTATTCTGTACTGGGATTTGAGGATAAAGATTTTCTCCTCTATTTGTAGTCTCTGCTGGTGGCTCTCCTTTTCAGATGAATTAGAGTATGTGGTGGGCTGCCTGCAGTGTGGTTTTGGCTGTTACCGTGACAGTGTTACAGTAGCTGATGCAGTGTCTTTGGTGCACCACCTGCATGGAAACAGTGGTTTTGGCACCGCTCAGAGGTAGGACATATCCTCATCAGACAGCGAGAAAGGAGGGGGCTACTGGTGGTGGTGGTGGTGGCAGATTCTGGCTGGGTGCCTTTTCTTGGGGACACTCACTCAGTTGCTCAGCTCCTGGTCAGTCAGCAGAAGGGGAGTGGACTGTCAGTGGTGGCTAATTTAATCATTTTCTCACCTATTTTTTTATCCCAGGTTGACAATATTCAAGTGTAAGAAAATACTGTTTTAGTGTTAAATGTAATTAAACTTTCTCCAAATTATCATATCTTTGTGTTTTCTTAATTTTGTAAACTGCATACTCTTTATTGCAATCAAGCCATAATAATATTTACTTTTATTTCTTTTTTTAATTAAAAAAAATTGGAATAGAAGGAAGTTTTTCAAAAGTATTGCTTTAACATCACAGCAATTGAAATATGTAGTGAGTTCCCAACTTATATAAACAAATTAGGTATTTGAGACCTGAGTAATGAATAAATTCACACCTTTTAGATTATGCTTTACCCATGGAAGCATGGGGAAGGAATTCCTCAGTCAGTATATGTTTCTGCACTGCTCTGATTGTCTGGGACCAAGCTTAATGCACAAAAGTACTGAAATTAAATTTAATAATTGTTACTTTTTTTGAGAAAGTTATATTTGGATTGCATCAGTTAATATTAAACAGAGCTTTCTGTGAAGAATATAAGTTTGTTCAGTATGAACAGTAATTTCAACCACGGTGTCTGTCCAGTAGTAGACACTCAATGAAAAAGAGTGATTAATTATCATCATCTTTTACTGAAGACCCATTACTGGCACATGCCTTGCTGGTGTAATCCTTGCAACAACCTTGTGAATGACTATTTTAAAATACTGGCAACACAGGTATTGTTACTTGCTCCACTGAAATAAAATTAGAGGCTGAACAGTAGTGACAATGCTACAAAAGCAAATAATGCACTGAATCTTGCAGTTCACCAGGAGCTTGTTTAGTGGAGATGATTATGAATGAAGCATCAAATGGTTTAAGTTCATGCCGACTGCTTGTGTGGGTTGTAATATTCCCTTGTGTCATAATTAAACATACCATTATATTCACCTTTTACTGAAAAATATGCAAATTGTCTTTTATGTTAATTCATTATAATAAGAAGAGACTCGGTTGATAAATGTTTTTCAACACTCAGGAACATATTTTCTGGTTTTATTTATGTCTTCTGGGAAAACAAAATCTATATCATTTTGACCTCAGTATACATGCACCCTTCTATGTTCAAAAAATAAAAACAATGTAAAAGAATGTGTATTGAATGTGATGAATTAATAACATTATCAATTGATGCAAAGAAAAATTGCAAAGAACAATTTGACAAATATAATATCATAATTATTAAAAAATTATGTTTATTAAATGAAAAAAAGAGACACAATTTAAGAAGAAAACAGAGGCTAAAAATACTTACATGTAGTAGCCATCAGTGTCTGTAACTTTTTTAAAGCATACTCAAGTTAAGCAAATGTTATGATAGGATAGATAAATGAACAAAATATATGAACACATGATTTTTGCTACTAAAAAACAACCAAATAAGTATGTTCTTTTGCATAGTGAACAAATAATAAATTAAAGCAATCCTTATGTCATATGCCTATGTGAAAAATTGCCTTGCGACAACAATATTTAAATATGATTACAAAATTTGAATAGACTCAGTTCTTGTGGAAAATGTGTGTGTGTATATAATCGTAAGAAATGTTGTCATGGATCTAATATATATAATAAATATTATAAAATATTTGTAGATATAATTATGTGCTCCAAAGATTTGCTTGAGAAAAATGGCATCATGCATGCACAGCTCTATATTTCACAACTTTTCATAAATAGTCATCTACAACTTGGGAATTTCTAGTACAGATGTTGCAGGAGGAATACAATTTACATATGCTCCTATCTTTATTTTAACTTAATATTTTATGCGATGCAAAAAAATAAACAAATGTCTAATATTAGAAGAAAGACTGAGGAACATATGAGATGTAGACAAGGAAGTCTATCTGGAAGAAAATCTAGCAATGAGCTTCAAAATACAATTATGAAGACTAAGGGGAAATCTCAAAACAATGATAATTAAAATAAATACCTAAATGAATCCGATTATTTAGAATGTTTACATGTAAATCTTTAAAACATTTTATTTATATTCTTATTTATTTTTGTAATTAGGAAATCAAGAAAGTACAGTCATGTTAGGGACCAACAAAACCATCAACTATAATTACTATTCATTTAGTTATATGGCTTCAATTATATTTCTCAATTTCCCAGGGATATTTTTATCTTTTGGGGGCAAGTTTCATTCAATATACATTTTCTTTTCACCTTTTGACCATAAACTTTAAATGACTACATAGAAGGAAAGATTGCTTCCCATTATGGAGTATTTGTTGAGTGAGATCACCTCACTCAGTCTTAAATAATTTATTCCTCACAATTTTATTTAAGCAGGCAAGTCAATGCATGGAATAGAAATACGTTAGAAGAATCTACAAGATTCCAGTAATTTGAATTGGTGAAATTATAAAAGAGTAGAGGTTTGTTTTTTGTTGTTATTTTTGCTGTGGCTTCTTTTAAATAAAATTTAGTAATGTGTGATGAGTTTTAAGCAACCTTTTTTTATATTATTGTATTAAAAACAGCTAGAATTTAGCTTATGAACACCACTCACAAAGGGGTTGGGAAAATGGGTGCACAATTGTAGGAATCCAGAGTTTTACTTAAGAATAGAAACATGTAATTAATTACTCAAGGAAAATTCATAATGAAAGAGTGGATTTCATTTTCCTTTTTAAATATTTACTTGAAAAAATGAGAAAATAGGGATGTAAATTGTAGACAATATATATTATTGAAAGGAAAGAAGTGTTAGCTTTTACTTTTTGGTGAGCTTTCCTTTTATCAACATTTCCAGAGCCATCTTCATAGCCTTGTTTCATAGACTGTATATAATGGGACTTAGGGTTGGGGGCATCATAGTGTAAAACACAGAAATAACAAGGTCAAAATCTGAAGGGGACTCTGAAGTTGACTTCAGATAAGCAATGAAACCAGTGGACAGAAATAATACAACCACCACCACGTGTGGAAGGCAAGTGGAGTAGACTGTTGACTTTCCTTCTGTGGATGGAATCCTTTTGACGGTAGAGAAAACATAAACATAGAAAATAATGTTGAATATAAAACAGCAGAAATCAAACACGACATTAATGAGGATGGGCACAATTTCTCTTATTAAGTTTTCTGAGCAAGAAATAGCTAATAACTGAGGGATATCACAGAGTAATTGATGGACCATGCTGGACCCAGAGTGCAATAAGGAGAAGGTACTGGCTGAGTGCATCACAGCTATCAGACCCCCACACAGCCAAGACACAGCTGCTGTCTGCACACACTTGCCTCTGATGATTAGGACTCCATAGTGTAGGGGTTGGCATATGGCAGCCTAGTGATCAAAGGACATCACTGTGAGGAGGGGCAGCTCTGCAGATGCTGAAAAAAGTGACAGAAATACCTGGGCAACACAGCCAAGGAATGAAATGGATTTGGTTTGTGTTAAGGAGTTGGCAATGGATTTGGAGGCTGTGATTGAAATAAGGCAGAGATCCAAGAAGGATAAATTCTTCAAGGAGAAATACATGGGTGTGTGAAGATGATGGTCCAAAGTTGTGATCATGATAATGAGGATATTCCCCAGCACGGCACACAAGTAGACCAACAAGAACAGCACTGGATGCAAAATGTGCATGTTTTGATTGGTAGAAAACACAGTAAGTATAAATTGAATCACAACTGTGAGATTTGTTGGGAAAAAAGGAGACTGGAATAAAATATTAATTTTTAGTCTTTCTATATTAAACACATTCAGTTATGCATTGCTTAACAATTGGGATACATTCTCAGAAACGTGTCATTAGGTGATATTGTTGTTGTGCAAATATCATAAAGTGTACTTGCACAAACCTAAATAGTATGGACTACTACACACCGAGGCCATGTGGTATGGCATATGGCTCCTAGGCTGCAAGCCTGTATAGCATGTTGCTATACTAACTACTGTAAGCAATTGTAACACAGTGGTATTTGTTTATTTAAACATATGTAAACATAGAACAGTTACAGTAAAAATACTGTATTATAATCTTATGGTACCATTTTCATATGCATGGTCCATAACTTCCTTTCTCTGTAGATAAATACATATATACATACAGACAGACATATATACATGTAATACTTTTATTATGAGAATCTACAGATGGCAGTCACATGTCCATCTACCACAAAAATTACTTTCCCTTTGTTCCTATTCAGTCCATTTATTACCTACCATTTTCTGATTAATTTTGTGTTATTGAACCAATTTAGTTTCAACTCACATAAATGTGTCATCATAATATTGCCCAAATATATCCTGTAAAAGGTGATAAAAAATTGAAAAATTTTTACTGACCTTATCAAAACTTAAAGTTTTTCTTCCCATCCCTCTTGAAAACTCAAATTGACAAACCAGTGACTGATAAATTGTGCCATAGTCTTGCTGTCCCTACATACTATGACATGAGTAAAGGAACTTCAGTTTCGATACAGCTTCCAGGAATTTGAACAGTACACAATTATCACAGAAAACGGAGGTAATACAGACCTTCCTCAATCTATTCTATAAAATAGTTAACCTACTTGCTCTCTGCAAAATGTTCAGTTTAGAAATGTTCCTACATTTACAATTTTTAATTAGAGATTGAACTATGGGGCTTTCTTTTTATAATTAGCAATCTTGGTCCTATAATTCCGTAGAAAACACACCCTTCGTTACTGTAGGTATCAAATATCCCACAACATATGAACTCCGATTGTTGGCATCATATTTAATGAATTATTCAATTTTATTTTTTAATCCCCCTTTGATTCCTTGACTTTTTCCCCATATCTAAGTTAAAAATTGTTTTCCCTACAAGCTTTTTTTCTCTTTTATCATATCCACAGTTCCACTACTACAGAACATAATATATCAGTTATGTATCAGTTTTCATGCTCCTATGTCTTCTTCTTGCCAGTGCCCCTTCCCTGTTTTCCTCTATTCCTTCCAAAAAATTAATGCAAATTCTGCAGCAGGAGGGAAAGCTCCCCACATATGTGGAACAAAATTCAGATGATCTAAATCTGATGAAGTAGTGTGGTTGGTCATTCCTATTGCAGTGACATGTGTGATGCCTCCTATTTGTACAGATTGTATTCATCAACCTTGATGTAAATTTAGTAAAATATTAAAACTGTACTTTACGATATCTCTTTCCATACTGTCTCCTTTGGTGCCTTCTTTTATGCTCATCCTCTCTTTATGGCAATGAAGGAAGGAAAATCACAGAGTGAATGTTGTTCTTTGGATTTAGGAGAAAAGTTATGTAAAATAATTTTAATCTATTAGAGGAAAAAAATCCATGTATTTTATTAAAAATAAAATTGGGAGCTAAGAGAGAAAGAAGGAAGGAAAGAAAGACCACAGTAGCACGTTGGACTTGCAGAGGGAGAGAACATTCCTCGGGCTTCAAAGTGGAGTGGGTGGGAGAGGGAGGGAGAGGGAGGTTGGGGATAATTGGGCGGGGAACACGGGGTACAAATGCAATTTGTGGTAATGGGTATGCTGCCAGAATGAATCTGGCCCTCACATCATGGGCACAAGGGGTAACAGTCAGCTTTGTATCTCGTGAATATTCATAACCAATAAAAAAATTTTAAAAATAAGGGTTAGGATTTTTCCAGCAAAAGAAGGAAAGATATTTTGAATGACTTTTAAAAAATGTTTTAATTGTAATATTTAATTTAATTTACCTCCCATAGCTGTTCCTGTTAAAATATTGTGGATTCTTCATCTTACAACATCACTTATAGTCCCCAAGTGATTAAGTAAAAAATAAATAAATAAATAAAGGATTCATGGTTATTAAGGAAGATTTCCATACCTGTGTATCTCTTCTTGTGTAAGGAAAATAAAAGGACCAAGGAAAATTGTCTCAAAGAAATTGGTCTTAATGATTCTATCTAACTCAGATATCTGTCATTAATGTTTTATGGGCTGAAAAGCACTGGCCTTTTAAAAACACTTTACATTATTGTTTTTATGTTTTGTCTTGTTTGTTTATTTCTAGCTACCTCTCATTAACTGTTGTTATTTCATTTCCCATTTAACGCACTTCACTACACTTTCAGCTAAGTGTGGTAAATGCTAAAATATGTCACTGACAATTACAATAACTAATATTCATCATATGAACTCCTGAGCCAAAATGTTAAAATATGCCAGAAGTATTAAAAATAATAATCTTATTGTGAAACACCTAAAATTATGGAGAAGAAAAAATAATATTTTCTCTATTGAAACCTACCCCCTGAAAAATCTGGTGTTGTTATTGTGAATAATTTGAGCACCAGTGAACAATATCTATGTAGATTTTATTGGTTTTCATTATTTGTTAAATGACAATATTTACCTGTTTTTCTCCTCAATTCTAAGATGAATTTTAACTCTAAAATAATTTAAATATAAAACAAATTTTGAATGACTTATTCACATATCTTCAATCCTAGTGCATGAAGATTCCAGCTGTCTTCTGTGCTTTGCTGCTAGTGAAATTATTGGTGATCACGAGGACAAAAATGTGTTATAAACATTTCAATACAGATGATAACACATGTTGATATGATGCCCAAATACTCTGGCTCTATGGATATCTAAGTAGGCAGAAACAGAAAACCTGAAGAGCTTGGCTATCTTACCTTAATTGCTTCTCTCCCATGAGCTTGAAAACTGTCCAAGAATTACCATTTATCAAAATGCTTTATTCCAAAAGGAAAATAATGCTACCTTTGTCTCCAATGACTTGCTTAATTATATCAGCCTATAATGAAATCTCACTGAGTAATTAGTGATTAATAATTAGTATTTCATATTTTTATTTTGTTAGCTGTTTTCACATTTATAGACAGGACTGCAATTAATTTTTGGTTTCAATTTTTCTTTATATATTTATTGAGTGAGTAAGGACCAGTAAAGACCAGTCCCTTCTGTTGGCATACTTCAGTAAAAGCAATGCAGTGAGTCAAATTCTAAAGGTTCGTGGGATGACATTGTCTCAACACCGACATCTCCAAGTTGTGCCTTGGAGAGAGGCAGAAGCATGTGTAAAGCAGAGGAAAGATCTATCCCCAGGAGAGTGTGATGAAAGTAGGTCTCCAAAGAATACTAGGTGGGGGTGTGACAGGCGAGCTTCAGAGTTTAGTGCAGAGTCAGGGGAGCAGGTAAAGAAGAGACAAGGAGATGAGTGAAAGAAAAAATGGCAGGCAGGACTGGAGATGCTGCAGGTCATAGGAAGTAGTTAGTTCTTACTGTGACGGAAAGGAAATCCAGGGATGGTTTTGAGTAGAGTAGGGACACTATCTGACTTACATTTGAACTTTTTTTCCTTTTTATTACCTTTTTAATTTTATTGTATATGTTTCAGGTTCACAACATAATGTTATGATATACACACACATAGTAAAATGATAATTACAGTCAAGCAAACTAACATCCATCACGTAACATAGTTACTTTGTGCGTGTGTGTGTGGTAAGAGCACCTGAAATCTACTCTTAGCAATTTTCTACTATACAATATAGTATTATTAACTCTTGTTCTTATGTTGTGCATTAGATCTCTAGATTCACTCCTACATAACTGCAGGTTTGTACCATTGGCCTGCCTCTACCCATTTGCTCCCCTTTCCTCCCCTTTCCTGCTCTAGTAACTACTGTCCTACTCTTTATGTAGTCGACGTTTTGTAGATTCAATGTTGTGAGATCATACATCTGAAATTAACCAAAGTCCGATGAAAATAGACTGCAGAGGAAGCTGACTGGGAACAAGGGCAGGAAGCTATGTCACTACTCCTGGTCAGCCTTGATGGTGACTTGGACAAAGTAGGTAGTGGTGTGGGTGCAAGACCTGTTGAGCTTCTAAGAATACTTTAATGGCAAAGCCAAAAATTCCTCTTTAGATATAACAGCACGTTAATCCTTTTTTTTTTTTTTTTTTTTTTTTTTTGCAAATCTTAACAATATATTCTTGAATTAAACATTTGTTCAGATTTTTTTTTTTTTTTTTTTTTTTTTTTGTCTTTTTCGTGACCGGTAAGGGGATCGCAACCCTTGGTGTCGCCCGCACCGCGCTCAGCCAGTGAGCGCACCGGCCATTCCTATGTAGGATCCGAACCCGCAGCCGGAGCGTCGCTGGGCTCCCAGCGCTACACTCTCCCGAGTGCGCCACGGGGTCAGCCCCATTTGTTCAGATTTTGAAATTATTATTTGAGCTCCAATTTTTGGGAGAAATTAAATTTAAACTTACCATGTTGCTACATCTTTGTTGTGGTAAAATATATATAACATAATATCTGTCATTTTAACCACTTTTAAGCATACAACCTGTGGAATTAATTAGATTCCCAATGTTGTGGGACCATCACCTCTATTTCCAAAACTTTTTTGTTATTCTACACATAAGTGTGACCCCATTAAGCAATAACTTCCCCTTACTCCTTCCCCCCAGTTTCTGGTAACCTATAATCGATTTCTGTCTGTGACTTATAAAAAAGTTTAATTTACTCATGCTAATAGTGAATATTTAAGGGCTACAATGCGATGAATTTGTACAGTGTACAATGATCATATCAGGGTAATTGGCATATCCATCACCTCAAGCATATGTCGTTTCTTTGTGTTTAGCACATTCGAAATCCTCCCTATTATCTCTATGGAATTATGTAATGAATTACTGTTAACTGCAGTCCTCCTACAGTACTGCAGGACACTGCATCTTATTCTTCCTATCTACTACGATTTCACAGTTTTATCAAGCCACTGGCCAGCCTCTTCCGAGCCCCCGCTTACACTTTCAATGTTATAATCAGCAAAATTGTATTGCAAATTGGAAAACCAGAACAAACACCAAACCAACACATTTTCCAGATATATAAGAATTTGACCTTTCCATGGACTAGTACTTTGATCATGTGAAGAAATCTAAACTGGAAATTTGTTTTCTTGGATTTCGAATGTGATCCCCCCTCCCCGTCGCTTCCTGTGTTGCTGGTTCATACACTAAAATTCCTCATCATTTTTTTTCATATTTTTGTTGATTTTTCTTTCTCTTCATGATTTTAAGTGAGTCTCTCTATTTTTAGTGCTCAGGAATTTCACAAGAATATACCATGGTGTAATATTTTTGTTTATAAATTATTGTTTAGGGAATTTGATTAGTTCCTTTACTTTTCAAGCTAAGTTTCTTAATTCTGATTATCTTGCAATTTTTATTTGTTTTCTTTCTGTTCCTCTTCCTGGAGTTTTATGATTAGCTTCCTTAATTAGTATTATTTTCTTTTTAAAATTTCCCTTTAAATGGAAAATAAAAATTGTATGCATTCATGCTATACTCCGTGATATTTTGATATAAATGTACATTTTGGAATGACTAAATCAAATAATTAATATATGCAATTCGTTTCATTATTTTTGGTGTGTGTGCTGAGAACACTTAAACTCTATTAGCAAGTCTCACGTACACAAAATATTCTTATTAACTAAATTCATCATGACGGACAATAGATTTTTTAAACATTCCTTCTATGTAATTGAAATGTTTCATCCTTTGACCTACATCTCCCCAGTCCACCTCCTAACCCAGTCTCTGTTTAATCGCCATTTTATTCTGTTTCTGTGAGGTTGACTTTTTAAGATTCCACGTGTGATTGACATCATGTGGTATCTGTCTTTCTGTATCTGGCTTATTTCACTTAACATAATGTCCTCCAAGTTCAACATTCATGTTGTCACAAATAACAGAATTCTTTTCTTTTTAAAGATAAATAGCATTCCATTTTGTAAATACACCACATTATTTTTATCCGTTCATCTGTTGGTGAACATTTAGGTGGATTCCAAATCTTGGCTATTGTGAATAAAACTTCAAAAAAACATGAAGGTGCAGATACATCTTCAACATGATGATTTCATTTTTTTTTAGATATATACCCAATAGTGAGATTGCTGTATTATATGGGAGTTTAATTTAAATTTTTAAGGGACCTCCATACTGTTTTGCATAATGGCTGTACAAATTTACACTCCCAACAACAGTGTACAAGGGTTTCTTTTTTTCACATTCTCACTGACATGTCATATTTTTTTTTTTAGTAATAGCCAGTTTAACAGGTGCTAGGTGATATTTTGTTTTGGTTTTAATTTGCATTTCCCTGAATAGTGATATTGAGCATTTTTTTATATACCAGTTGACCATTTATATGTCTTTATTTGAAAAGAATTCAGGTCTTCTGCCCATTTTAAAATTGAGTTATTTGTTTTCTTGCCGTTGAGTTGTTTGAATTCCTTACGTAATTTGGATTTTAACCACTTATCAGATGTATGGTTTACACATATTTTGTCTTAATCCATATGTTTTCTCTTTAGTCTGATGACTATTTTCTTTGCTAGGTGGAAGCTTTTTATTTGGATGCAATCCCATTTGTCTATTTTTGCTTTGGTTTCCTGTGCTTATTGGGTCATATTTAAAATCATTGCCCATACCAATGTCATGGAGTGTTTTCCTGTGTTTTTATCCAGCAGTTTTATAGTTTCACGTCTTAGGTTTAAGTATTTAATCCATTTCAGGTTGAATTTTTATGATGTAAGATGAGGATCCAATTTTATTCTTCTGCACATGGATATTCAGTTGTCCCAGCACCATTTATTGAAAAGACTGTCCTTTCTCTATTGTGTGTTCTTGGCACTTTTGTCAAAAATGAATTGAATATAAATAGTTGGATTTATTTCTATACCGTTTTACTGATCTATGCATCTGTTTTTATGCCATTACTGTGATGTTGAATTACTATAGCTATGTAATGGATTTAGAAATCAGGGAATGTTTTGCCTCCAGCTTTGTTTTTTTTTTGCTCAAGATTGCTGTGGATATTTGGGCTCTTTTCTGTTTCCATCTGTATTTTAGGATTTTAGTGTTTTGTAAAAAATATCATTGTAATTTTAAAAGGGAGTGCCTTGAATCTATAGATGGCTTTAATAAGTTGGACATTTTATCAATATTCTTTTGCTCCATGAACATGGAATATATTTCTATTTATCGTGTCTTCCTTTTTTATCAGTGTTTTTCGATGTCCAGAGTACAGATTTTTAATCTTATTAGGTTAAATTTATACCTAATAATTTATTTATGGTAGATATTGTAAATGAGATTGAGTTATTTTTCAGATAGTTTGTTGTTAAAGAATAAAAATGCTATTAACTTCTGTATGTTCATTGTCTATCCTGCAACATTGCTAATTTTGTTTATCAATCCTAAAAATTTTGTGGTGGAATCTATAGAGTTTTCTCTATATAAGATCATGTCATCTGCAAACAGAAACACATTTACTTTTTTTCTTCCAAACCGGATAGTTTTTATTTCTTTCTCTTGCCTAATTGCTCTAGCAAGAACTTCCAGTACTATATTGAATAGAAGTGACCTTAGTGGGCATTATATCTGTTCCTGATCTTAGAGAAAATGCTTTAAATTTTTCATTATTGAGAATGATGTTAGCAGTGGGATTGTGATATATGTCCTTTATCGTATGGAGGTACATTTCTTCTGTACATAATTTGTTCCAAGATTTCATCATGAAATGAAGGTGAATTTTTTCATTTGCCTTTTCTGCATCTATTGATGTAATCATAGGGCTTTAGCTTTATTCTTTTAATGTAGTCTTTCACTTGTATTGAATTGCATATGCTGAGTAATTTTACATCTGAAAGAAAACTCCCACTTGATCATAGTGCATGATTTTTAAATTTTATTATTTACTATTAGCATATTCATTATTATAATTTTTTTAGTTTTTAAAATTAAATTAATTAAATGATTAAATAATTATTGGTTATGAATATTAATGATATAAAAAGTTGGTTGTCACCCCTCAAGCCCAAGATGTGAAGGCTAGATCCATACTTGCAGCATGCACCTTACCACAAATTGTGTTTGTACCCCATGTCACCCACCCAATTATTCCCATCCTCCCTCTCACACTCCCTTTCTCCCCCACTCCACTGTGTATCCCAAGGTATGTTCTCTCTCACAACAAGTACAACACACCCCTGTGGACTTTCTTCCTTTCCTTCTTTCTCTCTTAGCTCCCACTTATGAGTGAGCACATGCGCTATTTATCCCTCTGTGCTTTGCATATTTCACTCAACATAAGTTTTTCCAGGCTCGTCCATGTTGTTGAAAATGGAAGAATTTCATTCCTTTTTATGGCAGAGTAGTATTTCATGGTGTATATATACCACAGTTTCCTTATTCAATCATCCATTGATGGTCAATTAGGTTGGTTCCATGTCTTGGCTATTGTAAATAGAGCTGCGATGAACATGGGAGTGCAGGTATCCCTTCGACATGATGATTTCCATTCCTCTGAGTATATACTCAGAAATGGGATTGTTGGATCGTATGGAAGATCTAGCTGTAGTTGTCTGAGAAATCTCCATACTGTTTTCCATAGTGGTTGTACTAATTTACAGTATCACCAACAGTGTAGGAGTGTTCTCTTCTCTCCATACCCTCACCAGCATTTGTTATTCACCATGTTTTTGATTAGAGCCAGTCTAAATGGGGTGAGGTGGTTTCTCAAGGTAGTTTTAATTTGCATTTCCCTGATGACTTGTGATTTTGAGCATTTTTCCATGTACCTATTGGCCATTTGTATGTCTTCCATTGAAAAATGTCTATTAACCTTCTTTGCCCTTTTTTACTTCAGTTATTTGTTTTTTTATTATGTAATTGCTTGAGTTCATTGTATATTATGGATATTAGTACCTAGTCGGATGCATAGCTAGCAAGAATTTTCTCTCTCTCTGTAGGTTTTCATTTCATTCTGTTGACTGTTTCTTTTGCTGTGCAGAAGGTTTTTAATTTAATGTAGTCCCTTTGTTTATTTTTTCTTTTACTGCTTGTGCTTTTTCGCTCATGTTTATAAATTCTGTGCCCAGACCTAACACCTAAAGTGTTTCAACTATATTTTCCCTTAGTAATTTTACAGTCTCAGGTGTTATACTTAAGTCTTTAATCCATTTTGAGTTGTTTTTAGTATATGGTGAAAGGTACATATCTAGTTTCATTCTTCTGCATACAGTTATCCAATTTTGCCAGTACCTCTTGCTCAAGAGGCATTCTTTTGCCCATTGTAGATTTTTGTTGCTTTTGTCTAACATCAGATGGCTGTAAGCCTGCAGGGTGGTTTCTAGGTTCTCAATGCTGTTCCACTGGTGTGAGTGTCTGTTTTATGCCAGTACCATGCTGATTTGGTTACAATAGCTTTGTAGTATAATTTGAAGTCAGGTAGTCTTATGCCACTGGCTTTACTTTTTTGGCTCAGGAATGCTTTGGCTATTCAGGGTCTTTTTCTATTCCATATAATAGGTAAGATGGTTTTTTCCATTTCTGTGAAGAATGTCATTGGTATTTTGATAGGGATTGCATTGAATCGGCAGATTGCTTTCGGTAGTATAGACATTTTCACAATGTTAATTCTTCCAATCCAAGTGCATGGAATATCTTTCCATCTATATGTGTCTTCATTAATTTCTTTCAAAAGTGGTTTGTAGTTCTTATAGTAGAGATCTTTCAGCTCCTTGGTTAAATTGATCCCTCGGTATCTTATTTTTTTGGTGACAATTGTAAATGGGTTTACTTTATTTCTCTTTCTGTTAATTCATTATTTGAGTATATAAATGCTACTGATTTCTGGGCAGTCAACTAGGGAATTATATCTATAATATACAAGGAATTCAAGCAACTGCATAGTAAAAAACAAATAACCCATTTAAAAAATGGGCAAAGGAACTCTATAGACATTTTTTAAGGAAGACATACAAATGGCCAAGAGGTACATGAATAAATGCTCAACATCAGTAGTCATCAAGGAAATGCAAATTAAAACCAGATTGAGATACCACCTCATTCCAATTAGACTGGCTATAATAAAAAACATTGTATGTATATACAACATGGAATACTACTCTGTGAAGATTTCTTGCAGGGCTGACCAAGTGGTGGTGAACTCCCACAGTATTTGCTTGTCTGGGAAGTACACTTTTTCCCTTGTTTCCAAAGATAGCCTTGCTAGCTATAGTATTCTTGGCTGGCACTTTTTTTCTTTTAGTGTTTTGAATATATATCATCCTATTTTCTTCTAGCCTTTAGAGTTTCTGTTGAGAAGTTTGCTATTAGTTTGATAGGGTCTGCCTTATAGGTGACTTGATGCTTTTCTTTAGCTGTTATTAGAATTCTCTTTGTTTTTGTGCTTTGCCATTTAGACTATAATGTATCTAGGGAGGATCTTTTGGATTGAATCTGTTTGAGAATGGTTGAGCCTCCATTGGTGAAGGTCCATGTCTCTCCCTATACCAAGGAAGTTTTCTTTTACTATTTCACTGGATAGGTTTTCAAAGCATTTTCCTTTCTTCTCACCTTTTGGAACACCCAAGATTCAAATGTTTGTGCTTAAGGTTGTCTTCTAGCTCTCTTAGATTGTCTTCATTTTTTAAATTCCTTTTTCCTTTTTATTTATTTTTTTTTTTTTTGTCTGCCCAGTCTATTTCGAAGACTATCTTTGAGACTGGAAATTATTTTGTGTGCTCACTCTAGCCTGCTGCTTAAGCACTCAGTTGTGTTTTTTATTTCATTGAATGAATTGCTCAGTTGCATGAGTTCTGCTGCATTCTCTTTTAAGGTATTGATTTCTTTGTAAATTTCCTCCTTCATATCCTGGATTTATTTTTCTCATTTTACTGTGTTGTTTAACTGAATCTTTTTGTATCTCACTGAGATTTCTGAAGATCATTGCTCAGAATTTCTTTTCAGTCATTTCAGGAGTTTCCTGCTCTACAGGTCTGGGACTTAGAATTACTGTATTCTTTTGGTGGTGTCATATTTCCTTGAATTTTCATATTTCTCGAATCTCTACATTGCTGTCTTGTCATCTGGTAGAGCAGTTGTTTCTTCTGTTTCTCTGGAGTGGCCTTTGATGAGAGAGACTTCCTCTTCTTTTTCCAGCCTCTGTTGGTGACACTCATTGTGTCAGTGTGGTCAAGTAGCTTGTGGGTCACCTGCACAGTGGCTGTGTCTGCTACTGTGGTAGCAAGCTGCATTTGAGATGGTCATGGCTGTGGCAGTGGCTGTGATGGACCACCCTCATGGAATTGGTGTTTTGGGCATGTTCCTGTCTTATATTGGGCAGTGGTGCTGCCTGAGGTTCTTGCCTAGGACTCCATGAATGCTCCTGCATTCCATCAGGTGATGGAGGCTTCCCACTGCATGTTAAATTGAACATAGCTCCTTAGCCAGTTTCCAGAGGTTTTTAGCATAGCAGGCATCTGCTTCCCAGATTCAGCTCTGTTCTCCACATCCTGGTTGATTTGTGTATAAACAGTCAGTATATAAACTCTGCCGAGCCCGCACAAACCTCATTCTTAAGAGAGAAGCAGGTCCAGACCTTTTAATATTTGCTATATATACTCATATTTAGGTGCTCCAATGTTGAGTACATATATATTCATAATTGTTATATCTTCTTAATGAACTGACTCATTATTCATTATGTCACAACTTTCTTTGTCTATCTTTACAGTAATTTCTTTTGGACTGGTAAGGGGATCATAACCCTCGGCTTGGTGCTGTCTGCACCACACTCAGCCAGTGAGGGCACCAGCCATCCCGATATAGGATCTGAACCCATGGCCCTAGTGCTACCCACACCGCACTCTCCAAGTGAGCCACAGGGCCAGCCGTTTATAGTAAATTTTGACTTAAAGTCTACTTTATCTGCTATAAGTAAGTATAGCTACCTTGCTCTCTTCTGGTGTCAATTTAAACATAGTATTTTTTCATCCTTTATTCACATACTATGTGTGTTCTTTAAGGTGAAGTAAATCCATTATATATCTAATCCATTTATATTTAAGGTGGTTATTGATAAGTAAGGACTTACTACTGCCATTTTATTATTTTCCATTTTTTTGAAGTTTTTAAAACAAATTTTTTCCCTCTCATTTCTTCTTTTGTGATTAGATCATTTTCTCCAGTGTTGTGTTTTGGTTTCTTGCTCTTTGACTTTTGTATGTCTACTACAGGTGTCTGTTTTTCGGTTAGCATAAGACTTACTTAAAATATTTTACAGTTATAACATGACATTTTAAGGTGTTAACTTTATCCACATTTAAAAAGAGAGAGGCTTTACTTTTACTTTACCTCCCTCATTTTGCATTTCTGTTGTCACAATTTATACCTTTCTACATTGTGTATACCTAAACCAATTATTTTTGCTCTGATTATTTTAAAAGTTATATCTTTTAACTTTCATACTAAATATATAAGTGGTTTACAAACCACCATTACAGTATTAGAGTTTTCTAAATTTGACTTTGTACTTACTTTTTTACCAGTGAGTTTTATAATTTCATATTTTTTCACATTACTAATTAGTGTCTTTTTCTTTCAGATTGAAGAACTCACTTTAGCGTTTTTTTTGTAAGACAGTGATGAACTCACTCAGTTTTGTTTGTCTGGGAATATTTTTGTCTCTCCTTCATTTCTACAGGACAGCTTTGTTCTTTGTTATGTAAATTATAATTGGTTGGCAGTTTTTTTTTTTTATTCTTATAGCTTTGTGAAAATATTATCCTACTCTTCCCTTACTCCCTCTTGGCCTGTAAGCTTTGCTTGAAATATGTTGCTTGCCTTATAAAAATGTCCTCATGTAGAATATGTTTTATTTGTTTTTTCCTTTTGCTGATTTCAGAATCTTCTCTTTGTCTGTTATTTTTGACAGTTTAATCATAATATCACTTCTTGTTATCTTATCAGGATTTTGCTTCACTGGAGACTTTGACCTTTCTGTATCTGTATACTTGTATCTTTTCCCAGATATGGACAATTTTTAGCTATTTTTTTTCTTTATATAACCTTTCTGTACTTTTGTCTTTACCTTCTCCTTCTTAAACTCCTATACTTTTAACATTAGCTATCTGTGGAGGTGGCACTAATGTCTCAGGCATAAGAGCACACAGTGCAGGCTCAGAGCGAGAATGTGATGTTAGGCCTTGTACTAGTTTCAGCGGCTCTGGGGTCCAGTGTGTGCATGAACTCTCTGTGGAAGATGAGCTTGTGACTGGGATGCAGGAACATGCAGGGAGACCTTGGCCCTAGGGCTAAGGGTGTGAAGTAGCTCACTATGGAGGTGTGTCCAGGGACTGAAACATGGGTAGGTGATATGCAGCTACAGATTTGGTGTCTGAAAAGTGTGTACTTGGGACAGCTGTGGAGTGGGTGCATTGGGCTGAGAAAGGGGGTGACTTCAGTCTTGACACAGCACAAGAGAAGCTGCTTCTTGGATCACAGGGTTTTGCAGTTGAATCTCCCTCTCTGGGGTTTCCCAGCAGGAATGACCTGGTTATATCAGTGGCAACAGATTTCAGTGTCCTCTGCAAAGCAGGTTGCTGAGGATGGTGGCTCCTGCCACACAGCTGATGCCAGGAGCCTCCACCATTCCTCTCTGCTCCTAGCTGTCTCCTGGCATCTCAGCTATGTCAGTATCACCACTGATCTTCTCTCTGTGTGGAGGGATTAAGGTTGGTATCTCCTGATTTACCACCTAGGTCAATTGCTGTTATTTCTAGTCCTCTCTCTCCAACTTCCAATAGAAATTATTTACCTTTGCTCTTCATGGCAGTTGCCTCAATATCCTTTCAGCTTTTCTATGGCATAGCTTTATTTGTGCTTTAATAGTTTTAATTATTAAAAACATTTTATACTGAATTCTGATTAGATAAATTCCCCTTTAAATTTCTCTTTGAGAACTTTTATTATGAATTTTGGTGTTTTGTTTGTTTGTTTGTTTGTTCCCTGAAATACCTGAATCCTCTTTTCAGCTAATATTATTGTTATTTTGGTCTCCATCTTTCAATGTACAGATTATGTACAACATCTGATGTTCCTAAGCTCTAAGGTGGTAATTAAGAGTTGCAGAGGGTTAAAAATCTTGATTCCCATTTGATTTTAGGATAGGGTTTTTAGGTTGTGCATGTGTGGGACAAAAGTCCTCAGCTAGGGGACGAAAGTCCACAGCTAGTGGGCAATGGCCCATCTAATCAATTTTAATCAAGCAAATGTTGATTTTCAGTTGATTTTTAGTGTAGGGCTTTTAGGTAATGCATGTATGGGACAAAAGTCCACAACTAGGGGACAAAAGTCCACAGCTAGCAGGCAACAACCCATCTAATCAATTTTAATCACGGTTTAGGGATGGGATTATGTACTTTGATTATTTAACATACTGATTGCTATTAAAAGATGTTGAAAGAATTGCTGTAGGGAAACATGTGAAAAAGTGTTGGCTAAGGGCAAGCTGTTTGGTGGAAACTTTAGAGACAATTATATTTAAATTTAATCATAAGAATGTAACTTTTGCTTAAATCATTTAAGGAGAAGTTATATTTTAGATTAGATAATGATCACAGTTTGATAAACTTAGCTTTTCACAAATTATACTTTGGAATGTCACATTGTTAATTTAAATGATGTTACTATTTGTTAATTTAAATGATATTTCTATTGTTTAAGCTATACTTAGCTGTAGATAACTTTTGTCATGATGGCCATGTCTTTGTGTCGTTTTGTAATGATTGGATCAACTGATATTTCCTGTGAAACTTCCTTGTCTTAACAATAAACAACAGAAGGTAACTTTGAGTTGAGGCTGTACCCAGTTTTCTCCTTGTAACAGAGGAGTTGCTGAGGTGCGATCCCTTAGGGCTTCTCGCTGCATTCATGTTGCTTTGTGTAATCGTTTTTGTGTCTCCGTTACACAGCAAGAAGTGTAACAGTTAGTGGATTAATTGGGTATGATGGGTGCATGCACTGAGCTTGTCAGTAGCTAAGCTTCATGGAAGAGAGTTGCAGAGGTTTTTAGGGGTTTCAAATACCAGTTTTTTAAGCCACCACCTAGTAGGGAACACCACCAAATAATCTGCTATCTGAATGTAGGATTGGTCACCTGAATTCTGTAAAATACCTTAAAGTAAAAGTAAGGACTTCAAAGTATATGTCAAAGGACCCTATTAATGCATATTCTTAACTCCCTCCACCCTCTTGCAGAGCTTAGTGTCTCCAAGGCTGATCTTCTCTGCTTCAATTATGTAGAACCTACATAACACTATTTTTGCCAAGAGCTGGAGTAGATTCTTGACTCTTGAGCTGGAGAAAAGTTCTGGAGTTAAAACTTCATTTTGAATAAACCTTCCCGTTATACAAACTAAATGACCTTTTCCATTTTTAGTGCCTTCTTGTTTCTTTCCTGTAGTCTTTGTGGGTAAAAACTTCCTCATAAACTCACTGTCATTTATTCATATGGAGGAGAAAAGAAATTCCTGTTTTAAGTCTGTCATTTTAATCAAAATTATGTTGTGCTTAATTTTTATTATTTCCAATGCAAAAAAATATTTTAATATTATAATAAAAAATAGGTAATCCCATATGTAGAATGACAATTAAATGAAAAATAATTAAATAGTACCATGGTGCTGGACTAGTTTTTACAACATAAACACAGAAAATGAATAAAATATATAAAGGCAACATACATTAGATGGAGTAGAAGACTATGAATTCTGAATAAAAATTAATGGAAAAAGTATCATAAAACTAATTTTTAATGGTTTAGGATATAAAATATGTGCATGTCCTGTTTTGAAGTGTACAAAACCTGAAGAGGCAAATACTTAAATGTTACAGTACCTACTCAATTCAAAATTCAGATTTTAAGAAATTATCAAAATAGAATTAAAGGGTTAAACATGGGGCAAGATGGTGAGCTAAATGTGCCCAGCATGTGATCCTCCTGCAGAAGGGGTACAGAGAAAGGAAGAGACAGCTAGGATCAGTGCAGGAGGAATTCTCCCTTGCAGTGAGAAGAATCTACTTTGATGTGAGCACTTCCCAGTGGTAAGTCTCCTCTTGCTCATTCTCCAGCCTGCCCTCACCACTACCACCGTTGCCTGAGCCATTGTCTAGTCCCATGGCCATGGTCTGTCTTCCCCCATAGGAGTTCATCCCTCTTCCTCCAGTGGCCACTGGTACAACCCATTGCGTGACTGATGCTGCCTGTAGCCGTGGCCACAGATGCTGGAGCACCACACTGGGCTGCCCCAGCTCCATCCTCAGCTGATGGAGCCCTGCTCCATGTGACCACAGTCACCAGATTCCTGTGACACTCAACCAGAGCTTCTGGAGCCCCACCCCACATGACCACAACTGCCAGACTCCTGTGCTGCCCAACCACAGCCTCTGCAGCCCAGTGCAGCATGGTCACAGCTACTGATGAACATAGATGCAAAAATCCTGAGCAAAATATTAGCAAGTGGAATACAGCAGCACATCAGAGAAGTTATACTTCAGGATCAAGTAAGACTCATCCCAGAATTGCAAGGATTTGCAACATATGCAAGTAAGGTAATATGATATGCCACATCAACAAAATTGAGGACAAAAACCATATGGTTATCTCAATAGATGCAGAAAAAGTGTTTGACAAAATTCAACATCTCTTCATTATAAAGACTCAACAAATTAGGTATAAAAGGAAATTATCTCAACACAAGTAAAGCCATATATGACAAACCCACCACCAATACCATCCTGAATGGGAAAAAGCTGAAAAAAATTTTAAGGACAGGAAAAAAACAAGGATGCCCATTCTTACCACTCCTATTTAACATAGTACTGGAAGTACCAGCCAGAGCAATCAGGCAAGAGAAATAAATAAAGGGCATCCATACTGGAAAAGATGAAGCCAAATTGTCACAGTGTTTACATATGCTGTGATTATATATATAGGAAAGCCAGAAGACTCAAAAAAATCTGAATCAATCGATGATTTCAGTAAAGTTGCAGCATACAAAATCAACATGAAAAATCAGTAGTGCTTTTTCACTCCAACAACAAAGTAGCTAAAAAAAGAAATCAAGAAAGCAAGGACATTTGCAATAACTACCAATAAAATAAAGTGCCAAGGAATAAAGATAACCAAGATGGTGAAAGATCTCTACAACTAGAACTACAAATCCCTGTGGAAAGAAATTGAACAGAACACCAAAAAACGGAATGACATTCCATGTTCATGGATTGGATAAATTGTATAGTGAAAACATCCATACTACCCTAATCCATCCACAGATTCAGTGTGGTACCCATCAAAATACCAATGACTTTATTCGCAGAAGTATAGAAAGTAATCCTAACACTCATATGAACCAACAAAAGACCCCAAATAGCCATAGCAATCCTGAGTAACAAAAATAAATCTGGAGTCATTGCACTTCCTGACTTCAAATTATATTGCAAAGCTATGGTAACAAAAACAGCATGGTACTGGCAAGAACAGACACTTTCACCAAAGGAATAAAATAAAGAACTCCAAAATCAACCCATGTATGCATAGCCAACTGATCATCAGCAAGGCATAAAGAACATACATAGGGGAAAAAGCCTTTTCAATAAACAGTGCTGGGAAAACTGGATATCCATATGTAGAAGAATGACATTAGACCTGTACATCTTGCACCTGCCAAATCAACTCAACTCAATGATTAGTGGGAGTAAATAAATAAATAAGCAAATAAACAAAAAAGACAAAACAGAAAGAGAGAAAGAAAGTAATAGCTATCATAATAATATGTTAAATTTTCAGGAGAGGAAAGAAGTGTGATTACTAAAAGTGGAAAGGGGGGTAGTTAAGATAGATCTACCATATGTTTCAGCCATCCCATTGCTGGATATATACCCAGAGGAATAGAAATCATCATGTCCAAAGGATACCTGTACTTCAATGTTTATTGCAGTGCTACTTACAATAGCTAAGAGTTGGAACCAGCCTAAATGCCCATCATTGGATGAATGGATAAGGAACATGTGGTATATCTACACAATGGAATACTACTCTGCTGTATAAAAAAAAAAAAAAATGCAATACTACCATTCGCAGCAACGTGGATGAAATTAGTGAAATAAGCCAGGCACAGAAAGAGAAATACCACATGTTCTCACTTATTTGTGGGAGCTAATTAAAATAAATAGATAAATATACAAATTTTTTCTTTAAAAATGGTATTTAATAAAACCCATTTCTTTTAAATTTAATAAAAGAATCATGGGTTTCTTTTATTTTTGTACAAAGAAGAAAATAACCCTCTAATAAAGTTTAGTTGGAAAAAAAGGACACTATATAAGTGGAAAGAGTACAGAGAGAAAAACGAGTGGAGAAAATGAAATCAGTGTAGAGGAATATTCTAAATTGAGCTTATTCTCATCATACAAATTTTATTAAAATAAAATTCATATAATATAAAATTCACCTTTTAACTCTTCTCGGGTGTACAGACCAGTGGTTTTTAGTATATGCCCAGAGTTGTGCGACTACTAACACTTTCTACCTTTAGAATATTTTTGTCACTTCAAAAAGTAATTCTGGGGTCGAAGCTCATGGCTCACTCAGGAGAGTGTGGTGCTGGGAGCACCGAGGCCGCAGGTTCAGATCCTATATAGGGATGGCCGGTGCGCTCACTGGCTGAGCGTGGTGCAGGCGACACCAAGCCAAAGGTTCCATTCCCCTTACTGGTCACACACACACACAAAAAAAGTAATTCTGTAAGTAGTAAGCAGCCATTTCCCACTTCTTCCTACAACTAGCTTCTACTAATCACTAATCTGTGTTCTGCCTCTGTGAATTTGCCAATTCTGGACATTTTGTATAAATGGAATTATGCAATATGTGACCTTTTGTGTCTAGATTTTTTTACTTAACATAATATTTTCAAGGTTTATCTATGTTGTAGAATGTGTTGGGATTTCATTCATTTTTATAGCTGAATGATATTTTATTGAGTGGATGTACATGTATCAGTTGATGAACATTGGGTTTATTTTCATATTTTGACTACTGAGACTAATGCTGCTATAAATGCCAGCATGCGAGTTAACGTTCAAATGTATGTTTTCAATCCTTTTGATGACATATATAGGAGTGAATTACTGTGTTAAATGGTAATTCTATGTGTAAGTTTTTGAGAAATTGCCCAAACTATTTTCCACAGAAGCTGAACTATTTTGCAGTGTAGGAGGGCTCCAACTTTTCCAAATCTTTGTCAATAGTTGTTATTTATTCTTGTTTTTATTATAGCCACCCAAGAGAGTGTGAAATAATACCTCACTGTGGCTGTGATTTACAGTCTACTAATCACTAATAAGCTGAACATCTTTTTATGTGCTTATTGGAGGTTTATATGTCTTTTATGGATTAGTGTCTATTCAAGTTCTGTATTTTTTAAAAAAATAATTGACAAATATTAATTGTACATATTTATGAGGTACAATATGATATTTTAATATCTGTATTTTAGAAAGATTAAATCAAGCTTATTAATGTATCCATCATGGTGAGAATGTTTAAAATCTTCTCTTTTAGCAATTTTCAAATATACAATACATTAGTATTAACTACAGTCACCAGGCTGTGCAATAAATTATTAAAAATAATTCTTTCTAACTTTGTACTCTGACCAACATCAACCATTTTCCCATCCACTCCCCCCAGACTCCTATAACCTCCATTCAACATTCTGGTTTTATGATGTCAACTTTTTAGATTACGCATATAAGTGAGATCACACAGTACTTATCTTTTTGTCCATGGCTTAGTTCACTTAGCGTAATGTCCTCCAGGTTCATCCATGTGGTCACAAATAACAGCATATCCTTATTTTTTGAGGCTAATAGTATTCCATTGTGCATATATATACTGCATTTTTTTTTATCTATTCATCCACTGATGAATACTTAGGTTGATTCCGCATCCTGTTACTGAGAATAATGCAGCAATAGTCATGGGAGAGCAGATGTCTCTTCAACATACCAATGTCAATTCCTTTGGATATATGCTCAGAAGTGTATACATCCTGTAGCATTTGATAATTGTATGTTTAATTTTGGAGAAACTTTCATATTCTTTTTCAAAATGTTCATGCTAATTTATATTCCCACCAATAGTATACAAGCATACCCTTTTATCCACATTCTCACCAACATTTGTTAATTCTTGCCTTTTTAATATCAGCCATTCTAATAATTGTGAGGTGATATCTCATTATGAATTTAATTTTCATTTCCCTGATAGTTAAAGATGTTGAGCATTTTTTTCATATATATATATATATATATATATATATATATATATATGGGCCATTTGTATGCCTTCTATTGAAAAAATGTCTATTAAGGTTTTTTTCCCACTTTAAAAAAAAACTAGATTATTTGTATTCTTGCTATTGATTTGAGTTCCATATATATTTTGGATATTAGTCCCTTATTAGATGAATAGTTTGCAAATATTTTCTCCCAATCCATGGATTGTCTCTTTATTCTGTTAATTGTTTTCTCAGTTGTGCAGAAACTTTTTAGAAAAATGCAATTCCACTTGTCTATTTTTTTCCATTGATGTCTGTGCTTTCGTGGTCAAACCAAAAAAATCACTGTCTAGAACCATGTTGTTGCTTTCCCCTTATGTTTTTATCTAGTAGTTTTTCAGTTTTATGTCTTATGTTTAAGTCTTTATTCTGAGTTGATTTTTATATATGCTGTGAGATAAGGGTCAAGTTTTACTCTTCTGCATGTAGACCCAGTTTTCCCAGTACCAGTTATTGAAGCAACTGTTTTTTGGTTTTTTTTTTACCATTGTGTGTGCTTAGCAACTTGGATGAAAATCAATTAGCTGTAAGTGCATTGATTATATTTATGGGCTCTCTTTTCAGTTCCATAGGTCTATGTTTCTACTTTTACACCATGATGTTTTGATTATGACATATAATTGAATTATTATGTATTGTTTGATTACTATGCAATGTTTTGATTACTGTATTAGCCTGTTTTTTGTTTCTATAACAGAATACCTGAGATGGGTAATTAATAAGAACAGAGGTTTTTTTGGCTTATGATTCTGGGACAGCTGCATCTGGCACAGGCCTCAGGCTGCTTCTACTCATGGTGGAAAGTGGCAGACAGCTGGCAGGGATGAGGAGATCACATGGCCAGAGGAAGAGAAAGAGAGAGAGACAGAGACAGAGACAAAGATAGAGATGAGACAGAGACACAGAGAGAGGAGATGCCATGTTCTTTTAACCAACCAGCTCTCATGGGAACTAATAGAGTAAGATCTCAATCAGGCCCTCATCCCTCAGGGAGAGCATTAATCCATTCATGAGGTATCCACTCCCATGACTCAAACAGTTCCCAATGCTACCACATTGGAGATCAGATTTCCACAGGAGTTTTGGCAGGGACAACACATACAAACTCTATCAATTACTATGTACTATAGCTTTATAGTATGTTTTGAAATCAGGGAGAGTGATGACTCCAGCTTTGTTCTTCTTGCTCAATATTGATTTGGCTACCCAGGCTCTTTTGTAGTTTCATACAAACTTTGGGTGGTCTTGTCTATTTCTGTAGAAAAATAACTTTAGAATTTTCAAAAGGATTGCATGGAATTTGTAGATTACTTTGGGAAGAATGAACATTGTAATACTATGAATCCTCCAATCCATGAATATAGGATATCTTTCAATTTATTTGTGTTGTCTTCGATTTCCTTAATCAAAAGTTTATAGTTTTCAGTGTATAGATCTTTCATCTCCTTGGTTTAATTTATTTCTAAATATTGTATTTTTTGGTACTATTGTAAATGGGATAATCATGTTTTTTTCAGATAGTTTGTTGTTAGTGTCTAGAAATACTACTTATTTTTTTATGTTTATTTTGAATCCTGCAACTTTAGAATTCATTTATTAAATCTAACAATTTTTAATGGAGTCTGCAGGGTTTTATATATATAATTGTGTCATCAGCAAATTGATAATTTTCTGCTTTTTCTATGTGGGTGCCCTTTGTTTACTTCTCTTTAGTAATTCCTCTGGCAGGGACTTACAATACTATGTTGAATAGATATGGCACAATTGGGCCTCCTTGTCGTTTTCCTTGATCTTAGAACAAATGCTTTCAACTTTTCACCATTGAGAATGTTATTAGCTGTGGGTTTGTTGTATATGGTCTTTATAATGTTGAGGTACCTTCCTCCCATTCCTAATTTGGTGAGAGTTTTTATAATAAAATGTTGAATTCTGCCAAATTCTTTTTCTGAATGTGCTGAAATGATCATATGGTTGTTTTCAACTTTAGTTAGTTAACGTGGTGTATCGCATTTATTTCTTTGGTTTGTTGATACATCCTTGCATACCTGGGATAAAACCCTCATGATCATGGTGAAAGACCCTTTCAATGTGCTGTTGAATTTGGTTTGCTAGAATTTTGGTGAGGATTTTTCCATCTGCAATTATCATGAAGAATGGTCTATGTTTTTTTGTTTGTTTGTTTTGTTTTGTAGTGCCCTTGTCTGGTGTTAGAAACAGGGTTATGATAGCTTTTTAAATGAGTTTAGGAGTATCTATTATTACTCATTCTCTTTTGAACAATTAGAGAAGGAATGGTATTAATTCTGCTTTAAGTAACTGTTAGAATTGAGCAGCGGAACCATTTGGTCCTGGTCTTTTCTTTGATGGAAGAATAGTTTTTATTACTGATTCAATCTTACTACACATTATTGGTCTTTTGAGATTTTCTGTTTTTTCCTGATTCAGTCCTGGTTGGTTGTATGTTACTAGAAATTTACCTGTTTCTTCTAGGTTATCTTCTTTTTTGGTTTACAATCATTCATACTAGTCTTTTTTATTCTTGTTAACTATGTGACATTCATTGTAATGTTTTTTTTTTTTAATTTCTGATTTTATTTAGGTCTCTCTTTTTGTTAGTCTAACTAAAGATGTGTAAATATTGTTTATCTTATCATGAAACCAACTTTTAGTTTTGCTGTTCTTTTCTAGTTTCTATTTTATATATTTCTGCCATGATCATTATTATTTTCTTCCCTCTTAAGTTTGGGCTTCGTTTCTCATTTTTTTGTTTTTCCTAGTAGTGTAAATTTAGATTTTTTTTTTTACTTGAAATCTTATTGCTGTTGGTATTTATTGTTATAAACTTCACTTTCAAACAGCTTTTGTTGCATCTCATGAATTTTGGTTGCTTATGTTTCCATTTTTATTTGTCTCAAGATTCTTTAAATTTTCCCTATTAATTTCTTCTTTGACCCATTGGTTGTTCAGGGACATGTTGCTTAATTTACACACATTTGTGAATTTTTCTAGAGTCTTTCCTTTAGTGATTTACAATTTTATAACACTGTGGTCAGAAAAGATACTTAATCTGGTTTTAACCTCCATAAATTTGTTAAGATGTGTTTTGTGGCCAAACATATGATCTACCCTAGGAAGTGTTCCATGTGTGTTTGAGAAGAATGTGTATTTTGTTACTACTGAATGGAATATTCTGTATATGTCTGTTATATTCATTTGTTTAAAAGAGTAGTTTAACACTTGTCATTGGACAAATGTAGTTTGTCCATGGATTGGAAAAGAGTAGTTTAGACATTTTCCTAATGTTCAATCTGTAGATGATCTGTGCATTGTTGGAAGTGGTGTATTGATGTCTTTTACTAGTTTTGTATTGCAGTCTCTCTCTCTCTCTTCAGATCGATTAATATTTGCTTTATAAATTCAGGTGCTCTGATGTCAATTGCATATATATTTATAATTGTTATATCTTATTAGTTAACTGACCCCTTTATCATTATATAATGACCTTGTCTCTTTTTACAGTTTTTGACTTAAAGTCTATTTTGTCTGATATAGGTATGTCAACCTCTGCTCTCATTTGATTTTTATTTGCATGGAATAATTTTTCTATCCCTTTACTTTTAATCTGTGTGTATCCTTAAAGCTGAACTAAGTCTATTGCATTCAGCATATAGTTAGATCTAGGTTTTTTTGTATGTTTTAATTTGAGAATTTAATTCATTTACACTCAAAGTAATTATTGATATGTGAGGACTTCCTAGCTTCATTTTGTTAATTTTTTTTCTTGTTGATTTGTATATCCTTTGTTCCTCTCTTTCTCTATCACCATTCTCCTTTTTGATTTGATGATTTTCTGTGATGGAATGCTTTAAATCATTTCTTTTTAACTTCATGTATGTACTAACGGTTTTTGCATTGTGGTTACCATGAGGCTTATATAAAACATCTTATACTGAACACTATTTGAAGCTAATAACAACTTAACTTTGATGACTTAAACAAACTCTACACTTTTACTCTCACCCCCCCCTACAGTTTATGTTTTTGGTTTCACATTTTACATCTTTTAATAATTTTCATTATTTAACAAATTATTGTAGTTATACTTGTTTGTAATAATTTTGTCTTTTAACCTTTATACTAGAGATATAATCGTATTTTTACACCATGAGTACCATATTAGAATTTTGAGTTTGTCCATATGCTAAATTGATTATGTACTAGTTACATACTTATTTATTTTGTTCTTTTATTTGGCACACATTTTGCTGTTTCTGAGTTGGTTTCCACATGTTAAATAAGGCAAGTATTTTTCTAGGCTTGTTAAAATGGTCTGGCGCATTAGTTCATTTTGTGTTACTATAACAGAAATACCTGAAACTGGGTAATTTATAAGGAAAAGAGTTTTATTTGGCTTACGATTCTGGCACAGCTGCATCTGGCACAGGCCTCAGGGTGCTTCTACTCATGGTGGAAAATGGCAGGCAGCCGGAGGGTACAAGCAGATCACATGGTGAGAAGAAGCAAGAGAGAGAGAAGGTGCCAGGGTCTATTAAACAACCACCTCTCGCCAGAACTAATAGAGTGAGATCTCACTCATTAATCCCTCCACCCCCAGGGAAAGCATCAATCCATTCATGAAGGATCTGTCCCTATGATCCAAACAGTGCTTCTAGCACTGCCACACTGGGGATCAGATTTCCGCATGAGTTTTGGAGGTCACAACACATCCAAAGTCCATCATCTCCTGTTTGAGCAGTTCCTCCTCAGTCAGCCTCACAAGAGATTGTAGTTGCCTCAACTCTTTGTTCCTGTCTAACCCGCTCGATGCATGCAGAAACTAGTTTCAAGGAGATTCTGCAGGCCTGGATTTATTGCTGGAGCAAGCCAAGAAAGAAGGCCCAAGAAGTGACTTCTCTCCCATTCCTGCTTGCAGAAGCCTCCACCCACTTTCCAGGGAGAGGTTGTGGGCCTGGATTTATTGCCAGAACAACCTGGAGAAGAAGGTGAAGGGAATGACCACTAATTGAATTAGGCATGCAGAGGTCTTTGAACCTTTTTCCAGGGAGATATTAAAGTGACGTATTTATTTCTGGAGCAAGCAATGGAAGAAAGTGCATTCTTGCTTTTAAAGGCCTCCAACCTCTTTCTAAGAAGAGATTGTGAAACCAAAATTATTATTTTTAACAAGCCTGGGAAGAGGATGAAGACAGTATTCACTCTGCTGTTCAGTCAAGCGAAGATCTCACATTCTCACTACAGGAAGAGACTTCTGATATGGAGTTATTATTGTAGTAAGCCTAGGAATGAGCTGCAGGGAGTGGCTACTTTTTTTTTCTATTCAGGCAATAGAGTTCTAGTAGAATGATTTCCTAAATGTTGAAACTATCAAATTTAAAGTGTCCATAATGACAACCTACAGAGTGCGAGAAAATATTAGAAAACTGTACATCTAACAAGAGATTAGTATCCAGAATATACAAGGAATTCAGCCAATAACATGTTAAGAAAAACAACCCCCCCAAAAAAACAAAACCAAAAATGAGCAAAGAAGCTGACATTTTTTTCTAAGGAAGATATGCAAATGAACAACAGACACTTGAAGAAAATGCTCAACATCACTAATCACCAGGGAAATGCAAATTAAAACCACACTGAGATATCACCTCACCCCAGTTAGACTGGCTATAAAGACTGAGAATGACAAATGCTGGCGAGGAAGTAGAGAGAGGGGATCTCTTCTACACTGTTGATAGGCATATGAATTAGTACAACCACTCTGGAGAACAGTATGGAGTTTTCTCAGATGACTACAGATAGATTTACCACATGATCCAGCAATCCTACTTCTAGGCATACACCCAAAGAATGGAAATCATCATGTCAGAGGGATATCTTCCCTCCCATTTTCATCACAGCTGTATTTCCAATAGCCAAAATATGGAACCAACCTAAATGTTCACTGATGAATGATTGGATGAGGAAAATGTGGTATGTATACACTATAGAATACTACTCTGCCATAAAAGAGTATAAAATTCTGCCATTAGTGGAAACATGGATGAACTTCGAGAAAATTATGTTGAGTGATATAAGCCAGGGAAGGGGGAAAAAGTACCACATGTCCTCGAAGTTAAGAGAGAAAGAAGGAAGGAAACAAAGACCACGGTGGTGTGCTGGACTCACAGAGGGAGAGAGCATACCTAGGGTTGCACAGTGGGGTGGGGGACATGGGGAATAATCACAATTTGTGGTAATGAGCATGCCGATAGTAACAAAATAACAAACTTAAGACACAGGTTCTTTGTCTGTATAGATCTTAAGGAAAATGTGAACAAAAATTGTCTTAATTCACAGTAGTTAACACTTACATAAAGTATAAGTATTATCTTTGACTTTTCCAAATAATATCCATTTGTAGTAACTCCATAGTCCCCAGTGAATGATCTTAGCACATGTCTTGAACACCATTGGACCATATGTAGAGCTAGGGCTGGGTCTGGAGCTCACAGACCCCTCAAGCTAATTCACAAACCCTTCACATGCAGGTCTATGAGCCAGGTAACTGGCAAAAAGGTCCTTGGAGCCTTGGTTGAAGAAGGATTAGTCTTTATTCAGCACACATACTTCTGAGAGCTAAGCAGTACAAAGGAGAAGTTCAGAAACTCAAATGCCACCAGCAATGTCCAAAGACAAACTGAATCTGAGCAGCTGCCAGCAGAGTAAACATGCTCTATTGTTAGACACAAGCTCTCTGCCCCCAGCCTGCTTCACAACCTCAAGAACACACATTAGCAACAAAGTAGAAAGATACATGGGTGCACATGCACACTAACTCTACCCACACACAACTTGTTTACAAGAAATGTCAAGGGAGCCTGACTAAATTATCCTATTTTCCCCACACTTGGTTAAGTTTCTTCCTAAGTATTTAACTCTTTTGAATGCTATTGTCATTGTAATAATTTTTATAATCAGATTTTCATATTGTTAACTTGTAGTGTATAGAAACACAATTGAATTTTGAGATTGATCTTGTATCCTGCATCTCTGACAAATTTATTGGTCATAAAGATTTTTTTAAATAATTAGATTTTTCTGAATATAATATGTCATCTGCAAACAGATAATTTTATTTTGTTACTTTCAGTTTAGATCTTTTATTTCTTTTACTTGCCTAATTGATTTTATTACTATGTTGAATAGAAGTGTGGGAAGTGGGAATTATTGTCTTGTTCATGATTTAGATCATAATCTTTCACACTTTCACCACTGAGTATAATGTTCGTTGTGGGTTTGTCTTATATGGCTGTATTAGTGCTTTTTGTGTTGCTATAACATAATAACAGAAATATCTGAGACTGGGTGATGGAGTTTGTATGTGTTGTCCCCTCCAAAATTCATGTGGAAATTTGATCTCCAATGTGGCAGTGTTGGAAACTGATTGAGTCATGGGGGCGGATCCCTCATGAATGGATTCATGCTCTCCCTGGAGAGAACATCCACTCTGTGGAAAATACCAAAGATCATCACTATGCCAACCACCAGGAACAGGACAGGAATACTTTTGCCCAGTGCATCCTGGGCTACCATTTAAGTCCACCATGCACTGGCTGCCAAGTTATGCACAGTGTGTTTATGACTTACCAATAGGCAGCAGTGGACAGAAGAAGCTTAGGATGCATTATGAGCCTGTCCTCCAAGGCTCAAGAATGCTGCCCAGGGTAAATCAAGTCTTGACTGCATGTGCCACGCTTTTACCACAGATGAGGGAGTGTCAAAGGAAACCCTACCTGGGTTTTATATTTCAGGGACAATGGGACTCACTGGGCAATTTGGAGGAACATCCTGCTTTTAGAAGAGAGAGGAACAAAGCTTGAGATGTTCCAGACAGTTCCTGCCAACCTTACAACAGGGAATTCTCAGTGCTTTTTACAGCTAATCTGAGAACTATAGGCAGAAAGAAAAGGGGGAGAGACTGGGTCACCAAAGGCTATCTGGGGACCAGCCAGCAGTTAATTCTTCCTCACATTTTGGGTAGAATTCACTAGTGAAGACATCTGTTTCCATCTTTATTGTATTGGAAGGTTTTTAATTACTGACACAATTTCCTTAATAATTACAGTTCAATTTAGATTTTCTAATTTTTCATGATTCAGTCTTTTTTTTTTCCTTTTTTGTGACCGGTAAGGGGATCACAACCCTTGGCTTGGTGTCATCCGCACCGCACTCAGCCAGTGAGCAAACCGGGCCATCCCTACATAGGACCCAAACCCACGGCGGGAGCACCGCTGCACTCCCAGTGCCGCACTCTCCCGAGTGAGCCATGGGGTCGGCGCATGATTCAGTCTTGATAGACAGTATGTTTCTAGAAATTTTTCCATTTTATCTAGGTTATCCAATTTGTTGGTATATAATAATTAGTACTACTCTCCTAATTTTTTATGCTTGCAATATTGTTAGTAATGTTCCAACTGTTATTTCTGGTTTTAGTTACTTAAGACATCTTTCTTTTTTTTAGTCAGTGTAGCTAATAGTTCATCAAGTTTGTTGGTCTTCTCAAAAGCCAACAGTTGATTGCACTGATTTTTTCTCTTGTTTTTGTTCTTTATTTTATTTATTTCTGCTTTAATCTTATTTTCTTCTGCTAATTTTGGGATTAATTTCTTCATTGTATTCTGATTCATTCAGTGTAAAATTAGGTTGTTGATCTGATATCTTTATTGTTTTATGCTATAAACATTTACAGCTATAAATTTCTCTCAACCCAGCATTCATTGTATCTCACAGGTCATGGCATTGTTTGTATTTTTATCTCTGGATTTTTTTTTAACTTCTCTGGTGAGGATTTTTTTTTTTATCCATTTGTTGTAAAAATGTTTAATTTTCACATATTTGTGACTTCCCATTTTCCTCTCTGCATTTTATTTCTAGTTTCATTTCATTGTGGTCAGAAAAGATAATTGCTATGATTTAAAAAATTTTTTAAAGAAATTTTTTGTGCACTAACATGGTATAATTAATCAGTGCACACTTGAGAATAATGTGTATTCTGCTGTTGTTGGCTGGAGTGTCCTGTATAGGCCTATTAGATACAATAGATCTATAGTGTTGTTTAAGTCCTCTGTTTTTAAATTGGTCCTCCATCTTTTGCTCTATTAGTGAATTTGAGATATTTAAGTATCCTAATATTATTGAAGAGTTCTCTATTTCTCACTTCAGTTCTGCCACTGTTTGCTTCAGTTACTGGAGCTTGGATATTTGTGCATATATGTTTGTAATTGTTATAACCTCTTGGCGAATTGACCCTTTTACCAATACAATCATGTTCTTTTTTGTTTCTTGTGACAGTTCATGATGTAAAACCTATTTTTTCTAATATTAGTGTAACCACTCTTGCTTGCTCGTTGTTTATTATTTCCATGAAATATCTTTTCCCTTTCACTTTCAACCTCTGCATGTCCTTAGATCTCAAGTGAGTCTGTTTTAGGCATAATAGTGTGGAATCATGTTGTGTATGTGGGTTGCTTTTTATTTTCTATTATGCCAATCTACATCATTGATTGGGGAGTATTATTCACTTCCATTTAAAGTAATTACTTATAAAGAATGACTTAATATTGTCATTTTATTATTTGTTTCATTTATGCTAATATTTTTCTCTTATTCATTTACTCTGTCTTTCCTTGTGCTTAGTTGTTTGTAATGACATGTTTTCCCTTGTCATTTTCATCTCTATATTCTGCAGGCATTTTCTTGTGCCTATCATACTGGTTATATAACATTGCAAAAGCATAACAATGTATTTTATAATGAAGTTAGCTTAACTTTAATTGCATACAAAAACTACTCTTTTTTTTTTACTGCTCCATTCCTCCCATTTTATGTTATTGACACTACAAAATACAACTTTATATATTGTACACCTATTTGCATAAATTTATAATTATTTGTATGCCTATTTCTTTTAAATTCTATCAAAGAAAAAATGAAGTTACAAACTAAAAATTTCATTGGTATCAATTTTTATGTGTTCCCTTATATGTTTTTATTGAATAACTTTATATTGTGTGACTTCAAATTACGTACTATTATTCTTTCAACCTCAAAGACTACATTTACCATTTCTTTAGAAAAGATATAGTGGTTATAAACTTCCTCATTTTTTTTGTATATTTGGGAATATTGTTATTTCTCAGTAATTTTTAAAGTACAGTTTTGTTGGATATAGAATTATTGGCTAATAGTTTTTATTCGTTGGTTTGCTTTAGCACTTTAAATCTACCATTTCACTGCCTTCTGGCCTGCAAGTTTTCTGTTGAGAAATTCACTGACAGACTTTTTGGGGAACGCTTTTACATGATGAATTATTCTCTTGCTGCTTTCAAGATACTATCTTTGTTTATGTCTTTAAACAATTTGATCAGAATTTGTCTCAGCGAAGTCTTCTTTGTGTTTGTCCTACTGTAGTGTGTTGAGTTTCTTAAATTTGTAGGCATATGTCTTTTTTCAAATTTGGTAAATCTTCAGCCATTACATTTTAAAATAATCTCTCTGCCCTTCCCTCTCTTTTTTATTTTTTAGAAAACCCCTTCATACATATCCTGGGTGGCTTGTTGGTATCCTATAAGTCCCTTATGCTCTGTTCACTTTTCTTCTTTATTATTCTTTTGCTGCTGGTCAGTACTGGTGATTTGAAATATCCTGTGTATGAGTTTATTGATACTTTCCTCTACCTGTTCATGTACTCTGTTGAAACCACTAGTGAAAATTTCAAATCAGTTATTGTATTTTTCAGTGGCAGAATTTTCCGGGTTTTTTTTTTTTTTTTTGGTATAATTTCTAACTTTTTGTTATTTAAATTTTATTCATATATTGTTTCCCTGATTTTTTCTACTTCTTTGCCCATATTTTTCTTAGTCTTTAAAACATGTTTAAAATACATTTTTAAAAAGTGTTTGTCTTACTTCCAATACCTGTGGCTTTTTAAAGGTAATTTTTGTCTCTTTACCTTCTGTCTCTGAATTGGACTCTTTCTTTATATTTTTTGTATAACTTATTATTTTTGATTGAAAAACAGGCATTTTTAGAAAAATTTCTGGATTTTAGAAGTTATTTTTCTATTTAAAAAAATGGTTGGATTATTCTCAGGCATGTGGTGGTCATATATATATGGCTTCTGGATGTGCTTTTTATAATCCTCATTTTAATGCACCTAACTTCACTTCAATCTCTTTATTTCCCATAAAGTCTCAACATGCTTCTTTTCAGAGCCTTGGATGTTTTCTTGTAGTCTTGTACCTGTAATCACTTGCCCCAGTAGCCTGTAGTTCTGCAATTTATCTGCAGTTTTATGAGCCTCATCCACTGCTTTATGCAGTTTTTCCAAGCCTGGTATCCCAATCACACTACTTTTCCCCATATGAGATCTGAGTGAGGTAAAACAATGACTAATTTTTCAGGCTTCCTCCAAACCAGTTCTAACATTGCCATTAAGGTCCATTCTGATTTTTCTGATACCAGATAAAAAAGTGAGAGCTGGGCCTACAGTTCTGCCAGATGACACTGCACAACTCCAGGAATGAGGTGGTGGGGCAAAAACAGTAAAAATACCACAAATATCTCTATTGATTTGAATGTGACTTTTCCTTGATTGGGTGTTTTCTTGGTTGCTATTGACCTTTGATTGTTTTTCAGAGTTTGTTAAAATTATTTTGGCCATGTCTACTTGTTTTTTTAATATTTTCAAGGGAGAAAAAAACCCCTGGAGATTCTTAATTCACTGTCTTCCTGACATCATTCACTCACATCTCATTCTTCCTTATAGTAAACTATTTGATGATTAGTGTTTGGGCACAGCATTAAAGACGCTAGAAATTGCACATTTGGGATTTTTTTACATAGACAAATATTAGGAAATGATTAGGGTCAGAATTTGTAGTTCACTTTAATCCAGAAACCAATAAACAAGTTTCTAAACAGTGCTCAAATTGGGCCAATTGACATATTTTATTTCTAATTAGAAGTACCCACACAATTAGATGTAAGGCTGCTGGAAGAATTATATATTTTGTAATGTTTGATGTATTTCCTACTTTTTGTTTTTGTTTTTGCACTTAATAAACTAAAAGGGCTGTATAGGTCTGTAGGTGACTAAATATCTAGACATTACCATTTTGGCCAATTGATTAAGTTTTTAACATTTATAGCATTACCAGAGTTTTCAAAAATACTTCATGTTAATAGACATGTATTATTACAATTTTGTTGAAACACAAATTTATATATATATGTGAAATCATAATTTGAAAATGATTATAAATTATTGTGTTTATAAAACTAGCGTAAAAGATTTTAATGAAATCATGAGAAATTAAATTAAAATCTTTTATGAAGAAAATATCGCATTAAAATTTTTACATGGAAGTAGATAATAGCTTTAAATCTTAAATTAATTTAAATTAGTCAAAAAGTTTTCTATTTCTTAGGAATAATACATCAACTCTTTAAAAATAAATGAATATCTGTATTCATATTAGGAAATATTACTGATTCCCTCAAATAAGGAAAAGTAGAATAAAAAACAGAAAACAGAAATGAGTAGGCACCAACTTTAGGCAGATAGAAACTCATCATTATGTGTCCAATGCTCCAATACTTTGTTTCTGCCATGAGAGAAAAAGTTTAAATGAAGAAAAATGAGAGAGAAAAGAAGAAGAAAAAGACGGAGGAGGAGGAGGAGGAGGAGGGGAAAGGCACAGTGTTAAAAGCTAGTTTAAGCAATAATTCAATCCATAAAAATTCCTTCAAGCTGAGTAATTAGAAAGTCCATACTTTAAATGCACAGTGGATAATTATTTTAGTTATCTTACATTTTAAAAAGTGACCTATGTTTTAGTAACTAATCATTTCAAGATGAATTCTGATGTTTTTGTAGAGATGTGTCTCTCAATTAAACAATCTTTTTAATATCTGGAATCCCCCAAATTTGACTTGGTAGTTTCTAATTAATCTTGGTATAATTGTGTTAGTTCATTTCTGTTTCTTATAACTGAAGACCATAAACAATATAATTTATAGTAAAATAAAAACTTATTTCTTAAATTCCTGGAGGCTGGGAAATCCAAAGTCCAGGAAACACACCTGGTGAGGACCATTTTCTTGGTGGTGACTCTATGGCAATGTAGGGTGTAACGTGACAAATGGCTAAGCAAGAGAGAGCTATCCTCCTTACCTACACTCCTTTGAAAGCCATCAGAACCATGTTCATTGCCACCCATTAACCCCCCAGTGTATTTATCCATTCATAATGGTACAGTCCTCACAATCTATCACCTCTGAAAGGCCCCACCTTTCAAATACCATAATAGAATTTCCTACCCTATTAACACTGTTACAGTAGGGATTAATTTTTCAATACATTAACCTTTGGGGGACACATTTAACCCAAAGCATTCAACCTTGGCCCCTGAAGTTCATGTTCTTTTCACAGATAAGTACATTCATTCCATCCCCAAAGTCTTCACATGTTTCCTCTCAGAAGTCCTAATAATAGCAGAAAACTTCCAAGAAATATGGAGAGATGAAGACTTTCAGATCCAAAGATCAAAGATCCCCAAACAGATTCAATCCTAAAGTGTCCTCTCTGAGACAAGTTATAGCCAAACTAGCAAAGCTGAAAGACAAAGAGAGGATCTTAAAAACAGCAAGAGAAAAGCACCAAGCCACTTATAAGGAGGTCCCCATCAGACTAACAGCAGGCTTCTCAAAAGAAACCATATTAGCCAGAAGAGAATAGGATGATATATGCAAAATACTAGCCAGCCAATAATACTATACCATGCAAGGCTATCCTTAAGATAAGAGGTAGAAATAATGTACTTCCTAGAAAAACAAAAACTACTGGAGTTCAGCACCACATGACTATCCCTGCAAGAAATCCTCAAGGGAATACTGCATGTAGAATTCCCAAAACAATAATCACTACCATAAGTGCACAAGAAAGAAAAAAATGCAAATGAGAAATAGAAAGAAACATTATCTAACCACCTCAAGAAACCTACAAACATGGAAGGCAAATAACATAAGGGGAAAAAATTGAAAAAAAAAAGATACTAAAAACATCAAAACAAAAATTCTTAAAATGACAAGAGCAAGTCAATACCTTCCAATAACAGCCCAAGTGTAAATGGATTAAATTCCTCACTTGTAAGGCACAGACTGTCTGATTGGGTTAAAAAACTAGAACCGATTATATGCTGTCTTCAAGAGACTCTCCTCACCTGTAAAGATTCATCCAGAGTAATAGTGACAGAATGGAAAAAAGATATACTATGCAAATGGAAACCAAAAATGAGCAGGAGCAGTTATTTTTATAAACAGATTTTTAAACAGTCTTTAAAACAGAAGCCATAAACAAAAACCAAGAAGGGCATTATATAATGATAAAGGGATCTATCCAGCAAGAAGACATAACAATCATAAATATATATGAACCCAACACTGGAGCACCCAGATATATAAAGAAAACACTACTAGACCTAAAGAAAGAGATAGAGACCAATATGATAAAAGTTGGGGACCTTAACACCCCTCTCGCTCAGCACAGGGCACATCCTCTAGGCAACAAATCAACAAATCAACAAATGATTAAACCTACATTTTAGACCAATTGGACCTGGCAGACATTTACAGAACATTTAATCCAACAATATAGAATAAACATTCTTCTCATCAGCACATGGATCATTCTCCATGACAGACCAGATGTTAGGTACAAACCAAGTCTTAGAAATTTTTTTTTTAATTGAAATTATTTCAAGTATCTTTTCAGACCAAAATAGATTAAAATTAGAAATCAATAACAAATGTAACTCTGGACACTATGCAAATACAGAGAAATTAAACAAGAAGCTCTCAGATGACCAGTGGGTCCAAGAGAGAAATTACACAGGAAATCAAAAATTTCCTTGAAAATCATAAAAATAAAGACACATCATACCTAGACCTGTGGGATACTGCAAAAGGCAGCACTAAGAGAGAAGTTTATTGCAATAAATGATTACATCAATGAATAGAAAGATTTGAAATAAACTACCTAATATTAAACTTCAAAGAAAAAGAAAAACAGGAATAATCCAAACTCAAAATTAGTAGATGGAAAGAAATAGTTAAGATCAGAGTAGAACTAAATGAAATAGACCCTAAAACATGATTCAAAAGACTAATGAAATAGAAAGTAGATTTTTTGAGAAGATAAACAAAATAGACAAGCCATTAGCTACGCAAATTTAAAAAAGAGAGAGAAGACACAAATAACAAAAATCAGATATGAAAAAGAGACATTATATACCACAGTTTCTTTATGTGATCATTCATTGATGGACATTTAGTTTCCTTCCATATCTTGGCTATTGTAAACAGAGCTGCAAAAAACATGGGAGTGCAGGTATTTTCTCGACATGATGATTTCCATTCCTCTAGATAGACATCCAGAAGAGGGATTGCTGGATCATATGGAAGATCTATCTGTAGTTGTTTGAGAAACCTCCATATTGTTTTCCATAGTGGTTGTACTAATTTACAGTCCCACCAACAGTGCAGTAGTGTTCTCTTCTCTCCACACACTTGTCAGCATTTGTTATTCACCGTTTTTGATTATAGCCAGTCTAACTAGAGTGAGGTGGTATCTCAATATGGTTTTAATTTGCATTTCCCTGATGACTACTGATGATGAGCATTTTTTCATGTATCTGTTGGCTATTTGTATGTCTTTCTTTGAAAAATGTCTATTCATCTCCTTTGCCCATTTTTTAATTGGGTCATTTTTTTTTTTTTTTTTACTGTATAATTGCTTGAGTTCTGTGTATATTCTGGATATTAATCCCTTGTGAGATGCATAGTTAGCAACAATTTTCTCCCACTCTGTAATTTGCACTATGTTGATTGTTTCCACTGCTGTACAGAAACATTTTAGTTTGATATAGGCCCATTTGTTTATTTTTTCTTTGGTTGTTTGTGCTATATATATATATATACACACACTATGGAATACTATATATGTATATATATGGAATGCTATATATATATACACACACACACACACTATGGAATACTACTCTGCCATAAAAAAGAATGAAATACTCCCATTTGCAACAACTTGGATGAATCTGGAGAAACTTATGTTGAGTGAAACAAGTAAAGCACAGAGGGATAAATACCACATGTGCTCACTCATATGTTGGAGCTAAGAGAGAAAGGAAGGAAGGAAAAACAGACCACAGTGGTGCCGTGGTCCAACACAGGGAAGGAACATTCCTAGGGCTACAAATTGAAGTGGGGGGGGGGTGAAAGTCAAAGGTGGAGAAAGTTTGGGAGACAATTGGATGGGGACAAGGGTACAAAAGTAATTTCTGGCAATGGGTTTGCCCCCAGTATGAATCCGGTCTTCACATCATGGGCAGGAGGGGTGACAATCAGCTTTGTATCTCATGAATATTCTTAATACAGAAAACAATAAAAGAAAAAATGAGACATTACAAGTGACACCACAGAAATACAAAGAATCATTAGAGACTATTATAAACAACTATACACTAACAAATTTGAAAACCCGGAGAAAATGGATAAATTTCTGGACACATGGAAACTACCACAACTGAACCAAGAAGACACTGAAAACCTGAACAGATCAATAACAAGCAACAAGATTCAAAGTAATCAGCAATCTCCCAAAAAAGAAAATCCCAAGACCAAATGGCTTTACTGCTGATTTCTACCAAACTTTTCAAGAGTAATTAATGCCAATTCTCTTCAAACTGTTCCAAAATACTGATACATAGGCCACTCTCCCAACCTTACTATATGAGGCCAACATCACCCTGATACTGAAACCAGAAAAAGATACAACAATAGCAAAAAACAAAACAACAACAACAACAACAAAAACCTACAGGCCAATATCTCTGCTGAACATAGATGCAAATATTCTCTACAAAATATCATGAAACGGAATACAGCAACACATCAAAAAAATTATACATCATTATCAGGTGGGATTTATCTCAGGGATGCAAGGATTGTTTAAAATATGCAAGTCATTAAAGTGATGCACCACATTGACAAAATAAAGGACGAAACTATATGATTATATTGATAGACACAGAAAAAGCATGTGACAAATTTCAACATCCCTTTGTGATAAAGACTGTAAGCAAATTAGGTACAGAAGGAAAATATCTCAACACAATGAAAGCCATATAGAACAAGCCAATCATCACTATATACCCTGAACAGGAACAAGAAAAATATGCCCAATCTCACCACTGTTATTTAATGTACTATTGGAAGTGCCAGCCAGAGCACTTAGGCAAGAGAAAGAAATAAACGGCCTGTAACTGGAAAAGACATAGTCAAAGTGTTCCTATTTGCAGATGACATGATCCCATCTATACAAAAGCCTGAACACTCTATAAGAAAACTCTTAGAGTTGGTAAACAATTTCAGTAAAGGTTCCAGGTTACAAAATCAACATGCAAAAAAGTCAGTAGCATTTTTATATGCTAACAATTAAGTAGCAGAAAAAGAAAGCTAGCCCACTTCAAGTCACAAAAAACAAACAAAAAAACAAGCAAACCTAAGCAAAAACTTAACCAAGGAGGTGCAAAATGTCTAGAATGAGAACAATTCACTGCTAAAATAAATCAAAGAGGGTACAAACAGATGGAAAAACATCCCATGATCTTGGATTGTAAGAATTAACATTGTGAAAATATTCACACTACCCAAAGCAATCTACATATTCAACACAATTCCCATCAAAATACCAATGACGTTCTTCACCAACATGAAAAACAATAATCCTCCCCCCGGAAGAAGACACAACAATCACAATTCCTTGAACTTGTTAAGACAAGCGAACAGATATGATATTGATGGAGCGGGGAGAGGCAGGGGGGAGGAAAGATTCAGTAAAGGGACACGAAAATCAACTACAGTGCTTATTGATAAAATAAAATAAAAGTAAGAAAAATAAAATACAATAACAACCAAAAAAAAGCAAGTAAAATTTGAGTTGTCTCCCCAAGGTAGCGGGAATTTCTAAATAAATCAGTAGGAATTCCTCATAAAAAAAAAAAAAAAAAACCAATAGTCCTAACATTCATATGGAACAACAAAAGACTCCAAATAGCCATAGCAATCCTGATAAAATAAAATAAAATAAAGCCAGAGGCATAGCACTACTTACCTCAAATTATACTACGAAGGTATAGTAACCAAAACACCATGCTACTGGCATAAGAACAAACACTCGGACCAATGGAACAGAACAGAGAACCCAGAAATCAACACACATACTTACCCCCAACTGAACTTTGACAAAGGCAACAAGAACATACATTGGGGAAAAGACAGCCTCTCCAATAAACAATGCTGGGAAAAGTGGATATCAACATGTAGAAGAATGAAACTAGACCTGTACCTCTCACCATATACCAAAATTAACTCAAAATGGATTGGGCCGAGCCCGTGGTGCACTCGGGAGGGTGTGATGCTGGGAGCGCAGAGACGCCCCCGCCGCAGGTTCGGATCCTATATAGGGATGGCCCGTGCACTCACTGGCTGAGTGCCGGTCACGAAAAAAAGCCAAAAAGAAAAAAAAAATGGATTAAAGACTTAAACATATGTCCTGAATGTATAACCCACAAAAGAAAACATAAGGGGAACACTTCAGGAAGTAGGACTGGACAATGACTTTATGAATATGACCCCAAAAGCACAGGCAACAAAATGAGGAATAAGCAAATTGGATTATATCAAATTAGTAAATTTCTGCATAGCAAAAGAAATTAAGAGAGTGAAAAGACAACCTACAGGAAGGGAGAAAATATTTTCTAACTATGTATGCATCCAACAAAAGATTAATATCAAGGAGATACAAGAAACTCAAACAACTTAACTATAAAAAAACCAAATACCCTAATTTTAAAAATGGGCAAAGGTGCTGAATAGGCATTTCTCAAAGATGTACGAATGGCAGACACATAAAAAATGCTGAGCATCTCTCTGGATCAGGGAAATGAAACTCAAACCATCGTGAGATATTATCTCACCCCAACTAGACTGGCTATTATCAAAAAGACAGAGAATAACAAATGCTGGCGAGGATGAAGAGAAAGCGGGACTCTCCTACCACTGTTGTTGGGACTGCAACATCGTGCAGCCATTGTGGGAAATGGTATGGAGGATCCTCAGACAACTACACATAGAACTGATGTGTGATCCAGCAATTCCACTGCTGGGCACATACACGAAAGAACGGAAGTCATCATGGTGAGAGGAGACCTGCACTCACATGTTCATCTCTGCTCTATTTCCAAATTCCAAGAGTCAGAACCAACCTAAATGTCCATCAACAGACGGCTGGACGAGGAACATGTGGTATATTTACACAAGAGAATACTACTCTGCCAAAGTAATAATAATAATAATAATGATGATATTGGACAAAGGCAACAAAAATCTATATTAGGGAAAAGACTGGCTCTTCAACAAGTGGTGCTGGGAAAACAGGATATCCATATGTAGAAGAATGAAACTAGATATGCATCTCTCACCATACACTAAAATCAACTCAAAATGGATTAAAGACTTAAGTATAAGACCTGAAGTTGTAACATTAATAAGGGAAAATAAAGGTGAAACACTTTAGCAACTAGGTCTGGGCATAGGCTTTATGAACATGAGCCTGAAAGCACAAGCAGCAAAAGAAAAAATAAACAAATGGGACTATGTCAAACTAAAAATCTTATGCACAGCAAAGGAAACAATCAGCAGAGTGAAACAACAACCTACAGAGTGGGAGAAAATTTTTGCTAACTATGCATCCAACAAGGGATTAATATCCATGATATACAAGGAACTCAAGCAATTATACATTAAAAAAAAAAAACCTCTATTAAAAAATGGGCAAAAGAGCTGAATAGACATTTTTTCAAAGGAAGACATACAAATGGCCAACAGGTACATGAAAAAAATGCTCAACATCACTAGTCATCAGGGAAATGCAAATTAAAACTATATTGAGATACCACCTCACCCCAAATAGACTGGCTATAATCAAAAAGACAGTGAATAATAAATGCTGGAGAGGGTATGGAGAGAAAGGAACCCTCCTACACTGTTGGTGGGACTGTAAATTAGTACAACCACTATGGAAAACAGTATGGAGGTTTCTCAAACAACTACAGATATATCTTCCATACGATCCAGCAATCCCTCTTCTGGGTATATACCCAGAGGAATGGAAATCATCATGTCAAAGGGATACCTGCACTCCCATGTTCATTGCAGCTCTGTTTACAGTAGCCGGGAGATGGAACCAAACTAAATGTTCATTGATGGATGATTGGATAAGGAAACTGTGGTGTATATACACTGTAGAATACTAGTCTGCCATAACAAAGAATGAAATACTCCTATTTGCAACAACATGGATAAACCTGGAGAAACTTATGTTGAGTGAAGTAAGCAAAGTACAGAGGAATAGATACCGCATGCACTCACTCATATGAGGGAGCTAAGAGAGAAAGAAGGAAGGAAAGAGAGACCAGAGTAAGAGCTGGCCCATGGCTCAGTTGGGAGAGTGTGATGCTGATAACACCAAGGCCAAGGGTTCAGATCCCTATATAGGGATGGCTGGTTCGCTCACTTGGGAGAGCATGGTGCTGACAACATCAAGTCAAGGGTTAAGATCCCCTTACTGGTCATCTTTAAAAAAAAAAAAAAGAAAGAAAGAAAGTAAGACCACAGCAGTGGGTTGGTCCTACAGAGGGAAAGAACATTCCTTGGGCTAAAAGTGGATTGGGGGAGAGAGGGGAAAGGGGAGGGAGGTTGGGGGATCATTGGGTGGGGGATACGGATACAAAAGCAATTTCTGGTAATGGCATGCTGCCAGTATGAATCTGGCCCTCACATCATGCACATGAGGGGTGACAATTAGCTTTGTATCTCATGAATATTCATAATTTTTTAAAAAATGCAAAGAGAGGGAAGCAACCGCAGAGAGTGATGTGGCAAATCTTGTGGAACTTGGGAATCTGCCATTTTTAAAGGTTCCCTAGGTGATCTTGATGCAGTCTTCTCTGATGACCACCTGAGAAAAACTGGCCTAGAATTACCTATATTGTGTACAATCAAGTGCAGGAGGACAGGACATCCTACATGAATATAAAGGGCTGGTAAAATGAGGACCTCTGACAGAATGCTGTGGCCACCATTAACAACCTTCAAGAGTAACAGATGTTTTCCATAAGTGATGACAGAGTCTTTTAGGGTGAGTCATTTAGATGGGGGGAGGGAAAAGGCAATAGCAATTTCCAGTGGAGAAATGCACCTAAAAGGAGAACTTTCCACAAAGCCCACTGGCAGCCTGGGGGTGGCCTCCCCTATGCACAGACTGTCCATTCTGTGAAACCCAGGGCATTGAAAGGTCAGCACACTCCTTCCTCAATAGGGCAGCAGCTATATAATAAATGTGGAGTTTATTACCTTACCTTAAGTTTAAAACACTTATTAAAGAGAAAAAAAGAAGTTAACTAGTATTATATTTCCAAGAACTCCCTTTCTGCCAATGTAATTTGAGGTGAACCTTCAGTACTATAGTATTTGATAATCATTTATTCTTAGTCTTCTCATTTGGCTCTCCATTATTCCATATAACAAGATTTAAAATAAATATGCTAGTACAGTCTTTCTCCAGACTGTTTGTGCAGTCTTTAAATGATCACTTTATTCAATGGCTCTGGCCAAGTATAAAAAATTCAGAGGAGGCAGTGATTCAGAGTGTGGACCCAGATGACTAGGTGTGAGGCCCAGCTCTATCCTTTTAAATATACAACTCCGAGCCAGTTACTTTATCTCTGTTTTAGTTTTCCTCATTTGTAAAATGGGAATAATAATTGTGCCTATCTCCTAGGGTTCTTGTGAGCATAAAATGAGTGAACGTATGCCAAGTCCTTATAAATACTCATTAAAAAATAGTAGATCTCATCATTAATCATCCTCATCATCAAAACAAACCCAGTGACGTCTGATCCTCTAGTGTGAGATGGAGAGTACAAGAGCTCTCCCAGTCATAATTTCAGGTCATAATTAACCAGTAAAGGATTTGCATAGAAAGTTTGGTGGTGGGTTTTGAGTCAACATTTGCGTTGATTAAAATCCTATTTATTTTAATGGTATAAACATTCCTCTTTTAGAATATAACATAAATGTTCTACAAAAATGAAAGTTTCTTTTGAAATGAATGTTGAATTTCTTTTGAGGGTGTTAGGCAAAATAACACTGAACAAAAACACTTAAGAGACTACACAGTTAACAACAGCCCACTATTCCAAGCATTAGCCACCATCGAACTGGAAACAAGAAAGTAGCACATAATGTCAGTCACAAAAAGGTCACAGCAATGAATCTACTCTAGGATTCTTTTCCACAGTGGTGCAAGGAAGACTGAGGGGCAGGAGGAGCTGGCTAACTTTACCTATCTCTTCTCACTCTTGCTGCTTTTAGTCTTGATACAGCTAGAGCACAGCCTTCTATGAATCTACTTGTATTTTTAGCACATATCATTTCTTGGAAGAAGAAGATAATAATTCCTATAGGATCACTATTTGTTCTTCCGAGAAACATTTTTTTTTAAGCTTCCTTTTCAATCTACCCTTTCAATAGCAAACTTAGTTTTAACCTAATCAACTACCTCCCCTTCATGATTTTATAAGCTCAAATTAATCTCCTGTCTTCTTTCTATAATGGGTTTTTTAAATTCTTTTATTTAATCCATTTTATCTCATTCCTTTTATTATCTCAGTGGCCTCTCTCTTTTAGAAAATGGCCAAATGTCCATAAACATAATTTGCTACAGTTTCAGGGGGTTCACAGATTACCTGAAAATTATCCATGGACCTCTAAGATTAATAAATGCTGCTCTAGATTTTAACTCTGTCTTTCTTGAAGTAAAAGAAATGGATTCTCTTTTCATCTATAGGACATCATGGCCTTGTGATAATTATTTTTGTTGTTTTTTTACAATTTTGAATGTGCTTCTTAAGAAAACCCAGGACTTTATGAATAAGCTCATTGGGCCAATGCTCGATGCTAGTAAGTAGCAGAGCCAACCTCCACCACAGCCTTATTTTCTAATGGAAGTAAGACAAAAATCCATAATATATGTAAAAGAGAAACTTTTCCTTCATTATCCCTTGGCACTTATATAAATCTCACCTTATTAGGGATGAATAAGAACAGGTGTTAAAAAGAAGAGTTTGGTCTACAGCAACACTATATTTTCAATTTAAAAAATATAGAATAAAGGGATAAATCAAAAAATGCATCCAGCAAAGCAATAGGCTTAAGATGATATCTTAAGAGGCTGAGTGGGTCCACAGTTTTGAATATTTACACTGCAAAGCACAGGTTTCTAAAATTTGTTGGAAATGTTTAGAGTTGCTTTTGGTTGTCCCAGTGACAGGGCTGACATTTAGTGGGGGCAGGTGGGATCCTGTAATGCACAGAACTCTTCTGCTGTATGACAGAGTTGTCCTGCATCTGTGCTAGACTTTGATGGGGGTGAAAACCTGCTTATAGTTATCTAAGCCTAGAACTTATGTCTGCTAAAAAGTTTTTTAAAAATATAGTTAAGTATACATTAAATTTCCAGGAATGTGATTACTATGTAAATTAATGAAGACTGTCTTTGTTCAGAATGTTAGCAAGAATTTGTTCACTATTTCAGAAAATCACACCACCATAGGCAATGCAACCATATCCTTTTTATGTTTTGTGACCTGTGATAAATGTACCTTCTTTACAGTTTGGCCTTTGGCTTAATATTTCCATTGGTAGGAGAGCAGTCTCCTCTACACCTGCCATCTAAAAACATGTGATTTATGGTCTCAACTTTCAATGAAATGCATTGATAAAAACGTAATTAAAATATCAATACTAAAACACCACTGTCCAACATAACTTTCTGTGATCATAGAAACATTCTGTATAATATGGTTACTGAGCACTTAAAATATGGCTAAAGTGCCTGAGGAATTAACTTTCTAAATCATATTTAACTTTAATTAAGTAAAATTTAAATAGGCATGTGATGGTGCAGCTCTAAAAATTTCAAATTGACAATAAAAATGGTAAGCATACTTGTTCCCACAATATATAAATACACATTGTGGTAGAAAGGCTGGTTTTACAGGAAAGATAGTACAATGAAATAATCAGTGATAATAGATCCAGCAATAATAAACTATCAGAGACTCTCCACATTTACCATTTTTAACCCCTCTAATGTTTCTTTCCTTTTGGTTACTTTTTGTATTTTTCCTCAAATCTTTTTGATGTACTAGACACACAGCAACTGAACTGTCTTATTAGATATTTAGGGGTTAAAATTAAATTCTCTATGTAGGTAGCTTCTTCCATGTTACAGATAGAAAAATTATGGTATATGAAAGTAAAGCTATTGGCTTAATACCACACAAAGGTATAAGATGATTCATGGGGGGGGGGGTTGCTTTCTTTTCTAAAGCTCTCAATGACCTGTGACTGCTTGCAAGAACAGTAAACTTAAACCCTTCAGTAGTAAGAATTTACCACTTCATATAGACTTATAATGTCTTTCCTTCTTTCCTTTGAAATAAAATGTAAGCTATGTTGCTGCCTTCCAACTGATTATTTCAATTATTCTCCATTAGAAAAATGGTTACTTTCAGTGGTAACAAATAATTAATTAAATTATAAAAAGAAATCTCCGTGGCTTCATGCAATGTTGTCTGTTTTTTTGCATCTTCAACTTGGTCTGCAAACTGGAGGTCTGAGGTCTTTGGACAAGTCTGCATTCCACCATCTGTCATATGCACTCCTGAACTTGGATTCCAATCTCAAAGCTACATTCATTTATTTTAAATCCTGAAGAGCACCCTTGGTGTTGACAATGTGTTACTTAGAATGTTGGAAGCATTCCTTGCTCTCTGGGTCATCCCTGTCAAAACAGAAGTGTGACTACACAGTGAGCAGGGTGCTTATGCTCAATGGGTTGATATTTTTGCTTCTGATCTGAGAAAATAAATTGTTTCTGAGAAGATTGGTATCTCTAGGGTAACTAAATTCTAATAGATTAAAATATTGTCGAGAGTCAAATATCTCTGGAATAAAATTCTGCAAAAATGAGGCAGACAAGAAAATCCAGACCCACCTCAAAATCCAACCTCTAAGACAATATTATCACACCATCATGAGATAATACTATAAGGTCAAAGGAAGTCCTTTGACTACCCTAGCCTGAAGATACTTGTATTTATCTTTTTACTGAGTTTCTAGAATAATTTTTTGCACAGTTCATTTGGCCATGAAAGTAGTGCTCTGAGGTATAGCTCCTATTATTGTTTAATGAGTGCGTTCCTTCTTTACTAGCTAGAAAGTAGGTTTCTCCATGGTAAATATCTGATGAATCCTTCAACAAAGTAGGAGTTCAATAAATGAATGTTGCTTTAATTTGATGAGATTGAAGGATATAAACGAGAGTAAACATTTTGATGAGAGAATTAGAACCTTTACAATCTGGTTCCAACTCCTCACTGTTCAGGCTATTACAGGTCAAATTCTCTGGATCTCACTTTTTTTCTGTCAAAAAAGAGGGGTGACTAAATATCTATGTTTTTACAGGTCATATTAGTTCAATCTCCAAGTCAATAACTCCATCTAATTAGAGGTAAATTTAAAGTTTCTAGTCTTTACTACTTTTTATATTCTCTTTTCCCTTCCAGTTTGAATATTATGTAACCAATTAAAAGGCCATAAAAATTTATTTGATAGTATAGTTAACATAGAGGGTAGAAGGGAGGGACAACTAAAAAACATTCAATTGTCATTCCCTAAAGTTTACACAGTTAACATTGATGTTACCATTCAGCATAGCACTGCTAACTTTTCCACTTCAGGTAAACTATATGAAAGACCAGGACAGAGAATGCTGGCAAACTAATTAAAAAAAACTCACCTGTGCTTTGTAGTGATTACATTTTCACATACAGTTTAAACATTTCACAATACAATATTTACATTTAAGCAAAAAACACTCCAGATATATAGAGACTGATAAAACATTAAACATGTAAATTATGAGTTTTCTATTTTCTAACAAAACCTTATCTTCAATGAACAAGGGTCAAAAAAACAAATAGTTCCATTTGAAAAGCGGTTACAGTTCTAACTTGACAGTCACAAGCACTTTTGTTGAATTACATTACATAAATTGATTGTTAAAAAACTAGTGCAGGCAAAAGTAACTCTGATGCCCAAGTATAGGACAGGTTCCATAATTACAAAACTATGCCAGCTCGCTTTACCTTTTAAACACAGTTTGCCAAGATGAGTGTGTTATTAGCCAGGCTTGGCCAAAACAATCCACTGCCCGCAAAGCTACTTTAATGTACTGTCTCTATTGAAAATCACAGTAATCCAACAATACATTATGATACTTTCCCATCACTGCAGCAGTTCCCACCCACCACAGGCAGCACTTTGTCTCCAACAAAGAAGCCTCACATTCTATGTCTGCAAAAGCCCTAATCCTGACTAGTACTGTCTGGCTGCCAAGAGGAACATCTGTGTGCTCGACAGTACACAAAACTAGCTCTTTTCTTTTTTTTTTTTATTTCCTTTCCTTTCTTTCTTCTTCTTTTTTATTTCCTAGACAATAAAGTGTGTGATTGCTTGGTAAGAAAATGGTCTTTTGTTCCCTTCCTCTTCCCTTTTATTTGTTTGTTTGTTTGTTTAACTGATAGTCAAACAACTACATCTGCCATCCACTATTACTTTAGGTTCCAATCCTGAAAACACTGTAAAGTTTATTTTCTGATTTCATATGAGCTTAGATTTGTGATTAACTGAAGAGTGTTGACCTTAAAAATGAAGATCCCTAAAAGTATATTAATAAAAAGAAGCTATCCAATTCTGGGAATATTCTAGAACTTCATTTATATTTGTAAAGTGATAAGTGCAAATTAAACACTAAAAAAAGTTAATATACTCTCAAAAATGAAAAACTTGTAAACTATATGTACCCTGTAAAATATTTATAATGTAAGCAAGCAGTTCCATAAGAATATCATATTTTGGTATTTTATGTTCTTTTCTGTTCTGTTTACTTTCACCTCAAATTAATAATTTGGCTTAAAGAAGTAAAATATATTGAGGCACAAAAAATAAAAGGACAAAAATTTCACTACAGATTCATCAGAGAAAAACTACATATTATAACCTTGAAACCTCAATCTGCCCCCTAGATAGACAAAAGGAAAAAAATCCTAAGTTCCCTAATTATCAAATAAATACAAATTAAATCTAGATACGTTTGCTATCAGTATGGTTAATATATTTTTTATTTATTTATTTTTTTTTTTAAATTTTATTTTGTCGATATACATTGTGGCTGATTATTGCTCCCCATCACCAAAACCTCCCTCCCTTCCCCTCCCCCCCTCCCCCACAACAATGTCCTTTCTGTTTGCTTGTCATGTCAACTTCAAGTAATTGTGGTTGTTATATCTTCTTCCCCCAAGCTATAATAACCAAAACAGTATGGTACTGGCATAAAAACAGACACAATGACCAATGGAATAGAATAGAGAATCCAGAAATCAACCCACACACTTACTGTCAGCTGATCTTTGACAAAGGCACCAAGCCTATTCAGTGGTGAAGGGACTGCCTCTTCAGCAAATGGTGCTGGGATAACTGGATATCCATATGCAGGAGAATGAAACTAGATCCATACCTCTCGCCGTATACTAAAATCAACTCAAAATGGATTAAGGATTTAAATATACACCCTGAAACAATAAAACTTCTTAAAGAAAACATAGGAGAAACACTTCAGGAAATAGGACTGGGCACAGACTTCATGAATACGACCCCAAAAGCACGGGCAACCAAAGGAAAAATAAACAAATGGGATTATATCAAACTAAAAAGCTTCTGCACAGCAAAAGAAACAATTAAAAGAGTTAAAAGACAACCAACAGAGTGGGAGAAAATATTTGCAAAATATATATCTGACAAAGGATTAATATCCAGAATATATAAGGAACTCAAACAACTGTACAAGAAGAAAACAAGCAACCCAATTAAAAAATGGGCAAAAGAGCTAAGTAGGCATTTCTCTAAGGAAGATATACAAATGGCTAACAGACATATGAAAAAGTGCTCAACATCACTCAGCATCCGGGAAATGCAAATCAAAACCACATTGAGATACCATCTAACCCCAGTTAGGATGGCTAAAATCCAAAAGATTATGAACGATAAATGCTGGCGAGGCTGTGGAGAAAAAGGAACTCTCATACATTGTTAATATATTTTTTAAAAGTAATCCTTGTTTGCAAAGAAATGGGCTAGTTGGAATTTTAAATGAGTACTACCTTTCTAAAAGAGAACAATTGGCAATATGAATTTTTACAGCAATTGGTCCAGCAATTTCATTTCAAGAATTTTATCCAACACAAGTGAGAAGAGATTGGCGTAAGGATGTTTACTGTGCTTTACTCAAAATAAAAACAATTCAGAAACAGCCTAGATATCCAACTGTAGGGGGTTGGTTAAATAAATTATTTTACACCTCTACAAGGAATACTATACAACCAAAAATAAATAAGGTTTAAGAGTAAATGTAATAAAAAAAAGTTCACTATATATTTCATAGCAGATTACAAAATATGATATATGATGGCAACCCACCTTTTAAAAATTCTGTGCTTGCTTGAAAAAACTTAATAGGATTATCTCATGTGCTGTGATAATATTATTTCTCTATTTTATAATAAACATGTTCTTAGCTTCATAATGAGGAAAAAACCCTCCCTGCATTACTGCCTCTTAGAATAGACAGTAAAATTTAATTTATTATCATTAAAGAAATACAGGGTAACTCATTTCTTCTCAAAGATACATTAACATTTTCCTGGGTTTTCAAAAATTGTGCCCTTGAAAATTATGTAAAATTTCATATGAAAGCTATAATAAGAGAAAGATTGGAAGACAGAGTCAGAACAATAATTTAGGGAACAAGGAAGAGAAAAATCTCTCAGATTTATCACTTTAAGAAGTAGCGGGCAATTGTAAAATTATACCTCAAAAACTTTAATGAAGATACAGTTATATCAGATTGATACTGAATTTCACAGCCTGAAAAACCAGGCCACGTGAAAAGTACCTCTAATTTTTAATAGATTGAAACAATATGAACAATAATCATAATATGTGTAATTGTGTGCATTTTTTTGTGTGTAGTCATTGGGAGAAATGGAATGAATGGAAAATAAGGAGATTTTTATTCTTTAAATCAAAGACAATATGGACTGTTTCTTTTTACCTTTCATGGTGTAATATTACCTTACGCTTCCAAACTGGATTAGTAAGGAAATCACTTTATGGTTTTATTTTTAAAGGATGAAAAGGTATTCTCTGATACTTGACATTTAATATGTTTGCAAAGCAGCTGTTAAATCAATGAGAGACAGGGCCGCCCCGTGGCTCACTCGGGAGACTGCGGCGCTAGGAGCGCCAAGGCCGCGGGTTCGGATCCTGTATGGGGATGGCCGGTGCGCTCACTGGCTGAGCGTGGTGCTGACAACACCTTGCCGAGGGTTGCGATCCCCTTACCGGTCAGAAAAAATAAGTAAATAAACAGATGAGAGACAGAGCTGCATTCTGTAAGTGACGCAGGTTTACTACATGGTATTTAAGATGGATCACTGGAAAAGCGATAAAAAGTGCCCTGATTTGTGATCTGGATTTCTCCTCACTGTACACAAGCAGACTTCTTGCTATATTTTTAAAGAAGAAATTTTCTGGAAGCTAATTAATTCATCTGGTTCTTATGTGTGTGTGTTCATGACGTTCATAAATAAAATTAAAGGCAGAGGAGCAAACTCAGTGTGTGAAGTCCTTCTGATATAATTGCTGCATAAACACCTTGTAGCGGAGTGCAATCTCTCCCCTGCAGTGTGACCTATCAAGTGAAATCTGAGGCCATGTTAGCAAGACACAGGTGGGGCGCATGCTCCCACTGGTCACTCTTATTATTTGCCACACATTGTGTTTTGCACTTTACATGTTATTCCATTTATTCTCAAACAAACAACTTTAGAGGTAGACATTACTATCACCATTTCCAAGTGAAAAAGATTTCCCAAAGTTACACTGCTAGTATTTAGTACAGTTTGGATTCAACCCCTATTCTCTCTGATTCTAGTCTATGCTCTTTTTACTATGTTACTGAGTCAAGAGAAGTAGATTAATTAAATGCTAAAACTAAGGGATAATTTATGGATGAAATTTTAGTAGTGAATGCCACCAGGTTAAAAAAAATACCTTACTGCTGCCAGTTGTTTCCCTCCCTTCAAAGACACTAGCAAAGTGCATTTGTTTAGAGAAGTTAGACTCAACTCAAACCAAGAGTTTGATGAATGAGAATCTGTAGATAAATGAACAAATTTATTGCAAATCTCTGAAAAGGAACACCAGACTGTCAAGTTATGAGCTAACTGATTTCTAGAGAAGTTGGATGATAAGTTCAGTGATATAAATGGGTTTTCTGGGCCGACCCCGTGGCTCACTCGTGAGAGTATCGCCGCGGGTTCGGATCCTATATAGGGATGGCCGGTGAGCTCACTGGCTGAGCGCTGTGCGGGCGACACCAAGCCAAGGGTTACGATCCCCTTACCAGTCACAAAAAAAAAAGGAAAAAAAAATGGGTTTTCTGTTCAGGGACTCTGATTTGATCAAGCAAATAAACAGAAAAGAAACAACCTTCACATACATAAGTAAAAGCACACCTTTAACATGAAATCTCCTATAAGTAGAGGATTCTTTAAATGTGCTGAGCTGGCTGTGGAAGGGGAAGGAATGTGGCAGGGTATCGGTGGTGACTATTGCTATGACTTCTAGTTTCTATCGATGTCCACTTAGCAATCATGGTTTCAGAGATACTTATTTAAAGATCGGGGCAGAGGTTCTCTCCAAATTCTGTAAGACTGGGTTCAGTTGTCTCACCCAGCTTTTACTAATGATTTTCATCCTTCCCTTCAAAATGATTTTGCTAAAATTGAAGAAAATATCTCTAGTGGTCGCATAACATTCTAACACATCTAAAAGCAGGACAACATTCCTTTGACAAAGTCATTGCTTGCTGAGGGGTATATTGATTCCTTGAGGCTCATAATGATGCAATTACACAAACATTTTCTAAGTCATCAATCACCCCTTTATTATTTTTTTAATCCTTTGCTTGCATGTTTTATTTTTGTTTTGTTTTGTTTTTAAGATAACTGGTAAGGGGATCTCAACCCTTGGCTTGGTGTTGTCAGCACCACACTCTCCCAAGTGAGCTAACCATCCATCCCTATATAGGGATCTGAACCTGTGGCCTTGGTGTTATTAGCACCACAGTCTCCCAGGTGAGCCACGGGCTGGCCCTGCATGGCGGCTTTAAAGCAGAAAGTATACCTAGTTAGAGTTGATGGAAATACACGTACTTCCTTTCCTTTTTTAGCTTATTATGAACATAACAGCATTTTACAATTTATTGCAGAAGCCATGTTTTAATAGAAAAAAAAATGCAAACCCAAACAAATTGGCCTAGTCTCAATTATCATTAAGAAAATCTGTTATGGGCCGACGCCGCGGCTCACTCGGGTGAGTGCGATGCTGGGAGCGCAGCGGCACCGGGAGCGCCAAGGCCACGGGTTCGGATCCTATATAGGGATGGCCTGAGCACGGTGCGGGCGACACCAAACCAAGGGTTACGATCCCCTTACCAGTCACAAAATGCATTAAATAGTACGATATGGAAATTTCCTTTAAGGAAAGTAAAAGCACCTGTTAGATTTCTCATCTCTTTCCACAATGTTATCATTGCTCCTCCTGCTATCCTGGTACTTGCCTCAATTTCCTGTATGTTTTGTAGAAGTACACCACTTCTAGTCTCTTAGCTGGGAAATCAAATAATCTTAGTAAGAAACCTGTATCAATAAGCGTTGATGAAGCTCTTCATGAGGGACAGAAGCAATGCTTCCTCATTTAGTAAGCATTTGAAGTAGTTGGGGGATGTGCTGAAGGCTGATTTTTGGGCCTCGTCCCTAGATATTCTGATTCTTTACATTTGGGGTGAGATTAATGATTTGCATATTGAGCAAAAATCTCTGGTAAGACGATACTAGAGGTTTTAAGATCATTGTTTTTAGAACTCCACATTATTCTCAGGTTCTCTGCTCTGTTTTGGAGAACTGTCACTACAGGAGTCTTATTCTAAATAAATGAGGTATTGTTGTATATATAATCTGGTCCTTTGGTTTAAAATTAATTGAACATTTTTCATAATGCATTTGCTAGTAAAATGAACTCCTATACCCCTCTAGAAAATAAGAGTATGGTGATAGCTAATGAGAAGAAATGGTTTTTAAAAGTTTCTCTTATCAATTTTGCTTTTGACATCAGCCTAACAGAAAGGTGTGCAGGCTCCAAATATGGAAAGAACAATAGACAAGCGATTAAGAAGTTCTGCCTTTATTGCACAGCAAAAGAAATTCTACAGCAGAGTCTTTTTTCATCATCTCCAAATGTGGCTTGTAACTTTCCCACAGTATCCGGTTGCTGGTCTAGGTACACACACAACGTAGGTGATAATTCACTTAGATTTAAACTACTTTTTTTCAAAGCCAACTTTTCCAAACAATAAATCATCTACATTTTAAATGGCGGTGAAATTCTACCACAGCTCTCAAAAGAAGGGACAAGGAGGTGTATTCTATTGGACAAAAGAAATAGAGAAAAGTATTGACAGTACAAGCAATCTATAGTACCCTTGGTGTAGAAATAATTGTTTAAAGAGTTTTCTCACACATGAAAAAGCAATGAAGCACAACACTCATTTTTATTTCATTATTTCTTGGACCTAGGTATTGAAATATCTGAAAGGAAGCCATCACTTTTTAATACATGTAATCCCCTTTTCCCACCAACAGAAGAATCAGATATTAGCCTATGCTTAAAAATAAAATTGAAATTTTAAGTCAGATTAATGGGACTCTAGTCCCAACCCTAGAAAAAATTTGTCTTTAAGAAAAGGTGAGATCTTTGCTGTTGGATCCAGCCGCCATGGTGTGAGAAAACCCAAGCATCCCCGGGAAGACCTACATGGAAATGAACTGAGACCCCCTAGTCCTCTTCCCAGTATCCACAGCTGAGCTCCCAGTGAAGAGCCAACACTAATTTGCCAGCCACCTCCTCTGCCTCTGATGCAGAATTTGATGCTGTGCTTGGATATTGGAGGACATCATCATGGATGACAAGTTCCAGTATTACAGTGAAATTTCATGGACATGTACTACTGAGAGTTTGAAGACACAGAAAAGAATAAACTCACCTACACACCCATTTTTAATGAATATATTTCTTTCGTAGAAAAGTATATCGAAGGACAGCTCGGGGAGAGGATTCCCAGATTTAACATGGCAGCTTTCACAACAACATTACAGCACCATAAAGATGAAGCAGCTAGTGATATATATGACATCTTGCTCATATTTACAGATTTTCTGGCTTTTAAAGAAATGTTTCTGGACTACAGAGCAGAAAAAGAAAAAGTCCGGGGATTGGACTTAAGCAGCGGTTTAGTGGTGACCTCACTGTGCAAATCATTTTCTATGCCACCTTCCCAGAACAGTCTGTGGCACTAGATCCTACCCACAGGCAAGGAATGGGCTCATTGTGGATGTCACTGGCCCAGTAGGCTGGGAGAGCCCTCAGCTAAAGATGACAGAATACATATTGAAAAGACTGACTCTGATCTCCAACTCCTCATTCATGTTAAGTATTGATGGGTCAAAACAAAATGGCCTGACCCTCTTGGACTGTTTCTCCTGAAACACCTTCTTATATTTAGAAACCCTAGAAGTCGTTCCCAAGTGCTCAGTAATCCTAGTACTCCTCCCCTCCCCAAGTAGACACCTCTCTCAGGTGCTTCTGAGTCAGCCTCCTCTGGAGCAAGTCCATGTCATGCATTCCACCTGGTCCCCTTACCCCAGCATCCGTGTTGGTGTGTCAACAGTGTGGCATAACCCACCATCACAACCCTCTTTGCCCCAGCAGGCTTTGCGTGAATCTTTTTAATCTATTCACAGTTTGTTTCTTTTTTACATGGGTCAGAGTTTGAGTCGTTCAGCCTCAGTGGGATTTTCGACTGTTTGGGAATATTTATGTAGAGTGTTACTAAGGCTAGCTGCCCATCTTGAGATTTCTGAATCTCCTATGATCACAGATTGTCTGAGCTGTAGGAATCAACTGAGATAGATGTCCTTTACCTAAAAAAGCTACATTGCAAATCAACTCCTAGTCTTTCATTTGCAGTCCTTGTATCACTGTCTTTTGCTGGTCCTGATTTTGTCCCACTGTTTCTGTAAGTCTCTTTTAAGCATTATTCTTGAAAAAAATATTTTTTATAGATGAATACTCAGGCTAAGCTAGTAGATATGATCTTGGAACTTCCGTGATTACCCACTTAAAGATCAAAGTATTATATGCTGTGTGCTTTTTTGTTAGTGATGTGGAGGCAAAAATGCTTTCTATGTTGGTGTTCCCATTTTTCCGGGCACCAGTAAATGTATGCTGTGTGCTAGATACAGACTAAAGGTATCCTGTTCTTAAAGCATGTTAGGTGCGTTTGTGCATGTTTGCTTAAAATTCTTTCTGTATAAACCAGTTTGTTAGGTTTTCTGACGGGGTAGGTAGGGACTCTGCAATTTCCTCTTCCTGTCAAAATCTCTTCTGCCAAGATGGTGTGCCTCTGGCCTAGCTCAGCATAGTAGGAGGTAGCAAACAACTTTACTGTCATCTGCTTTGGTTTAGTACATTTGGTAGATTAGCAGAAAACATGTATGTCACATGTCTAGAAAGAAGAAAACATAGTAGTTCAATTCCCACTGTGCGCCTTTGAGTTTTTTTTTTTTTAAGTAAAAATAAGAATCTGTACTGACTTTTCACTTGGGTATTCTGGTTTTAAAGATGAGCTATAAGCTACGTGTTTTTCTCAGGGATGTGTTGCTTACTAAATACTTTTGTACCATGAGTAAAATTTGAGGTGTTTTGCAAGAACCATCAAGAAAGAAAGAAAACGTGAGACATAGAATCTTTGGTAGTTACTTTAAAAATTTAATCATTTTGAAAAATATATGCAAATCCTCAAATCCTCCAGCCCTTCCTTGATTCAAATGTGGTGGTATAACATCTTCATCCATTCATTGCTCAATTTCCCTCTATTCTTCCAGATCACTAATTGAAGAAAAATGGGGCAAACAGCGTCAAGATCTATTATTATTCTCTGTATCCTCTATTATTCTCTATATGTAACATTTTGTGTCTGTATAATCTTAAAGCCAGAGACATCTTTAGCTCACTTCTCCCACTTAAGTAATTATTGATAAGAAAGACATCTGCAGAACAAAACAGTAAATATAGTATAAAAACTGAATTCTTGGGGTCTCTGAGAAGTCACCTAGTCAAATCTCCTTCCCTTAGTTCTACTAAATCAACATTGTGCTTATAATGAAATACACTTCTCCCAAAATTTTAGACTCAGTCATTATTATTATTATGTTTAGTTAAATTAACTAGCGTGAACTAATGAGCTGGAAATGAATTTGAGAAGTTGGGTTTTAAATGCTGAAAAGTTAAGCTCACTGGCAAAGATAAGTCAGCTGCAATGAAAGAGAAAATGTTTCTGGGCCGAGCCCGTGGCGCACTCGGGAGAGTGCGGCGCTGGGAGTGCGGCGACATTCCCACCGCGGGTTCGGATCCTACATAGGAATGGCCGGTGCACTCACTGGCTGAGTACCGGTCACGAAAAAGACAAAAAAAAAAAAAAAAGAGAGAGAAAATGTTTCAACAATTTATTCAGATCTAAGGAGATGGTAGATATGTATATCTTCCATTGCATTATCCATTATAAAAATCTGTGACTTGAATATTGTAAATTAGGGAGAAAGGGATTAAGTTGAAATATGTTTTTCATGTTTATGCTCATGCTAACTACTGTGAACAGTTGCTGTGAAAGAAGGTAAAGCACACTAAGTATATTTAACTTATTTTATTGTGGTCAGATGGCAAGAAAATTTGTTAAAGTTGTTAAAAAAGCTAAGTCAGATAAAGCACCTAGGGATCTGAGACTCAATTTACAACCCCTAGTGGCATGCAGACTTTCTTACTGAGGAATAACGCATCTAAGCACAGTGAACTGAAAACATCAGGGTAAAAATGAGAACATTTCTGATTTGCTCAAGTAGGTTCAGGAACACTATTTTAGTCCAAGAAAAAGGGGATTAATAGATGGCAACAGAGATCGCAATAACTCTCCACTGCCAATCCAGGCTGCATTTAAGGGAATGATACCTGTGGAAGAAGCACAAATTGTGAAAATCAAGGCACAGTTTCATGAACAATTCATGAATGCTTTATGGCTACCTCAAGAGGGTTCAGTTTCAAGAACTGACTCTGCTCAAAGTGAAGGCATGACACCTCTGGGATTTTGAAGACAAGTCTCAAAATCTCAGAATTATCCCCAAACACCTGGCTAAATGATCCAACTGCAGGCAATGTTTGTATCCATCTGCTTCCATAACACAAGATTCTTTCATGAAATTTCTATAAATAAAGCTGAGAATACTTGTTCTAGAAGTCTGGAGTCAGAGTTGTTATGGAGTCAGTGTGAATTTACCCAACAGTTCTCAAGAATATCAGTGTTTTCATTTATTTGATCAAAACTGATCTCTGGGCAATGCTAGACCAGTACTTGTGCACTTTTATCATTTAAAGTTAATTAAACTGGTCCTGAGATTTATTTTAAAATACTAAAAAAGGTTAAATATGTTTAAATTATCTAATAGGCTATTACAACTACAGCTAGTACTGTATAAGAAAAAAAAATCATAAGCTGTCTACAGATAAAAGAAATTTTGAATACAGGGCCCACTTTTGAATAAAAGTAAGAAACAAACAACTCACAGTTGTATGTCCCTGTCCTAAATCATGCAGGAAGGAGAGATTCTAAAAGATTCTTTAAAGGGGAAAAACAAAAAAGGCTAGCAGTGGGGCCGGCCCGTGGCTCACTTGGGAGAGTGTGGTGTTGATAACATCAAGGCCAGGGGTTCGGATCCCATATAGGGATGGCCGGTTAGCTCACTGGGTAGGCATGGTGCTGACAACACCAAGTCAAAGGTTAAGATCCCCTTACTACTCATCTTTAAAAAAAAAAAGGCTAGCAGCAAATACAATCAAAACTATTTCAATATCCTCCCATTAATTAACTACATTTTCAGGAGAAATCAATAATCTTATTTCACTCCAAGTGGCCATCTCTAAGATTAAAAGACCCCCCCCCGTCCTTTTCATACTTTCGTTAAATTTTGTTGTTAATACCAAGCACTATTCCTCCAGCTATGAAGTCAGTGTAGCAGCTGCCTTAGCAAACCATGCGAACCCTACACCAATACATAAAGATAGCTGCGTTGCCTGTCCTTGCAGATGAAAGAAGAGTGCTAAAAGCCTAGAAAAATCTTTAGTGGTGGAAATGGCTGTGAAGGCAGCTGCTTGCCTGTCATACTGCTACAGAGTCTGCTAAGTGACAATAGCTACAAGAGATGAAGGAAACAATAAATATGATTAATTTCTATTAATAACACATATGACCAAGTTGCTTTCATCACGGGCTATTACACTGTTTTTGATACTTTTAATTTGAAATTCCTCAGCTTTCCCTGCACAGAAGCAAAACCTCACCATTATATAGACAATCCTAATTTGTACTTTAATTTTAATAAATTACATAATACAGAATCCTGAAGATTTATGTCCAAAAATTTGAGAGTCACAAATGGCAATTGATTTTCTAACGTTAGAATACTCATGATGCTTCAAAATAATCTGAGAATCACATCAGAATACACCTGAATTTGAAAGATGATAATTTGATGAGAACTAACATTTGCAAGAAAGAGTGTTTCTGTTTCAATAAAACGTCCCTCTCTGCATATATTCAATATGGATTAAGAGTCTAAATAGAATTTACAAGCAGAACTGATATTTATATTTTTCCTCTAGGAACTGTTTTTACTTTAATCAAAGAATATTGACTATACTTGATCATGATGTCTTCAGTTTGCTCTGAAATACTAAAAAATATAATATACAGTGGAATAGTGTGATATGGCCTAAAGTGACAAATATGCAATTCAGGGGATAGTCGACTCTAGTCATAATAAAAATTCATATTCCATAGGTGGCCACTATAAGTACCTCTACTAGCTGTATTTCAATGAACAATTGACCCTTTGCCATCAGCATACTGAACGTCAGAAAAATTTTCACTGGTGCAAAAAGCATGATAAATATTAAGTATGGGGTCCATTTGTGAAATAAAAAGCATTTAAGAAATAAGGGCTGGCTAAAACAGTATTTTAAAGACTTGGCCCATCCTTTCATAAATAGAGCCTAAGAATCAACTAGAGCATAGATGCTTTTCCCTTATGGATTATGCTTTCCTTTAAATTGAATATTCCACTACCATTTGTGAAATGTGGAGGATTCGGTTTGCCTGTTGCTGGATATAAAGGAAGGAGAATTCTCCCTTAAGTGACCCCTTTTTCTGCAAGGTGTTGGTCAGAGCCTCTCTGTGGAGTAAGCAACGGTGTTTCCTCAGGTTCCAAGAACTGTCGATGCCTGCCTGTTAATATTTAATTAGTAAATTTCTATATGTGTGTGTCTATATGTGCAACAGAATTTGGTCAGAGATTTGCTTTCATTAGAACCTAACAATGAGGTTGTCAGAAGTGGCTAGTCCTTACCTACTTCAAATTTCTTTGCAGGCTACTATTTATCCTCCAAAAAGAGCCTAAGAGTAGGGCATGACCACACTGGCTTATCTCAGTGTGGAATAGCAGTAAGATATGTATTGAACACATAAGAATAATGCTACTTAAAGCTACAGTCTTGCCAAACAGAAAATTTCAAACTCAACATATGACTGTTACTATCAAGAGGCATTTGAAAGTAGTATCAAGTTAGAATGACCTGCATAGGAACATATGAATTTACAACAAATCATATAAAACATAGTAAGTTTCAATAAAGCAGTTATGTAATTTTGTAAAGTCCTAACAACCTAGTCACATGCAAGCCCATTCAGAGATCTGTTATAGTTTATCAGGGAAAAATATACATATATAACTACACACTAAAGGGATGCTGGCAAGAAGCCTAACCACAAGGCAATATATTTGTAGATAAAAATTTGCCTTCTAAAATCCCTGGGCAAGAGAACTGAGGAGAAAAAACAGCCCTGCAACAAACTGAAGAATATATAGGGAACTTGGTACATGATAGAGGTAACATTTTAAATTTGTGGGAAAAATGATAGGCTATTCAATAAATCATACTGGGAAAACTGGCTTTACATCTGGAAAAAAGAGATTAGATCCCCATATCAACCTGTGGGTAAAAATAAGCTGTATAATGGGTACCAGGTTTCCTTTTCAGATGATGAAAATGTTCTGAAACTGAACAGCAGTGATGGTTGCAAAACACTGTGAATGTACTAAATGCCACTGAATTATATACTTTAAACTGGTGAAAATGGTAAATTTTATGTTGTATGTATTTTAGCACAATAAAAACAAAATGTGGCAGATATATTACAGAAACTTAGTAAGAAAAATCAAGCTTTGAATATACTGTGCAAAAGTAGGGGAAATATCTTTTTGACCTCAAAGTACAACTATTCCACCTGCATAACAAATCATCCTAAAATTCAGTGCTTTAAACAACAACAATCATTTATTTTGCTCAAAAATCTGAAATTTGGGCACGGCTAAGAAGGGACAGCTGCTCTCTTCTCCACACCATGTCGGCTGGAGTGGCTTGATGGGGGCTGGAAGATCCATTTCCAAGATGGCTCACCCACACAGATGGCAAGTTCGTACTGGCTGTTAGTTGCTGTCCTCATGGACCTGTTTGCAGTACAAGGCAGGTTGGGATTCCTCACAAGGATGGTGATTATATTCCAAAAGCATTTCAAGAGACAGGAAGTGGAAGCTGCAAGTTTCTTAAAGCCGGGGCCCCCCAAACTGGCACAATACCACCTCTGCTATATTCTACTGTTCAAGAACTCAAACAGTCCAGATTCAAGAAGAGATACAAACCCCTTAATGGGGAAAATGTCAAAGAACTTGGGGGCCATGTTTTAAATTACCATAGCAATTCATAAAGGAAAAGATGGGCACACTTGACTGCATCATATTTTAAATCCTTGCATGACAATGTCACCATGAAAAATGTAAAACATGAGACAGTCTGAAAAGAGGTAATATGGGACACATATATCACAGAATTAATATCCAGAATATATAATTATAAATTAATAAGAAAAAGATAAACAATCAAATAGAAAAATGGACAAAAAATATGAACAATCAATTCATGTGAGAGGGACACTAAGTGGCCAATAGACATATGAAAAGATATTCAATATCACTTTACAGTGATTAAGAAAAAGCAAATTAAAGTATCTTATTTATTAGCCCATCAAAATAAAATATAGTCTAAAAAAATCCCCAAATTTGGTTTGTGAGAAAATATGCGAGAAAATGGGAATTGTTATAAACCTTGAGCATAAAATGGAATAATTCAGAGAGCAAGTTGGTAGTATCTAATAAAATAGAAAATGTACACGTACTCTTCAACCCAACAAGGAAGCTCCCAGATTATATAGGAAAACAAATGCATTTGTCCCTGGAGCCATGTATAGAATGCTAGTGTTCATAATGTTCATAATAATTAAAAACTAGAAACTACCAAAAGGTTCATCAATAGGGAAAAGTAAAAACAAAAATTGGTGTACTTAAAGTAGAATCCTATATAACAGTTAAAATGAGTTAACTAGATCTCCATGTAGATACTTGGACAGATTTCAAAAACACAATGTTGAGTAAAAATGTTACAAAATGGTATAAATTAGAACATTTAAAAATAAATGTTCTAAATAAAATACACACACAAAGCAATATATATTCTTTATAGCTATATACACATATCGTAAAATCATAAAAACTTGAACTGAAGTATATACTCTACATTCAAAATGGTAGTTGCCTCTGAGAGAAAAGTAAATGGTACTGGGGAGTTAAGCAAAGTAGATATACCAGAGAAAACTGGTGGTTCCCCAAAGATCCGTGTGCCCTCTTCACAGCTGTTGGGAGGTGGCCAAGGATTATACTTCCCAGAATGCTTACATGTAGGTGGGGTCAAGTGACTTCTCCCACCAATAGAATATGATCAGCAATGAGGCATGTCACATGAAGACTCCAAGGAACTTGAGCACTGGGAATGTCTTCTACAGTCTCCCTTCCCATTTCCAGTATCTTCATATATGTGAACACTTTGGCCCTGGAAACCACGTGAAAATGGTGGAGCCATAAAATGAAAGGAGTCTGGGTCTTTGTATCGCCACATGGAGTGTCAGCCATCAACCAAGAACAGTTGCATGGCAGTGTTATATGAGCGAGAAATAGTGTGAAGCCATTTGAATCCTGAGATTGATTTTCATTAGCTTTACTCAACTCTACCAAAGGGGGCTTCAATTCTTTTTTAAACCTATTGATTTCCATTTCTTTGATTTAAAAAAAATTTTCTTAAATTTTTTAAAAAGTCAGCATTTGTTAATTCTAGGTGGTGGATACTCAGGTAGCTGTTAGACTATTTCCCATAGCTTTTACAATTGAAAAGAGATTTTATTAAGAAAGATTGAACAATGTTGGCCATCCTCTGACATTTTATGGAATGCTTTATTCTTACTGCAGTTTATACTTTCTTTGTGGCATGCTCCTAAAAGTAATAAACTGTGGGCTGTGGCTACCCCAGTTATCTCTAGATCATAAAAATTTCTTTTATGTCAAGGCTTCAACTCAGTGCACATTTATATCCCCAAAGCTTTTCTCCTTTACTTTCATGATTATCTGGATAGATATAAAACCTCATTAATTGTTAAAATAGTGAATAACTTCGAAATTTTCAAAACTATATAGGAAGATATGTATGGTCTAAAAAGGTGTGAGAGTAAAAGGGTTAGCAAATCCCTACTTGTAATCCTGTGCAAATCTGAAGAAAATAGCTAACATTTACTGGGCATTTACTACATATTCTAAATATTAACTCATTTAGTCCTCACAACAACCCTATAAGGTACATACTGTAAAGCCCCATTTTACAATGAAAGTGAAAGAGACTGATAAGAAATCTTAAAACTACTAAATCTAATTTCTGTCACGGACCAATCCAAAAAGGTCTAACACACTCTCAAGACCAAATTTTGCTTCTCCAAAGTTAAGATGGAAATCAAAAAATTCTCCTTGACCCTAGTTATCCATTTAAAACAACTCCATTGATTGCTATTTTCTAAATATTTCATGAAGCCCTTCCTTCCTTTATATCCACAATGCCACTGCCCAAAGTTAAATCATCATAATGTCATACCTTTGCTATGGCAGTAATGTTACCTCTCTTCCAGGCTCATTTCACCCCTTGAAAAGCATCCATCTGAAAATCATCAATTGTATCTTCTACTTGAATAATCTACATAAATGCTTACCTACTGGGATCTAACCATATTATTATATTCCCTTACTTCTCAGTTAAATCTACTTAAAACATGTAGAAAATTGCCTGGCATACTGTAGAAACTCAAGAAATGTTAGTAGTGCCTTGGAAGAGCAAGATATATCAAGCCCATTTGACAGAGGAACCAAACAACCTCAAAGAAGTTAAATCATTTTACCAAAACAATTTGGGAAGTGGCAAAGCCAGGTTTGAACCCTGGTTTGTCTGGCTCCAAAACACACATATTTCATTATAATACACTGCTCCCTAGATAAATTTTCTGAAATTAAAATATCAAAAATAAATTTCACTGTAATAAAGTTGAGGTAATGAAAAACATACTGTGATATGTATTTTTTAATTTAGTGAAAGTGACTCTTTTTAAACAGTAAGCTCTAAAGGGCAAATTGTTTTAAAATACAAACCTACAAATCTCTGATATATAGATCTCCAACTGAAGAATGCTTTCAAGTATGAATTAATTGGTTTGCCATATATCTCACCACAGCTGAACACTCAAGCAATATAGCAATACTAGGTAGTAGGTAAAAAACCCCAATAACACTCAGAAAATTCCATAATGGTAGTGAGATTTTGATATACTACACTGCACCATCCTTGAATCACTATTTTAATATGTGTATGCTTGAGGTAAAGAAGAAATAGATCTTGAAACATATGCTCTATCCTTGTATGTACTAATTGTTTGTACTAAAGAAAGTGCAAACAATCCTCCTAGCTAAGGGTCTGATTTATTTAACTGAAATCACTTTAATGTTCACTCTGAGGTCCCAAATCTTACAGAAAGAGAACCAATTTGCCAAAATTAGAGCTAGCTATTAATAACATCACCCACTATATATTAAAACACATCTCTGTTCAAGATTTCCTACTTGAGAAACAAATCTCTAGAATGCAACACACCATTCATTATATTTCCAATGGTCATCTCTGAGTGGTAGGAGAAATTTTCTTTTTTGTACTCTTGTGTAATTTCTGAATTTCCTACAGTTACCTTTTACAGTAAGAAAAAAACACATCAAGTCACTACTTATAGATCTACAAAACAATGACTTTATAAACTAAAATAACAAGCTCTTTTTGTAAAGGCACCCTTTCAATTTAAAATTTCAGAATGTTCCTCGAGTATTAAAAACTTGGCTTAAGTAAGCAGACAAAACAGAAGATCAGTATCTTGGTACTTTTGTACTTCAATGACAAGAAGTACCATGTAGCCAATAGATTTAGAAAACATAAGAAATAAGAAGAACAAAAATTGAAAGGTGGATATGTTTTTCACTGTTTATAGAGGATAATTGTTTCCTTGGAAAATCCCAAATAATCAAAGTAATAAGTATTACAAGCCATAAATTTAGTAAGGTCACTGAATAGAAAATTAACATACAAAAATCCAGCAGTCTTCATATGTGCAAAAAAAATTAGACAGGCACAGTAGAAGAAAAGACGCTACTAACAATAACAATAAGATATAGATTGGAATAAACATAAAATACTCCTAAGTGTAAGATCTGATTTATATGTATTTCCCTATGTCAATACAAACTGTTGATTACTATAACTTTACAATAAGTTTTGAAATCAGGTAAGAAAAAATACTGTTTGGGCTATTTCAGGTCTTTTGCCTTTTCATTTAACTTTTAGAATCAACTTGCCAATTTCTTCAAAAAAAAATCTACTAGGATTTTGATTAAGATTGCATTTGAATCTATGGATCAATAGGAGAACTAACATCTTAACAGTATTGACTCCTTCCAATCCATGAACACAGTATCTCTCCATATTTTAGCTTTTCTTAATTTCCTATTGTAAGTTTTTGTAGTTTTCAGTGTAGATGTCTCATGCATCTTTCATTAAATATATTCCTAAGGATTTAAAATATACTATTAAGTATTTTCTGCTATTTATAAAGTTTTTAAAATTTCATTTTCCAATTGTTTATTATTAGAATATAGATATACATTCATTTTTTATAAGATCTTGCATCCTAAAACTCTGCTAAATTCACTTCTAACTCTAATAAATCTTGCATATTCCTTTGGGTTTTCTGCATACCTGATCATGTCCTCTGCAAACAAAGACTGTTTCACTTCTTCCTTTCCAATCTGTATACCTTTTTTTTTTTTCTTTTTTCTTTTTCGTGACTGGTAAGGGGTGGTGTCGCCCGCACCGCGCTCAGCCAGTGAGCGCACCGGCCATCCCTACCTAGGAAACGAACCTGCGCGGCCTCGTCGCTCCCAGCACCGATGCGCTCCTGAGTGAGCCACGGTCCGGCCCTGTATACCTTTCCTTTTTCTTGTCTTACATCTGTAGCTAGGACCTTCGATATGATATTGAATAAAAAGTGAAAACGGACATCCAGATCTTTTTTCTGATCTTAGAAAGTATCAAGCTTTTCACCATTGAGTTTGATGTTAGTTGTAAGTTTTGTATAAAGGACCTTAATCAGTCTGAAGAAATTGATTCTATTCCTAGTTTGTTGAAATGTTTATCATGAATGGGTTTTGAATTTTGTCAAATGGTTTTTCTGCTTTTCTGATCATATGAATTTTCTCCTTTATTCTAATAATACAATGAATTATATTAATGTTTTTCATATGTTAAACCAAACTTACATTTCCAGAATATACTCCACTTTGGTCATGATGTATTACCTATTAAAAAAAAATATATTGGGGATTGCTATCATTTTGCTAAGGACTTTTGCATCCATGTTCACAAAGCATATCGGCCTGTAGCTCTCTTTTCTTGTGACACCTTTGGTGTTGATTCCTGACATTTACTTCTGCTATCATTATGAGGTGGTAGAGAGTGGGAAATCAAGTGGGATGAGATGTGTTTACTCGTGTTTGACAATTATTAATGGAGGAAAAAAATTTACATTAATGATTCAGTGTAAAGTGGTACATACAGCTCAGTCTCCTTCACAGTTCTTCTGCTTTTAAAGCTAATCAGCTTCTGAGTGGAACCTAGTATTTAATAAAATATAATGGTGGTGACAGGATTATTCTCATTAAGCAAAGATTTAAGTCCCTATTTTTGCTTTCAGGGTTCAATCACACCACAAGAGTTTGCATTCTACCTTCCCAGATATCCCCTATAATGATATATTATATAGTACAATTAATAAGCACATTATATTTCTTGGTATAATATCCCTACATGGGTTCACAATAATTGCCTTATTCACATGACAGAAAAACAACTTTTTTTAGATGTCAGTTTGTTGATGGAACATGATTTGTCAATAAACACCGAGTTTCTACGACAGGATCAGCGGAAGCATGCTTAAAGGGATCACCAGCTAAAAATAAAACATTGGATGTGATCATCAAATTTGAATAGTATTTCTGCATTTAATCTTTTGTATCCTTTTCCTCCACTCCAAGAGAACAACTAAAAAGGTTTTCATTATTATAAACAAAGATTATTTCCTTACCTAGCACAAGTACATCATGAATAATTTCTGTGTAGCTTTATCTGTTAGTTAGAAAAATCATTAGACTATGTTTCAGGTCATATTCAGAAAAACATATGAAAATACAAAAATAAAGACAAGAAGCCCCCAAACAAACCAAAAACCCTTCCTTACTCCCAAACCTCTGGATTTTGATTGCAGGGAATTTTCTAAATTATTGAACTAGTAAAATAAAATACTCCCCTCAGGTCAAGAATTTTCTCTTGTATTATCAGTATTACATTTGCTTAGCTAATTTTTTTTTTTTTTTTTTTTGGGTGGTGGTGGTGGTGATCTTTATTTTTACGTACTTTGGCATAAACAGTAACACAACCTTCAGTCTTCAATGCACCCTGTAATGGGCTTTCTCAATTGGGGTTCAATCAGAGAATTAAGCCCCACAGTAAATGATTTGAATGACATATCAATTCTCCCAAGGACAAGAAGTTAATTCATTATATACAATGTACCTTAGGACACATCAGGGCGAGATTCACTCCAAAATTTGCCAGGAAATTTTCATTGTTTTCATTGATCATGGATAGATGGAAACAATTTTATTCACATATATTGAGATGTATTATCATGATGGATTTAACATGGGATATCAGAAACAAAACTAAGTTTCTAGTGGTTTCTCTCTCCTCCGACCCTAGCCATCCAAAATCAAGTTCATCATCACTGAGCTGCATACCAAATAAATGGAGAGTAAGAATGAACATATTTATACTGGGACTAAAAATGTCACTTCACTCTATTTGGCAAGACAATGACATTAAATAGTTCCTGCATAGAGGTAGAAAAGTTCTTCCTGTGAGAGCATTCAGTGTCAAGAACTATGTCTCCTAAATGGGTTGGAACCTCATCTCCACGGGGCAATAGAACCATCATAGAAAGCACACCAGCAGATGTCTCCCTGTTCTCACTAGTCAAGCCTTTCCTACCTCCTTGCATCAAGCCCTTCCTACCTACTCATCATGGGGAAGAGTCCTGCACCCTCACCAGAGTTCCTTATTTCCCATGGGTAGCTACCTGTGCTACAGGGAACCAGCTGTTAAATATGCAGACTGGGGGCCGACCCCGTGGCTCACTCGGGAGAGAGCAGCGCTCCCGCTGTGGGTTCGGATCCTATATAGGGATGGCCTGTGCGCTCACTGGCTGAGCACGATGTGAGCGACACCAAGCCTAGGGTTTGATCCCCATACCGGTCACAAAAAAAGAAAACAAGAAAAAAAAATACATGCCGACTGGGCCTTTCTTGAGAGTTGCACATTTCTGCAAAGCAAACCACCTATTCCTGGATAATAATAAAGAGAAGAATGGATAGTAACATTTACAATGTAATACACTTGTGTTAGGTAAAGCATCCAAGAACAGGTCAAAGACAAAAATTTCATTTGACATTGGGAAAAATCATATTCTTTTGCAAAAAACAAAACCAGTTCAAGTACATGATTATAGCTTTTTTAGGGATAACTTTTGGTGGTGAGCAAATTAATTAAACATTCTTTTTTTTCTTTTCTTTTTTTTTTTTTTTTTTTTGTGTGTGACCGGTAAGGGGATTGTAACCCTCGGCTTGGTGTCATCCGCACTGCGCTCAGCCAGTGAGTTCACCGGCCATCCCTATATAGGATCCGAACCCACGGCCTCGGCACTCCCAGCGCTGCACCGGCCACGGGATCAGCCCTAATTAAACATACTTTAGAAGCCTTTGAGCTGAAGTCAGCGCACTGACTAACAGAGCAGCTGTCAGTGCAAGGTGGGTTCCTGTCCTAATCCTGTTCCGACCTCAGAGTTGAGCCTGAGATCCTGTCAGAAAGTTGCTCTCACAGTGGAAGACATCAAGCAGCAGCTGCTTGAGCTCAGCAGGCTGCAGCCGTTTCCTCTCTCATCTAGAAAGTTTTTTAAAACACAATGCCACTCTGGTTGCATATTTCATGATACAAGGGTGTGTACCATTCTCATTGCTGCTGCAGAGGACAGTGCATTTTCAATTCCATTAGTATGTGGCTGTCAAAGGCAGGGGGCCCACCAGAATCTCTGCAGGATTTGGAACTGAATTTATATGTATGAGTGCATACAGTGATAGTTATAGAATACAGTTAATAGAAATAAAACTGCCTGTTTTCCAGGAAGTTAAAAATGAATAGTCATTGGTCTTATTTATACAAACTGAAACAAAAGTGACTTTTAAAATTTCTTTTAGGACAGCTGAGGAAAGAAATAAATGAAATATAAAAGAAAGGTCAAGGGAGAAAAAGCAAATCATATACATATTGAAAGAGAGAAAGAGAGATTAACAGATAGGTAGAAAAAGAAATAGATATCGTCAGTGTAAGAGAAGCACAATAGAGACAGGCTAACACTTCCTTTTAACTTCGTGATGGCCATTTGTGTTGTACTTGGCAACGTCTCCGAAGTGGCAACACTTCTAACTGCTTCTCTTTCATTCTTCCCTTTTATATTTAGAGGACGAAATGGAAAACTCATGAAGAATAAGGAATTAATGTGCACATGAATTCTTCCTGTTGAAACTACACAAACCCCCTACAATGCCTGACCTGAAGTGGCTGCCTCAGGGCGTCTTTCCCGGATTTTGCTATCTCACCAAGAGTGGTCATTTCTGTTACCTCACAGGCAGTACTGCTATTAAAACTATTAAAAACATCTCTCTGTGACTTTGCTGCTTCCCCTATAAGCTATTTGATGCTACAGATGGTCTGATGATTAGTTTTATGTGTCCACTTGGCTTGGCTATAGTACCCAGTTATTTAATCAAACACTAATTAATGTAGGCATTGCTTTGAAAATATCTTGTAGATAGTGTTAACACCTACAGTTTACAATTATCCACAGTAATGTGAGTGGGCCTCATCTAATCAGTTGAAGGCTCTAAGAGAAAAAACTGAGGTCTCCTGGAAAACAAGAAATTCTGCCTCAAGACTGCAGTATCAACTCCTGCTTGAATTTTCAGCCTTTTGGCCTACCCTGCATAGTTCAGACTTGCCAGCCACCACAGTTGTGTGTGAGCCAATTCCTTAAGATAAATCATCTAGAGCCATAGCTATAGTTCTTATTGTTTTTTTTTTTTCCCCCCTCTGGATAACAGATTGATACCACTGTCATCACTAACTTTTCCACTTTATGAGTAGAAACCCTAAATCCTACAATCTATGCCAGCCATTTATCAGGGCTGGCTACTGATTACAGGGACTGTAAGGGACTCAGGAGCACACAAACTCCCTGGTCTCATAGGGACTAAGTTCACTACATGAAACTTCGATCAAGCTTTGAACCTTTTGTGACTGGCAGCTTTCCTTATCATTCCACTTCAGTTGGGTTTTCCCTTGGCTAGAAATTGACTCAGAATTTGCTACATATGATTCTATTCAAAGTAAAATTTATACATATAGTTTGTATATGTTTATGTGTGTACTTTTCTTTCTTGAAAACTCAATAGGAAGATATATATAGCAAAACCTTAATTATATCAAAACCTTGGAGGATGAGACCCTCTTGTTAAATACATGTCCTAGGTTGTTTGAATTTTTCTCCTTTATTAAGCATATTTAAAAATAGAAAAAAGAGAGAAAAAAAGTAAATATTAAGATGGTTGCTATAAACACAAATATATCAGTAATTACATGAAATGTAAAAGGACTAAGTACTCCTATTAAAAGTCAAAGATTGGCAGACTGGATAGATAAACAAAACCTAACTAAATGCTGCTTTCAAGAGTCACACTTGCAATAAATATAAGACATGGAAACTTTGAAAGTAAAAGGACAGGTCAAGAAATACCATATGAAAACCAATTGAAATAACGCTGGTGTAGCCATATTAATAAGAGACAAAACTTCATTATGACAAATGGATCAATTTCACCAGGAAGAAGAAAATCACTCTAACTTTTAGGCACCTAATAACATAATCTCAAAATATGTAAATCAAAACCTGACAGAACTAAAAGGAGAAATGGGCAACTACACAATCACAAAGGGATATTTTTATCAGTAACTAACACAACAAGCAGTGAAAAAAATAATAGTTTTTGAGGATGTGAAGATCTGAATACTGAACCAATTGGCATATACAAGATAACACACCCAGCACACGAAGGGTACACAGTTATTTTCCAAATATACATGAAACATTTACCAAAGCTCGCCACAGCAAGGCCATAAAGTAAGTTTCAACCCATAAAACTATAATGTTTAAGATAGTGTGGTATTGTTGCAAGGGCATATTAACAAAACAATGGTAGAGAATAGAGAATCCAGAAACAGACACACTCATCTTCAGGCATTTAAATTCTGAAAGAGGTAGCACTGCGTAGCACTGGGAAAAGGACAGTCTTTTTCATAAGCCGTGCTAGGTTAACCGGAAAATCACATGAAGAAAATGAAATTTGACTTCTACCTCATGACATAAAATAAAATTGATTCCAGGTAGATTTTAGAGGTGAATGTAAATGGTTAAACAATAAAACTTCTAGAATATGTAATAGGACCATATCCTTTAATTTCAGAGTAAGGAAAGATTTCTTAAACTGAACACAAAAAGTACAGTGTAAAGGAAAAGATGGATACATTGATGTAATGTCCATCAAGATACCATGAAAAGAATCAAAAGGCAAGCCACATAGTGGAAAAAATATTTTCAACATATATAGCAAATAAAGGGCAGCAATTCAGAATACATTTTTTAAAATCCTAAAATTAATATATTTTTTAAAAAGACAGAAAATCCTACAGAAAAGTGAACAATGGCTTAAATTTACCTGTATGTACGCATACACAAAAAAGGGATTTCAAGATGGCCAATGAACATATGAAAAGTTCTCAACCTCAAGGAAATGCAAAGTAAAACCACTCTCCACCAAGACGACTAAAATTTATTTTAAAGACTGACATTAACAACCGTGTGAAATAACTGGAATTCTCATTCACGCCTGGTAGGAATGCAATTGCCAGAGCCTCCTCTTTGGAAAACTGTTTGGCATTATCTTCTAAACATATGCATACCCTGTGACCCAGCAGTTCTACACACACACACAGATGTGTGTACAGATACACCAAAAAACGGGTACGAGAACACTAACAGTGAAAATAATCAAAATAAGAAATAACCCACATATACAATTGAATAGTACCCAGTGACAAAGACTATTGTCGCACACAGCAATATGGCAAAATTAATCTATGGTATTAGATGTCAGCCTAGGGACAACCTCAGCAAAGGAGAAAAGAGGGCCACATGGGAAGCACCTGCCTTACTAGTAATTTCCTGCTTCTTGAACTGGATGGTGGTAGGTATGTGTGTTCACTTCGGGATAATTTACTGAACTGTATACTTAGGATTGGTGCACTTTCCTGTATGTACAGTATTTCTCAATTAAAAGTTTAAAAAAAGAAAAGAAAAAAAGATGAACTGCCAAACAAAATAAAACAAAACCAATAACTATTCCGACCAAGCAATTTATCAACCAAAAACTAGCAAGTAGTTCTCTTTGGGTTTCTGCCATGGTTGCGGTTGGACAGTGGTTGGAGCTACAGTCATTTCAAAGGCTTCCTAAGACACAGACAGGCGGCGGCGGCGGCGGCGGCGGCGGCGGCGGCGGCTGCTTGGGGATGCTTGGGGCTGCTGCTGCTTGGGGGACTGCTGCTGCTTGGGGGGCTGCTTGGGGCTGCTGCTGCTGTTGCTGCTTTGGGCGGCTGCTGCTTGGGGCGGCGGCGGCTGCTGCTGCTGCTGCTTGGGGCGGGGACCTGCTGCTGCTGCTGCTGCTGCTGCTGCTGCTGCTGCTGCTGCTGCTGCTGCTGCTGCTGCTGCTGCTGCTGCTGCTGCTGCTGCTGCTGCTGCTGCTGCTGCTGCTGCTGCTGCTGCTGCTGCTGCTGCTGCTGCTGCTGCTGCTGCTGCTGCTGCTGCTGCTGCTGCTGCTGCTGCTGCAGCTTGGGGCGGGGACCTGCTGCTGCTGCTGCTGCTGCAGCTTGGGGCGGGGACCTGCTGCTGCTGCTGCTGCTGCAGCTTGGGGCGGGGACCTGCTGCTGCCGCTGCCGACGCCGCCGCCGCCGCCGCTGCTGCCGCCGCTGCTGCTTCAGGCGGGGACCTCCCTCTGCTCCGTCAGGGCGGCAGCTGGGCAGACCCACCCTCTCCGGGCCTGCCAGCTGTGCGCACCTGCCTCAGCGACTGCCCGGCCCCTCGGCCAGAAGCGACATTTCCCAGAAAGACACCTTGATCACAATAATACATTGAACTTTTAAGTGAAGAAAACAGAACTGAGGTTACCAGAGGAGGGAAGGGAGGAATTGGTAAAGGGCCACGAAATAGATTCCATTGTATAATGGAGAGTATACTAATTACCCTGATTGAATCACCACATATTGCACACACTATTGATATTCAATGCTGTCCCCCACAGATATGGACAATCAATTGTGCCCTAATAATAAATATATATATTTTCTTAAAAATCCAAAATCATGATGTTGACAGGTATGAGCTCCCTCTGACGGCTCTAGGAGAAAACCCTTCCTTGTCTCTTCCAACTTCCGGGGGCTCCAGGTGTTGCTTGGCCTGGGGCTGTGCTCCAGTCTCTGCCTCTGTCGCCATGTGGCCTTCTCTTTGTGTCTGCGTCTTCTCCTTTTCCATCTCTTCCAGGGGCACTTGCCATTGGATTTAAGGCCTGCCCACATAATTAGGATGGTCCAACCTCAAGATCCTTAACTTATTTGCATCTGCAAAGACTTTTTCCAAACATGGTCATATTCAGAGGTTCTGAGGATTGGAACATGGACATATCTTATTGGGTGCCATCGATCAATCCACTACAGGTGTTGATTAAGCAATAATTGCTAAGTTTAAATTAAATAGTAATATTGAGTTAAGAAGATCATTTTTAAAAATTATACTCCCAATAGTTATGTTGAAGGTAGGTTCCGGGGGGCCTGATGTTGGCCTCAACCCACCCAGTTCTCTTACCAGGTTCTTGACTCCACCACAGGAGTGAATTTAAGGGCAGAGTCACAGTGAAAAGTGAAAACAGGTTTAATATAACAGATAAGAAATGCAGATGCCACAGAGACAGTGCGGCATGCTCCAGAGACTGAGCGGGGCCCACACCAAGTCTAATACAAAAGTTCAGGGCAGACATCAAGTCTAAACAACTAAACTAAACAACAACAAAAATGTGCTTAAAGGTCAGCACAGAGTGCAAGCTGGCTCAAGAGAGTGAGCAGCAGCTTGCTGAAAGTAAGTTAGATACAAAGTAACATAATGCACACCTCAGCCAGCCAAGGGCGGACTGCCTGCAGGAAAGTGAGCAATGGCCCTGCCTTCACTGGGATTTGGCTTTTAGAGTTTCTCTAATGAATATTCAGTTCAGGTTTAGTTCCTGGTTATATACATCAGGCATATATGCAAGAATGTTCTGTGCTCTCTATTGAGCACGCCCAGCCACTGGATTGCAAAAGCCAGTCCCTTGTGGTCACATTTTCCCTGTGTTGGTGCTGAAAACAGGTCTAACTGGCAACAGTAACTTTCCCCCAGGGGAGAAATCAGAGGAGGGGGCCTGAGACCTCAGGGAGTGGCAGGAAACCCAGAGGCATGTCCAGAAACCCAAGCCCAGGTAACTGAGCAACTCCTGTATCAGTCTCAGCCATATGGGTAAGCAGAGAGAAATAAAAAAGTGGTTCTCATAGAAGTAGAGTAATGGTTACCAGAGGCTGGGAGGGGAGGGAGGTGGGAAGGAGGAGGTGTAGACTAATGGGTACAAAACTGCTATCTACCCGAAGTGACTCATTCTGCAGCCTATACATGTATGGAAACAGCACACTGAACCCCACAAAAACAAGTACAAATAAAATGGAATTTTTAAATAAAGCCATGACAGGATGCTCAGCACTGTCAGGCAAACTGAAACCACAATCAAATCCCACCACACACCTATTAGAATGTCTAAATAAAAATGAATGAAAATCTCAAGGGCTGGCAGGGATGTGGAGTGACAGAAACTCTAAGACATCACTGGTGGGAAAGAGACATGGCACAGCCACGCTGGAAAGAACTTTAAGTTTTTAATATAAAGGTCAGCTCAGGCTCACCGTAGGTCTCAGCCATCACACCCCTGGTCTTTACCCTAAAAAAAAAAAAAAAAAGCTTGGGCAGGTGCACCAGGATGAGGGGGCGATGCTTGGGGTCCACTCTGACCCCCTGTCCACAGGGCCAGGGAGGAGACGCTGAGCTGTGGCACCGACCCCAACCCCCAGTGTAAAATGAGATGAATAACCCCAATTTCCCAACAAAGCTATGTGACTTCAGACTTTGCACATACGCAAAAAGTTAAGTAAATCCCAAGCTGCAAAAAAACCCAAAAGAAATGAAAAAGAAAAGTTTATGTCCACACAGACACCTGTACACAAATGCTTATAGAGTCCTCAGTCATAATAGGCAAACCTAGAAGCAACCTAAATATGTTTTAAGAAATGAATGGATAAAATACTGTGATACATCATGTAATGAAATACAACTCAAAGAAAAATAGTCCTGATAAATACACAGAAAAGCACACACATGCATGCTCACACACACACGCACACTCACGTATGGATCTCCCAGTGTTAGTAGAAATGTTTAAATGTACAGTTCAGCATTAAATACAGGCAGGATGCTGTGCAGCAGATCTCTAGAACCTACTCCTCTGCCATAATCAAAATGTCATACCTTTTCCACAGCAGCTCCCTCTTGACCCCTCCCCTACCCCTAAAGACCACCATGCCACTCTGCTTTGATGAGTGTGACTAGTTTAGGCCCATGTCAGTGGAATCCTACAGTATTTGTCATTTTGTGACTGCCTGATATTACTTAGCATGCTGTCCCCAAGGTTGATCCATGTTGTTGCAAAAGACAGGTTTTCCTTCTTTGTGAAGGTTGAACCATGTTCCATGGTACAGATAAAACCTGTTTCTTTAACAATTTATCTCTCAGTTAAAATGTAGGTGGTAGTTGTGTGGTTGAGTGGGAGCTATGGGGGATCGTGTCTGTCAGAAGATCCATTTGGATGGGGCGGCCGATGGTGCCTTCTGAGCAGGGGCAGGACCCAGTGGACATGTGGCAGAAGAACTCTCCAGGCCACTGTGACCCCTTGTCCGAGTGAGGTTACAGGTTACAAGAATGAGAGCAGGAGGAGGCAGGAGGGAATGGCCTTGGGGCCACGGGAAGACTTCTGAGGGGATGGAAGGGTTGTAGGAATAAGTGACTCCATTTCCTTCCAGTTTCATTGTCGGGGCCACAGCAGATTTTATAGACGGAGATGACAGATGGAAGAGCCCAGCTGACACAGGAGAGACAGACGCTGATGTCTGAGAGCTGAATCCACCTGCCTCCCTCCTGGGCTCACCCCAGCCCCGTGCCCAGTCAGCAGAGAATATGGTCAGTGGGGTCTGCTCAGCTGGCCACTGTGGGACTTGGTGCTGGGGGTGTGACTGTGAGGACTCATTGCCTCCATCTGTGGGGGGGACTAGTCACAGCACCCCTGAGAACTGCTGGGAGAAAAGTGGTGATTACTGACCTGCCGGGCAGGGCAGGTACGTCACACACGACCTGAGCCCCACCTATTGGGGGGCCAGCCCTCCACTGTCCCGCTTCTGCACCCTACAGCCTGCCCGGGTGGGCACAAAGATGGGACAGCTCCCGTGGCTTCTATGAGGAGAGCCATACACCCAGGGGTTGACAGTGATGAAGACCTGCCTGCACTCTTGAGAAGAGCACCAAGGCCTGGCACAGAAGTGGGCACAAATGTGTTCATGCACGCACATGTGCACGCTCACGTGCACAAATACACATGCACCCACACGGGTGGAGAGTTCAGGGGGTGGAGGATGCGGCATTAGGCTCTGCTGACCCGGGGAGGGGGCCAGTGTGATGGGGTGATGGAACCCCATGATGTCACTGTTGCCAAGCACCGCTGCCTCTGAGTTCCGTGGCAGTAGGAGGCTCATTCTGGAGTCTGTGAGCTGTTGGTGCGGGTCCCTTTTGTAGGCTACAGGTACATCTCTGCACAGGTGAACAGATTCAGGTGAGTGTGACCTGCTCTCTTCCCTTCCTGCTGATTTCCACACAGGTGCTACCAGGAGGGTGGCCCAGGCCTCGCTGGGTGGCTGCCGAGGGTTATGCCCACTGGGCCTCACCAGGTGCCTGTTCTGGGCTAACCGCATATACAGTTGTCCCATTCATCCTCACACACACTCCGTGGGGTTAAGGCTGATGTGTCCACTTGGCAGTTGAGAAGCCTCGGGTCAGACAGGAGGTAACTGGGCCTGGGACCCAGAGGTGACCCTTGGCTGTGCCCTCCGCCCTGCCTTGTGTCATGTTAGACACAACTTCTGGCCTCTGCAGCCTCCCTCCCTAGATTCAGGTTCTTCCTGAGATTCCAAACCATGATAGGGCAGAGCCTGCCCCTGGAAGAGCCACTGAAGTGGGGTCTCCGTGGGCTGTGAAGATGGAAAGTGGGGTGGAGGGGTGGCCTGCACCCTGGTCTGTGATGGGAGATGGGTCACCCCAGCTGGGCATCTGGTCACCGCTGACATCATAGAGCATCACTTATGGCTTATGTAAGGCACACCCAATTGTGAGGTCCCTAGGCTGGGAGCAAGGTGGGGAGCCCTCTGTCTTGGGGCAGTGGTGGACAGGGAAGAAACCACTGAGGGAGGCCAGGCAGGTGACAAGTGTCTGCCCTGCAGGCCAGGGTGTATGGAAAGGGGCTCACCCTCTGTGTCCTGCCCTCTGTTTTGTCCTCAAGAGGCCTAATCCACCCCTCCACTCAAGGGGATTCCCTTGGGACCGTCTCCAAGGTGGGACCATGTCTCTGACTGTGCTCCAGGACACATCCCCAGAGCTCTCTAGTTTCTCATCTGTGCCTGGGAAAAAGATGGAGCCCCTTCTGATACTGCCACACTCAGAACTGTAAACTCCAGTGTCCCTCTTGCCTAAGGCATGGCCTCACCAAGCACAGAGGCTACTTCCAAGTCACATAGGTCACCCTTTTGCCCAAACCCAGAACTTTCCTGCTTGGCTGGTGCTAAGATTTAAGTACAATGCAGCACTTATGCGATTTCTTTTTGCCTCTAAAGAATTGGACGACTGTGTGTTTCCTGATTTCGTCTGGGAGGCAAATCGTATAGAGGCCTGTGGTCTCTAAATCACGTTCTGCTTCCTGTGCCCAGAACGGCCCATCAGGGCCCTTCATGCTGAGCAGGTAACACACGTGTTTGTCTGTGCAGGTACCTTGGGGACAACAGGCCACACCTTCCAGGTCCCTGGTTCTCAGGTCCTCAGGCAGGAGCTTAACCTTGGCCAGGGAAGAAACCCCCGAGACCACTGTGGGGTGGAGACAGAGTCTGGTCTCTTTGTACTAGGGGGTGGGGGTGGAGGGCGGGGTGTTGCTGGTGGAATTTTGGATCCCTGACCTGAGCAGTTAGGGGTACTCTCTGAAGCTCTCAGGGTCAGTGCTAGCTTTGGATTACTTTTGTCTTGCAGATTGAACATGAAGACGGGTATGGAGACCCTGTGGGCCCAGGAGGTGATAGACATCATGGAGAAGTACCAGCAGGTACAGGGTTGGCTGCTCCCTTGAGGCAGGCAAGTCCTGGCCTCTTCTGTTGTCCCTGAGGTCAGAGGGACCTGGGCTCTCTGGGGACACAAGGGAGGGAGGAGCCTTCCAAAGCCACCCATGCCCCCAACCCATCATCATGGCCCCCTCACTCCAGGCCCTCTCGGGGTTGCAGGGACACCGAGCTGGGACACTGGTGAAAAACTGGGATGAGGAGTTCAAAATCTACAGACGCATCGACCGGCTCGGGTTTCTGCAGTGAGTTCTCTGACATCCCCCGTCTTATCTCAGTGTTGGGCTCTGTTTCAGTTCGTTTGTGTTGCTATAAAAGAAATACATGAGACTGGGTAATTTATAAGGAAAAGAGGTTTGTTTGGCTTATGATTCTGGGACAGCTGCATCTGGCACAGGCCTCAGGCTGTTTCTACTCGTGGTGGAATGTGGCAGGGAGCCGGCGGGTACAAGCAGATCACATGGTGAGAGAGGAAACAAGAGAGAGAGAGAGAGAGGAGGTGACAGGGTCCTATAAGCAACCAGCTCTCGTGGGAACTAATCGAGCGAGAACTCACTCATTTGTCCCCCCTCCCCCAGGGAGAGCATTAATCCATTCATTAGAGATCCACCCCCATGACTCAATCAGTTTCCAACACTGCCACATTGGAGATCAAATTTCTTTTCTTTCCATTTTTTTTTTTTTAAAGATGACCTGTAAGGGGATCTTAAACCTTGACTTGGTGTTGTCGGCACCACACTCTCCAAAGTAAGCCAACCAGCCATCCCTACATGGGAACCAAACCCATGGCCTTGGTGTTATCAGCACCACACTCTCCCACATGAGCCACCAGCTGGCCCGGAGATCAAATTTATACATGAGTTTTGGAGGGGACAACACATCCAAACTCCATCAGGATCCATCCTTGAAAAGGCCAGGATGAGGCAGGGTGTGTCTCCCAGGCTTGTGCTGACCTTATTCCCAGGGTGGGTACAAGTCCCTTGCTCCCCTAGAGGTCCACCCCGGTCAGCACATGGCTGCAGTTCCGTGGCTCATCCAGGCAGCTCTGGGGAGAGGGCGGGTACCAAGCTGTGGCTGGGCCAGGCCCTTGGGCTCTCAGAAGTGTGGCCTTTATGTCTGCAAAGGAAAGAGGCAACCTGAAGGCTGAGCCCTGTCCCCAGAAGGAGCCTGTCTTGCTGTCAGCTCAGCAGGGTGGGACCAGAGGGCACGAGGGCACTTGGTCCAGCCTGGGGACAGTTGTCCATCAGGTCCCGCCAGGATCAGAGGGGCACAAAGAATCACAAAGTGTATGGAAGAATATGGCCATGGAGTGAGATGAGGGGCAGGGACAGGGCCCCAGCCCAGGAATGGAAGGGGGAAGGCCATGGAGGCAGGCAGGGGTGGCAGAGGAAGGCCACCTGAACCGTTGGTCTGGTGCTGGGAGGTCATGTGAGGCCTGGTGGGGAGGAGGCTGGCCTGGAGTCTGTCTTTCCTGAGGTCACAGGATGGAGAGAGGGACGGAGCCTGGGGGAGCTGGGCTGCAGGGGACCAGATGTTACGGGTGACTCGGGGATGCCTATGACTGAGCGAGCCTGGGGATAGAGTGAAGGCACTGGGGGTGGACAGGCTGGATGAGGTGGGGCAAGGGACAGCAGATCCACCTGGGACCCCTGACCCTCAGATGCCTCGGTCACTCCCAAGGTCTGCAGTACACACTGGAGACTCTGCTCTCTGCTTGCTCGGGAACACCGTGGGCAGGGAGAGGATGCCAAGGGCTGAGACAGGGCAGGAAGGCATGAGGAGGAAAGCCATTGTAGGGGAAGGCAGGAGGACACAGCGCTGATGTCCCAAGAGCCAGCTGAGACTGGAGATCTGGCCCAGGGTGATCCCAGCCACTTGCAGGGCTCTCAGTCGCTGTTCATCACCCAGTGCTGTCTCTCAGCACAGGCAGAACAGGCACAAGGCAGGAGTTTGGCTGATCGGGGTGCTGAGGGGCCACATTCAGAGGATCTCACAGAGCAAGGGAAAGAGCAGGGTCAAAGTGGCTGAGGTGATAACAGGGTCTGTGGGCCAGACGGGATGGGGTGAAATCAAGGAACGGGCACGACCGTAGGCCAGGGTGCAGACACAGGCAGGGTGTGTTGGATGCTCAGAGCTTGGCTGGGGTGGGGTGTCATGTAGGACAGCTCCAGGGTGCACCCTCGACACACTGGGAAGGTCTGAACCCAGACCCCTTGGACCCCATGAAGGTGATGGGGTAACTTCCGTGGGGGCAGCTGTCAGAGACGAGCCAGCTGACCCTCAGGCAGTGCTGTTTCTTAGCAGCTCTGGACTCTCTCACCTCTCCCACAGGGCGCTGCCTGCAGCCCAGGAGGGGCAGGTGCAAGCTGCACCCCCAGCCCCCATGGCCCCTGAGCGGCCCTGGCTGGCCCTGCTTCTCCTTTGCTTTTGTGTCTCAGACTGTCCTGGCTGACAGCCAGTAAAAAGGCCCTGTCCTCCCTTTCCTGTGTGGTCTCCAGGGCTGCAACTTGCAGGTGGATGGGAAGGGAGCCTGTCCTTCCTTGGGGTCTGCTCAGGGAAGGGGATGGTTCCTGGCCTGCAGTAAGTCCTCAGCTCTGACTCCATTGCCTTTTAGTGAGAAGGAGCTTCCCCGTGTCACCACCCAGGAGGTAAAGGTAAGAGCTATTCTTTCTGCCAGGGCTTGGTTGGTCACCTGTTAGGCAAGTCTGGCCTGCCTGTGGCCACGGGCAGGTGACCATAGGAAAGACACATAGTCACCAGGATGGGCCAAGATTCTGAGCTCCTGATCCCAGGACTCCATCTCAGGGGCAGATTACTAAACATGCCCATCCCAGATTTGCACATGCAGCTCAGGAGTGACTGCCACTGGCCAACAGGACCCCACATTGAGGCTGGGACCCCATCTAGGCATGGGGGCTTGTGGCCTGAGGACACCATGCCCTGTGTTCACCATGCCAGGCCACTCGTGCTCACCCAGTCAGAGGGTCTCAGCCCCAGGCTCTGCACCTGGTTTGGCTCTTTCCATTTCTGTCCCATTAGGACCCCAAGCACAAGAGTAACATGGCATTCATGGGCCACTCCAAAAAGCGCGGCACTCAGCTAAGTCCATCATCTCTCATTTTACAGCAAACAAAGAAGGAAATTGCCCGATGCCACAAATGGCTGAAGATGTTTCAACATTGGGATAAATATAAAAGCAGCCAAAAGGTAATGTGGGGAGTGGAGGCCCCTGTGCCCACCCTCTGCAGAGGGAGGGTAAGTGGTGTTCACACATGATCCCTGGCACCGCCTGTCTCTCAGCTGCTGGGCGCCACCCTGTCCTGATGCCGAACGGCCACAGGCCTGGTTCACAAGTTTTCCTGCATATCCCTGCAAAGGTCACGTTGCTGGGAGAGAATCTGATGCCAGAGTTTGGGCCACATGTAGGCCAGGGACAGGGATGCCTCCTGTTGGCCCCAGAGGAAGGAAGTCATGGAGATCACAGTTCACAATCCCCATCCAGTCTGTACCCACAAGACAAAAGGCCCAGTTCTCGGTAGACTTAGCCTCTCCTGAGGAACCATGAAGACAAACACGGGAATCTTCCAGGACCATCACTCTGTGATTCCCCCTTCCCCCACCACGGTTACCTTGTGGACTCTCTCCAGAGCATTCTTCTCTCCACAGATGTCTCGCCGGGTGTACAAGGGGATTCCCCCCCAAGTGCGGGGTCGGGCCTGGTCTCTTCTACTGGGTGTGGACAAGGTCAAGATGCAGAACCCAGGCAAATACCAGGTGTGGCCCTTTTCCACTCAAGCAGACACAGCACGCACAGGCCTGGCGTGGGCAGAGGCCCGGGTGCCCTATGTGGGAAAAGCGGTGCCTGCAGGGTGCTCAGGTGCACATCCCGGGGATCTGGGCCTCCACGCCCATCCTGCCTTTTCATGGCCATGTCTCCTACAACCTCACCTTGAAGTTTCTCTCTCTCTCTTCTGGCACTTTCTCTTTATGAGTAGTATGTCACCAAGTCTGGCCAACACTAAAGGAACGGGAGTTAGGCTGCACCCTTTCGAGCAAGGAGTGCCACAGCATTTTGGGCATATCATCAAAGCGTCCCAATGTTGAAAGGGTCAGAAAGCTCACAGGTTAGGGAGAAGAGCAGGAGCCCTAGGAGGCAGCGGTGGTGGACACAGGTCATCTCCACCGGGCAGGATTCACACACACCGTGAGAGCGAGCGGTGCCCAGCGTGTGGGGCAGCCCCCACCCTCCAGCACAGGGGCTGCACGTGGTGGGCACTCTGGGCACACCTGACAGTGATAGGACCAGGATGCACCCAGACCACATGGCACCTGCCCCAGCCATGCCTGGACACCTGAATTTCAGGTGGAACAAAACAGTAGAAAGAAGGAGTTTAAAAATGCAAGATGAGATGGAAAATCAAAAGAGCTAGGAGAAGAAAACAAAAACACAAAAGTAGTTTTCTGAAAAGGCCAGTTTCAGCACAAAACTTCTCCCAAGCATAGTGCAAGAAAAGGAGGGAGAATAAAATGTGAGGAATTTGTAGAAAGGGGGCACTGAGCACAGGCAAGGTGAGGATAAAGGGAATTCGGAGGGAAAGCTGCCTGCATCTTGCTGGGCACACTGTTGAAAATTGAGGAAATCATGAGTTCCCAAGCAACACCAAACCAGGTAGAGAAAAAGAAAAGCCTTCCTTCAACGATGACCTAAGTACCGATTAAAAGACGGGCCACCATCAGTCAAGGGCCGGGCTGGTCATGGCTGAGGTGCACACGCTCTTCTAAACACGGGCAGCTCCTCAGCCTGGATCTTCCAGACCTGATGAAAGGGGAAAGCTCCCAAATGCTCACTGAGGCTGTGAGCCTAAGAACCCAAACCTTGTAAACCTGTCCCCAGAAAGAAAGACCCAGGGATGCATTTCCTATGGATCTTTATCAATGGAGCATTCTAAATATGTTCTTCCCAGCTGGAATGTAGGCAGATGTCAAAAAAAGGATATATCCTAACCAAGGAGGACACATTCCAGAAACCACGGGAGGCTCAGCAGAGCGCAATGTGTGGTCAATAACCCATGGACACAGTAAGAAATAAAAGGCATAAATGATATCAGGAGATCCCAGAAGCTCAGCAGCCATTTACAAAGCATTAACTAACATCTGAATAGCAATAAACTAAGTATTATTTCTAAACTATTTGGAAAAAAGCAGTGGAAAATATCTTAGAGGGCCATGAACCCCCAAAGCCATTCCTGTGAAAATCAAATAGAAGGAAACACAGGACTTTCTTACCCTCCTTGATTTTAGAAAATTTGGGGGAAAATAAAGGAAACTTATGCAAATTAAACAAATAAAAAAACAAAGAAGAAGGATTTATCTGTACCTGCATTTAAGTGTATTCTAAGTACATGAGCATATAAGACAACTCAAAAGATTCTCCAAAATCTAATCTAGCAGGTTGGGAGGCTGCAAGAGAAGGTGCAGGGATCTGGCCTTGTCCTCTTCATAAGGAAACAGCAGTGGAAATGCGGAAATGTGCACATTAGTGGGGCCAATCTAGAGCCCTAAGCCCCAAATTGGGGGTGTCAGGGCTGTGGGGCTTTGGCTCCTCCAGGACATTTTTAGCAGCAGGAAGTGTGGGAGCCATCACAGCTCACAGGCCTAGAAGCACAGTCCCCAGGCACAGCTCTCCTGGATCACAGGGCAACCCCTGTCCCTCTGTCAGACTCTCTTCTCGGGAGCTCCTGAGAAGTGAATGAGCTGAGCACAGGAGCTTTCACAGGGATTGGCATTGGCTCCATACTGTCACCCTGAGAGGTGGCATCAGGGAGTGGAAGCCCAGGCACGAGCTGCCCTCCTGGACTCCTGGAAAGCCCTGTGGGGTAGGGGCCAGGCAGCCCCGGGAACAGGTCTTCAGTGAAACATTCCAGGGGAAGCAAGCTCAGGGCCCGGGGAGCACTTGCTCTCATCCACGGGGAGAGGCCCTTTGAGGAGAGAAGGAAAGTGACAGATGGTCAGGAGGGGGCAGCCCCAGGTGAGGACTGAGTCCCCGGGGAGATGGAGCAAGAGCCCCGGGCTGGGGTGGCCTAGTCCCCATGTATCTAAAAGGGGCTTAAGGGGCAGGGGTCTGGGGCCTGCCCATCAGCAGTGGGCCGTCCTCAGTGGTGCCCCCACCAGGACTGCTGAGCACAGACTGTGACATGGATACTGAGGTCATGCTGTGTTCTGGAGACTGCCCCTGGCTGTGGGAACAATCCTGAGGACATTTCTGCAGCAAAAACTCCCTTCCCGGTCACGTGCACTGACCCCTGTATGACTGGTGCCCATGGCAGTGAGTCTCAGACTTGCTCTGAGACCCTTTCTTCTCTTGGCCCTGTCCTGCAGAGAATGAAGGAGCAGGGCAAGATGCTCTGCCAACAAATACAGAAAATTGACCTTGAAGTCAGCTGCACCTTCACCAACCATGTGATGTTTCGGGACCGCTATGGCATCAAGTAAGCCCCTTGGGGGGTGGGGATCTCGGAGAGTGGAGGCCCCAGGGGAGATGAGGAAATCCAGAGGGACATGGGAGCTCCAGGAACATGGAGAGTTCCCAGGGGAGAGGCAGGGTTCCCAGAGGAGGGAGGTGACACAGCTGCCGAGCTCTCTCCTGGCACAGGGACCGGCCTTCACCATGTACCCAGCGCCTACCGGGCACCAAGTCCTGAACCGGGGCTTGAGGCACGTGGGCACAGAACCCAGCTGGCTCCCGAGAATGATGGCAGCAAGCACAGTAATGCCACATGGTGAAAACTGTTCTCCGTGAGCCAGGAGGATCAGGGTTAGGGACCTATGGGATGGCGGCAGGACCAGGGACTGCTGGCCTTTTGCTTGTGACCGGAGACCTAAAGGGTGACAAGAGGCAGGCAGAGTAAACAGTGAGGGGACAAGTGAGGTGTGGAGAGGCAGGGACGGTGTTAGGAAAGGAGCCGCCCAGCTGCAGCCAGAGGGAGGCAGAAGGCAGGTGCCGAGGTGAGGCTGTGGCCGGGCCTGAGTGGCTGGCTGTGCTCCTGCCCTTACCAGACTGCCACAAGGGGTGGCCCAGTGCCCAGGGAGGGGAGACTGGGAAGGGCAGGTGCATCTCAGGGTCTGTTAGGTCACAGGAAACTAACAGCATGGGCACAGAACCCACAGAACCCTCTATTTGCCCTTTCCTAGGCAGCAGGAACTCTTCCACGTGCTGGTAGCCTTTTCTGCCTATGACACGGTGAGTATCCCTGACCAACGACATCCCGGGCGCGTTCCCATAGTCACTGGCTTGGGTGTCCCAGGGGGTGTGGCTGCTTCTTGAAAATTCAGTATTCATGAGCACCCAGGACATCCTAGTTAGGCGCGAGTTCACTGCTCTCACAGAGGTCCCAGCAAGGAGAGGAAGGTCTCTAAGTTCAAGCTGAGATGGAGAGGGTGGGTCCAGGCTCCTCCCTCAAGCGGACCTGACCACTGCTCCTTAGAACAAGGACAGACACCTTCCTGTTGGGATGTCCGAAATCCCAAGGGCTTGGCAGTGTCACAAGATGCTCGTGTCTGGAGTGATCTTCTCCAGGGGAGCGAGGTGCCTCATGGGCTTTCATCAGATGAGTGTGCATTGACAAATGCCGTATGATTTGTGAGAAACTGGGCAGAGATCAAAGTTCCCCTTCCCTGCACCCCACAGAGTGCGGCAGCCTGGGAGGGGCTCCTGAGCAGCTGCTTGTTGCTCTGCTCCTGATTTCCAGACCGTTCTTTCAAGAGAAAGCCACCGAGAGGACTCCTCAGGCTGCCCACGTGGGGCCTGAACTTAGCTGTCCTCCTGTGCCAGGCAGCCTGTGGGTCATCTCTGGACTCTGTGCGGTGGGCGCTCAGTGACAGCCATCCCTCATGGCAAATCCAGACAGTGGGTGCTGGCCTGAGCCTGGCGCAGAGGCCTCCCTGGCCTGGCATATGGGAGGGGGGCTCTCGTCAGTTCTTGATCTGACCTTTCTGGCCAGAAGAGCTTGGCCACTGCCCTGCAGGAGTCCCTCCAGGAACTCCGTGTGACCTGACATGTGTGGGAAATGCTCAGTTTTGATGCCCAGTGTCCCAGGAAGGGCACAGAGGCTGGTCCCCACATACTCGGAGGCCTGTGGTTGGCCTCCCTGGTGACCTTTGCTCTCCCAGGTGACCTCAGTCCTTCCAGGTGACTTCAGTCCCTGTAGATTTCACCAGCTCTCCTGTTTGATCTTAGTTCGCCCAGGTGACATTGGCCCTCCGAAGTGACCTCAGCATTCTCAGGTGCCCTCAGTCCCTCTGGTTCACATCAGCCTTCCTAGGTGACCTTAGCCTCCCATGTGACTTCAGCTCTTTCAGGTTAACTTTATTCAGTCTTCTCAGGTATTCTCAGCCTTCCCAGCTGACCTCAGTTCTCCCAGGTGACCTCGGTCCTCACAGCTGCCCAAAGTATTCCCTGGCAACCTCAGTCCTCCCATTTGACCTCAGCCATCCCAGGTGACCTCAGCTGTCTCAGGGCACAACCTTGCATGGTGACTTTGGCTCTTGCAGGAGGTGGGTTACTGTGAGGGAATGAGCCACATTGCTGCCATCCTGCTCATGCACCTCAACGAGGAGGACGCCTTCTGGGCACTGGTCCAGCTCATGACAAATCAGCGTCACAACATGCACGGTAGGTGAACAGCTGCCCACAGTGCCTTGTGCAGCCAAGCCGGGGATGGCCACACTGGCCAAGTGATGGCGGCTTACAGCCACGGCACCGTCCCTCTCCAACTGTTTATGAGTCTCCAGGTCAGTCCCCTAGGGACAGCCCCACAGCAGCCCAAGTCTGGACAGGGACCCATAACCCTGAGTTGGACCCCTTTTGTCTCCATCAGAGAAGGGACCCACAGCCTCGCTGTGGCCTGCTTTCTATTTCCTGTGGACATGGCCCTGTGGCCTCGTCCTTGTCCAGGCCTTTTTCTCCTTTCTGCTGGTCCTTCTGCCTCATGCTGGCCATCCTGCCAGCGACCCTTCCAATAACCAGACAGGGCTCAGTGGGCAGCATCTCCCAACTGGTGTCCCCCAGCCAGACTTGTAGTCTAAGAGACAGCCCTCCCCGTCATTCACACCTGTCACCCCGATGGCCGCACAGGGCTCCAACGTGGCTGACACAGCCCTTCAATCTGCTATCATCCTTCCTTACTGCCTAGAAGTTGGCACAGTTCTACTGGGGCCTCATCACAGGACACAGCTGGGCAGCGAGTCTACCCACGCTTGAGAGGACATCCCCACCCATTGTCCTTAAGGCTGAGGACACATAGTGGGGTCACTGGGTGGGAAGAGGAAGATGCCTTGGGTTTGGGGGGCACCCTGCAATGCCCAACTCCTCCAGCCTTGGACCTCAGCCTTCCCAGGTTACCTCAGCTGTGTCACTGTATGGCCTTGCATGCCTGGCTCCACCTGGCTGGGGAAGCAGGTGCTCATGTCGGGGGACCTTGTGTTTCTCAGGATTCTACATACCAGGAGCCCCGAAGCTGCGCAGACTCCTGTTCTTTCATGAGCAGTTGCTCAGAACAATGCTTCCGCAGCTACACAAGCACTTGGTGAGTGAACCTTCCACTCGCCTCCTCCCTGGAGGGCCTGGGTCCCGGCAGGTCAGGGGGACAGGGAAAGCCCGAGCCCCTCCTGCCACGGTGAGGGATGTAGTCACCAGAGCCTTTTCTGGAATATATGACTATCAATGCATTTAAAGTTTGGTTTCCTTTTCCTTCACCTGGAGGGACAAAAGCACGGGGAGTAGGGGCAGACTCAGGCTGACCAGGGCTAAGGACATTTGGTCATCCAAGGATCTGTGCAGGGGACAGAGGCCTGGCCACCACCCCCAGGTGTGTTGCCCCTTGAGAAACTGCCTGCCAGAGGGCCCTGGAACTGGCAGGTTTTCAGGCCAACCCAGGGGTCCCTGAGCACCTGTGTTCCTTCTGTCAGGATGACCAGGGAGTGATAGCAGATGTATACACCTACTGGTTCAGCCAGTGTTTCATCGACGAGGTAAGTCCGTGCAGGGACACGCCGGGCTGGACACCCTCCTTCCGCTCAGCACCTGGCTCCCCAAGCCTGGGCATGTGGCTCCCTTGGTCGAACCCAGATGATCCCACCTCACAGGATGCATAGACATGTCCCTGCTGGGCAGACAGGCCAGGCCCTGCAGAGGTCTGTCCCATGTGGGAAGCCAGGGCTCTGGGTCAGAATCACGGGCAAACCCAGCCATGACGTATCCTGGAAGAGCCCTAGGAAGCCCTGAGCTCCCAGCAGCCCCTCTGTCTGGGAGACACGCCTCTCTGCTCTGAGTTCACCCCTTGAGAAGCTGCAGGACCGTGTCTCAGGCAGCCTCATGGAGAATCTCCTCCCTGCTTGGGGCTCCACACTACAAAGTGAGGCCCCAGTGGGCCGACTTCAGGCCACCAGTGCTCGGCCCAGCCAGGCCTGCATCTACCACACCTGCTCTTCCCGCAGATCCCTTTCCACCTCTCCCTGAGGATTTTTGATGTGTTCATATTGGAGGGTGAGCCAGTACTAACAGGCATGGCATACACAACGATGAAAATTCATGGAAGTAAGTATGCCTGTTCCCCAGGGAACTCAGGGTGGCAAGCAGGCAGGACAGGACCTGGCCTGCCAAGGGCAACTGTTTACACTGACCACAAGGCCGCCTCAGCCCAAAGAGAGCCAGTCATGGATGGAGGAGGGGTCGAGCCAGGCCAAACATGGGGGGTGGGGCAGGGCACCGTGGGACTTTTTAGACACCGAGCCCAACCCCTGACATGACACTGACAGAGGTAGGAGCGGGGAGGGCACTTTCCTGTCCTGGTCTACTTCTGGCCCTGGCCTCCCATGTGCACCGGGAACCCAGGTATGGCCGAGGCAGGACCCTGTAGCCACCCAGGAGGAGGTGCCCTGAAAGTGAGCAAGGTCCGGGGACTGAATCACCCGGTGGGGACCTATTCTAGGCTGACTCCCACCCCCATGTTTAGAACTCCTCCAGAAGCTGCACCAGGCTGGCATTCTACAATTTTTCACGGAAGAACTGTCCAGGGACTGGGCCCTACAGGATGATGAGGTGCTCAGGCAACTTCGGGTGTCTATGGAAGAAGTGCATGGAGCCAAGTTTGGCCTGGCCCCCTTAGGTGAGTGCAGCAGGAGGTGCCCTGGTGACTCGCCATTGGGGGCAGTAAATAATCACCAGTCCTGGGAACCACCAGCCCTGCCCTCGGGGCTTTCTGCCTTCTTTCCCCTCCTCTGCTCTAAGAAGCTTCTGAAAGCAAGGCCAGCAGGGCCTCAGGGCAGGTGCTGTCCTCAGAAGCCTCAGAGGCAAGGAGGGGGATGTCTCCATCTGCCACCAACTCCTCCCCCACACCCTCTACTTCTTGTTCTACAAGACCCCCTGGTGGCCACAGCAGCCTTCAGACCTTTGTGTTCAAGCAGAAGACCCCACCTGAGAGCAGCAACTGCCCCCCAGAGAGCAGCAGGGCACCCCTCCCACCCTGAACTCCCACACAACATTGTCAGGACAACAAGCCCTGAGCCAGACACTGAAAAGAATCCTGTAGCACAGCTGAAAAGGACTCAGGGCGAGGCCACACATGGGACCCTCAGGCCTGAGGCAGTACCTAGAGTTCTGTTGAGTGTGGGAATGGTCCAGTCCTGGCAAGGAGCAGATGGCCCTAGAGAGCAGAGGGGCCAAGTACCTGGTGGCATGGGGAGAGTCCCCCATGCAAGGGAGTCAGGTGACAGGGTGTCTCACGCTTGGGTTCTGAGTCAAGGCTGATGCCCAGGCCCAGCTCCTATGAGGTGAGGGCCTGATGCAGAAAGCCTGAGCCAGCCCACACCAAACACCACGTGGATGTCCCAGGAGCAGCTAGAGGTGCCCTGCCAGTTCTCAAGCCTCAGGCTGATCACACCCTTTGCTTTGGGGTCATCAGCCTGCAGGAATGTCCTCAGTGTCAGGCCAGGGCGGCCACACAGCATCCAGGAGCACTGCAGGGAGCCGGGTTCATTAGGGCCTGTCCTGGAAGGGCCGGATAGGCTCCGTGTGGAAGCTGACTGTGTCTGCTTTTCTTTCAGCGAGAAGAGATGAATTTCCGAGGGAGGTCCTGGGCATGGATCTGGTGTCCTCAGGACCCGGGCCTCGGCTGGCCTCCCGAAGCATGGAGATTCACCCCAGAGATGTCGGACTGGCCGTCTCGGGACCACCGGCCCAGGTCCAGCGGCTTTGGGAGGCCAAGGCCCAGCAGCATGAGGGGGCCTGTTCAGAGCCCAGGGTGGCGGGTCTCTCACTGGGTGCCCGGGGAAATCAGGGTGTGGCTGGCCTGTCCCCAGTCCAGGACAGGCCACCAGTAATATGGAAACTCCTGCAGTGGAGCTCGCTGCCAAACCTCCCCAGTGATGTGGACTTTGGGGCCCCATGGTTCCCCAACGTCGGCTTTCAACAGGAGTGCTGGGTCCGTGCCACTTGTCCATCAGCTGTGGCCACCCCTAGGGCCCCAGTCCAGGACAGGCCAGCAGTAATATGGAAACTCCTGCAGTGGAGCTCGCTGCCAAACCTCCCCAGCGATGTGGACTTTGGGGCCCCATGGTTCCCCAATGTCAGCTTTCAACAGGAGTGCTGGGTCTGTGCCACTTCTCCATCAGCTGTGGCCACCCCTAGGGCCACAGAACAGGCCCAGTCCTGCACTGCCACGGTAGCCCTATTCCCATGCCCTGTTTTGCCTACAGAAGGCTCACAGTGAAGGCCCACGTCAGCCGCCCAGCACAGTGGTCCCTGCAATCAGCCTCATTCAAAATAAATTGTTGTCAGTTACAACGTGCCTGTTTCTGTGGCTCCCAGAGCTCTGTACGAAGCACAGGACACTCTGGGGCAGGAGAAAGGTCAGGGTCTTGCAGCCCAGGCCACAGACCAGCTTCTCCCAGCCTCCCTCTGGCAAGGTCCTCAGCAGGACGATGGCCACCCGGAGCCCAGGTTCCCACATACCTCATTAGAGACCACAGGCCCACAGCCTCCCACTCTCAGCTGACACCAGGGTCAAGGCCATCAAGTGATTTACTGTGATTCATCTTTTGCCTGGTGAGGTCCCAGAGAGGACTGGCGGGGAAGTAAAGGATTATGGTGCCAGCAGAGCGTGGGACAGGCAATGACAGTCTGTGTAAAGCGTCCCGGGGATGATCCACAGTCACCTCCATTTCTGGGCTGATTGGGCTCTGGAGGAGCTTCCTTCCCTCTTTTCCTCCTCCTCCTCCTCTCTATTCCTACTCCTGGCATCTGCCACCCTCGCATCCTGAGCCTGTGAGGGGGCAGGTCACAACGGATGCTGCTGACCACTGGCCAAGGAAAAGGACAGGGAGGGAAGCGTGGTGGAGGCAGAGTCGGCAGCTCATCTGGCTGGTCGCGGGGGCCGCTGACCAGGAGCAGACTGAGACCTCGCACGTGCACACCTGTCATACCTGGTATCTGCCCTAAGACCCTGTCCATGACCCCAGGTGACCCCACCTGTACCTTTGCTGACATCTGCAGAAACCTATCAGGGCTCCCACCTGGTGAATACTGGACTTGGTCACTCCATCCTCAGAGTGAGGGGGCCTGAGACCTCAGGGAGGGGCTGGAAACCCAGAGGTGTGTCCTGAAACCCAAGCACAGGAAAGTGAGCACCTCCTGTATCCTCTGTACTATTCTATTTTCTTCAACTTCTTGTAAATCTGCCATTATTTCAAACAAAATGTAAAAATATATAAAGTAACATGTAAAAAAATTAGCTGGTCCTTCAACACAGATAGAGAAGCACTAGACTTGGACTGAATCAGCTATGCCAAGAGTGTTAAAAAAAAAATCTGACGTTCATCGTCAGCAGTTATGGCTGGATTCCTCAGGACGCAATCTATTGCTAATTTTTTATCCATTATCTACTGTTTTCATAATGCTGTGTAAGACAAGCAAACGAAAACACAAAGCCCAGTGGCACCAAAGAATGCATTTCCATTGAGCTCACTGGCAGCTCTTCTGCAGGGCTCACCTGTGACTGCAGCCACTGGCTGGCTCAGCTGGGGAATGGCTGGTCTCAGATGCCACAGGTGGGACGACCTGGCCTTGCTCCATGTGGTCTCTGGGTCTTCAGCAGACATGTGTGGCCTTGTTCTTGTGACAGACACAGCACTCCAGTAGAGCATGTGGAGGGCGGCAAGCCTTCAGAACTGGCCACTGTCCTTCTCACTGCAAGGCCAGACCAGATTCCAAGGGTGAAGAAGTGGACTCCACTTGAAAGGATAGTGGGTGAGGAAAGGGAAAGGATTGAGGCCAATTTGCAATCAGTTGACCAGATCCTGGCAGGTCATTTAAGCTGCCACATTCTCCAGCATATCGAGTGATCTCAGAGCAAAGACACTAGTGCCTCACTTGCTGGCACTAAGGGCTGCTGATGAAGTCCTGCTCCTCTCTCTTAAGGACAGACACCATTAATTGATGACTGTACACTGCTGATGAACTTAGATGTGGCTTTAGAATCTTTGGGAATTAGGTTTATGAATTGAACTCTATCACTCAGCACCGCAATTGTGGACAGTCAGCGGGTAGCTCAGGAGCCCCCCAGCCCCTTCAAGGGACAGCGGACATGCATGTATGGTTAGTAAGAGGTGACTGTACCCTCTCAGATATTAATCTTGACCCCTCTCAGGTCACTGTGGCCCAATTTCAAGGCCCATGAGCATCTACCTACTGACTGACAAGCAGGGAGCATCCAGGCATTTGTCAGGGAAAGCGTCTCTTGTGCTCCTCCACATGCCGTGGGTAGCATTAGGCTGCAAGTGGGGTCCTCTGAGCTTCTTGGGGTAAGACACAGTGTATTCCTGTCAGTTTGGGGGTTATCAAGGATAACAGATGTGGTTACAATAATAGAACTCCTCGGGAATGGCACAAAGGAAACCTGAATGTGTCAGGTAACACACTGGGTCTGAATTCAAGGCACTGATACAATCATATTTGGATGCTCTCTCACAGTCCTGGGAAATAAAAGCAGAAGATAGGAAATTGGGAGCTGCAAGGGAGGATGCGGATTTCCCTGGTGCAGGAACGTGTTCTCCACTACTGGGCCCCACAGGATCAGAGGGCACAGAGAGCCACGCTGGTGAGCCTGGAAACTGGCTGGGGCAGGATTCCTGACAAGGGAAAAGTCTCTCTGCCTGGTGTTCACTGGGATCTGTTTCTGTAACAATGTTACAGCTTCCAAAGAACAATTATGGAATCCTGGGGACTTTAGAGAAGCAGAAACCATTCACCAGCTTCTCTGCAGTGTCTCTGTGCTAGACCCAATAGCAGGCAGATGGGAAGGATTTCTGTGCTGGCCAGTAGAAGAGGTTTGGGGCTCAGATACATGAAAAACCTCTTTAGAAGTGGTATTTGGAGGGGGGCTACATAAAGAAGAGGGCTGCTCATCACACAAGTCCAGTAGCATGGAGCTCGTATGTACCAGAGCAGGCAGGGGAGGAAACAGATGACCGCAGAGATGAAAAGAGGTACTAGAAGTTCATTTGGTCAGTCAGTCTGGGGCAGCACCAGTGACGTGTGTGGTGTGAGCAGGGCCCTGGCAGGGAGCTGGGACACAAGGCGAGGCTCAGGCCTCGGGGAATTTTGCATCCAGCAACGATGCAGAGAGAACACCAGCACTGCAGACACCAAAGCATCATGAAGGCCGATTGCAAGATGCACCCCTCTCCAGCCCCCAAAACCTCAGTTACCACACCCAGGACAGACCATCAGAAGGGGAAGTCGGAGAACAAGGTCAGCTGGAGGCTGTCACGTGATGATTCTTCAGTCTCCACCCCCTCTCTGATTCCCCAACCCAGGCCTGAATTACTGTCGATTCACACCAAGTGGTAAAAATGTCTAGATACTGGCAGCAGAAGGCTTGGGGCAGGAAGATGGGGAAATCCAGATGGTTTTTATAGTTGACAGAGGGGAGAGATTTTATCACTCATGAGCGTATTCTCTGCCTCTACCTATCCATCCCAGGCCCTGCTTTCATAGAGATCCGAGATTTCAGAAACAGGGCCTGGTGGACCCTATTTACAGTTTTGTTCTTTCATGTTGTAGCATTTTGAATCAGTCAACTGTCACAGTCTGTTGGTGGATGGATCCAGAGAACATGAGATTGGCTGGAGTTGCAGGAGAGCCTGGAGCTGGGTGTGTCAGAGGGCTTCCCGGCCTGCAGGGCCCCGGCACGTGAGAACGAAGTTGTTCCTGTTGCTGTGCTGCTTGCTGTTCTGTCCTCCCTCCCCTCTCCCTCTGGAGCATTTTTTCTCCTTCCCTCTGCATTTCACTCACTGATTTTGGCCGGAGCTAAAAGAGAGCTTCATTACTAGAAACTTGTTCGTGGCTGGAGGAGTTGAAATGGAGATGGTGTCGTCCTGTGTCCTCAGACAGTGCTAGGTTGACAATCCTATGTTAAATTTATGTGTTGTCATTTTTGTTGCGTATGACTGTATTTCTGTACATTTAAGCATTTATGTCCCTGTGTAATGATTAATTAAGTGTAGTGAAAGGACTGTTCTCAAAGTTAGGAAAAGCCCTTGCTTCTCTGGAGCCTTCGCTCTGCACGTTTCCTTTGCTCTTGCCAGTCCGTATTTCTCTTCACTCTTTTTTCCCACATGTCACCTTCTTTATTCCCCACTTTTGTTCCTCTGGGCTGGCCCTTCAATCCTCACTCCATTCCAGGATTTGCTGATGCAGAATGCTTTCAAGGCAACAGGGTTTATTCTCTAGAGAATCGGCTTTTGTCTTCCCCTCCCCACCCCTCTCCTCCTCTGTTCTTTTTTCCTCTTCTCTTTTTTCATTCATTCATCTCCTACCAATTCTGCATCTCATCAGATCCCTCCCATAGTAAGTTTTATTAAGAAAATATCAATGACTAGCACAGTCCGTCTGTAATGACACAATCCAAGGGAATCCAGTGGTGGTGGTGAGTGGATTTCTCTTGGCCCTCTGGGCCTGTTGAGCTGGACATGAGGATGAGTTAGGAGACAAGCAGAACATTCTGGGATCATCATCTCTAACATGCAGGCCAGTGGTCTTAGTGAAATCACTGGAGTTTAGAAACTGGGTTAATTTATCCATGTCACGGTATGCTTGGGTACCCACTTCTGCATTCCTCTCCCTAAACCTCCTGTACAGGGTGTTTGACTACTGTATAGACACAAAAACAAACCAGGAAAGTAAAATAGTAAATATATTAGTAATCATAGTCAATAGTTGTAGTGGTAGTTGTAGTAGCTGAATGAAGGTCTAGGGCTATGTGTAACCCAATGGTGCAGTCTATATGGAAATGATGTTAAGCACATTTCACAGCACAGCCTTTCTTCTAAAGTTGTTTGGAAGTGGGAGAGACTTTGCATCTCCCTCTTGCCTTTGATTGCAAATGGTGTTTGTATGCCTATCATACTGCTTCCCACTGCAGCTGGGATCCCAGACCTGCATCCCTGAGGGGGGAAGCCCCAATATTCTGCACAGCTCCCTCTGGGAAGTTGCCTTCTGTTGCTTTACAGCTGCTCAGCAGTCATCCTGATGGTCTGACCTGCTTCTTGCAGATTAGTGGACCATCCTTGCTGCGTGTCTCAGGGCAAGACATTTTCCTTTCCTTTGTTTCATCTGCAAACAATGAACACCCTTCCAGCCTAAAGCTATGCTGGTGAGACACTTGGAAAGACACACATGCTTCTGAGGGCAGGAAGCTGCAGAGACACCAGTGCATCCCTGCTCTGCTTCTCTGTGGCACTGGGCACTGTGTGTGTGTGTGTGTGTGTGTGTGTGTGTGTGTGTGTGTGTGTGTGTGTGTGTGTGTGTGTGTGTGTGTGTGAGAGAGAGAGAGAGAGAGAGAGAGAGAGAGATGTGAATGTAGGTTCATGGTGCAGGCCTCTGTTTAAAGGAGAGTGATGTCTGATGGGGTTTCTTCAAATTAGCTTTTTAAAATTATGTGAAAAGAATATATCCAAAGATCCTTTATGTAATAATCCTCTTTGGAATTTTATATACTTTTAATTGGTCTTGCATCAGTATTCTTTTTGGGATAAGCCAGTTTGTCTTGAACCCACACAGGAGCAAGGGGCACAGACAACTGAAGAAAAGGAGCCACTCAGGGTCCAGTGAGTTATTGCAAGGGACTGGCACATGGCCCATCCTATGGGAAAAGTTTGGAGTGTGGGCAGTGGAGGAGAAAGACCCATTGGGGGAACACTGGGGCACAGCATGGGCAGCTGATCTGCCCTCCAATCATCACAGGACCACTCAGTGGAGAGCGGTCAGAAATATATGACTGCAAGGGATGCAGTTTGCATAAAAAACTCATGCCCAGACCAGAGTTTCCGCACAACGCAACTGTACCAGAACTCACAAGACCCAGAAGTATATACCTGGTCAACAATTAAAAACTGAAGTATGGGTCTCATTTCATTTTCCTGCATATTGATATCCTGATATACCAGCACCATTTACTGAAGAGGCAGTCTCTCCACCAGTGTACAGGCTTGGTGCCTTTCTCAAAGATCAGATGGCTGTAAGTGTGTGGCTTGATTTCTGGATTCCCTATTCTATTCCATTGATCAGTGTGTCTCTTTCTATGCCGGTACCATACTGTTTTGGTTATTATAGCTTTGTAGTATAGTTTAAAGTCAGGCAGTGTTATGCCTCCAGCTTTATTTTTTTTTCTTAGAATTGCTTTGGTTATGCGTGGTCTTTTGTAATTCCATATATATATCTGGATAGTTCTTTCCATTTCTGAGAAAAATGTCATTGGAATTTTGATGGGGATTGCATTGAATTTGTATATCACTTTGGCTAGTATGGACATTTTCACAATGTTGGTTTTTCCAATCTAAGAGCGTGGGATATCTTTCCATCTTTTTGTAAATTCTCTCATTTCTCTCAGCAGTGGTTTGTAGTTCTTATTATAGAAATTTTTCACTAAAGTCAACTCAAAATGGATTTAAGAATTAAATGTACACCCTGAAACAATAAAACTTCTTAAAGAAAATATAGGAAAAACACTTCAGGAAGTAGGACTGGACACAGACTCCATGAATATGACCCCAAAGCACGGGCAACCAAAGGAAAAATAAACAAATGGGATTATATCAAACTAAAAAGCTTCTGCACAGCAAAAGAAACAATTAACAGAGTTAAAAGACAACGAAGAGAGTGGGAGAAAATATTTGCAAAATATACATCTGACAAAGGATTAATATCCAGAATATACAAGAAATTCAAACTTTACAAGAAAAAAACAAGGAACCCAATTAAAAAATGGGCAGAAGAGCTAAATAGGCATTTCTCAAAGGAAGATATATGAATGGCCAACAGACACATGACAAAATGCTCAACATCACTCAGCATTCAGGAAATGCAAATCAAAACCACATTGAGATACCATCTCACCCCAGTTAGGATGGCTAATATCCAAAATACTTTGAATGATAAATGCTGGTGAGTTTGCGGAGGAAAAGGGACTCTCATACATTGTTGGTGGGACTGCAAAATGGTGCAGCCTCTATGGAAAATGGTATGGAGGCTCCTCATACAATTGCAGATAGATCTACCATATGACCCAGCTATCCCACTGCTGGGAATATACCCAGAGGAATGGAAATCATCAAGTCGAAGGTATACCTGTTCCCCAATGTTCATCACAGCACTCTTTACAAAAGCCAAGAGTTGGAACCAGCCCACATGTCCATCATCAGATGAGTGGATATGGAAACTGTGTTATATCTACAAAATGGAATACTACTCAGGTATAAAAAAAAGAATGAAATACTGCCATTTGCAATGACATGGATGGACCTAGACAGAATTATATTAAGTGAAATGTGTCAGGTACAGAAAGTGAAATACCACATGTTGTCACTTATTTGTGAGAGCTAAAAATAAATAAATAAATACTCACAAAAAAATAAAAAGCAAACAAAAAAGAAAACCGGGGATGGGGGGCGAAGAAAACATAACAATTGCAATTCCTTAAAATTGATACCACAAGCAAACAGAAAGGAGATTTTTGGGAGGGAGGGGGGAGAGGGAGGAGGGAGCGAGGTTTCGGTAATTGTCCACAATAATCAACCACATTTTATATTGACAAAATAAAATAAAATAAAATATTAAAAAAACAAAAACAAAAAACTGAGCTGCACAATAAGCCTTTCCCAGGGAACTAGAAGGAAAGTAGCTGTTTAGTTCAACTACAGGGCTCCAGTGCTGGTCCCTACAGGAAGTTCCATTTGAGAAGTAAGCAAAGAAGAGCAAATTAGTTCCAGTGCAGAGTTTAGGTGGTGGAACAGTGAATAATCCAACACAGAACTGAAAGAAAAAGCAAAATACCCAACCCACAGGTCGGAGACAAAGTTTGATATTACCCAGTAAAGTTCTAACACCACCAAAGAGCACCTATAAAACCTAGAATGACTGGAAGCCCCCTGGGCTCCCAAGCCAGGAATGGGGGAGGGCAATGAGCCTCAGTCATGCCCCCCTGACAACCACACACAGCCCTTTGATGACCACTGAGACACGGCAGGAAGCACCCCAGGCTCCTGGGCTGGGTTGGTGGGAGGCCAAGCGTTTCAGCCATGCTTCCTTGAAGCCGATATCCAGCCCAGCAATGACCCAGCCATGCGGGAAGCCTCCTGGTCTCCCCTGCTGGAATGAGGAGGGGTGCCACAGGCCTTGACCAAGCACCCCCTGCTTCCTACTCTTCACACGCTCTTTCCTTCCTCCTTCCCTTCCCCCTCCCGCACAACTGCTCTGCAATATCTTAGAATAAAAAAAATAATAATATTAATAAATAAATTGAAAAAAGAGAAAAGGTGGTAGGAGAATCCCAGTCTGTTTTGAACAGACTCAGTCTCCACAAGGACATATACAGGACATGTGACCTTTCCAGAAATTCCAGAGATTTTTGACTAAACATTCAGATTTCAACTGAATTCTGTGATCTAAAATAAAAGTCACAATGAATTCCTAATTGTGTAATTGAGTCTTTACTGGACAGATGAATTTGTCGAATATTTTTCCTTCCTCCTCAGATTGTGACATCAGTTAACCTGCTTTAACTATCTCACCACCAGTTTCTTAATTAAAATGAGAAAAGTAGACCAGATCACTTTTAAAAATTTTTATCTACAACATTTCAGAACTCTTGTTTTAAATATTTATTAAATGCACTGTTTTTGGGTATTTATTAAATGTATAGTACATGCAAAAGTGCTTTTTATTTAAGTGTTCTTTATACTTACACATTTAATTAGATTTGAAGCTTTATTAACTATTTTTAAATTGTCTATCTATTTACATATACATACATATATATGGAGAGAGAGAGATACATTCACATTTTTTGTATTGCTATTTCTCCCTTCAGGTCTGTCATAAATACAAAAATCTGGAACAAAGTACTTGAAAACCAAATTTAATAGAACGTTGAAAGGATTATACATCATCACCAGTGGTATCTATCCCTAGGTTGTCAAGATCGTTCAAAATAGGCGAATTAATAATTGTGTTGCATCACACTAATAGAATGGATAAAAATAACACAATAATCTCAATAGATTCAGAAAAAGCATTTCATGAAATTCAAAACCCTTTCATGATAAAAACTCTCAAAAAACTAGGTATAGAAGGAGTTTACCTCAATAAAATAAAGGCCATATATGAAAACCCCACAGCTAACATCATACTCATTTCTAAGTATTTTTTACACACTGATCAAATGAAAACAGAAGTTATTATTATCTTATTAATGCAGCAACTTTCTCACAAGGACAGGTTCCTACTGATATATTTATTTCAGTCTGAAATGAAAATGGCTTTTTGTTGTACTGCTCTGCATTCTGTAGTCTTTTTCAATCGAGTTGCCAATTTGAGTCCCTTTCTGCCTCTCACTGATATTAAGGATAAATCATATGTATATTTCATTTATTGTGAAATCACCCAGCTATTATCATATGATTTAGCAATGAAAACTGACCAAGGGTTCAGAGAGGAGGCTTTGGAAAACCAGGGGAAGGGTTATTATTGACTAAAATGGTCCATACCACAACACTTAGCAGTTCAGGAATGGGTCTCCTTGGTAAGTAATTTTCAGCTACATGTAAATTTGATTTAGTATGTAATATTTTCATCCACATAGAGCGTGGATTCAGGAGACAATGCCAAAGTAGAAATAAAAGTCTACTTTTATTTATCGTTCTTGCTATTAATACAAGCATAAATGAGAGAAATATGAGTGAATATAAATACATATATCAAAACAATGAAATGAAAAAGTTTAATTTTGTAATGGTGTCTAACCCAAATCTGTAATGGCATCAATTCACTTCATTTTATAACTTACTAGAAATAGTATATTAATTACTATTCCTGTTATTGAGTACATATTTATGACAGGCAGCATAATTATTGATTTACATTTATTAACTCATTAGGTAGTACAAAGTTAACATTTGGTAGGTGCTAGCATTACTGCCATGTGTAAAATGAAACAACTTTTGGAAAAAGAATATTGAGGAATCAGCTGTTATTATATATTAACATAAATAAATATATTAATTTATTTTCACAGAAAATAAGAAAGTTCCAAGTACATGTCAAAATTTGGTGTCTGATTAATCAGATATCTCAAATGACGATTTTCAAAAAAGTGCAAAATGTCCTGTAAATCTTATTAGGATTAGCAGTGACATTGAAAGGAATGATAGATGCCAAACATCAAATAATGTATCACAAAGAAAGTCATATAATTAAAATAAAGTTCAAATAGAGCCTTACTAAATTAAATATGAAAAGAGATGTGATTTCAGGAGTAGAAAACAATGTCCCTGTGATGAAAATATTGGCAGACTGAGAATTTCCTACCAGCCCTAGCAAGACCTTATCCCTGATTGCTGCTCTTCTTTCTAAAACCATATTGAAAATTCAAAGGCTATTAGAAAGCAGCCCCAATCTTGCTGTTCCTGCATACTGTCATGCAGCTATTGAAATCTATTTCCACATACCTTCCAAGAATTTGAACAGAAAATAATTCTCAAGCGGGTAAACGCTGATTGACCTTCTCCAATCTATTCGATTAAATGTTTAAGCTACTTGCTTCCTGCAAAACACTCGTCTAAGAGCTGACCTTGCTTCTCATCTGCAATATTTTAATAACGGCTTAAGCTAATGATTTTCAATGAGTTGTTAATTCTTCTACACAATGCAAAATGCATTTAGTTTACATTTTTATTATACATAAAATAACAGTAGAAATAATTTTAAAAGCCATCTGCAAACTGAGAGTCTAAATCCCAAATAACTGGCCACCAAAAAATTAATCATAATATATTGGGTACTAATAACAACAAACATCACCACCACCACAAAAAAAGAAAAAAGAAAAAAAAGAATAAGGGAATTGATTAATTTTTAAAAAATCAAGTTATTAAAAGTTAACCTCATTTTAATGAAAATTTGAGAATATAAGGTCATAATATTGATGCTAAAATTAAAAAAGTATTAGTTTCTTATTTTATTCATCTATAAAATAATATTGATAAATGCAAAAGAAGACATAAAATGCATATTTTCCCACTATATGGTGGAAACTTTGAGTAGATATGTGTGTTCTTTTCAACATTCCTGACTTTTTACTAAAACTTTAGTGTTAAAGTCTGCATACTTGCTCGTACCAGAAATGCTGATTTAGGAGACATTTATGGACACAAGAGTTTTAAGCTTATGCTAGTTATTTATTGCTGCTATAACAAATTATCAAAAACTCCAAGGCTTAAAATACCACAACTTTGTTATTTTTCAGTGCTATAATTGAGAGCTCCAATATGAGTCACACTGGGCTAAAATCCTCAGGCTGCCATTAAGGCTATATTCCTTTCTAGAGTCTCGAGTGGAACATCTGTTTTCTTGCATTTCTAATCTCTAGAGGCTGTCCACATTCTCTGGATCACGTCCATCTTCCACCTTCAACATCAGCATTGTTCCAATTTTAGTATATGTGCTGCCTAAGCGAGCACTTCAACATCAGCATTGAAAGACCATCTAGAGATGCTCCCATAGACATACGCCACTCTGACCACAGCTTAGACAGTTCCTTTCTTTAGCCCATGTCATTAGTTTGTGCCAACTTGAATTATCCACAATAATCTTCCTATCTCAGGCTCTTTAATTTTGTCACATCTGCAAAGTCTTTTTTTGCCAGATAAGGTGACATATTCATGGGTTCCAAGAATTAGGACATGACTATCACGGGCATCTTGCGTAGGCCATTAGAGGCCTGCCATTGTGCTTCTGAAGCCTGATTTGCAGGGAGCACACTCTAAGTGACAAATATCCAACTCTTAAAGTTTCTGTCATAAATCACCGTTGACTAATTAACAGGAATTGTGAACCTTATTCTAGCATTTTAAAATAAGATACGTGTTTTATTTAAATAAAAAATGTTGAAGGATTTACCCTAGATTACAAAGAACTCATGGAATTGTTCAAAATAATTACATTCAGCCTTTCCAGATACTAGCTCTATTGTTTTCCCCATAAAACTTATACTGGCTTAGTTTCCATAGAATCTTCCACACAGCTGCCTTGATTTCGTTGTTCCTTACACTCTATACTATGGGGTTCAGAGATGGAGGCAACACAGAATACAATACAGACACCAAAAAATCCACAAGACGTGGGGAATCGGGGACTGGCCTAAGATAGGCAATGGCGCCTGTCATAATGAACGTGATCACAACTATGAGATGTGGCATACAGGTGGAGAAGGCTTTTGACCGCCCTTGTCCAGATGGCAATCTCAGAACTGTATTGAAAATGTAAATATATGAAAATCCAATGGACACTAAACAAAAAATAGCATAAATGACTCCAATTGCCACACTAACATCAATGGTAATATGCCTGTTGGTGCAAGAAATCTTCAGGAGAGAGGGCACATCACAGAAAAACTGTAGGAGTTTTCTGGAACCACAGAAAGGTAAAGAAAAAGTTCCTGCTGAGTATAAGATGCCAAAGATACTCCCAAGGAGCCAAGAGACAGCTACCATCTGCACACAGACTCCCCTGTTCATGGTGACATCATAGTGCAGTGGGTGACAGATGGCCACATAGCGGTCATAGGACATGGCCGTGAGGATGAAAAGCTCAGACCCAGCAAAGTGAATCACTAACAAGACCTGTAGCACACATCCTGCAAAAGAAATGATGCTTCTATGTGATAAAGAATTCAGAATAAGTTTAGGAACTGTTATTGAAATAAGGCAAACATCAAGAAATGATAAGTTCTTCAGGAAGAAGTACATGGGGGTATGAAGACACTGGTCCACGGTGACAAGGACAATAATGAGAAGATTCCCCAGGAGAGTCAGCAAGTAAATCATCAAAAACAGAAAGGCATGGAAAACCTGAACCTCCACGGTGTCAGAAAATCCCATTAGGATGAAGTCCATCACTGTCGTGTGGTTGGTCATGTCCTCCACTCTGTCCTCCTGAAGGGCAGTGGGAGAGAAGGATAGAGATGAGGCTGATGCTAAGCCTCCCACCACTCTGATAATGCGTTTGCATTCCTGAAATAACGCATCTATGTTGCATTTATACGACATGAACATTTTCATTTTTGCTTTTTTGTTTTGTTTTGTTTTGGGCTTTCATGACCTCATAGTATCACTCCTCACTTGTGTTAGAATAGGATATACACTGAGCAAGCAATTAAAGAAAGAATATTGAAAAGTAGTCTCCTCTGTAGGACTTGACATCTGCACTGATAAAGTCTGTATCTTCATAAAACGTATCATGAGTCATTCTAAAAGGTCTTAAAAAAATCACAGGGAAAGCACAGGTCAATGTTTAAAGTGGTTCAAAAAGAGAGAAAATAGTCATTGTGTAATTTTTGTAAATGGACTTGTTTTTAATATTCAGTAGCTTTACACACAGAAAGTAAAAATATTTCCTATTTTATTTCATAATTAAATACATTAAACAAAAGAAGATAATTCAGAGATTGTGGTGCAAAGGGGACATAAGAGTAGTAAGAGAAGATTTATAATTAGACAGGCATAGTATTATCATGGAAAAATGATAGAAGTGATAAATGATTAAGTAGAAGATGATGAAATATGTAAGAAAAGATCCGTCTTTCCAAACTAACACACTGTTAATACATGCAATTGCCCACAAGGGTGCCCAGACTCACACACTCTCATATATGCAACTCACTTTTAGACTGTGTCTCCAGTGTTTATAATTGGCAAGATCAAAGTATCCTTTACAAAAAAATGGTTAAAGTAAAAGTAACTATAATAAATAGAAACAGAGCAAAGGTGAATAAGTATCTATGGGCAGAAATTCACTCTTTGATGAAGAGGGATAATTTAATGTCTGAGAAATTAAGGAATGTAGAAAATATTTTATAAAGAAAATACAGAATAGTTTTAATTAAATGAAAAAAATCAGAGTATTTGATTAGTATACTAGACATTAAGCTGTCTATCACTGGACATTTTCTTGAATATGTACATTGTTTACTAATTTTTAAGAAATAATGTGGTTTCAACATAATTTTTTCCCAAGATGTCAAGACTTTTCAAAATAGAGTTTGGATTTTATGATTCTCATAAAAAATCCTCTCAAAGTGGGTCAACTGCTTTATGTATATAATAATATAGATTATTGATAATGACCATTGGGATAATCATCCCTGTTGGGAACTGGACCAGAGATTAAGCATCACAATTAATGCTGTGTCGGCAAAGATTTAATCCTTACTGGCATGGCCTCTGGTTTTATCGTAGCACACTTGAGGGAAAAAAATCTTGAAGTAATTAATATAGACATTTCAAAGGAAGCTCAGATATTACATATATCAGTGCCATGCTTAAAAGCTACATACAGAGGAAAGAGCTCTTTTGCATACACCTGGCCACATGTAGTCCAGAGAGGCTTTTCCTACAACCTTATAAAATCCCAGTATTTAGACTCACCTAGTAGTCAAAAATCCAATGTTCTTCTGTTACTTCATGTTTCTTTTCTTCAATAGTTCTTTTACTATTCCTAGTGCCAGGAGCAAAGTAACGAATTTCATGTTGTCTGAAGTTCTCCTCTTGTATTTTTAAAGAATCTGAAATACTTTTCAATTTGTTAATATAGTCCTTTAGGAAACAATGATGAACTAAAAGTGTGATTCTCTTGGGGACCATGACTGAAGTTCCATATAAAACTTATTAACCCAAAATAATGACTGTCATGTAGTCCTGGCACTAATACATCATATCTCATGCTCCTGCTTTGGGCTGTTGCCTTTTATAGATCTTTCCATGGTGTTTTACTGGAAAAGTCCCACTAGTCCTCCTCAACTAGGGAAATCACAAGAGAGTGTCCAGTGCAGCCTATTTTCTGTTCTATATCAATCCAGAAGGAATATATCTATGTGTTCTAAATTCTATAACAAGGTGAAGTTTGAGCTTGTATGTATTATCGAGGGTGTCAAAAATATTGGATCTAATGATTTTTGCTTACTATCTCTATAGTGCTGCTTAGTATATTTTCTCTGAGGATGGAAATTCTGCATTTTGATTTAAAATGTCTTTTAAACTTGAGTTTGTGTGATATAGACACAAATTTTTTTTTGTAGTGCTTCTTCCAGAGTCCTATTTGTGATAAACATTACAATTCCTAAAAACTAAATGCACTTAAAATTAAAGACAAACATGAAGTCAAGATAGTATAATTACCACAAGACCAAAGACACTGTTTTTCAAATAAGCACTGTAATTAATGTATTTTCTAACAGATTTTCTTTCATTCTCTGGCCCTAGTTCTTTCAATTATAAAATGAAGAGGCTGAGTCTTATAATTCCTGAGAAATGTTCATCTTTAAACTGGGTTTATTGCTTTCATCCATGATTATTGATCAAATGCGAATGTGTGTCAGGGGCTCTCTCAAGTAATTTGAATATTATATTAAATCCCATTTGTATTCTGCAGTTAAGTACTGTTATAATTACCTGATTATATATGATATATGTATACACATATATTTATTTTATATATGTACTATATATATATACGTATACATGTATAATATATGTATATGTGTTATAGGATGTGTGTATGTGTGTGTGTATGTGTGTGTGTGTGTGTGTGTGTATATATATATATACTCTGTATGTGTGTACATGAGGGCATTTCAAAAATTCTGTGAAAAAGTGTTGGTATCCAAAATATACAAGAAATTCATGCAATTCAATAGCAAAAACCAAAACAAAATAAAGAGAAACAAAGAAAAAAATATATAGCCCTATTATATTATATTATTTATATATATGTATATTGATATATATATTTCTACATATATATTATTACATGTATGATCAGCCACTTACTGAATAGATGCACAAAACTTTATAATCATGTTAGACATGAAGAGGCATCAGTCTATTCCAAATTAAGTCATACATTCAGAGTAGTTCTGGAGTGGGAGGAATCCGTAAACATCCCCTGATACACTGGAAAATTACTATTGACCACTTTGGAAGTCTTTTAATTTTGTTGGTCATTCTAACTCAGAAATATAGGTTTTTGGTGTGTGTGAGATATGCACAGACACTTACAAATATACACAGCACTTGCACACTAATAAAAATCAATATATTTCATCTTATAATAAAAAGAATAGCAGCAGTCTTTCTATATGACCAAATAAGGTACAACAAAATAAGTTTCTAATTCCCACTCAGACCTAAGCTAGTGTCTAGGACTGCTTTGAGTACTACTGTAGGCATAAACCACATGAGGCTTCTGAGCATCTGTAATGCGACTTCTCAAAATTGAGATGGGCTGGGCCAACGGGTAAATAAAAAAATGTTTACCATCACTAATTTTCAGGGAAATTCAAATCAAAACCACATTGAGATATCATTTCATCCCAGCTAGACTGGCTATTATCAAAACGACTGAGAATAAAAAATACTGGAGAGGATATGGAGAAAGGGGAACACTCCTACACTGTTGGTAGAACTGTAAATTAGGACAACCATCATTGAAAGTATGGAGGCTTCTCAAACAACTACAGAAAGATCTACCATATCATCCAGCAATCCCACTTCTGAGTATGTATCCAAAGGAATGTAAATTATCATGTTGAAGAGATATCTGCATTTCCATGTTTATTGCAGCTCTATTTTCAATGGCCAAGATATGGAAGCAGCCTAAATGTCCATCAACAGACTACTGGATAAGGAATACATGCTATATGTACACGATGAAATACTACTCAGCCATAAAAAAGAATGAAATTCCACCATTCACAGCAACATGAATGAGCTTGGAGAAGAGGATGTTAAGTGAAATAAGCCAGGCAAAGAAAGAGAAATACCACATGGCCTCACTCATAAGTGGGAGCTGAGAAACAAACAAAGACCATGACAAAATGTTGAACTTTCAGAAAAAGAGAACAGACCCTTAGTTAGTAAAAGTGAGAAAGGGGGAGGGGTAGAAGGGATAAGGAGTGATTGGCAAAGGAAACAATAAGTAATCATGGTTTGTGTGTATATAACAAAGGCAAACCAAAAAAGAAAAAAGAAAAAGAAAAAAAAAGAACTAAAAACATTGAAGAAAATCTAAGAGAGATATCAGGCAACCTTAAGCACTGAAATATCTGTGTCATGGGTATTCCAGAATGGGAGGAAAAAGGAGATTGCATTGAAAACATATTCAAAAAATAGTGGCAGAAAACTTCCCAGGTATACGAAAAGACACAGATCTTCAGATTCAGGAAGCTTAAAGATCCCCAACTATATTCAACCCAAAAAGGTCTTCTTGAAGACATGTTTTGGTCAAATTGGCAAATTTCAAAGACAAATAGAGAATCTTTTATTTATTGATATATATATATTTTTCTGACCAGTAAGGGGATTGCAACCCTCGGCTCGGTGTCATCTGCGCCACACTCAGCCAGTGAGCGCACCGGCCACCCTTACATGGGATCCGAACCCGCAGCCTCGGCACTCCCAACACCGCACTCTCCTGAGTGAGCAATGGGGCTGGCCTGAGAATCTTAAAAGCTGCAAGAGAGAAGCATCAAATCATCTATAAGGGAGACCCATCACACTAACATCAGACTTTTCATCACAAATGCTAAAAGCCCGAAAGTAATGGGATGATATATTCAAAATACTAAAAGACAGAGATTGCCAGCCAAGAATACTCTACCCCACAAGGCTATCCTTCCAAAATGAAGGGCAAATAGTATATTTCTCAGACAAACAAAAACTGCGGGAGTTCACCACCACATGCCCACCCTTACAAGAAATTCTCAATGGAGTACTGGGTTTGGTACCTGAAAAATAACTACCACTGCCATAAAAACTCAAGAAAAATCAAAACCCACTAGTATAATAAAAATGCCAACAATGAAGAGAAAAAGGAATTATCTACAACCCAAGGAACCAACAAATACAGAAGAGAAAAAGTAAATCACAAAGAAAGGAACAAAAGACACTTAAGACATCCAAACAAAAATCAATAAAATGATAGGAGTAAATCAACACTTTTCAATAACAACTCTTAATGTAAAAAGATTCAGTTCCCCAATCAAAACACACAAACTGGCTGACTGGATTAAAAAGGAGCACCCAACTGTATGCTGCCTTCAAGAGACCAGCCTCACCTATAAAGATAACAATAGACTAAGAGTAAAAGGACAGAAAAAGATTTACCATGCAAACAGAAATGAAAAATGAGCTGGAGTAGCTATTCTTCTATCTGAAAAAATAGACTTTAAACTAAAAACCATAAAAGGAGATAATGAGGGCCACTACCTAATGATAAAAGGATTCATCCATCAAGAAGACACAACAATCATAAATATATACACACCCAATGTCAGAGCTGCCAGATTTATAAAGCAAACTGTACTAGACCTAAAGAAGGGAATAGACACTAATACCATAATAGCAGGGGACCTGAACAACCCACTAACAATATTGGACTGATCATCTAGGCAAAGGAGCAGCAGAGAAACACAAGATCTAAACAACACTCTAGACCAATTGGACTTGGCAGATATCTACAGAACATTCCATGCAACAACCTCAGAATATTCATTCTTCTCATCAGCACATGGATCATTCTCTAGGATAGATCACATGCTAGTTCACAAGTCAAGTCTCAACAAATTTTAAAAAATTGGAATTATTCCAGGTATTTTTTTCAGACCACAACAGATTGAAATTAGAAAGCAATAACAAATGAAATCCTGTAAACTATACAAACACTTGGAAATTAAACAGCATTCTACTTAATGAAATATGTGTCCAAGAAGAAATCAAATAGGAAATCAAAAACATTTCTTGAAACTAATGAAAACAATGATACATCATAAAAAACCTGCAGGATACTGCAAAAGCAGTACTTAGGGGATAATTTATTGCATTAAATGCATACTTCAGAAGAATGGAAAGATGGCAAGTAAACAAACACTTCACCTTAATGACTTAGAAAAACAAGAACAATTCAAACCCCAAGTTAGCAGACAGAAAGAAATAATTAAGATCAGAGCAAAAGTAAATGAAAGAGAAACCCAAAAAACAATACAACAGAACAATGAAACACAAAGTTGGCATTTTGAAAAGATAAATAAAATTGACATACCATTAGGAAGGCAAACTAAATAAGAAGAGAGAAGACAAAAATAGAAATTAGAAATGAAAAGGTGATATTACATCTGATACATGAGAAATACAAGGAATTGTTACAGACTACAGTAAACAACTATTGGCCAACAAATTTGAAAATCTGGAGGAAATGAATAACTTTTTGGACACACACACACACACACCAAGAATGAACCAAAAAGACACAGAAAACCCTAACAGAACAATAACAGTCAAAGAGAGTTATCTCTTATCAGCAGTCTCCCCCCTCAAAAAAAAAGCCAAGCACCAGATGGCTTCACGACAGAATTCTACCAGACCGTTAAAGAAGCATTAATACCAATTCTCTACAAGCTATTCTAAAAAACTAAAACAGAGGCAATCCTCTCAAACTCATTCTATGAAGCAAACATCACCCTGATACCAAAACCAGACAAAGATACAACAAAAAAAGAAAACTACAGGCCAATATCATTGATGAATATAGATGCAAAAATCTTCAATAAAATACTAGCTAATAGAATACAGCAACACATACATAAAATTATGCACCACGATCAAGTTGGATTCATCCCAGGGATGCAAGTTGGTTCAACATACACAAATCAATAAATGTGATGCACCACAGCAACAAAATCAAAGAAAAAAAATCATATTATCATCTCTACAGACACAGAAAAAGCATTTGACAAAACTCAACATTCATTGATAATAAAGACTCTGTAAATTGCATATAGAATGAAGGTATCTCAACAATCAAAGCCATATATGACAAACCCACTGCCAATATCATCATGAATGGGGAAAAGCTGAAAGCTTTTCCTTTAAGAACAGGAACTAGACAAGGATGCCCACTCTCACCACTCCTATTCAACATAGTGTTAGAAGTACTAGCCAGAGCAATCAGGTAAGAGAAGGAAATAAAGGGCATTCATATTGGAAAAGATGAAGACAAACTGTCCCTGTTTGTAGATGATATGATCCTATATATTGAACAGCCTAAAGACTCTACAAAAAAATGCTGAGTTGATAAATGATTTCAGCAAAGTTGCAGAATACAAAATCAATGCACAAAAATCAGTAGCATTTCTAAACTCCAGCACTGAACTAGAAGAAAAAGTAATTGAGAAAGCTAGCCCATTTACAATAGCCACTAAAAAAATAAAATACTTAGGAATAAAGCTAACTAAGGATGTGAAAAATCTCCATAATGAGAACTACAAACCCCCGTTGAGAGAAATTAAAGAGGACACAAGAAGATGGAAAGATATCCCTTGCTCTTGGATTGGAAGAACCAACATTGTGAAAATGTTCATACAACCCAAAGTGATATAAAAATTCAATGCAATCCCCATCAAAATTCCAATGACATTTTTCTCATCAATGGAAAAAACTATCCAGATTTTTATACGGAATAACAAAAGACCATGCATAGCTTAAGCAATTCTGAGCAAAAAAAATAAAGCTGGAGGTATAACACTACCAGACTTTAAACTGTACTATAAAACTGAAAAACCAAAACAGCATGGTACTGTCATAAAATAGACACACTGATCAATGGAATAGAATAGAAAATCCAGAATTCAACCCACACACCTATAGTCATCTGATCTTTGACAAAGGCACCAAGCCTATACACTGGGGAAGAGACTGCCTCTTCAGCAAATGGTGCTGGGATAAGTGGATATCCATATGCAGGAGAATGAAACTAGACCCACACCTCTCACCAAATAATAAAATCAACTCAAAATGAATTAAAGAATTAAATATACACCCCGAATCAATATAACTTCCTAAAGAGAACATAGGAGAAACACTTCAGGAAGTAGGACTGGACACAAACTTCATGAATATGACCCCAAAAGCACAGGCAACCAAAGGAAAAATAAATAAATGGGATTATATCAAATTAAAAAGCTTCTTCACAGCAAAAGAAACAATTAACAGAGTTAAAAGACAACCAACAGAGTGAGTGGGAGAAAACATTTGCAAAATATACATCTGACAAAGGACTAATATCCAGAATATACAAGGAACTGAAATAACTTTAGTACAAAAAAACAAGTAACCCAATTAAAAAATGGGTAAAAGAGCTAAACTGGCATTTCTCAAAGGAAGGTATATGAATGGCCAACAGACACATGACAAAATGCTTAACATCACTCAGCATTCAGGAAATGCAAATCAAAACCACACTGAGATACCATGTCATCCCAGTTAGGATGGCTAACATCCAAAAGACTGTGAACGATAAATGCTGGTGAAGTTGCGGAGAAAAAGGAACTCTCATACATTGTTTTTGGGACTGCAAAATGGTGCAGCCTCTGTGGAAAATGGTATGGAGGTTCCTCAAACAATTGCAGATAGATCTACCATATGACCCTGCTATCCCACTGTGGGGAATATACCCAGAAGAATGGAAATCATCAAGTCGAAGGTACACCTGTTCTCTAATGTTCATTGCAGCACTCTTTACAATAGCTAGGAGTATGAACTAGCCCAAAAGTCCATCATCAGATGAGTGCATAGGAAAAATGTGGTATATATACACAATGGAATACTACTCTGCTATAAAAAAGAATGAAATACTGCCATTTGCAACAACATGGATGGACCTAGAGAGAATTATATTAAGTGAAACAAGTCAGGCACAGAAAGAGAAATATCACATGTTCTCACTTATTTGTGGGAGGTAAAAATAAATAAATAAATACACAAATAAACTGGCTGGGGGAGGGAATAAGACACAACATTACAATTCCTTGATGTTGATATGACAAGTGAACAGATACGAGGTTGTTGGGAGGAAGCAGGGAGAGTGAGGGGGGACGGAGGTTTCAGGAATGGGCCACAATAATCAACCACATTGTATATTGACAAAATAAAATAAAATTAAGGAAAGAAAAAGAGAAATGTTTCCTAGTGTTTTAATAAAAATTATCGCCTGAGGTTATTTGACAGCAAATACTCATCAATATATTTAATTTGTTAAAGTAGGCAATTATGTTATTTAATGTTGTCACCATGTTCCTCAATAGATCTCCTATAAGTATTGCTCCTTTAAATTAAATTTTATGAACTTTGCCCGGTATCTTCCTAACAACCACCACCCCCAGCCCCTGGTAACCACCACTCTTCCTTCTACTTCAGAGAGTTCAGTTTTTTCAGATTGCACATATAAGTGAGATTGTGCAGAATTTGTCTTTCTGTGCCTGGCTTATCTCACTTAGCATAATGTTTATCCACATTGTCATTAATGACAAGCTTTCCTTTTTTTCAAAGGATTTCTTTGTTTTTTTGAGGGGTACATGAAAAATATATACAATTTTCTTTTATAAATCAAAAATAAATAAAAATGTTGTAAAAATAGACAGTTATATAAAACAAACAAGAGAAACTTGAAAGAGTTTACAGCAATGAATAGAACTTGGGTTTGAGAGGAGAGGTGTCCTCAACAGGGAATTCAGGTCCTATCTGAGATCTTGGTTTGACTAACACACATATAACAAGGTTTACTTCATTCTAATATCATCAGAGTCAGAAACAGGAGAGTGGATATGGAGAGAGAAAGAGAAGATAAATAAAAACATAAAAGGAAGAAACAGGAGATCATGACTTAGAATGAACCTGAGGTACTGAATACAGCTTAAGCACAAGAAAAGATTAAATAAAGTGAAAAGAAGTGAATATGATTAGAGGAAAGTAAGGATAAAATAGAAGTGATAAAGACAAGAAGTAAAGAAAGAAGATTAGAATTGAGGGAGAGAAAAATGAAACAAAAAACACAAATAAATAAAGGGATACATAGGAAAAATGATACGTAGAGGATCAGAAATATTTGAGTTTAAAGACAATCTTATGATAAATTAAAAACACAAAGTTTCTCCAGGCTGAAAAATTTATGAATAATACATTTTTTTCAGTAATCAGATAATATATATATATATATATATATATATATTTATTTTTTCCTGACTGGTAAGGGGATCGCAACCCTTGGCTTGGTGTCGTCTGCACCACGCTCAGCCAGTGAGCGCACCGGCCATCCCTATATAGGATCCGAACCCGCAGCCTCTGCACTCCCAGCACCGCACTCTCCCGAGTGAGCCACAGGGCCGGCCCAATATTTTAATGCAATATTTTGAAAAATCAAAATTAATGCAGAAAAACTAAGATAGACAAAATATCAACATCTAATTTTTTTGAGTATACATTTTTTTAAAAATATTTGTCAATGTATAATGTAGTTGAACTTTGTCTCCCTTTATCAATTCCTCCTTTTCTGCCCTCTCTCTCCACACCCATCAACATTGGATCTGTTCACTTGTTCATGTGTCTTAACAAGTTCAAGGAATTGTGATTGTTGTGTCTTCTTCCCCACCACATTTATTTGTTTTTATGTTTATTTATTTTATCAGCCCCCATAAATAAGTGTGAACATGCAGTATTTCTCTTTCTTTGCCTGGCTTATTTCGCTTAATATAACTTTCTCTAAGTCCATCCATGTTGCTGTGAATGGTAGTATTTCATTCTTTTTTATAGCAGAGTAGTGTTCCATTGTGTAGATATAACACATTTTCCTTATCCACTCATCTGATGATGGGCATTTAGGCTGTTTCCAACTCTTGGCTATTGTAAATAGCATTGCGATAAACATGGGAGTATATGATGTGATGACTTCACCTATGATGTGATGACTTCCATTCCTCTGGCTATATACCCAGGAGTGGAATGGCTGGATCACATGGTAGATCTATTGGTAATTATTTGAGGAGCCTCCATACCATTTTCCCATGAAGACTGCACCATTTTATAGTTCCATCGACGGTGTAGGAGAATTCCTTTTCCTTCACATGCTTGCCAGCATTTATCAAGGGCAATTTCTGTTACCTTTAATTATATGTCTTTCTATTCCCTTCATTTCTGCTGTCCAGATAAAATGGAAAGATTGTTTTCAGTGTAAAAGTCTTTAAAAGCAAAATAGCCAAATAAAATATTTCAAATAATTGCAGCATACAGGCCTGGTTTTTCATCTGACATGCTAAAAACATAATGAGTATTGTAAAACACCGACGATTAGAAAACTGAATGTCGTAACACCACTCATTCCCATATGTTGCTTCTGTATTTAACACTACCTTACAGTGATATTCCCAAGACCTGAATTGTTCTCCCTGGAGATGCTCTCAAATAAGATTAGTCCATGAAGCAGAATCATTAAAGTTTCTAACTTTTGCGGAACACATAGTAGAAATGATGGCCTCAGGTAGCTACATTTCCTCCATTCAGAGGGCAAAACGTTCCTGTTAGGACAGGCTGTTTCTTAAATGATCCTCCATTACCCACTTTTTAACTTCTGAGTAACTAGAAGAAGATCTAGTGGAATTACTCTTCCTCCAAGAGAAATCCTTGATTATGAAGGTCCTAGGAGGAGGGGAATTATTTGGAGTCTAAATAGTATTGGGTGGACGATAAAATGTAAATATGTATAATCATAAGTGCAGTTTTGTTTTAAACTGCAAAGTAATCCTTTTCTTGTAAAAATACTCATTGAACTACAAAAAGTGACATTGACAACAAAACTACTATTTTAAATTTGTTGAACTAAAAACAATATCCAGCTATTTCATTGTTTTGGGAATGTCTATTTGAAAGATAAACTCAAAAAATGTAGATTTTTATGATTAAAATTATAGAAAATGTAATGCAGTTGGATTTAAATATTTTGTTTCACTGTGGTTTATTTTTTGTCAGAATGACTGAATGGTACTGAATTTCAGTGCATAGTTAAGACTATATGAATTTGATCTTATTTCACATTACTTGTTTCAGATTGCATCAGTTTTGTATTTTCAAGTTCAACAGAGAAATTAAATTTCAAACTGATAAGGAAAACAGCAGCTACAATTGATTTAAAAAAAGGAAAGGCATGGATCTAAATGTAATGTTTACGGTTCATGTAATGCATGTAATTTGGACATGTTTTGTTTAATAACAAAGCCTAGGTTCTAGAATATAAAGGAGACCACCTTTGGTTAGACAGACCTGCAATGCAAGAGAATGGCATTTGACCCTTTACTTATACCATGTAAAATAATTAACTCAAAGTGATTCAAAAACTTCAAGATAAGACCTAAACTATAAAACTCTAAGAACATATTAGAGGAAAGCTTCATAACAGTGGATTGAGCAACGACTTCTTGGTTATGATATTAAAAACACAGACAACAAAAGAAAAAATAGACATTTTGAACTTCATCAAATTTTTTAAAAATGTGTGCATCAAGGGACACTATCAGTAGAATGAAAAGGCAGCTCACAAAACAGGAGAAAATATTTACAGGTCCTATTTCTGCTAAGTACAGATATCTTGAACATACAAATTCACACTATAAACAACAGCAAAAATACCTGATTACAAAGTGGCTAAAATATTTATACAGGAATTTTCCCAAAGTTCACATACCAATGGCCAATAAGCACATGAAAAGACATTCAATATTAGCAATCATTTAGGAAATGCAAAACAAAAACAGAATAGACATCACCTCATCCGTTAGGATGTCTATGGTCAATTTTAAAAATGAGTGAGAAAAGAAAGAAAAGAAATTAACAAGTACTCATGAGGTTGTGGAGAAATTGTAACTCTGATATATTGCTGGTTTGAATGTAAACTTGTGCAGCAACTGTGGAAAATAGTATCCACTTACTGAAATAATTAAAACATTAAATTATCATACGATGCAGTAATTCCAATACAGGATGTATACACACAAGTACCTAAAGCAGAGGCTCAAAGAAATATCTATACACCAATTTTAATGGAAGTATTATTCACAACAGCCAAAAAGTGCATTTAACCTAAATGTATATTGATGTATAAATAGTTTTTTAAAAATGGTATATAGATGTATGTATGTGTGTGTGTGCATATATAAACAACTGAATATTATTCAGCATTAAAAGGAAGAAAACTTCGACATATTCTACAGCATGAATAAACCTTGAAGACATTTTGCTAGATGAAATATGCTAATGATAAAACAACAAATACTGTATGATTCAACTTACCTGACGTACTGAGAGCAAATTTATGGAGATGGTAAGTAGAAGGTTGTCAGGTGCTGAGGATAGGAGGTACAGGGGAATTCCTGTTGAATTGTTCAATGGGAACACAGTATTAGTTAAGATAAAAACATTTTCGAGGTGAACGGTGGAGTTGGTTGAACAATAATGTAAATTTACTCAATATTGCTTAACTATACATTTAAAGTGCTAAAAATGCTAATTTTTGCATATATTTTAACAAAATAAAAAATATTATGAAACTGTTCTGCTGTCAGATATGTGTGATATATGATGAACGGGAAACTCTTGAGCACGTAGTAGTTGACCATAAGTTTACACATTATTAGTACAAAAATGTTGTCAAAACACTGAATACCCGTAACATACGTTAATATACTATTATATAAAAGCAAGAAGCCATGAGAATTATTGTTGTGTGTGAAAATTGAGTCTCTGAAATGAACAGCGAATGTCCCAAGATGTATTTTTATAAATATACATGCAATTACAGAGGAAGTGCACTGGAGGAAGTATTTTTATAAATATACATGCAATTACAGAGGAAGTGTAGTGGAGGAAGTACTTACAATCTTGTATCTCCAGTTCTCTCTGGGAAGAAATCTGGGAGAGAGGCTCTGCAGGCCAGATTCACTTAAATTAAGTTTTTCATATGGCTTGGTATTCATATGGATAACACTTCTGTATATGCTAATGTTAAAAATATAAAATTAAAAAACAAAAGTAAAAAATATAAAGCAAAACAACATTTATGGCTTAAAATGTATCCCTGAATTTAAATTTCAATGCTTCAATGCATATGTTCCATTCTCTACTAAAATGTGAATGCTAAAACACATAAATGAATAGAAAGACACTTCCTGAAACTGTTATAGACTTTTTTGGTGATATACCTCTAAGAGAAAATGCTTAGGGGCATGTAAATTACCCTTCTGAGAGGTCCTAAATCCAGAGGTTTAAAATTGCCCTGTGATCCCTCAGGGGACACTTTCTCTCATCAGAACTCTTGGCTGTTTCTCCTAGTTAATAATATAGTGGTGAATTCGTATAAAATGGAAAATATTATTAACCTCGAACCAATGCCAGAAACTGTAAATGAAGACTGCAATGCATAACCACACGGGAATTGTAAAGGTAATAAAGCAACCATGGTCAGGGAAAATGAAGCTATTCTGGATTCATATTTTGAGAGCAGATACTGAAAACCATTCTTTGCATACACACTTGCAAGGTCACAGGCAGTTGGGGAATGAAATAGAAACGTTGCCCATCCCTACATTCTTATCGTGGTCTTCCCTTCTCATTTTGTGCCTGACTGTCAGATTTAATGAATGGGAAGTAAAATCTCTGATAAATTTGAGAATTTTGAAGAGTAAATTTACTCAAGTGTTTTTTCTTCTGTCCTCAGGAAGAAGGAATTCTAAAGTTTTCATCCTTATCACTTGAGGAAATTGGTGAGAATATCATCCAACCAATTTGTTTCAAGGAGGAAGAGGATTAGAAGATGCTCTGATGGTCCTAGGTATTTCTGCATGCCCAGACCAACCTTTTTTTTTTTTTAATTAATAGAAGGTAAAGTCAGGAGTATGAAAAAGATAAAAAATGATTTTATACATTTGCAAATATGAAAATGAGGTGGTACATTTCATTCACTATTAAATGATTATTGAAAGATATTTATAATCACAGAGGCGACCATTGTCATCATGGTAGTTTGTAAGGATTGTGCAGATATGCTATCAGGTCTTGCTGTCCAGTGAATACACCAGGAAGAAATAATCTGAGCATCCTATAATTTTATTACAAGCATTTCTATCTAACATCAAGTAGAAAATTTAGTGTCTGTGTGATATTAATTCTTGCTTCTCCTTCATTATGACTTCCTCCTGCTCTATGTCGTCTTTAGCCTCTTTTGATAAATACACACTACTTATTTTTATTTTCCACGGTGATATCAGATGACCTCTGAAAACATTCAGGAGGATAGAGGATTGTTTTACTCTTTGTTTCAGCTACAGTTCTTAAGTATATTAGATGCTTTACAAGAAGTTTAATATCAAAACCTTATAGCTATGAGCCATACATCTGAGGCAAGAAAGATGCTCAACCATTTTCTGCTTCTAGAATAAACAACACACTGCATTTTATTGCATTTTATACCTATTCTGTTTTCAATGCTAGTTATAATCCAATTTTCTTTGTGTAGAATGATAACATGGGGAGCTATTTCTATCGTAGCATCCTGATGAACTCCAACTTAAAGACAAACAAGCAATGTAAACCTGAATATGACCTGAAAATCAGATGAGTGCATTTAGATCTGTATAGACTAGTTATCAGTGTTACCTCTATTTCTACAGAAAACAAGAAACATGGCTGAGAAGTTAACCAACATGACCAACATAACAGAATTTTTGCTCATGGGATTCCCTGACGACCAGGTGCTACAGAGAACGTACACCACACTCTTCTTCCTGATTTATCTGGCAGCTCTAGTAGGAAACCTCCTCATTATCACACTCACCACTATTGACCTGCATCTCCAAGTCCCCATGTACTTCTTCCTGAAGAATTTGTCCTTGATTGACATCTGCTATGTCTCTGTCACTGTCCCTAAATCCCTCGTGAACTCTCTGGCAAACAGCCATTCCATCTCTTTTTTTGGATGTGCCTTGCAGGTTTTCTTTGTTATTTTTTGGGGGGGTACAGAGTACGCCCTCCTTCTAGTGATGTCCTATGACTGCTATGCTGCCATCTGCCATCCTCTGCACTATGAGGCCATTGTAAATAGAGGTTCCTGTGTGCAGATGGTAAGTGCATCATGGTTCAGTGGGTGTGTCTACGGATCCATTCATGTTGCAGGTACATTCTCTGTCCGTTTCTGTGGGCCCAACATAGTGCATCAGTTCTTCTGTGATGTTCCATCACTGCTCACACTTGCTTGTTCCAGACAGCAAATTCTTGAATATGCATTTATCATTGCTAGTTGTTGTTTTGTTTTCACATGTTTTATTTTAATGGTTGTGTCTTATGTTTATATTTTTACTTCTGTCCTAAGAATTCCATCCGCAAAGGGCAGAGTGAAAACATTCTCAACTTGCGTGCCTCACCTCACTGTGGTGACATTGTTCCTTTTTTCTGGAATTATTACATATTTAGCTAAAAATTTTAAATCTTCTTCACTGAAAGTGTTGATATCTGTGCTTTACACTGTATTACCACCCACTTTGAATCCTCTCATCTATAGTCTGAGAAACCAGGACATGCAGGTGGCCTTGAGGAAGGTGGTAACTGGAAGAATGTCAAGAATATTTTTTTATTCAAATACATGAATATTTTTTGTTTTTGTTTTTGTTTTTAAGCTATAGAGTCAATTTTGAAGACCAGTCTAACATGGGATTGGACTTCTAAGGTTTGATGGTTTTGTCTTTTGCCTTTGTAGGGATAAAAGTTTGGTCCATTGCTTTTCTCATTGGGTTTTGAGGGGTATTATTAATATTGTTATTAGACACATAACAATTGTACACATTTATTGAGTAAAATGTGATCTTTACAGACATGTACATAACGTGTAATAATCAAATCAGGGTAATTATAATATCCATCACCTCAAACGTCTGTCATTTTTGTATTAGGAACATGCAAAATCCTCTCTATAGCTATTTGAAATTATACAATAAATTGTTGTTAACTGTAGTTACCCCACATCACTAATTATCAGGGAAATGCAAATTAAAACCACACTGAGATATCATCTCACTCCAGTTAGGATGGCTATTATCAGAATAATAAAAAATAACAAATTCTGGGAATGATGTGGAGAAAAGGCAACTCTTATTCATTGTTGGTAGGAATGTGAATTTGTACAGCCCTTACAGGAAACAATATGGAGGTTTCTCGAAAAACCAGAAATGGAAGTATAATATGATATAGCAGTCCCACCACTGGTTTTATATATAAAAAAGGGAAATCAGTATATCAGAGAGAGATTTGCCCTCTCATGTTTATTGCAGCACTGTTCACAATAGCCAAGATATGGAATCAACCTAAATATATAAAATTTTATTAATGAATGTTTTGTTTCATGACAGTTATTTTTAAAAAGAGACTTTTATTCTCTTTTGCTCCTCCACAAAATTTAGTGTTTTGTCTAAGAAAGTACCAGGTCAAAATTTTATCTAAGTAGTGTAGTGAAAAATTTTCAGTTAAGTGGCTCTCTTTTTAGTAATTGATTTTATATCATGATGTTATTACTAGGGAGAAAATTCTGGGTGGTTTACATTCGCCGTCGGTGTCTCCAAATAGCATATTTTGCTGCTAATCCAGAAAGTATAATTTATATTTAACACATCTGTAGTTAAAATGAGGTTGCACATACTTTATGCTAATTAAATATTGGTATGGTTCAGAACAGAGCAGTCAGAGGTGTGGCCAAATTTCTGTGGTCACTGATCACTCAAGAATTAGGAATGTACAAATAGAGTCATGAGAATTCCACTGAAGTCCAGGTTCAGATCAGTATCCCAGCAAAAATGCTGTATTTTGTTGGAAATAAACTCAAAGTCACACATTACTGAAATGATTCTGAATATGTCTCTTATTTTTCTTTGTAAAAATAAAACTTCTTCCATTGTCCATTCTTGATTCCTTAATCCTTTCTCCTTTCGGTAATTTATTTTCTCTTTTTCTTTCTTTCTTTTTTTTTTCTTGCTTTTTCTGCTTCTTAACTTTTCTTTTATAGTTTAAGAATAGTTTTTCTTTCTTGTATCCATTCAAAGATCTTTTCATAGCTAATTGTCATTCTCTTCCTGGTCAGATTACTCTACTGACTACCTAGAACACACTACCTTTAAATTCTTTGTTGTGACTTTTGTGTGGAAATGACCACTGTTGTATCTGCATGTCCTCCAGTGGATGGAACTGACCTTAACTTTTGTTACTAATCTATCACAATGCCTACCTTTAGTTTTGTCCTTCCTCATCTCTGTCCCCTTAATGTAGTGATTCAGAAATTCTGTAAATCACTGAGCAGTTTTAAGGGAGACTTCAGGAAAGAATACTTATTCCAAACACTGTAATTTCATATTTCTTTTTGTGAATATATCTAATACTTTTGAATCATTATATATTCATTTTTCAATTATTTAATTTCCGATTTTAGGAACTTATGCTTCTGCACTCAAACATCTTCCTCCTGGGAATTTCCACTTATGTACAACCCATCTTTCTAATTGCTCTGAGTCAAGTTTGGGGTAATTCTGGACTCTGTTCTCTCTGTCTCAAACACATTCAATAACTCATCAAATCAGTGTTCCTTTCTTTTATTTCCCCAAAGCATATGTAGGCATCGACCACTTATTACAATTTCACTGCTACCAGCCTGGGTCACAACCCAATCAGCTGTCATTCAGATTATTTTTATATCCTCCAACTTCCTTTACTGGCTTCCCCCATTTCCTGACTCAGTTCATCCTAGACTTGCAGCTAGGTGTAAGATCACCACTAATGGCTCCCCAGGTCACACCAAGGATAAGCAAAAATCCTCACAGTGTCTTCCAAAGGTTTCCACTACCAGTTCTTCTGTTACTTCTTGGATCTAGATTCTCCCACTCATCACCTGCCTCAAATCTAGTGTCCTCTGTGTTCCTGCCTCTGATAACCTTGTTCTCGGTGTTTCTTTTTGTTTAAAAACTTTCCTCTTAGATGTCTGCATAGCTACATCTTCAGTCTTTCAAATATTTACTTTGTAAGTGCTGCGTGAAACACAACCGTCTCTCTGTGTGTGTTTGTCTACCTTTGTCAGAGATTCAAAAGTAAATAGGGTCACTCTAACTTAAAATGCACATGATAATGAAGTTTTAATTAACCTAACACACAACAAAATTTGTTCTCTTATAGAGGTGAGTGGGCTCTATAGCATGAACCAAAAACTAGTCTGATTTTTAAGTAAATTTAGATCATATTAGTGTTCAAAAGTTTTTTCAAGTGATTGATTTCTGGGAGTTTGAAGTCAGTCACATGCTGGACATTTTCATAATCATTATATTGAGAGAAAAAATGTCATTAAGAAACACAATGAACATGCAATACTGACAAATCAAATAATAAGTACAATTAAAATGTATTTTATACTATTTTGAAAAGAGGCTTTTATATTCTCTCTATATGGTAGTCCCTCCTTATCCATGGAGGATATATTCAAAATCCCCGGTAGATGACTGAAACTAGAGATAGTACCAAAGTGAACATATGTTAAGTTTTTAAATGTAATATATGAGACAGCTGCTAAGTGACTAATGGGTGGATAGTATATCAGCATGAATATACTGGAAAAAGGAATGGTTCATGGGACAGCATGAAATCTCATGCTACTCAGGACAGTGCACAATTTAAAATTTACAAATTGTTTATTTGTGCAGTTTTCCATTAAGTATTTTCAGACCGCTGTTGACTGCAGAAAGCAAAACTGTGGATATGGGGGACTAGTTTATAGTATATTGATATTGAACTTTTTCAATTTCAATTTCAATTTTTAATTGACAAATAATAATTGTATCGATTAGTGGAATACAATATGATATTTTGATACATGCATACATTGTGAAAACAAGCTGATTAACATATTCATCACCTTGCATGCTTGTCATTTTACATTGGTGAGAACTTTGAAAATCTACTTTTTTAGACATTTTAAATATTTGATTAGAAAATCTCTTATTCTGTTACAACAAGTACTAAGAGTTTTGTTACAAATGCTACTTTCATAATGCTGATGTGCTTTCATATAGAATTTTATTGTTTTATTTTATTATAAACAAAATAATCTTAAATACCAATATACAAAGAAAAACATTTAACCAAATTAACCCATATTTTCATTGTTTTGTGTCATTATTAGTCAATATATGTTCTTAAAATATGTATTTTATTATATAATATCCTAATCTAATAATATATCAAAATTTGATGGCCCTTAACCTTCTCAATCATATATATATATGATTTCAAGATTATTGCTTCTATAAATAAATATTCAACTAATTTTTAATACATAAAACTTTATATTTTTTATGAGGTTTAGGGTTGACAAATGCTGGCAAGGATGTGGAGAGAGAGGAACTCTCCTGCACTGTTGGTGGGACTGTATATTAGTACAGCCATTATGGAGAACACTATGGAGGTTCCTTAAACAACTACAGGGAGAACTTCCATATGGTTCAGCAATCCCACTACTGTGGATATATCCAGAAGGTTGGAAAACATCAGGTCGAAGGGATACCTCCACGCCCGTGTTTATTGCAGCACTATTTGCAATAGCCACGCAATGGAACCAACCTAAATGTCTACTGATGGATGATGGGATAAGGAAATTGTGGTATATATACACAATGGAATACTAATCAGCCATTAAAAAGAATGAAATTCTACCATTTACAGCAATTTGGATGAGGCTGGAGGAAGTTATTCTAAGTGAAACAACCAAGGTACAGAGAGAGAAATACCACATATTCTCACTCATAACTGGGAACTGAATCGTTAAATAAATAAATGAATAATAAAAAGAGACAGAGAGAAAGAAAGAAACAACAATCACAGTAATTGAACTTTTAGAAAACTAGAGGTGGAAAAGGGGGGTGGGGAGGGAGGAGGGCTAATGAGGAATTGTTCAACATACACAAAGAATGATTGTGTATTTTAATGATGAATAAGCTAACTATTCGGATTTAACCACCACACGTTGTACACAATTATTGAAAACCAACTTTGTACTGCACATGTATGTATAATAAATTATCTAAAACTTTTAAAAATAGGCTCTTAAAAAAACCTCCAAACAAAGTTTTGCATTAGACAAATCAATTTTAAATAAGAAAAGCAAATGTGGAGGACTTTTACTACCTTATTAACAGACTAACTATAAAGCTATGATAGATAAAACTGTGTTATTTGCATTAATATAAGCAAATGAATCTGATAAAACATACAGAAATAGATCCACAGATTTATAGCCAACTGATTTTCAAATAGAAGGGTCAAAGAAATTCAATAGAGAAAGAGTTGTCTTCATTAAAATTATATAGAAAATTTATTCATTTAAAGAAATCAGAAATGTTAGTTCATGCCATACACAGAATTCACTAGAAAAGGGTCATTGAACTAATGACCCTTTAGTAAAAGGTAAAACTATAAAACTTGTAGAAGAAAACAGAAGAAAATTTTCATGAATTTGGAGTAGTCAAAGATGTCTTACATAGGACACATGCCAAAAATAATAAACCTAAAACATAAAATTGATAATACTGACCTCAGGAAAATTAAAAACTTTGCTCTTTAAAAAAATGTTAAGGAAATGAAAGGCAAACCAAAGAATGAAAGAAAAAAATATATATATATATACACATACATACTAATATATACATATATATATATCTACTCAAGCTCTAATTATTATTTTTTTAATTGATTATGCACATTGCATGGGATACAAAGCTGACTGTTACAATTTGTGTCCAAGATGTGATGGTCAGATCAATACTATCAGCATGCCCATTACCTCAAGTTGTGATTATTCCCCATGTACCCCACCCAATTAATCCCTGACCTACTTCCTCCTCCCCCCACCCCCACATCACTCTGTAACCTATGGTATGCTCGCTCACACTGCAAGTCCAGCACACACTGTGGTCTTTGCTTCCTTCTTTCTCTCTTAGCTCCCACTTATGAGTGAGTACATGTGGTATCTTTTCCTCTGTGCCTGGTTTATTTCACACAACATAATTTTTTCCAAGCTCATCCATGTTGCTGTGAATGGCAGAATTTCATTCTTTTTTATAGTGGAACAGTATTCCGTGGTGTATATATATCACATTTTCCTTATCCAGTCATCTGTCAATGGACATTTACATTGATTCCATATCTTGGCTATTGTAAATATAACTGCAATGAATATAGGAGTGCATATATCCCTTCAACATGATTACTTCCTTTCCTTGGGGTACATACCCAGAAATGGGATTGCTGGATCATATGGTATATCTATCTGTAGTTGTTTGAGAAACCTCCACACTGTTTTCCATAATGGCTATACTAATTTACAGTCCTACTAACATATAGGAGCATTCCCCTTTCTCCACATCCTCATGAGCATTTGTTATTCTCTGTTTTTTTGATAATAGCCAATCTAACCGGGGTGAGATGATATCTCAGCATGGTTTTGATTTTCATTTCCCTGATGCTGAGTGATATTGAGCATTTTTTCATATGCCTATTCGCCATTTGTAAATCTTCCTTTGAAAAATGTCTATTCAGCTCCTTTGGCTATTTTTTATTTAGGGTACTTGTTTTCTTACTGTTGAGTTGCTTGAGTTCTTTGTATATTTTGGTTATTAACCCCTTGTTGGATGCAGTTTGCAAATATTTTCTCCCATTCTGTAAGTTTCTTTTCACTCTTTGAAGAAAATTGTTTCTTTTTCTGTGCAGAAGCTTTTTAGTTTGACATAAGCCCATTTGTTTATTTTTCTTCTGTTGCCTGTGCTTTTGGGGTCTTATTCATAACATCTTTGCCCAGTCTTACATCCTGAAGTGAAGAAACATTAACTCCTGATCTATAATCTGAGTTGCAAATATTTTCCTAAGTTGACAGATTTTTTAATACTTTATTTTTAACTTGTAAAATTATTTCCATTTAGCAGTACATTTTGATCCTTAATTTTACTTTTTTATATTTTGAACATTTTTTAGAAATACCTTCTGTAAGGAAAGTAAAACCAATGCAAAATAAAGAACAGCTTAGTCAGGCTCACTCACCTCACATCTGTTACAAATGGGCAAGATTCAGTACATTCCCTAGAAACAAGTTATAAAAATAGTGTAATTGAGCATGTGTGCCCATTCACTGATTCAGCATGATTGTTGTAATTATGTAGTACTTGGCTTACGGCCCGCTATTGTGTACTAAGAGTATATAAAAGTAACTACTCTGAACTGCTGGTCGGCAGAGCATGGAGGGTCAATGGAGTAGAGCTTGAGCTTGTGTCTGAGAATAAAGCATGTCTGTGGGAGCTCACATCTGAAGAATAAAGTATGTCTACCTTGCATAAAGCTGACAGAATCTTCTTTCAGTTACCTGACTCACAACCTGCATAGGAAGGGGCAGAAGGATCAGAGATCCAGCCTGACACATTCCTTACAGATAACCTTTCAAAGATTTCATCATGTTTTATCTCAGAACTTTTGCTGGGTTTTTTTTCTTAGAAACTTAGTTTATTTTTTACTTGTAACCTGCTATATGAAATGTGCAGATCAGATCTTTTTTAAAGGTAAATTCACATTTACTTCAAAATTGTGTATCAAATAGTGTACAATTATTGAGTGTTATACTCCCACATATATTGGATTCATTTTAAATGATTGTGTTATTATTCATTCATCTTTTAACTATTTGCATACCAATTCTCATTGTTTTAAACATTAATGATTTATAGTATGCTTAATAGCCTATAAGGTAAAATTCTCCTCATTGCTTTTATTTTTCAGATATTTATTGGCCATATATATTTTTTATTTAAATGGAAATTAGATTATGGTTAGATTAGATTAGAAATGGTTTTTCCAGATGTCAGGTATTAAAGATAATTAAAATTATCATGACAATGAGGCTTTCTTTCCAACAAAAGATGTGTAATTTCTCAAAACTATCCTTTTATATTTCAAAAATATCTTACCATTTTACGTATACTAGTTTTTCATCTTTTCTATTAAGTTTTGTCCTGAGCACTTTATGTTTCCTATATTTTTATAAATGAATCTTGTCTTATATCGTATCTAAATAAGTAACGATTTGTGAATATATTGGCACTTCTCCTAAACTTGCTATTGATGTCTGCATTATTAAGTCACCACGTTGCTAATTCTTACTGCTTTGAGTAATACTTCAGGTGATTCAATTTGTTTCTAGGTATGTAATCATGGTATCTGGGTCAATTCTACCTCTGAAAGGGTAGAAGAGGAAGATTTGACTAAGACTCTGGTACTCTTCATTCTGTTCTGTATTTCATAAAAATTCACTTTGTTTTTGTGTATCTAGAAATGTATATATTTTTACTTTGTTTTTGAAGAAACATTTTCTGGGTGTAGATTTCAATCTAGCATGTCTTTGTTTTTAATTTCTTCCAGAATTGGAACATACCATTCCATAGTCTTGACTTATTATGTTTCTATAAAGCACTATATATTTTCGTCCCGATGTTTTTAAGACTTTTTTCCTATGCATCCTTGGTTTTTATCAGCTTACTCTAATATCCTGAGTAGTAGCTCTTTAGAGAAAATTATCTTAATATTTGCAAAAGAGGAGAGGAAGTAGAATGTTTTACTGGAAAACCTACAATAAAAAAACACAATGTAGTTAAAAGTACCTAAAATCAACACTCTTAGCAAACTTTTAGTATTCAATAGAATATTATTGTCTATATTCTTCATGCTGTACATCCAATCTCTAGATTTCATTATCCTGCCTACCTAAAATTTTGTAACCTTTGACCTCCATTTCCCCACTTTGCCCACACTTTACTCCTCGTAACCACCTTTCTACTCTCTTTTACTATGTATTCACGTTTTTCTTTCTTTTTTAGATTCCAAATATAAGAAGGTAGTTATGTTCCATTTTCTTGAAAGGGAAGTATCTACCTAAATTAATTACAGTTTTTCTGCAGAAGAAAACGCGCGCGTACACACACACACACGCAATGTAATTCCAAAATTACCTCAGCTGTTTTTCTTTATGGAGAAATTTATAAGTTGATTCTAATGATTATATGAACATTCAAACAATCTGTAAAAGCCAAGGAAAAATTTTTGGGAATAAAGAGTAAGGTTGGTGGACACCCACTAACTTATTTCAAGACTCATTAGAGTAATCAAGAATGTGTGATATTGGTGTAAAAACAGAGACCGTTACGAAAATAAAAAAACAAGCAATTGCTTCTGATAAAGAAATATCTAACAAAGAAATTGTATCTACAATTATAAGGAAAACTTAGAGGTCAATAATTAAAAGGCAAACAACCTAATAAAAATGTACAAAAGACTTGAAAAGACATGTCACAAGCACGTGGCAAATAAACACATGCAAATATGCTCAACATCATTAGTCTCTAAAAAAATATAAATTAAAGCTACAATATAATATTATTTGCTTTGCATAAATGCACTAAAATAAATCAAATTAAAATAATGACCATACCTAGTATTTGTGAGAATGTGACACAATGTTAACATTCATACATTGCCTTTAGGAAAGCAGGTGGTATAATGATAGCTTTGGACAAGCTGTTCATCGTTTTCTTTTTAAAGTTAGGTATATACTTACTATATGGCCCAGCCTTTCCACAAATAGTTTTTTTTTTATTATTAAGAAAAAGAAAATCATATGTATTCACAAAGACTTATCCATAGATATTCAGGACAGGTATATGTGTAATAACCAAAACTGGAAAAAAAAGTTTGATGTATATGTGAATGGATAAGCGAACTGTAGTATACCTATACAATGAATACTAATCAATAAAAATAAATGAAATATCTACTGATACATGCAACAACGTGCATGAATCTCATTAAAGTGAAAGAAGCCAAATAAAAACGACTATATACAGTTTAATTACACCTGTATAAACCCTAGAAAATGCAAACTGACTATTAATAACATAAAGATTAGTTGTTTTGGAGAATGGGGATACAGAGAGAGATGAATTATACAGGGGCACATGGAAACACTTGGTGGTGGTGAACATGTTTGTTACCTTCATTGTCGTGGTTTTTTGGCTGTAAACATTTGTTGTAACATCAGATTGTCTATTTTATATTGGTTCAGTTCATTGTATATCAATTGTTCCTTGACAAATCTATTTGAAACATTTTCAAGCAGAAGGAAAACAATCACAGATACAAGTTCAAAGATCCATGAATAAGTGAAAAACAACAAAAAGAGTACATATGTGATTAAGTGTAAATGACTATTTCTGCATAACATTAATAACATCCTGTGAGGGTAAAAAATATTTAAAATTAAACAACACAAGAAAAATACAAATAATTCAGGAAAACAAATGAATTTGAAGCGTTGTATTATCTTGTGTTGTCTAGAAACTGGTAAAAGGAAAATATTTAGTAGCCATCTCTTAATCATTAATGCGGCCATTGAAGAATGACATTAATGTTCATTAGTGCATGAGCAAAACTCTGATAGAATTTAAGTGGAAATGGTCAGTGATACTAAATTAAAACAGAAAGAATAAATAAGAGGAAAAAATGATCCAAATAAGTAAAGCACATAGAATTCTTATAATGATGTGGTAAATTTAAATTTGACTACAGTTATAAAAATACTATATACTCAGTAGTCCTAAACATCAAGATTGCTATACTGGATAAGCAAAAACCTAAATATACCCTTTACAACTGATACACATCAAATATAAAGATAATGTAAAAATAATTAAAATATATCCGACAAAAAAACCCAAATACAAACCAAAAGAAACTTCATATGACTATAATATTAGCCAACATAGACATTAAGGAAAAAAAATATTACAAAAGATAAGGAAATTTTGTCATTATTAAGTTGTATTTCACCAGGTATGTTTAACAATTTTTAATTTGATAGGCATAATTATAAAATCTGAAAGTATAATATTGGTGAAAAATTTAAAAAATTCACAATAGCATTTGGAGATTTATTTTTATTTTTATTTATACAAATTAATGGGATACAGAGTTGACTATCAGTATTGGTGTACAGTATGTGATGATCAAATCAATATAATTAGCATGTTCATCACTACAAATCGTAATTACTTTTTGTGTCCCTGATCCAATTACCAATTACACCTTTGGCCCCTTCCCCCTCCCCCTTTTCCGCCGCTAGTAACTATAGGTCTGTTCTCTCCTTCTGTAAGCTCAAAATTTTAGTTTGGTCTTTCTTTCTTTCTTTGTTTCTTAGCTACCACTTATGAGTGAGGACATGCAATATTTCTCTTTCTGTGCCTGGGTTATATCAATTAACATAATTTTCTCCAAGCTCATCCAAGTTGCTGCAAATGGCAGAATTCCATTCCTTTTTATGGCTGAGTAGAATTCCATTGTGTATGTATACCACATTTTCCTTATCCAGTCATCCATTGATGGACATTTAGGTTGGTTAAATACTCTGGCTATTGTAAATAGAGAAGTGATGTACATGGGAGTGCCGCTGTCCCTTGGACATGAGGATTTCCATTCCTTTAGGTATATATCCAGAAGTGTGATTCCTGGATCATATGGTACTTCCATGTGTAGTCATTTGAGAAACCTCCATACAATTTTCTATAATAGCCGTAATAATTTATAGTCTCACCAATAGTGTAGAATTTCCCTTTTCTCCATTCTCCTAGCATTTGTCATTCTCAGTCTTTTAGAAAATAGCCAGTCTAACAGAATGAGATGATATCTCAATGTGGTCTTGATTTTCATTTCCCTGATGCTGAGTGATGCTGAGCGTTTTTTCATGTACCTGTTGACAATTTTTTATCGCTGAGTAGTATTCTGTTTAGCTCCTTTTTAAATTCATTTTTTAAAAAATTTTAACTTCTCAATATACATTATAGATGATTTACGTGACCTCTTTCCTCCCTCCTTCTCCCCTCCCACACATCAAATCTGTTCACTTGTCTTAATGAGTTCAAAGAATTGTAGTGATTGTTGTGTCTTCTCCCCCCCCATTTGATTTTGTGCTTATTTATTTATTTTAGCTCCCACAAATAAGTGAGAACATGTGGTATTTCTCTTTCTCTGCCTGACTTGTTTCACTTAATATAATTTCCTTTGCCCGTTTTTAAATTGTATTTTTTTTAAATGTGAAGCTGTTTGGGTTCTTTGTATATTCTGGATGTTAATCCCTTGTAGGATGTATGGTTTGCAAATATTTTATCCCTTTCAGTGGATTGTCTTTTCACTCTGTCAATTGTTTTCTTTGCTGTACAGAAGCTTTTTAGTTTGATATAACCTATTTGATTTTTTTTTCTTTTGTTGCCTGTTCTTTTAGGATCTTACTCATGAAGTCTTTGTCCAGTCCTATGTCCTGAAGTGTTTCCCCTATATTTTCTTCTAGAAGCTTCTAGACTTCAGTCTTTAATCCATTTAGAGTTGATTTTAGTATGTAGTGAGGGTTATCAGTCTAGTTTCATTCTCACACATGTTTCCCCAGCACCATTTACTGAAGAGGCTGTCTTTTCCCAATGTATGAATCTTGGCACCTTTGTCAAAGATCAGTTGGCTATAAGTACCTAGGTTGATTTTTGGGTTCTCCATTATGTTCCATCAATCCACGTGTCTGTTATTATGCCAGTACCATGCTGTTTTGGTTACTATAGCTTTGTAGTATAATTTGAAGTCAGGTAGTGTAATGTCTCTCCCTTTATTTCTTTTTGCTCATGACTGCTTTGGCTATTCAGGGTCTTCAGTTCCCTATAAATGTTAGGATCGTTTTTTTCTCTTTCTTGGAAGAATGTCATTGGTATTTTGTTGGGGATTACATTGAATCTGTAGATCCCTTTGGGCAATTATGGACATTTTCACAATGTTAATTCTTCCAATCCATGAACAAGTAATGTCTTTCCATCTCTTGGTGTCCTATTTAATTTCTTTCAGCAGAATTTTGTAGTTCTCATTTTAGAGTTGTTTCACTTCTTTGGTTAAATTTATTCCTAGGTATTTTATTCTGAAAAAGAATAAATAAATTTCTGGACCCATTCAAACTACCAAAACTGAACCAAGAAGATACACAAATCTTGAATAAACCAATAACAAGCAATGAGATTGAAACATTAGTCAGTAGTCTCCCAGCAAGGAAAAGCTCAGGACCGGATTACTGCACCACTGAATTCTACCAATTATTGAAAGAATTAACACCAATCCTTCTCAAACTATTTCCAAAAATTTAAATAGCGACTATTCTCACAAATTTATTCTATGAGGCTAGCATCATCCTGATACTACAACCAGACAAAGATGCAACAATAAAAGAATGCTACAGGCCAATATCCTTGATGAATGTAGATGTAAAAATCCTCAACAAAATATTATTGTTTTTTAAAATGTTTTTCAGATAATTTATTCTACATACATATGGGGTACAAAGTTGATTTTCAATAATTGTGTATAAAGTGTGATGTTTAGATCAGCATAGTTAGCTTATTCATCATTACAATATGCAATCATTCTTTGTTTCTGTTAACCAATTACTAATTAGTCCTCCTCCCTCTTGCCTGCCATCCCTTTTTCCACCTCTAGAAACCATGGTTCTTTTCCCTCTTTCTCAAAGTTCAACATATTATTGTGATCGTTCTTTTTTCTTTCTTTTCTCTGTCTCTATTGTTTATTTTTTTATATATGGATTCAGATTCAGCTCCCAGTTATGAGTGAGAACATGAGGTATTTCTCTTTCTGTAGGTGACTCGTTTCACTTAGGGCAATTTTGTCCAGGCTCAACCATGTTACTGCAAATGATAGAGTTTCATTCTTTGTTATGGCTGAGTAGTATTCTGTTGTGTATTTATACCACAATTTGCTTATCCAGTCATACATTGATGGACATTTAGGTTGGTTCCATCACCTGGATATTGTAAATAGAGCTGCAATAAACATGGGAATACAGGTGTCCCTTCAATCTGATGTTTTCCAATCCTCTGGATGTATAACCAGGAGTGGGATTGCTGGATCAAATGGTAATTCTATCTGTCGTTGTTTGAAGAACTTCCATACTGTTCTCCATAATGGCTGTACTAATTTACAGTCCCACCAACAGTGCAAAAGGGTTCTTTTTTCTCCACATTCTCACCAGCATTTGTTATTTTCTGTCTTTTTTATAATAGCCAGTATGGTGGGGTGAGGTGATATCTCAAAGTGGTTATGATTCGCATTTCCCTGATGATTAGTGATTTTGCGCATTTTTTCGTATTCCTGTAGGCCACTTGCATATCTTCCTTTCATGAATGTCTATTCAGTTCTTTTGCCCATTTTTTAATTGGATTATTAGTTTTTTTTCTGTAAAGTTGTTTGTGTTCTTTTTATACTCTGGATATTAATCCATTTTTGGATGCGTAGTTTGCAAATATTTTCTCCCATTCTGTAGGTTGTCTTTTCACTCTTTTGATTGTTTCCTTTGCTGTTCAGAAGTTTTTACTTTGATATAATCCCATTTGTTTATTTTTTTCTTTTGTTGTCTGAGCTTTTAGGGTGTTATTCATAGTCTTTCTTCAGTCCAAAATCCTGGAGTGTTTCCCCTATGTTTCCTTCTAGGAACTTTAAAGTAAACTTTCCAGTCTTATAATTAAGTCTTTAATCCATTTTGTGTTGATTTTATTGTGTGGTGTGATGCATGCATTAAGTTTATATGGATATCCAGTTTTCCCAGCACCATTTATTTAAGAGGCAGTCTTCTCCCCAATGTATGTTTTGGTGCTCTTGTCAAAGATCGATTGTCTGTAAATATGTGGGTTGATTTATGGGTTTTCTATTCTCTTCCATTGGTCCATGTGTCTCTTTTTATACCACTACCATGCTGTTTTCATTATAATAGATTTGTAATATAGTTTGAAGTCAGGAAGAGTAATGCCTCTGGCTTTACTTTTTTTGCTCAGGTTGGCTTTGGCTATTTGGGGACTTTTGTTGTCCCATATGAATGTTTGGATTGCTTTTTCTATTTCTGTGAAGAATGTCACTGGTATTTTGGTGGAGAAAACATTGAATCTGTAGATGGTTTTGGGTAGTATGGACATATTTACTACATTGATTCTTCCAATCCATTAACAAGGAATGTCTTTCCATCTTCTTTTTTTTTTCTTCTTTTATTTCATTCAGTAGTAATATATAGTTCTTGTGATAAAGACCGTTCATCTCCTTGGTTAGATTTATTGCTAGGTATTTTAATTTTTTGATGACTATTGTAAATGGGTTTACTTTCTTGATCTCTTTTTCTTCCAGTTAGCTGTTAGAGTATAAAAATTCTACTGATTTTTGCTTATTGATTTTTTTATCCTACAATCTTACTAAATTCATTTATTAGCTCTAAGCCTTTTTGGTAGAATCTCTTGGGTTTTCTATATATAGAATCATGTCATCTGTGAACAAGGACAGTTTGATTTCAATTTTTTTTATTTGGGTGACCTTTATTTCTTTCTCTTGTCCAATTGCTCTGGCAGGTACTTCCAGAACTATATTAAACAGGAGTGGTGAGAGAAGTCATCTTTCTCTTGTTCCTGATCTTAATGGGAAAGCTTTCAGCTTTTCCCCATTCAGGCTGATATTGGCTTTGGGTTTATCATATATGGCTTTTATTATGCTGAGGTACCTTCCATCTATACCTAATTTTTTGAGAAAGAGTCTTTACCTTTAAAGACTGTTGAATTTAAAAAATGCTTTTGCTGCATCTATTGAGATGATCAAATGATTTTTGTTTTTTACATTATTGATGTAGTGTATTACTTTTATTGACCTGCATATGTTGAACCATCTTTGCATTCCCGGGAAGAATCCCTCTTGAGCATGTTGTATAATCTTTTTGATGTGTTGCTGTGTTCTTTTTGCTAGTATTTTGTTGAGGATTTTAGCATCTAAGTTCATCAAGGATATTGGCCTGTAGTTTTCATTTTTTGTTGTGTCTTTGTCTGGTTTTGGTATCAGGGTGATACTGTCCTCATTGAATAATTTTGGGAGAATGGTTTCTGTTTCAATTGTTTGGAATAGTTAGGAAAGAACTGGTGTTAATTCCTTTTTAAAGATTTGGTAGAATTCAGCAGTGAAGCCATCCAGTCCTGTTTGTTGGAAGATTTCTAATTACTTCTTCCATCTCTTTGCTCATTATAAGTCTGTTCAGTTTTTCTGTGTCTTCTTGGTTCAATCTTGGTAGTTTGTACGTGTCCAGAAATTTATCCATTTCCCCCAAGTTTTCAAATTTGTTTAGTCGTTTGTAATAATCTCTCATGATTCTTTGTATTTCTGTGGTGTCAGTTGTGATATCCCTTTTTTCATTTCTGATTTTTGTTATTTGGGTCTTCTCTCTTCTTTTTTTAGTTAGTCTGGCTAGTGGTTTGTCTATTTGTTTATCTTTTCAAAAAAACTACTTTTTGTTTCATTGATCTTTTGTATCATAATTTTTGTCTCTATTTCATTTAGTTATGCTCTAAATTTATTTTTTTCTTTACATATACTAACTTTGAGATTGTATTGTTCTTGTTTTTCTAGTTCTTTGAGTTGTAATGTTAGGTTGTTTATTTGAAGTCTTTCTATTCTCTTGTTGTAAGCATTTATTGAAATAAACTTTCCTCTTAGTACTGCTTTTGCATTATCCCATAGGTTTTGGTATGATGTGTTGTTATTATCATTAGTTTTGAGAAACTTTTTTATTTTCTTTTTGGTTTCTTCTTTAACCCATATGTCATTCAGTAGAATGTCATTTAATTTCTAAGTATTTTTCTGATTTCCAAAGTTTTGCTTGCTATTAATTTCTAGTTTTAATCCATAGTGGCCTGAGAAGATGCATGAAATGATTTCAATTTTTAAAAAATGGTTCATACTTGATTTGTGATCTAATATGTGATCTATCATGGAGAATATCCCATGTGCTGATGAGAATATTCCACATGCTCTACTTTTTATGTGAAACATTCTATATACATCCACCAAGTCCAGTTGGATCAGAGTATAGTTTAAATCCCTTATTTCTCTATTGATTGGTTGCATTTATGTCCTGTCCAATGCTGACAGGGCAATGTTCAGGCCCCCCAAAATTACAGCATTGTAGTCTATGTCTCTCTTTAGTTGTAATAATGTTTGCTCTATAAATCTGAGTGCACCAAAGTTGGAAGCACATATATTTATGATTGTTATGTCTTCTTGGTGGATAGATACCTTTATCATTACATAATGGCCTTCTTTGTCACTTTTTATAGTTTTTGGTTTAAAGTCGATTTTATGTTATATAGGAATAGCTACTCCTATTCATTTTTGGTTTCCATTTGTACGGTGTATCTTTTTCCATCCTTTCACTATTAGTCTGTGAGAGTCTTAACAGGTGAGGTAGATTTCTTGTAGGCAGCATATAGTTGGGTCTAGTTTTTTAATCCATTTGACCACTCGATGTCTATTGAGTTGGGAGTTCAATCCATTAACATTTCGCATTGCTATTTAAAGGTATTGTCTAATTCCTGTTATTTAATTGTTGTTGTGTGGTTGTTTTGAGTATCTTTTGTTTCTTTCATTCCTGCTGTTCTTTGACTTTGTAGTGTGCTGGGGTTTTTGAGGTGGTACTGTATATAATTTTTTCTTCTTTTCCATTTGCCTATGTGTTCTATCAGTTGGATTTCTTCTTCCTAGTGTTTTCATGGTGGTAATTATCATTATTATTATTATTTGGGGGGCAGGGCAATTCTATGTTCAGAACTCCCTTGACAGTTTCTTGTAGGGCTGATCATGTGGTGCTGAATTCCCATAGTTTTTGTTTATCTGAGAAATACAGTATATCCCTTTCATATCTGAAGTATAGTATTTTTGGATGGCTGTTTTTTTCTTTTTGTACTTGAAATATATCATCCCATTCTCTTCCAGTCTTTAGTGTTTCTGATGAGAAGTCTGCTGTTAGTCTGATAGGGACTCCCCTATAGATGACTTGATATTTTTCTTTTGCTGTTTTTAGGATTCTGTCTTTGTTCTTGACTTTTGCCAGTTAAACTAAAGTCTTGGGGAGGAACTTTTCGGCTTGAATCTGTTTGGAGATCTTTGAGCTTCTTGCATCTGGAAATCCATTTCTCCACCAGTATCAGGGAAGTTTTATTATCTCATGGAATAGGTTTTCAATGCCTTCTTTTTTTTTTTTTTCTCCTTCTGGAAAACTCATGATTTGGATATCTGTATTCTTGAGGCTGTCTGATAGCTTTTGAAGATTTTCTTAATTTTTTAAAATTCGTTTCTTCTTTTTTATGTTTTTTCTTTGTCCACTTGGGTTATTTCAAAAACTCTGCATTTCAGATCAGAAGTTCTTTCTTATGCTTGCTCTAGTCTGCTGCTAAAGTTCTCAAATGTTGTTTGTATTTCTTTGAATGAGTCAGTTCCAAGAGTTCTTGGAACATCCATTAATTTGGCATTAGTTTCTTTTTAGATTTCCTCCTTCATATCTTGGATTGTTTTTCTCATTTCATAATGTTATCTGTGTGACTCTTCTTGTATCTCACCAAGCATCCTTAAGATTATTGCTTAGAATTCTTTCTCAGACATCTCAAGGATTTCTTGTAGATTTGGGATCTTGTATTTGAGAATTACTGCATTCCTTTGAGGGTATCATAGTTTTTTGTTTTTTCATATCACTATTATCCTTACATTGATGTCTGTTCATCTGGTGGAGCAGTTGCTTCTTCAGTTACTCAAGTTTCTTTTGAAGAGAGAGAATCTCTCCTGAAGATTTGTTTTATGTTGTCTGTTGTGTGGGATGTTTCAGTTTTGATTCCAGGTAGACTCTGTAGTTCCAGAATTTTCAGGAATACTCAAATGTTCCAGGTAGAGTCAGCAGACTGGGGAGTGCTGACAGATGTGGTGTTACAGAGGGTGACAGGGGCCACATGGAGTGGGGCACCTGGTGTTGTGGCCTAGCAGTGCTGGACTCCTGTAGTGGGAGCTGTGAGGGGTGGAGCTCCAGAGCCGTGGCTTGGTGGTGTGAGTTTCTTGTCACTTAACCACATAGGGCAGGACTACATAGGGTGCAGCTGGGCAGAACCACATGGGGTAGTGCTCTTGTGACAACTAGCTGGTGGATAAAGGCTTCTATGATGAAGAACACATTGGGCAGGGCTCCAGAGGCTGTTGCCTGTAGGGTTTAGCCACTTGTGGTGGAAGATACGTGGTGGGGAGGAGGCTCCCAGGGATGCTGTTCAGTGTTTCAAAAGGGGTGAGGCTTCCAGGCTGGAGCTGAGTCTTTGAGGCCTCCTATAGAAAAGCTGAAAGTGGTAGGACTCCCAGGGATGATGTAGGACCATTCAGGCCTCTCCTGGTGAAAGCTATGAGGACTGAAGTTCTCAGGGCTGGTACTGGCCTGCTGAGGCCTCTCCCAGCTCAAGCCACAGGAGGCAGGACACCTGGGACTGGTGTAGAGGTGCTCAAGTCTCTACTGGCAAGAACTGAGAGGGGTGGGGCTGCCAGAGTTGGTGTAGATGTACTCGAGTCACTGTCAGCAGGAGCCACAAAGGGTGGGGTTTCTTGGGCTGGTGCTGGGCTGATGAAGCCTCTCTTGACAAGAGCCACAAGAGGAGGATTTCCTGGGGCTGGTATGGAGGAGCTCAAGTTACTCCTGGAGGGAGTCAAGTGGGGCAGGGCTCCCAGGGTTGTTGTAGTCTCTCAAGTCCCTCCCAGGGAGAGCCAGTGGATGGGGCTCATAGGTTCATTGCTGAACCACTGGGGCCTCTCCTGGTGAAAACTATGAGGGGCTCCCAGTGCCATTGCCAGAGTACTGAGGCTTTTTCCTGCAGGATCTTCAGGGGGTGGGTCTCCTGGGCCAGTGAGTAGGAACTCAAGTTACTACTGGAGGGAGCTGTGAGTGGTGGGACTCCTGGGGTTGTTGCCTAGAAGCTGGGGCCTTCCCCAGAGAAAAACATGAGGGTCAGGATTCCCAGTGCCATTGCCAGATTACTGAGGCCTCTTCCTGTTAGAGCTGTGGGTGGTGGGGCTCCCAGGCTGGTGTGGAGGAGTTCAAGTCACTCCTGGCAGGAGCCATAATGGGGAGGATCCTAGGGCTGCTGCCACACCACTGAAGCTTTTCCTTGTGGGAGCCACCAGGGGCAGTGCACCCAGAGATGATGCTGAGCTGTTCTGGTCTCTAGTGGTGATAGCCACCAGTGTTTACTGCCCATTGGCTCCAGCCTCCCACTATGGAAGCCACACAGGGTGGGGCTCTGGAGGCTGCAGCAGGTGCTGCAACACTCGGGTGTTGGGGGCTAGGGGCTGCACAGTGGCCATGGTTGGATTTGCCTGGCCTGCAGTTACAGCAGCTGGGGCTGTGGCTTTGAGGCAGCATGAGCCATGCAGTGGTGTACATAGGTGTCTGCTGCAGGGAGCAAGAGAAACTCCTGTAGGGGGAAATGAATCCCTGCCCTAGGGCAGACAATGTTGCTGCCAACCTCCACTGTGGTAAGGGTGAGCTGGGGCAGTAGCTCCTTTGGGTTACCACTGAGAAGTGCTCCAGCTGAGTAGACTCTTCTTGTCTCAAGCGAGAATTTCTCCTGTGCTGATTTCTGCTGTCCACTCTCTGCTCTGGATCTCTTCTGTAGGAGAACTGCATGCTGGGCACCTCTAGTGTACCATCTTCATCCACAACAAAATATTAGCAGACACATTCAACAGCACATCAAAATATTATACACCATTATCAAGTGGGATTTATCCCAGGGTTGCAAGGATGGTTCAACATACACAAATCAATAAATGTGATGCACCACATCAACAAAAGCAAGGACAAATACCATATGATTATCTCAATAGATGCAGAAAAAGCATTTGACAAAACTCAGCATCAATTCGCGATAAATACCTTCAACAAATTAGGTATAGAAGGAAAATATCTCAACACAATAAAAGCCATATATGACAAATCACCACCAACATCAACATCAATGGTGAAAAACTGAACGCTCTTCCTTGACAGGCACAAGACAAGGGATGCCCACTGCCACCACTCCTACTTAGTGTAGTATTGGAAGTATTAGCCAGAGAAATCAGGAAAATGAAAGAAATAAAGGGCATCCAAATTGGAAAAGACTTTGTTAAATTGTCACTGTTCACAGATGACATGATACAGAAAAACCCATAACCTCTCCCAAAAAACTCTTAGAAGTGACAAACCAATTGAGTAACATTGTAGGATAGAAAATGAATGCACAAATATCAGTAGAATTCTTATGCACCAACAATGAACAAGCAGAAAATGAAATCAAGAAAGCAAGCCCATTTACAATAGTTACCCAAAGCACTGGTAGACTTTAACAAACCTCTCTCACTGGAGGTAAAATCTAACCTGTCCTCATAAAGAATAATAATTTAGAAATACATAGTAGATATAGAGGCATTATTAACATTTGATGCAATGTCATACAGGGGACAACTGCACATCAATTATGTGATGAGTCACAAAATAAATTGAAATCATATAGTCTGTACTCTAACCACAGTGGAATTAATTTAGAAATTAATAACAGAACTATAAATTTAATATTATCTGTAGGTTTGAAAAATAAACAATAAACACTAAAATGGCTTAAGGAATGGTAAAGTGGAAAGTAGAATAAACTTTCAAATGACTAAAAAGGAAAATACAATATATCACAATTTTCAGGTCTAGAGAATGTTGTTGATAGAGGAAATTTTGTATAGATTTAAATACATCTAACATCAAAGATTAAATCTATCAGAGATTATCAGGTGAGTTTTTCCATTAGTCAAGTAGAATTATAGTGTTGCAGAGAAATAATCAATACAAAATCATGAGCCTAGTAAGTGGTAATTTTATTCATTTATTATTCTGGTAATTAATTATAATAATAGTTCATTAAATGTATACTATAGACATTTAGGGTTATGTTAATGTTTCTGAACTATCAAACTTAAAACAATTATCAGCGATGGAATAAACCACAGATATTAATGCAGAAAAATCCAACACAGTGTATGAGCAAAGCATAGTGTAATACATTTTTTTAAAAATATTTATTTTAATAAATTCTAACATTAAATGTTTTTTATAGTCTAGACAATTGAAAACATGTCAGATTATTTAGTTTTAGAGAAAAAGAATTAACATTATATCAACTTACTTATATTTGTATGTTTATATAACTGGGAACCTATATTGTGGAGGGCATGATGGAATGGAAGATGTTCTAAAGAGTTTGAAATGTGCCTGACTTCAAGAAAGTTTTTATGTAAGAAAATTCTGAGAAATGACTGTAGATGGGTAAGTTGAAAAAAAAAATCAGTACTATAAGGCTAAATGAAGAATTTAGATTTGACACAATAAGTAATAGTTACTGAATGGGAGAGATAAACTACATTATATCTTGATTTTGGAAATCCTGGAATTTAGTGTGGTGGGTATTATTATTATTATTATACATATCGTTCAAATAATGGAAAGAGTAAATGCCTTAAGATTATAAAAGATATTAATGCCAAAGCTTGATTAAATCATAATTTATTATAGCTTTAGTATAAAAAGAAAATTATAAATGTGATCAAAGTAGTCATATTTCCCAAATGTTGTAATTACAAAATATATATTTTTTTTTTTACCAAAAATTAACTTGAATGTTCATCAAGTTAATCAGCTCTTGTAGTAAAAGTAGACTTGTGTCAAATGGTACTTAATTCCGTCATGAAAATTAAATTAAGTTTTTTTAAAAACTCCCTTCTCTTATTTACCATTGCTACCGTTCTGTTGTTTTAGGCTGTCTTTAATGGTGGTTTTTATTAATGAATTATTCTGTTGCTCTCTCTTGCATGTATTTATTGTATAGAAACTAGAACCAGAAGATTCTTATCCATATCTATGGATTATTATCCTAATGTGGCACAAGATTCTTTTTATAATCTGGCTCATTACTTGATGTATATAGCATTGTTTATTTTTACTTACAGGTTTTTCTTCATTTTCACTTCATATGTCATATTCTCTAACATAAATAGAACTCTAAATAAAGACTCACAATCTCTTTACCTTAATAAATGTACCTAAATAACTGTTCATATGTTATTTAGTCTTGTCTTCAGGTAAGAGTAGAAGGAAAATGTTAGTTAAATTTTGAAAGCAAATTCTGTGTCTGCATCTGAATAATATATTATGCAAAAAGGAACTTATCCCTAATTGGGAATGTACTACCCTCAATCTTAAGTCTGAATGGGTAAAATGAGACTTTAATTCAAAGGGTTGCATCTCTGGAGAGGAGTCCCTGAACTCAAACACTATCTTCTTAATATTAATAAATAGTTACTCTGTATTATTCTTTGGAAATTTATGACTCTCAATCCAAATGTGATTCATTGCCCTTTTTGCCTGGAGGAAGGAAACTGAGGCATAGCTTAAACAACAAAGAATTTAATTGAGCCGATATGAGTAACTGCATCCTATGAAAACATCTCCATGTAAAATACTTTACCAACCCAAAGTAAAGATTTTTAGTGATCAAAACACAGTTTGAAGTCTGAATAGAAAAACTAAGTCAATTAGGATATCTATGTATGATACTTCCATTATTTCTTTCACTTTATGATTCTACTTTAAATTCACATTGCTCGGCATTCTTCTGAAGTGTGTCAGTCTATTGACTTCTCCATCCAGAATCTAAAATGTCTCCCTTCACATTTGACTTTTTCATGGCAAATATTTCATGGGCAGGACTCAAAAAGCAATAATTATTAAATTTAAAAATATTCACCTTCAGAATATTTTCTGAAAACAGTAACTATGCTTCCACACTTTCTTAAAAAAAATTACCTTTCCACAGACTGTAGTATTCTATTATATAATTTAGCTACCACCTCCAAGTCACTAAAGACCATTTTCTTATCAAATCCAAGGAGCTAGTAGCCTCCCCTAGCATAGATGAATGCATCACACAGGATGTACTCTTCCTGTTTGGTTTCTTTTGCTTACTATTATGTCCATGAGGTTCTGTCGATAGCAGTAGTTTGATTTTTGATTTGTTTTTTTGTTTGTTTTTCTTTTCTTTTCTTTTTGTATTACTAATAAGCCTTTTATCATATGAATATGCCACAATTTGTTTATCCATTCTTATGTTGATGGACACTTTTGTGTCTGTTATTTATAAAGCTGCTGTGGATATTTGTGTACAAAGCTTTTGTAGACCTATGTTTTTCATTCAGTTTATAAATATATATAAATGAAATTTATTGGGTCATAAATTTAAATTTTTAAAAATTTGCTGCCTTACACTCATAATAGCAACATTTGGGTCTATGGTTGTCTTACACATTTGTCAGAATTTCTTGTTTTGGTGTATACACTCTCCCTAAGTTATATCATGTTTTAATGGCATCATCATTAATTTTCCCACAGTCTGACCATGATAAATATACATTAGAAGCACTTATTAAGTGTAATTCATGAGTGATGTTCTGGCTTAAGTTGAATGTCATTGAAGAGTTGTTTTCAAGTGATATACAAAAAGAAAGATAACAATTTTATATAACTTACACTTTCCTCAAATTAAATAATTTCTGCACTGCTAGCAAGCAAGCAAAACCATGTGTCCACAAGAAATGCAATCATCAGGATGAACTTCTTTTACTCAGTGCTAACAGCACAGCATTTTGAAAACAAGGCTGTCGTGACCATGTGTTTTCCTATTGTCCTTCTTCCTCTGCTCCATTTAATATAGCAGTTACATCTGTCTGACACAAAATATTTATATTTGATTTTTTTTGCCCCGACCTTAAAACTCCTTGATGGGTTTTATTCTTTTGTTATTATATAAAATAAAATTCATAAAACACCCTATTCACTGTCTAGTTTGAATAATCTGTTTCTTACCTGACAATCTTAAAACCATTTTTAATCCACTCACTGGGATATAAAACCCTTCGTGTTCGTGGAACTTTGAGGGATATTCTACTGAGGAATGGGGAATGAGCATGATGCTGAGAAGATCAAGTTGTAGGTATGTGCTGGCAAGACTCAGCCAAACCCACTAGATACAGTTTACTCTGTGAGTGTGAATATGCATGTGTGTGTCACAAGCACTTATGGTACAATCCAACCATCACATATTGGAGGAATAGTGCCTTTATCCTTTTATGTATCAAAGCTATATCTATCCTAAAAGTGCATGCACATAAAATGGTGTTAACACATTTAACAGAAATCATTCTCCCACACTCATTCTATTGGCATAACCCTGATACCAAAACCAGATAAAGATATGAAAAGAAAGAAAACTACAGGCCGATATCTCTGATGAACATAGATGCAAAAATCCTGAGCAAAATACTAGAAATCAGATTACAGATTTTAAAAATTATACACCATGATCAAGTGGGAATCATCCCGCGTATGCAAGGTTTGCTCAACATACATAAGTCAATAAATGTGATACACCACATCAACAAAACCATGGACAAAAGCCATATGATTATCTCACTTGATGCAGAAAAGGCATTCAACAAAATTCAACATCCCTTCATGAATAAGAATCTCAGCAAATTAGGTATAGAAGGAAATCATCTCAATACAATAAAAGCCATTTATGACAATCATCCTGAATGGGGAAAAGCATTTCCCCTAAGAACAGCAACAAGACAAGGATGCCCACTCTCATCACTCTTATTTAACATAGTATTGGAAGTACTAGCCAGAGCAATCAGGCAAGAGAAAGAAATAAAGGGCATCAAGTTTGGAAAGGAAGAGGTCAAACTGTCCTTGTTTGCTGACAACATGATCTTATATAGATAAAAACCTATAGACTCTACAAAAAAACCTCTTATACCTTATTAACAATTTCAATAATGTTGCAGAATTCAAAATCAATACTCCAAATAAGTAATGTTCTTATACTCCAGTAACACACTAGCAGAAAAAGAAATCAAGAAAGGAAACCCACTTACGATAGTCACCAAAAATCTAAAATAAAAAAATATAAAGTCATACCATGCTCTTGGATGGGAAGAATTAACATTGTGAAAATGTCCATTCTACCCAAAGCAATCTACAGATTTAATGCAATCCCCATCAAGATACCAATAACATTCTTCATGGAAATAGGAAAGGCAATCCAATCTTTCATATGGAACAACAAAAGACCCTGAATAGACAAAGCAATCAAGAGCAAAAATAAAATAAAATAAAATAAAATAAAAAATCAAGCTGGAAGCATAACACTACCCAACTTCAAATTATATTACAAAGCTATTATAACCAAAATAGCATGGTATTGGTATAAAAACAGACACTCAGATCAATGGAATAGAATAGAAAAACCTAGAAATCAACACACATACTTAAAGCCAACTAATCTTTGACAAAGACAGCAAGAACATACATTGGGGAAAAGACAGCCTCTTCAATAAATGGTGCTGGGTATATTGGACATCTATATGCAGAAAAATGAAGCTGGACCTGCCCCTCTCACCACATACCCAAGTCAACTCAAAATGGATTAAAAACTTACATACAAGACCAGAAACCATAAAATTACTAAAGGAAAAGGTGGGGAAACTCTCCAGATAATAGCACTGGACAAGACTTTATGAATAAGACCCTAAAAGCACTAGCAACAAAAGAAAAAATAAACAAATGGGATTATATCATACTCAAGAGCTTCTGCAGAGCAAAGGAAACAATCAACAGAACAGAAAAACAACCTATGGAGTGGGAAAAAATATTTGCAAACTATACATCCAACAAGGGATTGATATCCAGAATATACAAAGCTCTGAAATAACTTTACAGTAAAAAGAAAATCCAATTAAAAAATGGGCAAAAGAGATGAATAGACACTTTTCAAATGAAGACGTACAAATAGCCAATGGTTACTTTAAAAAAATGCTCAGCATCACTAGTCATCAGAGAAATACAAATCAAAACCACAGTGAGATATCATCCCACCCCAGTTAGAATCACCATTATTAAAAAGACAGAATAACAAACTCTGGTGAGGATGCAGGGAAAGGTGAACTCTTCTACATTGTTGACGAGAACGTAAGTTAGCACAACCATTATGGAAAACAGTATGGAAGTTTCTCAAACAAGTACAGATAGAACTACCTTATGATCCATCAATCCCACTACTTGATATATACTCAAAGGAATGGAAATCATCATGTTGAAGGGATATCTGCACTCCAGTGTTCATTGCAGCTCTGTTTACAATTGCCAAAATATGGAGCCAACCTAATTGTCCATCGATGGATGACTGAATAAAGAAAATATGGTATATATGCGCAATGGAATACTACTCAGCCATAAAAAAGTATGAAATTGTGCCATTTGCAACAACATTGATGAGTCTGGAGAAATTTATGTTAAATGAAATAAGCCAGACAAAGAAACAGAAACTCCACATATTCTCACTCATAACTGGATGGTGGGAAAGAAGGAATTTGGGGGGAGGGAAGGAGGAAGAAGGAAGGAATGAAGGAAAGAAAGAAAGAAAAGACCACAACAATACACTGAACTTTCTGAAGGAGAGAACAAATGTGAGGATTCTAGAGATGGGGGGAGGAAGGGAAGGTGGTTGTTTGGGAAGTGATAGGTTAGGTAAAGGGCCTAAAGAAATTTCACGACTTGTAAGAATGAATATGTTAATAATAAATAAAAATAATAAAAATGGATTTCTAATAAATAAATAAATAAATAAATTAGAAGCAAGGCAGAATGGCTACTATATGAGCTTTTTAATAGGCATTAAAATTGTCTACCAATGCAATCCAACCAAAAAATATCTGTCTTAAAAATTGGAAATAAATTGGTAAATATATTTCTATGACCTTATACTTGGAAAATCCATAAGAGCCAATAAAAACACAATATCAAAACTAATGTCAAATATATATGATCATTCATTTTTCATAAGTGTCATTGTGTGATATTTTAGTCACATCCAGTGAAATAAATTTTGACAAATATATCTGAAGTTCATTTGACACTTGAGAATTTGTAGTATTTGTAGAAATTCTAGGATATAGTATTTTTTGCTTACGACATATACAATAATACTGAAACCCTAAATTATACACTCAAAATGTACATGTTAATGATTGTGCTAAAATATTATAATCTATGAATTCTAGCTGCACAAAAATAAAGTGATAATGTAGTGAAGAAACCACAGGTAGACATTTCAGTCACAAAATGATGTGAATGGATATTTAATAAAATTATTGACACATTTATGTGTTTACCTAGAAAATCTTCATACCTTGGGCTATGTCATAGAAACAATTTCTTTTGGATGGTTTTCCTTAGGGCCCCTCTCAGATGACTATTCCTTAGACTATAAATAAAAGGGTTTAACAGGGGAGTAACCACAGTGTACATCACAGCTGCTGCTGTATCTCATTTAGCTATGTGAGAGGAGGAAGGGCATAAATAAACACCAATTATTGTACCAAAAAACAAAAGGACCACAGAGATGTGGGAGGAACATGTAGAGAACGCTTTGCACCTCCCTGTGGTTGATGGCATTCTGACTATAGTATAACCAATAAATACGTAAGAAACTAAAATACAGATAAGGCTCACAACTACCACCAGTCCTCCCTCAATAAAAATAAACAACTCATTATTATGGGTATCTGAACAGGACAACTTTAGCAATGGACCAATATCACAGAAAAATTGAGGAATTTTGTTGTCCTCACAGAAGGATAATTGAACCAAGAGTATGGTGTGTATCTGTGCCCTCAAGTTTGCAAAGATCCAAGAGCTGGCTACCAGGCAAGCACAAAATTTGGGAGTCATGGTGGCTAAGTATGAAAAAGGAAAGCAGGTGGCCACAAAATGGTCATAGGACATAAGAGAAAGAAGTAATGTTTCCAACCCTGAAAAGCAGATGAATAGATACATTTGCATCACACAGTTATTGAAAGAGATGGTAGAATTCCCTGTCTGGATGTCTATCAGTACTTTGGGAACTGTAGTGGAAGATAAACAGACATCAATCAAGGATAAATTGCTAAGGAAGTAATACATGGGGGACTGACAAAAAGCATTCGAGATGATTGTTTAAATGATCAGCAGGTTTCCAATCATGGTGGTCAGGTAAATACAGAGAAGTAAGAAAAACAGAAGTTGCTGTTGCGCTAGATTACCGGAAAACCCCACAAGGATGAATTCTGAGACGGTGGTTTGGTTTAGCCTCTTCATAGATTCCATGATCTGCATGTAACTCTTGTGAATGCAGAAGTGGGAAGCTCAGCTCCCAGAATTAATTAGGCCGTTCATTCGTGTTGGGTTTCTCTCTCTGAAAATATCATAAGTAAGATTTATTTGGGGATAAGGTGTGGTCATGGTCTCCTATCATCAGGTTGGTTCAAAAACAATTTTATTTTCTATCAATAAATAATTTATCACATCAAAAAGTGAGCTATCATATACATTATCTAATTAATTTATGCTCAGGTCCCTTGGAATCATATTATCTATGTTTACAAATAAAGAAATTGAGATTCATAAGATTTGAAAATACTTGCCTATGATTATACAAATTGGTGGTGCTGAGATCTGAAAACAGTTCTCCTGACTATTTTTTTTCCAATTTTTAAAAAGTTTAAAATTAGTCATGAAAATGCCAAATATGAAAGAAATTAAATTCTTTTGCTTTTGCATTTATACTAAGTGTAGGAGTCATGACCTCAGTCCTACTGTTTTGACGTTACCATCTCTGGGAGACTCATTTTAAATTATTTTGGCTATGTGGCCCACAACACTTTACCTTTATCTTTATCAGATCAATTAAGATATGGGTAATTTAATTTCCTCTTTTTGTATGCTTCCTTCATTAATCTAAAAGTCCAGAGGAATAGGATCTATATCAAGTTTATTCTTGAATCCCAGATTTTTGTCAAGCCATATTCTTACAGTATAACTAAATAGTTCAGACTTAAGTAACAGAATGAATAGATGAATAGATAATGATAAAAACAATTAGAACAACATGTTTTAGAAAACTAGCTAACAGCATCCACAAAGATCAGGGACAGCTCATCTATTTTCATGTCATGAATAAATCTACTTGTATATCATACATAAATCTGAACAATTTTGTTCCTTTATCCAAGAGTGATGTGTTCCCATTTCCAGGAAAGAATGAACAAGTGATTTATAAGAATGAACTAAAGAAATATATAACATCTGTTTGCCTCTATTTCTGAGATGAAATCCATTTTGGATTTGCTGTCTGGCAGATAAATTATTTGAAATATATCAATAAAGTTATAAAATTTTAAGAGATCAAATGCTGGAGGAAAAGGCTTCAAAAATTGTTAGCTATGTAGCTCTGAAAAACAAATCTCTCACTGGCGGCTTTGTGTTTATATAAAGTGAAAGAAAACAATGATTTTAATAAGAAAATATCTTATCTGTTTGAATAAATAATTCTGGTACAATAAGATAAATCTAAAACTATTTTAATGTGTTAAGAGAGCAATGCTCCACTCCTCTTTATTTATGGAAGCAAATTTACTGAATAAAATGGAGATTACATTATATCCAGGAGTACAGTAACTATGGCAATGATAGTACAGAAAGAATACTAAGATCAGACATTCTAGCATTTAGTAATTCGTGTCATTTGTGCCTACTTTGTTGAGAGCTAACATTAAAATCTTAAAGTACAATGAAAGCATTTTTTTGGGTGAACCTAATGCTTTAGGGGTTGATGAAAGCTGAGTTTGTGATTTATAATATATCAATTCCAACAAACGGTAAGGTGTGTGGGTTTTTGAGTCATAATTTAGCTAAAAATAGTCAAAAGCCCTCTCAGGCAAACAAATGTAACCAGAACCTGAAGTTTTCTCATATCACCCTGGGCATATAAATTCAATTTTTAAAATATCTGTGGAGACTGTGAAAGCCCTTGAGCTAAGTGATCTCTCTTTTGAAAACAATACTTTGTATCAGACCCATCTTTGTGTAGGGCTTCTCCAAACATTGCCAATTGTATGGTTCTATTGAAACACATATACAACCTATAAAAGAAGAAAAGCAAAATATTCACCATTGCACAGGTCATAGAATTTAAGATGTAGTCAAACTCCCATATATTAGGAAACAAAAACTCAAACATAGAATTCTCAAAAAACATTAAGTGGTAATATTTTCTAGTAGTTTATGAAAATTACCATAATTTATGTCTGTACTTCTGGTTTAAATTAAATGTGTTCATCTCAGTTGTCAACTGTAGGATAGAGTTGTCCTTTCTAAGAGTTGTCCTATTTTTCAAATATCACACTACATCACTGGATATCAACACGTTTTATTTATTACAGAGGATCATGTATGCATGTAACATACATAGCTAGTAGCAAAGCCACAGGAGAACTAAATATTGTATGTGTGTGTTGCCTTTATAGTTGTATTGATGATATACACATATTTGAAAGTCTTGTTTACCACATTGCTGGGATTGTTATTGTTTGGTTGCTTTATAATCTTATCAGCTTGAAACTGAGAACCAATTTATCTCACATTAAAAAGAGCACAAACATTCAGAAATGTGTGATGTCACATACATATAAATATTTTTGCAACTTTGCATACATTAATGAAGGTAGAGCTGTTGGAAGTGTTTTTACCTTAACATCCACTTAAAAATGCAAACTATAATCCATAGCTATAGTTTTCAGATACTAAAGAGTACCAATATTGCTAAGCTGTATTTTGACAACATCTGTGTAATAAACATCTCATTAGAATCAATCTCTGCAAGAGCAGGGAGCTGCTAATCCTTTAAATCCTGAAGGATCAGCAGGTAAAGATTACACGGATCACATGCAGTCAGTAAAGGGGAAGTTTTTAGAGAACTGAGATAACTTACCTGAATTACTAGCTTTAATTTTTTGGATGTTCTTCATGCTGTCACTTCTGATTCATCTCAGCCGCAAGATAGGTTTAATGGATTCACCAGTTTAGTCTCCCATAGCAAGGATAAAGTTTATACACATCAAACTGAAGACAGAACACAGTAATATCACTGAAGTATGTGACACTAAAGGTGGTTGATACGGAAGCATAGGAGCACTTATAGGTTCTTAGGTGCCCTCCAGGAATAATTTTTTAAGTGTCTCATGAGAAATATTTAGTAGCTACTTAATCTCAGGGGTTTGCATGAGAGACATTTTCTCTAGAGGGGAAGAAGATTTGTAAGTGTATTTCTTCTGTTTCTGATATTCACATTAAAACATCAGTATGAAATAATAGTAATATTACCTGATGATCCGAATAGTCATTACTTTCATTTTTATCTTCTAAATATCTTTTTTAGTTATACAATGGGGACTTTATTGTCTCTTTGGGGCTTATTTATAATTTTATATTCTTTTATATTTCCTGTATGTGCAGTTTTGAAGGTGAAATTCTCATTATTATTTTACAAGTTACCAATTATTGATGACTCTGTGTTCTTATTATATTTTTCCCTGTTATTATTACACAAATTTAATGAAGAGGTGAAAACTGTACACTGAAAATGGCAAGACATTGATAAGAGAAATTGAAGAAGGCACAGATAAATGGAAATATATTTCATGTAATGGACTGAAAGAATTAATATCATTAAAAGTTACATATTGCATAAAGCAATCAATAGACTCAGTAAAAACCCTATCAAAATTCCAATGCCGTTTTTCCTAGAAATAGAAAAAACAATCCTAACATGTGCATGGAACTGCAAAAGATCCCAAATACCCAAAGCAAACTTGGGGAAGAACAACAAAGCTGGAGGCATCATATCTCCTGACTCTCAAACTATGTTACAAAGCTACAGTAATCCCAAAGTATGATCCTGGCATAAACACAAACACGTAGACCCATGTAACAGAACAGAGATCTCACAAATAAACCCGCACATGTACAGTCAACTAATATTTGAAAAAGGCACCGACAATACACAATGGAAAAAATATCTCTCAAATAAATGGTGAGAGGAAATTCAATAGCTACCTGCCAAAGAATCAAATTGAACTGCTAGCTAACACCACTCACAACAGTTAATAGAAAATTGATTAATTCAAAACTTAAGTGAACCATAAAATTCTTAGTAGGAAATGCAGGGGAATGTTTCCATGACTAGGAAAATATTTTTTTGAATATGACACCAAAAACATATGCAACACAAGCAAAAATTAACTAGTAGGGCTAGATCAAACTAAAAAGCTTATGCAGAGAGAAGAAAAAAAAATGAATAGGCAACCTACAAAATTGGGAAAAATATTTTCAGACAGTATATTTAAATCTGATATTAAAATCAGGTTTTAATCAGATTATTTGTTTTCTTATTGAGGTGTATAAATCACATATATGCTATTGAACAGTAATACAGAGGAATGTGAGAGACTGCTGTGAACTATTATACACTAACATATGTGAAATTTATATACCTCAATAGCAAAAAGAAATAATCTACTTAAAAATGGATAAAATAACTGAATATACATTCCTCAAAAGAAGACAATTGGTCAACAGGCACATGAAAAAGTGCTCAACATCATTAATCGTCAGGAAAATTCAAATCAAAATCACATTGAATGTCATATCACACCTGTTATAATGGATATTTTTAAAAACTAAAATCAATATAACAAGTGTTGGGAGGGTATAGAGAAAAGTGGATATTTGTACAATGTTGGCAGTAATGTAATTTGGTGAACCCAACATGAAAAACGATATGAAAGTTTTCCCCAAAATTAAAAATAGAACTATCATATAATCCAGCAATTCCACTTCTGGGTTTCTGTCCAAAAAAATTAAAATCAGAATCTCAAAGAGATGTCTGCACTCCCATGTTCATTGCAGCGTTATTCATAATAACTAAGACATTGAAGCAAACTAGATGTCGATTGATGGGTGAATGGGTAAAGAAAGTGGCTGTACCATTTTACATTCCCACCAACACTATATGAGTAATCTCAATGCTCTGTATCCTTGACAACATTTTGTTTTGTCATTGTTTTATATTTTAGTCATCCTGATAGGTGTGTAATGATATCACATTGTGGTCTTAATTTGCATCTCTCTCATGATTTATGATATTGAACAAGTAATTGCTTGCCTTGTGAATATTCTATTGAGTAAAATGTCTATTCACGACTTTTACATTTTTTCCTAGTTGGATTGTTTGCTTTGTATCATTGAATTTTAAGATTTATTTATATATTCTAGAAACTGGTATATTTTCCAAATACTTAGTTACAAGTATTTTCTTCCAATTTTTGCTGCTTTTTTCTTTTCTTAACAGGTGTTTTCAAATGGAAAAATCGTTGTTTTTTTTTTTTTTTTCTTTTTTGTGACCAGTAAGGGATTCGCAACCCTTGCCTTGGTGTCCTCCACACCGCGCTCAGCCAGTGAGTGCACGGGCCATCCCTACATAGGATCCGAACCCGTGGCGGGAGCGCCACTGCACTCCCAGCGCCGCAGTCTCCCAAGTGAGCCACGGGCCGACCCTAAAAAAAGTTGTTAATTTTGACAGGGTTGAATTTGCCAATCTTTGTCACCCTAACCCTAAACAAAAGTGTAAACACTAAAGTCTCTTCACATAAACTTAGGTCCAAAATATTTCCTTCTATGTATTTTTTTCTGAAATATATAGTTTTACGTTTTATATTTAAGTTCATGATCTATATTGAGTGAATTTTTGTATAAGGAGTTATGTTCAGTTGAGGTTCATTTTATGCCTGTGGCTTTCCAACTTCACCACTATTTGTCAAAAAGGTTATTTTTTTCTCCATTGAATTGCTTTTCTAAATCTTGTAAAAAAATTAGTACTTTGGTCAAAAAAGCTTGATAGACCCTGCCCCAGTGAAACAACTCTTTAATTGATAACAGTTAAATGGTCTTCAAAACTCTTTGGGAATTGTACTAAGGCAAACAGCAAATGGAGAACCACTTATGTAATAAAGACCACTAGGTCTCAGTGGTAGTGACTAGAGGTTGTGCCAAAACGCTGTGGCATTTGAGCCACAAAATGCTCACACTACCACTACCGACCCCTCATTTCTGTGAGGTATTTTCTCACTTCAGGCACTCCACTTAGGGAGTATGCAGCCAAAAATACAGGGCATATAATGTGAAGAATAGATCCAATTATACATTTTCATAATATGTATTCAATTTCATATTGAAATATGTATTTCAATACCTTTCATTGAAAGTACTTTTAAGAAGCTTCCTTTGACGTATTTTAAAATTGTATATACACTGTCTATGAATTTTCAATTGTTTATTAATCACTATGCCTATGCCATAATTTTTTAAATTATAAAAGTCTTATAATATGTTTAATATCTGTTTGATTAACAAGTAAATATAGGTTGCATGTTACTATTAAAAATGTCAACCCACCACACACACCCACACCCACCCACTCCCCCACCCACACGCCATGGTGTAAAATTGACAAAATATCATGGCAAAGAAAACCAAAATTATATAGACTCAGTATAATCAGAAAAATAAATAAATTACAAAGAAAGGCAGAAAAAAATAGAAAATGTATATGATAACATCAAAGGCATCATCCACAATAAGCATGTCAACAATGAGTAGGAAAAAAATAAAGAAATAAGAATTCTACTCTGTAGAGTAGCCTGAACTCACCATCAAACTAACATTATATACACAAAGGGTCAAAAGAAATGTCAGGATGGATATATACCAATAAGAATCTGATACATTTGACAGTGCATTCATGCTTTCAAAATATTCCCATCATTACAATCATGCTGCAGAAGGGGTTGGTCAAAGGCAAATAACAACTCCACAAAACCCTCATCCTAATTGCTGATGTTTTTATTCTGTATAATTTTGTCATTTATAGGATATTATACAAACAGAATCACGAAGTATATAACATCAAGGTACATCATAGTTAAACTTCTGAAAGCTAATGACAAAAAAAATCTTGAAAGCAGCCAGAGAAAAGTGATGCATGACCTATAGGAAAACACAGATTTGAAAAATAGAAAATTTCTCATCTGAAATTATGGAGAGTGGTCATCTTTTTTGCTTTTGTTTTGTTCTGCTTTTATCAACATTGCAAATACCTGCATTTATTTTATTTAGGCCATTTGCATTATAATAATTATTGGTAAGTTAAGGCTTAATGCTAAATTTTTATTTGCTTTGTTTTTTGTTCTCCTTGTTTTTTAAATGTTTTTTTTTCTTTCCTTTCCCGTTGGTTAATAGAACCTATTTTTAGATTTCCACTTTGAATTGTTTATATTGTTTTTGAGTATATCCCTTTTTTGAGAGTGCCTTTTATTGAGGCTGCACCAAATATTAAACTACACACACACACACACCCACACACACCCACACATACACCCACCCACACACACACACACACACACCTTATAAATGTGAGCTCAACCTACTGCTGTTGATGTTTCACCAGTGTGAGAGAAGTGTAGTAACTTTACCTCCTTTATGTTTCTTTGACTCTACCATTTATAATATAATTGTCTTAAATATTCACTCTATTTACATTGAGAACTACATTTTATAATATGGTAAGTTTTCATTCTACCATAAAACAAAAATAAGAAAGGTTCAGAGGAGAAAATAAATCTATTGTATTTACTCATATATTTGTTCTTTCATTGATTTTCTTCTTGTTCCAACTCCACCTGCCTTTTTAGAATTTTCTTTCTGTTTAGAAATCTTCCTAGACCCATTCTTGTGGGACGAATCTACTGGCCAAAAATTCTCTTAGTTCTCTTTCATCTGAATTGTTTTGATTTTTTTTCTTTATTTCTGAAGAACATTTTTGTTGATAAAAATTCTGGGTTCATAGTTGGTTTTTTTTTTTTTTTTTTTTTTTTTTTGTTTTTCTTTCTGCCCTTAAAATTGTGCTATTTTCTTCTGGCCTCCATGGCTTGTGATAAGAAATTGGTCATTCAAATTGTTTTTTACTTGTAGATCATTTCTCTGTGGTTTCTTTCAAGATTTTTAATTTATGTTTAGTTTTTAGAAATTTAGATTTGATGTGACTTACTGTGGATTTCAATTGGTATATATTGTTTGTGATTCACAAAAGATGTGAATCTCAAGCTTTATGTTTTGTTTGCTTTTTCAAAATTTAGGAAATTTTCAGCCATTATTTCTTTAAATTCTTTTTCAGTCCCACACACTTTTTCCCCCTTTTCCGTGACATAAACGTTACATCCCTTGTTATAGTGCCACATGTCCCTGAGGCTCTGTTTATATTTTTTTCAGTCTAGGTTCTTTCTGTTTTTACATTTAATAATTTCTGTCATTCTATTATTGATTTACTGAATATTTCCCGTCTTCTGCATTCTGCTGTTGATCCCATTTCTTGATTTTTAAAATTGTGTTTCATCGACTCAGTTCCTGGTTATGAGTGAGAACATGAGGTATTTCTCTTTTTGTACCTGGGTTGTTTCACTTAGAATAATTTTCTCCAGGCTCATCCACTTTGCTGCAAATGGTAGAATTTCATTTTTTTTTTTTTTTTTATGGTCGAGTAGCACTCCATACTGTATATATACCACAATTTCCTTATCCAATCATCCATGGACATTTAGGTTGGTTCCATCACCTGGCTGTTGTAAATAGAGCTGCAAATAAACAAATGAACAGTAGAGACAGAGAGAAAGAAAGAAAGGAACAACAATCTCAGTAATATGTCCTACTTTTAGAAAACTAGAGATGGAAAACGGGAAGGGTTAGGGAGGGAGGGGAGCTAATGAGGAATTGGTCAATAGACACAAAGAATGACTGCGTGTTGTAACGATGAATAAGTTAACTATCCTGATCTAACACCGCACATTGCACACAATTAGTGAAAATCAATGTTGTACCCCACGTGTATGTACAATAAGTTATCTAAAAAAATATTTTTATTGGAACAGACACACACAAAAATGTTGGGGTTATTGGATTTTAAAATTCCACAATTTTCATTTGTTTCTTTAAATCTCTTATTTTATTGTTGATATATTCTATTTCTAGGCTGAAGCTTTCACTCTTTTGTTTGTTTAATGTGTTCATAATTGCTCATAAGATAATTCTAACATCTTTGTCATTCTGGTGTTGCCATCCTTGAATAATCTCTTCTCAGTTGAGTTCTTTCTGTTTTTTGGTATGAAAAATAAATTTCTACTTAATCTGGACATTTGGCATATTAGATTATAAAACTCTGTTTTTTATTTAAGCTTGTGTTTTAGATGGCCTCCTCTGACACCACTTTGGTGGTAAAATGGGTCATGACTTGCTACTGCTAGGTGAGGGTGGAAGTCTAGGTTGTCCACGTGATCTGTGTTGATGCTGGGGTTAGAGAGCCCGCGTGTTACTGCAGGGCATGTGTGGAAGTTCAAGTTCACCACTAGGCAGCCACCAAGACCACTCTGGCTAGAAGGGGAAGTTGCATTTGTAGTAATGGCTCCCCATGTTGTCTTCACTGACACTGAGGGGATAGTGTCTTGCTACCACTAATAAAAACCTTGAATCTCCACCAGGCCTTCTATGATATACCTTCAGCCAAAGGAGGAAGGTGTGTCTCATTATTCCTTCATAGGGATGAAAGTGTAGTGCTCATTACCACTGCATAGGGGTTTCCACTGACACCATGCTGAGATATCCCATGAATACAGAGTGGTGATAAAGTCCTGACTGTTCTGTGGGTTATTCTTCCTTACTGCCAGGCAGTGATGAATGTCCCTGCTGCCCACATTGTGGGACCTTGTTACAGTCTGGTGAGGGTTGAAATATAATTTTTTAAAAAATTTAACCCTTAATGACAGAGCTCTCAGTAGGGCCACATTTTTTTCCTGAGGTATTTCACTGCACTTTTGAGATTAGTATCTTAAAGTTTTGTGTTGATAGACTTTTCTTTTTCTTATCTTTTGGCTAGAGAGGGCAGTATTGTCTTTGATTTTTTTTTTTTTTGTCTGTGCCCCTTAGCATTTTCAGGCTAGTGACTTCTCCAATACCAAATCTACTATATGTGGCAATAGGAAACATACCATGTTACTCCTCAGCTCCCTAGGGTCCTAGATGGTCTGCCTTCTTCTATCTACCATTCAGTCTTCTTATGCATGCTTTATATGTAATTTACAGGGACCTTTACTGTATTTAAATGAAGGAATAGGAAAAAATTGTCAATTCCATTTTCCTAGAAGTGGAAATCTCCCTACCCCATACTTTTATTTTCAATCTTTTGATTATAGCCATTCTAATGAGTGTGTAGTAGACATTATGGTTTTAGTTGAGTTTTTCTAATAACTAAAAATATTGAGCACTTATGTGGCCAATAGACAGTTGTACGTCTTTTTTATGAAATGTCTCTTCAGATCTTTTGCCAGTGTTTTAATTGTGTGGTTTATTTTGTTATTGAGTTGTAATAATTATTCACATAAACTAGATACAATCCTTTTTCAGCAATATAATTTGCTAATATTTTCTCCCAACCTCTGATTTGTCTTTTCCTTTCCTTAATGGTGTCTTTAAGGGTAAAAATATTTTTATTAGGTAAAGTTTAATTTATCACTTGTGGATAACATCTTCAATAACTTAAATTTAATTATAATTTTATTAACTCTTCTCTAATAACTTTCATCTGCAATAACATATCTAATAACTTTTTGCCTAACATAAGCTCATGATGATTTTCACATAAATTGTTAATATCTTCTTCACTTAGGTGTATGATCACTATCATTTGTGATCAGTTGTTTTTATCTTGAAGCTTTTTAGATTTCTTTTTGTCTTTAATTTTAATTCTATTATATGTATGGATGTTTCTCTTTGTTTATTGTAATTGGGGTATGCTGAGCTTCTTGGATCTGTACATTAATATTTTTCATTATATTTAGAAAGTTCTCAGACATAATTTCTTCAAATATGTTTCTCACCCTTTTTCTTTCTCTTCTGTTTCTGGGGCTCCCATTGAATACACTGGCATTCTTGATGTTGTTCTACAGACCTCTGAGACTATTTTTCCTCGATCTTAATTACTTTAGATTGGGTAATTTTGATGCACCTATGCTAAAATATGCTGATTATTTTCTCTGTCATCTAAACTCTGCTTTTGGGCCCCTCTAGTGAGTTTTTAGTTTCCTTTATTATATGAGCTTTTATTATTATATGATTATATATATTATATGAGGGAAGTAGGGTAGAGCAAGATGGCCAACTAGAGGTGTCTGGTGCTCATCCCCCCGCTGTCCAAAAAAACACCATTGTATTTTGACTAGACTGAAGAAATATGCTGCACAGCACAGAGGAGTGGCAAAATCCTTGTGGAGCATGAAAGACCAGGATAACACAATAGAGAGCAAAGCACAGCATCCTGCCTGTGCCTCATTGTCATTCTACAGGGGCCCACTTGGAGTCAGGCAGAGAGAAGGTAAGCTGGAAAAACCCCAGCTGTTCACTTGCACCACAAACACCAGCAATCCCTGCCACAGAAGAGTCCTCCAGTCCTCACAGTCTCCAAAGCCAGTTTGGAGAGGAGCTGATAGTTGATTCATCTGCACAGCCTCATAGGAGTAGTCCAGGTAGAGTAACCCCCACCTCCCAACCTAAGCAGCTGTGGCACAGTGCCATCTTGAAACTAATCCCAACTGTTAGAGTGCATCCTTTCCTTGGGGCAAGTGACAACTGACTCTCTCTATCCTGAGGCTCCACCTTCATTCTACCATGTTCACACATGTGCCATCAAGACAATGACCCTGGCTACCTGGAGTCTAGACTGGGCAGAAAGACTGAGACCCTAGTGTTAGAACCCACATGGCTCACCCTCTTCCCCAGGATAACAGGCAGGCCTGCTCAGTGGGGAAGCTGCCATATAAGCGGCAATACACCACATTTGTGTGCACCTGCTCTGCACAATCTGCTGGCCCACTGAGCCCACAGGTACCCTTGCCAGCCTGACAGCCAATTCGGCAGTTGCTTTGCCTCACCCCATGGCTCTCCACAGAGCCACAGGGCCCTACTGTACTAGTGTACACCTACTCCCTGACCAACAGCAATAGGGCAATGGCTTTGCCTCTCCTTGGCAGATCTCTACAGAGCAACTAGGCCCTGCTATACCAGGCACACCTGAAAAACAACCAGTAAACCATTTAAAAAGTGGAAGGAATAAGTTCTCACATATCGATAATGACCTTGAATGCAAGGGGATTAAACTCCCCATTTAAAAGATATAGAGTGGATAAATGGACAGAAAAACAAAACCTAACATTATGCTGCCTACAGGAGACCTGCTCCCTGACCAACAGCAATTGGACAGTGGATTTGCCTCTCCACAGCAGGTCTCTACAAAGCTCCTGAGCCTGGCTACACCCTTGAAGGCTTGCTCCAGGATGAATAGCTGATCCAGTGGCCCTCCAAAGAGTTGTCAGGCTCTGCTGCACCAGTGCATGCCAACTGCTAGACCAACAGTAGACCAGGCAGTGACATTGTCTCAAACTGGCAGGCCTCCATAGAGCCACCTGGACTTTTTGCACTCGTGCACACCAGCTCTTGGACAGGGAGTGTCATCTGCTCCACAGACAGGCCTTCACAGAGCTGCTTAATTCCCCACTGTGCACCAAAGCACACCTGCATCCAGCCCAAAATCTGTTCAGGCAGCACACCACTTCCTGGGAGAGACACCTCTAACTGTATAACCATGCCTGGCCTGATAGCCAGTTGTGCAGTGACTTTGTGCCTCAGAGAGACCACCAAACAACCAAATGGCTCTCTGCACTCATACATGCCTGGCCAAACCACCAGCCTAGAGTCTCTGACTCAGCCAAGGAGAGCAAGTGTTGGCAAAAATGCACATAATAAAGGCCAGTAAGGTACTTGCAGACATCACTAAAGAGGATTACAATCAGAGAAACTTCACATAGATTGCACTGCCGAGTCCCACCAAAACCAAAGCCAACACAACATATGCAACAGACACGTTAGAACCCACATACAGAAAACTCATTTGTTCATAATCTATTCCATAAAATTGGGAAAAGCAACTACTCCATTAGATTGCAGATATCAACACAAGGAACACAAGAAACATGAAAAAGTAAGGAAACATGATACACCAAAGGAACACAAAAAGTTTCCAGTAAAGGACCATGAAAATTGATTACATTGTATGATAAATAAAATAAAACAAAATAAAGAGGAAAAAAGGATTATTATGAAATAACTGTAAAGAAATTTCTTTTTTCTCTTTATTTTAATCAATTAATTAACAATGTAATCAATTTTCATGGTCCTTTACCAATTCCTCCCTTTCCCCACACTTGCTCCTCCGTTCCCATCCCCAGCAACCTCACTTCTATTCTCCTCCTAAACAGTTCAATGAATTACTGTTTGTTGTTTCTTTCTTTCTTTCTTTCTTTCATCTTTCTTTCCTTCTTTCCTTCTTTCTTTCTTTCTTTCTTTCTTTCTTTCTTTCTTTCTTTCTTTCTTTCTTTCTTTCTTTCTTTCTTTCTTTCTTTCTTTCTTTCTTTCTTTCTTTCTTTCTTTCTTTCTTTCTCTTTCTTTCTTTCTCTCCCCAGAATAAATAAAAATAAAAATATGCAGTATTTCTCTTTCTGTGCCCGACTTATTTTACTTAACATAATTTTCTCTAAGTTCATCCATATACTTCGAGTGGCAGTATTTCATTTATTTTATAGCAGAGTAGTATTCCATTGTGTAAATATACCACATTTTCCTTATCCACTTGTCTGATGACAGGTGTTTAGGCTGGTTCCAAATCCTGGCTACTGTAAATAGAGCTGCAATACGCATGGGAGTACTGGTGTCCCTTTGACATGGTGATTTCCATTACTTTGGGTATACGCCCAGCAGTGGGATTGCTGGATCATGTGGCAGGTCTATCTGTAGTTGTTTGAGGAAACTCTGTGCCATTTTCCATAATGGATGCATCATTTTACAGTCCCACCCGCAGTGTACTAGGGTTCCCCTTTCTCCGCACCCTCACTAGGATTTGCTGTTCTCAGTCTTTTTGATAAAATCCAGCCTAACTGGAGTGAAATGATATCTCAAGGTGGTTTTGATTTACAGGTTGCTAACTGATGTTCAGCTTTTTTTCATGTGTCTGTTGGCCATTCTTATATCTTCCTTTGAGAAATGCCTATTCAGCTCTTTTGTCCCTTTTTTAATTGGATTACTTTTTGTTGTTGTTAAGTTGTTTGAGTTCCTTGTATATTCTGGATATTAATGCTTTGTTGGATGCATATTTTGAAAATGTTTATCCCACTCTGTTGGTTGTCTTTTCACTCTGTTAATTGTTTCTTTTGCTGTGCAGAAGCTTTTTGGTTTGATATAAACCCATTTGTTTATTTTTCCTTTTGTTGCCTGTGCTTTTGGGGTTGTATTCATAAAGTCTACTATGCCCAGTCCTACTTTTGGAAGTGTTTACCCCATGTTTTCTTATAAGAGTTTTATAGTTTCAGGACATATGTTTAATTCTTTAACCCATTTTGAGTTGATTTTGGTATATGGTGAGAGGTACTGGTCTAGTTTCATTCCTCTACATATGGATGTCCAATGTTCACAGCACCATTTATTGAAACATACTCCAGTGTATGTTTCTGGTGCCTTTGTCGAAGACCAGATGACTATAGGTATAAGAGCTGATTTCTGGGTTCTATAATCTGTTCCGTTGATCCATGTGTCTGATTCTGTGCCAGTATCATGCTATTTTGTGTTCTAAACTTTGTAGTATAATTTGGCGTCAGGTAATCTTATGCCTCTGGCTTTATTTATTTTTGCCGGGATTGCTTTGTCTATTTGGGGTCTTTTGTTATTCTATATGAATGTTAGGATTGTTTTTTCCATTTCTGTGAAGAATGTCATTGGTATTTTTATGGTGATTACATTGAATGTATAGATAACTTTGGGTAGTGTGGATATTTTCACAATGTGAATTCTTCCGATCCAAGAGCACAGAATATCTTTCCATCTTCTGGTGACCCCCTTTAATTTCTTTCAAGCATGACTTGTAGTTCTCATTGTAGAGATCTTTCACATCCTTGGTTAACTTTATTCCGAAGTATTTTTTTTGGGGGGGGTGACTATTGAAAAATGGGCTTACTTTCTTGATTTTATTCCCTGCTAGTTCATTTTTGGAATATAAAAATGTTACTGATTTTTGTGTATTGATTTTTATGTTCTGCAACTTTGCTGAAATCATTTATCCTCTTGAAAGAAATTAATGTATTCTCTATATGAAAAATGCAGCTGAGAACCTGATAACTTCTCCAAGAGTGAAGAGAGCACTCATAATTGGGAGAGCCTCTGCCCTAAGATGGCTGAAAAGGGATTCTGAGTGGAAAGTGTGTTCCTCTATGCCAGAGACCAATTAGAGACGAAAATGACAAGGGCATGTGTCAACAGAATAAAATCATTGACTGTTTTTGAAGTCAAAGGGATTTAAGGGAAAACATGTTATTTAAAACCTAAATAAATTCTTTGTGTATTTCTTAAGAGAACACATCGTTAAAAATGTGAGGGCCTTGCTGCTTCATTACATTGTGGAGCTTGACTTAGTTCATCCCCCTTTAGTTCTTAATCTGAATTCATAGACATTAATGCCAGGAGAATTAATCCTAATATGCAGCATTTGGGAATTTTATTGCAGAAATATAAATCTCATCACTAAGGCATATTTGTACTGGAGTCAGAGAATACTTACAAGTGGTGGTTTGTATGCACACTATTTAAATTTCTTGAGACTCACTTTCCTTATGAAAAGAAAACTGTTTTCATAGTTTTTTGCATATTTACTCAGAGGATTAAATGAGATGATTCATATAAAGTGCTTAACACAATGTTCAGCATAAAAAAACATTTAATAGCAGTTGGTTTCTATTATTCATCGAGGTCATTATTGCTGTTGAAAGACTGTGCACTTACAAAGCATTTAGTGAAGTGCTCTCTTGATATCCCTGTTTCTTAGACTATAGATGAAAGGATTCAGCATTGGAGTCACTACTGAATATGTAACAGCCGATAGGGTGTCCCTCTCAGGGGTATGAGAGGAGGAGGGGCTGAAGTAGACAGTGATGGCTGTGCCATAAATCAGCACCACCAGTGAAAGCTGGCAGCCACAGGTGGAAAAGGCTCTCTGTTTCCCCTGAGTAGACGGGACCGTCAGGATGGTGAGAAGGTAAGTCCATAAGATACGAGGATGCAGATAAGGGGTGTGAGTGCCAATAGTCTTCCTACTGTAAAAAGGAACATCACATTAAAGGAGACATCACAGCAGGAGAGCTGCAGGAGAGGGATGAGATCACAGAAGAAATGGTGAATGACATTGGAGGCACAGAAGGACAGATGTGCCATCAGGAGAGTACACAGGAGGGCATGGAGATAAGTAACAACCCAGAGCCCTGCCACCAGCTGCACACAAAGGTGAGGATTCATTTTGGTGGTATAATGTAAAGGGTGGCAAATTGCCACATACATGTCATATGCCATTATACAGAGAAGGAGGCTGCCCATATTCACAAAAGACAGGGAAAAGAAGGACTGGGTGAGGCAGTCTGTAAAAGAGTCTGGGTGTTGGTCAAGATGTACAGAACCATTTGGGGGAATGTAGTGGAAGTAAAACAGTTGTCAACAAAGGCCAAGTTACTAAGGAAGAAATACATGGCGGAATGGAGGTGAGAGTCAAAGCCAATGACCTGGATGATGAACAGGTTCCCCGACATGGTGAGTAAGAACATACAGAGAAAAAGCACAGGCAGGGGGTGCTGCTGCTCTGCTGAGCTGGAGAGTCCCAGAAGGACGAATTCCCTGTTAGATTTTTGTTTTCCATCTTCTCATTGAATGTAGAAAAAAGAAATTAAAATTTGGATGCCAGCAATATTAAATCTCTCATTCACAGCTACGTGTGTGTGTATGTATGTGTGCGTGTGTAATTATGTACCATCCAAATTCTTGCTTGCTTGGATGCTTGGCAATTACATCCTGTGTTTATGATATTCTGTCTATATATACACATAGACATGCTGAACATACGAATATCAACTTTGTTCAAAAAAGAATGGCCTCTTCCTCCAATTGAAAATGCAAATTATGTGAATAATGACCATTTAAAAAAATTGGGACAGCTATTTTTCTTTGAGCTCAGTAATTATATGATTCATATTGATTTTTTCTATGCAAAATCACTTATTATTTTCAGCAGTCATGCTATTTACTTTGACCTTTCCCAATCTGATGCTCATTCTGTTCATAACCATGATGGCAGATATCTTTATATCAGCTTTCTTTCTTCTCATAAAAATAAGTTTTGGTCATTGATACTCACAAGTCCGTCTCTATTCCTTGGGTTGACAATTGCTTCTTTGGTACATGATGGTCATTTGATGTGGACTGAACTTTCAGGCCCTTGCCTCAGAGCATCTCATGTGAACTATACAGAGAGGGTAACAGTACTTTTCTGTGCCTATCAAAATTCTTCATAGAGTGTCTTGCTGCTTGCAACTCATCACTTACTATCCAAATTCATCTCTGTATCAATCCAATTTATACTCTTTTTATTATAAAGATTATCAATGCAAAACCATATTTATAGCAATCAACAAGCAAGCAAACATCCATATATTCATGCAACTCATACATTCCTTCAGCAAACATTTGAGCATCTTCTATGATGTAGGTGTTGTGAATGACTTCATTAGAAATGAGGAATTTTTTTTCTGACTAAGCTGAATTCATGATGAACCATGTCTTCTGGAATATTGACTTTGACATATTAGGATGCCAAAACCTATATATTTTGAGTTTATGTTGTTTTAAATCTAGTTTGCTCTAATGACCTTTCATTAGACCATATGGTTATCAAGCAAAAGACATGTAGAAGTTGGCAGAGATTTGGGATTTCTAGTCCAAGTACAGTTATTTTCTCATAATGTTCCTTAAGTTATCTAAGACTTTAATTTTATTGATTTTTACAACTAGGGTGCTAATGAACAAAAAATTTAGTTATCTTCATGTATATATTCATTTTCAACCTTTTCTGAGATTCGGGTTCCCTCATATTCACAACATATTATTGTTCCTTATCTGTTTAGTTGGATTATTCACTCAAACATCTTAAGATTATTGTATTTCACCAAATGTGTTATTATATATAAGTAAGGAAAACATCTACTTCAACACATACCACACATGTGCAAACATACGTGTGCATGCACACACGCACGCAAATATAGAATTGGGTAGGTAGGATCAATGCCTTAAAAGATGTTGTTCAAGATGCCTCATTTTTTTCCCCTGCCCATCATTTTCATCACAATGTAACATAGTTTAGCACTATACTATATGCACCTCCTGGTTCTGTACTAGGACAGATGATTAATGCTAGAGGACACAATATAGGACATTTGTTTCTATTACAATGTTTTGAATTCCAACTTAATCAGAAACCTCATTGACATTAAGACATTCATCTCCCTATGATTTCTGTCATCTTAATTAATTTTATCACATCCCCTTTTGCCCAACCTGAGGCATGTATGGATAAACCCTGTACTGAGAGGAAATATTACATATTCTTGTACATACATTTCTTTGAGTAAACAGCACCCTTTCAAAGGTGGCTTTCTTCTACTGCAGGATGCATCAGTTACAACATTTTTCTCAATCCTGCATACTCACTCTGAAATATCCCTTTTATGATAAGCATAACAAGTCATCTCTTCTTTTTCGCTGCTTCATTGTGGCCAGTGACAAGTTTAGGAATGAATTTTGATTTATTATGCTGAATCTTTGATATATAACATAAACATGCATATAATTTACACAAAGTGCAACATAGTGCTTATGGAAGCAATAAATAAATGAAAAATTCTGGTAAAAATTTTTGTAATAAATGTTTGAACTTTTTGGAACAGATTTTTCATTTTATATTCTCATTTATAGTACGTCATGTTTATTCCAGAATTTTATCATTTAACCAGGGTTTTTAAAACCTCACTCTACCAGTGAAGTATTTAACAGCTTCATTTAAAAAAGTGTTTTATGTGTTACAGTTCAATTACTTTAGATACATCTTTACTAAAACAAAGAAAAAAATGTATGACTACATAGCCTGTTTTTGAGACCTTCTGCCACCTACAACTTTTCCCCTCCCTGAGTGTCCAACCACACAAATACAGGTGAACCTATGCATTGATTCAGATTCCTAGTCAAGAATGAAAAATAGAAGAATGAGATATAGATAAATGTTTTCCTCTCTGCAGAAACTAACAGACTATCCCGTGGGGAGTATTTACTTTTATTTATTTATGTAATACCAAGGGACAGACTTTGCACAAAGGTACAGTTTTCTCCCTTGAGCTCAGCAACCAAGAGAATGCACACAGTTCTACATTCATCTTCTAATGACTTTTCTCTTTATTATGAAATGTTTTGTCTTCTATTTTGAAGTGAAAGCAAACACGGAGTGAATTATTAAATGTAAGGAGAAAGCATTAAAGCCCATGATCCTTCTCAGTTAGATTCTTTTTTTCTTTTACAAGGTAATATTGCTTGGGGGAATTAATGATAGGAAAAGATGGACAACTGAAACCAAAAGCCTACAAACCTATCTATTCCATCTTCACACAACATTTTAAACATATGCCCATTTATCTGAATTCAAAGATGCATTTACTACTGCACATTGAAATAAACATGTTATTAAAGACATAGTTTTTATTTTGGTGTATTTGAGTAAATATAAGAACATTCTTGAGAGACATACATTTAAATCACCTTGAAACATGCAAGGTACATATATATATATATATATATATATATAGTGTATGTATAGTTTATATGTGGTATATGAGGGTACTTCAAATAGATTGGGCAAAATGGAATTAAAATATAATACAAATTTTTCCATAAACATTTTGAAGCAGTTTCATATGTTATACATATAAAATTTGTATATGTATGCATAAGTATACACACATATCTAGGCACATGTTCATACCTGTATATTTTGTAATATAGAAGAAGTCTTATATTATCAATTGACAGGGAGTAATGGAGTTGAGACTTATTTACATTGATGTTTAGTGATAATTTATGTCTGAGTCTATATTGCATGGCCAATTTAACATTTTTGTAAAGTTCTTTTAGAATATGAGTATGATACTCTTGCAGGAGATTCATGGACTATTGGAAAGCAATCTAAAATTAGAAATCTGGAAGGAAGCAAAATAGGGATCAACTTTTATTATATAATTACCATGTGTGGTGCACTATGAAGTGGCTTTCCAGGCACTTTCTCATATAATATCTAAACAGCTTTGAGACATTCCATCCCTCATTTAGAGAGAAAGTAAATAGCACTTAGAGAAGTTAAGTATGTAAAAACCAGGGAACTCTAGAATGAGCTATGTTCGCATGCTCTATTTATTTGTACATGTTGAACCTTATACAAAAATATGTAATATTTGTTTTCCTTCAAGAAGACAAAATAGTTTGGTGTCTCTGCCACACAAAAACGTATTTATTTTAACTTGTACCTATGAAGAGGGGGTGTGAATGATGAGCTTCATTTAACAATTTGGCATCCAAGCAGAACTTTACTTTGAATTAATTTTCATCGTGTGTGTGTGTGTGTGTGTGTGTGTGCGTGTGCGTGTGCGTGTGCGTGTGTGTGTAATGGCAGGGCATGATGAGTGTTAGAAGAGACAATTTGTTGCAGGTCTAGTGGTAGGGAATCAGAATTATAGACTTTTTAGTGGTAATGGAAATCCTGAGGACCCTCAAACATGAGTGTGTGGAAACTTCGAGTGATGACCTGTTCCCAGACACTGAAAACATACACTATATCAAATACCTACTAGCACACATATGCTATTTCAAATACGTTGTCTAATAAAAAATGAATTCAGTAAAGTTTCAAGGCACAAAATCATTATTTAAAAATCGGTAGCATTTTTTATACACAAATAACAACCTAGATGAAAAAGAAATCAAGAAAACAATCCCATTCACAGTAGCATCAAAACTCACACACACACAAACAGAGGAATAAATTTAATGAAGGAAGTGAAAGATCTGTGGACTAAAAACTATAAAACATTGATCATTGATGAAAGAAATTGAAGAAGACACAAAGCAATATACGGATTCAGCACAACTCCAATCACAATCCCAATGGAATTCTTCACAGGAGTAAAAAAACAAACAGAAAAATTGTAAAATCAGTATGGGATTACAAAAGACCTCCTGCCAAAACAATTCTGAGAATGAAAACAAAGTTGGAGACATTAGACCTCCTTATTTAAAATTACATAACAAAGCTATAGTAATCAAACAGTGTGGTGCTGGCATATAAATAAACACATAGACCAGCTGAACAGAATAGAGAGCACAGAAATAAATCTAAACATATATGATCAACTAATTTTTAATAAGAGGACCAAGAGGACACAATGAGGAAAAGATAACCTCTTCAATAAATGGTGATGGGAAAACTGGATTTCCACATATAAAAGAATAAAACTGAGACTTTATCTTACACTAAGCACAAAAATCAACCCAAAATGGATGAAATACCTTAAGGTAAGACTTGAATCTATAAACCTCCTAGAAGAGAACACTGGGGAAAAGCTCCTGGACACTGACTTTGTTAATGATTTCTTGAATATCACACCAATAGCTCAGGCTTACAAAAACAAAAATAAATGAATGGGACTACATCAAATTAAAAAGGTTCTGCACAGCTAAGAAATCAATCAAGAAACTAAACTAGCAACCTAAGGATTAGATAAAATATTTGCAAACCATACAGTATCTGGTAATTGGCTAATATCTCAAATTTATTTTAAAAACTCATACAACTCAATAGTAGAAAAAAAATAACCCAGTTAAAAAATGGGCAAAGGAACTGAATAGACATTTTTCCAAAAAAGACATACAAATGACCAACAAGTACATGAAAAGATGCTTAACATCATGAGTCATAAGAGACATGCAAATCAAAACCACTATGAAATACTACCTCATACCCATTAACACAGCTACTGTCAGAAAGTCAAAATATAAATACTGGTGAGTGTGTGGATATACACTATTGGTGAGAATGCAGACAGGTACAGCCATTATGGAAAACAGAATGCAGGTTTCTAAAGTAATTAAAAATAGAACTACCAGATGACCCAGATATACTTCCTCTGGGTATATACCCAAAGGAAATGAAATCATCTATAAACTGGGGCTGGCCTGTTTTGGAGGCAGGCATGGAGTCTGGGTCTGCAGGGGCAAATCTGGACTCTGGGGTCATGGGTGCTGACTGGAGTCACTGGGGCTGGAATAGAGATTGGATTTCCAGGGGCTGGCCAGGATGCTTGGTGTGCAGGTGATGATGGACTCCAGGTCCACAGGACTGGTCTGGATCCTGGAGCCACAAGGGATAGCCTGTAACCTGGGTCCACAGGAGCAGTCCTAGATCCTGTGCCTGTTAGTGCTGACTTAGCACTGATGTCTACTAAGATAGGCTGGGAAGCTGGGTCCATATGCAACAACTGGGTTCCTGAGACCAGAAGTGCTGAGTTGGTTCTGCAGCAGGACTTAAGCCTAGGAATATGTAGGCCATCCTCTCTCTGAGCTAGTCTGAAACCTGGATGGATCTGGAGATGGAAGGCCACAGAGGTTGGCCTGGTGCTAGGTGAGCCTGGAGCATGTGTCCCCAGAGGCAAGTCTGATGTCTAGGGCTATTAACACCAGCCTGGCACTGAGGTTGTCAGAGCCTGGGACCACTCAGGTTGGTATGGAGACCAAGTCTACTGGGCAGGCCTAAGGTCTGCAGCTATGTGATCCAGCATGCACCAAGGTAGCCCTGGAGGCTCAGTCCTCAGGTAAGGGCCTGGAGTCTGGGGACGTGGGGAGCCTGCCTAGTGCTGGGCTTAATGGGGTAGATCTAGTGTTGGGGTCCAAGGCACAGGATGGTGTTTACTTCTCTCCTTTTCCTGAGTAGAGGGTATCACTCTCCTTACTGCTCTTCCTGGGGTTGGGAGAGAGATGCTGTGGGTAATGTAAAAGTGTCCTTTCTACCCTGTTCAATTAATCTTTTTTCTTATTTCTGCACTTAACCCATGTGCCGTAATCTGTTACCTGGTATCCTTAGCTTTTGTGAAGATATTTTCATATGTAAATTGTTATTTCTCAACTAAATATCAGTCATCTACTCAATATCTACTCAAATCAATATCAACATCCTACAGCATCACTGTCAGAATGCTGATATTTCTGAATATCCACATTATCAGCATTCTTACAAAATTATGGACTCAAGGGTTATTTACAGTCATATTGAAAGCATGAACTTTGTCTCAACAAATAATATATCAACTTTTTATATATGATTACTATTATAATTGTGAAATATCACAACAGTAATAGGACAATAGAGCCTCAAAAAATGACTTTGGGCCTCACTGCAGCCAGACCCCATCTGCACCCTGGCCAAGTGCATGCTGACCAGAGGGACTGCCCCCGCCGAGAGGCCCAAAACCCATGGAGAGAAAGCACTCCATGGCACCAGCATGTGACTGAGCAAATAGGACTTGCCACCCCTGAATCACATCCCCAGCCTGGCCGAGTGCATGCCAACCAGACTGGTGACCCCCAGAGAGGCCCAAGACACACGACAACCACATGCCTGAGGCACCAGTGCACAACCGAGCAGACACTGGGGCAGCTCTGTCAAATTGGCAGTCCTAGCAGGATCCTAGCCAGAAAATAGTGTTAAACCAGTGGATCGTGAAATCCCATGCCACAATGACTAAACATCAAAGGAAAGATACCAGAAATATGAAAAATCAAGTACACCTCCAAGGATAATAACTCTCAAGCTCTAGATCCTATAGAACAAGAATCCCTTGAAATATCTGAGAAGGAACGTTGAGTAATAAGTCTAAGGAAACTAAATGAGATACAAGAAAACTCAGCTAGAGAACACGATGAAATGAGGAAAAGTATACAGGACCTGAAAAATATCCATGGAAATCAATGCCCTGAAAAAGAATGTAGCAGAGCTTGCTGAGCTGAAGAATTCATTCAATGAAATAAAAAACACAACAGAAAGTTTAACCAGCAGGCTTGTAGAAGCAGAAGAGAGAACTTCTGACCTTGAAGGTGGGCTGTTTGAAATAACACAAGCAGACAAAAAAATAAATAAATAAAAAAGGAAAAAGAATTAAAAACATTGAAGAAAATCTAAGAGAGATATCAGACAACCTTAAGCACTCAAATATCTGAGTCATGGGTATTCCAGAAGGGAAGGAAAAAGGAGATTGTATCGAAAACATATTCAACAAAACAGTGGCAGAAAACTTCCCAGGCATAGGAAAAAACACAGATATTCAGATTCAGGAAGCTGAAAGATCCACAAATGCCTTCAACCCAAAAAGGTCTTCTCTAAGACATGTTATAGTCAAATTGGCAAAACTCAAGGACAAAGAAAGAATCTTAAAAGCTACAAGAGAGAAGCATCAAGTCACCTATAAGGGAGCCCCAATCAGACTAACATCACACTTTTCAGCACAAACCTTAAAAGCCAAAAGTAATTGGATGAAATATTCAAAATACTGAAAGACAGAGATTTCCAGCAAGATTACTTTACCCTACAAGGCTATCCTTCCAAAACGAAGGGCAAATCATATAGTTATCAAACAAACATAAACTGTGGGAATTCACTACCACATGATCACCCTTACAAGAAATACTCAAGGGATTACTGGGTTTGGTGCCTGAAAAATAAATACCACTGCTATAAAAACTCAAGAAAAATCAAAACCCACTAGTAAAATAAAAATGCCAACACTGAAAAGAAAAAAAAAGTTTATCTACAACCCAAGAAACAAACAAATACAGAATACAAACAGTAAGTCGGAAAGAAAGGAACAAAAGACACTTAAGACATCCAAATAAAAATCAATAAAATGATAGGAGTAAATCAACACTTTTCAATAACAACTCTTAATGTAAAAGGATTAAATTCTCCAATCAAAAGAAACAGACTGACTGAATTAAAAAGGAGGACCCAACTATATGCTGCCTTCAAGAGACCCACCTCACCTATAAAGACTCACATAGACTAAGAGTGAAAGGATGGAAAAAGTTTGACCATGCAAATAGAAATGAAAAATGAGCTAGAGTAGCTATTCTTATATCTGAAAAAATAGCCTTTAAACTAAAAACCATAAAAGGAGATAATGAGGGCCACTACCTAATGATAAAAGGATTCATCCATCAAGAAGACACAACAATCATAAATATATACACACCCAATGTCAGAGCTGCCAGATTTATAAAGCAAACTGTACAAGACCTAAAGAAGGGAATAGACACTAATACCATAATAGCAGGGGACCTGAACAACCCACTAACAATATTGGACTGATCATCTAGGCAAAGGAGCAGCAGAGAAACACAAGATCTAAAGAACACTCTAGGCCAATTGGACATGGCAGATATCTACAGAACATTCCATGCAACAACCTCAGAATATTCATTCTTCTCATCAGCACATGGATCATTCTCTAGGATAGATCACATGCTAGGTCACAAATCAAGTCTCAACAAATTTTAAAAAATTGGAATTATCCCAGGTATTTTTTCAGACCACAATGGATTAAAATTAGAAAGCAATAACAAAAGAAATTCTGTAAACTATACAAACACTTGGAAATTAAACAGCATTCTACTTAATGACATATGTGTCCAAGAAGAAATCAAACAGGAAATCAAAACATTTCTTGAAACTAATGAAAACAATGGTACATCATACCAAAACCTGTAGGATACTGCAAAAGCAGTACTTAGGGCATAATATATTGCATTAAGTGCATGAATGGAAAGATGGCAAGTAAACAAACACTTCACCTTAAAGAATTAGAAAAACAAGAAGAATTTAAACCCAAAGTTAGTAGACAGAAAGAAATAATTAAGACCAGAGCAGAAACAAATAAAAGAGAAACCCAAAAAACAATACAACAGAACAATGAAACATAAAGCTGGCATTTTGAAAAGATAAATAAAATTGACAAACCATTAGCATAGCTAAAAATAGAAGAGAGAAGACCCAAATAACAAAAATTAGAAATGAACATGGTGATATCACAACTGATAACTCGGAAATACAAGGAATCATTAGAGACTACTATAAACAACTATAGGCCAACAAATTTGAAAATCTGGAGGAAATGGATAAATTTCTGGGCACCCACAAACTACCAAGACTGAGCCAAGATGATGTAGAGAACATGAACAGACCCATAACAATAAAAGAGATTGAAGCTGTTATCAGAAGGCTCTCAACAAAGAAAAGCCCAGAACCAGGTGGGTTCACAGCAGAATTCTACCAAATGTTCAAAGAGGAATTGACACCAATTCTCTACAAACTATTCCAAAAGATTGAAACATAGGCAATTCTCCCAAACTCATTCTATGAAGCAAACCTGACACCAAAACCAGGTAAATACACAACAAAAAAAGAAAACTATAAGCCAATATCCTTGATGAAGGTAGATGCAAAAATCTTCAATAAAATACTAGCTAACAAAGCACAGTAACACATACGCAAAATTATATACCATGATCAAGTGGTATTCATCCCAGAGATGTCAGGTTGGCTCAACACATGCAAATCAATAAACGTGATACACCATATCAATAAAATCAAACACAAGGACCATATGATCATCTCTATAGATGCTGAAAAAGCAATTGATAAAATTCAACACTCGTTTATGATAAAGACACGCTACAAGTTGGGTATAGATGGAAAGTATCTCAACATAATTAAAGCCATTTGTGATCAACCCACTGCCAATATCATCCTGAATGGAGAAAAGCTGAAAGTTTTCCCCTTAAGAACATTAACTAGACAAGGATTCCCACTCTCACCACTCCTATTCAATACAGTGTTGGAAGTACTAGCCAGAGCAATCAGAGAAGAGAAGGAAATAAAGGGCATCCATATTGGAAAAAAATGAAGTCAAACTGTTCCTGTTTGCAGATGACATGATCCTATATATCGAACAGCCTAAAGCCTCTACAAAAAAACTCTTGGAGTTGATAAATGATTTCAGCAAAGTTGCAGGATACAAAATCAACACACAAAAATCAGTAGCATTTCTATTCTCCAGTAGTGAAGATGCACAAAGAGAAATCAAGAAAGCTAGCCTGTTTACAATAGCCACCTAGAAAATAAAATACTTAGGAATAGAGTTAACCAAGGATGTGAAAAATCTCTATAATGAGAGATTATACTACAAACCACTGCTGAGAGAAATTAAAGAGGACACAAGAAGATGGAAAGATATCCCATGCTCTTGGATTCGTAGAATCAACATAGTGAAAATGTCCATACTACCCAAAGTGATTTACAAATTCAATGCAATCCCTATCAAAATCCCAATAACATATTTCTCAGAAATGGAAAAAACTATCCAGACATTTATATGGATTAATAAAAGACCATGCTCGCCAAAGCAATTCTGAGCAAAAATAAAATAAAGCCATAAATAAATAAGTAATAATATCATTTATTAATAATATCATTTATTTATAATTATTTATAAATAATATTATAAATAGTATTTTATTAATAATTAAATAATATTATTATATTAATAAAGCCAGAAATAAATAAATAAATAAATAATAACATATAATAAAGCCACACCTGACTTTAAACTATACTACAAAGCTATAATAACCAAAACAGCATGGTACTGACATAAAAACAGACACACTAATCAATGGAATAGATTAGAGAATCATGAAATAAACCCACACACCTACAGCCATCTGATCTTTGACAAAGGCACCAAGCCTATACACTGGCGAAGAGACTGCCTCTTCAGCAAATGGTGCTGGGATAAGTGGATATCCATATGCAGTAGAATGAAACTAGGCCCATACCTCTCACCACATAGTAAAATCAACTCAAAATGCATTAAAGAATTAAATATACACCTTGAAGCAATAAAACTTCTTAAAGTAAACTTCGGAGAAACCTTTCAGGAACTCCGACTGGGCACAGACTTCATGAATATGAACCCAAAAAAATGGGCAACCAAAGGAAAAATAAACAAATGGGTTATATCAAACTAAAAAGCTTCTGCACAGCAAAAGAAACAATTAACAGAGTTAAAAGACAACCAACAGAGTGGGAGAAACTATTTGCAAAATATACATCTGACAAAGGATTAATATCCAGAATGCATAAGGAACTCAAACAACTTTACAACAAAAAAAATGTAGCCCAATTTAAAAACGGGCAAAAGATCTAAATAGGCATTTCTCAAAGGAAGTTTATGAATGGCCAACAGACACATTAAAAAATGCTCAATATCACTCAGCATTTGGGAAATGCAAATCAAAACCACACTGATATACCATCTTACCCCAGTTAGGATGGCTAATACCCAAAAGACTGAGAATGATAAGTGCTGGAGAGGTTGTGGAGAAAAATGAACTCTCATACACTGTTGGTGGGACTGCAAAATGGTGCCGCCTCTATAGAAAACGGTATGGATGTTCCTCAACAATTGCAGATAGATCTACCATACGACCCAGCTATCCCACTGCAGGGATATACCCAGAGGAATGGAAATCATCAAGTCGTAGGTATACCTGTTCATTGTGGCAGTATTTACATTACTAGGAGTTGGAACCAGCCGAAATGTCCATCATCAGATGAGTGAATACGAAAAATGTGGTATATCTACACAATGGAATACTGCTCTACTATAAAAAAGAATGAAATACTGCCATTTGCAACAACATGGATTGGTCTATAGAGAATGATATTAAGTGAAACAAGTCAGACAGAGGAAGAGATATATCACATGTTCTCACTTATTTGTGGGAGCTAAAAATAAATAAATAAATACACAAATAAACTGGGGTGGGAGGGAAAAAGACCCAACAATTGCAATTTCTTGAAGTTGATACGACAAGCGAACAGATATGAGGTTGATGGCAGGGATGGGGGAGAGGAGAGAGGGAGGGGGATTTCGGTAATGGACCACAATAATCAACCACATTGTATATTGACAAAATAAAATAAAATTTAAAAAATATAAGTATGTAAGGTGATGAATAAATTAATTAGCTTAATTAATTATTCCATAATGTATACACATAAGTGAAAACATTACATTGTTCCCCATAAATATATATACAACTATGTCAATTAAAAATAAAAGAAAAAAGAAAAAAAATGGTTTTGAAGGATTTGTTAAAGTGTTCTGCTTATTTGTGATTTTATCACAGAATAGTTTTGTGATGTCACATGTGCATTTCTAGAAATATTCTCAAGGAACTGTTTATGTTATTTGCCTTTGTAAAGGGAACCTGGAAATCACAGATGGGAGAGATACATCTTAGTCTTTGTGTAATTTTTTGTATTAGTTGCATTTTTAGTATATACATTGTTTTATAAATTGTTTTAAAGCACGCTTACAGAAGTGTAAGTGCAAGGTTTATATATTTGTTTTCTGAGTTTCCATGACTTTGAATTCACAGGTTTCACTAAGATTTTTTTTTTAATGGAGGTGGGAGAAACATTTTCACAACCAAGAAATTAATAAGTTGGTTCTTAAGACATATGTTTTTAAAATATTTATGAGTATGAGCACATGACTGGCTTCCAACAGTTTTTTCCTCAGACAAAAGTGCTTGAATCATCAGCCATAGTTTTATTACTCAAGAGAAAAAAAATTATTTAGTAAGGTGTCCTGGTTGCTGCCCTCATAAACATGGGACAGATAGTCCTTTGTCGTCCCCTCAGCATGGAAGTTCAAGGTACTAGAAATCTTACCTACTTACTGAGTAGAGGTTGTCACTCTCCCCATCCAAACAGCACCCTCTGCTTCTGGGTTCCCATGAACACCACCAAAATGTTCCTTTGAAGATCCAAAGAGTCAGTTTCTTGGAGGAAGAACAGCGTGTGCAGTCTGCCTAAATTAAACTGTAATTCCAAGTGGTATTTCTCTGAATTTTTTGTTTGTTTTATTTTGCAAATATGTAATTATTTTCCCACATTTAAAATGACTTACACTGAACATATTTGTTGAATAGGTCATTATCTCCCATTGAGTTCAAAAGGCTAATTCAGGCTATTATTTCCTACTATATACATTTTTCCTGAGGAATATCATCTGTTTCCAATATTTCAACAACATAGTGTTTATTGATGGTTCCCAAATATTTCTCAAGCCCATAAGACTGACCATTTTTTTCTGGTGCTGAGACTAGTAATCCCCAAGTCATCTTTTACTTTTCTATGTCTAATAAATTTAAATTTCATGTCCAATCCTTAGTTATTCTTTTCTAATACATTTGTTGTGTGACCACTTTTTACGTCCTCCACTGCTGATCACTCTGGTCTGAGACACCACTTCTTGTAACCAAGATTAGAGCAATCAACAGAGTAAAAATGCAACCTACAGAATGAGAGAAAATATTTGAAAAGCATGTATCTGATAAGGAGTTAATAGCCAGAATATATAAATAAAAGCTTCTGCAACTCAACACAGCAGCAAAATACTCAACCTGATTAAAAATTGGGCAAATGACTTGACTAGACATTTTTCCAAACAAGATATGCAAATGGCTAACAAGCACGTGAAAAAATGTTCAACTTCACATATCATTAGGAAGTTGCAAATCAATACTAGAACGAGATACTACACACCCATTAGGATGACTACTATTAAAAGGAAGGAAAAAATCAGCAGGACTGATGTTATCACATGGCAAAATAGACACTTCCCAGCATCTCATCCTCCAACATGCAATCAATTTACCACTGTTGAAAAACAAAGACTGCCAACCTGGAACTGATGGAGATGGGGGAGGTAGAGGAGAGACCTATGGAATTCATGAAGGCACATGAGAGGCAATGGTGGGAAGGCATAGGGATGGCACCTATTCTTCTGAGCCAGCCTGGTAAGATGGCAAGGACTAGTACTTACAGAAGCTGGAAAAAGCTACAGCAGATTTCTTTGCATAAACCTGCTTGGAGTCTGCAGGGGAAAGGAGAGCTATGGAATGCACTCTACCAACTCACAACTCACAGGCCATGAAGTCCACTGGCAGGATTCCCCAAGACCCACACAGGAGCAGACAGCCACAACTGACTAGAGAGGAGAACTGCCTAGAACATGGTGACTTATCATGAGGGGTTGCCTACATGGCCTCCCTCACAGGAAGTGGTTGGAGGGCAGGAGAAAGCCTGCACCCCCCAGGGAAACATTGGGGACAGTGTGGGCAGCTGGTCGCAGTGGAAGTTGATCAGGGCAATAGAACTTCAGGTGGCTCAATCTGAAGGAAAGACCTTGTCCCAGGCCAGAATTTCCATGCAGACCAGACCCACAAGTGATTAATGATCTTCACAAAAGTCTTTCCCCAAAGAATCAGCAGCAAATAGCATTCTCTTCAAATGCCTAGACATCAATGTAAAGACACAGAGATAAAGGAAGAACAGAGAAACATGTCATCACCACATGAAACATGCAAGGCATAAGTAATACCTACAAAATACAGCAGGTCTATCCAATGTCAGAATAACCATCTTAAGAATGTTCAGGGATTCCAAATTAAATACAGATAGAAGATTAAATGATATCCAGAAAATAATTCATGAGCAGAACAAGAAGCTTGACAAAAGAATAGGATCAAGTAAAAACAAATTCTAGAAATAAAGAACACTGTATCTGAATTTAGAAACTCAATAGAAAGCTCTGACACAAACTTAACCAAACAGAGGAAAGAATGTGAGCCTGAAGAAAAAACACATAAAATTATCCAATCAAAGGAGCAAGAAGAAAAAAAAAAAAAAAAGAAACAGAAATACAGCAAATATGGGACTCCATCAAATGAAATAACTTTTATATAATTGGCATACCTAGAGAGAAAACTGAAAAGATGTAGAAAGCATATTTAAGAAAATAATGGCTGGAAATATCCCCAAGTATGCAAAAAGATGACTGCATTTAGGAACAGGGAGTTTAGAGGTTGCTAGGCAAATTCAATCTGAGGAGAAACACCTCAAGGTACATCACAATCAATTTATCTAAAACAAAGACAAAGAAAGAATACTGAAAGCAGCAAGAGAAAAGAAACACATAGCATTCAATGAGCCCCAACATGTCTCTCAGTAAATTTCTTAATAGAACCCCTAGAAGCCAGAAAAAAATGAGATGAATATTCAGAGTACTGAAGGAAAAAGACTGTCAGGAAAAAATTCTGTATCTAGCAAAACTAACCTTGAGATATGAAGAAGAAATATAGTATTTCCCAGACAAACTAAAACTAAGGGAATTCATCAGTGCTAGACCTGCATTATAAGAAATGCTAAAGGGAGCTCTTCAATCTGAAAGAAGATGATGGTAAGCAGCATCAAGAAAACATTTGAAGGTACATAAATCAATAGAAAAGAAAAGAAAAACTTGCAGATAACCTCAGAATACTCCAATGCAGTAAAGATGGTGAATAAACCACTTACATGCTTACTATGAAGATTAAAGAACAAACCTAATAAACATTAAAACATAAAACAAATATATGATAGCAATGTTAAAAGATGTTTCTTGAAACAACAAATTGTCAAAAAGTAGAGGAATGACACTAAAGCATACAGATGGCTTTGATATTTTTGTTTTTCTTAGATATCAATGTTAAGTTGTCATTAATCTAAAATATTCTTTTTAACTATAACATTTTTTTTGTCAGCCTCATGGTAACCACAACACAAAAACTTAGAAGAGACATATTAAAAACAAATAGTGAGAAAGCACCATGTAAAGCTAGAGAAAACTGCAAAGGAAGATAGTAAAACCAGAAAAAGGACACACCAAACAAGCAGAAAAAAAAAAGCAAAATGGCAGTAATGAGTGCCTATATATCAATAGAAACCCTAAATGTAAACAAATTAAATGCTCCAAGTAAAAGACACAGAGTGGATGAATGAGTGAATTATAAAACAAGAACCAACAATATGCTGCCTATAAGAAACGAACAATAAAGACACGTACTGGCTGAATGTAAAGGAATGGGAAAAAGATATTTCATGCAAATGGAAACTAAAAAGGAGCAGGAATAGCTATACTTATATAAGATAATATAGACTTCAAGCCAAGGAAAGTAAAAAAAAGAAAAAAGAAGATAAGGAAGGTCATTATACAATGATAAAGGGATCAATTCAACAAGAAGATATGACAATTCCAGATATATATGAACCCAACTCCAGAGAATCAAGTTATAGAAAGCAATTACTTTTGGACTTAATAGGAGAGATTGACTGCAACACAATAATAGTTGGGGACTTATTTCCTTGTTGAATGATTATTTTTTATTTATTTTTTTGTTGTTGAATCATAATTGATTATACATATTTTTGGGATTCAATGTTGACATGTTGATCAAACTAATATTACTAATATGCATACTGTTACAAATTGTACTTATTCTTTTTGCCCCTTTTTCAATCTCTCCCTATCCCCCTCTTTTTCCCCCCTTTCACCACGGATAACCCAAGATTTCTTCTCTCTCTCTGAAAGAGTAATGGTTGCGCTGTTGATTTGTTGCCTAGATGATCTGTCCCATGCCGAAAGGTGTGTTTAGATCCCCCAATGTTATCATAGAGCAGATGTTCTTTCTGTCACTCTGGAATATTATCATAGAGCAGGTGTTTCTTCTGTCACTCTGGAATGGGCTTTATAGAAAGAGACAGCCTCTTCTTTTCTTTGATCTCCGCTGGTGACTCTCCTTGTGTCAATGCACTCCAGTGGCTGGTGGACCATCTGCATGGTGGTTGTGATGTCTAGCCACTTTTGTGGCAGCCAAGGTTACTGTGGTGGCTGTGGTGGGACACTACTGTGGAGGTGATGTTTTTGGCATGCTCCTGGGTGCTGGTGGTGTGCCTGGTTGTGGGAGGAGGGCCTGCTTCCTGGCTCAATTGTGGTGTCCAAAATAATCCCAGATCCAGATGGTAAAAAAATGTTATGGGATAAAGTGACAAAAGTTTAAAGCAGAAAGATATTAGATTTTCATATATATACACACACACATATGCATACATATGTGTAGATATTTCTGAAATTATACCACACAACCAACACAAATGCATTTATTTTATATACTTATATGTTTTGAATGTAAAATTATGCAAATATATATAATAATATGCTGATTGTCCTGAGGAGATGACGATTGATACAAATATCTTGTTTTGTAGGTCTCAAAATCTATTGAAGAAATTCATGTGTAAACACAATGGTATCATAAAATAGAATTAAAAATTAAAAACACACCTTACTCATTTAAACATTTTTCTTAACTATATTTCCTGGTATCCAATAAATACGTAAAACTCTAAAGAATGTAAATAAAATGAAGAAAAAGCCAGTTTTGACAAAAATATCTTTTCTGATACAATAAAGTGGATAAATACCTTCTAGTAATGTGTTGTGGACCATCAAAAATGGTGACAAATATGTGACAAAATGCTACCACACGTGAATATTTTATTCAAATAACATTGACTATAATAATGGTGAAAAGTAAGATAAAATTATAAGAAAATTAAACATGGAAAATAAGATGGCCAAGCTGAAAGCCATCTAAACAAGAAATCAGAAGTCTTGGGTATGTGTTGTCTGTTTGACTTTGAGTAAAAGTCACTGAACACAGCTTTGCTCCAGCCACCCTGATGGGCACTGGGAATATAATGGTGAAAAAGATACAGTTCCTTCTATGGAGAATTTTACATTAGGGGGCCAAGTTCTCAGAACAGTATACACGTAGTCCCCTAAACCAACCAATAAATAATGTTATAAATAATTTATAACTATATAGAACCAATGCCTCTCTCCCATTTTAAAGAGTACTAAACTCGATTTTTTTGAAGACCGACTCATTTTCTGTGGTGTGGGTGGGGCTGGCACTAACTCAACCCCACAGCCCTCCTGAGGAGGACATTAGGCCTGATCACTGGGATTGGTCCAGAAATAGGCAGTCATACAAAGTAGGTTGAGTAGATGCAATCCCAGCACGAACTACTGCAAAGGAGATGTGCTCTCTTCCTAGGACTGTAGGTGATGAACCCAGAACTGCCATCTCATCACTACTTCAAGAGAAGCTGCTTTTGAGCAATGCCACGAAAGAAGCAAGCAGAGTCAAGATATGGAGAATGAGAGATTCCTGGGGATATTGCTTGAACATTTGCATACTTGGTAACACTTTTGTTTTCTATTATTTTGGTTATAACCATCCTAGATGTTGGAAAATGGTATACCATTGTGGTTTTGATTTATTTTTTCTAATGACTAATGATGTTGGACATTTTTTATGTGCTTACTAGCCATGTATCTATCTTGTTTACTTAAATGTCTCTTAATTTCTGTGAAATGCTGTAATTTACTATTATCTTTTTGTCATTGAGCTCTAATAGTTCTTTATGCATTCTAAATTCTAGACCCTTATTAGACATATGATTTACACATATTTTCTCCCAATCTGTAGATTGCTTTCCACTTTCTTAATAGTGGGACTATAATTTAGTACAACCACAATGGGAAACAGTATGGAGGTTTCTCAAACAACTGCAGATAGATCTTCCACACGATCCAGCAATCTCACTTCTGGGTGTATAACCAAAGGAATGGAAATGATCATGTCGAAGGGATACCTGCATGCCCATGTTCATCGCAGCTCTGTTTACAACAGCCAAGACATGGAACCAACCTAAAAGTTCATCTATGGATGACTGGAAAAGGAAACTGTGGTATTATACACCACGAAATACTACTCTGCCATAAAAAAGAAAGAATGAAATCCTTTTATTTGCAACATGGATGAGCTTGGAGAAACCTATGTTGAGTGAAATAAGCAAAGTACAGAGGGATAAATACTGTATGCTCTCACTCATAAGTGGGAGCTAAGAGAGAGAGAAGGAAGGAAAGAAAGACCACAGTGGTATGCTGGACTTGCAGAGGGAGAGAACATACCTAGGGACACAAAGTAGAGTGGGAAAGGGGGGATCAGGAGGGAGATTGGGGATAATTGGGGAGATAATTGGCAGGAGACACAGGGTATAATCACAATTTGTGGTAATGGGCATGCTGCCAGTATGGATCTGGCCACCACATCTTAGGCATAAGTGATGACACTTTTCTTTGTACCCCATATTCATGTATGAATATTCATCACTCATAAGAAAAGGAAGATCTTAATACCAAGTCAACAAAATTTAATGAAACAAATGTGAGAGACAAAATATCTGCATCAATCTTGAGTCAAAATCAGTAGTTTGTACAGAGGTCAAGGTGTAGAATGTAAGTTTTAGACATAGGTTTCTTCAGTAATTTTCTTGAAAAAGTATTGTTCCTGTGTATGGCACTGACAATTTTTCATGTTCTTTATAATTGTCTAGCTCTTCCAAGCTCTGCTGGGAAATGCAACACAGTGGAATATCTCTTTTGTTTCTGACATCCATAAAAAAAAATCTGTCTTCAAATAAAATGATTAATTACAAAAAAAATGATGAAAAAATTTGATTTTGATAAAGTCCAGTTTTGTTTTTTCTTTTATTACTTGTGCTTCTTATATATTTAAGAAGCTGTTGCCTATCCAAGGTCATGAAGATTTACACCTATGATTCTTCAAAGGGGTTTTTGTTTTACCTGTTACATTTAGTCTCTGATTCACTCTTAACTAATATTGCAGTATAGTGTACTGTAAGTGTCTAGCTTCTTTCTTTTGTATGTAATTATCTGATTGTTTCAGCAACTTTTGTCAAATAGACTATTTCTTCTCCTTTGAAAGGTCTTAACTCCAATCAAAGGGAATTTCCTTTCCTTAGACTTACCTCAGTGCATGACATGACTTATTGTCCTTTTATTTCTATTAAAATTATTGTCTTATAACTGGCACATAATAAATTTACATATTTATGGTTGAAGAGTGATATTTTGGTACATCTATGCAACGTGGATTGATCAAATCAGGATAATTAAGGTATTCATGACTTCAAACGTATGTCTATCCTTATGGCAGTAATTCAATGCTTTGATTAATGCAGTTTTATAGTAAGTTTTGAAATCAGAAAGTGTGAGTCCTGCAACTCTTTTCATCTTTTTCAAGATTGTTATGGAATTTGAAATCCCTTGCCATGATATGTAAGATTTAGGGATCAGCACATCAATTTCTGCAGAATGAATTAGGAATTTGATTGATTTTTCTAGATATAAAATAATGAAATGTAAATAGAGACAGTTTTACCTCTTCCTTTATAATATAAATGATTATTTATTTAATATTTTTTATTATGAATATTCATGAGAAACAAAGCCGATTGTCACCCTTTCTGCCCATTATGTGAGGGCCATAATCATACAGTGTGAAAGACCGCTACTGTGGTCTTTCTTTCCTTCCATCTTTTTCTCGTAGCTACCACATATGAGTGAGTATACGTGGTATTTATCCTTCTTCGCTTTGCTTATTTCACTCAACATAAGTTTCTCCAGGCTCATCCACGTTGTTGAAAATGGGAGTATTCCATTCTTTTTAAGGCAGAGTATTATTCCATGGTGCGTACATACCACAGTTTCCTTATTCAATCATCCATTGACGCACATTTAGGTTGGTTCCATGACTTGGCCATTGTAAACGGAGCTGTGATGAACATGGGAGTGCAAGTATCCATTCAACATGATGATTTCCATTTCTCTGGGTACATACCCAGAAGTGGGATTGCTGGATGATATGGAAGATCTATCTGTAGCTGTTTGAGGAAACTCCATACTGTTTTCCATCACGTATGTACTAACTTATGGTCCCACCAATAGTGCAGGAGCATTCCCTGCTCTCCACACCCACACCAGCATTTGTAATTCACCACCTATTTGATTATCACCAGTCTAACTGGTGTGAGATGATATATCAATGTGGTTTTAATTTTCATTTCCCTGATGACTAGTGATGTTGAGCATATTTTAATATACCTGTTGGCCATTTGTATGTCTTCTATTGAAAAGTGTCTATTCAGCTCTTTTGCCCATTTTTTAACTGGATTATTTGTTTTTTTACTGTATAATTGCTTGAACCCCTTGTATATTATGGATATTAATCCCTTATCAATTGCATAGTTAGCAAAAATTTCCTCCCACTGTGCAGGTTGTCATTTCACGTTCTTGATTGTTTCCTTTGCTATACGGAAACTTTTTAATTTGATATAACCCATTTGTGTTTTTTTGTTGGTTTTTTTTTGGTTTTTGTTTGTTTGTTTGTTTGTTTTGCTGCTTGTGCTTTTGGGCTCATGTTCATAAAGCCTGTGCCCAGACATAGCTGCTAAGTGTTTCACTTATATTATCTCTTAGTAATTTCAAGTTTCAGATCTTATACTTTAGTTTTTAACCCATGTTGAGTTGATTTTAGTGTATGGTGAGAGATGCGTATCTAGTTTCATTTTTCTGCATCTGGATATTCACTTTTCCCAGCATTACTTGATGAAGAGGCTCTCTTTTCCCCAATGCATATTTTTGTTGCCTTTGCCCAGTATCAGATGGCTGTAAGCCTGAGTGATGACTTCTGGGTTCGCAATTCTACTCCACTGGTCTGCTTGTCTATTTTTATACCAGTAGCATGCTGTTTTGGTTACAATAGCTTTGCAGTATAATTTGAAGTCAGGTATTGTTATGCCTCCAGCTTTATTATTTTTTTCCTCAGGATTGCTTCAGCTATTCACGGTCTTTTGTTTTTCCATATGAAAGATAAGATTGTTTGTTCCATTTCTGTGAAGAATGTCATTCACATTTGGATGTGAATTGTAGATCACTTTGGGTAGTATAGACATTTTCACAATGTTAATTCTTCCAATCCAAGAACATGGAATATCTTTCAATCTTTTTATGTCTTCTTTAATTTCTTTCAGAAGTGGTTTGTGGTTCTCCTTGTAGAGGTCTTTCACCTGCTTGGTTAAATTGATCCCTAGGTATTTTTTTCTGTGTGTGAGAAGTGTAAATGGGCTTTCTTTATTTATTTCTCTTTCCATTAATTCATTATTTTACTATATAAATGCAACTGATTTGGGGGTATTTATTTTGTATCCTGCAATGTTACTGAAGTTATTAATCAGCTCTAGGAGTTTTTTGATAGAGTCTTTAGGTTTTTCTATATATATATAGTATCACGTCATCTGCAAATAGAGAAATTTGACTTTGTCTTTTTCAATCTGGATTCCCTTTATTTCCTTCTCTTGCCTGATTGCTCTGGCTAGTACCTCCACTACATGTTGAAAAGATGTGGTGAGAGTGAGCATACATGTCCTGTTCCTGTTCTTAAGGGAAAGGTCCTCAGTTTTTCCCCATCTCAAATGATACTGGCAGTGGGCTTGTCATAATTGGATTTTATTGTGTCAAGACATTTTCCTTCTATACCCAATTTGTTGAGAGTCTTTATCATGAAGGGATGTTGAATTTTGTCAAATGCTTTTTCAGCATCTATTGAGATAATCACATGGTCTTTGTCCTTGAGTTTGCTGATGTGATGTATCACATTTATTGACTTTTGTATGTTGGACCATTCTTGCATCCCTGGAATCAATCCCACTTGATCATAGTACATAATTTTTTTGATACATTGCTGTATTCTGATTGCCAATTTTTTATTGAGGATTTTTGAATCTAGGTTCATCAAGGATATTGGCCTGTAACTTTCCTTTTTGATTGTGTCTTTATCTGGTTTTGGTATCAGAGTTATTTTGGCCTCATAGAATGAGTTTGGGAGAGAAGCTTCTGTTATAACTGTTTGGAACAGTTTAAGGAGAATTGGTATTAACTCCCCTTTAAAAGTTAGATAGAATTCAGCTGTACAACCATTCAAACCTGGACTTTTCCTTGTTGGAAATTGCTAATATTACCACTTCAATCTGCTTGCTTGTTATTGGTGTGTTCAGGTTTTCTATCACTTCTTGGTTCAGTCTTGGTAGTTTGTATGTGTATAGAAATTTATCCATATCTTTCAAATTTTCATATTTGTTGCAATATAGTTGTTTATAATAGTCTCTAATAATTCTGTGTATTTCTGTGTTATAGGTTGTAATATCCCCTTTTCATTTCTGATTTTTGTTATTTGGGTCTTCTCTCTTTTTTTTTTGTTAACCTAGCTACAGGTCTGTTGATTTTAAGTATCTTCTTGAAAAACCAACTTTTCATTTTATTGATCTTTTCTATTGTTTTGGGGGTTTCTATTTCATTTAGTTCTGCTCTGGTTTTAATTATTTCTTTCCATCTATTAACTTTCAGGTTTGCATTGCTGTTGTTTTTCAAGTTCTTTGATGCATTTATTTGAAGTCTTTCCATTCTTTTGATGTAAGCATTTGTTGTAATAAATTTGCCTCTTTAAACTGCTTTTGCAGCATCCCACAGATTTTGGTATGTTGTATCTTTATTTTCATTAGTTTCTAGAAATTTTTTGATTTTCATTATAATTTTTGCTTGAACCCTTAGGTCAATATGAATGCTTTCTTTTAAAAAAAATGTTTTTCTTGCCTAATTGCCCTGGCTGGAAATTGAAGAGCAATATCGAAAAGGATTGTTGAGAGAGGATATCCTTGCCATGTTCCTGATCTTAGAGGAAAGCTTTCGGTACTTCACCATGAAATGTGATGCTGTGTTGTTGGGTTTTTCATTCATGCTCTAAATCACATTGAGAAAATTGCCTACTACCCAGTTTACTGATGGTTATTATTCATTTTGTCAAGAAAGAATGCTGGATTTTGTAAATTATTTTCTACAACAATAAATAAGCATGTTTGTTTTTTACTTCAATCGCATAATACAGTGTAAAACATTTATTGATTTTCAACTATTGAACCACACTTACATTTCTGGGATAAATCCCAATTGATCATTATTTATAATCCTTTTAGTGTACTGCTAAATTCAAATTGATAAGGTTTTCTTTAGGTTTTCTTCATGCATATTCTAAAAGCATTTTGGTGTATAATTTCTTTTAGTGTGATATTTTTGATTGGGTTTGGTATCAGGGTAATAGTGTCTTAATGAAATGACTTAGAAATTATTCCTTCTCTTCTTTTTTTCAGAAGAATTTGAGAAGAACTGATGTAAATTCTTTAACTTTTGGTTGAATTCAACAATAGTGCCAAATTGTCCTGGACTTCATTATGAAGTTTCTCATGTGTTTGTTTGTTTTACTGATTTAATCTATTTACTTGTTATAAACCAATCATTTTTTAATAAATTCCTGTTATGTCAGTTTTGTTACTGTTTCCAGAAATTCATCCAATTCTTCTAGGTAATCTGATTTGTTGTCATTTAATTGTTCAGAATATTCTTTTACAATACATTTTAATTTACTAAGTCAACAGTGATGGGCTCACTTTTATTCCTGATTTTACAAATTTGAGATTTCTCTCTTTTTTCTTGGACAGTTTAGCTAAACTCTGGTGAATTTTGTTGGTCTTTTCAAAAACACAACTTTTGTTCTGAAGGATTTTCTCTATTGTTTTTCTTTCCTCTGTGTTGTTTATCTCCACTCTAATTTTTATTATTACCTTTCTTCTTCTTGCTTTATATGTAGTTTGCTCTTATTTTTCTAGTATTATAAAGAAAATTAGGTTATTGTTTGATTTTTTTAATGTAGGCATTTACAGCTATAAATTTTCTTCTGAACCCTACCTTTGCTGCATTACAAAAATATTGGTATGCTGTGTTTTTACCTTCATTCATCTCAATGTATTTTCTAATGTTATTTATAGTTTCTTCCTAGACCCATAATTTAAGAGTGTATTTTTGTTTCCCACATATTTGTAAATTTTCTTTTCCCTTCTGTTACTAGTTTTCCCATTTTAAAATTGTGTTTACAGAAGGTATTTTAATTTTATTGAGACTTGTTTTGGGCCTTACATGTGGTCTATCCTGGAGGATGTTCCATATGGGCTTGAGAAAAATGTGTATTCCATTACTGTTGGCCAGAGTGTTCTATAGATATCAATTAGAAATTACTGGCTTATTCTGCTTTTTAAGTCTTTTATTATATTTTTTAAATTGACAAAATTGTACATATTTAGGGAGCAACATGATGTTTGGAAACATGTATTCTTTGTGGCATTGCTAAATCAACCTAATTAACATGTGTGTTACATCAATTAATTCTTTTTTATTAGGGTGAGAATATGTAAAGTCTACTATCAGCAAATTTCATGTAGGCAATATATTGATCTTAACTACATTCACCATGTTAGACATTAGATCTCCTGTTTATTTCTCCTGTCTAATTGAAATTTTTAATCCTTTGACCTACATCTTTCCAAATCCCTTCTCCAAGCAGCAGGTAACCACCATTCTACTCTCGGCTTCTATGAATTCAAGATTTTAATTCTAATTTACTTTTTGAATTGAAGCATAATTGATTATTCATATTTATGAGGTACAGAGTTGACTATCAATATTTGTGTGCAGTATGAGATGATAAAATCAATATTATTAGAATATTCAACATGATAAATCATAATTACTCTTTGTGTAACTTAACCAATTACTCCCTAACCCCTTTCCCTCTCCCCTTTTCCCACTTCTAGTGACTATAGAACTCTTCTCTCCTTCTAAAAGTTCAACTTATTATTGTGGTCTGTCTTTCTTTCTCAGCTCCCATCTATGAATGAGGACATGCAGTATTTCTCTTTCTATGTCTGGCTTATTCCACGTAACTTAATTGTCTTAAATTTAATTAAGCTCTCCCATGTAGCTGCAAATGGCAGAATTTTTAAATTTATTTTTTTTATGGCTGAGTAAGTAATATTCTATTGAAAATTCCTAATTTGGTTGTCTGTCCCAAGTTTTCCTAATTTGGTTGTCTGTCAATGGACATTTAGGGTAATTCCATATACTGGCTACTGTAAATAGAGCTGTGATGAACATGGGAGTGCCGTATCCTATTGATATGATGATTTCCATTCCTTTGGGCACATACCCAGCAGAGGGATTACTGGATCATATGGTAACTACCTTCACTTGTTTGAGAAAATTCCATACTGTTTTCCATAATGGCTCTACTAATTTACAGTCCCACCAACAGTGTAAAAGAGATCCCTTTTCTCCACATCCTCGCCATCATTTGTTATTCTCAGTCTTTTTGATAATAGCCAGTCTAATTGGTGTGAGATGATAACTTAGTGTGGTTTTGATTTGCATTTCCCTGATTAGTGATATTGAGCATTTTTTTCATGTACCTGTTGTTTATCTGTATTTCTTCCTTTGAAAAATGTCTATTCAGCTCCTTTGCCCATTTTTTAATTGATTTTTTTTCTTACTATGAAGTTCTTTGAGTTCCTTATATATTCTGGACATTAATCTCTTGTCTGGTGTATAGTTTGCAAATATTTTCTCCCATTCTGTATGTCGCCTTTCCACTCTGTTAATTGCTTCCTTTGCTGTGCAGAGGTTCTTTAGCTTGATATAACCCCATTTGTTTATTTTTTCTTTTGTTGCTTGTGCTTTTTATGGTCTTATTGATAATGTCTTTGCCCAGTTCTACATCCTGAAGAGTTTCTCCTCTGTTTTCTATGAGTAATTTCATAGTTCTGGATCTTCTACTTGAGTCTTTAATCCATTTTCAGTTAATTTTCCTATATGATGAGAGGTTCACATCTAGTTTTTTTCTTCTTCTTCTTGTAGGTGTCCCATTTTCCCAGCACAATTTATTGAAGAGGCATCTTTTCCTCAATGTATGTTGTTCTGGTAGATGTTGTCAAAGATTGGTTGGCTGTAAGTACATAGGTTGATTTCTGGGGTCTCTGTTCTGTTCTTTTGGTGTCTGTTTTTCTGCCAGTACCATGCTGTTTTGGTTACAATAGCTTTGTAGTATAATTTGAAGTTAGGTAGTGTTATGCCTCTGGCTTTTTTTTTCCCCTCAGGAGTGCTGGACTGTTTTGACTCTTCGGGGTCTTTTTTTGTTATATATGAATGTTAGGATTGTTTTTCCTAATTCTGATAGCTTTGGGCAGTGTGGACATTCTTACAATGTTAATTCTTCCACTCCAAGAGCAGGGAATGTCTTTCCACCTTTTTGTGTCTTCTTTAATTTCTTTCACTAGTGTTCTTATAGTTCCCATTGTAGAGATCTTTCACCTCCTTGGTTAAATTGATTCCTTGGTATTTTAACTTTTGGTGACTATTGTAAATGGACTTGCTTTCTTGATTTCTTTTACTGCTAGTTCATTATTGGAGTGTGAAAATGTTCCTAATTTGGGGGTGTTGATTTTGTATCCTGAAACATTCCTGAAGTTCTTAAACAACTCTAAGAGTTTTTTGGTAGAGTCTTTAGGTTTTTCTATACATAGGATCATGTTGTCTGCAAACAAAGACAGTTTGACTTTGTTCTTTCCAATCTGAATGCCCTTTACTTCTTTTTCTTGCTTTATTGCTCTGGCTAGTACTTTCAGTACTTTGTTAAATAGGAGAGTTGAGAGTGGGCATCCTTGCCTTTTTCCGGTTCTTAGGGGAAAAGCTTTAAGCTTTTCACCATTCAGGATGATATTGGCAGTCGGTTTTTTGTATATGGTTTCTATTGTGTTGAAATGCTTTCCTTCTATACCGAATTTACTTAGAGGCTTTATCATGAAAGGATATTGAATTCTGTCAAATGCTTCTTCTGCATCTATTGAGATCCCCTTCTTTTTTCCTTTATTTTTTTATGGGGTTTATCAAATTTATTGACTTTAGTGTGTGGAACCATCCTTACATTCCTGGGAGGTATCCCAATTGATTATGGTATATAATTTTTTTGATGTGTTGCTGTATTCTGATTGCTAATATTTTGTTGAGAAGTTTTTCATCTATGTTCATCAAGGATATTGGCCTATAGTTTTCTTTTATTGTTGTGTCTGATTTTGGCCTCAGGGTGATTCTGGCCTCATAGAATGAGTTTCAGAGAGTGGCCTCTGTTTCAATATTTTGGAATAGTTTGAAGAAAATTGGTATTAATTTCTCCTTAAAAGTGTGGTAGAATCCAGCAGTAAAGCCATCCACTCCTGGACCTTTCTTTGTTGGAAGACCACTGATTACTGCTTCAATCTCACTAATTGTCATTGGTCTGTTCAGGTTTTCTATTTCTTCTTGGTTTAGTCTTGGTACTTTGTATGTGGCCTGAAATTTGTCCATTTCCTCCTATATGTTGGCATAGAGTTGTTTATATTAGTCTTGAATGATTCTTTGTATGTGTGTAGTATTGGTTCTAATGTCTCCTTTTTCATTTCTGAGTTTTGTTATTTGGGTCTTCTCTCTTTTCTTTCTTTTTTTCTGTTTACCTATCTAAAGATGTTTCTTTTTTTTTATTTCTAGTAAAACCAACATTTTGTTTCTTTTTTTATATATATCATTTTGGGGGGTCTCTATTTCATTTAGTTCTGCACTGGTCTTAGTTCTTTACTTCTACTATTTTAGGAATCCACTGTTCTTGTTTTTCTAGTTCTTTGAGGTCAAGCATTAGGTCATTAATTTGAAGACTTTCTGTTCTTTTAATGTAAGCATTTATGGCAACAAACTTTACTTTTAGTATTACTTTTGCAGTACCCTGCAGATTTTACTATATCTGTCTTTATGTTCATCAATTTCAAGAATTTTTTTTTAATTTCCTGTTTAATTTCTTCTTGGACCCATAGACCATTCAGGAGCGAGTTGTTTCATTTCCATGTATTTGTATAGTTTCCAGAGTTTCTCTTGGTATTGATTTCCACTTTTATTTTTATTCATTTATTTTTTTAATTTATTTTTGCTACAGCCCACAGCAGTGCCAAACTTTATTTTATTTTATTTTATTTTTATTTTTTTGTGACCGGTAAGGGGATCACAACCCTTGGCTTGGTGTCGCCCGCACTGCGCTCAGCCAGTGTGCACACCGGCCATCCCTGTATAGGATCCAAACCCGAGGCGGGAGCGCCGCTGCACTCCCAGCGCCGCACTCTCCCAAGTGAGCCACGGTGCTGGCCCATTTTTTGTTTGTTTTTTTCTATTTTTCTTAGTTTTATTTGTTATGCATATTCATGGAGTACAAACCTGATCATCATTACTTGTGCCCAAGATGTGACAGCAAAATCAATACTATCAGCATATCCATTTCTACAAATTATGTTTATTCCCTGTGTCTCGCACTTAAAAAAAAATCCCTGAACTTCTTCTCCCTCCCCTCAACCCCACGCTTACTCCACAACCCAGGTATGCTCTCTCCCTCTGCAAGTCCAATACACTACTGTAGTCTTTCCTTCCTGCTCTCTCTGTTACCTACCACTTATCTGTGAGAACAGGAGGAATTTTTCTCTCTGTGGCTGACTTATATCACTCGACATAATTTTCTCCAAGTTCATCCATGTTGCTGCAAATAGCAGAATTTCATTCTTTTTTTGAGGAAGAATAGTATTCCATGGTGTATATATATCATATTTTCCTTAGTTGGTTATCCTTAGATGGACATTTAGGTTGGTTCCATATCTTGGCTATTGTAGACAGAGCAGTGATGAACTTAGAAGTACAGGTATCCCCCTCTCACATGATGATAAATATTCCTTTTTGTATATACCTAGAAGTGAGACTGCAGAATAGTATGGAAGATCTATCTGTAGTTGTCTGAGAAAACTCCATTCTGTGTTCCATAGTGGTAGTACTTATTTACGGTCCCACCAAAAGACTCAGAGCTTCCCTTCTCTCCACATCCTTGACAGCATTTGCATTCTCCATCATTCAATTCTAGACAGTCTAACTGGTGTGAGGCAATATCTAAATGTGGTTTTAACTTGCATTTTTCTGATGATTTGTGAGGTTGAATATTTTTAAAGTTCCTGTTGACCATTTGTATGCCTTCTTTAGAAAAGTGTCTATTCAGCTCCTTTGCCCATTTTTTATTGGGTTATTTGTTTTTTTACTGTGTAATTGCTTGAGTTCCTTGTATATTCTGGATAATCTCTTGTCAGATGTCTAGTTTGCAAATATTTTCTCCCATTCTTTAGGTTGTTGTTTCACTCTGTTGATTGTTTCCTTTACTGTGTAGAAGCTTTTCAATTTGATATAATCCCATTTGTTTATTTTTCTTTTGTTCCTTGTGCTTTTAGGCACTTGTTCATAAAGTCCATACACAGTCCTAGTTACTGAAGTGTTTTCGTATATTTTCCCTTGGAGGTTTTACAGTTTCCAGTCTTATTCATAAGTCTTTAGTCCATTTTTAGTTAATTTTGATATGTGGTGAAAGTTATGGGTCTAGATTCATTTTTCTGCATATGGATATCTGATTTTCTCAGCGCCACTCATTGAAGAGGCAGTCATTTCCCCCAATGTATGTTTTTGTTGCCCTTGTCAAATATCAATTGGCTGTAACTGTGGGTTAATTTCTGAATAATCTATTCTCTTCCACTTGAGTGAGTGCCTATTTTTGTGCCAGTACCATGCTATTTTGGTTACAATAGTGTTGTAGTATAATTTGAAGGCAGGTAGTGTTATATGTCCAACTTTATTTATTTATTTTTTTTTGCTCAGGATTGCTTTGGCTATTTAGGATCTTTTGTTGTTTTATATTAAACTTAACATTTTTTTTCTATTTCTGTGAAGAACATCAATGGTATTTTGATGGGTATTGCATTGCATTTGTAGATCACTTTTTTGTAGTATGGATTAATAATACTAATACTAATTTGCAGTATGGACATTTTCACAATATTAATTCTTCCAATCCAAGAGTATGGAATATCTTTCCATCTTTTTGTGTCTTCTTTAATTTCTTTCAGTAGTGGTTTGTAGATCTCACTGTAGAGATCTTTTGCTTCCTTGGTTAAATTGATTCCTAGGTTTTTTGTGTTTTGTTGTTGTTGTTGTTGTTTTGATGACTGTTGTAAATGGGCTTACTTTCTTGATTTCTCTTTCTGTTATCTTATTATTGGAGAATATAAATGCAATTAATTTGGGGGAATTGATTTTGTACCCTGCAACACTACTGAAATTATTAACCAGCTCTGAGCTTTTTGATAGCTTTTACGTTTTTCTATATACAGGACAATGCCATTGACAAATAGGGACAGTTTGCCTTTGTCTTTTCCAATCTGCATACACTTTATTTCTTTCTCTTGCCTGATTACTCTGGTGTGTACCTCCAGTACTACGTCAAATAGCAGTGGTGAGAGTGGGCATCCTTGTCTTGTTCCTGTTCTTAAGGGAAAAGCCTTCACCTTTTCCCCATTCAGGATGATATTCATGGTGGGCTTATCATAGATAGCTTTACTTGTGCTGAGATGCTTTCTTCTGTACCGAATTTGTTGAGAGTCTTTATCATGAAAGAAAGTTAAACATTGTCATGTGATTTTCTACAACTATTGAGATAATCAAATGTTTTTGTTCTTGATTTTATTGATGTGATGTATCACATTTATTGACTTGTCTATATTCAGTCAACCTTGCATTTCTGGGTTGAATCTTACTTGATCATGTGGTATAATTTCTTTCATGTGCTCCTGTACTTTATTGAAGATTTTTGTGTCTATGTTCATCAGACATATTGGTCTGTAGTTTTATTTTATTGTTGTATCATTGTTTGGTTTTGGTGTCAAGGTGATGCTGACCTCATTGAATGTGTTTGGGAGAGTGGCTTCTGTTTCAATATTTCAGAATAGTTTGAAGAGAATCGGTATTAATTCCTCTTTAAACATTTGGTAGAATTCAACAGTAAAGCCATCCTACCTAGGCTTTTCTTTTTTGGAATATTGCTGATTAATGCTTCAATCCCATTGCTTGTTATTGGTCTATACAGGTTTTCTTTGTCTTCTTGGATCTGTCTTGGTAGTTTGTATGTGTCCAGAAATTTATCCATTTCCTCCAGGTTTTCAAATTTGTTGGTTTGTATTTGTTTATAATATTTCTAAAGATTCTTTGAATTTCTTTGGATCAGTTGTAATGTCTCCTTTTTCATTTCTGTTTTCTGTTATTTGTGTCTTCTCTCTCTTTCTCTCTCTCTCTCTCTCTCAACCTAACTAATGGTTCATTTTGTTTTTCTTCTCAAAAAACACTTTATTTCGTTGCTCATTTGAATTGTTTGGGTTTCTATATTATTTAGCTCTGCTCTAATCTTAATAATTTCTTTCCATCTACTAACTTTGGATTCAGATTGTTCTTATTTTTTTCTTGTTCTTTTAGGTGTAAAGTTAGGTTGTTTACTTGAAATCTTTCTATTTTTTTCATGTAAGTATTTATTGCTATGAACTTCCTTCTTAGCACACCTTTTGCAGTATCCCACAGGTTTTGACATGATGTGTCTTTATGTTCATTGCTTTCTAGAAATTTTTTGATTTCCTGATTAATTTCTTATTGGACCTATATGTCGTTACAGAGGCTGTTGTTTAATTTCCATGTATTTGTATAGAGTCCATAGTTTCTCTTGTTATTAATTTCTAGTTTTAATCCATTGTTGTCTGAAATGGTACTTGAGATTATTTTGATTTTTTCTAAGGTTATAGAGACTTGATTTGTGATCCAAGATGTTGTCTAGCTAGGAGAAAGTTTTGTGTGCTCATGTGAAGAATGTATATTCTTCAGTAGTTGGGTGAAATGTTCTGTAGATATCTGCCTGGTCCAATTGGTCTACAGTGTGGTTTAAATCCTGTGTTTCTCTGTTGATTGGATGATCTGTCCAATTTTGAGAGGTGGGTGTTCACATCACCCACTGTTATCATACATGGTTTATCTCTTTCTTTAGCTCTTGTAGTGTTTGCTTTATATATCTGGGTGTTTCCGTGTTGGGTGCATATATATTAATGATTCATATGTATTCTTGCTGGATTGATCTCTTTATATTAGTGGCCTTCTTTGTCTCTTTTTATGGTTTTTGTTTTATAGATTATTTTACCTGATATAAGAATTGCTACTCCTGCTTGTTTTTGTTTCCATTTGCATGGTATATCTTTTTCTATCCCAGCAGTCTTTGTCTGTAAGTATCTTTACTGGTAAGATGAGTCTCTCCTGAAGACACCATACAGTTGGGTCTTGGTTTTTGATCCAATCTATCTGTCTGTGTTTTTTGAGTAGGGAACTTAATCCATTTACATTAAGGATTGATATTGAGAGGTATTGTCTTATTCCTGGAATTTTATGGCTTTTTGTTTAGATGTTTTGACTGTTATTTATTCCTTTCTTCTTTCTTGATTATTTTTCTTCCATGTTTGTGGGTTTTTTAAATTTTTTAATTTTATTTTTGTGTATGGGGGTAGTTTGAGATGGTAAGATTTAGTTTCTTCTGCCTTTCTCATTGGCATTGTGTTCTAATAGTGGGTTTTGTTATTACTTGTGTATTCATGGTAATAGTTATTGTTTTTCAGATTCTAGATGCAGGACTCCATTGAGAATTTCTTGCAGTGCTGTTTGTGTGGTCATGAACTCCCGCAATTGTGTATGTCTTGGAAATACACTATTTCTCCCTCATTTCTGAAAAATAGCCTTGCCAAGAATAGGATTCTTGGCTGGCAGTTTTTCTATTTTAGTATTTTGAATATACCATCCCACTTTCTCCTTGCCTGTAGAGTTTCAAGTGATAAGTCTGCTGGTGGTCTGAAGGCGGACCTCTTATAAGTGACTTAACTCTTTTCTCTTGCTGCTCTTACTATTCTCTGTCTTTGAGCTTTGCCAGTTTGACTATAATGTGTCTTGGAGAGGATCTTTTTGGATTGAAACTGTTTGGGGATCTTTGAGCTTTCTTGGATCTGAAGGTCTGTGTCTCTCCCTATACCCAGGAAGTTTTCCAGTATTATTTCATTGAATAGATTTTTCAGTGCCTTTACTTTTCTCCTCCCCTTCAAGAGCACCCATTATTCAGATGTTTGTGCATTTAAAGTTGTCTGGTAGTTCTCTTAGAGATTCTGTTTTTGTAATTCCTTTTTCCTTTTTCTTGTCTGCCTGGGTTATTTCATGAAAACCATCTTAGAGTTTCAATATTCTTTCTTCAGCTCATTCTAAATGCTGCTTAAGCTCTCTGTTGTGTTTTTATTTCATTGAATCTGTCTTTCAGTTCAGGTGTTTTGCTACACACTTTTTTAAGGTATTAATCTCTTTGAAAATTTCATCTTTCATATCTTGGATGTTTTTTCTAGTTTCATTGTGTTGTTGTACAGAGTCTTCTTTTATCTCATTGCATTTACTAAAGATAGGTACTCGGATTTCCTTTTCAGTCATTTCAAGTGTGTCCTGTTCTATAGGGTCTGGTGCTTGAGAGTTACAAAATTCCTTTGGTGGTGTCATTTTTTTTTGATTTTTTTCATATTTCTAGTATCTTTACATTGATTTTTGGTATTCTGGTAGTTCAGTTGCTTCTTCTATTACTCTGGAGTGGACTTTGAGGAGAAAGACTTCTTTTTTCAGGCTCTGGCAGTGACTTCTCTGTGTCAATAAAGTCAAATGTATAGTGGGCCACCTGCATAGTGATCACAGATGTGATTAAGGCAGTGAACCATTACTGCAACTGTATTAACTGTCTTGGGGGCTATTGTGGACCCCATGAAGCTTTGTATAGCTTCATGGTAGTGGTACAATGTGCAGGGTCCTGTCTTCTGTGTGGGCATGGTGGGCCTGGGTGGGTGGCTGGCCTGCTCTCCTGACTGCCTGGGTACCTCCCCCATCAGCAGTGGCATGGTGTGGAATCCTACCTTCTGCATAGGCAAAGTGGGGATCTGGTGGTTGGCTGGCCTGTTCTCCTGCCTATCTTGGTGCCTTTCCCATCGGTGGTGGTGTGGCAGGTTTTCTGCCTTCTACATGTGTATGGTAGAGGTCTGTTAGCCTGTTCTCCTGTCTGCTGTGGTGCCTTCCCCATCAGTGGTGGCACAGCATGTGCTCATGTCTTCTGCATGGTTGCAGCAGTGGTCTGGTGGGTGCGTGGCTTATTCCCTTGCCTGCCTGGGTACTTCCCCTGTTGGCATTGTCACGGCATGAGGTCCTGCCTTCTGCACAGATGGGGCAGGGATATGGTGGGTAGCTGGCCTGCTCTTCTGCCTGCCTGGGTGCCTCCCCTGTCAGCAGTGTCACAGTACATGGTCCTTCCTTCTGCATGGGTGGGAAGGAATCTAGTGGGTGGCTGGCCTATTCTCCTGCCTGCTAGGGTGTTTCTCCCATCACTGGTAGTGTGGTGCATGGTCCTGCCTTCTGCATGAGCAGGGTGGGGGTTTGTTATGTGGCTGGCCTGTTTTTCTGCCTGCCTGTATGCCTCCCTCATTGTTGGTGGCACTGCAGGGGTCCTGCCTTCTGCACAGGCAGGGTAGAGGTCTGGCAGGTGGCTGGCCTGTTCTTTGATTTCCAATTTTAATCCATTGTGGTCTGACAAGATACTTGAAATGATTTCAATTTTTCAAAAATTTGTTGAGGCTAGATTTGTGACCTAACATGTGGCCTATCCTGGGTAATGTCCCATGTGCTGATGAGAAGAATGTGTATTCTGCAATTGTTGGAAGAAATGTTCTGCATTGTTCTCAGGTATATATTAAATCCTGTGTTTCTCTTTTCATTTGTTTCCGAGATGATCTTTCCAATGCTGAGAGAGTGGTATTCAGGTCCTCCAGTATTATTGTATTTGTGTCTATCTCTTTCTTTAGGTATAATAGTTTTTGCTTTATATGTCTGTTTGCCCCAGTGTTGGGTGCATACATATGTATGATTGTTATTTCTCTTGTCAGATAGGTCTTCTTCATCATTATATAGTTTCCTTCTTTGTGTTTTTTTATGGTGTTTCTTTTAAACTCTACTTTATCTGATATGAGAATAATTACTCTTGTTTCTGTTTGGTTTCCACTTGTGTGGTATATTTTTTTCCTTCTTTTCACTTTTAGTCTGTGTATGTCTTTAAAGGAGAGGTGATTCTCTTGGAGACAGCATATAGTTGGGTCTATGTTTTCAATCCAATCAGATAGTCTGTGTCTTTTGAATGGAGCATTTAATCCATTTACATTTAGGATTGCTATTGACAAGTATTTTTTTACTCCTGGCTTTTTATTGCTTTTTGTTTAAATCTTTTAAATATCTTTTGTTCCTTTCTTCCCCTTTTATTATTTGTCTTCAGTGTAGTTTTTTTTTTGAAGTGGGATGATTTAGTTTCTTTCTCCTTCTTGACTGCATTTTTGTTTTAATAGAGGATTTTGTTATTCCTTGTTGATTCATGATAGTGATTATCATTTTTCAGATTCCAGATATAGGACTCCCTTGAGAATTTCTTGCAGAGCTGGTCATGTGGTAGTGAACTCCCTCAGTTTTTGTTTCTCTGGGAAATATAGTATTTCTCCCTCATTTATGAAAGGTAACCTTGCTGGATATAGAATTCTTCACTAACATTTTTTTTTCTTTTACTATTTTGAATATTTATTTCCATTTCCTCTGTTCATAGAGTTTCAGTTGAGAATTCTCCTGCTAGTCTTATGGGGGCTCCCTTATAGGTGACTTGGCTCTTTTTTTGTGCTGCTTTTAAAATTCTCACCTTGTCTTTGAGCTTTTCCAGTTTAACAACAATGTCTCAGGGAGGATCTTTTTGGATTGAACCTGGCTGTGAAACTTTGTGCTTCTCAGAACAGAAGGTTTGTGTCACTCCCTATACCTAGGAAATTTTCCGTTATTATTTCCTTGGATAGGTTTTCAAAACATTTTCTTTTCTCCTCCCCTTCTGAAATGCCCATGATTCAGATGTTTGTGGGTTTCAGGTTATCTGCAAACTCCCTCAGACTTCTTAAGTTTCTTAAATTATTTTTTCCTTTTTTTTTCCACCTGAGTTATTTTGAAAAGATTTGACATTCTTTCTTCTGCTTGATCTAACATGCTTAAGCTCTCTGTTGTGTTTTATTATTATTATTTTTTGAATGAGTACTTCAGTTCCAAGGGTTCTGCTATATTCTTTTTAAATGCATTAATCTCTTTGTAAATTTCCTCCTTCATATCTTGGACACTGTTTCTCATTTCATTGTGTTCTGTAATTGAGTCTTCTCTTATCTCTTTGAGTTTTCTTAAGATCATTGCTCAGAAATCCTTTTCAGAAATTTCAAAAGAGTTTCTTGCTCTATGGAGTCTGGTACTGGAGAATTTCTGTATTCCTTGGGTGGTGTTGTATTTTCTCATTAATTTGCATTCCTCGTATCTCTTCATTGACACCTTGTTAACTGGTAAAGCAGCTGTTTCTTCTATTATTCTGTACTGGGATTTGAGGATAAAGATTTTCTCCTCTATTTGTAGTCTCTGCTGGTGGCTCTCCTTTTCAGATGAATTAGAGTATGTGGTGGGCTGCCTGCAGTGTGGTTTTGGCTGTTACCGTGACAGTGTTACAGTAGCTGATGCAGTGTCTTTGGTGCACCACCTGCATGGAAACAGTGGTTTTGGCACCGCTCAGAGGTAGGACATATCCTCATCAGACAGCGAGAAAGGAGGGGGCTACTGGTGGTGGTGGTGGTGGCAGATTCTGGCTGGGTGCCTTTTCTTGGGGACACTCACTCAGTTGCTCAGCTCCTGGTCAGTCAGCAGAAGGGGAGTGGACTGTCAGTGGTGGCTAATTTAATCATTTTCTCACCTATTTTTTTATCCCAGGTTGACAATATTCAAGTGTAAGAAAATACTGTTTTAGTGTTAAATGTAATTAAACTTTCTCCAAATTATCATATCTTTGTGTTTTCTTAATTTTGTAAACTGCATACTCTTTATTGCAATCAAGCCATAATAATATTTACTTTTATTTCTTTTTTTAATTAAAAAAAATTGGAATAGAAGGAAGTTTTTCAAAAGTATTGCTTTAACATCACAGCAATTGAAATATGTAGTGAGTTCCCAACTTATATAAACAAATTAGGTATTTGAGACCTGAGTAATGAATAAATTCACACCTTTTAGATTATGCTTTACCCATGGAAGCATGGCGAAGGAATTCCTCAGTCAGTATATGTTTCTGCACTGCTCTGATTGTCTGGGACCAAGCTTAATGCACAAAAGTACTGAAATTAAATTTAATAATTGTTACTTTTTTTGAGAAAGTTATATTTGGATTGCATCAGTTAATATTAAACAGAGCTTTCTGTGAAGAATATAAGTTTATTCAGTATGAACAGTAATTTCAACCACGGTGTCTGTCCAGTAGTAGACACTCAATGAAAAAGAGTGATTAATTATCATCATCTTTTACTGAAGACCCATTACTGGCACATGCCTTGCTGGTGTAATCCTTGCAACAACCTTGTGAATGACTATTTTAAAATACTGGCAACACAGGTATTGTTACTTGCTCCACTGAAATAAAATTAGAGGCTGAACAGTAGTGACAATGCTACAAAAGCAAATAATGCACTGAATCTTGCAGTTCACCAGGAGCTTGTTTAGTGGAGATGATTAAGAATGAAGCATCAAATGGTTTAAGTTCATGCCGACTGCTTGTGTGGGTTGTAATATTCCCTTGTGTCATAATTAAACATACCATTATATTCACCTTTTACTGAAAAATATGCAAATTGTCTTTTATGTTAATTCATTATAATAAGAAGAGACTCGGTTGATAAATGTTTTTCAACACTCAGGAACATATTTTCTGGTTTTATTTATGTCTTCTGGGAAAACAAAATCTATATCATTTTGACCTCAGTATACATGCACCCTTCTATGTTCAAAAAATAAAAACAATGTAAAAGAATGTGTATTGAATGTGATGAATTAATAACATTATCAATTGATGCAAAGAAAAATTGCAAAGAACAATTTGACAAATATAATATCATAATTATTAAAAAATTATGTTTATTAAATGAAAAAAAGAGACACAATTTAAGAAGAAAACAGAGGCTAAAAATACTTACATGTAGTAGCCATCAGTGTCTGTAACTTTTTTAAAGCATACTCAAGTTAAGCAAATGTTATGATAGGATAGATAAATGAACAAAATATATGAACACATGATTTTTGCTACTAAAAAACAACCAAATAAGTATGTTCTTTTGCATAGTGAACAAATAATAAATTAAAGCAATCCTTATGTCATATGCCTATGTGAAAAATTGCCTTGCGACAACAATAGTTAAATATGATTACAAAATTTGAATAGACTCAGTTCTTGTGGAAAATGTGTGTGTGTATATAATCGTAAGAAATGTTGTCATGGATCTAATATATATAATAAATATTATAAAATATTTGTAGATATAATTATGTGCTCCAAAGATTTGCTTGAGAAAAATGGCATCATGCATGCACAGCTCTATATTTCACAACTTTTCATAAATAGTCATCTACAACTTGGGAATTTCTAGTACAGATGTTGCAGGAGGAATACAATTTACATATGCTCCTATCTTTATTTTAACTTAATATTTTATGCGATGCAAAAAAATAAACAAATGTCTAATATTAGAAGAAAGACTGAGGAACATATGAGATGTAGACAAGGAAGTCTATCTTGAAGAAAATCTAGCAATGAGCTTCAAAATACAATTATGAAGACTAAGGGGAAATCTCAAAACAATGATAATTAAAATAAATACCTAAATGAATCCGATTATTTAGAATGTTTACATGTAAATCTTTAAAACATTTTATTTATATTCTTATTTATTTTTGTAATTAGGAAATCAAGAAAGTACAGTCATGTTAGGGACCAACAAAACCATCAACTATAATTACTATTCATTTAGTTATATGGCTTCAATTATATTTCTCAATTTCCCAGGGATATTTTTATCTTTTGGGGGCAAGTTTCATTCAATATACATTTTCTTTTCACCTTTTGACCATAAACTTTAAATGACTACATAGAAGGAAAGATTGCTTCCCATTATGGAGTATTTGTTGAGTGAGATCACCTCACTCAGTCTTAAATAATTTATTCCTCACAATTTTATTTAAGCAGGCAAGTCAATGCATGGAATAGAAATACGTTAGAAGAATCTACAAGATTCCAGTAATTTGAATTGGTGAAATTATAAAAGAGTAGAGGTTTGTTTTTTGTTGTTATTTTTGCTGTGGCTTCTTTTAAATAAAATTTAGTAATGTGTGATGAGTTTTAAGCAACCTTTTTTTATATTATTGTATTAAAAACAGCTAGAATTTAGCTTATGAACACCACTCACAAAGGGGTTGGGAAAATGGGTGCACAATTGTAGGAATCCAGAGTTTTACTTAAGAATAGAAACATGTAATTAATTACTCAAGGAAAATTCATAATGAAAGAGTGGATTTCATTTTCCTTTTTAAATATTTACTTGAAAAAATGAGAAAATAGGGATGTAAATTGTAGACAATATATATTATTGAAAGGAAAGAAGTGTTAGCTTTTACTTTTTGGTGAGCTTTCCTTTTATCAACATTTCCAGAGCCATCTTCATAGCCTTGTTTCATAGACTGTATATAATGGGACTTAGGGTTGGGGGCATCATAGTGTAAAACACAGAAATAACAAGGTCAAAATCTGAAGGGGACTCTGAAGTTGACTTCAGATAAGCAATGAAACCAGTGGACAGAAATAATACAACCACCACCACGTGTGGAAGGCAAGTGGAGTAGACTGTTGACTTTCCTTCTGTGGATGGAATCCTTTTGACGGTAGAGAAAACATAAACATAGAAAATAATGTTGAATATAAAACAGCAGAAATCAAACACGACATTAATGAGGATGGGCACAATTTCTCTTATTAAGTTTTCTGAGCAAGAAATAGCTAATAACTGAGGGATATCACAGAGTAATTGATGGACCATGCTGGACCCAGAGTGCAATAAGGAGAAGGTACTGGCTGAGTGCATCACAGCTATCAGACCCCCACACAGCCAAGACACAGCTGCTGTCTGCACACACTTGCCTCTGATGATTAGGACTCCATAGTGTAGGGGTTGGCATATGGCAGCCTAGTGATCAAAGGACATCACTGTGAGGAGGGGCAGCTCTGCAGATGCTGAAAAAAGTGACAGAAATACCTGGGCAACACAGCCAAGGAATGAAATGGATTTGGTTTGTGTTAAGGAGTTGGCAATGGATTTGGAGGCTGTGATTGAAATAAGGCAGAGATCCAAGAAGGATAAATTCTTCAAGGAGAAATACATGGGTGTGTGAAGATGATGGTCCAAAGTTGTGATCATGATAATGAGGATATTCCCCAGCACGGCACACAAGTAGACCAACAAGAACAGCACTGGATGCAAAATGTGCATGTTTTGATTGGTAGAAAACACAGTAAGTATAAATTGAATCACAACTGTGAGATTTGTTGGGAAAAAAGGAGACTGGAATAAAATATTAATTTTTAGTCTTTCTATATTAAACACATTCAGTTATGCATTGCTTAACAATTGGGATACATTCTCAGAAACGTGTCATTAGGTGATATTGTTGTTGTGCAAATATCATAAAGTGTACTTGCACAAACCTAAATAGTATGGACTACTACACACCGAGGCCATGTGGTATGGCATATGGCTCCTAGGCTGCAAGCCTGTATAGCATGTTGCTATACTAACTACTGTAAGCAATTGTAACACAGTGGTATTTGTTTATTTAAACATATGTAAACATAGAACAGTTACAGTAAAAATACTGTATTATAATCTTATGGTACCATTTTCATATGCATGGTCCATAACTTCCTTTCTCTGTAGATAAATACATATATACATACAGACAGACATATATACATGTAATACTTTTATTATGAGAATCTACAGATGGCAGTCACATGTCCATCTACCACAAAAATTACTTTCCCTTTGTTCCTATTCAGTCCATTTATTACCTACCATTTTCTGATTAATTTTGTGTTATTGAACCAATTTAGTTTCAACTCACATAAATGTGTCATCATAATATTGCCCAAATATATCCTGTAAAAGGTGATAAAAAATTGAAAAATTTTTACTGACCTTATCAAAACTTAAAGTTTTTCTTCCCATCCCTCTTGAAAACTCAAATTGACAAACCAGTGACTGATAAATTGTGCCATAGTCTTGCTGTCCCTACATACTATGACATGAGTAAAGGAACTTCAGTTTCGATACAGCTTCCAGGAATTTGAACAGTACACAATTATCACAGAAAACGGAGGTAATACAGACCTTCCTCAATCTATTCTATAAAATAGTTAACCTACTTGCTCTCTGCAAAATGTTCAGTTTAGAAATGTTCCTACATTTACAATTTTTAATTAGAGATTGAACTATGGGGCTTTCTTTTTATAATTAGCAATCTTGGTCCTATAATTCCGTAGAAAACACACCCTTCGTTACTGTAGGTATCAAATATCCCACAACATATGAACTCCGATTGTTGGCATCATATTTAATGAATTATTCAATTTTATTTTTTAATCCCCCTTTGATTCCTTGACTTTTTCCCCATATCTAAGTTAAAAATTGTTTTCCCTACAAGCTTTTTTTCTCTTTTATCATATCCACAGTTCCACTACTACAGAACATAATATATCAGTTATGTATCAGTTTTCATGCTCCTATGTCTTCTTCTTGCCAGTGCCCCTTCCCTGTTTTCCTCTATTCCTTCCAAAAAATTAATGCAAATTCTGCAGCAGGAGGGAAAGCTCCCCACATATGTGGAACAAAATTCAGATGATCTAAATCTGATGAAGTAGTGTGGTTGGTCATTCCTATTGCAGTGACATGTGTGATGCCTCCTATTTGTACAGATTGTATTCATCAACCTTGATGTAAATTTAGTAAAATATTAAAACTGTACTTTACGATATCTCTTTCCATACTGTCTCCTTTGGTGCCTTCTTTTATGCTCATCCTCTCTTTATGGCAATGAAGGAAGGAAAATCACAGAGTGAATGTTGTTCTTTGGATTTAGGAGAAAAGTTATGTAAAATAATTTTAATCTATTAGAGGAAAAAAATCCATGTATTTTATTAAAAATAAAATTGGGAGCTAAGAGAGAAAGAAGGAAGGAAAGAAAGACCACAGTAGCACGTTGGACTTGCAGAGGGAGAGAACATTCCTCGGGCTTCAAAGTGGAGTGGGTGGGAGAGGGAGGGAGAGGGAGGTTGGGGATAATTGGGCGGGGAACACGGGGTACAAATGCAATTTGTGGTAATGGGTATGCTGCCAGAATGAATCTGGCCCTCACATCATGGGCACAAGGGGTAACAGTCAGCTTTGTATCTCGTGAATATTCATAACCAATAAAAAAATTTTAAAAATAAGGGTTAGGATTTTTCCAGCAAAAGAAGGAAAGATATTTTGAATGACTTTTAAAAAATGTTTTAATTGTAATATTTAATTTAATTTACCTCCCATAGCTGTTCCTGTTAAAATATTGTGGATTCTTCATCTTACAACATCACTTATAGTCCCCAAGTGATTAAGTAAAAAATAAATAAATAAATAAAGGATTCATGGTTATTAAGGAAGATTTCCATACCTGTGTATCTCTTCTTGTGTAAGGAAAATAAAAGGACCAAGGAAAATTGTCTCAAAGAAATTGGTCTTAATGATTCTATCTAACTCAGATATCTGTCATTAATGTTTTATGGGCTGAAAAGCACTGGCCTTTTAAAAACACTTTACATTATTGTTTTTATGTTTTGTCTTGTTTGTTTATTTCTAGCTACCTCTCATTAACTGTTGTTATTTCATTTCCCATTTAACGCACTTCACTACACTTTCAGCTAAGTGTGGTAAATGCTAAAATATGTCACTGACAATTACAATAACTAATATTCATCATATGAACTCCTGAGCCAAAATGTTAAAATATGCCAGAAGTATTAAAAATAATAATCTTATTGTGAAACACCTAAAATTATGGAGAAGAAAAAATAATATTTTCTCTATTGAAACCTACCCCCTGAAAAATCTGGTGTTGTTATTGTGAATAATTTGAGCACCAGTGAACAATATCTATGTAGATTTTATTGGTTTTCATTATTTGTTAAATGACAATATTTACCTGTTTTTCTCCTCAATTCTAAGATGAATTTTAACTCTAAAATAATTTAAATATAAAACAAATTTTGAATGACTTATTCACATATCTTCAATCCTAGTGCATGAAGATTCCAGCTGTCTTCTGTGCTTTGCTGCTAGTGAAATTATTGGTGATCACGAGGACAAAAATGTGTTATAAACATTTCAATACAGATGATAACACATGTTGATATGATGCCCAAATACTCTGGCTCTATGGATATCTAAGTAGGCAGAAACAGAAAACCTGAAGAGCTTGGCTATCTTACCTTAATTGCTTCTCTCCCATGAGCTTGAAAACTGTCCAAGAATTACCATTTATCAAAATGCTTTATTCCAAAAGGAAAATAATGCTACCTTTGTCTCCAATGACTTGCTTAATTATATCAGCCTATAATGAAATCTCACTGAGTAATTAGTGATTAATAATTAGTATTTCATATTTTTATTTTGTTAGCTGTTTTCACATTTATAGACAGGACTGCAATTAATTTTTGGTTTCAATTTTTCTTTATATATTTATTGAGTGAGTAAGGACCAGTAAAGACCAGTCCCTTCTGTTGGCATACTTCAGTAAAAGCAATGCAGTGAGTCAAATTCTAAAGGTTCGTGGGATGACATTGTCTCAACACCGACATCTCCAAGTTGTGCCTTGGAGAGAGGCAGAAGCATGTGTAAAGCAGAGGAAAGATCTATCCCCAGGAGAGTGTGATGAAAGTAGGTCTCCAAAGAATACTAGGTGGGGGTGTGACAGGCGAGCTTCAGAGTTTAGTGCAGAGTCAGGGGAGCAGGTAAAGAAGAGACAAGGAGATGAGTGAAAGAAAAAATGGCAGGCAGGACTGGAGATGCTGCAGGTCATAGGAAGTAGTTAGTTCTTACTGTGACGGAAAGGAAATCCAGGGATGGTTTTGAGTAGAGTAGGGACACTATCTGACTTACATTTGAACTTTTTTTCCTTTTTATTACCTTTTTAATTTTATTGTATATGTTTCAGGTTCACAACATAATGTTATGATATACACACACATAGTACAATGATAATTACAGTCAAGCAAACTAACATCCATCACGTAACATAGTTACTTTGTGCGTGTGTGTGTGGTAAGAGCACCTGAAATCTACTCTTAGCAATTTTCTACTATACAATATAGTATTATTAACTCTTGTTCTTATGTTGTGCATTAGATCTCTAGATTCACTCCTACATAACTGCAGGTTTGTACCATTGGCCTGCCTCTACCCATTTGCTCCCCTTTCCTCCCCTTTCCTGCTCTAGTAACTACTGTCCTACTCTTTATGTAGTCGACGTTTTGTAGATTCAATGTTGTGAGATCATACATCTGAAATTAACCAAAGTCCGATGAAAATAGACTGCAGAGGAAGCTGACTGGGAACAAGGGCAGGAAGCTATGTCACTACTCCTGGTCAGCCTTGATGGTGACTTGGACAAAGTAGGTAGTGGTGTGGGTGCAAGACCTGTTGAGCTTCTAAGAATACTTTAATGGCAAAGCCAAAAATTCCTCTTTAGATATAACAGCACGTTAATCCTTTTTTTTTTTTTTTTTTTTTTTTTTTTGCAAATCTTAACAATATATTCTTGAATTAAACATTTGTTCAGATTTTTTTTTTTTTTTTTTTTTTTTTTGTCTTTTTCGTGACCGGTAAGGGGATCGCAACCCTTGGTGTCGCCCGCACCGCGCTCAGCCAGTGAGCGCACCGGCCATTCCTATGTAGGATCCGAACCCGCAGCCGGAGCGTCGCTGGGCTCCCAGCGCTACACTCTCCCGAGTGCGCCACGGGGTCAGCCCCATTTGTTCAGATTTTGAAATTATTATTTGAGCTCCAATTTTTGGGAGAAATTAAATTTAAACTTACCATGTTGCTACATCTTTGTTGTGGTAAAATATATATAACATAATATCTGTCATTTTAACCATTTTTAAGCATACAACCTGTGGAATTAATTAGATTCCCAATGTTGTGGGACCATCACCTCTATTTCCAAAACTTTTTTGTTATTCTACACATAAGTGTGACCCCATTAAGCAATAACTTCCCCTTACTCCTTCCCCCCAGTTTCTGGTAACCTATAATCGATTTCTGTCTGTGATTTATAAAATAATTTACTCATGCTAATAGTGAATATTTAAGGGCTACAGTGTGATGAATTTGTACAGTGTACAATGATCATATCAGGGTAATTGGCATATCCATCACCTCAAGCATATGTCGTTTCTTTGTGTTTAGCACATTCGAAATCCTCCCTATTAGCTCTATGGGATTATGTAATGAATTACTGTTAACTGCAGTCCTCCTACAGTACTGCAGGACACTGCATCTTATTCTTCCTGTCTACTACGATTTCACAGTTTTATCAAGCCACTGGCCAACCTCTTCCGAGCCCCCGCTTACACTTACAATGTTATAATCAGCAAAATTGTATTGCAAATTGGAAAACCAGAACAAACACCAAACCAACACATTTTCCGGATATATAAGAATTTGACCTTTCCATGGACTAGTACTTTGATCATGTGAAGAAATCTAAACTGGAAATTTGTTTTCTTGGATTTCGAATGTGGTCCCCCCTCCCCGTCGCTTCCTGTGTTGCTGGTTCATACACTAAAATTCATCATCATTTTTTTTCATATTTTTGTTGATTTTTCTTTCTCTTCATGATTTTAAGTGAGTCTCTCTATGTTTAGTGCTCAGGAATTTCACAAGAATATACCATGGTGTAATATTTTTGTTTATAAATTATTGTTTAGGGAATTTGATTAGTTCCTTTACTTTTCAAGCTAAGTTTCTTAATTCTGATTATCTTGCAATTTTTATTTGTTTTCTTTCTGTTCCTCTTCCTGGAGTTTTATGATTAGCTTCCTTAATTAGTATTATTTTCTTTTTAAAATTTCCCTTTAAATGGAAAATAAAAATTGTATGCATTCATGCTATACTCCGTGATATTTTGATATAAATGTACATTTTGGAATGACTAAATCAAATAATTAATATATGCAATTCGTTTCATTATTTTTGGTGTGTGTGCTGAGAACACTTAAACTCTATTAGCAAGTCTCACGTACACAAAATATTCTTATTAACTAAATTCATCATGACGGACAATAGATTTTTTAAACATTCCTTCTATGTAATTGAAATGTTGCATCCTTTGACCTACATCTCCCCAGTCCACCTCCTAACCCAGTCTCTGTTTAATCGCCATTTTATTCTGTTTCTGTGAGGTTGACTTTTTAAGATTCCACGTGTGATTGACATCATGTGGTATCTGTCTTTCTGTATCTGGCTTATTTCACTTAACATAATGTCCTCCAAGTTCAACATTCATGTTGTCACAAATAACAGAATTCTTTTCTTTTTAAAGATAAATAGCATTCCATTTTGTAAATACACCACATTATTTTTATCCGTTCATCTGTTGGTGAACATTCAGGTGGATTCCAAATCTTGGCTATTGTGAATAAAACTTCAAAAAAACATGAAGGTGCAGATACATCTTCAACATGATGATTTCATTTTTTTTTAGATATATACCCAATAGTGAGATTGCTGTATTATATGGGAGTTTAATTTAAATTTTTAAGGGACCTCCATACTGTTTTGCATAATGGCTGTACAAATTTACACTCCCAACAACAGTGTACAAGGGTTTCTTTTTTTCACATTCTCACTGACATGTCATATTTTTTTTTTTAGTAATAGCCAGTTTAACAGGTGCTAGGTGATATTTTGTTTTGGTTTTAATTTGCATTTCCCTGAATAGTGATATTGAGCATTTTTTTATATACCAGTTGACCATTTATATGTCTTTATTTGAAAAGAATTCAGGTCTTCTGCCCATTTTAAAATTGAGTTATTTGTTTTCTTGCCGTTGAGTTGTTTGAATTCCTTACGTAATTTGGATTTTAACCACTTATCAGATGTATGGTTTACACATATTTTGTCCTAATCCATATGTTTTCTCTTTAGTCTGATGACTATTTTCTTTGCTAGGTGGAAGCTTTTTATTTGGATGCAATCCCATTTGTCTATTTTTGCTTTGGTTTCCTGTGCTTATTGGGTCATATTTAAAATCATTGCCCATACCAATGTCATGGAGTGTTTTCCTGTGTTTTTATCCAGTAGTTTTATAGTTTCACGTCTTAGGTTTAAGTATTTAATCCATTTCAGGTTGAATTTTTATGATGTAAGATGAGGATCCAATTTTATTCTTCTGCACATGGATATTCAGTTGTCCCAGCACCATTTATTGAAAAGACTGTCCTTTCTCTATTGTGTGTTCTTGGCACTTTTGTCAAAAATGAATTGAATATAAATAGTTGGATTTATTTCTATACCGTTTTACTGATCTATGCATCTGTTTTTATGCCATTACTGTGATGTTGAATTACTATAGCTATGTAATGGATTTAGAAATCAGGGAATGTTTTGCCTCCAGCTTTGTTTTTTTTTTGCTCAAGATTGCTGTGGATATTTGGGCTCTTTTCTGTTTCCATCTGTATTTTAGGATTTTAGTGTTTTGTAAAAAATATCATTGTAATTTTAAAAGGGATTGCCTTGAATCTATAGATGGCTTTAATAAGTTGGACATTTTATCAATATTCTTTTGCTCCATGAACATGGAATATATTTCTATTTATCGTGTCTTCATTTTTTATCAGTGTTTTTCGATGTCCAGAGTACAGATTTTTAATCTTATTAGGTTAAATTTATACCTAATAATTTATTTATGGTAGATATTGTAAATGAGATTGAGTTATTTTTCAGATAGTTTGTTGTTAAAGAATAAAAATGCTATTAACTTCTGTATGTTCATTGTCTATCCTGCAACATTGCTAATTTTGTTTATCAATCCTAAAAATTTTGTGGTGGAATCTATAGAGTTTTCTCTATATAAGATCATGTCATCTGCAAACAGAAACACATTTACTTTTTTTCTTCCAAACCGGATAGTTTTTATTTCTTTCTCTTGCCTAATTGCTCTAGCAAGAACTTCCAGTACTATATTGAATAGAAGTGACCTTAGTGGGCATTATATCTGTTCCTGATCTTAGAGAAAATGCTTTAAATTTTTCATTATTGAGAATGATGTTAGCAGTGGGATTGTGATATATGTCCTTTATCGTATGGAGGTACATTTCTTCTGTACATAATTTGTTCCAAGATTTCATCATGAAATGAAGGTGAATTTTTTCATTTGCCTTTTCTGCATCTATTGATGTAATCATAGGGCTTTAGCTTTATTCTTTTAATGTAGTCTTTCACTTGTATTGAATTGCATATGCTGAGTAATTTTACATCTGAAAGAAAACTCCCACTTGATCATAGTGCATGATTTTTAAATTTTATTATTTACTATTAGCATATTCATTATTATAATTTTTTTAGTTTTTAAAATTAAATTAATTAAATGATTAAATAATTATTGGTTATGAATATTAATGATATAAAAAGTTGGTTGTCACCCCTCAAGCCCAAGATGTGAAGGCTAGATCCATACTTGCAGCATGCACCTTACCACAAATTGTGTTTGTACCCCATGTCACCCACCCAATTATTCCCATCCTCCCTCTCACACTCCCTTTCTCCCCCACTCCACTGTGTATCCCAAGGTATGTTCTCTCTCACAACAAATACAACACACCCCTGTGGACTTTCTTCCTTTCCTTCTTTCTCTCTTAGCTCCCACTTATGAGTGAGCACATGCGCTATTTATCCCTCTGTGCTTTGCATATTTCACTCAACATAAGTTTTTCCAGGCTCGTCCATGTTGTTGAAAATGGAAGAATTTCATTCCTTTTTATGGCAGAGTAGTATTTCATGGTGTATATATACCACAGTTTCCTTATTCAATCATCCATTGATGGACAATTAGGTTGGTTCCATGTCTTGGCTATTGTAAATAGAGCTGCGATGAACATGGGCGTGCAGGTATCCCTTCGACATGATGATTTCCATTCCTCTGAGTATATACTCAGAAATGGGATTGTTGGATCGTATGGAAGATCTAGCTGTAGTTGTCTGAGAAATCTCCATACTGTTTTCCATAGTGGTTGTACTAATTTACAGTATCACCAACAGTGTAGGAGTGTTCTCTTCTCTCCATACCCTCACCAGCATTTGTTATTCACCATGTTTTTGATTAGAGCCAGTCTAAATGGGGTGAGGTGGTTTCTCAAGGTAGTTTTAATTTGCATTTCCCTGATGACTTGTGATTTTGAGCATTTTTACATGTACCTATTGGCCATTTGTATGTCTTCCATTGAAAAATGTCTATTAACCTTCTTTGCCCTTTTTTACTTCAGTTATTTGTTTTTTTATTATGTAATTGCTTGAGTTCATTGTATATTATGGATATTAGTACCTAGTCGGATGCATAGCTAGCAAGAATTTTCTCTCTCTCTGTAGGTTTTCATTTCATTCTGTTGACTGTTTCTTTTGCTGTGCAGAAGGTTTTTAATTTAATGTAGTCCCTTTGTTTATTTTTTCTTTTACTGCTTGTGCTTTTTCGCTCATGTTTGTAAATTCTGTGCCCAGACCTAACACCTAAAGTGTTTCAACTATATTTTCCCTTAGTAATTTTACAGTCTCAGGTGTTATACTTAAGTCTTTAATCCATTTTGAGTTGATTTTAGTATATGGTGAAAGGTACATATCTAGTTTCATTCTTCTGCATACAGTTATCCAATTTTGCCAGTACCTCTTGCTCAAGAGGCATTCTTTTGCCCATTGTAGATTTTTGTTGCTTTTGTCTAACATCAGATGGCTGTAAGCCTGCAGGGTGGTTTCTAGGTTCTCAATGCTGTTCCACTGGTGTGAGTGTCTGTTTTATGCCAGTACCATGCTGATTTGGTTACAATAGCTTTGTAGTATAATTTGAAGTCAGGTAGTCTTATGCCACTGGCTTTACTTTTTTTGCTCAGGAATGCTTTGGCTATTCAGGGTCTTTTTCTATTCCATATAATAGGTAAGATGGTTTTTTCCATTTCTGTGAAGAATGTCATTGGTATTTTGATAGGGATTGCATTGAATCGGCAGATTGCTTTCGGTAGTATAGACATTTTCACAATGTTAATTCTTCCAATCCAAGTGCATGGAATATCTTTCCATCTTTTTGTGTCTTCCTTAATTTCTTTCAAAAGTGGTTTGTAGTTCTTATAGTAGAGCTCTTTCAGCTCCTTGGTTAAATTGATCCCTCGGTATCTTATTTTTTTGGTGACAATTGTAAATGGGTTTACTTTATTTCTCTTTCTGTTAATTCATTATTTGAGTATATAAATGCTACTGATTTCTGGGCAGTCAACTAGGGAATTATATCTATAATATACAAGGAATTCAAGCAACTGCATAGTAAAAAACAAATAACCCATTTAAAAAATGGGCAAAGGAACTCTATAGACATTTTTTAAGGAAGACATACAAATGGCCAAGAGGTACATGAATAAATGCTCAACATCAGTAGTCATCAAGGAAATGCAAATTAAAACCAGATTGAGATACCACCTCATTCCAATTAGACTGGCTATAATAAAAAACATTGTATGTATATACAACATGGAATACTACTCTGTGAAGATTTCTTGCAGGGCTGACCAAGTGGTGGTGAACTCCCACAGTATTTGCTTGTCTGGGAAGTACACTTTTTCCCTTGTTTCCAAAGATAGCCTTGCTAGCTATAGTATTCTTGGCTGGCACTTTTTTTCTTTTAGTGTTTTGAATATATATCATCCTATTTTCTTCTAGCCTTTAGAGTTTCTGTTGAGAAGTTTGCTATTAGTTTGATAGGGTCTGCCTTATAGGTGACTTGATGCTTTTCTTTAGCTGTTATTAGAATTCTCTTTGTTTTTGTGCTTTGCCATTTAGACTATAATGTATCTAGGGAGGATCTTTTGGATTGAATCTGTTTGAGAATGGTTGAGCCTCCATTGGTGAAGGTCCATGTCTCTCCCTATACCAAGGAAGTTTTCTTTTACTATTTCACTGATAGGTTTTCAAAGCATTTTCCTTTCTTCTCACCTTTTGGAACACGCAAGATTCAAATGTTTGTGTGCTTAAGGTTGTCTTCTAGCTCTCTTAGATTGTCTTCATTTTTTAAATTCCTTTTTCCTTTTTATTTATTTATTTATTTTTTTGTCTGCCCAGTCTATTTCGAAGACTATCTTTGAGACTGGAAATTATTTTGTGTGCTCACTCTAGCCTGCTGCTTAAGCACTCAGTTGTGTTTTTTATTTCATTGAATGAATTGCTCAGTTGCATGAGTTCTGCTGCATTCTCTTTTAAGGTATTGATTTCTTTGTAAATTTCCTCCTTCATATCCTGGATTTATTTTTCTCATTTTACTGTGTTGTTTAACTGAATCTTTTTGTATCTCACTGAGATTTCTGAAGATCATTGCTCAGAATTTCTTTTCAGTCATTTCAGGAGTTTCCTGCTCTACAGGTCTGGGACTTAGAATTACTGTATTCTTTTGGTGGTGTCATATTTCCTTGAATTTTCATATTTCTCAAATCTCTCCATTGCTGTCTTGTCATCTGGTAGAGCAGTTGTTTCTTCTGTTTCTCTGGAGTGGGCTTTGATGAGAGAGACTTCCTCTTCTTTTTCCAGCCTCTGTTGGTGACACTCATTGTGTCAGTGTGGTCAAGTAGCTTGTGGGTCACCTGCACAGTGGCTGTGTCTGCTACTGTGGTAGCAAGCTGCATTTGAGATGGTCATGGCTGTGGCAGTGGCTGTGATGGACCACCCTCATGGAATTGGTGTTTTGGGCATGTTCCTGTCTTATATTGGGCAGTGGTGCTGCCTGAGGTTCTTGCCTAGGACTCCATGAATGCTCCTGCATTCCATCAGGTGATGGAGGCTTCCCACTGCATGTTAAATTGAACATAGCTCCTTAGCCAGTTTCCAGAGGTTTTTAGCATAGCAGGCATCTGCTTCCCAGATTCAGCTCTGTTCTCCACATCCTGGTTGATTTGTGTATAAACAGTCAGTATATAAACTCTGCCCAGCCAGCACAAACCTCATTCTTAAGAGAGAAGCAGGTCCAGACCTTTTAATATTTGCTATATATACTCATATTTAGGTGCTCCAATGTTGAGTACATATATATTCATAATTGTTTTATCTTATATCTTCTTAATGAACTGACTCATTATTCATTATGTCACAACTTTCTTTGTCTATCTTTACAGTAATTTTTTTTGGACTGGTAAGGGGATCATAACCCTCGGCTTGGTGCTGTCTGCACCACGCTCAGCCAGTGAGGGCACCAGCCATTCCCATATAGGATCTGAACCCATGGCCCTAGTGCTACCCACACCGCACTCTCCAAGTGAGCCACAGGGCCAGCCGTTTACAGTAAATTTTGACTTAAAGTCTACTTTATCTGCTATAAGTAAGTATAGCTACCTTGCTCTCTTCTGGTGTCAATTTAAACATAGTATTTTTTCATCCTTTATTCACATACTATGTGTGTCCTTTAAGGTGAAGTAAATCCATTATATATGTAATCCATTTATATTTAAGGTGGTTATTGATAAGTAAGGACTTACTACTGCCATTTTATTGTTTTCCTTTTTTTTTTTTTTTGCAGTTTTTAAAACAAAATTTTTCCCTCTCATTTCTCCTTTTGTGATTAGGTCATTTTCTCCAGTGTTGTGTTTTGATTTCTTGCTCTTTGACTTCTGTATGTCTACTGCACGTTTCTGCTTTTTGGTTACCATAAGACTTACTTAAAATATTTTATAGTTATAACAGGATATTTAAGGTGTTAGCTTTATCCACATTTAAAAAGAGAGCGGCTTTACTTTTACTTCGCCTCCCTCATTTTGCACTTCTGTTGTCACAATTTATACATTTCTACATTGTGTATACCTAAGCCAATTATTTTTGCTCTGATTATTTTAACAGTTGTATCTTTTAACTTTCATACTAAATATATAAGTGGTTTACAAACCACCATTACAGTATTAGAGTTTTCTAAATTTGACTTTGCACTTACTTTTTTTACCAGTGAGTTTTATAATTTCATATGTTTTCACATTACTAATTAGTGTCCTTTTCTTTCAGATTGAAGAACTCACTTTAGCATTTTTTGTAAGGCAGTTCTGACAGTGATGAACTCACTCAGTTTTTGTTTGTCTGGGAATATCTTTGTCTCTCCTTCATTTCTAGAGGACAGCTTTGTTCTTTGTTATGTAAATTATTCTTGATTGGCAGGGGTTTTTTTTATTATTATTATTATAGCTTTGTGAATATATTATCCTCTTCCCTTACTCCCTCTTGGCCTGTAAGCTTCTGCTTGAATTATGTTGCTTGCCTTATAAAAACGTCCTTATGTAGAGTATGTTTTATTATTTTCCTTTTGCTACTTTCAGAATCTTCTCTTTGTTTGTTATTTTTGACAGTTTAATCATAATATCACTTCTTGTTATCTTATCAGGATTTTGTTTCACTGGAGACTTTGACCTTTTTCTATCTGTATACTTGTATCTTTCCCCAGATATGGACAATTTTTAGCTATTTTTTTTTCTTTATATAACCTTTCTGTACTTTTGTCTTTACCTTCTCCTTCTTAAACTCCTATACTTTTAACATTAGCTATCTGTGGAGGTGGCACTAATGTCTCAGGCATAAGAGCACACAGTGCAGTCTCAGAGCGAGAATGTGATGTTAGGCCTTGTACTGGTTTCAGCGGCTCTGGGGTCCAGTGTGTGCATGAACTCTCTGTGGAAGATGAGCTTATGACTGGGATGCAGGAACATGCAGGGAGACCTTGGCCCTAGGGCTAAGGGTGTGAAGTAGCTCACTATAGCGGTGTGTCCAGGGTCTGAAACATGGGTAGGTGATATGCAGCCACAGATTTGGTGTCTGAAATGTGTGCACTTGGGACAGCTGTGGAGTGGGTGCATTGGGCTGAGAAAGGGGGTGACTTCAGTCTTGACACAGCACAAGAGAAGCTGCTTCTTGGATCACAGGGTTTTGCAGCTGAATCTCCCTCTCTGGGGTTTCCCAGCAGGAATGACCTGGTTATATCAGTGGCAACAGATTTCAGTGTCCTCTGCAAAGCAGGCTGCTGAGGATGGTGGCTCCTGCCACACAGCTGATGCCAGTAACCTCCGCCTTTCCTCTCTGTTCCTAGCTGTCTCCTGGCATCTCAGCTATATCAGCCTCACCACTGATCTTCTCTCTGTGTGGAGGGATTAAGGTTGGTATCTCCTGATTTACCACCTAGGTCAATTGCTGTTATTTCTAGTCCTCTCTCTCCAACTTCCAATAGAAATTATTTGCCTTTGCTCTTCATGGCAGTTGCCTCAATATCCTTTCAGCTTTTCTATGGCATAGCTTTATTTGTGCTTTAATGGTTTTAATTATTAAAAACATTTTATACTGAATTCTGATTAGATAAATTCCCCTTTAAATTTCTCTTTGAGAACTTTTATTATGAATTTTTTTTTTTTGTTCCCTGAAATACCTGAATCCTCCTTTCTGCTAATATTATTGTTATTTTGGTCTCCATCTTTCAATGTACAGATTCTCAAGCAAATGTTGATTTTCAGTTGATTTTTAGTGTAGGGCTTTTAGGTAATGCATGTATGGGACAAAAGTCCTCAACTAGGGGTCAAAAGTCCACAGCTAGCGGGCAACAGCCCATCTAATCAATTCTAATCACGGTTTAGGGATGAGATTATGTACTTTGATTATTTAACATACTGATTGCTATTAAAAGATTTTGAAAGAATTGCTGTAGGGAAACATGTGAAAAAGTGTTGGCTAAGGGCAAGCTGCTTGGTGGAAACTTTAGAGACAATTATATTTAGATTTAATCATAAGAATGTAACTTTTGCTTAAATCATTTAAGGAGAAGTTATATTTTAGATTAGATAATGATCACAGTTTGATAAACTTAGCTTTTCACAAATTATACTTTGGAATGTCACATTGTTAATTTAAATGATGTTACTATTTGTTAATTTAAATGATGTTTCTATTGTTTAAGCTATACTTAGCTGTAGATAACTTTTGTCATGATGCCCATGTCTTTGTGTTGTTTTGTAATGATTGGATCAACTGATATTTCCTGTGAAACTTCCTTGTCTTAACAATAAAAAACAGAAGATAACTTTGAGTTGAGGCTGTACCAAGTTTTCTCCTTGTAACAGAGGAGTTGCTGAGGTGCGATCCCTTAGGGCTTCTCGTTGCATTCATGTTGCTTTGTGTCATCTTTTTTGTGTCTCCATTACACAGCAAGAAGTGTAACAGTTAGTGGATTAATTGGGTATGATGGGTGCATGCACTGAGCTTGTCAGTAGCTAAGCTTCATGGAAGAGAGTTGCAGAGGTTTTTAGGGGTTTCAAATACCAATTTTTTAAGCCACCACCTAGTAGGGAACACCACCAAATAATCTGCTCTCTGAATGTAGGATTGGTCACCGGAATTCTGTAAAGTACTTTAAAGTAAAAGTAAGGACTTCAAAGTATATGTCAAAGGACCCTATTAATGCATATTCTTAACTCCCTCCACCCTCTTGCAGAGCTTAGTGTCTCCAAGGCTGATCTTCTCTGCTTCAATTATGTAGAACCTACATAACACTATTTTTGCCAAGAGCTGGAGTAGATTCTTGACTCTTGAGCTGGAGAAAAGTTCTGGAGTTAAAACTTCATTTTGAATAAACCTTCCTGTTATACAAACTAAATGACCTTTTCCATTTTTAGTGCCTTCTTGTTTCTTTCCTGTAGTCTTTGTGGGTAAAAACTTCCTCATAAACTCACTGTCATTTATTCATATGGAGGAGAAAAGAAATTCCTGTTTTAAGTCTGTCATTTTAATCAAATTTATGTTGTGATTAATTTTTTTTATTTCCAATGCAAAAAAAATATTTTAATATTATAATAAAAAATTGTTAATCCCATACGTAGAATGACAATTTTATGAAAAATAATTAAATAGTACCATGGTGCTGGACTAGTTTTTACAACATAAACACAGAAAATGAATAAAATGTATAAAGGCAATGTACATTAGATGGAGTAGAAGACTATAAATTCTGAATAAAAATTGATGGAAAAAGTATCATAAAACTAATTTTTAATGGTTTGGGATATAAAATATGTGCATGTCCTGTTTTGAAGTGTACAAAACCTGAAGAGGCAAATACTTAAATGTTACAGTACCTACTCAATTCAAAATTCAGATTTTAAGAAATTATCAAAATAGAATTAAAGGGTTAAACATGGGGCAAGATGGTGAGCTAAATGTGCCCAGCATGTGGTCCTCCTGCAGAAGGGGTACGGAGAAAGGAACAGACAGCTAGGATCAGTGCAGGAGGAATTCTCCCTTGCAGTGAGAAGAGTCTACTTTGGTGTGAGCACTTCCCAGTGGTAAGTCTCCTCTTGCTCATTCTCCAGCCTGCCCTCACCACTACCACCGTTGCCTGAGCCATTGTCTAGTCCCATGGCCATGGTCCGTCTTCCCCCATAGGAGTTCATCCCTCTTCCTCTAGTGGCCACTGGTACAACCCATTGTGTGACTGATGCTGCCTGTAGCCATGGCCACAGATGCTGGAGCACCACACTGGGCAGCCCCAGCTCCATCCTCAGCTGATGGAGCCCTGCTCTATGTGACCACAGTCACCAGAGTCCTATGACACTCAACCAGAGCTTCTGGAGCCCCACCCCACATGACCACAGCTGCCAGACTCCTGTGCTGCCCAACCACAGCCTCTGCAGCCCAGTGCAGCATGGTCACAGCTACTGATGAACATAGATGCAAAAATCCTGAGCAAAATATTAGCAAGTGGAATACAGCAGCACATCAGAGAAGTTATACATCAGGATCAAGTAAACTCATCCCAGAATTGCAAGGATTTGCAACATATGCAAGTAAGGTAATATGATATGCCACATCAACAAAATCGAGGACAAAAACCATATGGTTATCTCAATAGATGCAGAAAAAGTGTTTGACAAAATTCAACATCTCTTCATTATAAAGACTCAACAAATTAGGTATAAAAGGAAATTATCTCAACACAAGTAAAGCCATATATGACAAACCCACCACCAATACCATCCTGAATGGGAAAAAGCTGAAAAAAATTTTAAGGAGAGGAAAAAAACAAGGATGCCCATTCTTACCACTCCTATTTAACATAGTACTGGAAGTACCAGCCAGAGCAATCAGGCAAGAGAAATAAATAAAGGGCATCCATACTGGAAAAGATGAAGTCAAATTGTCACAGTGTTTACATATGCTGTGATTATATATATAGGAAAGCCAGAAGACTCAAAAAACTCTGAGTCAATCGATGATTTCAGTAAAGTTGCAGCATACAAAATCAACATGAAAAATCAGTAGTGCTTTTTCACTCCAACAACAAAGTAGCTAAAAAAAGAAATCAAGAAAGCAAGGACATTTGCAATAACTACCAATAAAATAAAATGCCAAGGAATAAAGATAACCAAGATGGTGAAAGATCTCTACAACTAGAACTACAAATCACTGTGGAAAGAAATTGAACAGAACACCAAAAAACGGAATGACATTCCATGTTCATGGATTGGATAAATCGTATAGTGAAAACATCCATACTACCCTAATTCATCCACAGATTCAGTGTGGTACCCATCAAAATACCAATGACTTTATTCGCAGAAGTATAGAAAGCAATCCTAACACTCATATGAATGAACAAAAGACCCCAAATAGCCATAGCAATCCTGAGTAACAAAAATAAATCTGGAGTCGTTGCACTTCCTGACTTCAAATTATATTACAAAGCTATGGTAACAAAAACAGCATGGTACTGGCAAGAACAGACACTTTCACCAATGGAATAAAATAAAGAACTCCAAAATCAACCCATGTATGCATAGCCAACTGATCATCAGCAAGGCATAAAGAACATACATTGGGGAAAATGCCTTTTCAATAAACAGTGCTGGAAAAACTGGATATCCATTTGTACAAGAATGACATTAGACCTGTACATCTTGCACCTGCCAAATCAACTCAACTCAATGATTAGTGGGAGTAAATAAATAAATAAGCAAATAAACAAAAAAGACAAAACAGAAAGAGAGAAAGTAATAGCTATCATAATAATATGTTAAATTTTCAGGAGAGGAAAGAAGTGTGATTACTAAAAGTGGAAAGGGGGGTAGTTAAGATAGATCTACCATATGTTTCAGCCATCCCATTGCTGGATATATACCCAGAGGAATAGAAATCATCATGTCCAAGGGATACCTGTACTTCGATGTTTATTGCAGTGCTACTTACAATAGCTAAGAGTTGGAAGCAGCCTAAATGCCCATCATTGGATGAGTGGATAAGGAACATGTGGTATATCTACACAATGGAATACTACTCTGCTGTATAAAAAAAAAAAAAAAAGAATGCAATACTACCATTCGCAGCAACGTGGATGAAATTAGTGAAATAAGCCAGGCACAGAAAGAGAAATACCACATGTTCTCACTTATTTGTGGGAGCTAATTAAAATAAATAGATAAATATACAAATTTTTTCTTTAAAAATGGTATTTAATAAAACCCATTTCTTTTAAATTTAATAAAAGAATCATGGGTTTCTTTTATTTTTGTACAAAGAAGAAAATAACCCTCTAATAAAGTTTAGTTGGAAAAAAAGGACACTATATAAGTGGAAAGAGTACAGAGAGAAAAACGAGTGGAGAAAATGAAATCAGTGTAGAGGAATATTCTAAATTGAGCTTATTCTCATCATACAAATTTTATTAAAATAAAATTCATATAATATAAAATTCACCTTTTAACTCTTCTCGGGTGTACAGACCAGTGTTTTTTAGTATATGCCCAGAGTTGTGCGACTACTAACACTTTCTACCTTTAGAATATTTTTGTCACTTCAAAAAGTAATTCTGGGGTCGAACCTCATGGCTCACTCAGGAGAGTGTGGTGCTGGGAGCACCGAGGCTGCAGGTTCAGATCCTATATAGGGATGGCCGGTGCGCTCACTGGCTGAGTGTGGTGCAGGCGACACCAAGCCAAAGGTTCCATTCCCCTTACTGGTCACACACACACACACAAAAAGTAATTCTGTAAGTAGTAAGCAGCCATTTCCCACTTCTTCCTACAACTAGCTTCTACTAATCACTAATCTTTGTTCTGCCTCTGTGAATTTGCCAATTCTGGACATTTTGTATAAATGGAATTATGCAATATGCGACCTTTTGTGTCTAGATTTTTTTACTTAACATAATATTTTCAAGGTTTATCTATGTTGTAGAATGTGTTGGGATTTCATTCATTTTTATAGCTGAATGATATTTTATTGAGTGGATGTACATGTATCAGTTGATGAACATTGGGTTTATTTTCATATTTTGACTACTGAGACTAATGCTGCTATAAATGCCAGCATGCGAGTTAACGTTCAAATGTATGTTTTCAATCCTTTTGATGACATATATAGGAGTGAATTACTGTGTTAAATGGTAATTCTATGTGTAAGTTTTTGAGAAATTGCCCAAACTATTTTCCACAGAAGCTGAACTATTTTGCAGTGTAGGAGGGCTCCAACTTTTCCAAATCTTTGTCAATAGTTGTTATTTATTCTTGTTTTTATTATAGCCACCCAAGAGAGTGTGAAATAATACCTCACTGTGGCTGTGATTTACAGTCTACTAATCACTAATAAGCTGAACATCTTTTTATGTGCTTATTGGAGGTTTATATGTCTTTTATGGATTAGTGTCTATTCAAGTTCTGTATTTTTTAAAAAAATAATTGACAAATATTAATTGTACATATTTATGAGGTACAATATGATATTTTAATATCTGTATTTTAGAAAGATTAAATCAAGCTTATTAATGTATCCATCATGGTGAGAATGTTTAAAATCTTCTCTTTTAGCAATTTTCAAATATACAATACATTAGTATTAACTATAGTCACCAGGCTGTGCAATAAATTATTAAAAATAATTCTTTCTAACTTTGTACTCTGACCAACATCAACCATTTTCCCACCCACTCCCCCCAGACTCCTATAACCTCCATTCAACATTCTGGTTTTATGATGTCAACTTTTTAGATTACGCATATAAGTGAGATCACACAGTACTTATCTTTTTGTCCATGGCTTAGTTCACTTAGCGTAATGTCCTCCAGGTTCATCCATGTGGTCACAAATAACAGCATATCCTTATTTTTTGAGGCTAATAGTATTCCATTGTGCATATATATACTGCATTTTTTTTTATCTATTCATCCACTGATGAATACTTAGGTTGATTCCGCATCCTGTTACTGAGAATAATGCAGGAATAGTCATGGGAGTGCAGATGTCTCTTCAACATACCAATGTCAATTCCTTTGGATATATGCTCAGAAGTGTATACATCCTGTAGCATGTGATAATTGTATGTTTAATTTTGGAGAAACTTTCATATTCTTTTTCAAAATGTTCATGCTAATTTATATTCCCACCAATAGTATACAAGCATACCCTTTTATCCACATTCTCACCAACATTTGTTAATTCTTGCCTTTTTAATATCAGCCATTCTAATAATTGTGAGGTGATATCTCATTGTGAATTTAATTTTCATTTCCCTGATAGTTAAAGATGTTGAGCATTTTTTTCATATATATATATATATATATGGGCCATTTGTATGCCTTCTATTGAAAAAATGTCTATTAAGGTTTTTTTCCCACTTTAAAAAAAAACTAGATTATTTGTATTCTTGCTATTGATTTGAGTTCCATATATATTTTGGATATTAGTCCCTTATTAGATGAATAGTTTGCAAATATTTTCTCCCAATCCATGGATTGTCTCTTTATTCTGTTAATTGTTTTCTCAGTTGTGCAGAAACTTTTTAGAAAAATGCAATTCTACTTGTCTATTTTTTTCCATTGATGTCTGTGCTTTCGTGGTCAAACCAAAAAAATCACTGTCTAGAACCATATTGTTGAGCTTTCCCCTTATGTTTTTATCTAGTAGTTTTTCAGTTTTATGTCTTATGTTTAAGTCTTTATTCTGAGTTGATTTTTATATATGCTGTGAGATAAGGGTCAAGTTTTACTCTTCTGCATGTAGACCCAGTTTTCCCAGTACCAGTTATTGAAGCAACTGTTTTTTGGTTTTTTTTTTTACCATTGTGTGTGCTTAGCAACTTGGATGAAAATCAATTAGCTGTAAGTGCATTGATTATATTTATGGGCTCTCTTTTCAGTTCCATAGGTCTATGTTTCTACTTTTACACCATGATGTTTTGATTATGACATATAATTGAATTATTATGTATTTTTTGATTACTATGCAATGTTTTGATTACTGTATTAGCCTGTTTTTTGTTTCTATAACAGAATACCTGAGATGGGTAATTAATAAGAACAGAGGTTTTTTTGGCTTATGATTCTGGGACAGCTGCATCTGGCACAGGCCTCAGGCTGCTTCTACTCATGGTGGAAAGTGGCAGACAGCTGGCAGGGATGAGGAGATCACATGGCCAGAGGAAGAGAAAGAGAGAGAGACAGAGACAGAGACAAAGATAGAGATGAGACAGAGACACAGAGAGAGGAGATGCCATGTTCTTTTAACCAACCAGCTCTCATGGGAACTAATAGAGTAAGATCTCAATCAGGCCCTCATCCCTCAGGGAGAGCATTAATCCATTCATGAGGTATCCACTCCCATGACTCAAACAGTTCCCAATGCTACCACATTGGAGATCAGATTTCCACAGGAGTTTTGGCAGGGACAACACATACAAACTCTATCAATTACTATGTACTATAGCTTTATAGTATGTTTTGAAATCAGGGAGAGTGATGACTCCAGCTTTGTTCTTCTTGCTCAATATTGATTTGGCTACCCAGGCTCTTTTGTAGTTTCATACAAACTTTGGGTGGTCTTGTCTATTTCTGTAGAAAAATAACTTTAGAATTTTCAAAAGGATTGCATGGAATTTGTAGATTACTTTGGGAAGAATGAACATTGTAATACTATGAATCCTCCAATCCATGAATATAGGATATCTTTCAATTTATTTGTGTTGTCTTCGATTTCCTTAATCAAAAGTTTATAGTTTTCAGTGTATAGATCTTTCATCTCCTTGGTTTAATTTATTTCTAAATATTGTATTTTTTGGTACTATTGTAAATGGGATAATCATGTTTTTTTCAGATAGTTTGTTGTTAGTGTCTAGAAATACTACTTATTTTTTTATGTTTATTTTGAATCCTGCAACTTTAGAATTCATTTATTAAATCTAACAATTTTTAATGGAGTCTGCAGGGTTTTATATATATAATTGTGTCATCAGCAAATTGATAATTTTCTGCTTTTTCTATGTGGGTGCCTTTTGTTTACTTCTCTTTAGTAATTCCTCTGGCAGGGACTTACAATACTATGTTGAATAGATATGGCACAATTGGGCCTCCTTGTCGTTTTCCTTGATCTTAGAACAAATGCTTTCAACTTTTCACCATTGAGAATGTTATTAGCTGTGGGCTTGTTGTATATGGTCTTTATAATGTTGAGGTACCTTCCTTCCATTCCTAATTTGGTGAGAGTTTTTATACTAAAATGTTGAATTCTGCCAAATTCTTTTTCTGAATGTGCTGAAATAATCATATGGTTGTTTTCAACTTTAGTTAGTTAACGTGGTGTATCGCACTTATTTCTTTGGTTTGTTGATACATCCTTGCATACCTGGGATAAAACCCTCATGATCATGGTGAAAGACCCTTTCAATGTGCTGTTGAATTTGGTTTGCTAGAATTTTGGTGAGGATTTTTCCATCTGCAATTATCATGAAGAATGGTCTATGTTTTTTTGTTTGTTTGTTTTGTTTTGTAGTGCCCTTGTCTGGTGTTAGAAACAGGGTTATGATAGCTTTTTAAATGAGTTTAGGAGTATCTATTATTACTCATTCTCTTTTGAACAATTAGAGAAGGAATGGTATTAATTCTGCTTTAAGTAACTGTTAGAATTGAGCAGCGGAACCATTTGGTCCTGGGCTTTTCTTTGATGGAAGAATAGTTTTTATTACTGATTCAATCTTACTACACATTATTGGTCTTTTGAGATTTTCTGTTTTTTCCTGATTCAGTCCTGGTTGGTTGTATGTTACTAGAAATTTACCTGTTTCTTCTAGGTTATCTTCTTTTTTGGTTTACAATCATTCATACTAGTCTTTTTTATTCTTGTTAACTATGTGACATTCATTGTAATGTTTTTTTTTTAATTTCTGATTTTATTTAGGTCTCTCTTTTTCTTGTTAGTCTAACTAAAGATGTGTAAATATTGTTTATCTTATCATGAAACCAACTTTTAGTTTTGCTGTTCTTTTCTAGTTTCTATTTTATATATTTCTGCCATGATCATTATTATTTTCTTCCCTCTTAAGTTTGGGCTTCGTTTCTCATTTTTTTGTTTTTCCTAGTAGTGTAAATTTAGATTTTTTTTTTTACTTGAAATCTTATTGCTGTTGGTATTTATTGTTATAAACTTCACTTTCAAACAGCTTTTGTTGCATCTCATGAATTTTGGTTGCTTATGTTTCCATTTTTATTTGTCTCAAGATTCTTTAAATTTTCCCTATTAATTTCTTCTTTGACCATTGGTTGTTCAGGGACATGTTGCTTAATTTACACACATTTGTGAATTTTTCTAGAGTCTTTCCTTTAGTGATTTACAATTTTATAACACTGTGGTCAGAAAAGATACTTAATCTGGTTTTAACCTCCATAAATTTGTTAAGATGTGTTTTGTGGCCAAACATATGATCTACCCTAGGAAGTGTTCCATGTGTGTTTGAGAAGAATGTGTATTTTGTTACTACTGAATGGAATATTCTGTATATGTCTGTTATATTCATTTGTTTAAAAGAGTAGTTTAACACTTGTCATTGGACAAATGTAGTTTGTCCATGGATTGGAAAAGAGTAGTTTAGACATTTTCCTAATGTTCAATCTGTAGATGATCTGTGCATTGTTGGAAGTGGTGTATTGATGTCTTTTACTAGTTTTGTATTGCAGTCTCTCTCTCTCTCTTCAGATCGATTAATATTTGCTTTATAAATTCAGGTGCTCTGATGTCAATTGCATATATATTTATAATTGTTATATCTTATTATTTAACTGACCCCTTTATCATTATATAATGACCTTGTCTCTTTTTACAGTTTTTGACTTAAAGTCTATTTTGTCTGATATAGGTATGTCAACCTCTGCTCTCATTTGATTTTTATTTGCATGGAATAATTTTTCTATCCCTTTACTTTTAATCTGTGTGTATCCTTAAAGCTGAACTAAGTCTATTGCATTCAGCATATAGTTAGATCTAGGTTTTTTTGTATGTTTTAATTTGAGAATTTAATTCATTTACACTCAAAGTAATTATTGATATGTGAGGACTTCCTAGCTTCATTTTGTTAATTTTTTTTCTTGTTGATTTGTATATCCTTTGTTCCTCTCTTTCTCTATCACCATTCTCCTTTTTGATTTGATGATTTTCTGTGATGGAATGCTTTAAATCATTTCTTTTTAACTTCATGTATGTACTAATGGTTTTTGCATTGTGGTTACCATGAGGCTTATATAAAACATCTTATACTGAACACTATTTGAAGCTAATAACAACTTAACTTTGATGACTTAAACAAACTCTACACTTTTACTCTCACCCCACCCTACAGTTTATGTTTTTGGTTTCACATTTTACATCTTTTAATAATTTTCATTATTTAACAAATTATTGTAGTTATACTTGTTTGTAATAATTTTGTCTTTTAACCTTTATACTAGAGATATAATCATATTTTTACACCATGAGTACCATATTAGAATTTTGAGTTTGTCCATATGCTAAATTGATTATGTACTAGTTACATACTTATTTATTTTGTTCTTTTATTTGGCACACATTTTGCTGTTTCTGAGTTGGTTTCCGCATGTTAAATAAGGCAAGTATTTTTCTAGGCTTGTTAAAATGGTCTGGCGCATTAGTTCATTTTGTGTTACTATAACAGAAATACCTGAAACTGGGTAATTTATAAGGGAAAGAGTTTTATTTGGCTTACGATTCTGGCACAGCTGCATCTGGCACAGGCCTCAGGGTGCTTCTACTCATGGTGGAAAATGGCAGGCAGCCGGAGGGTACAAGCAGATCACATGGTGAGAAGAAGCAAGAGAGAGAGAAGGTGCCAGGGTCTATTAAACAACCAACCACCTCTCGCCAGAACTAATAGAGTGAGATCTCACTCATTAATCCCTCCACCCCCAGGGAAAGCATCAATCCATTCATGAAGGATCTGTCCCTATGATCCAAACAGTGCTTCTAGCACTGCCACACTGGGGATCAGATTTCCGCATGAGTTTTGGAGGTGACAACACATCCAAAGTCCATCATCTCCTGTTTGAGCAGTTCCTCCTCAGTCAGCCTCACAAGAGATTGTAGTTGCCTCAACTCTTTGTTCCTGTCTAACCCGCTCGATGCATGCAGAAACTAGTTTCAAGGAGATTCTGCAGGCCTGGATTTATTGCTGGAGCAAGCCAAGAAAGAAGGCCCAAGAAGTGACTTCTCTCCCATTCCTGCTTGCAGAAGCCTCCACCCACTTTCCAGGGAGAGGTTGAGGGCCTGGATTTATTGCCAGAACAACCTGGAGAAGAAGGTGAAGGGAATGACCACTAATTGAATTAGGCATGCAGAGGTCTTTGAACCTTTTTCCAAGGAGATATTAAAGTGACGTATTTATTTCTGGAGCAAGCAATGGAAGAAAGTGCATTCTTGCTTTTAAAGGCCTCCAACCTCTTTCTAAGAAGAGATTGTGAAACCAAAATTATTATTTTTAACAAGCCTGGGAAGAGGATGAAGACAGTATTCACTCTGCTGTTCAGTCAAGCGAAGATCTCACATTCTCACTACAGGAAGAGACTTCTGATCTGGAGTTATTATTGTAGTAAGCCTAGGAATGAGCTGCAGGGAGTGGCTACTTTTTTTTTCTATTCAGGCAATAGAGTTCTAGTAGAATGATTTCCTAAATGTTGAAACTATCAAATTTAAAGTGTCCATAATGACAACCTACAGAGTGCGAGAAAATATTAGAAAACTGTACATCTAACAAGAGATTAGTATCCAGAATATACAAGGAATTCAACCAATAACATGTTAAGAAAAACAACACCCCCCAAAAAACAAAACCAAAAATGAGCAAAGAAGCTGACATTTTTTTCTAAGGAAGATATGCAAATGAACAACAGACACTTGAAGAAAATGCTCAACATCACTAATCACCAGGGAAATGCAAATTAAAACCACACTGAGATATCACCTCACCCCAGTTAGACTGGCTATAAAGACTGAGAATGACAAATGCTGGCGAGGAAGTAGAGAGAGGGGATCTCTTCTACACTGTTGATAGGCATATGAATTAGTACAACCACTCTGGAGAACAGTATGGAGTTTTCTCAGATGACTACAGATAGATTTACCACATGATCCAGCAATCCTACTTCTAGGCATACACCCAAAGAATGGAAATCATCATGTCAGAGGGATATCTTCCCTCCCATGTTCATCACAGCTGTATTTCCAATAGCCAAAATATGGAACCAACCTAAATGTTCACTGATGAATGATTGGATGAGGAAAATGTGGTATGTATACACTATAGAATACTACTCTGCCATAAAAGAGTATAAAATTCTGCCATTAGTGGAAACATGGATGAACTTCGAGAAAATTATGTTGAGTGATATAAGCCAGGGAAGGGGGAAAAAGTACCACATGTCCTCACTCATAAGTGGAAGTTAAGAGAGAAAGAAGGAAGGAAACAAAGACCACAGTGGTGTGGTGTGCTGGACTCACAGAGGGAGAGAGCATACCTAGGGTTGCACAGTGGGGTGGGGGACATGGGGAATAATCACAATTTGTGGTAATGAGCATGCCGATAGTAACAAAATAACAAACTTAAGACACAGGTTCTTTGTCTGTATAGATCTTAAGGAAAATGTGAACAAAAATTGTCTTAATTCACAGTAGTTAACACTTACATAAAGTATAAGTATTATCTTTGACTTTTCCAAATAATATCCATTTGTAGTAACTCCATAGTCCCCAGTGAATGATCTTAGCACATGTCTTGAACACCATTGGACCATATGTAGAGCTAGGGCTGGGTCTGGAGCTCACAGACCCCTCAAGCTAATTCACAAACCCTTCACATGCAGGTCTATGAGCCAGGTAACTGGCAAAAAGGTCCTTGGAGCCTTGGTTGAAGAAGGATTAGTCTTTATTCAGCACACATACTTCTGAGAGCTAAGCAGTACAAAGGAGAAGTTCAGAAACTCAAATGCCACCAGCAATGTCCAAAGACAAACTGAATCTGAGCAGCTGCCAGCAGAGTAAACATGCTCTATTGTTAGACACAAGCTCTCTGCCCCCAGCCTGCTTCACAACCTCAAGAACACACATTAGCAACAAAGTAGAAAGATACATGGGTGCACATGCACACTAACTCTACCCACACACAACTTGTTTACAAGAAATGTCAAGGGAGCCTGACTAAATTATCCTATTTTCCCCACACTTGGTTAAGTTTCTTCCTAAGTATTTAACTCTTTTGAATGCTATTGTCATTGTAATAATTTTTATAATCAGATTTTCATATTGTTAACTTGTAGTGTATAGAAACACAATTGAATTTTGAGATTGATCTTGTATCCTGCATCTCTGACAAATTTATTGGTCATAAAGATTTTTTTAAATAATTAGATTTTTCTGAATATAATATGTCATCTGCAAACAGATAATTTTATTTTGTTACTTTCAGTTTAGATCTTTTATTTCTTTTACTTGCCTAATTGATTTTATTACTATGTTGAATAGAAGTGTGGGAAGTGGGAATTATTGTCTTGTTCATGATTTAGATCATAATCTTTCACACTTTCACCACTGAGTATAATGTTCGTTGTGGGTTTGTCTTATATGGCTGTATTAGTGCTTTTTGTGTTGCTATAACATAATAACAGAAATATCTGAGACTGGGTGATGGAGTTTGTATGTGTTGTCCCCTCCAAAATTCATGTGGAAATTTGATCTCCAATGTGGCAGTGTTGGAAACTGATTGAGTCATGGGGGCGGATCCCTCATGAATGGATTCATGCTCTCCCTGGAGAGAACATCCACTCTGTGGAAAATACCAAAGATCATCACTATGCCAACCACCAGGAACAGGACAGGAATACTTTTGCCCAGTGCATCCTGGGCTACCATTTAAGTCCACCATGCACTGGCTGCCAAGTTATGCACAGTGTGTTTATGACTTACCAATAGGCAGCAGTGGACAGAAGAAGCTTAGGATGCATTATGAGCCTGTCCTCCAAGGCTCAAGAATGCTGCCCAGGGTAAATCAAGTCTTGACTGCATGTGCCACGCTTTTACCACAGATGAGGGAGTGTCAAAGGAAACCCTACCTGGGTTTTATATTTCAGGGACAATGGGACTCACTGGGCAATTTGGAGGAACATCCTGCTTTTAGAAGAGAGAGGAACAAAGCTTGAGATGTTCCAGACAGTTCCTGCCAACCTTACAACAGGGAATTCTCAGTGCTTTTTACAGCTAATCTGAGAACTATAGGCAGAAAGAAAAGGGGGAGAGACTGGGTCACCAAAGGCTATCTGGGGACCAGCCAGCAGTTAATTCTTCCTCACATTTTGGGTAGAATTCACTAGTGAAGACATCTGTTTCCATCTTTATTGTATTGGAAGGTTTTTAATTACTGACACAATTTCCTTAATAATTACAGTTCAATTTAGATTTTCTAATTTTTCATGATTCAGTCTTTTTTTTTTTTTTTTTTTTCCTTTTTTGTGACCGGTAAGGGGATCACAACCCTTGGCTTGGTGTCATCCGCACCGCACTCAGCCAGTGAGCAAACCGGGCCATCCCTACATAGGACCCAAACCCACGGTGGGAGCACCGCTGTACTCCCAGTGCCACACTCTCCCGAGTGAGCCATGGGGTCGGCGCATGATTCAGTCTTGATAGACAGTATGTTTCTAGAAATTTTTCCATTTTATCTAGGTTATCCAATTTGTTGGTATATAATAATTAGTACTACTCTCCTAATTTTTTATGCTTGCAACATTGTTAGTAATGTTCCAAGTGTTATTTCTGGTTTTAGTTACTTAAGACATCTTTCTTTTTTTTAGTCAGTGTAGCTAATAGTTCATCAAGTTTGTTGGTCTTCTCAAAAGCCAACAGTTGATTGCACTGATTTTTTCTCTTGTTTTTGTTCTTTATTTTATTTATTTCTGCTTTAATCTTATTTTCTTCTGCTAATTTTGGGATTAATTTCTTCATTGTATTCTGATTCATTCAGTGTAAAATTAGGTTGTTGATCTGATATCTTTATTGTTTTATGCTATAAACATTTACAGCTATAAATTTCTCTCAACCCAGCATTCATTGTATCTCACAGGTCATGGCATTGTTTGTATTTTTATCTCTGGATTTTTTTTTAACTTCTCTGGTGAGGATTTTTTTTTTTATCCATTTGTTGTAAAAATGTTTAATTTTCACATATTTGTGACTTCCCATTTTCCTCTCTGCATTTTATTTCTAGTTTCATTTCATTGTGGTCAGAAAAGATAATTGCTATGATTTAAAAAATTTTTTAAAGAAATTTTTTGTGCACTAACATGGTATAGTTAATCAGTGCACACTTGAGAATAATGTGTATTCTGCTGTTGTTGGCTGGAGTGTCCTGTATAGGCCTATTAGATACAATAGATCTATAGTGTTGTTTAAGTCCTCTGTTTTTAAATTGGTCCTCCATCTTTTGCTCTATTAGTGAATTTGAGATATTTAAGTATCCTAATATTATTGAAGAGTTCTCTATTTCTCACTTCAGTTCTGCCACTGTTTGCTTCAGTTACTGGAGCTTGGATATTTGTGCATATATGTTTGTAATTGTTATAACCTCTTGGCGAATTGACCCTTTTACCAATACAATCATGTTCTTTTTTGTTTCTTGTGACAGTTCATGATGTAAAACCTATTTTTTCTAATATTAGTGTAACCACTCTTGCTTGCTCGTTGTTTATTATTTCCATGAAATATCTTTTCCCTTTCACTTTCAACCTCTGCATGTCCTTAGATCTCAAGTGAGTCTGTTTTAGGCATAATAGTGTGGAATCATGTTGTGTATGTGGGTTGCTTTTTATTTTCTATTATGCCAATCTACATCATTGATTGGGGAGTATTATTCACTTCCATTTAAAGTAATTACTTATAAAGAATGACTTAATATTGTCATTTTATTATTTGTTTCATTTATGCTAATATTTTTCTCTTATTCATTTACTCTGTCTTTCCTTGTGCTTAGTTGTTTGTAATGACATGTTTTCCCTTGTCATTTTCATCTCTATATTCTGCAGGCATTCTCTTGTGCCTATCATACTGGTTATATAACATTGCAAAAGCATAACAATGTATTTTATAATGAAGTTAGCTTAACTTTAATTGCATACAAAAACTACTCTTTTTTTTTTACTGCTCCATTCCTCCCATTTTATGTTATTGACACTACAAAATACAACTTTATATATTGTACACCTATTTGCATAAATTTATAATTATTTGTATGCCTATTTCTTTTAAATTCTATCAAAGAAAAAATGAAGTTACAAACTAAAAATTTCATTGGTATCAATTTTTATGTGTTCCCTTATATGTTTTTATTGAATAACTTTATATTGTGTGACTTCAAATTACTTACTATTATTCTTTCAACCTCAAAGACTACATTTACCATTTCTTTAGAAAAGATATAGTGGTTATAAACTTCCTCATTTTTTTTGTATATTTGGGAATATTGTTATTTCTCAGTAATTTTTAAAGTACAGTTTTGTTGGATATAGAATTATTGGCTAATAGTTTTTATCCGTTGGTTTGCTTTAGCACTTTAAATCTACCATTTCACTGCCTTCTGGCCTGCAAGTTTTCTGTTGAGAAATTCACTGACAGACTTTTTGGGGAACGCTTTTACATGATGAATTATTCTCTTGCTGCTTTCAAGATACTATCTTTGTTTATGTCTTTAAACAATTTAATCATAATTTGTCTCAGCAAAGTCTTCTTTGGGTTTGTCCTACTGTAGTGTGTTGAGTTTCTTAAATTTGTAGGCATATGTCTTTTTTCAAATTTGGTAAATCTTCAGCCATTACATTTTAAAATAATCTCTCTGCCCTTCCCTCTCTTTTTTATTTTTTACAAAACCCCTTCATACATATCCTGGGTGGCTTGTTGGTATCCTATAAGTCCCTTATGCTCCGTTCACTTTTCTTCTTTATTATTCTTTTGCTGCTGGTCAGTACTGGTGATTTGAAATATCCTGTGTATGAGTTTATTGATACTTTCTTCTACCTGTTCATGTACTCTGTTGAAACCACTAGTGAAAATTTCAAATCAGTTATTGTATTTTTCAGTGGCAGAATTTTCTGGGGTTTTTTTTTTTTTTTTTTGGTATAATTTCTAACTTTTTGTTATTTAAATTTTATTCATATATTGTTTCCCTGATTTTTTCTACTTCTTTGCCCATATTTTTCTTAGTCTTTAAAACATGTTTAAAATACATTTTTAAAAAGTGTTTGTCTTACTTCCAATACCTGTGGCTTTTTAAAGGTAATTTTTGTCTCTTTACCTTCTGTCTCTGAATTGGACTCTTTCTTTATATTTTTTGTATAACTTATTATTTTTGATTGAAAAACAGGCATTTTTAGAAAAATTTCTGGATTTTAGAAGTTATTTTTCTATTTAAAAAAATGGTTGGATTATTCTCAGGCATGTTATGGTCATATATATATGGCTTCTGGATGTGCTTTTTATAATCCTCATTTTAATGCACCTAACTTCACTTCAATCTCTTTATTTCCCATAAAGTCTCAACATGCTTCTTTTCAGAGCCTTGGATGTTTTATTGTAGTCTTGTACCTGTAATCACTTGCCCCAGTAGCCTGTAGTTCTGCAATTTATCTGCAGTTTTATGAGCCTCATCCACTGCTTTATGCAGTTTTTCCAAGCCTGGTATCCCAATCACACTACTTTTCCCCATATGAGATCTGAGTGAGGTAAAACAATGACTAATTTTTCAGGCTTCCTCCAAACCAGTTCTAACATTGCCATTAAGGTCCATTCTGATTTTTCTGATACCAGATAAAAAAAGTGAGAGCTGGGCCTACAGTTCTGCCAGATGACACTGCACAACTCCAGGAATGAGGTGGAGGGGCAAAAACAGTAAAAATACCACAAATATCTCTATTGATTTGAATGTGACTTTTCCTTGATTGGGTGTTTTCTTGGTTGCTATTGACCTTTGATTGTTTTTCAGAGTTTGTTAAAATTATTTTGGCCAGTGTCTACTTGTTTTTTTAATATTTTTAAGGGAGAAAAAAACCCCTGGAGATTCTTAATTCACTGTCTTCCTGACATCATTCACTCACATCTCATTCTTCCTTATAGTAAACTATTTGATGATTAGTGTTTGGGCACAACATTAAAGACTCTAGAAATTGCACATTTGGGCATTTTTACGTAGACAAATATTAGGAAATGATTAGGGTCAGAGTTTGTAGTTCACTTTAATCCAGAAACCAATAAACAAGTTTCTAAACAGTACTCAAATTGGGCCAATTGACATATTCTATTTCTAATTAGAAGTACCCACAGAATTAGATGTAAGGCTGCTTGAAGAACTATATATTTTGTAATGTTTGATGTATTTCCTACTTTTTGTTTCTGTTTTTGCACTTAATAAACTAAAAGGGCTGTATAGGTCTGTAGGTGACTAAATATCTAGACATTACCATTTTGGCCAATTGATTAAAGTTTTTAACATTTATAGCATTACCAGAGTTTTCAAAAATACTTCATGTTAATAGACATGTATTATTACAATTTTGTTGAAACACAATTTTATATATATATATGAAATCATAATTTGAAAATGATTATAAATTATTGTGTTTATAAAACTAGCGTAAAAGATTTTAATGAAATCATGAGAAATTAAATTAAAATCTTTTATGAAGAAAATATCGCATTAAAATTTTTACATGGAAGTAGATAATAGCTTTAAATCTTAAATTAATCTAAATTAGTCAAAAAGTTTTCTATTTCTTAGGAATAATACATCAACTCTTTAAAAATAAATGAATATCTGTATTCATATTAGGAAATATTACTGATTCCCTCAAATAAGGAAAAGTAGAATAAAAAACAGAAAACAGAAATGAGTAGGCACCAACTTTAGGCAGATATAAACTCATCATTATGTGTCCAATGCTCCAATACTTTGTTTCTGCCATGAGAGAAAAAGTTTAAATGAAGAAAAATGAGAGAGAAAAGAAGAAGAAAAAGACGGAGGAGGAGGAGGAGGAGGGGAAAGGCACAGTGTTAAAAGCTAGTTTAAGCAATAATTCAATCCATAAAAATTCCTTCAAGCTGAGTAATTAGAAAGTCCATACTTTAAATGCACAGTGGATAATTATTTTAGTTATCTTACATTTTAAAAAGTGACCTATGTTTTAGTAACTAATCATTTCAAGATGAATTCTGATGTTTTTGTAGAGATGTGTCTCTCAATTAAACAATCTTTTTAATATCTGGAATCCCCCAAATTTGACTTGGTAGTTTCTAATTAATCTTGGTATAATTGTGTTAGTTCATTTCTGTTGCTTATAACTGAAGACCATAAACAATATAATTTATAGTAAAATAAAAACTTATTTCTTAAATTCCTGGAGGCTGGGAAATCCAAAGTCCAGGAAACACACCTGGTGAGGACCATTTTCTTGATGGTGACTCTATGGCAATGTAGGGTGTAACGTGACAAATGGCTAAGCAAGAGAGAGCTATCCTCCTTACCTACACTCCTTTGAAAGCCATCAGAACCATGTTCATTGCCACCCATTAACCCCCCAGTGTATTTATCCATTCATAATGGTACAGTCCTCACAATCTATCACCTCTGAAAGGCCCCACCTTTCAAATACCATAATAGAATTTCCTACCCTATTAACACTGTTACAGTAGGGATTAATTTTTCAATACATTAACCTTTGGGGGACACATTTAACCCAAAGCATTCAACCTTGGCCCCTGAAGTTCATGTTCTTTTCACAGATAAGTACATTCATTCCATCCCCAAAGTCTTCACATGTTTCCTCTCAGAAGTCCTAATAATAGCAGAAAACTTCCAAGAAATATGGAGAGATGAAGACTTTCAGATCCAAAGATCAAAGATCCCCAAACAGATTCAATCCTAAAGTGTCCTCTCTGAGACAAGTTATAGCCAAACTGGCAAAGCTGAAAGACAAAGAGAGGATCTTAAAAACAGCAAGAGAAAAGCACCAAGCCACTTATAAGGAGGTCCCCATCAGACTAACAGCAGGCTTCTCAAAAGAAACCATATTAGCCAGAAGAGAATAGGATGATGTATTCAAAATACTAAAAGAAAAAAATTGCCAGCCAATAATACTATACCATGCAAGGCTATCCTTAAGATAAGAGGTAGAAATAATGTACTTCCTAGAAAAACAAAAACTACTGGAGTTCAGCACCACATGACTATCCCTGCAAGAAATCCTCAAGGGAATACTGCATGTAGAATTCCCAAAACAATAATCGCTACCATAAGTGCACAAGAAAGAAAAAAATGCAAATGAGAAATAGAAAGAAACATTATCTAACCACCTCAAGAAACCTACAAACATGGAAGGCAAATAACATAAGGGGAAAAAATTGAAAAAAAAAGATACTAAAAACATCAAAACAAAAATTCTTAAAATGACAAGAGCAAGTCAATACCTTCCAATAACAGCCCAAGTGTAAATGGATTAAATTCCTCACTTGTAAGGCACAGACTGTCTGATTGGGTTAAAAAACTAGAACCGATTATATGCTGTCTTCAAGAGACTCTCCTCACCTGTAAAGATTCATCCAGAGTGATAGTGACAGAATGGAAAAAAGATATACTATGCAAATGGAAACCAAAAATGAGCAGGAGCAGTTATTTTTATAAACAGATTTTTAAACAGTCTTTAAAACAGAAGCCATAAACAAAAACCAAGAAGGGCATTATATAATGATAAAGGGATCTATCCAGCAAGAAGACATAACAATCATAAATATATATGAACCCAACACTGGAGCACCCAGATATATAAAGAAAACACTACTAGACCTAAAGAAAGAGATAGAGACCAATATGATAAAAGTTGGGGACCTTAACACCCCTCTCGCTCAGCACAGGGCACATCCTCTAGGCAACAAATCAACAAATCAACAAATGATTAAACCTACATTTTAGACCAATTGGACCTGGCAGACATTTACAGAACATTTAATCCAACAATATAGAATAAACATTCTTCTCATCAGCACATGGATCATTCTCCATGACAGACCAGATGTTAGGTACAAACCAAGTCTTAGAAATTTTTTTTTTTAATTGAAATTATTTCAAATATCTTTTCAGACCAAAATAGATTAAAATTAGAAATCAATAACAAATGTAACTCTGGACACTATGCAAATACAGAGAAATTAAACAAGAAGCTCTCAGATGACCAGTGGGTCCAAGAGAGAAATTACACAGGAAATCAAAAATTTCCTTGAAAATCATAAAAATAAAGACACATCATACCTAGACCTGTGGGATACTGCAAAAGGCAGCACTAAGAGAGAAGTTTATTGCAATAAATGATTACATCAATGAATAGAAAGATTTGAAATAAACTACCTAATATTAAACTTCAAAGAAAAAGAAAAACAGGAATAATCCAAACTCAAAATTAGTAGATGGAAAGAAATAGTTAAGATCAGAGTAGAACTAAATGAAATAGACCCTAAAACATGATTCAAAAGACTAATGAAATAGAAAGTAGATTTTTTGAGAAGATAAACAAAATAGACAAGCCATTAGCTACGCAAATTTAAAAAAGAGAGAGAAGACACAAATAACAAAAATCAGATATGAAAAAGAGACATTATATACCACAGTTTCTTTATGTGATCATTCATTGATGGACATTTAGTTTCCTTCCATATCTTGGCTATTGTAAACAGAGCTGAAAAAAACATGGGAGTGCAGGTATTTTCTCGACATGATGATTTCCATTCCTCTAGATAGACATTCAGAAGAGGGATTGCTGGATCATATGGAAGATCTATCTGTAGTTGTTTGAGAAACCTCCATATTGTTTTCCATAGTGGTTGTACTAATTTACAGTCCCACCAACAGTGCAGTAGTGTTCTCTTCTCTCCACACACTTGTCAGCATTTGTTATTCACCGTTTTTGATTATAGCCAGTCTAACTAGAGTGAGGTGGTATCTCAATATGGTTTTAATTTGCATTTCCCTGATGACTACTGATGATGAGCATTTTTTCATGTATCTGTTGGCTATTTGTATGTCTTTCTTTGAAAAATGTCTATTCATCTCCTTTGCCCATTTTTTAATTGGGTCATTTTTTTTTTTTTTTACTGTATAATTGCTTGAGTTCTGTGTATATTCTGGATATTAATCCCTTGTGAGATGCATAGTTAGCAACAATTTTCTCCCACTCTGTAATTTGCACTATGTTGATTGTTTCCACTGCTGTACAGAAACATTTTAGTTTGATATAGGCCCATTTGTTTATTTTTTCTTTGGTTGTTTGTGCTATATATATATATATACACACACTATGGAATACTATATATGTATATATATGGAATGCTATATATATATATACACACACACACACACTATGGAATACTACTCTGCCATAAAAAAGAATGAAATACTCCCATTTGCAACAACATGGATGAATCTGGAGAAACTTATGTTGAGTGAAACAAGTAAAGCACAGAGGGATAAATACCACATGTGCTCACTCATATGTTGGAGCTAAGAGAGAAAGGAAGGAAGGAAAAACAGACCACAGTGGTGCCGTGGTCCAACACAGGGAAGGAACATTCCTAGGGCTACAAATTGAAGTGGGGGGGGGTGAAAGTCAAAGGTGGAGAAAGTTTGGGAGACAATTGGATGGGGACAAGGGTACAAAAGTAATTTCTGGCAATGGGTTTGCCCCCAGTATGAATCCGGCCTTCACATCATGGGCAGGAGGGGTGACAATCAGCTTTGTATCTCATGAATATTCTTAATACAGAAAACAATAAAAGAAAAAATGAGACATTACAAGTGACACCACAGAAATACAAAGAATCATTAGAGACTATTATAAACAACTATACACTAACAAATTTGAAAACCCGGAGAAAATGGATAAATTTCTGGACACATGGAAACTACCACAACTGAACCAAGAAGACACTGAAAACCTGAACAGATCAATAACAAGCAACAAGATTCAAAGTAATCAGCAATCTCCCAAAAAAGAAAATCCCAAGACCAAATGGCTTTACTGCTGATTTCTACCAAACTTTTCAAGAGTAATTAATGCCAATTCTCTTCAAACTGTTCCAAAATACTGATACATAGGCCACTCTCCCAACCTTACTATATGAGGCCAACATCACCCTGATACTGAAACCAGAAAAAGATACAACAATAGCAAAAAACAAAACAACAACAACAACAACAAAAACCTACAGGCCAATATCTCTGCTGAACATAGATGCAAATATTCTCTACAAAATATCATGAAACGGAATACAGCAACACATCAAAAAAATTATACATCATTATCAGGTGGGATTTATCTCAGGGATGCAAGGATTGTTTAAAATAGGCAAGTCATTAAAGTGATGCACCACATTGACAAAATCAAGGACGAAAACTATATGATTATATTGATAGACACAGAAAAAGCATGTGACAAATTTCAACATCCCTTTGTGATAAAGACTGTAAGCAAATTACGTACAGAAGGAAAATATCTCAACACAATGAAAGCCATATAGAACAAGCCAATCATCACTATATACCCTGAACAGGAACAAGAAAAATATGCCCAATCTCACCACTGTTATTTAATGTACTATTGGAAGTGCCAGCCAGAGCACTTAGGCAAGAGAAAGAAATAAACGGCCTGTAACTGGAAAAGACATAGTCAAAGTGTTCCTATTTGCAGATGACATGATCCCATCTATACAAAAGCCTGAACACTCTATAAGAAAACTCTTAGAGTTGGTAAACAATTTCAGTAAAGGTTCCAGGTTACAAAATCAACATGCAAAAAAGTCAGTAGCATTTTTATATGCTAACAATTAAGTAGCAGAAAAAGAAAGCTAGCCCACTTCAAGTCACAAAAAACAAACAAAAAAACAAGCAAACCTAAGCAAAAACTTAACCAAGGAGGTGCAAAATGTCTAGAATGAGAACAATTCACTGCTAAAATAAATCAAAGAGGGTACAAACAGATGGAAAAACATCCCATGATCTTGGATTGTAAGAATTAACATTGTGAAAATATTCACACTACCCAAAGCAATCTACATATTCAACACAATTCCCATCAAAATACCAATGACGTTCTTCACCAACATGAAAAACAATAATCCTCCCCCCGGAAGAAGACACAACAATCACAATTCCTTGAACTTGTTAAGACAAGCGAACAGATATGATATTGATGGAGCGGGGAGAGGCAGGGGGGAGGAAAGATTCAGTAAAGGGACACGAAAATCAACTACAGTGCTTATTGATAAAATAAAATAAAAGTAAGAAAAATAAAATACAATAACAACCAAAAAAAAGCAAGTAAAATTTGAGTTGTCTCCCCAAGGTAGCGGGAATTTCTAAATAAATCAGTAGGAATTCCTCATAAAAAAAAAAAAAAAAACCAATAGTCCTAACATTCATATGGAACAACAAAAGACTCCAAATAGCCATAGCAATCCTGATAAAATAAAATAAAATAAAGCCAGAGGCATAGCACTACTTACCTCAAATTATACTACGAAGGTATAGTAACCAAAACACCATGCTACTGGCATAAGAACAAACACTCGGACCAATGGAACAGAACAGAGAACCCAGAAATCAACACACATACTTACCCCCAACTGAACTTTGACAAAGGCAACAAGAACATACATTGGGGAAAAGACAGCCTCTCCAATAAACAATGCTGGGAAAAGTGGATATCAACATGTAGAAGAATGAAACTAGACCTGTACCTCTCACCATATACCAAAATTAACTCAAAATGGATTGGGCCGAGCCCGTGGTGCACTCGGGAGGGTGTGATGCTGGGAGCGCAGAGACGCCCCCGCCGCAGGTTCGGATCCTATATAGGGATGGCCCGTGCACTCACTGGCTGAGTGCCGGTCATGAAAAAAAGCCAAAAAGAAAAAAAAAAATGGATTAAAGACTTAAACATATGTCCTGAATGTATAACCCACAAAAGAAAACATAAGGGGAACACTTCAGGAAGTAGGACTGGACAATGACTTTATGAATATGACCCCAAAAGCACAGGCAACAAAATGAGGAATAAGCAAATTGGATTATATCAAATTAGTAAATTTCTGCATAGCAAAAGAAATTAAGAGAGTGAAAAGACAACCTACAGGAAGGGAGAAAATATTTTCTAACTATGTATGCATCCAACAAAAGATTAATATCAAGGAGATACAAGAAACTCAAACAACTTAACTATAAAAAAACCAAATACCCTAATTTTAAAAATGGGCAAAGGTGCTGAATAGGCATTTCTCAAAGATGTACGAATGGCAGACACATAAAAAATGCTGAGCATCTCTCTGGATCAGGGAAATGAAACTCAAACCATCGTGAGATATTATCTCACCCCAACTAGACTGGCTATTATCAAAAAGACAGAGAATAACAAATGCTGGCAAGGATGAAGAGAAAGCGGGACTCTCCTACCACTGTTGTTGGGACTGCAACATCGTGCAGCCATTGTGGGAAATGGTATGGAGGATCCTCAGACAACTACACATAGAACTGATGTGTGATCCAGCAATTCCACTGCTGGGCACATACACGAAAGAACGGAAGTCATCATGGTGAGAGGAGACCTGCACTCACATGTTCATCTCTGCTCTATTTCCAAATTCCAAGAGTCAGAACCAACCTAAATGTCCATCAACAGACGGCTGGACGAGGAACATGTGGTATATTTACACAAGAGAATACTACTCTGCCAAAGTAATAATAATAATGATGATGATATTGGACAAAGGCAACAAAAATCTATATTAGGGAAAAGACTGGCTCTTCAACAAGTGGTGCTGGGAAAACAGGATATCCATATGTAGAAGAATGAAACTAGATATGCATCTCTCACCATACACTAAAATCAACTCAAAATGGATTAAAGACTTAAGTATAAGACCTGAAGTTGTAACATTAATAAGGGAAAATAAAGGTGAAACACTTTAGCAACTAGGTCTGGGCATAGGCTTTATGAACATGAGCCTGAAAGCACAAGCAGCAAAAGAAAAAATAAACAAATGGGACTATGTCAAACTAAAAATCTTATGCACAGCAAAGGAAACAATCAGCAGAGTGAAACAACAACCTACAGAGTGGGAGAAAATTTTTGCTAACTATGCATCCAACAAGGGATTAATATCCATGATATACAAGGAACTCAAGCAATTATACATTAAAAAAAAAAAACCTCTATTAAAAAATGGGCAAAAGAGCTGAATAGACATTTTTTCAAAGGAAGACATACAAATGGCCAACAGGTACATGAAAAAAATGCTCAACATCACTAGTCATCAGGGAAATGCAAATTAAAACTATATTGAGATACCACCTCACCCCAAATAGACTGGCTATAATTAAAAAGACAGTGAATAATAAATGCTGGAGAGGGTATGGAGAGAAAGGAACCCTCCTACACTGTTGGTGGGACTGTAAATTAGTACAACCACTATGGAAAACAGTATGGAGGTTTCTCAAACAACTACAGATATATCTTCCATACGATCCAGCAATCCCTCTTCTGGGTATATACCCAGAGGAATGGAAATCATCATGTCAAAGGGATACCTGCACTCCCATGTTCATTGCAGCTCTGTTTACAGTAGCCGGGAGATGGAACCAAACTAAATGTTCATTGATGGATGATTGGATAAGGAAACTGTGGTGTATATACACTGTAGAATACTAGTCTGCCATAACAAAGAATGAAATACTCCTATTTGCAACAACATGGATAAACCTGGAGAAACTTATGTTGAGTGAAGTAAGCAAAGCACAGAGGAATAGATACCGCATGCACTCACTCATATGAGGGAGCTAAGAGAGAAAGAAGGAAGGAAAGAGAGACCAGAGTAAGAGCTGGCCCATGGCTCAGTTGGGAGAGTGTGATGCTGATAACACCAAGGCCAAGGGTTCGGATCCCTATATAGGGATGGCTGGTTCGCTCACTTGGGAGAGCATGGTGCTGACAACATCAAGTCAAGGGTTAAGATCCCCTTACTGGTCATCTTTAAAAAAAAAAAAAAGAAAGAAAGAAAGTAAGACCACAGCAGTGGGTTGGTCCTACAGAGGGAAAGAACATTCCTTGGGCTAAAAGTGGATTGGGGGAGAGAGGGGAAAGGGGAGGGAGGTTAGGGGATCATTGGGTGGGGGATACGGATACAAAAGCAATTTCTGGTAATGGCATGCTGCCAGTATGAATCTGGCCCTCACATCATGCACATGAGGGGTGACAATTAGCTTTGTATCTCATGAATATTCATAATTTTTTAAAAAATGCAAAGAGAGGGAAGCAACCGCAGAGAGTGATGTGGCAAATCTTGTGGAACTTGGGAATCTGCCATTTTTAAAGGTTCCCTAGGTGATCTTGATGCAGTCTTCTCTGATGACCACCTGAGAAAAACTGGCCTAGAATTACCTATATTGTGTACAATCAAGTGCAGGAGGACAGGACATCCTACATGAATATAAAGGGCTGGTAAAATGAGGACCTCTGACAGAATGCTGTGGCCACCATTAACAACCTTCAAGAGTAACAGATGTTTTCCATAAGTGATGACAGAGTCTTTTAGGGTGAGTCATTTAGATGGGGGGAGGGAAAAGGCAATAGCAATTTCCAGTGGAGAAATGCACCTAAAAGGAGAACTTTCCACAAAGCCCACTGGCAGCCTGGGGGTGGCCTCCCCTATGCACAGACTGTCCATTCTGTGAAACCCAGGGCATTGAAAGGTCAGCACACTCCTTCCTCAATAGGGCAGCAGCTATATAATAAATGTGGAGTTTATTACCTTACCTTAAGTTTAAAACACTTATTAAAGAGAAAAAAAGAAGTTAACTAGTATTATATTTCCAAGAACTCCCTTTCTGCCAATGTAATTTGAGGTGAACCTTCAGTACTATAGTATTTGATAATCATTTATTCTTAGTCTTCTCATTTGGCTCTCCATTATTCCATATAACAAGATTTAAAATAAATATGCTAGTACAGTCTTTCTCCAGACTGTTTGTGCAGTCTTTAAATGATCACTTTATTCAATGGCTCTGGCCAAGTATAAAAAATTCAGAGGAGGCAGTGATTCAGAGTGTGGACCCAGATGACTAGGTGTGAGGCCCAGCTCTATCCTTTTAAATATACAACTCCGAGCCAGTTACTTTATCTCTGTTTTAGTTTTCCTCATTTGTAAAATGGGAATAATAATTGTGCCTATCTCCTAGGGTTCTTGTGAGCATAAAATGAGTGAACGTATGCCAAGTCCTTATAAATACTCATTAAAAAATAGTAGATCTCATCATTAATCATCCTCATCATCAAAACAAACCCAGTGACGTCTGACCCTCTAGTGTGAGATGGAGAGTACAAGAGCTCTCCCAGTCATAATTTCAGGTCATAATTAACCAGTAAAGGATTTGCATAGAAAGTTTGGTGGTGGGTTTTGAGTCAACATTTGCGTTGATTAAAATCCTATTTATTTTAATGGTATAAACATTCCTCTTTTAGAATATAACATAAATGTTCTACAAAAATGAAAGTTTCTTTTGAAATGAATGTTGAATTTCTTTTGAGGGTGTTAGGCAAAATAACACTGAACAAAAACACTTAAGAGACTACACAGTTAACAACAGCCCACTATTCCAAGCATTAGCCACCATCAAACTGGAAACAAGAAAGTAGCACATAATGTCAGTCACAAAAAGGTCACAGCAATGAATCTACTCTAGGATTCTTTTCCACAGTGGTGCAAGGAAGACTGAGGGGCAGGAGGAGCTGGCTAACTTTACCTATCTCTTCTCACTCTTGCTGCTTTTAGTCTTGATACAGCTAGAGCACAGCCTTCTATGAATCTACTTGTATTTTTAGCACATATCATTTCTTGGAAGAAGAAGATAATAATTCCTATAGGATCACTATTTGTTCTTCCGAGAAACATTTTTTTTTAAGCTTCCTTTTCAATCTACCCTTTCAATAGCAAACTTAGTTTTAACCTAATCAACTACCTCCCCTTCATGATTTTATAAGCTCAAATTAATCTCCTGTCTTCTTTCTATAATGGGTTTTTAAAATTCTTTTATTTAATCCATTTTATCTCATTCCTTTTATTATCTCAGTGGCCTCTCTCTTTTAGAAAATGGCCAAATGTCCATAAACATAATTTGCTACAGTTTCAGGGGGTTCACAGATTACCTGAAAATTATCCATGGACCTCTAAGATTAATAAATGCTGCTCTAGATTTTAACTCTGTCTTTCTTGAAGTAAAAGAAATGGATTCTCTTTTCATCTATAGGACATCATGGCCTTGTGATAATTATTTTTGTTGTTTTTTTACAATTTTGAATGTGCTTCTTAAGAAAACCCAGGACTTTATGAATAAGCTCATTGGGCCAATGCTCGATGCTAGTAAGTAGCAGAGCCAACCTCCACCACAGCCTTATTTTCTAATGGAAGTAAGACAAAAATCCATAATATATGTAAAAGAGAAACTTTTCCTTCATTATCCCTTGGCACTTATATAAATCTCACCTTATTAGGGATGAATAAGAACAGGTGTTAAAAAGAAGAGTTTGGTCTACAGCAACACTATATTTTCAATTTAAAAAATATAGAATAAAGGGATAAATCAAAAAATGCATCCAGCAAAGCAATAGGCTTAAGATGATATCTTAAGAGGCTGAGTGGGTCCACAGTTTTGAATATTTACACTGCAAAGCACAGGTTTCTAAAATTTGTTGGAAATGTTTAGAGTTGCTTTTGGTTGTCCCAGTGACAGGGCTGACATTTAGTGGGGGCAGGTGGGATCCTGTAATGCACAGAACTCTTCTGCTGTATGACAGAGTTGTCCTGCATCTGTGCTAGACTTTGATGGGGGTGAAAACCTGCTTATAGTTATCTAAGCCTAGAACTTATGTCTGCTAAAAAGTTTTTTAAAAATATAGTTAAGTATACATTAAATTTCCAGGAATGTGATTACTATGTAAATTAATGAAGACTGTCTTTGTTCAGAATGTTAGCAAGAATTTGTTCACTATTTCAGAAAATCACACCACCATAGGCAATGCAACCATATCCTTTTTATGTTTTGTGACCTGTGATAAATGTACCTTCTTTACAGTTTGGCCTTTGGCTTAATATTTCCATTGGTAGGAGAGCAGTCTCCTCTACACCTGCCATCTAAAAACATGTGATTTATGGTCTCAACTTTCAATGAAATGCATTGATAAAAACGTAATTAAAATATCAATACTAAAACACCACTGTCCAACATAACTTTCTGTGATCATAGAAACATTCTGTATAATATGGTTACTGAGCACTTAAAATATGGCTAAAGTGCCTGAGGAATTAACTTTCTAAATCATATTTAACTTTAATTAAGTAAAATTTAAATAGGCATGTGATGGTGCAGCTCTAAAAATTTCAAATTGACAATAAAAATGGTAAGCATACTTGTTCCCACAATATATAAATACACATTGTGGTAGAAAGGCTGGTTTTACAGGAAAGATAGTACAATGAAATAATCAGTGATAATAGATCCAGCAATAATAAACTATCAGAGACTCTCCACATTTACCATTTTTAACCCCTCTAATGTTTCTTTCCTTTTGGTTACTTTTTGTATTTTTCCTCAAATCTTTTTGATGTACTAGACACACAGCAACTGAACTGTCTTATTAGATATTTAGGGGTTAAAATTAAATTCTCTATGTAGGTAGCTTCTTCCATGTTACAGATAGAAACATTATGGTATATGAAAGTAAAGCTATTGGCTTAATACCACACAAAGGTATAAGATGATTCATCGGGGGGGGGGTTGCTTTCTTTTCTAAAGCTCTCAATGACCTGTGACTGCTTGCAAGAACAGTAAACTTAAACCCTTCAGGAGTAGTAAGAATTTACCACTTCATATAGACTTATAATGTCTTTCCTTCTTTCCTTTGAAATAAAATGTAAGCTATGTTGCTGCCTTCCAACTGATTATTTCAATTATTCTCCATTAGAAAAATGGTTACTTTCAGTGGTAACAAATAATTAATTAAATTATAAAAAGAAATCTCCATGGCTTCATGCAATGTTGTCTGTTTTTTTGCATCTTCAACTTGGTCTGCAAACTGGAGGTCTGAGGTCTTTGGACAAGTCTGCATTCCACCATCTGTCATATGCACTCCTGAACTTGGATTCCAATCTCAAAGCTACATTCATTTATTTTAAATCCTGAAGAGCACCCTTGGTGTTGACAATGTGTTACTTAGAATGTTGGAAGCATTCCTTGCTCTCTGGGTCATCCCTGTCAAAACAGAAGTGTGACTACACAGTGAGCAGGGTGCTTATGCTCAATGGGTTGATATTTTTGCTTCTGATCTGAGAAAATAAATTGTTTCTGAGAAGATTGGTATCTCTAGGGTAACTAAATTCTAATAGATTAAAATATTGTCGAGAGTCAAATATCTCTGGAATAAAATTCTGCAAAAATGAGGCAGACAAGAAAATCCAGACCCACCTCAAAATCCAACCTCTAAGACAATATTATCACACCATCATGAGATAATACTATAAGGTCAAAGGAAGACCTTTAACTACCCTAGCCTGAAGATACTTGTATTTATCTTTTTACTGAGTTTCTAGAATAATTTTTTGCACAGTTCATTTGGCCATGAAAGTAGTGCTCTGAGGTATAGCTCCTATTATTGTTTAATGAGTGCGTTCCTTGTTTACTAGCTAGAAAGTAGGTTTCTCCATGGTAAATATCTGATGAATCCTTCAACAAAGTAGGAGTTCAATAAATGAATGTTGCTTTAATTTGATGAGATTGAAGGATATAAACGAGAGTAAACATTTTGATGAGAGAATTAGAACCTTTACAATCTGGTTCCAACTCCTCACTGTTCAGGCTATTACAGGTCAAATTCTCTGGATCTCACTTTTTTTCTGTCAAAAAAGAGGGGTGACTAAATATCTATGTTTTTACAGGTCATATTAGTTCAATCTCCAAGTCAATAACTCCATCTAATTAGAGGTAAATTTAAAGTTTCTAGTCTTTACTACTTTTTATATTCTCTTTTCCCTTCCAGTTTGAATATTATGTAACCAATTAAAAGGCCATAAAAATTTATTTGATAGTATAGTTAACATAGAGGGTAGAAGGGAGGGACAACTAAAACACATTCAATTATCATTCCCTAAAGTTTACACAGTTAACATTGATGTTACCATTCAGCATAGCACTGCTAACTTTTCCACTTCAGGTAAACTATATGAAAGACCAGGACAGAGAATGCTGGCAAACTAATTAAAAAAAACTCACCTGTGCTTTGTAGTGATTACATTTTCACATACAGTTTAAACATTTCACAATACAATATTTACATTTAAGCAAAAAACACTCCAGATATATAGAGACTGATAAAACATTAAACATGTAAATTATGAGTTTTCTATTTTCTAACAAAACCTTATCTTCAATGAACAAGTGTCAAAAAAACAAATAGTTCCATTTGAAAAGCGGTTACAGTTCTAACTTGATAGTCACAAGCACTTTTGTTGAATTACATTACATAAATTGATTGTTAAAAAACTAGTGCAGGCAAAAGTAACTCTGATGCCCAAGTATAGGACAGGTTCCATAATTACAAAACTATGCCAGCTCGCTTTACCTTTTAAACACAGTTTGCCAAGATGAGTGTGTTATTAGCCAGGCTTGGCCAAAACAATCCACTGCCCGCAAAGCTACTTTAATGTACTGTCTCTATTGAAAATCACAGTAATCCAACAATACATTATGATACTTTCCCATCACTGCAGCAGTTCCCACCCACCACAGGCAGCACTTTGTCTCCAACAAAGAAGCCTCACATTCTATGTCTGCAAAAGCCCCAATCCTGACTAGTACTGTCTGGCTGCCAAGAGGAACATCTGTGTGCTCGACAGTACACAAAACTAGCTCTTTTCTTTTTTTTTTTTATTTCCTTTCCTTTCTTTCTTCTTCTTTTTTATTTCCTAGACAATAAAGTGTGTGATTGCTTGGTAAGAAAATGGTCTTTCGTTCCCTTCCTCTTCCCTTTTATTTGTTTGTTTGTTTGTTTAACTGATAGTCAAACAACTACATCTGCCATCCACTATTACTTTAGGTTCCAATCCTGAAAACACTGTAAAGTTTATTTTCTGATTTCATATGAGCTTAGATTTGTGATTAACTGAAGAGTGTTGACCTTAAAAATGAAGATCCCTAAAAGTATATTAATAAAAAGAAGCTATCCAATTCTGGGAATATTCTAGAACTTCATTTATATTTGTAAAGTGATAAGTGCAAATTAAACACTAAAAAAAGTTAATATACTCTCAAAAATGAAAAACTTGTAAACTATATGTACCCTGTAAAATATTTATAACGTAAGCAAGCAGTTCCATAAGAATATCATATTTTGGTATTTTATGTTCTTTTCTGTTCTGTTTACTTTCACCTCAAATTAATAATTTGGCTTAAAGAAGTAAAATATATTGAGGCACAAAAAATAAAAGGACAAAAATTTCACTACAGATTCATCAGAGAAAAACTACATATTATAACCTTGAAACCTCAATCTGCCCCCTAGATAGACAAAAGGAAAAAAATCCTAAGTTCACTAATTTTCAAATAAATACAAATTAAATCTAGATACGTTTGCTATCAGTATGGTTAATATATTTTTTATTTATTTATTTATTTTTTTAAATTTTATTTTGTCGATATACATTGTGGCTGATTATTGCTCCCCATCACCAAAACCTCCCTCCCTTCCCCTCCCCCCCTCCCCCACAACAATGTCCTTTCTGTTTGCTTGTCATGTCAACTTCAAGTAATTGTGGTTGTTATATCTTCTTCCCCCAAGCTATAATAACCAAAACAGTATGGTACTGGCATAAAAACAGACACACTGACCAATGGAATAGAATAGAGAATCCAGAAATCAACCCACACACTTACTGTCAGCTGATCTTTGACAAAGGCACCAAGCCTATTCAGTGGCGAAGGGACTGCCTCTTGAGCAAATGGTGCTGGGATAACTGGATATCCATATGCAGGAGAATGAAACTAGATCCATACCTCTCGCCGTATACTAAAATCAACTCAAAATGGATTAAGGATTTAAATATACACCCTGAAACAATAAAACTTCTTAAAGAAAACATAGGAGAAACACTTCAGGAAATAGGACTGGGCACAGACTTCATGAATACGACCCCAAAAGCACGGGCAACCAAAGGAAAAATAAACAAATGGGATTATATCAAACTAAAAAGCTTCTGCACAGCAAAAGAAACAATTAAAAGAGTTAAAAGACAACCAACAGAGTGGGAGAAAATATTTGCAAAATATATATCTGACAAAGGACTAATATCCAGAATATATAAGGAACTCAAACAACTGTACAAGAAGAAAACAAGCAACCCAATTAAAAAATGGGCAAAAGAGCTAAGTAGGCATTTCTCTAAGGAAGATATACAAATGGCTAACAGACATATGAAAAAGTGCTCAACATCACTCAGCATCCGGGAAATGCAAATCAAAACCACATTGAGATACCATCTAACCCCAGTTAGGATGGCTAAAATCCAAAAGACTATGAACGATAAATGCTGGCGAGGCTGTGGAGAAAAAGGAACTCTCATACATTGTTAATATATTTTTTAAAAGTAATCCTTGTTTGCAAAGAAATGGGCTAGTTGGAATTTTAAATGAGTACTACCTTTCTAAAAGAGAACAATTGGCAATATGAATTTTTACAGCAATTGGTCCAGCAATTTCATTTCAAGAATTTTATCCAACACAAGTGAGAAGAGATTGGCGTAAGGATGTTTACTGTGCTTTACTCAAAATAAAAACAATTCAGAAACAGCCTAGATATCCAACTGTAGGGGGTTGGTTAAATAAATTATTTTACACCTCTACAAGGAATACTATACAACCAAAAATAAATAAGGTTTAAGAGTAAATGTAATAAAAAAAAGTTCACTATATATTTCATAGCAGATTACAAAATATGATATATGATGGCAACCCACCTTTTAAAAATTCTGTGCTTGCTTGAAAAAACTTAATAGGATTATCTCATGTGCTGTGATAATATTATTTCTCTATTTTATAATAAACATGTTCTTAGCTTCATAATGAGGAAAAAACCCTCCCTGCATTACTGCCTCTTAGAATAGACAGTAAAATTTAATTTATTATCATTAAAGAAATACAGGGTAACTCATTTCTTCTCAAAGATATATTAACATTTTCCTGGGTTTTCAAAAATTGTGCCCTTGAAAATTATGTAAAATTTCATATGAAAGCTATAATAAGAGAAAGATTGGAAGACAGAGTCAGAACAATAATTTAGGGAACAAGGAAGAGAAAAATCTCTCAGATTTATCACTTTAAGAAGTAGCGGGCAATTGTAAAATTATACCTCAAAAACTTTAATGAAGATACAGTTATATCAGATTGATACTGAATTTCACAGCCTGAAAAACCAGGCCACGTGAAAAGTACCTCTAATTTTTAATAGATTGAAACAATATGAACAATAACCATAATATGTGTAATTGTGTGCATTTTTTTGTGTGTAGTCATTGGGAGAAATGGAATGAATGGAAAATAAGGAGATTTTTATTCTTTAAATCAAAGACAATATGGACTGTTTCTTTTTACCTTTCATGGTGTAATATTACCTTACGCTTCCAAACTGGATTAGTAAGGAAATCACTTTCTGGTTTTATTTTTAAAGGATGAAAAGGTATTCTCTGATACTTGACATTTAATATGTTTGCAAAGCAGCTGTTAAATAAATGAGAGACAGGGCCGGCCCCCGTGGCTCACTCGGGAGACTGTGGCGCTAGGAGCACCAAGGCCGCGGGTTCGGATCCTGTATGGGGATGGCCGGTGCGCTCACTGGCTGAGCGTGGTGCTGACAACACCTTGCCGAGGGTTGCGATCCCCTTAGCGGTCAGAAAAAATAAGTAAATAAACAGATGAGAGACAGAGCTGCATTCTGTAAGTGACGCAGGTTTACTACATGGTATTTAAGATGGATCACTGGAAAAGCGATAAAAAGTGCCCTGATTTGTGATCTGCATTTCTCCTCCCTGTACACAAGCAGACTTCTTGTTATATTTTTAAAGAAGAATTTTTCTGGAAGCTAATTAATTCATCTGGTTCTTATGTGTGTGTGTGTTCATGACGTTCATAAATAAAATTAAAGGCAGAGGAGCAAACTCAGTATGTGAAGTCCTTCTGATATAATTGCTGCATAAACACCTTGTAGGGGAGTGCAATCTCTTCCCTGCAGTGTGACCTATCAAGTGAAATCTGAGGCCATGTTACCAAGACACAGGTGGGGCGCATGCTCCCACTGGTAACTCTTATTATTTGCCACACATTGTGTTTTGCACTTTACATGTTATTCCATTTATTCTCACACAAACAACTTTAGAGGTAGACATTACTATCACCATTTCCAAGTGAAAAAGATTTCCCAAAGTTACACTGCTAGTATTTAGTACAGTTTGGATTCAACCCCTATTCTCTCTGATTCTAGTCTATGCTCTTTTTACTATGTTACTGAGTCAAGAGAAGTAGATTAATTAAATGCTAAAACTAAGGGATAATTTATGGATGAAATTTTAGTAGTGAATGCCACCAGGTTAAAAAAAATACCTTACTGTTGCCAGTTGTTTCCCTCCCTTCAAAGACACTAGCAAAGTGCATTTGTTTAGAGAAGTTAGACTCAACTCAAACCAAGAGTTTGATGAATGAGAATCTGTAGATAAATGAACAAATTTATTGCAAATCTCTGAAAAGGAACACCAGACTGTCAAGTTATGAGCTAACTGATTTCTAGAGAAGTTGGATGATAAGTTCAGTGATATAAATGGGTTTTCTGGGCCGACCCCACGGCTCACTCGGGAGAGTGCGGCGCTGGGAGCGCAATGGCGCTCCCGCCACGGGTTCGGATCCTATATAGGGATGGCCGGTGCGCTCACTGGCTGAGCGCGGTGCCGTGACACCAAGGCAAGGGTTGTGATCCCCTTACCAGTCACAAAAAAAAAAAAAAAAGGGGGAAAAAAAATGGGTTTTCTGTTCAGGGACTCTGATTTGATCAAGCAAATAAACAGAAAAGAAACAACCTTCACATACATAAGTAAAAGCACACCTTTAACATGAAATATTCTATAAGTAGAGGATTCTTTGTGCTGAGCTGGCTGTGGAAGGGGAAGGAATGTGGCAGGGTATCGGTGGTGACTATTGCTATGACTTCTAGTTTCTATCGATGTCCACTTAGCAATCATGGTTTCAGAGATACTTATTTAAAGATCGGGGCAGAGGTTCTCTCCAAATTCTGTAAGACTGGGTTCAGTTGTCTCACCCAGCTTTTACTAATGATTTTCATCCTTCCCTTCAAAATGATTTTGCTCACATTGAAGAAAATATCTCTAGTGGTCGCATAACATTCTAACACATCTAAAAGCAGGACAACATTCCTTTGACAAAGTCATTGCTTGCTGAGGGGTATATTGATTCCTTGAGGCTCATAATGATGCAATTACACAAACATTTTCTAAGTCATCAATCACCCCTTTATTATTTTTTTAATCCTTTGCTTGCAAGTTTTATTTTTGTTTTGTTTTGTTTTGTTTTGTTTTGTTTTTAAGATAACTGGTAAGGGGATCTCAACCCTTGGCTTGGTGTTGTCAGCACCACACTCTCCCAAGTGAGCTAACCAGCCATCCCTATATAGGGATCTGAACCTGTGGCCTTGGTGTTATTAGCACCACAGTCTCCCAGGTGAGCCACGGGCTGGCCCTGCATGGCGGCTTTAAAGCAGAAAGTATACCTAGTTAGAGTTGATGGAAATACACATACTTCCTTTCCTTTTTTAGCTTATTATGAACATAACAGCATTTTACAATTTATTGCAGAAGCCATGTTTTAATAGAAAAAAAAAATGCAAACCCAAACAAATTGGCCTAGTCTCAATTATCATTAAGAAAATCTGTTATGGGCCGACGCTGTGGCTCACTCGGGTGAGTGCGGCGCTGGGAGCGCATCATCACCGGGAGCGCCAAGGCCACAGGTTCGGATCCTATATAGGGATGGCCTGAGCACGGTGCGGGCGACACCAAACCAAGGGTTACGATCCCCTTACCAGTCACAAAATGCATTAAATAGTACAATATGGAAATTTCCTTTAAGGAAAGTAAAAGCACCTGTTAGATTTCTCATCTCTTTCCACAATGTTATCATTGCTCCTCCAGCTATCCTGGTACTTGCCTCAATTTCCTGTATGTTTTGTAGAAGTACACCACTTCTAGTCTCTTAGCTGGGAAATCAAATAATCTTAGTAAGAAACCTGTATCAATAAGCGTTGATGAAGCTCTTCATGAGGGCCAGAAGCAATGCTTCCTCATTTAGTAAGCATTTGAAGTAGTTGGGGGATGTGCTGAAGGCTGATTTTTGGGCCTCGTCCCTAGATATTCTGATTCTTTACATTTGGGGTGAGATTAATGATTTGCATATTGAGCAAAAATCTCTGGTAAGACGATACTAGAGGTTTTAAGATCATTGTTTTTAGAACTCCACATTATTCTCAGGTTCTCTGCTCTGTTTTGGAGAACTGTCACTACAGGAGTCTTATTCTAAATAAATGAGGTATTGTTGTATATATAATCTGGTCCTTTGGTTTAAAATTAATTGAACATTTTTCATAATGCATTTGCTAGTAAAATGAACTCCTATACCCCTCTAGAAAATAAGAGTATGGTGATAGCTAATGAGAAGAAATGGTTTTTAAAAGTTTCTCTTATCAATTTTGCTTTTGACATCAGCCTAACAGAAAGGTGTGCAGGCTCCAAATATGGAAAGAACAATAGACAAGCGATTAAGAAGTTCTGCCTTTATTGCACAGCAAAAGAAATTCTACAGCAGAGTCTTTTTTCATCATCTCCAAATGTGGCTTGTAACTTTCCCACAGTATCCGGTTGCTGGTCTAGGTACACACACAACGTAGGTGATAATTCACTTAGATTTAAACTACTTTTTTTCAAAGCCAACTTTTCCAAACAATAAATCATCTACATTTTAAATGGCGGTGAAATTCTACCACAGCTCTCAAAAGAAGGGACAAGGAGGTGTATTCTATTGGACAAAAGAAATAGAGAAAAGTATTGACAGTACAAGCAATCTATAGTACCCTTGGTGTAGAAATAATTGTTTAAAGAGTTTTCTCACACATGAAAAAGCAATGAAGCACAACACTCATTTTTATTTCATTATTTCTTGGACCTAGGTATTGAAATATCTGAAAGGAAGCCATCACTTTTTAATACATGTAATCCCCTTTTCCCACCAACAGAAGAATCAGATATTAGCCTATGCTTAAAAATAAAATTGAAATTTTAAGTCAGATTAATGGGACTCTAGTCCCAACCCTAGAAAAAATTTGTCTTTAAGAAAAGGTGAGATCTTTGCTGTTGGATCCAGCCGCCATGGTGTGAGAAAACCCAAGCATCCCCGGGAAGACCTACATGGAAATGAACTGAGACCCCCTAGTCCTCTTCCCAGTATCCACAGCTGAGCTCCCAGTGAAGAGCCAACACTAATTTGCCAGCCACCTCCTCTGCCTCTGATGCAGAATTTGATGCTGTGCTTGGATATTGGAGGACATCATCATGGATGACAAGTTCCAGTATTACAGTGAAATTTCATGGACATGTACTACTGAGAGTTTGAAGACACAGAAAAGAATAAACTCACCTACACACCCATTTTTAATGAATATATTTCTTTCGTAGAAAAGTATATCGAAGGACAGCTCGGGGAGAGGATTCCCAGATTTAACATGGCAGCTTTCACAACAACATTACAGCACCATAAAGATGAAGCAGCTAGTGATATATATGACATCTTGCTCATATTTACAGATTTTCTGGCTTTTAAAGAAATGTTTCTGGACTACAGAGCAGAAAAAGAAAAAGTCCGGGGATTGGACTTAAGCAGCGGTTTAGTGGTGACCTCACTGTGCAAATCATTTTCTATGCCACCTTCCCAGAACAGTCTGTGGCACTAGATCCTACCCACAGGCAAGGAATGGGCTCATTGTGGATGTCACTGGCCCAGTAGGCTGGGAGAGCCCTCAGCTAAAGATGACAGAATACATATTGAAAAGACTGACTCTGATCTCCAACTCCTCATTCATGTTAAGTATTGATGGGTCAAAACAAAATGGCCTGACCCTCTTGGACTGTTTCTCCTGAAACACCTTCTTATATTTAGAAACCCTAGAAGTCGTTCCCAAGTGCTCAGTAATCCTAGTACTCCTCCCCTCCCCAAGTAGACACCTCTCTCAGGTGCTTCTGAGTCAGCCTCCTCTGGAGCAAGTCCATGTCATGCATTCCACCTGGTCCCCTTACCCCAGCATCCGTGTTGGTGTGTCAACAGTGTGGCATAACCCACCATCACAACCCTCTTTGCCCCAGCAGGCTTTGCGTGAATCTTTTTAATCTATTCACAGTTTGTTTCTTTTTTACATGGGTCAGAGTTTGAGTCGTTCAGCCTCAGTGGGATTTTCGACTGTTTGGGAATATTTATGTAGAGTGTTACTAAGGCTAGCTGCCCATCTTGAGATTTCTGAATCTCCTATGATCACAGATTGTCTGAGCTGTAGGAATCAACTGAGATAGATGTCCTTTACCTAAAAAAGCTACATTGCAAATCAACTCCTAGTCTTTCATTTGCAGTCCTTGTATCACTGTCTTTTGCTGGTCCTGATTTTGTCCCACTGTTTCTGTAAGTCTCTTTTAAGCATTATTCTTGAAAAAAATATTTTTTATAGATGAATACTCAGGCTAAGCTAGTAGATATGATCTTGGAACTTCCGTGATTACCCACTTAAAGATCAAAGTATTATATGCTGTGTGCTTTTTTGTTAGTGATGTGGAGGCAAAAATGCTTTCTATGTTGGTGTTCCCATTTTTCCGGGCACCAGTAAATGTATGCTGTGTGCTAGATACAGACTAAAGGTATCCTGTTCTTAAAGCATGTTAGGTGCGTTTGTGCATGTTTGCTTAAAATTCTTTCTGTATAAACCAGTTTGTTAGGTTTTCTGACGGGGTAGGTAGGGACTCTGCAATTTCCTCTTCCTGTCAAAATCTCTTCTGCCAAGATGGTGTGCCTCTGGCCTAGCTCAGCATAGTAGGAGGTAGCAAACAACTTTACTGTCATCTGCTTTGGTTTAGTACATTTGGTAGATTAGCAGAAAACATGTATTTCACATGTCTAGAAAGAAGAAAACATAGTAGTTCAATTCCCACTGTGCGCCTTTGAGTTTTTTTTTTTTTAAGTAAAAATAAGAATCTGTACTGACTTTTCACTTGGGTATTCTGGTTTTAAAGATGAGCTATAAGCTACGTGTTTTTCTCAGGGATGTGTTGCTTACTAAATACTTTTGTACCATGAGTAAAATTTGAGGTGTTTTGCAAGAACCATCAAGAAAGAAAGAAAACGTGAGACATAGAATCTTTGGTAGTTACTTTAAAAATTTAATCATTTTGAAAAATATATGCAAATCCTCAAATCCTCCAGCCCTTCCTTGATTCAAATGTGGTGGTATAACATCTTCATCCATTCATTGCTCAATTTCCCTCTATTCTTCCAGATCACTAATTGAAGAAAAATGGGGCAAACAGCGTCAAGATCTATTATTATTCTCTGTATCCTCTATTATTCTCTATATGTAACATTTTGTGTCTGTATAATCTTAAAGCCAGAGACATCTTTAGCTCACTTCTCCCACTTAAGTAATTATTGATAAGAAAGACATCTGCAGAACAAAACAGTAAATATAGTATAAAAACTGAATTCTTGGGGTCTCTGAGAAGTCACCTAGTCAAATCTCCTTCCCTTAGTTCTACTAAATCAACATTGTGCTTATAATGAAATACACTTCTCCCAAAATTTTAGACTCAGTCATTATTATTATTATGTTTAGTTAAATTAACTAGCGTGAACTAATGAGCTGGAAATGAATTTGAGAAGTTGGGTTTTAAATGCTGAAAAGTTAAGCTCACTGGCAAAGATAAGTCAGCTGCAATGAAAGAGAAAATGTTTCTGGGCCGAGCCCGTGGCGCACTCGGGAGAGTGCGGCGCTGGGAGTGCGGCGACATTCCCACCGCGGGTTCGGATCCTACATAGGAATGGCCGGTGCACTCACTGGCTGAGTACCGGTCACGAAAAAGACAAAAAAAAAAAAAAAAGAGAGAGAAAATGTTTCAACAATTTATTCAGATCTAAGGAGATGGTAGATATGTATATCTTCCATTGCATTATCCATTATAAAAATCTGTGACTTGAATATTGTAAATTAGGGAGAAAGGGATTAAGTTGAAATATGTTTTTCATGTTTATGCTCATGCTAACTACTGTGAACAGTTGCTGTGAAAGAAGGTAAAGCACACTAAGTATATTTAACTTATTTTATTGTGGTCAGATGGCAAGAAAATTTGTTAAAGTTGTTAAAAAAGCTAAGTCAGATAAAGCACCTAGGGATCTGAGACTCAATTTACAACCCCTAGTGGCATGCAGACTTTCTTACTGAGGAATAACGCATCTAAGCACAGTGAACTGAAAACATCAGGGTAAAAATGAGAACATTTCTGATTTGCTCAAGTAGGTTCAGGAACACTATTTTAGTCCAAGAAAAAGGGGATTAATAGATGGCAACAGAGATCGCAATAACTCTCCACTGCCAATCCAGGCTGCATTTAAGGGAATGATACCTGTGGAAGAAGCACAAATTGTGAAAATCAAGGCACAGTTTCATGAACAATTCATGAATGCTTTATGGCTACCTCAAGAGGGTTCAGTTTCAAGAACTGACTCTGCTCAAAGTGAAGGCATGACACCTCTGGGATTTTGAAGACAAGTCTCAAAATCTCAGAATTATCCCCAAACACCTGGCTAAATGATCCAACTGCAGGCAATGTTTGTATCCATCTGCTTCCATAACACAAGATTCTTTCATGAAATTTCTATAAATAAAGCTGAGAATACTTGTTCTAGAAGTCTGGAGTCAGAGTTGTTATGGAGTCAGTGTGAATTTACCCAACAGTTCTCAAGAATATCAGTGTTTTCATTTATTTGATCAAAACTGATCTCTGGGCAATGCTAGACCAGTACTTGTGCACTTTTATCATTTAAAGTTAATTAAACTGGTCCTGAGATTTATTTTAAAATACTAAAAAAGGTTAAATATGTTTAAATTATCTAATAGGCTATTACAACTACAGCTAGTACTGTATAAGAAAAAAAAATCATAAGCTGTCTACAGATAAAAGAAATTTTGAATACAGGGCCCACTTTTGAATAAAAGTAAGAAACAAACAACTCACAGTTGTATGTCCCTGTCCTAAATCATGCAGGAAGGAGAGATTCTAAAAGATTCTTTAAAGGGGAAAAACAAAAAAGGCTAGCAGTGGGGCCGGCCCGTGGCTCACTTGGGAGAGTGTGGTGTTGATAACATCAAGGCCAGGGGTTCGGATCCCATATAGGGATGGCCGGTTAGCTCACTGGGTAGGCATGGTGCTGACAACACCAAGTCAAAGGTTAAGATCCCCTTACTACTCATCTTTAAAAAAAAAAAGGCTAGCAGCAAATACAATCAAAACTATTTCAATATCCTCCCATTAATTAACTACATTTTCAGGAGAAATCAATAATCTTATTTCACTCCAAGTGGCCATCTCTAAGATTAAAAGACCCCCCCCCGTCCTTTTCATACTTTCGTTAAATTTTGTTGTTAATACCAAGCACTATTCCTCCAGCTATGAAGTCAGTGTAGCAGCTGCCTTAGCAAACCATGCGAACCCTACACCAATACATAAAGACAGCTGCGTTGCCTGTCCTTGCAGATGAAAGAAGAGTGCTAAAAGCCTAGAAAAATCTTTAGTGGTGGAAATGGCTGTGAAGGCAGCTGCTTGCCTGTCATACTGCTACAGAGTCTGCTAAGTGACAATAGCTACAAGAGATGAAGGAAACAATAAATATGATTAATTTCTATTAATAACACATATGACCAAGTTGCTTTCATCACGGGCTATTACACTGTTTTTGATACTTTTAATTTGAAATTCCTCAGCTTTCCCTGCACAGAAGCAAAACCTCACCATTATATAGACAATCCTAATTTGTACTTTAATTTTAATAAATTACATAATACAGAATCCTGAAGATTTATGTCCAAAAATTTGAGAGTCACAAATGGCAATTGATTTTCTAACGTTAGAATACTCACGATGCTTCAAAATAATCTGAGAATCACATCAGAATACACCTGAATTTGAAAGATGATAATTTGATGAGAACTAACATTTGCAAGAAAGAGTGTTTCTGTTTCAATAAAACGTCCCTCTCTGCATATATTCAATATGGATTAAGAGTCTAAATAGAATTTACAAGCAGAACTGATATTTATATTTTTCCTCTAGGAACTGTTTTTACTTTAATCAAAGAATATTGACTATACTTGATCATGATGTCTTCAGTTTGCTCTGAAATACTAAAAAATATAATATACAGTGGAATAGTGTGATATGGCCTAAAGTGACAAATATGCAATTCAGGGGATAGTCGACTCTAGTCATAATAAAAATTCATATTCCATAGGTGGCCACTATAAGTACCTCTACTAGCTGTATTTCAATGAACAATTGACCCTTTGCCATCAGCATACTGAACGTCAGAAAAATTTTCACTGGTGCAAAAAGCATGATAAATATTAAGTATGGGGTCCATTTGTGAAATAAAAAGCATTTAAGAAATAAGGGCTGGCTAAAACAGTATTTTAAAGACTTGGCCCATCCTTTCATAAATAGAGCCTAAGAATCAACTAGAGCATAGATGCTTTTCCCTTATGGATTATGCTTTCCTTTAAATTGAATATTCCACTACCATTTGTGAAATGTGGAGGATTCGGTTTGCCTGTTGCTGGATATAAAGGAAGGAGAATTCTCCCTTAAGTGACCCCTTTTTCTGCAAGGTGTTGGTCAGAGCCTCTCTGTGGAGTAAGCAACGGGGTTTCCTCAGGTTCCAAGAACTGTCGATGCCTGCCTGTTAATATTTAATTAGTAAATTTCTATATGTGTGTGTCTATATGTGCAACAGAATTTGGTCAGAGATTTGCTTTCATTAGAACCTAACAATGAGGTTGTCAGAAGTGGCTAGTCCTTACCTACTTCAAATTTCTTTGCAGGCTACTATTTATCCTCCAAAAAGAGCCTAAGAGTAGGGCATGACCACACTGGCTTATCTCAGTGTGGAATAGCAGTAAGATATGTATTGAACACATAAGAATAATGCTACTTAAAGCTACAGTCTTGCCAAACAGAAAATTTCAAACTCAACATATGACTGTTACTATCAAGAGGCATTTGAAAGTAGTATCAAGTTAGAATGACCTGCATAGGAACATATGAATTTACAACAAATCATATAAAACATAGTAAGTTTCAATAAAGCAGTTATGTAATTTTGTAAAGTCCTAACAACCTAGTCACATGCAAGCCCATTCAGAGATCTGTTATAGTTTATCAGGGAAAAATATACATATATAACTACACACTAAAGGGATGCTGGCAAGAAGCCTAACCACAAGGCAATATATTTGTAGATAAAAATTTGCCTTCTAAAATCCCTGGGCAAGAGAACTGAGGAGAAAAAACAGCCCTGCAACAAACTGAAGAATATATAGGGAACTTGGTACATGATAGAGGTAACATTTTAAATTTGTGGGAAAAATGATAGGCTATTCAATAAATCATACTGGGAAAACTGGCTTTACATCTGGAAAAAAGAGATTAGATCCCCATATCAACCTGTGGGTAAAAATAAGCTGTATAATGGGTACCAGGTTTCCTTTTCAGATGATGAAAATGTTCTGAAACTGAACAGCAGTGATGGTTGCAAAACACTGTGAATGTACTAAATGCCACTGAATTATATACTTTAAACTGGTGAAAATGGTAAATTTTATGTTGTATGTATTTTAGCACAATAAAAACAAAATGTGGCAGATATATTACAGAAACTTAGTAAGAAAAATCAAGCTTTGAATATACTGTGCAAAAGTAGGGGAAATATCTTTTTGACCTCAAAGTACAACTATTCCACCTGCATAACAAATCATCCTAAAATTCAGTGCTTTAAACAACAACAATCATTTATTTTGCTCAAAAATCTGAAATTTGGGCACGGCTAAGAAGGGACAGCTGCTCTCTTCTCCACACCATGTCGGCTGGAGTGGCTTGATGGGGGCTGGAAGATCCATTTCCAAGATGGCTCACCCACACAGATGGCAAGTTCGTACTGGCTGTTAGTTGCTGTCCTCATGGACCTGTTTGCAGTACAAGGCAGGTTGGGATTCCTCACAAGGATGGTGATTATATTCCAAAAGCATTTCAAGAGACAGGAAGTGGAAGCTGCAAGTTTCTTAAAGCCGGGGCCCCCCAAACTGGCACAATACCACCTCTGCTATATTCTACTGTTCAAGAACTCAAACAGTCCAGATTCAAGAAGAGATACAAAACCCTTAATGGGGAAAATGTCAAAGAACTTGGGGGCCATGTTTTAAATTACCATAGCAATTCATAAAGGAAAAGATGGGCACACTTGACTGCATCATATTTTAAATCCTTGCATGACAATGTCACCATGAAAAATGTAAAACATGAGACAGTCTGAAAAGAGGTAATATGGGACACATATATCAAAGAATTAATATCCAGAATATATAATTATAAATTAATAAGAAAAAGATAAACAATCAAATAGAAAAATGGACAAAAAATATGAACAATCAATTCATGTGAGAGGGACACTAAGTGGCCAATAGACATATGAAAAGATATTCAATATCACTTTACAGTGATTAAGAAAAAGCAAATTAAAGTATCTTATTTATTAGCCCATCAAAATAAAATATAGTCTAAAAAAATCCCCAAATTTGGTTTGTGAGAAAATATGCGAGAAAATGGGAATTGTTATAAACCTTGAGCATAAAATGGAATAATTCAGAGAGCAAGTTGGTAGTATCTAATAAAATAGAAAATGTACACGTACTCTTCAACCCAACAAGGAAGCTCCCAGATTATATAGGAAAACAAATGCATTTGTCCCTGGAGCCATGTATAGAATGCTAGTGTTCATAATGTTCATAATAATTAAAAACTAGAAACTACCAAAAGGTTCATCAATAGGGAAAAGTAAAAACAAAAATTGGTGTACTTAAAGTAGAATCCTATATAACAGTTAAAATGAGTTAACTAGATCTCCATGTAGATACTTGGACAGATTTCAAAAACACAATGTTGAGTAAAAATGTTACAAAATGGTATAAATTAGAACATTTAAAAATAAATGTTCTAAATAAAATACACACACAAAGCAATATATATTCTTTATAGCTATATACACATATCGTAAAATCATAAAAACTTGAACTGAAGTATATACTCTACATTCAAAATGGTAGTTGCCTCTGAGAGAAAAGTAAATGGTACTGGGGAGTTAAGCAAAGTAGATACACCAGGGAAAACTGGTGGTTCCCCAAAGATCCGTGTGCCCTCTTCACAGCTGTTGGGAGGTGGCCAAGGATTATACTTCCCAGAATGCTTACATGTAGGTGGGGTCAAGTGACTTCTCCCACCAATAGAATATGATCAGCAATGAGGCATGTCACATGAAGACTCCAAGGAACTTGAGCACTGGGAATGTCTTCTACAGTCTCCCTTCCCATTTCCAGTATCTTCATATATGTGAACACTTTGGCCCTGGAAACCACGTGAAGATGGTGGAGCCATAAAATGAAAGGAGTCTGGGTCTTTGTATCGCCACATGGAGTGTCAGCCATCAACCAAGAACAGTTGCATGGCAGTGTTATATGAGCGAGAAATAGTGTGAAGCCATTTAAATCCTGAGATTGATTTTCGTTAGCTTTACTCAACTCTACCAAAGGGGGCTTCAATTCTTTTTTAAACCTATTGATTTCCATTTCTTTGATTTAAAAAAATTTTTCTTAAATTTTTTAAAAAGTCTAGACTATTTCCCATAGCTTTTACAATTGAAAAGAGATTTTATTAAGAAAGATTGAACAATGTTGGCCATCCTCTGACATTTTATGGAATGCTTTATTCTTACTGCAGTTTATACTTTCTTTGTGGCATGCTCCTAAAAGTAATAAACTGTGGGCTGTGGCTACCCCAGTTATCTCTAGATCATAAAAATTTCTTTTATGTCAAGGCTTCAACTCAGTGCACATTTATATCCCCAAAGCTTTTCTCCTTTACTTTCATGATTATCTGGATAGATATAAAACCTCATTAATTGTTAAAATAGTGAATAACTTCGAAATTTTCAAAACTATATAGGAAGATATGTATGGTCTAAAAAGGTGTGAGAGTAAAAGGGTTAGCAAATCCCTACTTGTAATCCTGTGCAAATCTGAAGAAAATAACTAACATTTACTGGGCATTTACTACGTATTCTAAATATTAACTCATTTAGTCCTTACAACAACCCTATAAGGTACATACTGTAAAGCCCCATTTTACAATGAAAGTGAAAGAGACTGATAAGAAATCTTAAAACTACTAAATCTAATTTCTGTCACGGACCAATCCAAAAAGGTCTAACACACTCTCAAGACCAAATTTTGCTTCTCCAAAGTTAAGATGGAAATCAAAAAATTCTCCTTGACCCTAGTTATCCATTTAAAACAACTCCATTGATTGCTATTTTCTAAATATTTCATGAAGCCCTTCCTTCCTTTATATCCACAATGCCACTGCCCAAAGTTAAATCATCAAAATGTCATACCTTTGCTATGGCAGTAATGTTACCTCTCTTCCAGGCTCATTTCACCCCTTGAAAAGCATCCATCTGAAAATCATCAACTGTATCTTCTACTTGAATAATCTACATAAATGCTTACCTACTGGGATCTAACCATATTATTATATTCCCTTACATCTCAGTTAAATCTACTTAAAACATGTAGAAAATTGCCTGGCATACTGTAGAAACTCAAGAAATGTTAGTAGTGCCTTGGAAGAGCAAGATCTATCAAGCCCATTTGACAGAAGAACTAAACAACCTCAAAGAAGTTAAATCATTTTACCAAAACAATTTGGGAAGTGGCAAAGCCAGGTTTGAACCCTGGTTTGTCTGGCTCCAAAACACACATATTTCATTATAATACACTGCTCCCTAAATAAATTTTCTGAAATTAAAATATCAAAAATAAATTTCACTGTAATAAAAGTTGAGGTAATGAAAAACATACTGTTATATGTATTTTTTAATTTAGTGAAAGTGACTCTTTTAAACACTAAGCTCTAAAGGGCAAATTGTTTTAAAATACAAACCTACAAATCTCTGATATATAGATCTCCAACTGAAGAATGCTTTCAAGTATGAATTAATTGGTTTGCCATATATCTCACTGCAGCTGAACACTCAAGCAATATAGGAATACTAGGTAGTAGGCAAAAAACCCCAATAACACTCAGAAAATTCCATAATGGTAGTGAGATTTTGATATACTACACTGCACCATCCTTGAATCACTATTTTAATATGTGTATGCTTGAGGTAAAGAAGAAATAGATCTTGAAACATATGCTCTATCCTTGTATGTACTAATTGTTTGTACTAAAGAAAGTGCAAACAATCCTCCTAGCTAAGGGTCTGATTTATTTAACTGAAATCACTTTAATGTTCACTCTGAGGTCCCAAATCTTACAGAAAGAGAACCAATTTGCCAAAATTAGAGCTAGCTATTAATAACATCACCCACTATATATTAAAACACATCTCTGTTCAAGATTTCCTACTTGAGAAACAAATCTCTAGAATGCAACACACCATTCATTATATTTCCAATGGTCATCTCTGAGTGGTAGGAGAAATTTTCTTTTTTTTTACTCTTGTGTAATTTCTGAATTTCCTACAGTTACCTTTTACAGTAAGAAAAACACATCAAGTCACTACTTATAGATCTACAAAATAATGACTTTATAAACTAAAATAACAAGCTCTTTTTGTAAAGGCACCCTTTCAATTTAAAATTTCAGAATGTTCCTTGAGTATTAAAAACTTGGCTTAAGTAAGAAGACAAAACAGAAGGTCAGTATCTTGGTACTTTTGTACTTCAATAACAAGAAGTACCATGTAGCCAATAGATTTAGAAAACATAAGAAATAAGAAGAACAAAAATTGAAAAGTGGATATGTTTTTCACTGTTTATAGAGGATAATTGTTTCCTAGGAAAATCCCAAATAATCAAAGTAATAAGTATTACAAGCCATAAATTTAGTAAGGTGACTGAATAGAAAATTAACATACAAAAATCAAGCAGTCTTCATATGTGCCAAAAAAATTAGAAAGGCACAGTAGAAGAAAAGACGCTACTAACAATAACAATAAGATATAGATTGGAATAAACATAAAATACTCCTAAGTGTAAGATCTGATTTATATGTATTTCCCTATGTCAATACAAACTGTTGATTACTATAGCTTTACAATAAGTTTTGAAATCTGGTAAGAAAAAATACTGTTTGGGCTATTTCAGGTCTTTTGCCTTTTCATTTAACTTTTAGAATCAACTTGCCAATTTCTTCAAAAAAAAATCTACTAGGATTTTGATTAAGATTGCATTTGAATCTATGGATCAATATGAGGAGAACTAACATCTTAACAGTATTGACTCCTTCCAATCCATGAACACAGTATCTCTCCATTTTTTAGCTTTTCTTAATTTCCTTTTATAAGTTTTTCTAGTTTTCAGTGTAGATGTCTTATGCATCTTTCATGAAATATATTCCTAAGGATTTAAAATATACTATTAATTATTTTCTGCTATTTATAAAGTTTTTAAAATTTCATTTTCCAATTGTTTATTATTAGAATATAGATATACATTCTTTTTTTATAAGATCTTGCATCCTAAAACTCTGCTAAATTCACTTCTAACTCTAATAAATCTTGCATATTCCTTCGGATTTTCTACATACCTGATCATGTCCTCTGCAAACAAAGACTCTTTGTTTCACTTCTTCCTTTCCAATCTGTATACCTTTTTCTTTTTTCTTTTTCGTGACCGGTAAGGGGTGGTGTCGCCCGCACCTCGCTCAGCCAGTGAGCGCACCGGCCATCCCTATCCAGGAAACGAACCTGCGCGGCCTCGTCGCTCCCAGCACCGCTGCGCTCCCGAGTGAGCCACGGTCCGGCCCTGTATACCTTTCCTTTTTCTTGTCTTACATCTGTAGCTAGGACCTTCAATATGATATTGAATAAAAAGTGAAAACGGACATCCAGATCTTTTTTCTGATCTTAGAAAGTATCAAGCTTTTCACCATTGAGTTTGATGTTAGTTGTAAGTTTTGTATAAAGGACCTTAATCAGTCTGAAGAAATTGATTCTATTCCTAGTTTGTTGAAATGTTTATCATGAATGGGTTTTGAATTTTGTCAAATGGTTTTTCTGCTTTTCTGATCATATGAATTTTCTCCTTTATTCTAATAATATAATGAATTATATTAATGTTTTTCATATGTTAAACCAAACTTACATTTCCAGAATATACTCCACTTTGGTCATGATGTATTACCCATTAAAAAATATATGTTGGGGATTGCTATCATTTCGCTAAGGACTTTTGCATCCATGTTCACAAAGTATATTGGCCTGTAGCTCTCTTTTCTTGTGACACCTTTGGTGTTGATTCCTGACATTTACTTCTGCTATCATTATGAGGTAGTAGAGAGTGGGAAATCAAGTGGGATGAGATGTTTTTCCTCATGTTTGACAATTATTAATGGAGGAAAAAAATTTACATTAATGATTCAGTGTAAAGTGGTACATACAGCTCAGTCTCCTTCACAGTTCTTCTGCTTTTAAAGCTAATCAGCTTCTGAGTGGAACCTAGTATTTAATAAAATATAATGGTGGTGACAGGATTATTCTCATTAAGCAAAAATTTAAAGCCCTGTTTTTGCTTTCAGGGTTCAATCACACCACAAGAGTTTGCATTCTACCTTCCCAGATATCCCCTATAATGATATATTATATAGTATAATTAATAAGCACATTATATTTCTAGGTATCTACATGGGTTCAAAATAATTGCCTTATTCACATGACAGAAAAACAACTTTTTTTAGATGTCAGTTTGTTGATGGAAAATGATTTGTCAATAAACACCGAGTTTCTACGACAGGATCAGCGGAAGCATGCTTAAAGGGATCACCAGCTAAAAATAAAACATTGCATGTGATCACCAAATTTGAATAGTGTTTCTGCATTTAATCTTTTGTATCCTTTTCCTCCACTCCAAGAGAACAACTAAAAAGGTTTTCATTATTATAAACAAAGACTATTTCCTTACCTAGCACAAGTACATCATGAATAATTTCTGTGTAGCTTTATCTGTTAGTTAGAAAAATCATTAAACTATGTTTCAGGTCATATTCAGAAAAACATATGAAAATACAAAAATAAAGACAAGAAGCCCCCAAACAAACCAAAAACCCTTCCTTACTCCCAAACCTCTGGATTTTGTTTGCAGGGAATTTTCTAAATTATTAAACTAGTAAAATAAAATACTCCCCTCAGGTCAAGAATTTTCTCTTGTATTATCAGTATTACATTTGCTTAGCTAATTTTTTTTCTTTTTCTTTTTTTTTTTTTTTTTTTGGTGGTGGTGGTGATCTTTATTTTTAAGTACTTTGGCATAAACAGTAACACAACCTTCAGTCTTCAGTGCACCCTGTAATGGCCTTTCTCAATTGGGGTTCAATCAGAGAATTAAGCCCCACAGAAAATGATTTTAATGACATATCAATTCTCCCAAGGACAAGAAGTTAATTCATTATATATAATGTACCTTAGGACACATCAGGGCAAGATTCATACCAAAATTTGTCAGAATATTTTCATTGATTTCCTTGATCACGGATAGATGGAAACAATTTTATTCTTATATATTGAGATGTATTATCATGATGGATTTAACATGGAATATAAGAAACAAAACTAAGTTTCTAGTGGTTTCTCTCTCCTCCTACCCTAGCCATCCAAAATCAAGTTCATGATCACTGAGCTGCATACCAAATAAATGGAGAGTAAGAATGAACATATTTATACTGGGACTAAAAATGTCACTTCACTCTATTTGGCAAGACAATGACATTAAATAGTTCCTGCATAGAGTTAGAAAAGTTCTTCCTGTGAGAGCATTCAGTGTCAAGATCTATGTCTCCCAAATGGGTTGGAACCTCATCTCCACGGGGCAAAAGAACCATCATAGAAAGCACACCAGCAGATGTCTCCCTGTTCTCACTAGTCAAGCCTTTCCTACCTCCTTGCATCAAGCCCTTCCTACCTGCTCATCACAGGGAAGAGTCCTGCACCCTCACCAGAGTTCCTTATTTCCCATGGGTAGCTACTCTGCTACAGGAAACCAGCTGTTAAATATGCAGACTGGGGGCCGACCCCGTGGCTCACTCGGGAGAGAGCAGCGTTCCCACCGCGGGTTCGGATCCTATATAGGGATGGCCGGTGCGCTCACTGGCTGAGCACGATGTGAGCGACACCAAGCCTAGGGTTGTGATCCCCATACCAGTCACAAAAAAAGAAAACAAGAAAAAAAAAAAATACATGCCGACTGGGCCTTTCTTGAGAGTTGCACATTTCTGCAAAGCAAACCACCTATTCCTGGATAATAATAAAGAGAAGAATGGATAGTAACATTTACAATGTAATACATTTGTGTTAGGTAAAGCATCCAAGAACAGGCCAAAGACAAAAATTTCATTTGACATTGGGAAAAATCATATTCTTTTGCAAAAAACAAAACCAGTTCAAGTACATGATTATAGCTTTTTTAGGGATAACTTTTGGTGGTGAGCAAATTAATTAAACATTCTTTTTTTCTTTTCTTTTTTTTTTTTTTTTGTGACCGGTAAGGGGATTGTAACCCTCGGCTTGGTGTCATCCGCACCGCGCTCAGCCAGTGAGTTCACCGGCCATCCCTATATAGGATCCGAACCCAAGGCCTCGGCACTCCCAGCGCCACACTAGCCACGGGATCAGCCCTAATTAAACATACTTTAGAAGCCTTTGAGCTGAAGTCAGCACACTGACTAACAGAGCAGCTGTCAGTGCAAGGTGGGTTCCTGTCCTAATCCTGTTCCGACCTCAGAGTTGAGCCTGAGATCCTGTCAGAAAGTTGCTCTCACAGTGGAAGACATCAAGCAGCAGCTGCTTGAGCTCAGCAGGCTGCAGCCGTTTCCTCTCTCATCTAGAAAGTTTTTTAAAACACAATGCCACTCTGGTTGCATATTTCATGATACAAGGGTGTGTACCATTCTCATTGCTGCTGCAGAGGACAGTGCGTTCCCAATTCCATTAGTATGTGGCTGTCAAAGGCAGGGGGCCCACCAGAATCTCTGCAGGATTTGGAACTGAATTTATATGTATGAGTGCATACAGTGATGGTTATAGAATACAGTTAATAGAAATAAAACTGCCTGTTTTCCAGGAAGTTAAAAATGAACAGTCATTGGTCTCATTTATACAAACTGAAACAAAAGTGACTTTTAAAATTTCTTTTAGGACAGCTGAGGAAAGGAATAAATGAAATATAAAAGAAAGGTCAAGGGAGAAAAAGCAAATCATATACATATTGAAAGAAAGAAAGAGAGATTAACAGATAGGTAGAAAAAGAAATAGATATCGTCAGTGTAAGAGAAGCACAATAGAGACAGGCTAACACTTCCTTTTAACTTCGTGATGGCCATTTGTGTTGTACTTGGCAACGTCTCCGAAGTGGCAACACTTCTAACTGCTTCTCTTTCATTCTTCCCTTTTATATTTAGAGGACGAAATGGAAAACTCATGAAGAATAAGGAATTAATGTGCACGTGAATTCTTCCTGTTGAAACTACACAAACCCCCTACAATGCCTGACCTGAAGTGGCTGCCTCAGGGCGTCTTTCCCGGATTTTGCTATCTCACCAAGAGTGGCCATTTCTGTTACCTCACAGGCAGTACTGCTATTAAAACTATTAAAAACATCTCTCTGTGACTTTGCTGCTTCCCCTATAAGCTATTTGATGCTACAGATGGTCTGATGATTAGTTTTATGTGTCAACTTGGCTTGGCTATTGTACCCAGTTATTTAATCAAACACTAATTAATGTAGGCATTGCTTTGAAAATATCTTGTAGATAGTGTTAACACCTACAGTTTACAATTATCCACAGTAATGTGAGTGGGCCTCATCTAATCAGTTGAAGGCTCTAAGAGAAAAAACTGAGGTCTCCTGGAAAAGAAGAAATTCTGCCTCAAGACTGCAGTATCAACTTCTGCTTGAATTTTCAGCCTGTTGGCCTACCCTGCATAGTTCAGACTTGCCAGCCACCACAGTTGTGTGTGAGCCAATTCCTTAAAATAAATCATCTAGAGCCATAGCTATAGTTCTTATTGTTTTTTTTTTCCTCTGGAGAACAGATTGATACCACTGGCATCACTAACTTTTCCACTTTATGAGTAGAAACCCTAAATCCTACAATCTATGCCAGCCATGTATCAGGGCTGGCTACTGATTACAGGGACTGTAAGGGACTCAGGAGCACACAAACTCCCTGGTCTCATAGGGACTAAGTTCACTACCTGAAACTTCGATCAAGCTTTGAACCTTTTGTGACTGGCAGCTTTCCTTATCATTCCACTTCAGTTGGGTTTTCCCTTGGCTAGAAATCGACTCAGAATTTGCTACATATGATTCTATTCAAAGTAAAATTTATACATATAGTTTGTATATGTTTATGTGTGTACTTTTCTTTCTTGAAAACTCAATAGGAAGATATATATAGCAAAACCTTAATTATATCAAAACCTTGGAGGATGAGACCCTCTTGTTAAATACATGTCCTAGGTTGTTTGAATTTTTCTCCTTTATTAAGAATATTTAAAAATAGAAAAAAGAGAGAAAAATAGTAAATATTAAGATGGTTGCTATAAACACAAATATATCAGTAATTACATGAAATGTAAAAGGACTAAGTACTCCTATTAAAAGTCAAAGATTGGCAGACTGGATAGATAAACAAAACCTAACTACATGCTGCTTTCAAGAGTCACACTTGCAATAAATATAAGACATGGAAACGTTGAAAGTAAAAGGACAGGTCAAGAAATACCATATGAAAACCAATTGAAATAACGCTGGTGTAGCCATATTAATAAGAGACAAAACTTCGTTATGACAAATGGATCAATTTCACCAGGAAGAAGAAAATCACTCTAAATTTTAGGCACCTAATAACATAATCTCAAAATATGTAAATCAAAACCTGACAGAACTAAAAGGAGAAATGGGCAACTACACAATCACAAAGGGATATTTTTATCAGTAATTAAGACAACAAGCAGTGAAAAAAATAATAGTTTTTGAGGATGTGAAGATCTGAATACTGAACCAATTGGCATATACAAGATAACACACCCAACACATGAAGTGTACACAGTTATTTTCCAAATATACATGAAACATTTACCAAAGCGCGCCACAGCAAGGCCATAAAGTAAGTTTCAACCCATAAAACTATAATGTTTAAGATAGTGTGGTATTGTTGCAAGGGCATATTAACAAAACAATGGTAGAGAATAGAGAATCCAGAAACAGACACACTCATCTTCAGGCATTTAAATTCTGAAAGAGGTAGCACTGCATAGCACTGGGGAAAGGACAGTCTTTTTCATAAGCCGTGCTAGGTTAACCGGAAAATCACATGAAGAAAATGAAATTTGACTTCTACCTCATGACATGAAATAAAATTGATTCCAGGTAGATTTTAGAGGTGAATGTAAATGGTTAAACAATAAAACTTCTAGAATATGTAATAGGACCATATCCTTTAATTTCAGAGTAAGGAAAGATTTCTTAAACTGAACACAAAAAGTACTGTGTAAAGGAAAAGATGGATACATTGATGTAATGTCCATCAAGATACCATGAAAAGAATCAAAAGGCAAGCCACATAGTGGAAAAAATATTTTCAACATATATAGCAAATAAAGGGCAGCAATTCAGAATACATTTTTTAAAATCCTAAAATTAATATATTTTTTAAAAAGACAGAAAATCCTACAGAAAAATGAACAATGGCTTAAATTTACCTGTATGTACGCATACACAAAATAGGGATTTCAAGATGGCCAATAAACATATGAAAAGTACATCTACACAATGGAATACTACTCAGCTATAAAAACGAATGAAATACTGCCATTTGCAACAACATGGATGGACCTTGAGAGAATTATATTAAGTGAAACAAGTCAGGCACAGAAAGAGAAATACCACATGTTCTCACTTATTGGAGGGAGCTAAAAATTAATATATAAATTCACACACACACATACACACACACACACAAACGGGGGGGGGGAGAAGATATAACAACCACAATTATTTGAAGTTGATACAACAAGCAAACAGAAAGGACATTGTTGGGGGGGAGGGGGGAGGGAGAAGGGAGGGAGGTTTTGGTGATGGGGAGCAATAATCAGCTACAATGTATATCGACAAAATAAAATTTAAAAAAAAAACACAAAAAAAACAAAATAAAAAGATTTTCCTTTAAAAAAAAAAACAAATAAACCTCTTTTCCTTATAGATTAAAAAAATAATAAATAAATTAAATAAATAAATAAATAAAATAAAATAAAAAAAGAAAAGAAAAGTTCTCAACCTCAAGGAAATGCAAACTAAAACCACTCTCCACCAAGACGACTAAAATTTATTTTAAAGACTGACATTAACAGCCGTGTGAAATAACTGGAACTCTCATTCACGCCTGGCAGGAATGCAATTGCCAGAGCCTCCTCTTTGGAAAACTGTTTGGCATTATCTTCTAAACATATGCATACCCTGTGACCCAGCAGTTCTACACACACACACAGATGTGTGTACAGATACACCAACAAACAGGTACGAGAACACTAACAGTGAAAATAATCAAAATAAGAAATAACCCACATATACAACTGAATAGTACCCAGTGACAAAATATAGACTATTGTCGCACACAGCAATATGGCAAAATTAATCTATGGTATTAGATGTCAGCATAGGGACAACCTCAGCAAAGGAGAAAAGAGGGGCACGTGGGAAGCACCTGCCTTACTAGTAATTTCCTGCTTCTTGAACTGGATGGTGGTAGGTATGTGTGTTCACTTCGGATAATTTACTGAACTGTATACTTAGGATTGGTGCACTTTCCTGTATGTACAGTATTTCTCAATTAAAAGTTTTAAAAAAGAAAAAAAAAAAGATGAACTGCCAAACAAAATAAAACAAAACCAATAACTATTCCGACCAAGCAATTTATCAACCAAAAACTAGCAAGTAGTTCTCTTTGGGTTTCTGCCATGGTTGCGGGTGGACAGTGGTTGGAGCTACAGTCATTTCAAAGGCTTCCTAAGACACAGACATGCGGCGGCGGCGGCGGCGGCGGCTTGGGGCGGCGGCGGCTTGGGGCGGCGGCGGCGGCGGCGGCGGGGGCGGCTTGGGGCGGCTGCTGCTGCTGCTGCTGCTGCTTGGGGCGGCGGCGGCGGCGGCGGCGGCTGCTTGGGGCGGCTGCTGCTGCTGCTGCTTGGGGCGGCTGCTGCTGCTGCTGCTGCTGCTGCTGCTTGGGGCGGCTGCTGCTGCTGCTGCTGCTGCTGCTGCTTGGGGCGGCTGCTGCTGCTGCTGCTGCTGCTGCTGCTTGGGGCGGCTGCTGCTGCTGCTGCTGCTGCTGCTGCTTGGGGCGGCTGCTGCTGCTGCTGCTTGGGGCGGCTGCTGCTGCTGCTTGGGGCGGGGACCTCCCTCTGCTCCTTCAGGGCGGCAGCTGGGGTCCCGGAGCTTAGGGCTGCTGCTGCTTGGGGCTGCTGCTGCTTGAGGCTGCTTGGGGCTGCTTGGGGCTGCTGCTGCTGCTGCTTTGGGGCGGCGGCTGCTTGGGGCTGCTGCTGCTGCTGCTGCTGCTGCCTGGGGCGGCGGCTGCTGCTGCTGCTGCTGCCTGGGGCGGCGGCTGCTGCTGCTGCTGCTGCTGCTGCTGCTGCTGCTGCTGCTGCTGCTGCTGCTGCTGCTGCTGCTGCTGCTGCTGCTGCTGCTGCTGCTGCTGCTGCTGCTGCTGCTGCTGCTGCTTGGGGCTGCTGCTGCTGCTGCTGCTGCTTGGGGCTGCTGCTGCTGCTGCTGCTGCTGCTGCTGCTGCTGCTGCTGCTGCTGCTGCTGCTGCTGCTGCTGCTGCTGCAGCTTGGGGCGGGGACCTGCTGCTGCCGCCGCCGCCGCCACCGCTGCTGCCGCCGCTGCTGCTTCAGGCGGGGACCTCCCTCTGCTCCATCAGGGCGGCAGCTGGGCAGACCCACCCTCTCCGGGCCTGCCCGCTGTGCGCACCTGCCTCAGCGACTGCCCGGCCCCTCAGCCAGAAGCGACATTTCCCAGAAAGACACCTTGATCACAATAATACATTGAACTTTTAAGTGAAGAAAACAGAACTGAGGTTACCAGAGGAGGGAAGGGAGGAATTGGTAAAGGGCCACGAAATAGATTCCATTGTATAATGGAGAGTATACTAATTACCCTGATTGAATCACCACATATTGCACACACTATTGATATTCAATGCTGTCCCCCACAGATATGGACAATCAATTGTGCCTTAATAATAAATATATATATTTTTAAAAAATACAAAATCATGATGTTGACAGGTATGAGCTCCCTCTGACGGCTCTAGGAGAAAACCCTTCCTTGTCTCTTCCAACTTCCAGGGGCTCCAGGTGTTGCTTGGCCTGGGGCTGTGCTCCAGTCTCTGCCTCTGTCGCCATGTGGCCTTCTCTTTGTGTCTGCGTCTTCTCCGTTTCCATCTCTTCTAGGGCCACTTGCCATTGGATTTAAGGCCTGCCCACATAATTAGGATGGTCCAACCTCAAGATCCTTAACTTAATTGCATCTGCAAAGACTTTTTCCAAACAAGGTCATATTCAGAGGTTCTGAGGATTGGAACATGGACATATCTTTTTGGGTGCCATCGATCAATCCACTACAGGTGTTGATTAAGCAATAATTGCTAAGTTTAAATTAAATAGTAAAATTGAGTTAAGAAGATAATTTTTAAAAATTATACTCCCAATAGTTATGTTGAAGGTAGGTTCCGGGGGGCCTGATGTTGGCCTCAACCCACCCAGTTCTCTTACCAGGTTCTTGACTCCACCACAGGAGTGAATTTAAGGGCAGAGTCACAGTGAAAAGTGAAAACAGGTTTAATATAACAGATAAGAAATGCAGATGCCACAGAGACAGTGCGGCATGCTCCAGAGACAGAGCAGGGCCCACACCAAGTCTAACACAAAAGTTCAGGGCAGACATCAAGTCTAAACAACTAAACTAAACAACAACAAAAATGTGCTTAAAGGTCAGCACAGAGTGCAAGCTGGCTCAAGAGAGTGAGCAGCAGCTTGCTGAAAGTAAGTTCGATACAAAGTAACATAATGCAAACCTCAGCCAGCCAAGTGCGGACTGCCTGCAGGAAAGTGAGCAATGGCCCTGCCTTCACTGGGATTTGGCTTTTAGAGTTTCTCTAATGAATATTCAGTTCAGGTTTAGTTCCTGGTTATATACATCGGGCATATATGCAAGAATGTTCTGTGCTCTCTATTGAGCACCCCCAGCCACTGGATTGCAAAAGCCAGTCCCTTGTGGTCACATTTTCCGTGTGTTGGTGCTGAAAACAGGTCTAACTGGCAACAGTAACTTTCCCCCAGGGAAGAAGTCAGAGGAGGGGGCCTGAGACCTCAGGAGTGGCAGGAAACCCAGAGGTATGTCCTGAAACCCAAGCCCAGGTAACTGAGCAACTCCTGTATCAGTCTCAGCCATATGGGTAAGCAAAGAGAAATAAAAAAGTGGTTCTCATAGAAGTAGAGTAATGTTTACCAGAGGCTGGGAGGGGAGGGAGGTGGGGAGGAGGAGGTGTAGACTAATGGGTACAAAACTGCTATCTACCCGAAGTGACTCATTCTGCAGCTTATACATGTATGGAAACAGCACACTGAACCCCACAAAAACAAGTACAAATAAAATGGAATTTTTACATAAACCCATGACAGGATGCTCAGCACTGTCAGGCAAACTGAAACCACAATCAAATCCCACCGCACACCTATTAGAATGTCTAAATAAAAATGAATGAAAATCTCAAGGGCTGGCAGGGATGTGGAGCGACAGAAACTCTAAGACATCACTGGTGGGAAAGAGACATGGCACAGCCACGCTGGAAAGAACTTTAAGTTTTTAATATAAAGGTCAGCTCAGGCTCACCGTAGGTTTCAGCCATCACACCCCTGGTCTTTACCCTAAAAAAAAAAAAAAAAAAAAAAAAGTTTGGGCAGGTGCACCAGGATGAGGGGGCGATGATTGGGGTCCACTCTGACCCCCTGTCCACAGGGCCAGGGAGGAGACGCTGAGCCGTGGCACCGAACCCAACCCCCAGTGTAAAATGAGATGAATAACCCCAATTTCCCAACAAAGCTATGTGACTTCAGACTTTGCTCATATGCAAAAAGTTAAGTAAATCCCAAGCTGCAAAAAAAACCCAAAAGAAATGAAAAAGAAAAGTTTATGTCCACACAGACACCTGTACACAAATGCTTATAGAGTCCTCAGTCATAATAGGCAAACCTAGAAGCAACCTAAATATGTTTTAAGAAATGAATGGATAAAATACTGTGATACATCATGTAATGAAATACAACTCAAAGAAAAATAGTCCTGATAAATACACACAAAAGCACACACATGCATGCTCACACACACACGCACACTCACGTATGGATCTCCCAGTGTTAGTAGAAATGTTTAAATGTACAGTTCAGCATTAAATACAGGCAGGATGCTGTGCAGCAGATCTCTAGAACCTACTCCTCTGCCATAATCAAAATGTCATACCTTTTCCACAGCAGCTCCCTCTTGAACCCTCCCCTACCCCTAAAGACCACCATGCCACTCTGCTTTGATGAGTGTGACTAGTTTAGGCCCATGTCAGTGGAATCCTACAGTATTTGTCATTTTGTGACTGCCTGATATCACTTAGCATGCTGTCCCCAAGGTTGATCCATGTTGTTGCAAAAGACAGGTTTTTCTTCTTTTTGAAGGTGGAACCATGTTCCATGGTACAGATAAAACCCGTTTCTTTAATGATTTATCTCTCAGTTAAAATGTAGGTGGTTGTTGTGTAGTTGAGTGGGAGCTATGGGGGGATCGTGTTTGTCAGAAGATCCATTTGGATGGGGCGGCAGATGGTGCCTCCTGAGCAGGGGCAGGACAAAGTGGACATGTGGCAGAAGAACTCTCCAGGCCACTGTGACCCCTTGTCCAAGTGAGGTTACAGGTTACAAGAATGAGAGCAGGAGGAGGCAGGAGGGAATGGCCTTGATGCCACGAGAAGACTTCTGAGGGGATGGAAGGGTTGTAGGAATAAGTGACCCCATTTCCTTCCAGTTTCATTGTCGGGGCCACAGCAGATTTTATAGATGGAGATGACAGATGGAAGAGCCCAGCTGACACAGGAGAGACAGACGCTGATGTCTGAGAGCTGAATCCACCTGCCTCCCTCCTGGACTCACCCCAGTCCCGTGCCCAGTCAGCAGAGAATATGGTCAGTGGGGTCTGCTCAGCTGGCCACTGTGGGACTTGGTGCTGGGGGTGTGACTGTGAGGACTCATTGCCTCCATTTGTGGGGGAGACTAGTCACAGCACCCCTGAGAACTGCTGGGAGAAAAGTGGTGATTACTGACCTGCCGGGCAGGGCAGGTACATCACACACGACCTGAGCCCCACCTATTGGGGGGCCAGCCCTCCACTGTCCCCCTTCTGCACCCTACAGCCTGCCCGGGTGGGCACAAAGATGGGACAGCTCCCGTGGCTTCTATGAGGAGAGTCATGCACCCAGGGGTTGACAGTGATGAAGACCTGCCTGCACACTTGAGAAGAGGACCAAGGCCTGGCACAGAAGTGGGCACAAATGTGTTCATGCACGCACATGTGCACGCTCACACGCAAAAATACACACGCACCCAAACGGGTGGACAGTTGAGGGGGTGGAGGATGCGGCATTGGGCTCTGCTGACCCGGGGAGGGGGCCAGTGTGATGGGGTGATGGAACCCCATGATGTCACTGTTGCCAAGCACCGCTGCCTCTGAGTTCCGTGGCAGTAGGAGGCTCATTCTGGAGTCTGTGAGCTGTTGGTGCAGGTCCCTTTTGTAGGCTACAGGTACATCTCTGCACAGGTGAACAGATTCAGGTGAGTGTGACCTGCTCTCTTCCCTTCCTGCTGATTTCCACACAGGTGCTACCAGGTGGGTGGCCCGGGCCTCGCTGGGTGGCTGCCGAGGGTTATGCCCACTGGGCCTCACCAGGTGCCTGTTCTGTGCTAACCGCATATACAGTTGTCCCATTCATCCTCACACACACTCCGTGGGGTTAAGGCTGATGTTTCCATTTGGCAGGTGAGAAGCCTGGGGTCAGACAGGAGGTAACTGGGCCTGGGACCCAGAGGTGACCCTTGGCTGTGCCCTCTGCCCTGCCTTGTGTCATGTTAGACACAACTTCTGGCCTCTGCAGCCTCCCTCCCTAGATTCAGGTTCTTCCTGAGATTCCAAACCATGATGAGGCAGAGCCTGCCCCTGGAAGAGCCACTGAAGTGGGGTCTCGTGGGCTGTGAAGATGGAGAGTGGGGGTGGAGGGTGGCCTGTGCCCTGGTCTGTGATGGGAGATGGGTCACCCCAGGTGGGCATCTGGTCACCGCTGACATCATAGAGCATCACTTATGGCCTATGTAAGGCCCACCCAATTGTGAGGCCCCTAGGCTGGGAACAAGGTAGGGAGCCCTCGGTCTTGGGGCAGTCGTGGACAGGGAAGAAACCACTGAGGGAGGCCAGGCAGGTGACAAGTGTCTGCCCTGCAGGCCAGGGTGTGTGGAAAGGGGCTCACCCTCTGTGTCCTGCCCTCTGTTTTGTCCTCAAGAGGCCTAATCCACCCTCCACTCAAGGGGATTCCCTTGGGACCGTCTCCAAGGTGGGACCATGTCTCTGACTGTGCTCCAGGACACATCCCCAGAGCTCTCTAGTTTCTCATCTGTGCCTGGGAAAAAGTTGGAGCCCCTTCTGATACTGCCACGCTCAGAACTGTAAACTCCAGTGTCCCTCTTGCCTAAGGCATGGCCTCACCAAGCACAGAGGCTACTTCCAAGTCACATAGGTCACCCTTTTTCCCAAACCCAGAACTTTCCTGCTTGGCTGGTGCTAAGATTTAAGTACAATGCAGCACTTATGCGATTTCTTTTTGCCTCTAAAGAATTGGACGACTGTGTGTTTCCTGATATCGTCTGGGAGGCAAATCGTATAGAGGCCTGTGGTCTCTAAATCACGTTCTGCTTCCTGGTGCCCAGAACGGCCCATCAGGGCCCTTCATGCTGAGCAGGTAACACACGTGTTTGTCTGTGCAGGTACCTTGGGGACAACAGGCCACACCTTCCAGGTCCCTGGTTCTCAGGTCCTCAGGCAGGAGCGTAACCTTGGCCAGGGAAGAAACTCCCGAGACCACTGTGGGGTGGAGACAGAGTCTGGTCCCTTTGTACTAGGGGGTGGGGGTGGAGGGCAGGGTGTTGCTGGTGGAATTTTGGATCCCTGACCTGAGCAGTTAGGGGTACTCTCTGAAGCTCTCAGGTCAGTGCCAGCTTTGGATTACATTTGTCTTGCAGATTGAACATGAAGACGGGTATGGAGACCCTGTGGGCCCAGGAGGTGATAGACATCATGGAGAAGTACCAGCAGGTACAGGGTTGGCTGCTCCCTTGAGGCAGGCAAGTCCTGGCCTCTTCTGTTGTCCCTGAGGTCAGAGGGACCTGGGCTCTCTGGGGACACAAGGGAGGGAGGAGCCTTCCAAAGCCACCCATGCCCCCAGCCCATCATCATGGCCCCCTCACTCCAGGCCCTCTCGGTGTTGCAGGGACACCGAGCTGGGACACTGGTGAAAAACTGGGATGAGGAGTTAAAAACCTACAGACGCATCGACCGGCTCGGGTTTCTGCAGTGAGTTCTCTGACATCCCCCGTCTTATCTCAGTGTTGGGCTCTGTTTCAGTTCATTTGTGTTGCTATAACAGAAATACCTGAGACTGTGTAATTTAGAAGGAAAAGAGGTTTGTTTGGCTTACGATTCTGGGACAGCTGCATCTGGCACAGGCCTCAGGCTGATTCTACTCATGGTGGAATGTGGCAGGGAGCCGGCGGGTACAAGCAGATCAAATGGCGAGAGAGGAAGCAAGAGAGAGAGAGAGAGAGGAGGTGACAGGGTCCTATAAGCAACCAGCTCTCGTGGGAACTAGTAGAGTGAGAACTCACTCATTACTCCCCCCTCCCCCAGGGAGAGCATTAATCCATTCATCAGGGATCCACCCCCATGACTCAATCAGTTTCCAACGCTGCCACATTGGAGATCAAATTTCTTTTCTTTCTTTTTTTTTTTTAAAGATGACCTGTAAGGGGATCTTAAACCTTGACTTGGTGTTGTCGGCACCACACTCTCCAAAGTAAGCCAACCAGCCATCCCTACATGGGAACCAAACCCATGGCCTTGGTGTTATCAGCACCACACTCTCCCATGTGAGCCACCAGCTGGCCCGGAGATCAAATTTACACATGAGTTTTGGAGGGGACAACACATCCAAACTCCATCAGGATCCATCCTTGAAAAGGCCAGGATGAGGCAGGGTGTGTCTCCCAGGCTTGTGCTGACCTTATTCCCAGGGTGGGTACAAGTCCCTTGCTCCCCTAGAGGTCCACCCCGGTCAGCACATGGCTGCAGTTCCGTGGCTCATCCAGGCAGCTCTGGGGAGAGGGCGGGTACCAAGCTGTGGTTGGGCCAGGCCCTTGGGCTCTCAGAAGTGTGGCCTTTATGTCTGCAAAGGAAAGAGGCAACCTGAAGGCTGAGCCCTGTCCCCAGAAGGAGCCTGTCCTGCTGTCAGCTCAGCAGAGTGGGACCAGAGGGCACGAGGGCACTTGGTCCAGCCTGTGGACAGTTGTCCATCAGGTCCCGCCAGGATCAGAGGGGCACAAAGAGTCACAAAGTGTATGGAAGAATGTGGCCATGGAGTGAGATGAGGGGCAGGGACAGGGCCCCAGCCCAGGAATGGAAGGGGGAAGGTCATGGAGGCGGGCAGGGGTGGCAGATGAAGGCCACCTGAACCATTGGTCTGGTGCTGGGAGGTCATGTGAGGCCTGGTGGGGAGGAGGCCAGCCTGGAGTCTGTCTTTCCTGAGGTCACAGGATGGAGAGAGGGAAGGAGCCTGGGGGAGCTGGGCTGCAGGGGACCAGATGTTACGGGTGACTCGAGGATGCCTCTGACTGAGCAAGCCTGGGGATAGAGTGAAGGCACTGGGGGTGGACAGGCTGGATGAGGTGGGGCCAGGGACAGCAACTCCACCTGGGACCCCTGAGCCTCAGGGGCCTCAGTCACTCCGAAGGCCTGCAGTGCGCACTGGAGACTCCTCTCTCTGCTTGCTCGGGAACACCGTGGGCGGGGAGAGGATGCCAAGGGCTGAGACAGGGCAGGAAGGCATGAGGAGGAAAGCCACTGTAGGGGAAGGCAAGAGCCAGCTGAGACTGGAGATCTGGCCCAGGGTGATCCCAGCCACCTGCAGGGCTCTCAGTCGCTGTTCATCACCCAGTGGTGTCTCCCAGCACAGGCAGAACAGGCACAAGGCAGGAGTTTTGGCTGATCGGGGTGCTGAGGGGCCACATTCAGAGGATCTCACAGAGCAAGGGAAAGAGCAGGGTCAAAGTGGCTGAGGTGATAACAGGGTCTGTGGGCCAGATGGGATGGGGTGAAATCAAGGAACGGGCACGACCGTAGGCCAGGGTGCAGACACAGGCAGGGTGTGTTGGATGCTCAGAGCTTGGCTGGGGTGGGGTGTCATGTAGGACAGCTCCAGGGTGCACCCTCGACACACTGGGAAGGTCTGAACCCAGACCCCTTGGACCCCATGAAAGTGATGGGGTAACTTCCGTGGGGGCAGCTGTCAGAGACGAGCCAGCTGACCCTCAGGCAGTGCTGTTTCTTAGCAGCTCTGGACCCTCTCACCTCTCCCACAGGGCGCTGCCTGCAGCCCAGGAGGGGCAGGTGCATGCTGCACCCCCAGCCCCCATGGCCCTTGAGCGGCCCTGGCTGGCCCTGCTTCTCCTTTGCTTTTGTGTCTCAGACCGTCCTGGCTGACAGCCAGCAAAAAGGCCCTGTCCTCCCTTTCCTATGTGGTCTCCGGGGCTGCAACTTGCAGGTGGATGGGAAGGGAGCCCGTCCTTCCTTGGGGTCTGCTCAGGGAAGGGGATGGTTCCTGGCCTGCAGGAAGTCCTCAGCTCTGACTCCATTGCCTTTTAGTGAGAAGGAGCTTCCCCGTGTCACCACCCAGGAGGTGAAGGTAAGAGCTATTCCTTCTGCCAGGGCTTGGTTGGTCACCTGTTAGGCAAGTCTGGCCTGCCTGTGGCCACAGGCAGGTGACCATAGGAAAGACACATAGTCACCAGGATGGGCCGAGATTCTGAGCTCCTGATCCCAGGACTCCATCCCAGGGGCAGATTACTAAACATGCCCATCCCAGATTTGCACATGCAGCTCAGGAGTGACTGCCACTGGCCAACAGGACCCCACATTGAGGCTGGGACCCCATCTAGGCATGGGGGTTTGTGGCCTGAGGACACCATGCCCTGTGTTCACCAGGCCAGGCCACTCGTGCTCACCCAGTCAGAGGGTCTCAGCCCCAGGCTCTGCACCTGGTTTGGCTCTTTCCATTTCTGTCCCATTAGGACCCCAAGCACAAGAGTAACATGGCATTCATGGGCCACTCCAAAAAGCGTGGCACCTCAGCTAAGTCCATCATCTCTCATTTTACAGCAAACAAAGAAGGAAATTGCCCGATGCCACAAATGGCTGAAGATGTTTCAACATTGGGATAAATATAAAAGCAGCCAAAAGGTAATGTGGGGAGTGGAGGCCCCTGTGCCCACCCTCTGCACAGGGAGGGTAAGTGGTGTTCACACATGATCCCTGGCACCGCCTGTCTCTCAGCTGCTGGGCGCCACCCTGTCCTGATGCCGAATGGCCACAGGCCTGGGTCTCAAGTTTTCCTACATATCCCTGCAAAGGTCACATTGCTGGGAGAGAATCTGATGCCAGAGTTTGGGCCACATGTAGGCCAGGGACAGGGATGCCTCCTGTTCTCCCCAGAGGAAGGAAGTCATGGAGATCACAGTTCACAATCCCCATCCAGTCTGTACCCACAAGACAGAAGGCCCAGTTCTAGGTAGACTTAGCCTCTCCAGAGGAACCATGAAGACAAACACGGGAATCTTCCAGAACCATCACTCTGTGATTCCCCCTTCCCCCTCCGCGGTTACCCTGTGGACTCTCTCCAGAGCATTCTTCTCTCCACAGATGTCTCGCCGGGTGTACAAGGGGATTCCCCCCCAAGTGCGGGGTCGGGCCTGGTCTCTTCTACTGGGTGTGGACAAGGTCAAGATGCAGAACCCAGGCAAATACCAGGTGTGGCCCTTTTCCACTCAAGCAGACACAGCACGCACAGGCCTGGCGTGGCCAGGGGCCCGGGTGCCCTATGTGGGAAAAGCGGTGCCTGCAGGGTGCTCAGGTGCACATCCCAGGGATCTGGGCCTCCACGCCCATCCTGCTTTTTCACGGCCATGTCTCCTACAACCTCACCTTGAAGTTTCTCTCTCTCTCTTCTGGCACTTTCTCTTTATGAGTAGTATGTCACCAAGTCTGGCCAACACTCAAAGGAACGGGAGTTAGGCTGCACCTTTTCGAGCAAGGAGTGCCACAGCATTTTGGGCATATCATCAAAGCGTCCCAATGTTGAAAGGGTCAGAAAGCTCACAGGTTAGGGCGAAGAGCAGGAGCCCTAGGAGGCAGCGGTGGTGGACGCAGGTCATCTCCACTGGGCAGGATTCACACACACCGTGAGAGCGAGCGGTGCCCAGGGTGTGGGGCAGCCCCCACCCTCCAGCACGGGGGCTGCACGTGGTGGGCACTCTGGGCACACCTGACAGTGATAGGACCAGGATGCACCCAGACCACGTGGCACCTGCCCCAGCCATGCCTGGACACCTGAATTTCAGGTGGAACAAAACAGTAGAAAGAAGGAGTTTAAAAATGCAAGATGAGATGGAAAACCAAAAGAGCTAGGAGATGAAAACAAAAACACAAAAGCAGTTTTCTGAAAAGGCCAGTTTCAGCACAAAACTTCTCCCAAGCATAGTGCATGAAAACGAGGGAGAATAAAATGTGAGGAATTTGTAGAAAGGGGGCACTGAGCACAGGCAAGGTGAGGATAAAGGGAATTAGGAGGGAAAGCTGCCTGCATCTTGCTGGGCACACTGTTGAAAATTGAGGAAATCATGAGTTCCCAAGCAACACCAAACCAGGTAGAGAAAAAGAAAAGCCTTCCTTGAATGATGACCAAAGTACCGATTAAAAGACAGGGGCCACCATCCGTCAAGGGCCAGGCTGGTCATGGCTGAGGTGCACACGCTCTTCTAAACACGGGCAGCTCCTCAGCCTGGATCTTCCAGACCTGATGAAAGGGGAAAGCTCCCAAATGCTCACTGAAGCTGTGAGCCTAAGAACCCTAACCTTGTAAACCTGTCCCCAGAAAGAAAGACCCAGGGATGCATTTCCTATGGAACTTTATAGATGGAGCATTGTAAATATGTTCTTCCCAGCTGGAATGTAGGGAGATGTCAAAAAAAGGATATATCCTAACCAAGGAGGACACATTCCAGAAACCACGGGAGGCTCAGCAGAGCGCAATGTGTGGTCACTAACCCATGGACACAGTAAGAAATAAAAGGCATAAATGATATCAGGAGATCCCAGAAGCTCAGCAGCCATTTACAAAGCATTAACTAATATCTGAATAGCAATAAACTAAGTATTATTTTTAAACTATTTGGAAAAGAGCAGTGGAAAATATCTTAGAGGGCCATGAACTCCCAAAGCCATTCCTGTGAAAATCAAATAGAAGGAAACACAGGACTTTCTTACCCTCCTTGATTTTAGAAAATTTGGGGGAAAATAAAGGAAACTTCTGCAAATTAAACAAATAAAAAAACAAAGAAGAAGGATTTATCTTTACCTGCAGTTAAGTGCATTCTAAGTACATGAGCATATAAGACAACTCAAAAGATTCTCCAAAATCTAATCTAGCAGGTTAGGAGGCTGCAAGAGAAGGTGCCTTGTCCTCTTCATAAGGAAACAGCAGTGGAAATGCGGAAATGTGCACATCAGTGGGGCCAGTCTAGAGTCCTAAGCCCCAAATTGGGGGTGTCAGGGCTGTGGGGCTTGGGCTCCTCCAGGACATTTTTAGCAGCAGGAAGTGTGGGAGCCATCACAGCTCACAGGCCTAGAAGCACAGTCCCCAGGCACAGCTCTCCTGGATCACAGGGCAACCCCTGTCCCTCTGTCAGACTCTCTTCTCGGGAGCTCCTGAGAAGTGAATGAGCTGAGCACAGGAGCTTTCACAGGGATTGGCATTGGCTCCATACTGTCACCCTGACAGGTGGCATCAGGGAATGGAAGCCCAGGCACGAGTTGCCCTCCTGGACTCCTGGAAAGCCCTGTGGGGTAGGGGCCAGGCAGCCCCGGGAACAGGTCCTGAGTAAAACATTCCGGGGGAAGCAAGCTCAGGGCCCGGGGAGCACTTGCTCCCATCCATGGGGAGAGGCCCTTTGAGGAGAGAAGGAAAGTGACAGATGGTCAGGAGGGGGCAGCCCCAGATGAGGACTGAGTCCCCGGGGAGATGGAGCAAGAGCCCCGGGCTGGGGTGGCCAGGTCCCCATGTATCTAAAAGGGGCTTAAGGGGCAGGGGTCTGGGCCCTGCCCATCAGCAGTGGGCCGTCCTCAGTGGTGCCCCCACCAGGACTGCTGAGCACAGACTGTGACATGGATACTGAGGTCATGCTGTGTTCTGGAGACTGCCCCTGGCTGTGGGAACAATCCTGAGGACATTTCTGCAGCAAAAACTCCCTTCCCGGTCACGTGCACTGACCCCTGTATGACTGGTGTCCATGGCAGTGAGTCTCAGACTTGCTCTGAGACCCTTTCTTCTCTTGGCCCTGTCCTGCAGAGAATGAAGGAGCAGGGCAAGATGCTCTGCCAACAAATACAGAAAATTGACCTTGAAGTCAGCTGCACCTTCCCCAACCATGTGATGTTTCGGGACCGCTATGGCATCAAGTAAGCCCTTGGGGGGTGGGGATCTCGGAGAGTGGAGGCCCCAGGGGAGATGAGGAAATCCAGAGGGACATGGGAGCCCCAGGAACATGGAGAGTTCCCAGGGGAGAGGCAGGGTTCCCAGAGGAGGGAGGTGACACAGCTGCCGAGCTCACTCCTGGCACAGGGACTGGCCTGCACCATGTACCCAGCGCCTACCGGGCACCAAGTCCTGAACCGGGGGCTGAGGCATGTGGGCCCAGAACCCAGCTGGCTCCTGAGAATGATGGCAGCAAACACAGTAATGCCACATGGTGAAAACTGTTCTCCGTGAGCCAGGAGGATCAGGGTTAGGGACCTATGGGAGGGTGGCAGGACCAGGGACTGCTGGCCTTTTACTTGTGACCGGAGACCTAAAGGGTGACAAGAGGCAGGCAGAGAAAACAGTGAAGGGACAAGTGAGGTGTGGAGAGGCAGGGACGGTGGTAGGAAAGGAGCCACCCAGCTGCAGCCAGAGGAAGGCAGAAGGCAGGTGCCGAGGTGAGGCTGTGGCCGGGCCTGAGTGGCTGGCTGTGCTCCTGCCCTTACCAGACTGCCACAAGGGGTGGCCCAGTGCCCAGGGAGGGGAGACTGGGAAGGGCAGGTGCATCTCAGGGTCTGTTAGGTCACAGGAAACTAACAGCATGGGCACAGAACCCACAGAACCCTCTATTTGCCCTTTCCTAGGCAGCAGGAACTCTTCCACGTGCTGGTAGCCTTTTCTGCCTATGACACGGTGAGTATCCCTGACCAACGACATCCCGGGCCCGTTCCCATAGTCACTGGCTTGGGTGTCCCAGGGGGTGTGGCTGCTTCTTGAAAATTCAGTATTCATGAGCACCCAGGACATCCTAGTTAGGGTGCGAGGTCACTGCTCTCACAGAGGTCCCAGCGAGGAGAGGAAGGTCTCTAAGTTCAAGCTGAGATGGAGAGGGTGGGTCCAGGCTCCTCCCTCAAGCGGACCTGACCACTGCTCCTTAGAACAAGGACAGACACCTTCCTGTTGGGATGTCCGAAATCCCAAGGGCTTGGCAGTGTCACAGGATGCTCGTGTCTGGAGTGATCTTCTCCAGGGGAGCGAGGTGCCTCATGGGCTTTCATCAGATGAGTGTGCATTGACAAATGCCATATGATTCGTGAGAAACTGGGCAGAGATCAAAGTTCCCCTTCCGTGCACCCCACAGAGTGCGGCAGTGTGGGAGGGGCTCCTGAGCAGCTGCTTGTCGCTCTGCCCCCGATTTCCAGACCGTTCTTTCAAGAGAAAGCCACCGAGAGGACTCCTCAGGCTGCCCACGTGGGGCCTGAACTTAGCTGTCCTCCTGTGCCAGGCAGCCTGTGGGTCATCTCTGGACTCTGTGCGGTGGGCGCTCAGTGACAGCCATCCCTCATGGCGAATCCAGACAGTGGGTGCTGGCCTGAGCCTGGCGCAGAGGCCTCCCTGGCCCGGCATATGGGAGGGGGGCTCTCGTCAGTTCTTGATCTGACCTTTCTGGCCAGAAGAGCTTGGCCACTGCCCTGCAGGAATCCCTCCAGGAGCTCCGTGTGACCTGACATGTGTGGGAAATGCTCAGTTTTGATGCCCAGTGTCCCAGGAAGGGCACAGAGGCTGGACCCCACATACTCGGAGGCCTGTGGTTGGCCTACCTGGGACCTTTGCCCTCCCAGGTGACCTCAGTCCTTCCAGGTGACTTCAGTCCCTGTAGATTTCACCAGCTCTCCTGTTTGATCTTAGTTCTCCCAGGTGACATTGGCCCTCCGAAGTGACCTCAGCATTCTCAGGTTCTCTCAGTCCCTCTGGTTCACATCAGCCTTCCTAGGTGACCTTAGCCTCTCATGTGACTTCAGCTCTTTCAGGTTAACTTTATTCAGTCTTCTCAGGTATTCTCAGCCTTCCCAGCTGACCTCAGTTCTCCCAGGTGACCTCGGTCCTCACAGCTGCCCAAAGTATTCCCTGGCAACCTCAGTCCTCCCATTTGACCTCAGCCATCCCAGGTGACCTCAGCTGTCTCAGGGCACAACCTTGCATGGTGACTTTGGCTCTTGCAGGAGGTGGGTTACTGTGAGGGAATGAGCCACATTGCTGCCATCCTGCTCATGCACCTGAACGAGGAGGACGCCTTCTGGGCACTGGTCCAGCTCATGACAAATCAGCGTCACAACATGCACGGTAGGTGAACAGCTGCCCACAGTGCCTTGTGCAGCCAAGCCGGGGATGGCCACACTGGCCAAGTGATGGCGGCTTACAGCCACGGCACCGTCCCTCTCCAACTGTTTATGAGTCTCCAGGTCAGTCCCCTAGGGACAGCCCCACAGCAGCCCAAGTCTGGACAGGGACCCATAACCCTGAGTTGGACCCCTTGTGTCTCCATCAGAGAAGGGACCCACAGCCTCGCTGTGGCCTGCTTTCTATTTCCTGTGGACATGGCCCTGTGGCCTCGTCCTTGTCCAGGCCTTTTTCTCCTTTCTGCTGGTCCTTCTGCCTCATGCTGGCCATCCTGCCAGCGACCCTTCCAATAACCAGACAGAGCTCAGTGGGCAGCGTCTCCCAACTGGTGTCCCCCAGCCAGACTTGTAGTCTAAGAGACAGCCCTCCCCGTCATTCACACCTGTCACCCTGATGGCCGCACAGGGCTCCAACGTGGCTGACACGGCCCTTCAATCTGCCATCGTCCTTCCTTACTGCCTAGAAGTCGGCACAGTTCTACTGGGGCCTCATTGCAGGACACATCTGGGCAGCGAGTCTACCCACGCTTGAGAGGACATCACCACCCATTGTCCTCAAGGCTGAGGACACATAGTGGGGTCACTGGGTGGGAAGGGGAAGAAGCCTTGGGTTTGGGGGGCACCCTGCAATGCCCAACTCCTCCAGCCTTGGACCTCAGCCTTCCCAGGTTACCTCAGCTGTGTCACTGTACGGCCTTGCATGCCTGGCTCCACCTGGCTGGGGAAGCAGGTGCTCATGTCGGGGGACCTTGTGTTTCTCAGGATTCTACATACCAGGAGCCCCGAAGCTGCGCAGACTCCTGTCCTTTCATGAGCAGTTGCTCAGAACAATGCTTCCACAGCTACAGAAGCACTTGGTGAGTGAAGGTTCCCCTCGCCTCCTCCCTCGAGGGCTTGGGTCCCGGCAGGTCAGGGGGACAGGGAAAGCCCGAGCCCCTCCTGCCACAGTGAGGGGTGTAGTCACCAGAGCCTTTTCTGGAATATGTGACTGTCAATGCATTTAAAGTTTGGTTTCCTTTTCCTTCACCTGGAGGGACAAAACCACGGGGAGTAGGGGCAGACTCAGGCTGACCAGGGCTAAGGACATTTGGTCATCCAAGGATCTGTGCAGGGGGCAGAGGCCTGGCCACCACCCCCAGGTTTGTTGCCCCTTGAGAAACTGCCTGCCAGTGGGCCCTGGAACTGGCAGGTTTTCAGGCCAACCCAAGGGTCCCTAAGCACCTGCGTTCCTTCTGTCAGGACGACCAGGGAGTGATAGCAGATGTATACACCTACTGGTTCAGCCAGTGTTTCATGGAGGAGGTAAGTCCGTGCAGGGACACGTGGGGCTGGACACCCTCCTTCCGCTCAGCACCTGGCTCCCCCAGCCTGGGCATGTGGCTCCCTTTGTCGAACCCAGATGATCCCACCTCACAGGATGCATAGACATGTCCCTCCAGGGCAGACAGGCCAGGCCCTGCAGAGGCCTGTCCCATGTGGGAAGCCAGGGCTCTGGGTCAGAATCACAGGCAAACCCAGCCATGACCTATTCTGGAAGAGCCCTAGGAAGCCCTGAGCCCCCAGCAGCCCCTCTGTGCGGGAGACACGCCTCTCTGCTCTGAGTTCACCCCTTGAGAAGCTGCAGGACCGTGTCTCAGGCAGCCTCATGGAGAATCTCCTCCCTGCTTGGGGCTCCACACTACAAAGTGAGGCCCCAGTGGGCCGACTTCAGGCCACCAGGACTTGGCCCAGCCAGGCCTGCATCTCCCACACCTGCTCTTCCCACAGATCCCTTTCCACCTCTCCCTGAGGATTTTTGATGTGTTCATATTGGAGGGTGAGCCAGTACTAACAGGCATGGCATACACTACGATGAAAATTCATGGAAGTAAGTATGCCTGTTCCCCAGGGAACTCAGGGTGGCAAGCAGGCAGGACAGGACCTGGCCTGCCAAGGGCAACTGTTTACACTGACCACAAGGCCGCCTCAGCCCAAAGTGAGCCTGTCTTGGATGGAGGAGGGTTCGAACCAGGCCAAACATGGGGGGTGGGGCAGGGCACCGTGGGACTTTTTAGACACCGAGCCCAACCCCTGACATGACACTGACAGAGGTAGGAGCGGGGAGGGCACTTTCCTGGCCTGGTCTGCTTCTGGCCCTGGCCTCCCATGTGCACCTGGAACCCAGGTATGGCCGAGGCAGGACCCTGTAGCCACCCAGGAGGAGGTGCCCTGAAAGTGAGCAAGGTCCAGGGACTGAATCACCCGGGGGGGACCTATTCTAGCCTGACTCCCACCCCCATGTTTAGAACTCCTCCAGAAGCTGCACCAGGCTGGCATTCTACAATTTTTCACGGAAGAACTGTCCAGGGACTGGGCCCTACAGGATGATGAGGTGCTCAGGCAACTTCAGGTGTCTATGGAAGAAGTGCATGGAGCCAAGTTTGGTCTGGCCCCCTTAGGTGAGTACAGCAGGAGGTGCCCTGGTGACTCGCCATCGGGGGCAGTAAATAATCAGGAGTCCTGGGAACCACCAGCCCTGCCCTCGGGGCTTTCTGCCTTCTTTCCCCTCCTCTGCTCTAAGAAGCTTCTGAAAGCAAGGCCAGCAGGGCCTCAGGGCAGGTGCTGTCCTCAGAAGCCTCAGAGGCGAGGAGGGGGATGTCTCCATCTGCCAACAGCTCCTCCCCCACACCCTCTACTTCTTGTTCTCCAAGACCGCCTGGTGGCCACAGCAGCCTTCAGACCTTTGTGTTCAAGCAGAAGACCCCACCTGAGAGCAGCAACTGCCCCCCAGAGAGCAGCAGGGCACCCCTCCCACCCTGAACTCCCACACAACGTCGTCAGGACAACAAGCCCTAAGCCAGACACTGAAAAGAATCATGTAGCAAAGCTCAAAAGGACTCAGGGCGAGGGCACACATGGGACCCTCAGGCCTGAGGCAGTACCTAGAGTTCTGTTGAGTGTGGGAATGGTCCAGTCCTGGCAAGGAGCAGATGGCCCTAGAGAGCAGAGGGGCCAAGTACCTGGTGGCATGGGGAGAGGCCCCCATGCAAGGGGGTCAGGTGACAGGGTGTCTCACGCTTGAGTTCTGAGTCAAAACTGATGCCCAGGCCCAGCTCCTATGAGGTGAGGGCCTGATGCAGAAAGCCTGAGCCAGCCCACACCAAACACCACGTGGATGTCCCAGGAGCAGCTAGAGGTGCCCTGCCAGTTCTCAAGCCTCAGGCTGATCACACCCTTTGCTTTGGGGTCATCAGCCTGCAGGAATGTCCTCACTGTCAGGACAGGGCGGCCACACAGTAACCAGGAGCACTGCAGGGAGCCGGGTTCATTAGAGCCTGTCCTGGAAGGGCCGGATAGGCTCCGTGTGGAAGCTGACCGTGTCTGCTTTTCTTTCAGCGAGAAGAGATGAATTTCCGAGGGAGGTCCTGGGCCTGGATCTGGTGTCCTCAGGACCCGGGCCTCGGCTGGCCTCCCGAAGCATGGAGATTCACCCCAGAGATGTCGGACTGGCTGTCTCGGGCCCACCGGCCCAGGTCCAGCGGCTTTGGGAGGCCAAGGCCCAGCAGCATGAGGGGGCCTGTTCAGAGCCCAGGGCTGCGGGTCTCTCACTGGGTGCCCAGGGAAATCAGGGTGTGGCTGGCCTGTCCCCAGTCCAGGACAGGCCAGCAGTAATATGGAAACTCCTGCAGTGGAGCTCGCTGCCAAACCTCCCCAGCGATGTGGACTTTGGGGCCCCATGGTTCCCCAACGTCAGCTTTCAACAGGAGTGCTGGGTCCGTGCCACTTGTCCATCAGCTGTGGCCACCCCTAGGGCCCCAGTCCAGGACAGGCCAGCAGTAATATGGAAACTCCTGCAGTGGAGCTCGCTGCCAAACCTCCCCAGCGATGTGGACTTTGGGGCCCCATGGTTCCCCAATGTCAGCTTTCAACAGGAGTGCTGGGTCTGTGCCACTTCTCCATCAGCTGTGGCCACCCCTAGGGCCACAGAACAGGCCCAGTCCTGCACTCCCACGGTAGCCCTATTCCCATGCCCTGTTTTGCCTACAGAAGGCTCACAGTGAAGGCCCACGTCAGCCGCCCAGCACAGCGGTCCCTGCAATCGGCCTCATTCAAAATAAATTGTTGTCAGTTACAACGTGCCTGTTTCTGTTGCTCCCAGAGCTCTGTAGGAAGCACAGGACAATCTGAGGCAGGAGAAAGGTCAGGGTCTTGCATCCCAGGCCACAGACCAGCTTCTCCCAGCCTCCCTCTGGCAAGGTCCTCAGCAGGACGATGGCCACCCGGAGCCCAGGTTCCCACATACCTCATTAGAGACCACAGGCCCACAGCCTCCCACTCTCAGCTGACACCAGGGTCAAGGCCATCAAGTGATTTACTGTGATTCATCTTTTGCCTGGTGAGGTCCCAGAGAGGACTGGTGGGGAAGTAAAGGATTACGGTGCCAGCAGAGCGTGGGACAGGCAATGACAGTCTGTGTAAAGCGTCCCGGGGATGATCCACAGTCACCTCCATTTCTGGGCTGATTGGGCTCTGGAGGAGCTTCCTTCCCTCTTTTCCTCCTCCTCCTCCTCTCTATTCCTACTCCTGGCATCTGCCACCCTCACATCCTGAGCCTGTGAGGGGGCAGGTCACAACGGATGCTGCTGACCACTGGCCAAGGAAAAGGACAGGGAGGGAAGCGTGGTGGAGGCAGAGTCGGCAGCTCATCTGGCTGGTCGCGGGGGCCACTGACCAGGAGCAGACTGAGACCTCGCATATGCACACCTGTCATAGCTGGTATCTGCCCTAAGACCCTGTCCATGACCCCAAGTGACCCCACCTGTACCTTTGCTGACATCTGCAGAAACCTATCAGGGCTCCCACCTGGTGAATACTGGACTTGGTCACTCCATCCTCACAGATGTCACCATTACATAGACAAATGAACTCCCTGAGGGTCTCCTCTCACACAGGTCAGAAGGGTGACACGTTCTTGTCCTATTATTTTTTTCTCATCTCATCAATTCTTTTTATCCATCTTCCTCCTCCTGCTGATTGGGTATGAAGGGGGTTCTTGATGTGCAGTGAAGGGAGTCAGGCCCAGAAGACCAAACACTGCATGGTCCTGATGTCAGAGGTAGGGTCCAGGGCCACAATAGTCAGCCTCAACCCACCCAGTCCTCTTACCAAGTTCTTACTCTGCCCCAGGAAAGAATTCAAGTGCAGAGTCCCAGTAGATGGTGAGAACAAGTTTAATAGAACAGATAAGAAATACCGTCTGCACAGAGAAAGTGCGGCATGATCCAGACACTGAGCAGGGCCCACACCAAGTCTAACACAGAAGTAAGTTCAGTACAGGGATTAAGTCTAACACAAAAGCAAGAAAAACACCCTTAAAGTTCAGTACAGAGTGCAGGCTGGCTCCAGAGAAGGAGCAGCTGCTGCTGAAAGCAAGTTAGACACAAAGTGAAACGTACACACCTCAGCCGTGGCCTCCAGGACAGTGAGCAGCGCCCCGCCTTCAGCTGGGATTTGACTTTTATAGTTTAAGTGAGGAAGATTCACTTAAGGGGATGGTTCCCAGTTCCATGCACCAGGCGTATTCAAGAGTATTCTGTGCTCTCTATCGAGCATGCCCAGCCACTGGATTTGCATAGCCAGCCCTGTGGTCTCATTTTCCTGGGTTGGTGCTGAAAACAGGTCTAACTGGCAACAGTAACTTTCCCCCTGGGGAGAGCTCAGAGGAGGGGGCCTGAGACCTCAGGGAGTGGCTGGAAAACCAGAGGTGTGTCCTGAAACCCAAGCACAGGAAAGTGAGCGCTTCCTGTATCTTCTGTACTATTCCATCTTCTTCAACTTCTTGTAAATCTGCCATTATTGCAAACAAAATGTAAAAATATATAAAGTAACATGTAAAAAAATTAGCTGGTCCTTCAACACAGATAGAGAAGCACTAGACTTGGACTGAATCAGCTATGCCAAGAGTGTTAAAAAAAAAAATCTGACGTTCATCGTCAGCAGTTATGGCTGGATTCTTCAGGACGCAATCTATTGGTAATTTTTTATCCATTATCTACTGTTATCATAATGCTGTGTAAACAAGCAAACGAAAACACAAAGCCCAGTGGCACCAAACAATGCATTTCCATTGAGCTCACTGGCAGCTCTTTTGCAGGGCTCACCTGTGTCTGCAGCCACTGGCTGGCTCAGCTGGGGAATGGCTGGTCTCAGATGCCACAGGTGGGACGACCTGGCCTTGCTCCATGTGGTCTCTCGGTCTTCAGCAGACATGTGTGGCCTTGTTCTTGTGACAGACACAGCACTCCAGTAGAGCATGTGGAGGGCGGCAAGCCTTCAGAACTGGCCACTGGCCTTCTCACTGCAAGGCCAGACCAGATTCCAGGGGTGAAGTAGTGGACTCCACTTGAAAGGATAGTGGGTGAGGAAAGGGAAAGGATTGAGGCCAATTTGCAATCAGTTGACCAGATCCTGGCAGGTCATTTAAGCTGCCACATTCTCCAGCATATCGAGTGATCTCAGAGCATAGACACTAGTGCCTCACTTGCTGGCACTAAGGGCTGCTGATGAAGTCCTGCTCCTCTCTCTCAAGGACAGACACCATTAATTGATGACTGTAGTCTGCTGATGAACTTAGATGTGGCTTTAGAATCTTTGGGAATTAGATTTACGAATTGAACTCTATCACTCAGCACTGCAATTGTGGACAATCAGTGGGTAGCTCAGGAGCCCCCCAGCCCCTTCAGGGGACAGCGGACATGCATGTGTGGTTAGTAAGAGGTGACTGTACCCTCTCAGATATTAATCTTGACCCCTCTCAGGTCACTGTGGCCCAATTTCAAGGCCCATGAGCATCTACCTACTGACTGACAAGCAGGGAGCAGCCAGGCCTTTGTCAGGGAAAGCGTCTCTTGTGCTCCTCCACATGCCGTGGGTAGCATTAGGCTGCAAGTGGGGTCCTCTGAGCTGCTTGGGGTAAGACACAGTGTATTCCTGTCAGTTTGGGGGTTATCAAGGATAACAGATGTGGTTACAATAATAGAACTCCTCGGGAATGGCACAAAGGAAACCTGAATGTGTCAGGTAACACACTGGGTCTGAATTCAAGGCACTGATACAATCATATTTGGATGCTCTCTCACAGTCCTGGGAAATAAAAGCAGAAGATAGGAAATTGGGAGCTGCAAGGGAGGATGCAGATTTCCCTGGTGCAGGAACGTGTTCTCCACTACTGGGCCCCACAGGATCAGAGGGCACAGAGAGCCACGCTGGTGATCCTGGAACCTGGCTGGGGCAGGATTCCTGACAAGGGAAAAGTCTCTCTGCCTGGTGTTCACTGGGATCTGTTTCTGTAACAATGTTACAGCTTCCAAAGAGCAATTATGGAATCCTGGGGACTTTAGAGAAGCAGAAACCATTCACCAGCTTCTCTGCAGTGTCTCTGTGCTAGACCCAATAGCAGGCAGATGGGAAGGATATCTGTGCTGGCCAGTAGAACAGGTTTGGGGCTCAGATACATGAAAAACCTCTTTAGAAGTGGTATTTGGAGGGGGGCTACATAAAGGAGAGGGCTGCTCATCACACAAGTCCAGTAGCATGGAGTTCGTATGTACCAGAGCAGGCAGGGGAGGAAACAGATGATCGCAGAGATGAAAAGAGGTACTAGAAGTTCATTTGGTCAGTCAGTCTGGGGCAGCACCAGTGATGTGTGTGGTGTGACCAGGGCCCTGGCAGGGAGCTGGGACACAAGGCGAGGCTCAGGCCTCGGGGAATTTTGCATCCAGCAACGATGCAGAGAGAACACCAGCACTGCAGAGACCAAAGCATCATGAAGACCGATTGCAAGATGCACCCCTCTCCAGCCCCCAAAACCTCAGTTACCACACCCAGGACAGACCATCAGAAGGGGAAGTCGGAGAACAAGGTCAGTTGGAATCTGTCACGTGATGATTCTTCAGTCTCCACCCCCTCTCTGATTCCCCAACCCAGGCCTGAATCACTGTCGATTCACACCAAGTGATCAAAATGTCTAGATACTGGCAGCAGAAGGCTTGGGGCAGGAAGATGGGGAAATCCAGATGGTTTTTATAGTTGACAGAGGGGAGAGATTTTATCATTCATGAGCGTATTCTCTGCCTCTACCTATCCATCCCAGGCCCTGCTTTCACAGAGATCCGAGATTTCAGAAGCAGGGCCTGGTGGACTCTATTTACAGTTTTGTTCTTTCATGTTGTAGCATTTTTGAATCAGTCAACTGTCACAGTCTCTTGGTGGATGGATCCAGAGAACATGAGATTGGCTGGAGTTGCAGGAGAGCCTGGAGCTGGGTGTGTCAGAGGGCTTCCCGGCCTGCAGGGCCCCGGCACGTGAGAACGAAGTTGTTCCTGTTGCTGTGCTGCTTGCTGTTCTGTCTTCCCTCCCCTCTCCCTCTGGAGCATTTTTTCTCCTTCCCTCTACATTTCACTCACTGATTTTAGCTGGAGCTAAAAGAGAGCTTCATTACTAGAAACTTGTTCATGGCTGGAGGAGTTGAAATGGAGATGGTGTCGTCCTGTGTCCTCAGACAGTGCTAGGTTGACAATCCTATGTTAAATTTATGTGTTGTCATTTTTGTTGCGTATGACTGTATTTCTGTACATTTAAGCATTTATGTTCCTGTGTAATGATTAATTAAGTGTAGTGAAAGGACTGTTCTCAAAGTTAGGAAAAGCCCTTGCTTCTCTGGAGGCTTCTCTCTGCACGTTTCCTTTGCTCTTGCCAGTCCTTATTTCTCTTCACTCTTTTTTCCCACATGTCACCTTCTTTATTTCCCCCTTTTGTTCCTCTGGGCTGGCCCTTCAATCCCCACTCTGTTCCAGGATTTGCTGATGCAGAATGCTTTCAAGGCAACAGGGTTTATTCTCTAGAGAATCGGCTTTTGTCTTCCCCTCCCCACCCCTCTCCTCCTCTGTTCTTTTTTCCTCTTCTCTTTTTTCATTCATTCATCTCCTACCAATTCTGCATCTCATCAGATCCCTCCCATAGTAAGTTTTATTAAGAAAATATCAATGACTAGCACAGTCCATCTGTAATGTCACAAGCCAAGGGAATCCAGTGGTGGTGGTGAGTGGATTTCTCTTGGCCCTCTGGGCCTGTTGAGCTGGACATGAGGATGAATTAGGAGACAAGCAGAACATTCTGGGACCATCACGCAGGCAGGTGGTCTTAGTGAAGTCACTGGAGTTTAGAAACTGGGTTAATTTATCCATGTCACGGTATGCTTGGGTACCCACTTCTGCATTCCTCTCCCTAAGCCTCCTGTACAGGGTGTTTGACTACTGTATAGACACAAAAATAAACCAGGAAAGTAAAATAGTAAATATATTAGTAATCATAGTCAATAGTTGTAGTGGTAGTTGTAGTAGCTGAATGAAGGTCTAGGGCTATGTGTGACCCAATGGTGCAGTCGATATGGAAATGACGTTAAGCACATTTCACAGCACAGCCTTTCTTGTAAAGTTGTTTAAAAGTGGGAGAGACTTTGCATCTCCCTCTTGCCTTTGATTGCAAATGGTGTTTGTATGCCTATCATACTGCTTCCCACTGCAGCTGGGATCACAGACCTGCATCCCTGAGGGGGGAAGCCCCAATATTCTGTACATATCCCACTGGGAAGTTGCCTTCTGTTGCTTTACAGCTGCTCAGCAGTCATCCTGATGGTGTGACCTGCTTCTTGCAGGTTAGTGGACCATCCTTGCTGCGTGTCTCAGGGCAAGACATTTTCCTTTCCTTTGTTTCATCTGCAAACTCTGAACACCCTGCCAGCCTAAAGCTATGCTGGTGAGACACTTGGAAAGACTCACACGCTTCTGAGGGGAGGAAGCTGCAGAGACACCAGTGCATCCCTGCTCTGCTTCTCTGTGGCACTGGGCATCATGTGTGTGTGTGTGTTTGTGTTTGTGTGTGTGTGTGTGTGTGTGTGTGTGTGTGTGTGTGTGTGTGTGTGTGTGTGTGTGTGTGAGAGAGAGAGAGAGAGAGAGAGATGTGAATATAGGTTCATGGTGCAGGCCTCTGTTTACAGGAGAGTGATGTCTGATGGGGTTTCTTCAAATTAGGTTTTTAAAATTATGTGAAGAGAATATATCCAAAGATCCTTTATGTAATAATCCACCTTGGAATTTTATATACTTTTAATTGGTCTTGCATCAGTATTCTTTTTGGGATAAGCCAGTTTGTCTTGAACCCACACAGGAGCAAGGGGTCACAGACAACTGAAGAAAAGGAGCCACTCAGGGTCCAGTTGAGTTATTGCAAGGGACTGGCACATGGCCCATCCTATGGGAAATGTTTGGAGTGTGGGCAGTGGAGGAGACAGGCCCATTGGGGGAACACTGGGGCACAGCATGGGCAGCTGATCTGCCCTCCGATCATCACAGGACCACTCAGTGGAGAGCGGTCAGAAATATATGACTGCAAGAGATGCAGTTTGCAGAAAAAGCTCAGGCCCAGACCAGAGTTTCCAACAACACAACTGTACCAGAACTCACAAGACCCAGAAGTATATGCATGGTCAACAATTTAAAACTGAAGTATGGGTCTCGTTTCATTTTCCTGCATATTGATATCCAGTTATACCAGCACCATTTACTGAAGAGGCAGTCTCTTCCCCAGTGTACAGGCTTGGTGCCTTTCTCAAAGATCAGATGGCTGTAAGTGTGTGGCTTGATTTCTGGATTCCCTATTCTATTCCATTGATCAGTGTGTCTATTTCTATGCCAGTACCATACTGTTTTGGTTATTATAGCTTTGTAGTATAGTTTAAAGTCAGGCAGTGATATTCCTCCAGCTTTATTTTTTTTGCTTAGCATTGCTTTGGCTATGCGTGGTCTTTTGTTATTCCATATATATGTCTGGATAGTTCTTTCCATTTCTGAGAAAAATGTCATTGGAATTTTGATGGGGATTGCATTGAATTTGTATATCACTTTGGCTAGTATGGACATTTTCACAATGTTGATTTTTCCAATCCAAGAGCATGGGATATCTTTCCATCTTTTCATATCCTCTCTCATTTCTCTCAGCAGTGGTTTGTAGTGCTCATTATAGAAATTTTTCACTAAAGTCAACTCAAAATGGCTTTAAGAATTAAATGTACACCCTGAAACAATAAAACTTCTTAAAGAAAATATAGGAAAAACACTTCAGGAAGTAGGACTGGACACAGACTCCATGAATATGACCCCCAAAGCACGGGCAACCAAAGGAAAAATAAACAAATGGGATTATATCAAACTAAAAAGCTTCTGCACAGCAAAAGAAACAATTAACAGAGTTAAAAGACAACCAACAGAGTGGGAGAAAATATTTGCAAAATATACATCTGACAAAGGATTAATATCCAGAATATACAAGAAATTCAAACAACTTTACAAGAAAAAAACAAGGAACCCAATTAAAAAATGGGCAAAGGAGCGAAATAGGCATTTCTCAAAGGAAGATATATGAATGGCCAACAGACACATGACAAAATGCTCAATATTACTTGGCATCAGGGAAATGCAAATCAAAACCACACTGAGATACCATCTCACCCTAGTTAGGACGGCTAATATCCAAAATACTCTGAACGATAAATGCTGGTGAGGTTGCGGAGGAAAAGGGACTCTCATACATTGTTGGTGGGACTGCAAAGTGGTGCAGCCTCGATGGAAAATGGTATGGAGGCTCCTCATACAATTGCAGATAGATCTACCATATGACCCAGCTATCCCACTGCTGGGAATATACCCAGAGGAATGGAAATCATCAAGTTGAAGGTATACCTGTTCCCCAATGTGCATCGCAGCACTCTTTACAAAAGCCAAGAGTTGGAACCAGCCCACATGTCCATCATCAGATGAGTGGATATGGAAACTGTTTTATATCTACACAATGGATACGACTCTGCTATAAAAAAGAATGAAATACTACCATTTGCAATGACATGGATGGACCTAGAGAGAATTATATTAAGTGAAATGTGTCAGGCACAGAAAGTGAAATACCACATGTTGTCGCTTATTTGTGAGAGCTAAAAATAAATAAATAAATACTCACAAAAAAATGAAAAAACAAACCAAAAAAAAAACCGGGGGTGGGGGGCGAAGAAAACATAACAATTGCAATTCCTTGAAATTGATATGATAAGCACACAGAAAGGAGATTGTTGGGAGGGAGTGGGGAGAGGGAGGCGGGAGGGAGGTTTCGGTAATTGTCCACAATAATCAACCACATTTTATATTGACAAAATAAAATAAAATAAAATATTTAAAAAAAAAAAAAAAAAAAAAACTAGCTGCACAATAAGCCTTCCCCAGGGAACTAGAAGGAAAGTAGCTGTTTAGTTCAACTACAGGGCTCCAGTGCTGGTCCTTACAGGAAGTTCCATTTGAGAAGTAAGCAAAGAAGAGCAAATTAGTTCCAGTGCAGAGTTTACGTAGTGGAACAGTGAATAATCCAACACAGAACTGAAAGAAAAAACAAAATATCCAACCCACAGGTCAGAGAGAAAGTTTGATATTACCTAGTAAAGTTCTAACACCACCAAAAACACCTGTAAAACCTAGAATGACTGGAAGGCCCCTGGGCTCCCAAGCCAGGAATGGGGGAGGGCAATGAGCCTCAGTCATGCCCCCCTGACTACCACACACAGCCCTTTGATGACCACTGAGACACGGCAGGAAGCACCCCAGGCTCCTGGGCTGGGTTGGTGGGAGGCCAAGCGTTTCAGCCACGCTTCCTTGAAGCCTATATCCAGCCCAGCAATGACCCAGCCATGCGGGAAGCCTCCTGGTCTCCCCTGCTGGAATGAGGAGGGGTGCCACAGGCCTTGACCAAGCACCCCCTGCTTCCTACTCCTCACACGCTCTTTCCTTCCTCCTTCCCTTCCCCCTCCTGCACAACTGCTCTGCAATATCTTAGAATGTAAAAAAATAATAATATTAATAAATAAATTGAAAAAAAAGAAAAGGTGGTAGGAGAATCCCAGTCTGTTTTGTACTGACTCAGTCTCCACAAGGACATATACAGGACATGGGACCTTTCCAGAAATTCCAGAGATTTTTGACTAAACATTCAGATTTCAACTGAATTTTGTGATCTAAAATAAAAGTCACAATGAATTCCTAATTGTGTAATTGAGTCTTTACTGGACAGATGAATTTGTCGAATATTTTTCCTTCTTCCTCAGATTGTGACATCAGTTAACCTGCTTTAACTATCTCACCACCAGTTTCTTAATTAAAATGAGAAAAGTAGATCAGATCATTTTTTAAAATATTTCTATCTACAACATTTCATTACTCTTGTTTTAAATATTTATTAAATGCACTGTTTTTTGATATTTCTTAAAAGTATAGTACATGCAAAAGTCCTTTTTACTTAAGTGTTCTTTATACTTACACATTTAATTAGACTTGAGGCTTTATAAACTATTTTTAAATTGTCTATCTATTTACATATACATACATATATATGGAGAGAGAGAGATACATTCACATTTATTGTATTGCTATTTCTCCCTTCAGATCTGTCATAGATACAAAAATCTGGAACAAAGTACTTGAAAACCAAATTTAACAAAACGTTGAAGGGAATATACATCATCGCCTAGTGGTAACTACCCCCGAGTTGTGAAGATTGTTCAAAATAGGCGAATTAATAATTGCGTTGCATCACACTAATAGAATGGATAAAAATAACACAATAATCTCAATAGATTCAGAAAAAGCATTTCATGAAATTCAAAACCCTTTCATGATAAAAACTCAAAAAACTAGGTATAGAAGGAGTTTACCTCAATGAAATAAAGGCCATATATGAAAAGCCCACAGCTAACATCATACTCATTTCTAAATATTTTTTACACACTGATCAAACGAAAACAGAAGTTATTATTATTTTATGAATGCAGCAACTTTCTCACAAGGACAGGTTCCTACTGATATATTTATTTCAGTCTGAAATGAAAATGGTTTTTTGTTGTATTGCTCTGCATTCTGTAGTCTTTTTCAATCGAGTTCCCAATTTGAGTCCCTTTCTCCCTCTCACTGATATTAAGGATAAATCATATGTATATTTCATTTATTGTGAAATCACCCAGCTATTATCATATGATTTAGCAATGAAAACTGACCAAGGGTTCAGAGAGGAGGCTTTGGAAAACCAGGGGAAGGGATATTATTGACTAAAATGATCCATACCACAACACTTAGCAGTTCAGGAATGGGTCTCCTTGGTAAGTAATTTTCAGCTACATGTAAATTTTGATTTAGTATGTAATATTTTCATCCGGATAGAGCGTGGATTCAGGAGACTATGCCAAAGTAGAAATAAAAGTCTACTCTTATTTATCATTCTTGCTATTAATACAAGCATAAATAAGAGAAATATGAGTGAATATAAATACATATACCAAAACAATGAAATGCAAAAGTTTAATTTTGTAATGGTGTCTAACCCAAATCTGTAACGGCATCAATTCACTTCATTTTTATAACTTACTAGAAATAGTATATTAATTACTATTCCTGTTATTGAGTACATACTTATGACAGGCAACATAATTATTGATTTACATTTATTAACTCATTAGGTACCACAAAGTTAACATTCGGTAAGTGCTAGCATAATGCCATGTGCAAAATGAAACAACTTTTTGAAAAAGAGAATATTGAGGAATCAACTGTTATTATATATTAACATAAATAAATATGTTAATTTATCTTCACAGAAAATAAGAAAGTTCCAAGTACATGTCAAAATTTGGTATCTGACTAATCAGATATCTCAAATGAGGATTTTCAAAAAAGTACAAAATGTCCTGTAAATCGTATTAGGGTTAGCAGTGACACTGAAAGGAATGATAGATGCCAAATATCAAATAATGTATAGATCAGAGGATTGAGGAGTGGGGTGACGATGTTGTAGAAGAGGGTGAGGAACTTGCCCTGGTCCTGGGAGGAGTTGTTGCCCGGTTGCATGTACATGTAGATGATGTTTCCATAGAAAAGTGAGACCACAGTGAGATGGGAGCCACAGGTGTTGAAGGCCTTTTGCCTCCCTGACGCTGACCGAATTTGTAACACAGCCTTCACAATGTAGCTGTAGGAGACCAGGATAAACACCAAGGGTGACAGGACAATGTCAACTGCCAGGACAAAGACAGTGTCTTCGATGGCCAGAGTGTTGATGTAGGCCATCTGGATCAGGGCTGGCATCTCACACAAGAAATGGTCCACCTTGTGGTACCCACACTGGGGTAAGCTCAGGGTCACTGGAGACATGATAAAAGAGTTGGTCAACACACAGCCCCAGGCCACTGACACCAAGCCCAGGTAGAGCCTTGGATTCATGATCACCATGTAGTGCAGGGGCTTGCAGACAGCCACAAACCGGTCATAGGCCATGACGGCCAGGAGCAGGCACTCAACACCGCCAAGACCCAGGAACAGGAAGAGCTGGATGGCACAGCCACTGTAGCTGATGGTCTTGTCCTGTCCATGAAGGTTATAGAGCAGCTGAGAAATGGAGCTGGTGGTAAAACTGAGGTCCAGAAAAGACAGGTGGGTGAGGAAGAAGTACATTGGAGTGTGCAGGTGAGGGTCCAGCCAGTACACCAGGATGATGGTGGTGTTGCCCAGAAGGGTCAGGAGATATGCTATCAAGATGACCACAAAGAGGATCCCCCTCTGCAGATGGGGGCGGTCAGAAAACCCCAGAAGGATGAAATGGTTTTGGGTGCTGTCATTGGTTCCATCCATCTCTACTGCACTTGAAGAGAAATATGGATGCTATTAACATGATCACCCAGTATTAAAGGAGCACTTACGATTAGCCAGGCATTTTTCTATGCTTTTGACATTTATTTACTCATTTAACCCCAATGACAATGTAGGCACTATCTTTATTATAACCAATTTATAGAAAAGAAAACTGAAACACATGTGTTAAGCCAATTGTCATATGTAGAAAGAAGCAGAGCTGACTTTGAACCCAGGACACAGGGCTTAGAGTCTTTGTCCTTAACATCTGCTGGTACTGCCTCTAAATCCAGTGAAGCCAAAGATGACTCCTGCTATGGCCCAACCATTGATTCTTCTAGAGACCCAAGTACCTGAGCTCCTGTCAAAACCCCAAAGACCCAAAACCAGCCCTGAAATAATCAGTAAATAGTATTTAGGTAATATCCAGTGTATGTAGAATACATCATCTGCTCTTGATCCTAAAGAAACACTTCATTCATTTGGTTATTATTCTCAAGATAATGTTTAATTTCCTAATTAGATAAATAATGTATGAGACAACAGAATATTATTCAAGCAACATACACATAACATCTCTCTTTCTCTTGCTGCCTTCATTGGGTTTGGAATTGAAGAAATAGAGTATATGAATTTTTTTCTTCCAAAGTAATATATACAACTTAAAGGGGAAAAAAAAAATCCAAAAAATTTTGTAACAGAAAAATTTTGTAATAGAAACTTAATGCAATAATTCACATATATGTGCAGAAACCTCTATCAAATTCTAATTCCAAAACTGTGTCACATTTGAAGCAAACCATGTTTGAGGAGATAAATGACAAGTCTTACAGACAAATGTAAAGGGACAGATTAAATACATTTTAGGCGACAGCTCCAAACTCCTCTGTTAGAATCCCTTAACCAATGTGCCACAGTTTTGAGATCTTGGAAAGCTCATTTACCTTTTCATAGTTTTCTCATCTAAAATAATACCAATCAAATCTACCTTATTTATTTTGCAATTATTTTTTGAGACTTTTAAAAATATAGATTTATAAAATATACTAAGGTTTGATGAATATAAAAATTTCCATGTATGTTAAATAAAATAGACATATCATAAAAACAGAGGATAGGAAAATGAGTCCATGAGGTTAGGCAGAGAAATTCTGAAGGAAAAAAAAAAAAAACAAGTCAATAAAGAGAAACTATATTGGTGCATATGTAAGCATACTCTGAAAATACAGTAATTCAAACATGAAAACTGACAAGGAACTTGCGTGTATTCTTTATACAAAGACAAATTTCAAAGTATTTATTTAAACATTAAAAACATACAAATACTACATGAAAGCATAATAGTCTTTTCTTTTTTTTCTCTGACCATGGATTTAAGTCGACCTCACAAGAAGTTACAATTCTCTAAAGCTATGAAGCAAAATATGAATAAATTTTATTGCATATTTAAAAAGTCTGCATTCTAAGAAACACTACTAACAAAATCTAAAAAAAAAAAAAAAACCAACAGTAGTAGAAAAATGCATAAAACAGTTGAAAGTCTACCTTGTTCAATTTTTTTTAAAAAATGGACAAGAAAAGCATGTAACAAAATGAAAATAGGTAATGACTTGAAGAAGCAGTTCTCAGGGAAATGAATGATTTACAAAAATGTGATTTATAAACATTGGAAATGTTCTCAATTATTAAGGATATAAAAATTAAAACATAAAGATATTTGCTTTTTAGATATGTAAACATTGAAAAGTGTGGTAATATCCAGAACCTTGAAAAGTGTGGGGAAATAAGCCCATTCTCAAGAACTCTTGATAGGAGTTTAAATTGGACAAGTATCTTTGAAGAGACCTTAAAAAAACATCATTGTTTAAAAAACATATATTCCTTGACATTGTACATATTATTTGACCAAAAGAAACAGCTGTCTTCCATAACATTTAAAAACATGTGGGATCTTCTTGACCCATTAATTCCATATCTAGAAATCTGCCCTCCCTTTAACCATCAATAAGTAAATACACATCCTCGAGAATCTTCATTATAGCATTGGTTGAAATAGATAATATTCAGAAAAATGTATATGTTTAAAGTTATAGGCATGATTTCATTGAGACACCATTATGAACTGAAAACAAATAATTACTAAAATAAAATAAGTATATGTATGTGATGTCACATGAAATTTTATTAAAAAATTAATTTCAAACAAGTGGAAAGCAAAATATACAGTGAGATTATATGTAGCATACTTCCTTTTCTTTTTTTTTTTGCTCACAGACTCTTGTTATATATGTGTGTATGCATATATATATATATGTTATATGTATTAAAATAGAACAATATCTAGAAGTATGCACTGAAATATTAAAAAGACTCACTTGTAGAGAGTGAGATGGATATTAAGGGAGGCTTTCATTTTTACATATTCCTTCTTTATAATATCATAACCAATAATCATGAATTATTTTGAAACTTAAAAAGAACACATGTGTATATATGTAGTATAGACAATATGATATTTAGGAAATTTCCCTATGAATAATTTTGTTTAATTTAATTTGTTAATATATCTTTTTAATTTTGTCATCCCTCCTTTTCAGAGATCACTGCTCTATTCCCCTTAGTAAATTTTTATCTTTTAAAACTTAACAAACTGAAAAAAGAAGGAAAAGAAGAAGAAAGGTAGGAAGGCAGAAAGAAAAAAAAAGACAAACAAAATTTCAATCACCATAATAATACAATAGTATTTTAAAACAAACCACTGCACAGTTTCATGGTCCTAAAATTGTGAATACTGTGAAACAAGAGAAAAGTGAGAATGAGTGAAAATAGGACCGAATACAGTAAAGGACAAAAGTTTGGTTTTCAGGATAATTAGAATTCAGATCACCTTCCGAATCTCTTTTCTCAACTGTGATGAGGGGTAAGCGTGACTTCTCGTGGGAAAGTTGGCAACAATTTAAAGAGAATGTTAATAATAGTGCCTCACATACTGTTAGCTCTTAACCAAGATGTTGCCTCATTTCTCCTCTTAAAAAAAAATAGATGAGAACCATTCTTTCAGGCATTCAGTAATGTGTGTATAAGCACATGTTGTTTGGCCAGCAGCTCTAGAAAGGAGTGTCCACAAGCCCTATTGCTAGCACACACCTCTCTCCATGGAAGGAAAGGGTCTATCACAAGGAATCCACTGTACCTTCACTTTCTGAAAAGTTTTGGGAAGGGACACATATTTTCGCTCCTTAAGTTTAAACTTTGGAAGGAATATGATGAGTTTTCTTCCTTCTATGTAGAGACCCTTTTCCGCATTATGGCCCAGTATTTACAACTCTCCGTGTCCCTTATAGTTTACACTTAATAAGCACTTTCTACAGCTTCTGTATTTAACCTAATTAGGCACCTTTTCCTGCACATAACAAATTGCTCTGTATTTCGTGTGGATTTGTCGCCACTCTTTCCAAGTTCCTCTCCTGGTGAGGGGAGAGATTGGGCAATACCCATCTTTTTATCTTTAATACACAGGCACAGAGTAGGAGCTCAGCTCAATGAATGAGCAATTCATTGGTTAACTAATTCAGGTGGCAGTTTGAGTCTTCCCTACCTTGGGGAGGTTCTTCCTCTTCATGACTCAAAGCTAGAAACACTGAAAGGCAGAACCAAGCACTAAACTAGGGAGATTTTCCCCACAAGTATGAGTGAGGACATTTGGAAAGGTCAAGAAATGAGTCTAATGACTAAAGACAGACAGTGTTTCAGACATGATGTTGCATGAAATTGAAGATATGGAGCAGCTCACCTGCATGAAGGAAAACTATTGCTTTGTAAAAATATTTGTTTAACTTACATATTTGGGAGTGCATGTGTTGATAGTGTATCAAAATTAAAATTTATTTCTCCTGTGGATGGTGAACAAACAGCCTGAACAGCTATTGCCCCCAAATACTCCATGTTAGAAATGGGCACACTCAAACAAAAAGTCAACAACATGTGGTTCTTTTTGTTTGTTTGTTTGTTTGTTTAGTTCCTGGAGGATGGGTAGAAGTCATATGATTAAAGATTTTAGTTCATTTTTAAAGTTTAAATCTTTTAAAATTAATTTTAAATCCTGAAGATTAAGGAGCTTTAAACTCACAAAAAGTGTGGCTACAATAGCAGGATGTGGGATCTATGTTTTCAGCGCAGGGCATGGGTCTAGACCATCCCAGTTACAAGCTGATGGGTTACCCATTTCTCTCTCCAAGATGCTGATAACTCCCTTTTCATTGATACTTTTTTTCTGTCTAAATAAAGTTCACATATCAGATCTCATTTTCTTATTTCTGCCCAACAAATCTTTTTTTGTTTAAAAAGCACCAATGTCATCATTTAAAAAAAACTGCAAAAATTTATATTTTGTGTTTCTTCATATGTTGTCTCCTCAGTACTTTTATATTTCATCATTTAAAAATAATTTTGCATTGGTAAGTTTACTGCTAACTAAATGAGTTTTGATGTAGGTGTTTGTGTGTACATTTGTGTCTTGGTGTGTCTATTATAATCTATAAACTTTTCAAGAGCAAGGCTGATGTTCTTCATTTTAAAATGTTTCTTTACTTTTGAGGCACTCCATATGGCTTCTTTATTTAACAAACCAACTGAGAAGTGCAGACCTCTGAGTTGATCTCCTAAATCCAGAAATCTACTCACCATTTTTACTTGCATGCTGCTCGGTACCATGGAAGTCAGAATGCAGAAGGTGTAGATCTAGTGGGAGGATCTCAGTGGGATCATGCAATGTCTTCCTCCCTCCTGGGTGCACACAGGCGCTGCAGCCAGGTGCTTTCCAGATGTGGGAGGAAATACAGGTGCCTTTCCCAGGCTTGGCCTATTCTTCTATAAAGCCAGTGGACCACAATATTTGTGCAGGGGGATTTATTGCAATTTCAGATTGATGCAACTCTCCTGAGGAAGGATTGGAGATGGACCCTGATGGTGGTCTGGATTCATAAGCATCGCCAAACTCCGGGGAAAGCTCCAACCCACAGGGGTTATTAGCACATCCACTGAAGCACTTTGCAGTGGTTCATCACATTAAACACTCCAATCTCCCATAGGGGCCAGATGGAAAATGAGGACCATGAGGATTTGTCCCTTGATATAAAAAGGATTTACTACCTCATGTAAAATTGGGGACTCAGTCCATTGTTGTTCTAAAAACATAAATACCAATGGGCCATTTGTTCCTTTCCCCTGTTTTGAAGAATTATTATGTGACTAAAAAAGAAAAAAATAACTGAGACACAATCAGCTTCACCTTATCAAGAACAGGATCTTTCCTTCCTTCCTCCCTCACTCCCTCCCTGCCTCCCTTCCTTCCTTCTTTCTTTCTTTTCTTCATCTCCTTAGACCTACTGAAAATAGGGCAAAAGTATTTTGACATCTTTTTAGTAATAGTTTCATATATAAACTAGAAAAAATTTGTTGTCCTAGATAGTGAAAAAATTTCACAGGTACATTGATTAACAGAAAGTTTATTATTAAATTAAGCTAAAAGGGTACCTATTTTTTTTTATTTTTACTTTTGGATTTGAAAGGAAGATGTCAGCATACATGGGTTTATACTTCAGTTTCAAAAACTAATTAGGGGGAAATTGAGCAAGTATCATGAATTTCCTGATTAATTAGGTGGTATGTATGTATCTATGTTTTTAATGCTCTTGTAGAGGCAAAAATGACACCACAAGGCTGACAATTTAAATAAATAAATAAATAAATGAGTGAGTGAGTGAGTGAGGGAGGGAGGGAGGGAGGGAGTGAGTGAGGGAGTGAGTGAATAGAAACTGAGTCATTGCAATCAGCCAGGCAGCATCGGAGAAAAATCAGGCTGATTAGTTTGAATCAGTTTACAAAAAAATTTACCAAAATGATTGATTGGGTGCGTACTTTTGAGTACATGTAGTCATAGAATTAGGAATTAAAGACAATATTCCATATAGGTGAATGTGTATAATTTGTACATTTGTAGAACATGTATGCTACATATATGCAGACCACATCCATCCTCTCCTCCCGTATACCAGAACAGCTCCACAGAGGGTCCCAGGAGCACACCGAAAGCATGCATTGAATGGTCAGTGCTTGAAGAGCAGACAGATTTAATAAATCCCAGTGTTCCCAATTTCTCTGCCCTTTGGGATGCTAAGAGTTGAAATCACCACTCTACATTGTTCCCTTACATTTGCTGGCTAATAAGGCTGCTTTACTTCCCACTCCCAACCAGCTCCACATATCCCCCTCCTTCCACTTCCCTTCATCCAGGACCTTCTCAACATGCTTGAAAAATATGTTTGCTTAGTTAGTTTGCTTAATAAATCAGTCACTTGATTGGCAGGGGGAGGCGCTGATCAAATTAATTATTTGAATAAATCATCCAGTCTTCCGGATATACTTCGTTTGTATAGACATAGTTCTGCAGAGTTGTAGCTTAGGAAACACTTGACTTGAAATTTGGGGATTGACTTTTTCATTAGTCTTTACAGAAAAGAAGAGGATTTGATTGGTAATTGTCAGAGCAGTGCTTAAGGATATGTCACAAAAAAGAAAAAGATAATATGGGCTAGAAAAAAGTCTGATGTATAATAACTGAGGGATGCACAGTGGTAGAGAAGTGATGGGGAAGAAAGCAGACCCAAGACATCCCACTGCAGAGGGCACGGCTTTATTGTCTAGGTCAGATGAAGAGAGGCACATAAAGCATGCAAGAGGTAGTGTTTTTTTAAAAAGGTTTTAGTCTATATAAGTGTATACAAAGTTCCCCACATTCCTAGTGAATGTATGTGTGAACTACATAATCTCACTTTTCTGTAGAATCTAAAATAGATTCATAGAAGCAGAATGGAATGATGGTTATCAAGGGGTAAAGGGATGGGGAAATGGGGAGATGTTGGTCAAAGCATACAAAGTTTCAGTTATGCACGATGAGTGAGTCATGGAGATCTAATACGCAACAATGCCACTATCACTAACAATATTGTATACTTGCAATTCATTAACAGGGTAGAACTTAAGTGTTTTCACTACACACACACAGAGGGGCAACTATATGTTTTAATGAATTATTTAATTAATATTAAGTAGTTTTATTGTAATTATTTCACAATGTATATGCATTTCAAATTATCAAATTGTGTACTTTAAATATATACAACCTTTAATTGTCAAGTATTCTTCTATGAAAAGTAAAATAAAATAAAATCACCTAAAATGAAAAAAAAAATTTTCCGAGGTGGCTCCTGTTATATGAGACGAAGCATAATTCAAAGGTGTCAAACTACAGAAGACTCGATGGGACTGCACCTGGGCATGCGAAGTTATTGTGACACTAAAATCCATCATCTTTACAAAAATAGCCTTCTATTCAAACTTTCTCTATACCTAAAAATTGATTTTACTCATTTAGCACTTGGCATTGGACTTGATTGGCATTGAACTTTATTGTCTAGTTACAAAAATAATAATATATTAATTATGTAAAATTATTAATTTATATATAATTATTTATAATTGATAATAATAATAAAATATTAACACTTTCAGGTCCATCATTTAATTCTGCTCTCTGGATAGGCAATCATTTATTCATTCAACAAATGTGCATTGATTGATAATCACATAGAAACCAGTGTTTGGTGTACTTGGGATATGTCACTGTCAACAGACACAGATCCCTTTCCTCATGGTGCTTACATTGTATCACAAAAAGGCAAAACATATATAAATACATAAATAAGAATAAATCTAATAAATAAGAGAACAATATAATACATTAGAAGTTGATATGTACTATACAGGACAAAAGAGGCTCCACTGAACTCAGTGAGGGGGACTGGGAAGGTGAGTTCTGGGTGGGTTCAGGGGTGGGTAGGGCTGTGCAGTTCTCACTGAGAAGGTGGATTTGAGCGCAAGCTTAAAGGAGAAAAGGAGGTGGGTTAGGGGGACATCAAGAGAAAGAGTATTTCAAGCAGAAGCCACAGCTAGAGGGAAGGCCCTATGTTAAGAAGGGGAGGAAGAAAGAGTCAGAAGGGATTGGGGTTCGGAACCTCTAGGAACTGAGGATTCACTGTGAAGATTTTGACTTTGGGTTGAATAGGAGGAGGTCACTGCAATGGTCTTGTGTGCTAAAAGGATCAGCTCAGCTGTGATGTTGGGAATGAATGTGGGAGGCGCTGGAGCCCAGCCAGGACTACTGTTAGGAAAGGAATGTGGTAATGACTGTGGTTACAGCCGTGGAGCAGTCAGGGCTGGCTGAGCTCTGGGTACATTCTGCAGGCAGAGCCAGCAGGGTTTGCTGATGGACTGGATGTGGCATATGGTGAAAGCAAGACAGGAACCAACCAGATGTTTAACTTAAGCAACTGAAAACAGAAGCGCCATCCACTGAGATGGAGAAGCCTGTGATTATTTATTTATTTTTCCAGTTAGAGGGAGACTTGGGGAGAAACTTAGGGTTAAGTTTTAGGCATATTGAGTTTAAAATGTCTATTTTGATGGCAAGTGGATACTCGAATATATAAGGCTAGCATTCAGAAGGAATGACGAGGAAGAGCAGGAAATAGGTATGAATTTGGAGGATTTTGCTGGTAATGAATTAGAATTCCAGAGGGAATAGTAGAAACCTTTTGTAAACTGGGAAGGAGGAGGGGTTCATAACAGAAGACACATAAAGCTTTGTGAAGCTTAGAAAGCAAGGAATAAAGACTTACGTGGATTTAGTGACTCACATAACCACAATAAAATGTGCAATAAGGTGACAAGACTCGAGAGTGACAGTGGAGACCAGGATGTCAGGTTACATGGTGGGGAAGACGTATTCCTGGGACTCACTTTTTCACCTTATGAAGAGGGTAGAGGGCACGTGTAGGTAGTGTCCTTCCCAGGGAATGGGTGCAGCCCCCAGGGAAGGTTCGGTCTCAAACCAGTGACACAGTCCTTCCTGATGCCCTTGAGGAAGGGGCTCTACTGTTGAGCTAAAGTTCACCTTCCCTAACCAAACTGTGCATCCAAGAGGCCTGGGGCATGAATGGACTGTAAAATATGAACGAGAAGTATGTAAGGGTAGGTTATTTTCTGTTTGCAAATGAGAGACAGGGAGGAGAAGTGTCCGCTTATGTTCAGACAGTTAAAAAATCTAGAAAGAGAGCTACATTAATAACATGATTGCAAGGTAAGTGAATGATGTCAGTCAAAGATATCTCCCTGGACTTAAAGAGGAGGAGTAAACCTTTGGTAGATTATCATCAGGATAGCGTTAAATAAAATTGCCATTAATTCATATTTGGTTAGCATTTAAGCACTTTAGCATTTGCTTAGCAATTATTTATTAGGCACAGATACAGAGAAAGATGGCAACAAATTTAGCCTTCAATGACTTTTAAGAATTATGTTGGAAAGGTACAGAATATACTTTAAAAATAAATTAAATCTTCTCATCATTTCATTATAATCATCTTTACATTGTATCTAAACAGCAAAATTGAATCCTTTATGACTTTAAATATTTACCACAACGCTGTGAGGCCAGTATCATTGTTCCACGTACAGGAACACTAACCAGTAGCCAAGACAGAGAGAGAGAGAGAGGTGTGTTTATTTGAAGTCTTATAACTAACTAATAAATGTCTAGCTCAAAGAACTGGTTGAACCAAATTTCTGAGAAAGTCCTACTTTAACAAAAAATGTATCCCAAGATAAGAAAAAGTCTAGAAATCAGTGATATTAGATTCACATTAATAAATTTCATAATCCCCAAAAATACATCCCAAAATAAAGAGAATTCAGAATGTAATTGAATCTAGTAATAGGAAACTGAGTGTATATAGGAATGGTTCTGAACATATTAATCTAGAAGGAAATGAGGTTAAACAATGAGGTATATAGCAAAAAAATAAAAATAAACAAGAAAGAGACAGAGAGACAAAAAGAGAAAAAGCAGAAGAGAAGAAAAAGAGGAAGAGAAGTGGGATTACGGATCTGACACTTGAACGATATCAGACTGTTCGGAACCAACTTCAGAACTGCCATTTTTAATTATCAATATATGGAAGGTTTGGAATGAAAAGATATTCAAAAGAATGAAGAATTATAGTGAATGTATAGACATATTTGCTTAATACAAGGTCATTAATTTAAAGAAACCCATCAAGAAAGTGTATGGAGCCATTTGGAAATAGAATTTGATGAGATTCCTCCATTTCTATTTTATATTTTCTCTTTTGTCCCTATGGGAACATTGCCACAGCCACAAGGAATAAAGTGCTGACCTCAATGGGAACATGTGTGGAAACAGCACGTGTTTCCTTCACTCCCCTCCAGGAACCTCTGTCAGGCTAGGAAGGTATCTTGGGAAGAGACTTTTAGGAATGACCATCTCTCACATTAGATGCAGGGTCAGGATGACCCCTGGATGCACAATTTCCTGATTCTGCTTCTGTCACAGGTGGCAAATTAAGAGGAATTGTGTCACAGATGAAAAAATAAGGACGGAGGATACCAGAGAACAGCTGGTTAAATGTACAGATGTAAGACCCGTTTGTGACGTTGTAAAATGAGATTTCCCCGGCTTCATAGTCCAAGAAGATCCCGATGCAGCGAGGCCGTTCCAGTGGGAGGAGAGGCACCGATGGGGAGGCCAGGACCATGTACTCACTCCCTTTCAGCAGCCACATGGCCCAGACCCCGTTCTCAGGAGACGGGGTGGTGTCCCCCTTTCTTGGCACTGTGTCTTGACAGATGCCTAAACCCCACTCTGATCTTTCTCCCACCACAACCTCCCAGTAATGCCTTCCTGACGAGAAGGTCTGCAATCCCAGGATACAGGGCCATGTGTCAAATCGCTCGGGGTTGTTGGGGACGTCCCTCCACAGTTCCCCATCCTGCACACTGCGCAGGTCAGCGGTCAAGAGAAGGCTCGGATGAGCCGTGGCAGGATCCAGCTTTACATCAGCTGTGGAAAGAATTTTGTGGGACATGTAAAAGGACAGAAAGGACTAGTAAAAACTTAGTAAGTCACTGAGGAGAAAAGTCATCCAGTTCCTCATTCGTCTCTCTCTAATAACTCCCAAGGGAAAACAAATAAGTATTTCAGAACCTTGCAGGTCCTTCAGCATATTCGCCGTTACTCTCTAATGTATTCTGCAAAATCCAGAAGTCATGATCACTCCCAATAGAAAACATACCATTGATGCTATGACAAACCAAATGCATAATCATTTAGATTCCTTTCTTTTACATCAAAAGCATTTGGGTGCACTTAGGAGGATCTTATGCATTTAACATAAAATTTATAAACTCCTTGAGGATTTTTTCTCTCAAAACCTAAAGGAAAATTTTATTAAAACCAAATCTACTGCTTTCAAAGTTATATTATTGTGGTTGGCAGAACTTTAAAGTGGACCCCATGACCTGCACTCCTTAGTGTTGCCCTCATGATATGTTACATTATATCACAAGAGAGAAATTATCTGGGTGGGTCTAATTTAATTGCATGACCTTTTAAAATCAGAAAGGTTTCTCTAGCTATTGGGTTGGTGGCAGAGAGGAAAATCAGAGATTTGGATTTGATATATCACTGCCAGCTTTGAGAATGAAGGGTCACATGAGGAGAAAGGCAGGTGATCTTTAGAGCTGAGAGTGGCCTCCAACCAACAGCAGGAAAATAGGGATTGCAGTCCAGCAATTGTAAGGAACTACATTATGACAATGACCCGAATAAACCTGGAAGTAGACTCTTCCCCAGACCCTTCAAAGAAGTTCAGACTGACCAACATCTTGACTTTGGCCTTGTGAAAACCAAAGCAGAGGAGCCAGCTGATCCCACCTAGATATCTGATCTTCAGAATTATGAGCTAATAGATTGGTGTGGTTTTAAGCAGCTAAGTTTGTGGTAATTTGTTACATAGAAATGAAAACCTAATACTGACACTGTGAAGTTCCAGCAAGATTGATGTGACATTTGACCTGTATACATAATAAACAAATACATCTAGACATGAAATCTCAGTGAAGGGTGGATGTAACATATTCAGAGTATTTCCTTATATTTATTCAAAAGTAGTAAATTCATTAACATAGTTTTATTTTTAATATTGTAACAAATACTACTACCACAACTACTGCTACTACTACCGTTAATCTTACTCATTTTTAAACCACTTCTAGTGAAATATTATTGATGCCCAAACCTTAGTGGTCACATAACTAGGCACTGCATGCACATTATCTATATCAACCCATGTAACAGCCCTCAACATAGCTGTTCCTATTCCTGCATTAGAGATGAAGAGATGAAGAGTCAAAGAGTTTATGTGTTTCCCCAAACTCTAGCAGTAATCAATAACAGGGATTGAAATGTAGGTCTCCATGGAATTCTGTAAGGTTTATTTAACATATGTTATGGAACGTTACACACCGTTCCTGCTCCAGCACATTCGTCTTTTCATTTATAAAAAGAGATCTATGGAATGACTTTTGATGGCTACCTACCCCTTCTCTATTAAACTCAATTGCTCATCATGACAGAACCACCCCCCACCCAAACTGCTCATGTCCATCTTCCCAGCGACCTCCACACTGATGAACGGTTACTTGTCAGAGTTCACCTAACATGATTTCTTTGTAGCACTCAACACGGTTGAGAATCCACTTGTCCTGAAAAACCTCCTTTCTCTTTTCCAAAGGTACCAGTCATCCATGCTTTCCCCCCTCTCTACTCCCTACTCTTTGGTTTCCTTTGCTGTTCTCTCCTTTTCTCCTCTATCCCTACCACTGCAGAAACCTTGGTCTCAAGACTGGGACCTCTTCTCTCTCTCTGAGCTTACTCCGTGTGTGTCCTTAAGTTGGCTGGCTCAATGCGTTAATTAAATCACATCCATATGCTGACTGATTCCAAATGCATATCTCTAGCTTAGACTTTCCTCCTCAAACTCGATATTTGTAAATGCATCTGACTACCTGACATCAGCACTTGGATATTTAGCAACATCAACATGTCCAAAACCTAACTCACCTTCTGCCTCACCAGCAACTTTACCCATCAGTGTAAACGTCAACTTCATTATGCTAGTTCTAGAGACCCAAAACCTTGGAATCATTCATGGCTTTCTTCTTTGCATGACATGTTATAACTAATCCAACAGTACATCTTACCAGCTCAGTCTTCAAAATATACCAAGAATCTCTCTTTCTCAGTTTCTCCAGTACTAACACCTGTTCCAATCCATAATCATCTCTCCTGAAGTTATTGCAATGGCCGCTAACCATGTTTCTCACTTCAATCTTTGCCTCTCTGTAATTTATTCTCAATAAAGCATTCAGAGTAATGCTCATAAAACATTAGTCCAATCCTGTTTTTTTTCTATGTACAGCTTAAAAGTGATTTCCTGCTTCACTCAGAGACAGAGAATCTTGCTCACTGTGTCCTGCCTATCTGGACCCTCCCTGGCTTCTCCCCCATCCCCCACTCGCTCTGTACTGGTGTCTGCACAGAGCCCGGAACACCGGAACACGTCCACCAGGTATCACTGGTCGTTGTTTCTGCTGCCTGAGTGCTCTCCTCCAAATCAGATATTTGCTGAGTTATCCCTACTGGGTGAGGTCTTTCTTTATCACACCTTATTCAAAATTAGAACTTCTGGTCTCCCTTCTCATACTCTTTTTTTTTTTTCCTTCAAAATTCTGTATCATCTTCTCATACTCTGTGTATTTTGCTTAACTTAAGTAAATATTTGCAAGATGTTTGTTGTTGTTCAATGATATGTTATAAGAGTATCTGGCATAAAATATACAATATTGATTGAATTGATTATTTCATTCAGTAAAAAAAAAAAAAGAAAAGAAAAAAAGAAAATGGGAATATGAGGTCACTGGGTCTGAATGTGCCATAATGATTTTCATCAAGTCATGAGGTTAGTATATACAGATTGAGCATCACCAATACAAACATCCAAATCCCAAAATGCTCCAAAATCTGAAACTGTTTGAGGGCCCACATGACGCTCAAAGGAAATGCTCATTGGAGCACTTCGGATTTCAGATTTCTGGATCAGGGATGCTTAACAGGTATGTATTCTGCAAATATTCCAAAATCCGACCCACACTATATTCATCTGCCCATCAGAACACGGATGGAGTCACTGAGCAGTATTGCGGAGGTGGCTTTTCTCATGATGGGACAAAACTTTTTACACGTAATCGGTGAAGCCACTACTTAGCCACAGTTTGTTTACATAACTTGGCATAAATTATATGTAAAAAATGAAAAAAAAATATTGAACCTATACTGCTTGAAGAATGACATAATCAGACTGAACAAAGTAATTGATGACATTAGTTATTTCTACATAAAAATAGTTGATTGAATATCTTTGGCTTTATTGACTCACCAATTCAAGCAACTTATCAAATGTTAGCCAATAAATTGAACCAAACTTCTTGTTAACTGATACTCTGCAATGCTTTCATACTGATGATTTTTTTGGGGGGGGTCAAACATGTTTAACTTAGTCCTCCGAACAATGTGTTTTTTTTTGCATTTTATAAACAAGGAAATGGAAATTTACTGGAAATTATGTTACTCATATCACAGCTAATAAGGTATGAACTACTCTTTCAAGCCCATTGTTCTAACCAAATGCAGACTGTATGGGTGTCTGGGACTCTGATATTCTTTAGGATTGTTCACGAATATCCCAGTCCTCATTCTCCTGGGCATGGTGCACTCTCCCAACTATTTTACAGTTTGGCATAGCCATGTGCTTCACTTTGGTCAATGAAATCTCCAGGGAAGACATTCACCATGAAGGCCTTTCAGGCTCTATAACTGTGATACTGTAAAATACATATTTGGTTTTCACCCACAATTCTTGACATGTAGCTCCTAAAATCCTTAGAATCTGCAGAGCTATAAGAATGCCTTTTGCATGTTAATAAGATGAATGCCAGGGGAACCGACCATGTAGAGGGCTGCCACTTTCGGTTCTACACACCCTCCCTCACCACTGAGACGGCTGAAGGTTGAATTAATGAACCAATAACCAGTGATTTAATCAATCATACCTACATAATGAAGCTTCCATAAAAACTCAAAGAGACTATGTTCTAAGGGCTTCCCTACAGCTGAACACGAGGTGTCTGGAGGGTGGCACGCCCAGAAAGGGAACACGGAAGGGGAAAGGAAGTTCCCATACCTTGTCCTATTTGTCTCTTCCATCTGGCTGTTCATCTGCATTCTCTATAACATCCTTTATAAAAATGGTAAATGTAAGGACGTTTTTCTCTGAGGTCTGTAAGCCACTTTAGCACATTAGTCAAACCCAGGAGGGGGTTATGGGAAACCCGATTTGTAGCCGGTTTTTCAGGAGCACAGGCACAATCTGCGCTTGCAACTGGCATCTAAAGTGGGGGAAGTCTTCTGGGACTGAGCCCTCAATCTGCGGGATCTGATGCTATCTTCATGTATATAGTGTCAGAATTGAATTGAATCAGAAGACACCCAGCTGGAGAATCTGCTGCAGAATGGATGTGAGGCAGAAGTAAGGATAGGGCTGACAGGAGAGACTCCATTTTGTTGTCTGCTCTGAGAACCCAGCAGTAGTCTCTGTGCTGGAAATGCAGCAGAGACCCTCAAGGCAACAGACCACATCCTGTTCCAGGAAACACCAGAGAGGACAGGGGTTAAAGATAAGCCCTAAACATGTTGGTGTATCTCTTTCCCACAAGCATGTCATTACTCAAGTTTGCTTAACCCCCTTGTGTAAGCATTCTTTTACAGACCTCAAGAGAAAATGAGGTCACCACCTGATAAAGCTGAAAACAGAACGCCCTGACCAACTGAGGAAGACCCCAATCATGAGACCGGAGACCTCACCCTCTTTCCCATACCCAACTCTTTTGCCTTAAAAAACCCCTCACACTAAACAATCGGGGAGCAACACTCCTCTTTCATGTTGGCCCCTTGTGCACAAGCTATCTTTCAACAAACGTAGCTTGCTCAATCTCACTATGGGTTCAGTGTTCATTTCCATGACATTGACTCCCAAAGAACCTGGCATTCTAGGTCTAGGTCGGTAACAGATTGGCTGTTGTTGGAGAGAAATCTCCACATACTTTCATGACCAGAGATGTGTTGTACTGACTATGTAAGAGAATAGGGGAAAAAATGGCCCTTTTCCTTCCTATCTCTTTAATCACCTTACCCTTTTCTATCACCAACAGCACCCAGAAGGAGATGGAGCTCTGTCAACATGGATCTCAGAGTGAGAGGTTGTGACACAAAAGTCTCCACAATTCAGTAATCAATCAACAGCAGGCTGTTCAGAAAAATCTTGCTCATTTTGGCCATGAAGACTTTGGGTTCTGTTAGTTACTGCAGCCTGACTAGCACAGTAACAAAATGCAATAACAGCCAAACCCAGGGATCAGAGTTCTCCTATGATGCAACCTACCTTGGAACTTCCTCAACATTTCCCTCATGCCAGGGATGCGACATACTGTCTTCAGCTCCGTGGGGATGGTGTCTGGTTCGAGCCGTGTGACAGCCTTACTTCTGAGGAGAGCAGAGAACAGTCAGATTTCAGTTGGGTTATACACCTTCCTCCTCTGCCTCTCCCAGCCCCTTCACTGATTCAGAAAGTAAACGTACCTGCTCAAGGCTCCTCTCACACCCTGAAAGTGAAAGAGAAACAAAAACAGCTGAGCTAGACACAAGGGACAGTAAATTTCTTTTCATTAAAGCCCAAAATAGGCTGTCATTTAATTTTCTCACACATCTGATATAGCAGAATCATTAGTAATTGGAATAGAATCAGCTACAAAAACTTTAGGTTAATTCCTATGGCATCTATCAATGTATTTTCTGAATTGATAATTCTGGCACGCGGACGTTTTAACAGAGATTTATGTTCTGCACCTATTACAGATGGAATTATGGTAAAAATGGATCCTAAATATTTGTGGAATTTATTTGAGGAACAATGGTAAGTACAGACATAAAATGTTACTCTCAAAGTCTTTATAAGAGAACCCCAAATTGCTAATTCATTGAACCAACACATCAGAGCTACCCATAAGAGTAGGTTAACAAAGCAGATAAAAAAGGAAGTCACTAATATCTAGCAACCTATTATCTCAAAGTTGATTATTAAAAAAGCCTCCTGTGATACACTTCACTCCTTCCTCTAAAAACAGTCACCAGCCAGATAAATTTTGATAGAGCATAAAAGCAGGGTATAATTCATCTTCCCCTGCATGGGAATGACAGGACTTGGTCTTAGGCATTGTCAGGAAAATATAGTTTATTGGTACTAAAGAAGAAAAGTAAAGGACAGCATAAAAATAAACATAAATTATTTAAGAATATATTCTCCCTAAGATTTGTATTATAAATTATTTTAACATTTATTTTGTGCTAAGAAATGCTTATTCTAAATAAGATGTTATGGAGATATGGTGAAGTAAAGCAATGAATATTATTATTAAAAATGTCAAAGTACTATGTTTATTTGATATCTGCTATTTAGAAAGTTAATTTCTTTCTTTTTTTTTTTTTTTTTTTCGAGACTGGCACTCAGCCAGTGAGTGCACCGGTCATTCCTACATAGGATCCGAACCCGCGGCGGGAGCATTGCTGCGCTCCCAGCGCAGCACTCTACCGAGTGCGCCACGGGCTCAGCCCTAGAAAGTTAATTTCTTTCTGACCCTTCATTCACTTATAAGGAAATGGGCATAGCAATAATACTAATAATGCTAATAATAAAAGAACATAAATTTTACTTTTATATATATATTTTGAAAATAAAATGTGAAAAATTAAATGAAAATGCTTTATAAATAAAAATGCTTTATAAACCTACTCATTTAATAATTCCCCCACTATGTGACCAGTATTGTTTAGTAATTGTAAATGTTATACAGATAGTTAATATAGTTATTTATAACTATGTCATTTTCAGTGTCTAGAGCTAAGTCAGACAAAGTACAATCTGTCAGGCAGCTACTAACTGAGAATATAAATTACTTAGTACCAAATTTCCTGAATGAGTCACTGGGGATGAGACACAGAAAATTGCGCCCAGATAAATTCCTGCTGCAGGTGATTCCATCAAGATAACACGCATCCACCAACAAACACCATGGTTTTCCCTGTTCAACTGGGGTTTAATATCTTCATGAGGGATTAAAAACAATTATTTGTTTCTCTCTTATTTTTCCTTCTGCTCTGTAATCTCGAGTACAAGTAAATAGTGAGAGCTGCATGGGAGTCCATGTACTCCCTCCCCACCATGCCTGGACTGGGCATGCCACATGGGCTAGGAAATTAGCATTCACCTTAAATTTTTTTTATTTATTTTTTATTTCAGTGCATACTTATCATGTCAAAACAAGAAAAGTGAACTGCAAATATTACACATGTAGGAACAGTGTACATTATTTTATTTTGTTTTGTTTTGTTTTGGTCAGTTTTTTTAGCCTGGAAGACATTATGTTAAATGAAATAAATCAGGCACAAAAAGATACAGCATGTTCTCACTCATATGTGGGAGCTAAAAAGAAAAACAAAGGTGAATTTTTAGAAGTAGAGGTAGAATCATGGTTATTAGAGGTTGAAAAGTGGAAGGAGAAAGGGAATGGGAGAAGTTGGTTAATGGACACAAAATTACAGCTAGATAGGAAAAATAATTTCTAGTGCTATATAGTAGAGCTAGGCATCTATAACTAACAATAACTTATTACATGTTCTCAAATGGCCAGAAGAGAGGAGCTCAAATGTGAAACGAGTAAGGCTAGGCCTGAGAACAAAACTGATTTCATTTTCCCTGCAGAGGACATTTTGTTACTTTTCCACTGCTCAGTCATGAGAACCCCCAGGGCAAATGATTACCCCAAGGGCTGTCCTGACAAAATAGACTGAGAGGGGAAACAGATATTTACTGAGTTGCAAAACCCCTCCCCAAGACTTGTTTACTGTGATTGTAAAAGTTACAGATTAACTTTAAGACCCCTTTAGGAATTCCCACCTGTGCACAAAGCATCAAGGTGACTGCTACAATGACCCTCCTGGGGTGACAGTGGTGTTCATGTGCTACTGAGCATGCACACATGACGCAACCAGGAAGAACCGAACAGACCACCTCCAGTGACACTGGCCTGCCACCCCGTAACTCCTTTCCTTATAAAAGACCCTAAGCAGCTCCCCTTGGGAGGCTAGCTTTACTGTTGCTACCCCCTTCTGCATAAGTCTATCCCCTATTTTAATAAAGCATTGCTTGCTTTACTGTTGGGTACATTGTTCATTTCTATGACTTTGGAATCCGGGAGCTTAATTTAGTCACTGGTGAAAACTGGAAAGCTTTGAGCACCAGAGAAGATTCTAGCTGCAAGATGCAAGCGGCCACTGGGACTATTTTGCTCCCATGTCTCTGCGGCTGGTAGATCTCTCCTGGAGTCCCTGGCCTAACTTCTGACAAGCCAATGGTTATTCTCTTTACCTTTCTCTGATTTTTCTGAGCCCTCTTCTGTTTGGTTGGATTGTATCTATTTCTATATAGGTGCACCCTGGAGGGCTCCTGGCTATGCTTTGTTTTTCTGATTTAAGTCTAGTCGATACTTTTCTTCTTTATGCTGAAAACAGTGGGGAGAACTGCTTTTATCAATTACTGTTAATAGAATAGGTTGGCCCCACCGATTGGGACTAGGATAAACTGGACCCCACTGCTTCACTTTTCTCTTTCTTTGTTTGCTTGGTTAGACATTTAGTTGAGTATCGGTAATCTGAATAAACCTTCCAATCTTTGCACCAACTTTTGGACTTTCAGGTCATTCGTTTAATGTGAGAGGGCAAGCCGAGCCTGGCCTGTCAGTAACAAACGTTCTCATCACAAAGAAATGATTAAGTTTTACAATTATGAATATGCTAAATACTCTGATTTGATCTTTACACAGTGTATACATGTACTGAAGTATAACTCTGTACCCCATAAATATGTACAATCAATACACCTTAAAATTTAGCATGAAAATTTAAAGTGTAACAATTTAAGGCACTATTCATACTTTTGGCTATTTATACCTGAAATGGGTTACCAAAGACTTTTTGGATTGACATCGCTGAGAAACAGCAATATTATCATTGACAGACCGTTTCACAGCCAGAAGAGTGTAAATTTGATTGTCTTTTTCCTGTTTAAAGTTTTCATAAACCATTAAATTAATTTTAATTTTTTAAAATTTTAGGTTTTTTGTCTTTAATATAAGCTGTATGATGCTCTAGGGTCCCTTCTGATTCTGATGCTAGATTTAGGATTAAGATGCTTTCCAAATAAATTATAGGGTACTCTTTTGCTAAAGAGCATAAATGCCCAAGTCGGTGTCTGGAAATGTCACTGTCCTCTTGTTTCTGTTCTCTTGGTCTCATTTCTGCTACCCTTCCCGCACTCGGCCTCACCTCCAGCAGACCCAGGGCTGGGCGCTGGCACCTCTCCTCCAGCTCCTCGGCCAGCTCCTTCAGGGCCTTGTTCTGCTGCACCAGCCGGTTCTTGCTCTCCCGCAGCCTCTGCAGGGTCAATCGCTCCTCCTGCTCCAGCCGCCTCAGCTGGAGTTGCTCCTCCAGGGCCAGAAAGCCACGATACTTCTCAAACTCCGACCTGAAGCACTGCCTCTGCATTTCCACTTTTTCCTGGAGTGAAATAAGGGATCACATCATCAGTGATTGGGGCAAGGTGTCTGAGTCTCCCCCTACATGTATAAGATGGTGGAGCAGGAGAACGCAATGTCCAGAGTTCCCTCAGCTCTATAACTCTGTGGACTGAATGGCTGCATTCTCACAAGATGCAGAATCCAGGCACCACTCATGTGAGAAGTGGCCTGGGAGAATATTCAAACTTAGAGTTTGAGAAAGACTGTTAGATTTGGGTTCCCATTTTGCCATAGGCTTGGGGCCAAGGTACTTTTATATTCAAGTTTCAACATCATATATAAAATGCGGGGAAAAGAGGAATATGTGGATTAGTGTTGAGCACAGTGAATATCATGGTGTAGTAACACAATAGAAGTTTCTATTTACTATTAATATATACATTAGTCGCTAGAAACACTAGAAAACAACTGAATTATAAACAGAGATTAGAGAGACCTGGATTTGTAAAGGTGAATAAGAAAAGGCTGAGAGATTAGAAAACATGAACTTTCTTTCAGAATATGGTAATTGCAAAACCAACCTTAAGGTTAATGTTCTCTGTACAGAAAAGAAAGAACAAAATGTTCCTCGGGCCACTTATTTCAGAGTTAACTTCAGAGAATTGTCCTGATTTCCTCCCAAGTCTCACATCTACAATTTTTTAACAGACCTAAGGAACATATTTTGCTACAAGTTTATTATATCTAAATTTAATTCTCTCAGGTTAGTATGTAAGAAGGTAGCTTTAAACTGAATATGAGAGGCAAATTATCCTCCCAGAGTATCTACACCTTGAATTCTCGGCCTTGTTTTTAAACATTGTAACTTCTTGATTTGACTAAAAGGCATAAGCTATCACTTTTTTAAAACTCTAACAATGGTTCTCTCCAAATCCTGTAAGACTCAGTTCCTTCCTCCAATTTTCTATCTCTGCCTTCTACCATTTTCTAAAACAACAGATTCATACAATCTTGACCTTTTTCTAAAATCAACCAACTCTGAATTTCACATTTAGATTTTTAAAAGGTATGATTCAATTAAATATAAGCAACTCTCCCCCATACTGGGGGTGGCTGTGCTGTTGAGCAGTGGAGTTAATAACTCGGCCACTGGAAATGAGTGGAGCCACATTCAGGGCATGAGAGATGATGTGGTGCGAGGGGTTTGGTTGCAGTTCATTTTCCTTTCACACATCCTATTGAGTACAGGTCGAGCACCCCAATCCAAAACCTCAAAATCTGAAAGACTCCAAAATCCCAAACTTGGATTTGTGATGCTGAACTGGTAAGTATATATAATACAAGTATTCAAAAATTCGAAAAGAATCCAAAATCCAAAACACTTCTGGTCTGAAACATTTTGGATAAAGGATACTCAACTGTATTAAAATTATATCTGCACACGCAGGAAAAAAAGTATTGTTTTAGAATTTAGAGTTTATTTTTATCCAACCTGTGTTTGTTGCATTTGACTCACATGGATACATTATTGATGGCAAAGATTATGTCGGTTTACTTGGCTTTGCCCTGGGATCTTAATAGCATCTCTATAATAATCAATGGAGCGTTTTTAAAAATGTAGTAATCCAGACCTTGGATATGGGGATTCTGATTTCAGTCTCTGGTCAGGCCAGAATTTAAAACAGCTGACTCGGATTATTAGCCTAAAAAGAACATAAAATTGTCAATTAATATTTAACTTTACCTATAATATACATAGTGATAGGAAAGCATAAGACTTATCCGAGAAGAAAAATACAGCAAAAAATGGTTCTTTGGAAACATCTGTCTGAGGACAGAGTTGAAGACTAAATTTTCAGAGGAAAAAAGAAGAAAATAATAAGGAAAATATAGAGAATGATCGCAGATGAATGACTACTTGGAGAAAGAGAAAGAGTAGAAATAACCTATAAAATATATCCTATATCATATAAGACATTGTGTAAATTTATAGAACTATAAACACAGTTTCTATAGATAGTTTCTCAATCTTAACAATACAGACATTTTCACCAGATAATTTCTTTGTTGTTTGGTGTGGAGACTGGAGACTGCCCTGTGCGTTGTACGGTGTTTAGCACATTCCTGGCTCCACTCACAAGACGGCAGTGGCACACTGCACACTCAAGTTGTGACATTCAAAAATGTCTCCAGACACTGCAAAATGTTTCTTGATGAGGGGCGCAAAATCACCCCAGGTTGAGAACTACTGTGTGTGTGTGTGTGTGTGTGTGTGTGTGTGTATGTGTGTGTGTGTGTGAGTGTGTGTGAGAGTGTGTGTGTGTGTGTGAGAGTGTGCGTGAGTGTTCGCAGGTGAGGTGTGAAAAAGAGGGAATATGGATATGAATACTGAAAGGAGGCTGAAAGTTCTGATAATCTTTCTCTATGTAAGATGACAACCATTAGTTGTACTGCACGTGCTATAAAGTTGTGAAGTGCTCAATATTTCATCTATCTAACAAATACTTTTTTAAACTAGTAGTGACAGTATGAGATTCTGTTCTGGGGATACAGCAATAGGTTTTACAGTCAAATTAAGACAGTAAAGCTATTTATTTATAATTTGGAATGGGTAGTATCAATAGAAAGAACAAAAGTGGACCATATAATTTGGGGGGACGGGATGTTCCTGGATGGCACAGAGATGTTTTTCTTGAGGAAGTATGTGGATGAAATATAAGTATTGGGGAATGGGAGATGGTGGAAGAAGGATTTATTGACCCAATTCTGGATCCTTCAGATGGGCAAGACTCCTGAAGCGCCCATATTCTATTACCTTCCAAATGACAGTCTTCCTCCCCATGTTAGCTTCCTGAGTCAAGGCCTCTTGCATCTCTTTCCTCACAAGTTCCAGAGCCATTTGGAGCTTTACCTGTTTGGGAACATATACTAAAATCATTATAGATGCACCCAGATGTGTGAGGAAATACAAAGATAACCTGAAACAGTCCTTAGAAAGCATATAAACAAGAGGGCTCGACCGTGGCTCACTTGGGAGAGTGTGGTGCTGATAACACCAAGTCAAGGGTTAAGATCCCCTTACTGGTCATCTTTTAGGAAAAAAAAAGAAAAGAGAGAAAGCATATAAACATGCTCCACCTCATTAATAACTAAACTAAACATAAATGTATTTAATACCAGATACAATCAAAGATTTATCTCAAAATATGTTCATTGCATCATTATTTACAAAAGTAAAACTGTAGTTAAACACAATGGAGTAAAAAAATGTTTTATGTTAACAGGATATAATTAAAATAAACTGTTGCAGAATATTTAATGACAAGAAATACAATTATAATGTCATGTAAAAGAGTATATTCTATAAAACAACACCAATTTTGAAAGAAAAGTGCTTGTAACGAATACATAAAAACTAGCTGAAGGTAAAGAAAAATGTTATTAGATAAAATATCATCCATTGGTGCTAGGTTAAAGACATGCTATTTTTATATCTCTCTATATTTCAATTTCTAAAAATTATTTACTACTTAATGATAATAAAAGAATCTATTACTAGTAGTATTATTAGGCCAAAAGAAATGTTGTGGATTCACATGCTTAAAATTAAAAAAAAAAAAAAGTATGTTGTAAATCTTACAATGAGTAAAAAAGTAATCCAATGAAAACTACATCTCCCTTCAACAATACGACCCTTGCTAGAGGTAAATATGTGTATTTTATTTAAACTCACAAAGATACACACATAAACACAATTTTAATAGGGAAAAAAAATTTCTATTCCCAAAGTTATTCAATAAGTCCTACATACACATCATTGCCTCTAAAAGGAGGATATTATATAGCTGTAGATGGTGTTGCACATAAAACAACAGTAGAATTTGTGGTGCCATTTGACAGGATGGGGTGGGTGGCATTTATTTCAGTGTGTACAAGAAATAGAGAATTTTGACACTTTTAGATGTAGAAAAGTTCCCTCAGACCCAGGAATTGTGAGCAAAAGCAAGGAGGTGAAAAAACAGTGTGGCACATTTGGGGACAACAGTGATTAGGCTAATTTTGCTGAATCTCATGGTTGGTTAAGACAAGAACTGTGGATACATAACTTAGGGCCCTAGAAAGTCTTGACTGACAGGCTCAGGAAATTAGATAATATTTATTTGTTATTTAATTAAGGAACTACGAAAATATAGAGAATGTCTTTAGAAATATTTCACTAGCCATGTGGTACTTTCTGGATTAAAAAAAAAAAACACACATACATATGAGATCCTATATATCGCAAGTCTAGCTAGAAAGTACCTAGTACGTGAATTTTGTAGATGACAACTGAAATCAAGAAGAAAAACCAAGAGAAGTATTTTCAGATAGATCCAGAGGGAAGTTTCCAGAGGGAAAATATACCCAAACCTGATTAAGTAACCAAACGAACAAAATAAATACATAAATAAAATTCTGAGAAAGCTAGTATTTGCAATTTATTAGTGTGATAGCATTTTAGTTACATATGTCAGTAGATTAAAGATCAAAGATGACTCCGGCCTCCTTTGTGCTAGTAGCTGTTCCAAATGTCGGGAATTTAAATGTGCTCAGAATATGTCCACAAACTTTTGAAGAGCACCAGGAGGAAGAATCCTACACAGAGTTTCGCAGTTGCCACCTTTGGGGAACAAATACTCCAATACAAGTCACTCTTCACTGAGGATTTCCAAATTATAAGTTTTCAAATATTTGCCAGCGCGTGGCCTGTGTCCCTCCTGCGTCAGGGGAGGCAAGCCTGCTCAGACTTTAAAGGTGGCAGGGACAGAGCCCGCCAGACTGTATTCCTAACAAATGCCCCAAACTGAGGGCTGTTAATTAATTAATATTACTTAACGCAGAGATAAACACTATGAAAAAGCAAAACTTTGTACGAATGAAAGTTATTAGGACGCCTTTACAATACAGATGTACACGGTAACCAGCCGGACCGCACAGCCCTCCCCACCGGAGCTCAGACGATCAGCATCGGGAAAAATAAGACCAGCATGAAATTAAAGAGCCAGGAAGGCTTCGGGGGAGAGGCGGGCAGCCTAAAGTGACGCGTGCGTTTGGGCTCCTGAGCAGGAGTCCCTAAGGGAGTTCGCCACCAGCGAAGGCTGGGGCCCCGTCTGAGCGTGAGCTGCGACGGAGGAGCTGGGGTGGGTGCAGGGCAAGGGGAGCAGGAGGCAGGAGGCCGGGGAGGACGCTTTGGCTCTGTCGCTGCGCAAGTCACTTCGCACCCCGGCTCAGCCTGCCCCTCTGTCGCAGCAGCCTTTCCAGACCCCGAATGGGGCCTCTCGGGTGCGCCCTGCCCGAGGACGGCGCAGCGGCTCCCACCTGGTAGCAGGCGGCGGCCTCCTGCAGCGGCGCCGTGCCGTGGCTCCTGTGCTCCGCGGTGGCGTCGCAGACCCAGCACAGCGCCACCTGGTCCTCCTCACAGAAGCGGCTCAGGTCCTCGCCGTGCCGCGCGCACGGTGGCGCCCCCGCGGGCCCCGCGCCCGGCCGCAGCTGCCGCACGCTGTCCACCAGGCTGGCCAGCTGCCGGTTGGGCCGGAAACCCGCGGGCCGGAAGGGGCCCCGGCACTGCGGACAGGCGTACACGCCGCCCTGCGCGCTGTCGCACTTGTCGCACAGCTCGGAGATGCACCTGCGGCAGAAGCTGTGGCCGCAGTCGACGCTGACCGGGTCCTGCAGGAAGTCCAGGCACACCGGGCACCTGGCCTCCTCGCGCAGCCGCTCCCCGGGAGCCCCGGAGGCCATGGCCGGGCCGGCCTCGCCTGGCCCCGCCGCTAGTGGCGCGGCCTTTCCAGCCGCCCGCACTATCTCCTCTCGCCGTCTGTCATTCAAGGGAGGAACCCCACAGCCTCCGGAGAGGGAGAGGCAGGCCAGGATGGGCTTTATCTGCTGGCTGCGGCTCAAGGGTCCAAATGAGCGACTCCTGATGAGACGCTACCACTCAGACACCCTTCACCACAGGTATAAGATTAACACTAGTGACCCAGGCCTCCTGGGACACTGAGCATTTCTCACTGGGATGCATCCCTCATGGTGCACCTTAATGAAGTCTCTCATTCCAAATTGTCACTCTCAGTCGACTTGGAGAATTGCTGAGCTCCTTTCTTTCATTATTTACCAAACTATTCCGTGGTCTTCTCAAGGCTCATGGTATGATCATTATTTTATTTTATTTTTTCCTTATAAGACATGGTCATTTTTTAAAGTCTTTTTTCCAAACATCAATTTTTTTTTTTTTTTTTTTGTCGTTTTTTCGTGACCAGCACTCAGCCAGTGAGTGCACTGGTCAGTCCTATATAGGATCCGAACCCGCGGCGGGAGCGTCGCCGCGCTCCCAGCGCAGCACTCTACCAAGTGCGCCACTGGCTCGGCCCCAAACATCAATTTTTTCTATCTTCCACCAACTATCTCACGATACCGGCTAATGGGGAGATAGATGCCTGCACACGAATGTCTATGCTAATGATAGGTCTAGAGCCCAATAACAATTGTGAATATGTAAATGAATATCTGACCCAGTTCAGTGAAGGTCCTATGATGAATACACACCTGTGTTTAGATTGGAGGTGACAGAGCTGTAGGCGAGATATTTGCTGGAAGGAATCATTCAAGCATAGCCTATCAGTGCTGCACGTGTGGAAGCTGAGACAGACAAGGAGGGAGCAAGATAATTTGACAGGATGTGATCCACCAAGGGGAGGCGGAATCAGGGTAAGTTTGGTGACGTCATTAAGGTCATCCAGAAAGTAGACATGTTTGGAGAAGTGTCAGTCATCTGAGTGAAATGTAATTTCACCATGGATGAGTTTGAAGTGATGGTGGGGCACGCCTCTGGTTAATCATTCAATCATTCCTCATCACTCTTTACTGCACATTTATGTTTGTTGATAGCTATGGAGTTTCAGGTGCTGCAGCATGCAGTTTCAGAAGGCAGGAGGGTGAGGAAGAGAGATAAGGCCCTATCTCTCAAGGAAAACTAAGATCAGCTGTGAGAGGTTCACGCGGAGTCGTGCAAACATATACAGTCCTCTGTCGGTATCCTTAGGGGATTAGTTCTAGGACCCTCCACAGATACCAAAATCCTCAGTGCTCAAATCCCTTGTGTAAAACGCATATAACCTACATGTATTCTTTTGTATACTTTAAATCATCTCTAGATTACTTTTCATACCTGATAATGTGAATTCTATGTAAATAGTTGTTACACTCTGTGGATTAGGGAATAATAATAAGAAAAAAGTCTGTACATGTTCAGTACAGATGCAATTTTTAAAAATATCTTCGATAGGTGGTTGGTTGAATCCACAGGTGTGCAACCCATGGATATGAGGGCAGGCTGTAATTACAAACAAATAGTTGGGGAAAAGGCCCCTCACCAATCCTGCAGAAACAAAATAAAGGACTCTGAACTAGTCTGTGGGATCAGGGTCAGACTCTTGAGGGTCTCTGAGCTAGCATCTGAAGGGCAAGTACAAGCTGGCAAGAAGGAAAGTGGTGGTACGGGGGGCTCCGCAAGCCTGAGCAGCCAGTCACAAAGTGAACTGAAGGAGGGAGCAGGATGGACCCAAGTGACCCAGAGATGTGTCACGGGCTTAAAGGTTAGGTGAATCATGACAATGGATAGATTCTTTAAGAACAAACATAGGTGTGAGCAAAACATCAAAGATGTCGTGCTAGAGAAGAAAGCAAAAGGGTTGAGGGCTTAGCAAAAGAGAAGCAGAGCCTGGCTCCAGCCTGAAGCTGGTGCCACCTGCTGAGAGGTTTGAGGTGAGCTGTGCCACCTTTCCATGCTGCATTTCCTCTCAAATGCAGTGAGTGATAATGCCACTCTCACAAGACTGTTCAGAAGATTAAATGAGCTAATAGACATTGTATACTTAATATAGGTCCCAGAATGTAGCAAGTAAATTGAATTGAGTATTGAAAAAAGAAATAGCAAAAAGAATGGGAGAAGGAAGGTGAGTCAGCACCTTACAGAATGACTGGCATACGCAGATTCTCAGTAAATACAAGTCGAATAAACAAGTGCATGAGTGAATGAACAGAATCAGGACAGTTGTCCTGGAAGCTAATAAAGGAGAGAATTTCAAAGGTGATAGTATCATAATATGAGATCAAACGTGAGGTACAAATTTTTCTGCATGACCTTTCTCTTTGTCCTCATGACTCTGGCAGATGCAGAACATTTTTCTATTGTACAAATATTTATCTTGAGACCCAATAAAGCAAAATTTTTTCTCAAATGTATGGATGAATTAATCACCAGGCTCACTTGAATTTAGATTTCTTAGTGCCTGGAGGCTAAGGAAAGGTCACCGGTTTTTGTGAGGGTCACAGTGCTTTTCAGGAGGGTGTGGGGAAGTGGGGGAGCTCACTCCTTCTTCCCCCACTGGTTCTAGAATTAAGCTTAAGCTGTCTTGTCTCTTTCACTGGTAGGCTAGGGATAAGATCTATACCACTGTTCTTTAGGAACACAATTTCCCTTACAGCACATCCATGGAGGTCAGCACCGGACTGGTTAATAACTAGGTGTCACCGTATTTACAAATGCTATGTCAAGTGCCTCCCCAAGCACTTTCCTCTTTAATAGGGGAACGTAACTTAAAATTGTATTTTTTTTGTGATCTTTCCGCTGGGGTGAATAAAGCACTTCTTTGTTTATGCTGATACAACCACACTCTGATGCACCCCTGCTTAATCCTATCTTAACTCCATCCCCAACTCATTTACAGGGTGCATGGTTGCAAATCTTTTACCTCCCCCACTCCCCACCATCCTCCTTCTCTAAAACTCCTCTCCATTTGTGTCCTGACTTCTCTGACATCCTGTTAATTCATTGAAATATGGAATCCACCATCATCTGAACATTCCTCCCTGCTCTCGTTCTTAACCTGGTTGGCATCGTGGCTGTGGGTTCCTGAAACTGTTTCTTCAGGACAGCAGTATTTTCTTCCTTACCCATGAACCCTTTTCACCAAGGCTGTCCTCTCTTTGTGGCCACACCCTTTGCCTCCGCTTTGGGGATTCACAATCTCCCAGCTCCACGACCCAAGCTCAGTCCAATTCACAGTGGGGGAGAAATGAAGTCAGCACAAACCTCAAGAGCAACAGCCGCTGACTCAGCATTTTCTCCCCTGCTTGTGGTTTTTAAAAGAACAGCTGTTTGTTTGCATTTTTCCTCCCAATTTTTTACTGTGGTAAAATACGAAAAGTTTACAGTCTTAACTATTTTTAAGTGTACAGTTCAATGATGTTAAATACATTCATAATGTTACACAACCATCTTTTGAATTCCTTGCATCTTTTAAAACTGAAACTCTTTACCCATTAAAGAATAACTTCCATTTCTTTCCTCGGCTCCCCCACCCCAGTCCCTAGCAATCACCACTCCCCTTTCTGTCTCCATGAGTTTGACTACTCTGGGTACCCGATATAAGTGAATCACATTATTTGTCTTTTTGTGACTGACTTATTTCACATAGCATATAATGTCCTCAAGATTCATTCATGTCATAGCACATTGCAGAATATCTTTCATTTTTAAGGCTGAATAAAAGTTCTTTGTATATGTATACCAAATTTTGCTTATCCATTCCTTTATGGCCACTTGGGTTGCTTTGACATTTTAACTGTTGTGAATAATGCTGCCGTGAACACGGGTGTACAAATATCTCTTTGAGACCCTGCTTTCAATTTATTTGGGTACATACCCAGAAGTAGAATTGCTGGATCATAAGTAATTCTGTTTTTAATTTCTTCGGGAACCTGCATACGGTTTTACACAGTTGCTGTACATCTTATATTCCCACCAACAGCGCACAAGTTTTCCTATTTCTCCACATCCTCACCAACACTTTTTGATAGTTGCATCCTAATGATTGTGAGGTCATAAACCCTGCATTTTTATTTATTTATTTTCCCCAGGAGCTATCTGGAATTACGGTTGAGCTAAGGTTGATGGTCCCTGTGGGCACAGGCTGAACTTACCCTATCTGAATTAGGGTTGCTGGGATCTAGTGTACCTGTGTGCTTCCATGGAAGGAATTCAGAGAGAAAGTTTAAAGCACAGACAGCTCCTGATGACTGTGATGGTGAGAGTGAACCAAGAGGTCTACAAGAGATGGACACAGAAGAATAAATGCTCACCTTTGTCTTGCTTTCCACACACATGAGCTCCAAGCAGTATATGTGCATTTTAACAAAGGTACATTTATATCATAATGTTTTATGTATTTATTTATTTGCATTATGTAGGATCCAAACCCTTGAACTTGGTGGTATAACATTGCACTTTAACCCACTGAGCTAACAGGCCAGCCCTCTGTTATATTTAAAGAGCAATTTACATTCTTTTTCACATAATTTGACTGAACCAGAGGAAAAAATGTATCCTGTTAATATTTTTATTTCAACATCTCTACACCGGGCCTGCACAGAATAAGGGCTCAGTGTATAGCTTCTGTAATAAGTTATTAAATGCAATGTGTTGTATGAGAGATACAATCACTCTCTGAAGGAGATGGTGTAAACTCCATCCATATTTTCAATGTGAGGAATTGGAATCTTGAGCAAGTGTATGAACAAATCCTATTATTACAGGTCCATTGTTGGATGATGCTCCTGGTGGGCTGATCACAGACATCTGTCTACTTGTTCAATAGAGTGTTTTAGGAGTCAGGAACCACGTGTTAATTAAGACACAGAGCTAATTAAGAACAGGAGCCTGGAGTTCGTGTCCTACTGCAGGGAAGAACTGGCGCATGGACAGAATAAAAGCACAGAGGGGACATATAATATAAGATGCAAGAACCAGAATGAAGATGCCACACAAGAGCATGGGGAAAGGGTTCTGAGAACGTTCACAAAGGAATTTCTATTTGAATTCAGTGCTCCAGAGACCTGAAATTTCAAGCCTGCCTCTGTAGTTCTAGAGGAATCAGTCAGAGAAAACAACACATACAAAGTCCAGCAGAGGATTAAAAACTGTGGTGTGTCTTGGAACCTTCCCTAGTTCTATGTGGCTCCAACTTAGTTGGCATTTGAGGCAGACCAGATAATTGCTAGTTTTGCATGCTACACAAAAGTTCAATTTTTATTGGTAGGCAATGGATATCAATGACAGACTTTCATAATTATCTTCATTGAATGTGGTATCTGACCTTGCTGTCCTCCCTGGTGGTTGTGTCTGCATTGAAACCCTGTGGTCACTGAATTAGAGGCTTTCTCTATCCTCAGGAATGCTCTAGGGTGGCTGGGGATGGGTGGGATGGAACAGCAAAGTTGTGGGATTTTCTAACAACTTTTAGAAGTAGCCCAGACCCAACTGCATTTCCATAGATCCTATTGTTCCATATGATAAATGTAAAAACAGACATGCTAAGGCTTTCTGGCCACTTCTCCAAGGAAGGTCTATGAAAAGTTCTTCAATGAGTTTGCCCTGATATCTCAACCCCCCAATTCCATTTTTGTTCTATGTAAAATGCATAGGAGAAAGACACAGAGGCATTGTTTTTTTCAGGTATATAGACTTCCTCACATCCACAGTGAATGGTCTAGCATTAGTCCAGTTTTTTATATTGTGCTATTGTTGTAAATCAGCTTGATACAAAAATATGTACTGGCACTTTGTACTTTTATGACATGCCCATGCTAAGAATATCTGTGAGTTCAAGGGTCTTCTGCAAACACAGCATTATAGCACAAGAAGAAAAAAAAATGAAAAATCATGAAAGAGGATTTTATTTCTGCTTTCTATAAGACTTACAGGAAGGTAAGAAGCATATTTATTGGATTAATTGGTGGCAGGGTGGGAGGAAAATCAGGAAACATCTCATGATGATATTTGAAGGGGATTTCCCAGTAGCAGAAACAGCAAGATGCAAAGCATTCAAAAAAAAAAAAAAAAAAAAAAAGATTACAAAGTTAAACCCCAATTTTTAAAGAAATGAACACATTTTCAAAGTAAATAAGTACAGGAGGTAACATGATCCGAGCTGAGCCTCTTAAAAGTAAAAATTTTTAAATTTAATTTTAAAATTCAAATTTGTCTGAAAAGCAGAGGTATCAATCCTGGGGCTATATCCTGAACACTCTCCCCAGGCCCCCTGCAGAGGGCTTCCCTTTTCAACCCCATTGCCCTCTGACCCTGCCTCACCCCTTCTGTGGAGGGAGATCTCCAATTCAGGTGTAAGGTTCCTTCCTTGTTTGTCTCTCTGGCTGCTCCTGAATTCCTAGCACAACCAGTGACCTTATGTCATTTGTATAACTAACATTTACTCATTTCCTTTTGGTGCCCCTCTGAGCTTGATTCTACTACTATAGCAGCTGTAGTTTCAATAATTGTCCTGAAAACCATGCATTCTGGCAAAAGACAATGGTCTGAAGCTGAAACAAACCTGTGTTCAAACACCAGTGCTCTGATATACCCACTCTGTGATCCTAGTGAGTCATGTAAGCCTCTCTGCCTTTGTACTCACTGCAAAAATGATTCCTTTTACAAGGCTTATGTGGGATATTGTGCGTAAAGTGTCTGGAATCTAATACATATTCAACAAATGCTCATTCAAACCCTGGCTCCCCAATCACATTATGCATCTGGAAAAAAGAAAAGGAAGAGAAATCTTTGGGGACATACTTTGTTCAGTTGTCTGAAAGGGCTAATTGTTTTGAAGCTTTCTTATCTCCATTGTGTTTAACATGGAGGTCTGCAGAAGTAAGGGCTTTCTCCCTAATTTTGTGTCAGGAGGTTTATGAACATAATAACAAATTACGTGCTGATTTCCAGATGTAATCGACTTAAAAAGAATAAGTATGTATTCCTAGATTGGTTATTTATCTTCAGTGGCTGATTTTTTCAACTAATTCACCAGCTGGATTCAGGTACTTGAGTCCAGAGAGTGGTTATAAATTAAAAACAGCCATCCTGCCAAAGTTTGACCTTGGAATTTTAGAAATTCTAAAAATATATAATGTAATTATCACTCTACTGAAAAGATAATGCTAAGATGGTTCATAAAGGCCATGAATTCCCACACCATACACATAAACACATAGAGAAGACAGCAAGCAATGAGGTATAAGGTTTAGATGATTCCTGTTCTCACTTTATAAGAAAGTTAAAATGAAGCTAATATATTTGAAAATAACTTTTCCAGCCATGTAGACTGCTGGACTCAGAATTCTTGGACCCCCGACTCTATCCATCATACATCAAGTTCTCACCATAGTAAGCAATGGTATAGTATTAGGATGGGATTCAAGAGAGGTGGTAGCTTTTTTCGAATCACAGCCTTAATTAGTGCACTTTAGAAAATCCCCTCCACTTTGTCTCTACGCAGAGGCAATATCTATACTGACAAAGCTGAATTTAGATTTTGTCAAGAAACTGTGCCCCTAAGTTAGTTCAAATTAATTTCTATCTATGAAATCATGGAATTAAATTTTAGAGAACACTTGGGTATCGACCTTCTCTATCAAATCATTATTCCCTTTTATAATATCTAACCAAGTGATAATCTTCTGAATAACATTAAGCCTGAGTTTTAGAGTGTTCTTCCTTTTATTGAACCAAAACATATTTTCCTAAAGGCTCCATTAATGGCATTTCTACTTTTATTATGAATCAGCAATTTTAATTCCTCTTGCAAAACCATTTAATTCCTCTTTTTAAAATGATCCATATTTATCTTCTATTGTTTTCTCTAAATCATATGAAAAACCTCCACTTCTTTGTCCTTACTGTTCTCTTGGCATAATTCTAAAACCGCACAACATCCTCCATGCAGTACATACCACATTATCTAGCGGCTTCTCAAGCACTGTTTTTGCTTCTCAAAAGCAAGGACAGTGTGCTTCACGAAGCCTGCAGATAAAGGCGTTCTGTCCCCAGTGCTTACTGTGTGAGACTTCTACTGACCTAAATACAAGATTGCTTCCCCTTTATTATTTTGTGAACAGGTATATTTGGAAAGGCAGGGCGTTACCATTCTCTACAACTGGAGAAGCAGGAAAGAGTTGTATTTGCAATATGACTTCTATATACAGATATTCTGGGTGGAACTTGTAGTAACACAGTAACCTTGAGCTAGGTGGCCTTGAGTTAACTACCTCCTTTCCGGGCCTCAGGTGTCTTGCTTGTAAATTGATACTCAACATGTAGACCTGTTGTGAAGGTCAAATAGTAATGTGTGTAAAGCATTTAGCACTGACTCACACTAAATAAATACCCCCGAACGCCAGGTATATTATTATAATAATATCATCACCATTTTTATGTTTTATAAAATGAAGTTAGCTTGTTACTACAATGAAACGCTATCACTTCTTTTAAGTTGTAATAACTTTTAGCAACATTTGGCTAGATTTAAAATTACCATTAAATATTTAAGTTTTCGTAATACCCATAAAATCATGATGATAAACAGTTACAGAATTTCAAATTTCTCTGTGCACTGATAAATGAATTAGCTGTGTATCTGTGAAGAAAAGTTTAGAAGCAACTTTACTGGGAAATATAAAAGAAGAATTCTTGAAATATTTCTAGATAAAATCTGAATATTTGAAAATAAATATCAGTAAATGTGCTGTTGTAGTGTGATATACATAAATGAAGGATTATATTTAACTTAACATAAATATTTATTAGTATGAAATAAATTATAGTCAAACATAAGGTTATAATGTTCAAAATGAGAAACCAATAATAGGATTTTAGATCCTCTCTGTAATGAAATGTACAGGAAATGGCATTATCAAATGGCATATTCAAACATTCCTAAGATATGACACTACCTTAATAAACCATTAGAAGCCATGGTGCTCACGGGAAATGAAAGGCTTTTGGAAATAATACCCAAGTTACTTGGGCCAGGAGAGTGGGGAAAGATAACCAAGTGAGAGAGGAGCATCGAACAGGGACTTTAAATAAATAAAATTAAGTTCTTCTAGTGGGTCATGGGTGCCTAAGAGTTTATGGCATTAATACTATTAGAAACCTACAAATGTGTGCTGTCCCTTGCAATTTACTTATTTCACAATGTGTGCTTTTTTCATCAATATACTCTTCACCTTTAGAAGTGATGTTTATTCACCTATTAACTTCTTGCCACAGAAAAGAGATGTCAACCCATGTCAAGACATGCTGAGGGTAGCTTACTGACACCCACTATCTGCCATGACCTGCTCTTATTGGGAGGCTGGGCTAATTCGTGAAGCCTGACCACTTGTGGTTGTGGTGATGTACACTGATTATGTTCCGAATACCCTCTGGTTGTATCTCCCTCATGTGTAGGCAATGATGGTCTTTGTAGGCCTGAGCATGCTCCCATCTCCTTTAATCCGGCTGTGGCTGATATGCACAGATCTGTTATTCTGTTTCTGCAGCTGTCAGAGAAAGTTGATGCATAGTCTGCTTTGCAGGCTCTATCATGCCTTTCTCTACAAACATGCCCATATCACAAGAGCTAGATTTGAGATGAGATATGAAAATCCCACATCAAACAATGGCCTATTATGCAATCCATAAATGGTGTTTAAGTTTTTTCCCCTAAAATTTAACAGGAGAAGAAAAAAAACCTATGTTGGAAATTAACTGTAAAAGTAACAATTTTTTAAAAAGCCAAGATACAGGCTATATAAAATTAGGGGCAGAAAAAGCCAAGATGCAGTCAATATAGTAGTAACCCAATTGTATTATCCAATGTGGGAATCACACAAAGATTTTGGAAGACAAGACATTAGGTGCCTAACTCGGGAAGACAGTACTATTGTTGGAGTGAGCAGGACTGAAGCCACGTTGGGAACTGAAGCTGCCTGGGGTGCAGAGGCAGGGGAGGATTTTTAAAAAGAGTTTTTTTCTCTCCACTCTTTCTTCCCATCCCCTGACTTTCTTATCTCACTTGCTAAGTAGGAAAACAAGGCCAAGAAGCTAATTTTGGCTGTATTCTGGAAGACTGGCCAGCTTTTAATTGTGCACCCATGACTGAGACAGGAATGATGCTCTATTGCAAGAATGAATGTGTCACCTATGTATGTGTTAGACTGTGGAGAAAGGTGGCCACTAAATGGATCTCTTAATTATCAGACCTTGGTACAATTGGAATGGTTTTGCCAGAGACAAGGCAAATGGGATCAAATACTTTGTTTTTAGTCTTTTATGCTTTTACATAAATAGGACTCTTTGAGAGGAGGACCAGGGTCCAAACTGATGGTTCAATGAGGTGGCTCCTCTAAACTGTCTGACAAGCCACCTTATTATTCCCCTTTATCAGACAGTGAGAAAAAAAAGGATAATAAAATAGAAAATCAATAGTTGTTAGAGGCTTTGAGTCGTATGGGACCTGCAGTGGCACCTCTTCCTGAGCCACTGTTTGAGACACCTCAGCTTCAAATGGTGGCCCCAGAGCTTCCTGATGATGAATTAAGTGGGGCATCAACCCCACTCCAATATGGCCAGGGCCTCGGAATGGCCTCTCCTTCTAAGACCCAGCAGAGGATCTATTTTGGCCCAGGTGCATACCCCACCATAAGGGGGCAATTTTCACTCCACCAATTCCTAGTTGGTGGACTGAATGTGCCGGGCCAACCTGCAGGATTTTTCTTGTCATATATGCTGTGGAGCTGGGGCTAAGGCTAATGTCTGGAATCCTATTGACATTGCCAATTGTAGAACTCTTAATCCTGTTTGTGATACCGATTGTCTAGCTACACGACCATGCTGGATGTCGGGCTCTTTTACCTGCCTGTAATCCTGTACTGACTGGGCCAATTGCCAAGCGAGGGCTGGGACTGGAGCTCACAGACCCCTCAAGCCCATTCACAGACTGGGTCACAAACCCTTCACATGCCAGGCTGGGTCCCCAGACCCCTCACATACCAGGCTGGGCCATTAGACCCCTTCATGCAGGTCTATGAGCTATATAACTGGCCAAATGGTCCTTGGAGCATTGGTTGGAAAGCATGGCCACACCGGGTGGACGCTTGAGGCAGATGCCCACCCACCTGCATTGCTAAAACTCTTCCGTCTCCCTCCCCCCCCTCTCAGAACACAAGAATAGCAACAAAACTAAAAAGATACATTGGCACACATGCGCACTAACTCCACACACACACACACAATTTGCTTACAAAGGATGTGCTAAAACCAGACCCAGATGGACCCGAGGTGAGGGTCCTGACCAAACTATTCTATTTTACCAACATACGCCTTTCTCTACCTTGGATGTTTTAAATTGGAAGCATTCAAACCCTCCATGTGGAGATGATCCGCAGAAAATGACTTAACTCTTTACCAGTGATTTAATACTCGTGGACCCATGTGGGCAGATGTGCAGGCCTTAGTGAGAACTGTATTAACAGCCAATGAGAGCTGACTTGCTATAGATAAAGCAAAAGGTGAGGCTCACCACCTCCATCAAGAGCATCTAATGGAACCCCAGATTCTGCAGGGGCTGTGCCCCTGCTTGAGCCTAATTGGGACCCAAATAATGATGGAACTGGAAGACATCTCTGATGATGAGTGAGGGGACCAGGGGGCTCCACTAAACCTTTCAGAGCTACTAATTCTTTCCTCACAGAGGTCCAAAGTACAATTGACAGTGGGGAACAAATTAATTGATTTTCTACTGGAGACTGGAGCCAGTCACTCATTCTTAAACACTAAACTAGCTAAAAGTGCTGGGAAGACAGTTTCCATACTAGGGGTTAGAGGTAGGCCCCAACAAAAGCCTTTTCTTTGACCTCTGGAGTGCCACCTGGGGGACATAACATTGAGACACAGCTTTTTGTATATGCTTGAGTGTCCCATCCATTTGCTAGGAAGAGATTTACTATGCAAAGTGACTTTTTCTCCTGAGAAACAATATATGCAGAGATGAGTGCCTCCAAGACTTGCAGTTCCAGATGCTCCTTACAGGAGTCAGACCTCCAAAAATGTGAACTGTTTCCACCCAAAGTCTGCAATCAAGTGAGTAAAACAGTTTGAGCTGATGGGGTCCCTGACTGAGCCAAAAATATAACTCCCATATCTATAGAACTGAAGATAGGAGCAGGAGTTCCTAGGAAAAAAAAGAAATATCCCCTGCAAAGGGAAGCCTTAGATTGTATTCAGCCTGTGCTGTAGAAGTTTTTGAAACATGGACTTATTTGGTCTTGTCAATCTCCCTATAATACCAATATGTTGCCAGTAAGAAGCCTCATACTAGTGAGTGTCACTTTATGCAAGACCTCAGAGCTATGAATAAGATGGTAGAAGATATCCACACCACTGTTCCAAGTCCTCGTTCATTACTGATGACCATACTGGGAGATTATGGTCCGTTTTCAGTTTTGGATTTAAGGATACATTTTTCTGCCTATCAGTAGAAGAGGAGGCACAATTGTTGCTTGCCTTTAAATGGTAAGATTAAAAAAACAAAAACAGAAAAAAACTGTTTTCCAGTGTGGCTGGACTGTGTCATCTCAGGGATTTGGAAATTCTCTGGCAATATTTGGCAAGGTGCTAGCTAGAGACTTAAAACCCTTTCAGCAGATGAAGGAAACTTATTGCAATATGCAGATGATCTGCTTATTGCTAGGCCTACTTTTGACAAATGCTTAAAGAACACCATTATCACCTTAAATCATCTGGCTGAATGTGGATATAGAGTTTCTTCTTCCAAAGCCCCAATTTGTAAGAAAAAAGTTAACTTCCTAGGTTTTTCACTAAGTAAAGAAAAGTGCAACCTTCTCTTTGAAAGAAAGATAAGTACAGCAGCAATAAGTCCCAAGCAATAGGAGACAATTGTGAGGGTTTGGGGGAATGGCCAGATTTTATTACATCTGGATTCCAAATTATAGGCTAACAGTAGAACCCTTATTTGGGGCATTAAAGGGGTTAGACACTGAGCCTCTATGTTGGACTAAGGAGTGCCAGCAGGCACTTGAAACCATGAAGGAAAATTGATGATGGCTCCTGCTTAAGGCCTTCCCAAGACTCAAAAGCCTTTCAGCCTGTATGTACACGAAAAACAAGGATTTGGACTGGGGCTTTTAATCCAGTTACTTGGAACTGTACCCCAACCAATAGCACACTTCTTTAAACAGCTGTAACAAACAACCAAGGGATGGCCACTTTGTTTAAGGGCTGTAGCTGCCACCTGTGATATGTTACAAAAAGCAGAAAAATTTTACTTTGGGACAACCTGTTGCAGTGTGTGTCTCCCACCAGATGCTGACTCTTTTAGAACAACAGGGAGGTTGCTGGCTTACTGCTGGGCATATGGGCAATATCAGGCAATTCCTTTGGATAATTCCAATATAGTCTTACAGACAACCACTAACCTGAATCCAACCACCCCGCTGCCCACCAGTGGCACAGAACACAGTCTAATTAATGCATGACTGCCTTGAAGTTATGGATGCAGTCTATTCCAGTGGGCTGGATCTTTTAGACCAGCTATTGCCTAACAGAGACTGGGAATTATTCATCAATGCAGCAGCTTCATGGAGCACAGACAGGGTGTGGCGCTACTGCAAGGCTAATGTCAGAATACTGCTGGCGTCGCCAATTGTGGAGGTCTTTTACCTGCCTGTAAACCTGCTGACTGGGCCAGACCCAGCCCTAGCTCAACAATCGGCCCAGACGGTACAGGATTACAGGCAGGTAAAAGAGCCTGACAACTAATGTGGTCATGGAGCTAGACAATTGGCATCACGAACAGGATTCCAGAGCTTAGCCTTGACTTCACAATTGGTATAGTCGGGACAGGATTAAGAGCACTACAATTGGTGATGTGGACAGTAGCCAAGAGCTTTACAATTGGTGTAATCAGGGCAGGATTAAGAGCTCCATGGATACGATATGGTGAATTTAACTGAGGAAATAGAGGCCCATGGCCCTCCCAACTGGTATCTCAGCTCAAACAGCAGAGCTGATTGCACTTACATGGGACAAAAAGTACAATATAAGGGAATCCATCCTTTTGAGGACCAGAAAATAGATTTCATTCAGATGCATAAGACAATGGGAAACTTTAAATACATACTTTTAAAATCAAGAAATTGATCATCAATGCTTTTATGAGGAATGCATTGATCAAAAAGGGGGAAATAATGTCTTGTCTACAAAAGCAGTTCTGTAAAGTTTCCTGGCCTTGAAGAGGGTGCTCACAACTTGGATGAGGTGTCCTGTTCCTAAACAAAGGATTCATGTACGTTCTTAAAAGACTTGATGTACTAATGTAGAGCTCTGCTAATGTCAGAAACCTGCCGATGTCACCAATTGTAGCGCTCAGGCTGGCTCTGGAGCTCACAGACCCCTCAAGTCCATTGTCCAGACTGGGTCACAAACCCTTCACATGCCAGGATGGGTCACCAGACCCCTCACATGCCAGGCTGGGTCACCAGACACCTCACATTTAGGTCTATGAGCTAGGTAACTGGCCAAAAGGTCGTTGGTGCCATAGGTCAGAGAGCACGGCTATGCAAAGCAGACGCCCCAAGCAGTATATGCCAGCCAAGATGGCAATGCTGCACATGCACACTAATTCCACCCACACACAATTTGAAAACAAACAATGTGCCACACTACTCCCAACTGGGCCTGAGGCAAGAGTGCCTGATTATTCTATTTTCACAGGTACTAATAATGTATAGTTTGCTAACTATGAGTAAGCTGTTAATCAACTGTTAAGATGATAAATAAGCAAATGCCCTTGGTCCATCCACCACTCCAGCTGGGCACCAAAAGCTATATCCTCCATCATGTCAGATAGTTCCATTCCACATTAACCCCTACTGTGCCCTGAAAACAGCTCAAATCAGTCAGATGAGCCAGCGGCCCATTCCATAGAAATGGAAGGAACTACTGACAGTGGGGAGTTGTTGGAGTGAGCAGGACTGAAGCCATGTTGGGACCTGAAGCTGCCTGGACTGCAGAGGAGGGAAGGTTTTTTAAAAGACAGTTTTTTTTCTCTCCGCTCTTTCTTCCCGGTCCCCAGACTTTCTTATCTCAATTGCTAAGTAGAAAAACAAAGCCAAGAAGCTAATTAGTACTTTGCAAACCTAATAGTTCTTTCTTTGAGACTTGTAGTGTTTTGAGAAATGATCAAGGTCAAATGACTGAAGCTGACCTTGGGCACCAGCCAAGTATACCCGTGCAAATCAAAATCTTGCAGGGTCCTGAAATAACAGAGAAGATGAGAACAGAAACCAGATGAGGCCTTGGCAAGTCCTTGTACCTGACCCATAGAGACAGACCCCTCATAGCTCACATCTCCTTCTCTCCTGCTTTTCACCTCCCACATTTCATTTCTTCAACCTGTCCTTTAAAAACCCCTCAGTAAATGTAAATCTTTGAGATGAGACAGCCTACCATCTCCTTCAGTTGAATACATCTGCTTTTCTAACACCAACCGTTTGATTTTGAGTTTTTTTCCTTTCCTTTTCAAGGGATTGGGCAGCAGGACCTGAGTCCGGTAACACTATTGGTATATTAAAAGATACATTTTTGTCTGTATTTTCTTTTCTTTTCCAATTTTTCTAAAAAATGTACACATGAATCATATCATTTTGAAAAAAATGCACATTAATTAAATCAAACATCAATAAATAAGAAATGATGTCATCCGACCCCATTAGACAATAATGTTTATGGACTCAATGGCATATCCCAATTCCGAAAGATCCCTATGCGTATAGTAGGTGTTAAATGTGAATTTTGTTGAATAAATGAATGACTGAGAACCAAACAAAATAAGTATGATTTTCTTCATTTATTTATTTAATCCTTTAAACTTTGTAAACTAAAAGATCCAAATTTAATTTTAAAATATTAATAAACTAGCTTTTCTTAATTAGACAAACTTCCACACACTTGGAGGTTTTTTATTTGTTTTTTGTTTTTTTAAATCCTGTCATATTAGGAATGGGTTGAGAATCTGTTTCGAAAAACAAAACACAAACAGTTTTTTGTGTACTCTCTTACTCAACAAGAATCCACACAGAAGACCAGCGTCTGACTTCTGTAACCAAATGTGTGGCGACTTTTTCTCACTGGCAAACAAGCCATCAGTTCTTCTGCGGACACTAGCTGGGTGTCTTCTGATTTAATTCTGGTGCTATCTACCTGGACATAAGATCCCACAAGTTGAGGTGTTACCAAAACCCCAAAAGTCCGTTTGCTCAGCACTCAATAGCTAATAATTGGGAGACAAGTGTCGGTGTAAGGAAAGGTTCCTTTAATCAGGAAGCTGGCAGCCTGAGGAAATGGCAGACTTATGTCTCAATGACCCTCTCTGCTTCTCCAAGACATGGCAAAGGGTTTGATAGGGACAGGTGGTAGGGGGGCCGATTCATGGTGATCTAAACAGGAACGTGCAGGCATAATCATACAATTGCACATAAACAGCAAAGAACTTCTCGGCTGGGAGCTGAATCATGTTGACCATCCTGCATGACATCAAGTAACAGATTCAGTTCCTGTTAATGTTTTAAAAAATCTAGTTAGTAAGCTAGCAAAGAATGGCCACCTGGGCTAACAGTTTCTTCTATAATTATTGTGTGTACAGTGTGAGCAAAAGTCATTATGTTCTAACAATCATGTGAACAAGAACCATTCTGTTTTAATGCCCAGCTGCAAGCTATGTGGTTCCGGTTACAAGAGTAAAATAAAAAATAAATAAATAAAATTTTTTAAAAAAAACCTTCTTAATTTAGAAGTTTAATAAAATGAAGCCACTTCTGTTCAGCCTGTTATAAAGGCTCAGTCCCCAAGATTGTCACGCCCTTCAGATGTCAGTTGCAAGCCTAGACCTCTGGAACTTCTAACCAAGGAGCTATAAATCTAAATCAGCGTTTCCACAACCCCCTCCATGGGTTCAATTAGTTTGCTGGAGTGGCTCGCAAAACTCAGGGAAACACTCGCTTTTACTGGTTTGTTACAAAGGCTATCTTAAAGGATACAGAGAAACAGACAGATAAAGAGATACATAAAGCCAGGTCTAGAAGGGTGCAGGGCATAGGAGCTTCCTTTCTCATGGAGTTGAGGTGCACCACCTTCCCAGCACAAGGGTGAGTTCAGCTGTCCAGAAGCTCTCTGAACCCAGTTCTCATGAGTTTTTATGCAAGCTTCATTGCATAGGCATGATTGATTAAATCACCGGGCACTGGTAGTGAACTTAACCTGCAGCCCCTCACCCCTCCTCAGAGGTTGGAGATGGGACTAAAAGTCACACCTCAGTCTTTTTTTAATTTTTTTTTCAAATTTTTTTTGTGTATGTGTGTGACCAGCCACACCGAGCGAACCGGCCATCCCTATATAGGATCCAAACCCGCGGCGGGAGTGCTGCAGCGCTCCCAGCGCCTCACTCTCCTGAGTGCGCCACGGGTCGGCCGGCCGGACACCTCAGTCTTTTCTGTGACCAGCCCCCTATCCTGAAACTACCTAGGGGCTAACAGCCATCATTAGCATAAGAAAAGAACTGTAACTAACTTATCACTTTGGAGATTCTAAGAAGTTTATAAATTGTATGTCAGGAGATTGGGATGAAAACCAAATGTATATTTTCAAAATATCACAGAATCTTTTCTTTTCCAACTCATCTTCTAAAACTCCAAGTGAGATATCCTTTCAGAGCAATTCATGTATTGCACTTGCTTTGTTAAATTGACAAATTGACACTAGAATGAGCTTTGGTACATTGGTACAGATTGCTTTAATTGAATGAATGGATTAGCTTGCAGTGATCATTTTTTTCTTAAATTTAGCCACACCTGTAATTAAAGTATGATGGTGAAATGCAGCCAATAAAAGCAGCCATCGAACTTTCATTGCTCAGAATAGGTCAATCACTAATTGCCTGCTTGCTGGATTTTAGAGAAATACCCTTTTGTTTGATTCGGTTTTTATTCAACATTATTGGTACTTATACTAAGTTAAATAAACAAATCCATTTCACAAAGAATGTAAAAATCACATCAACCCCAGGTGTTTTATCAACATCTAAGTCTCAGTGGGCAGAGTTTAATCTCAGAAGGTTGATTTCATTGTTTACTAACTCGACTAGCAAATTACAGAAGAACATCTGGGGAACAGGATTCATGGAAGGGACAGGTCCCCAAGAAACCCAGGGTTGTTCAAAGAAGTCTGCTTTCTGTCAAATGCCAGCAGAAGATGGCAAATTCTATTCTCACAGTGAATGCACAGTCCAAATTTGGGTTAGAGGAAGGCAAGGAAGATCCTGGAATAATTTAGTGCTCTGGATACTGAGAAAATGGAGAGGTAGGGGTGGTTCCTACAGATAAATGCAATTTTTTTTCAGAAGGAAATCAAAGTGTTACATGTTTTAGTGTCAAATGACATAAATTTTCTTGTTTTGGTTGTTGTCACTGAAGATGTTAAATTTAAAATTACTTCGACCTAATAAATTATTCCTCCTTATTCTTATCAAGGCAATTTTAGACTCTACAGATGCTCTGTCTATATGGAAACAGTGCAAAGATTTTGCCTGTAACTGGCTAGCATATAAAACTATAGTAACAGAAAAGTAACCAAGAAAGTGTTCTTGAAAAGTCAAAAGGTCACTTAGTTCACTCTAGGAAAGACTGCATAGAAGAACAATAGCATTCCTGATTATGTTTATTTTCATATAGTTTTAAAGAATGCCACAATATTAAATCTAGTTTACTATAGTTAAGCAGACTCAGTATTATTGGAGGCAGATTTTTTTTCAGTTCTATATAATTAAGGTAATTATGAGTGTTTAAGTAGTTAATATTTTAAGATGTGATTAGCTACTCATTGCTGAAAGTAAGCAATGAATGGTGATTAACAAAGTTGGGTGTTCTCGTGCATTTGAATGTGTACTGAGCAAAGGACTTTTAGTTAACCAGGACATTCAGCCAAATGCCCTGTAAACATTGTCTATTGTATTACACTGCTGTTTTGATTTTATTGCCATCTTCCAAACCTAGCCCTCATTGTTCCACATGTTTATTTTATTAATATAATACATTTACTGTTCATTTTAAATTGAGTCTCATGGTAACATTTTTACAAAAAATGAGAGAAAGCCAAGAGAGGGTGGGGGGAGACCATTCTGCAAGATAACATTGTTATTTTACTAAGAGAGTCTGTGAGCATAGCTGTGTCTCCAGAAATCCGCTATCATATCTTCCTCTTTCTGTACAAGATGATCTATGTAGATTAAATAACAGTATTCTAGCATCCGTTAGTTGTTCAACCAATGGTTTCAAGCTAGAATTGTTGCAATATTCTGCCTTCAAACCAAGATACACCGAATACTTTTACCTTGAATCCATGTCAGAAGCTCTAAGAACAGAGAAGGTGACATCTGAGCTGGCTGAAAAGACATGAGAATGAGCCCCATAGAAATGTTCAGAGACAACATCCCAGGGAACTGAACTTATTAAGTGGAAAAGGTGGTATGTCCTGGGTAGTTCGAGGAATACTAAGGAAACCAGAGTGCTGGGAGGTGAATGGACAAGGAGGAAAGTAGACTAAGAGGTTGGAGAGGCAATGGGAGGAAAGAACAAATAGGGCTCAGAAAACTGTTAAGGCTATGGCTTTCTTTCTCTCTCTCTCTCTCTCTCTCACTCTCTCTCTCTCTCTCTCTTTAGCTTTATTTAAGAAATTGAGTACCATAGACTTCAATATACATGGCATGACATATTCAATATTGTGGTTTTGGTAGCCAATGCATAGATTTGCTAAGATATCAATTTCACTCAATGTAAACATTTCATGATCACATGGAGATAATATTCCCAGTGATTTGCCCAAGTCGGAGAGGAGAAAACAGAACACAGCAAAAATGGTAAACTACAACAGAGATGAAAAACAAAAACAGCCAATTAACAGACCAGTTGATTCCTAATAGGTGCATAAAGTGATTGTTTGGTCATAGTGTTTTATTCCTTTACAGGAACAATTCATAGTACTTTCATGTTCCCTGTGTAAGCTATTGCATGTTCAAAGAATTTAATTTTGGCTGCTTTATTGAGCAGGCAGTGTGGAAATGGAGGAGCTGCAAGGAGACTGTTGCAACAATCTCGGTGAGAGATAGTGATGCTCTTTCCAGGGAGCACGGGATGTTAGTGAATAGTGATATAGTGATCGGATCAGAGTGTGCTTATATTCTCAGGTGGAGTCAGCTGACTTCACTGAAAAAGTAGATATTGGGTCTCACAGAAACAAGAATTGAGCAAGTAGGAGGATGGAGTGGCCGTTAAATAGATGGAGGTACTGCACTAGGAAGGCTGAGTATATCCGTAATGCTGGTTAGGTAGGGTAGGTAACTTAAATTTCAGATGCTGCTTAGACATGTGAGTGCTTTTCAAATAGGGCTGTGGTTTACAGAAAGCTTATATTCAAGCTTGATATATAAATTTAATGGTTGAGAGCTAAATGATGGCATTTAAAGTCAAAAGACTGCCTGAAACCAAAAAGGAAGTGAGGTAGATTAAGGTACTCAATCCTGGGGTTATATAAACCTGAAAATCCAGATCTGTAGATCATGGATATCAGGTGACTAGAGTCATCCCAGAAGAGGGACAGAACAACTGTGGATGCTGCTGACAGATCACAACAATTAGGAATGAGGATGCATGATTGGAGGGTGAGGACAACATGGCAGAGCAGTTTGTGGTAGTAGCCAGAAGAAAACCCTGATTGCTTTGGATTCAGGAGAGATAGGAAGCAGAGCAATAGGGGAGCTGAAACAGATGCTTTCAGAAAGGGAAAAAAGAAAGAAAAGAGTGAGCAGACAATACAGGCAGCATTTAATGGAGAACAGGATAGCATCAAGACATTCCTTTTTGTCTTTTTAAAAGAGAGATAAAACCAGTCAGTAGGCCTGCTGAGGAAATGACCAGCAGAAAGAGGGCTCTTGATTCAGGGGATGACGATGGTGTAACACCTGCAGTATCTTCCGGTGGCACCTCATGCCCACGGGGGTGGGCACAGACTTTATTCAGAGGGAGATGGAGGAAGTGGATGCACTAGAACAAAAGGTGATATGTGGGGGAATTTGCAGATATTCTCGTTAGAAGATTTCAGTTTTATTTAGTAAAATAGGTTTCTTGTTGAAGGTACAGATAGACAAGGATGTTTTGAAAGATTGGAAAGAGAAGAGCATAAATGAAATAGTCATTTAGGAGACTGGAAAAGTGAGTATATGAGGGAAATGGAGAATGATTGCTCTGTAGCACAAAGAATACACCAGTTAATTGGTTAGGAATTTTAAGGTGGCAATATCATGTGTTGTGTCTCACCCCCTCCATTGCATGAAGCTCACATATGGCAGGTTGACAGTGAATTTATCCAAAACTGTGTTAGACAATGAATTAAATGAAAGGAAGGAGAGGTGTACACGAGGAAGTGATTGCAGTGGCTGAACACAAGTACAGTATCTAACTGGGCAAGAAAGGACACTGGTGGATAAGATACAGGTTAGCTCAGCACAAGGCTTCACACACACACACACACACACACACACACACAGCAGGTATTGATAAATATTGTTTGAGAGAAGAATGAATAAACTTTCTCAGAATGTCATAGAAGATGCAAGTGTCTGTTCTCTTTTCCAGACAAAATCCATATATGAGAAAAGAAAGACATTTGATCCCATATGTGTGTGATTTTTTAAAGACCTTTGTTGTTATTGTTAGTTTGTGAGGTCTGTTTATAACTTTATTGAGGTATAATTGACAAATAAATATTGTATATATTTAAGGTGTACAACTTGATGTTTTGATATATGTATATACTGTGAAATCACAATCGATCTAATTAACTTATCTATCACCTCAAATAATTAAAATTTTTTCTTTTTCTTTTCTGGTGAGCACACTTAAGATCTACTGATCAGAGTCCTTTTTTTTTCTATTTTTTTTGGATTGAGACTTCTAGATTTCAGACAATTCCAACACAGAAAACTTGAGTCTCTTTACAGGATCTAATCTTCACAATCAGCTTGTGATTTCAAAATGTATTCTTACAGAAAAGAGCTGGAATTATGCATTTGCCCTTCTAAATAGCCACAAATAAAACTCTAAACTATTAGGAAAAAATTAATTCCTGAAGTTCCAAACACAGATAGTTCTAAATATTGTTATGGCTTGTGTACTGTGCTTTTCCAAAATGTTTTCCACCCCCCACCCACAGGCAATGGAGCACCAAAATGTGTCCAGTGTCACTGAGTTTCAACTGTTAGGATTCCAGAACCTTCTTCAGTGGCAGATCCTACTCTTTGCCATTTTCCTGGTCATCTACTTCCTCACCATCACGGGGAATGTCGTTATCATCACAGTGGTGAGCCAGGACCAGCGACTGCACTCACCAATGTACACATTCCTCAAACACCTCTCCTTTCTGGAGCTCTGGTACACATCCACCACTGTGCCCCTTCTCCTAGCCAACCTGCTCTCCCAGGGCCAAGCCATCTCCTTCTCCGCCTGTATGGCACAGCTATACTTCTTTGTGTTCTTTGGGGCTACTGAATGCTTTCTCCTGGCCGTGATGGCTTATGACCGATATCTGGCCATCTGCAGCCCACTCCACTACTCCTTCCTCATGAGTCCTGAAATCTGCACAAAGTTGGTGGCAATCTCCTGGTTGACAGGGGTGGGCACAGGCTTTCTGCCTTCCCTGATGATTTCCAAGTTGGATTTCTGTGGGCCCAACGAGATCAACCATTTTTTCTGTGACCTCCCGCCACTCATGCTGCTTTCATGTTCCAGTGTTTATACTACTGAAATGGCCATCTTCATCCTTTCAGTTGTTGTTCTGTGCCTTTGTTTTTTTCTGACACTTGTGTCCTATGTTTTTATTGTGTCCTCCATACTGAGAATTTCCTCAGCTTCTGGACGGATGAAGACCTTTTCTACATGTGGCTCCCACCTGGCTGTTGTCACTATTTACTATGGGACTATGATCTCTATGTATGTGCGCCCCAATGCTCATGTGTCACCTGAAATCAACAAGATCATTTCTGTCTTCTATACCGTGGTCACCCCATTGCTGAACCCATTTATCTACAGCTTCAGGAACAAAGACTTCAAACAAGCTGTTAAAAAAGTCATGAGAAGGAAGTGTGGCACCTATGGAGTAAGACTGAAAGGAAATTTCTTTATTAGGTAAGGAAAATCTGTGCAGGACACACAGTAGATTAAGTACAGGAGTAAGTGAATGCTAGGTTCACAGCCTTCAAACCTGAATGCCATTGTCAGTACTGCACTGAATTCTTCAAGCCACAGTGAAAAAGCTTCTTAATGGTTTCTTGTCAATAACCAGTCAGAAGCTAAATTGCCTCCACCAAGCCATTTTGGGGGCAATTTTGTTATTAGACACTGTCTTCCAGTTTTTGATGAGAATCTGTACAATTTCAGTACATGGTAATTACACATACATGACTTCCAGATTCTAAAATAGGATTTTTGTTTGTTTGTTTTTATAGCCTTATACACAGAAAGTTCTGCATCTGTTTAGTACTGTGAAGACACTGGTCTTGTAGACCTAAAACCTTGTGGGTACCATTAGTGCTTATTAAATAGATGTACAAAGAATAAATGAAAAAAGAAAAAAGTATATTTGAAATGTGTTTTGATCCACATTATCTCCTAGTAACAAGAAAAATAAATAAATAAAAAACAACAAGGAGTTTTGAAGTGTCAAACCTTTATCTACAATAACTTTGACTTTAATCTTTTTTTGTCTGCTTAATGAAATTCTAGCTAAGGAAATAAAAGAAGGAAGGAAGGAAGGAAAAGAAGAAGGGAAGAAAAGATCCAAAGTATTACATGCTATCATGAGCCTTGGGATTCAAAGAGTGTACACTAAAATGCTTAAATCACTTTAGGATTTCCTTTTATTCAGCTAATATTTATAAGATTTCTACTAGTCCTGCCCACTCTTCCATTCATTAATTTCACATATATTTAATCTCCTGATATGCGCCAGTCCTGTGATACAGTCTGAGTTCTTTGAGGACACAGTAACATAGAAAGGGCCATGGAAGTCTTTGCCTTAATGGAAATTCCAGTCAGGAAGGGAAGAGAAATATGTAATGAAGGATAAATAAATAATTAAATGGCTGTTTCTATTTGCTATGATCACTCTGAAGTGATAAAGCACAAGCTGGTGCATGCACATAGAACAGTAAGTTTGAATCAACATAGAAGGCTGGGAAAGCTCTCTGTGTTTATATAGTACTTTAAGCTACACTGCAAGGAGTAGGAGAACAGGAATGGAAAGAGTGGTCTGGAGTAAATGTCAAGAGAAGGCTGAGGAATGGGGGAGATGGATGAAGGAGATGAGTCTGAAGAGAAAGGCAGGAGCTTGTCCACACAGGTCATTAAAAGCCCTGTAGGGTTTATGGGTTTTGCACTAAGTGAAATGATTGATTATCAAAGGGTGCTAATTAGGAAATGACAATATATTTTGTATTTGCAAATCTCATTGCTGTTTAGAGAAAAGACTGAAAGAGAGCAAGAGTGGCTGGGGGTCATTCCAGTAGCCCAAATGGGAGATGAAGTTGGCTTGATTTTAGGTTTGTGGACGTAAGCCGTATAGTAAATGCCTCACAGATAGTGAGGTCAGGTGTGAAAATTCTGGTCTCACCTACTCATTCCTGGGCAGTGGTGCCTGTTTGTAGCCTCTTCATAGACTTGGGATATGTTCTTCATCGACCTCTGAGCTTCAGTGGTAGGTGCATTTTGATCTTCTAGCTCACGTAATTTCCTCCCACTACATGTCCTTAGGTTCTTTTACCCTCCTTTGTCCAGCCATCTCATTCTCTCTCTTCTGGGATTTGGCCTGTGAGAGCTGTTGCTTGCGGTTTTTCTTTGTGGTTTGATGATTTTCTGTAGTGGTACGCTTTGAATTCTTCTTATTTTTGTCCTGCGCTTCTAATAACAATTTTTGCTTTGTGTTTGCCGTGAGGCTTACATAGAACTTCTCACGCTTATAATAGTCTTTTCCAAGCTGATAACAACTTAACTTTGATTGCATACAACAACTCTACACTTTTACCCCCGCTTCACGTTTTATGTTTTTGATTTCACAATTTACATCATTTTGTAATGAGTATCCCTTGACAATTTATTTTAGCTATAGTTGTCATTAATAATATTGTCTTTTAACCCTCATAGAGTAATAAAATAGCCTTACACACCTTCACTATAGCCTTAGAATATTCTGAATACAGGTTTATGTTACCTATAATATTATGCTTATGTATACTTCTTGTTTTTAATAAGTAACTTTTAATTTCAGTTTAAAGAACGCTCTTTAGAAATTCATGCAAGGCAGGTCTAGTGTTGATGAACTCCCTTAGCTTTTGTTTGTCTAAAAAGTTTTCATTTCTCCCTTATTTTTAAAAGCTTGGCTGTATAAAGTATGATTGTTTGGTATTTTTTTTCTTTTCAGCACTTTTACTACATCATCCTACTCTCTCCTGGCCCACCAGGATTCTGATGAGAATTCCACTGATAATCATATTTGCACTCCTTTATATGTGATGTGGGGTTTTTCCCAGCTTTATTGAGGTATAATTGATATATAAAAATGAATATCATTAACATATACAATTTAGTGAGTTTGGACATGTGGATACATTCAAATTATTAACACCATAATCAAGGTGATAATACACTAACAGAGCCACCACCTCAAACAATTCCCTTGTGTCTTCGTGTTTTTGTTTTGATATGCTTTGTTTTTTTATAATCGACAGATAAAATGTTATGTATTTATCGTGTACAACATGATGTTTTGAAGTATATATGCACTGTAGAACAGTTAAATCTACCTAATTAATAAATAAATTACCTCACATAATTATCATTTTTATGGTGATGAAATAGAAGGTGCTCAGTCCCCCTGGGATCAGGTTTTGGGCCACTCCTCTGGGCCTCTAACTACTTCCCTTGGACTCAAGCCCCACCTCTGAGTCCTAAGCTATGGTGGCCAGCATTTTTGGCACCAGCACATGGAGGCAGACTTATGTCATCCCAGTTGCTGATCACGCTCAGTAAAAAGGAGTTTACTGCTTAAATGACTTTCCACTGGAGGCACTAGAGAGCACAGTATATTTGAATATATTCATTGCATGTGGTGGAATTTGACTAGTTAGCATGCTCTAAAAGAGACCAACAGAGCATGTGCAAGACTAGGTTACATAACTTAGTTGAATATTCATTAGATACCATGAATATATATAGATTACCAAACTATGAAAGTTGAATTCAGGAAGAAGGAGGGGCTGCTGCTCACCTTCTCAGTCAGCCTGCAGTTTGTCTGCAAATGTGTATTTCTTACTTTTGTATTAAACTTGGTGGGTGCCCTGCTCAGTCTCTGAATCTAGACCACACTATACCTGTGATGTCTGTACTTCTCGTTCTTTCTATTAAACAGGTTTTCACTTTCTACTGTGACTCTGCTCTTGAATTATTTCCTGTGGCAGAGTCAAGACCTGGTAAGAGGATGGGGTGGGTTGAGGTCGGCTCTTGGGCCTCCCCAGATCTTCTCCTCCAGTGTCAGTGAGGACTCTTAACATACTATTTTTTGCAATTTTCAAAGAAACAGTATATTATCATTAAATGTAGTCATCTTGCTGTACAATAGACTTCTTGAATTGATTCCTCACTTCTTAATGTAATTATGTATCCTTTGTCCAGCATCTGCCCACCCCGTCCTCTGGTAACCACCATGCTACTCTCTACTTCTATGAAATGAACTCTTTTGGTTTTGACATATGAGTAATATCATGCTGTATTTGTCTTTCTGTGCCTGGCTTATTTCTCTTAACATAATGTCCTCCATGTTCATCCATATTGTTGCAAATGACAGGATTTCTTTCATTTTTATGTCTGAATAGTATTATATTGTGTATATGTACACCGTATTTTCTTTATCCATTCATCCATTGATGAAAACTAAGATTGATTCCATATCCTGGCTATTGTGAATAACATGAGAATGCAGATATCTCTTCAACATACAGATTACATTTCCTTTGGACACATACTCAGTAATGGAATTGCCGAATCATATGGTACTTCTATTTTTAATTTTTTCATGCTGTTTTCTATAATGGCTGTACTAATTTGTATTTCCACCAGCAGTGTACAAGGGTTTCTTTTTCTCTACATTCTCACCAACACTTGTTATTTTGGTCTTCTTTACAGCCATTTTAACAGGAGTGAGGTAATATCTCATTGTGGTTTTGATTTTTATTCTCTGATGATGATAGATATCTAGCATTTTTTAATATACCTGTTAGCCATTTGTATGTCTTCTTTTGAGAAATGTCTACTCAAGTATTTATTTCACCCATTTTTAAATAGGGTCATTTGTTTTCATACTATTGACTTGAGTTCCTTATATATTTTTGATATTAAACCCTTAGCAGATGTATAATTTGCAAATATTTACTCCCATTTTGTAGGTTGTCTCTTCGTTTTGTTGATTATCTCCTTTGCTATGCAGAGCTTTTTAGTTAGATGTAGTATCATTTGTTTCTGTTTGCTTTTCTTGCCTCTAATTTTGAAGTCATATCCAAAAAAATCATTGCACAGACCAATATCATGAAACTTTTCCCCTGTGTTTTCTTACAGTAGTTTTATAATTTTTGGTCTTATAGTTAAGTCTTTAATCAATTTTGATTGGAGTTTTGTACATAGTGTGAAATAAGGGTCCAATTTCATTGTTCTGCATGTGCATATCCAGTTTTTCCCAATACCGTTTATTTAGAAGACTGTCCATTCTTTATGTGTCTTCTTATTACCTTTGTGGAAGATCAATAAATGTATGAATTTATTTCTGAACTCTCTAATTTGTTCCACTGACTATATGTCTGTTTTTATATATACCAGCACCTTGCTGTTTTCGTTACTATAGCTTTCTAGTAGATTTTGAGATAAGGAAGTGTGATGCCTCCAGCTTTGCTCTTTTCGCTGAAGACTGCTTTGGATACTTGTGCATTTTATAATTCCATAAAAATTGTAGGAATGTTTTTCTATTTCTGTGAAAAACTTCATTGGAATTTTGATAGGAATGACATTAAACCTGTAGATTGCTTTGGGTAGTATGGACATTTTATCAGTATTAACACTTGCAATCCATAAACACAGGATATCTTTTCATTTACCTGTGTTTTCTTCAATTTATTTCATCCATGTTTTATAATTTTAGTGCAAAGATCTTTCATCTCTTTAATTTTATTCACAGGTATTTTTTTGTAACTATTGTAAATGATATTATATTCTTGATTTCTTTTTCAGATAGTTCCCTAGTGGTGTATAGAAATGCTACTGATTTTTGTACGTTGATTTGGTATCTTTCAAGTTTACTGAGTTTGTTTGTATATTCTAACAGTTTTCTGGTGGAGATTTTAAAGTTTTCTATGTATAAAATCATGTTGTCTGCAAACAAGGACAATTTACATCTTCTTTTCCAACTTGGATACACTTTCTTTCTTTCTCTTGCCTAATTGCTCAAAGACTTCTAGTACCATATTGAGTAGAAGTGGTGATAGTGGGCATCCTTATGTTGTTCCAGATCTTAAAGAAAAAGTGTCCAGCTTTACCCTGTTCAGTATGATGTTAGCTGTAGGTTTGTCATTTATAACCTTGGTTGTTCCAGATATATTTCTTCCATATGTTGAGGGTTTTTAATCATGAAGCAATGTTGAATTTTGTCAAATGCTTTTTCTGCATCTATTGAAATGAGTGTATTGTTTGTACTTTATTCTGTTAGTGCGATGTATCATAATTATTGATTTGCATTGTTGAACCATCCTTGCATCTCTGGGAAAAATCCCACCTGATCACAGTGAATATTTTTAATGTGCTGTTAAATTTAGTTTGCTCGTATTTTGTTGAGAATTTTTGCATCTATGTTTGTCAGAGATATTGGCTCATAGTTTTGGGGTTTTTTTCTTGTATTCTCATCTGTTTTTTTGTATGAGGATAATGCCGGCATCATAGAATGATTTTGGAAATATTTAATATTTTTGGAATAGTTTGAGAAGAATTGGTATTTATTGTTACTTTTTAAATGGTTAGTGAAATTCAGCACTGAAGACTTTAGGTCTTCAAATTTTCTTTAATGGGGAAACTTTGTTTTTTACTAATTGCATCTCCTTACTCATTATTGCTCTACTCAGATTATCTGTTTGTTTGTTTGTTTCATAATACAATCTTGATAGATTGTGTGTGTCCAAAATTTATCCATTTCTTCTAGGTTTTTCAATTTACTGGTGTATAATTGTTCATAATAGTCTATTATGAACTGTTTTACCCAGTGGTGATGTCTCCTCTTTCACTTCGATTTTATTTATTTATTTACAGAGCTGTTTTTTATTTTATATTTTTAATTGGAACATAATTGAGTATACGTATTTATAAGGTACAGAGATGACTATCAGTATTTTTGTACAATATGTTTTGATCAAATCAATATTATTAGCATGTTAATCATTATAAATCTTAATTGTTCTTGTGCTCCTTACCAAATTTCTTCCTAATCCCTTTTCCTCCCCCCTTTGCAAATCTATTAATCATAGGTCTGTTCTGTCCTTATGAAAGTTCAATGTATTTCTGTAGTCTTTCTCTCTTTCTCTCACTTCCTCACTTTCTTTCTTTCTTACTTCCCACTATGAGTGACAACATGCAGTAGTTCTCTCTTTGTGCCTGGCTTATTTCACTAAATTTAATTTTTTCCAAGCTCATCCGTGTTGTGAATGGCAGAATTTCTTTCTTTTTTATGGCTGAGTAGTATTCCATTGTGTATATATATCACTTTTTCCTTATCCAACCATCTATCAATGGACATTCAGGTTGGTTCCAAATCTTGGCTATTGTAAACAGAGCTGTGATGGACATGAGAGTGCAGGTATCCCCTCGACATGAAGATTTCCATTCCTTTGGGTATATACCCAGTAGCAGGATTGCTGGATCACATGGTAGTTGTATCTGTAATTGTTTGAGAAACATCCTCACTATTATCCATAATGGTTGCACTATTTTACAGTCCAACTACAATATAGAGGAGTTTCCCTTTGTCCACATCATCACCAGCATTTGTTATTCTCAAGTCTTTTTGATAATAACCAGTCTAATGGGTGAGATGACATCTCAACATGGTTTTGATTTGCATTTCCTGGACGATTAGTGATATTGAGAATTTTTTCATGTATCTCTTGGCTATTTGTATGCCTTCCTTTGAAAAATGTTTATTTAGCTCCTTTGCCCATTTTTAAATTGTATTATTTGGGATGTTTACAGTGAAGTTGTTTGAATTCCTCAAAAATTCTGGATATTTGGCCTTTGTCAGATGTACAGTTTGCAAATATTTTCTCCTGTTCCTTGGGTTGTGTTTCTGCATTATTGATTTCTTTCTTTGCCATGCAGAAGCTTTTTAGTTTGATATAATCCCATTTGTTTATATTTTCTGTTGTTGCTTGTGATTTGGGGGCCTTAGTCATAAAGTTTTTGCCCACTCCTACATCCTGAAGTGGTGTTACCTCTGTTTTCTACTACGAGTTTCATAGTTTTGGGTATTTTACTTAAGTCTTTAATCCATTTTAGGTTGATTTGGGTATATGTTGAGAAGTAGGGGTATAGTTTCACTCTTCTACACATGGATATCCAGATTTCCCAGCACAAATTACTGAAGAGGCAGTCCTTCCCTTAGTGTATGTTCTTGGCTCATTTGTCAAAGATTGCTAGGCTGTAAGTACCTAGGTTGATTTCTGGGTTTTGTATTCTGTTCCATTGATTCCAGTGCCCCTTTTTATGTCAGTACCATGCTGTTTTTGTTATTATAGCTTTGTCATATAGTTTAAATTTAGGTAGTGTAATGCCTCAATTTTCTTTTTATTTTTATTGCTCAGGTTTTATTTGGCTATTCAGGGTCTTTTGTTGTTCCATATGAATTTTGGGATTGTTTTTTCATTTCTGTGAAGAATGCCATTGGTATTTTGAAGGGTATTGCATTGAATCTGTAGATCACTTTGGGTAGTATGGATGTTTACACAATGTTAATTCTTCCAATCCATGAACATGGAATATCTTTCCATCTTTTGGTGTATCCTTTCATTTCTTTCAGCAGTGATTTGTAGTTCTTATTGTAGAGATTTTTCACCTCTTTGGTTAAGTTTATTCCTAGGTATTTTATTCTTTTGGTAGCTACTGTAAATGGGCTTGCTTTCTTTTCCTGCTTGTTCTTTGATGGTGTGTTAAAACACTACTGATTTTGATGTATTGATATTGAGAGTGGCATCCTGGTCTTGTTCCTGTTCTTAAGGGAAAAGCTTTTGGCTTTTCCCCATTCAGGATGATATTGGTGGTGGGTTTGTTATATATGGCTTTTATTGTGTTGAGATGCTTTCCATCAGTACTTACTTTGCTGAGAGCCATTATCATGAAGGGATGTTGAAGTCTGTCAAGTGCTTCTTCTCCATCTGTTGAGATAATCATAGTTTTTGCCCTTGATTTTGTTCATGTGATATATTACATTTATTGACTTCTGTACGTTGAACTATTCTTGTCTCCCTCAATTAATCCCTCTTGATCATGATGTATAATTTTTTGATGTGTTGATGTATTCTGATTGCTAGTTTTTTATTGAGTATTTTTCTATCTATGTTCATCAAAGATATTGATCTGTAGTTTTCTTTTTTGTTGCTGTATCTCTGCTTTTGGTGTCAGAGTGATGCTGGATGAGTGGTCTCTGTTTCAATTCTTTTGGAATAGTTTCAAGAGAATCGGTACTAACTCCTCTGTAAAAGTCTGGTAGAATTCAGCAGTGAAGCCATCTGATCCTGGGGTTTTCTTTGCTGGGAGACTGCTGATCTCAACTTCAGTTTTGTTGCTTGTTATTGGTCTGTTCTGGATTTGTATTTCTTGGTTCAGTCTTGGTATTGTGTATGTGTCCAGAAATTTATCCATTTACTCCAAGTTTTCAAATTTGTTGACATGTAGTTTTATGTAATATTCTCTATTGATTTTTGCATCTTTTTTTTTTTTTTTTTTTAGGGATCCAAACCCATGGCCTTGGTGTTATCAGCACCGCACTCTCCTGAGTGAGCCACAGGCCGGCCCAATGATTTTTGCATTTCTGTGGTATCTTTTGTAATGTCTTCTTTTACATTTCCGGTTTGTTATTTGGGTCTCTCTCTCTCTCTCTCTCTCTCTCTCCTCTTTGTTAGCCTAGCTAAAGGTTTGTCTATTTTGTTTATCTTCTCAAAAAAAAAGCAACTTTTTGTTTCATTGATGTTTTGCATCACTTTATTGGGTCTCTATTTCTTTTTGTTCTGCTCTGAACTTAAATTATTTCTTTTTGTGTACTAATTTTGAGATTGGTTTGTTCTTGTTTTTCCAGGGCTTTGAGGTGTAGGGTTAGACTGTTTATTTGAGTCTTTCTAAATTTTGATGTAAGCATTACTTACAATAACCTTTCCTCTTAGTACCACTTTTGCAGCATTCTACAGGGTTCAGTATGATGTGTCTTTATTTTCATTAGTTTCAAGAATTTTTTAAATTTCCTGCTTAATTTCTTCTTGGACCCATAGGTCATTCAAGTGCCTGTTTTTTAATTTCAAAGTGTTTGCTTAATGTCTTTAGTTTTACTTGATAATTTCTAGTTTTAATCCATTGTGGTCTGAAAGGATACTTGGAATGATTTCAAATTTTGCGTATTTGCTCAGGCTTGATTTGTGACCTAACACTTGGTCTATCCTGAAGAATGTTCCATGTGCTGATGAAAAAAAATGTATATTCTGTAGTTGATGGATGAAATTTTTCTGAAGATATCTGCCAGGTCCAGTTGATGTAAAGTGTGGTTTAAATCCTGTGTTTCTCTGTTGTTTTGTTGTCTGTATGATCTGACAAATGGGTGTTCAGGTCCCCCACTAGTATTATACTGAGGCCTATCTCTTTCTTTAGGTCTAATAGTGTTTGCTTTATATATCTGGGTGCTCCAGTGTTGGGTTTATATATATTTATGAATGTTACTTCTTCTTGCTGGGGAGATTCTTCTACCATTATATAGTGGCCTTCTTTGTCTCTTTTTATGGTTTTTGGTTTAAAGTCTATTTTATCTGATATAAGAATAGCTACTCCTGCTCATTTTTGGTTTCCATTTGTGTGGTATATCTTTTTTCATCTCTTCACTATTAGTCTGTGTGCCTCTTTACAAGTGAGGTGGATCTCTTGATGGACAGCATATAGTTAGGTCTAGCTTTTTAATCCAATCTATCAGTCTGAATCTTTTGAGTAGAGAGTTTAATCCATTTACATTTAGGGTTGCTATTGTTTTCTGTATTCAAGTGAAATTAAGTTGCTATCAAATTTAAATAGAAGAGTATAACTAAAAGATATTTAATAAAACTCTTAAAATAATATATAGATATAGAAAAAGATAAAGAGAAAAGCAAACAAGAAAAAAATCACTACAACATCATCAGATAAGAAAGTAACAGTGAGTGAGAAACAGGACAAAAAATACAAAATGGATATCAAACTTGTATTTTTTGTCCTTTAATCAAATGATTAATAAAATATTAATAGTGTTTACATAATAATTTCCTTAAACATAAATAGATTAACCTCTCCGGCCAAAAGGCACAGAGTAGCAAAATGGATAAACAAAAAAACACGATCTAGTGATCTGCTCTCTACAAGAGACTCAGTTTAGATTTAAAGACACAGTATAGTGTAAAGTGAATGCATGAAAAAATATATTTAATACAGATGGGAACCAAAGTAATGCATACGAGGCTACCATTATATCAAACAAACCAGATTTTTAAGTGTAATACTGTCTCTGGAGACAATGAATGTCATTATATTATGATAACAGTATCTACTAAGCAAGAAGATATAACAATTATAAATATATGTGCATTTGGGGAAAATAGGATAATTTAGTCAGGCTCCCTCAACATTTCTTGTAAACAAGTTGTGTGGGTGGAGTTAGTGTGCATCTGCACCCATGTACATTTCTAGTTAATTGCTTTTGTGTGTTCTGCAGTTTGAAGCAGAATGGCCAGCAGAGAGCTCATGTCTAACAGTAGAGCATGTTTACTCTGCTGGCAGCTGCTCAGTTTCAGTTTTCCTTTGGACATTGCCAGTAGCAGTTGAGTTTCTGAGTTTCTCTTTGTATTGCCTAGCTCTTAAATGTGTGTGTGCTGAATAGAGACTATTCCTACTTCAACCAAGGCGACAAGGACCTTTTTTCCAGTTACTAGCTCTTATGCCTCCATGTGAAGGGTTTGTGAATGGGCTTGAAGGGTTTGTGAGCTTCAGACCCTAGCCCTAGCTCTACAGTGCACACAAACTCAGACTCCTTAATTAGATAAATCAAATATTGATAGATATGAAAAAGAAATTGATGGCAATACAATAATAGTAGGGAAACTAAATACTCTCTTACAATAATGGATAAAACATACAGACAGAAAATCAATAAAGAAAAAGCTAACTTGAACAATATAGTACACACTGTGGTCCTAATAGATATACAAGTGGTCTTCAAAAGATACGTAACATCTTTTAATTCCATTTTCCACAAACTTTTTGAAGTAAACTCATATATAAACTTTCCATACAATAGCTGAATCCACTTTTTTTCGAGCAAATATGGAATAATTCTCCAGGAGTGATCATATGTTAGAACACAAAATAAGTTTTTACACGTTTGAGAAGATTGAAAGTATATCAAATGTCTTTTCTGACCCAAATGGAATAAAAGTATAAATCAATAACAGCAATGAAACCAGAAAATTTATAAATAAATGGAAACTAATCAACACACAATTGAACAACCATTGGGTTAAAGGGGAAATGAAAAGAAATTTTAAAAGTATGTTGAGATAAACAAAAATAGAAATGCAGCACACCCAAACCTACAGAACATAGCAGTAGCAGTTCTATGAGGGAAATTAATAGCAATAAATGCTTTTATCAATAAAGAAGAAAAATCTCAAATAAATACCCTAACTTTATGTAATCTATGCTGTTGGATGTCAGGAAAGTGGTTATCTTTGGGGAGGTATTGATCAGAGTTTGCATGAGGGTACTTATGGGTAGTAGTAAAATACACATGCACATGTATTTTAAAAGAAAAATGTGATGGAATTGTGAAAATTCACAAAGTTGTACACTTTTTTTCTATTGGTTATGAATATTCATGGGGTACAAAGTTGACCGTCACCACTCATGCCCAAGATGTGATGGCCAGAACAATATTGGCAGCATGCTCTGTACACTTCTGAAAAGTGCATATTTTGTCAGTAAAAGATTTAAAAATTACCAGGCAAAAAATTAAAGACCAATGGGATTAAAATTCAAAGGAGACAAAATAGACTAAAAGCAGACACATACAGGGTGCAGAAAACTGGTATTTTCAGGTATGGACTTCAATATAATAATAGGTAAATTTTATTTATTCATTTTATTTATTTATTTATCTATCCATTTATTTATTTATTTATTTATTTATTTATTTATGTAATCACTCACATGAGTTATTTATGATATTATAATTAAACTGAGCCAAAATAATTTTTCACAAAAGTAAACCAAAATGCAATAATTTTACTATTATTTTCCATTACTGATGTAAAATTTTTGAAATTCATATACAGAACTTTAACAAATTGTACCATATGTATAGAAACATAAAGATATTTAAATAGTACCTGCCATTACTATTTGAAAACCACTCTGTTTTCTTCTCTCCTCCCTTCCCTCACCTTTCTTCCTTTTCCCTCCCCTTCCCTTTTCTTTTCTCTTCTCTTCTCTCCTTTCCTATTCACTTTGTTTTTCTTTCTTCAATTATCTTTGCTACTCTATTGCATTTGATCCTACTGTGTTATTGGATTGATATCAATAGGATACTAAGAGGCAGGCAAAGGTCAGTCAATTTTTCTCTGAAGGGCCAGGTAGTGCATATTTTAGACCTTGCAGGTCATATGGTTTCTATCACAAGGACTCAACTATGCTGTTCTAATGCAAAACCCTCCATAAACATTATGTAAACAAATGAGCATACTATGTTTCAATAAAGCATTATCTACCAAAACAAGTGGAAGTTTAGATTTGTTTCACATGTAGTTTTCTGATCTCTGATCTGAATCAAAACATCCTTTTATGAATAGTCTTGAAATAGAAGGAAAAACACTTTGTAATTCATCATTTCTAAAATTTAAGGCCATGGTATTTGTGAAAAACTAATTTCTTGGTGTTTTATCAATATATGCCTGACTATAAGCAACATAACAATTAAATTGACATAATATCTTGCTTGACCAATATTTCCATAATACCAATATTACCAATAGATTAAATAATAACAATAGTTACAATTACTATTGGGATAATAGGGATAATAATGTCTAGCATTATTGTGTGTGTGTGTGTGTGTGTGTGTGTGTGTGTGTGTGTGTGTGTGTGTGTGTTAGTACCCCTGTATTTCTAAAGTGGCATGGAATGGTCAAGTAATATGCAAACATTTCCTAGATAGGATGTGACAGAATTAGGTAGGATATAAAAAGTACTCAACATTGAGAAAATTTGATTAAGAAACACTTTAGCATGTCATAACCATTCTCAGTAAAGATGTTTAAATTGTGCTGCTAATTAAATGTTTATGCTGTTAGAGGGATCCCAAGTTTGAGAAATTCTGATGCTTTTAGATCATATTCTATTTACACTCTGTACCATTTAATAAGAAAAACAATTTTAATGAGAAAATCATATTTAAGAGATAAGATGTCTTAGTTTGAGGAAAATAGTGTATGCAATAAAACTATCAAATAAAATAGAAAAAAAATTATAGTAGTATCAGAAAAAAATACAAAAGGAGGAATTACAACTGATACCACAGAAGTAGAAATACTACTACTACTACTACTACTACTACTACTACTACTACTACTACTACTACTACTACTACTACTACTACTACTACTAAATCTACTCTAACCAATTAGCTGACAAAAAAGTTGGATAACCTAGATGAAATGGATATATACCTGGAAACATACAACCTACCAAGAGTGAATCATGAAGAAACAGAAAATCTGAATAGACCAATAACTAATAAGATGATTGAATCAGTAACCAAAAATCTCCCAACAAAGAAAATCCAGTAACTGATGGCTTCACTGCTGAATTCCACTAAACATTTAATGAATTAACACCAATTCTTCTTAAACTTCCAAAAACTTGAAGACTAGGGACTGCTTCCAAATTCATTTTATGAGGCCAGAATTACCCTGATAGCAAAGTCAGACAGACACTGCAAGAAAAGGAAATTATAGGCCACATCCTTGATGAACATAGACGCAAAAATCCACAATGAAATGCTAGAAAATAAATTTAACAGCACATCAAAAAGTTTGTTTGCCACAATCAAGTGGAATTTATTCCTGGGACATGAGGATGGTTCAACATACGCAAATCATTAAATGTGATGTAACGCATTAACAGAATAAAAGATAAAAATAATATAATTATTTCAATAGAAGCAGAAAAAACATTTGACAAAATGCAATGCCTTTTATGATAAAAAACTCTCAACAAATTAAGAATAAAAATAATATGCCTGAACAAAATAAAAGCCATATATGACATGCCCACAGTAAACATCATACAAAATGGTGAAAAGCTAAAAGCTTTTCCTCCAGGATCAAGAAAAAGATAAGGATGCCCATTGTCAGTACTTCTATTCAATACAGTACTGGAAGCTCAAGGCAGAGCAATTAGGCAAGAGAAAGAAATGAAACACATTTAAATTGGAAAGAAATAAGTAAAATTATCTCTTTTTGCAGATGGCATGATCTTACATATGGAAAACACTATAGACTCCAACAAAAAACCATTAGAACTAATACACAACCGTTGCTTGGAGCGGGCTGAGCGCAGCTGCCCCGATCCTTCCCGCCCGCATCCCTGCCCAGCCCTGCGCGCCGCCGCCCCGCCATCCACCGCTTTGCAGGAGGTTCGGGGCACTTGGGTCCCCCTGTCTGGCCCTGCATCGCCTTCTCCTGCCCTGACCGACGAGTCGCCATGGCACAGGCTCTCAAAGGCACTGTGACTGACTTCCCTGGCTTTGATGAGCCGGCTGATGCAGAAACTCTTCGGAAGGCCATGAAAGGCCTGGGCACCGATGAGGAGAGCATCCTGACTCTGTTGACATCCCGAAGTAACACTCAGCGCCAGGAAATTGCTGCGGCTTTTAAAACTCTGTTTGGCAGGGATCTTCTGGATGACCTGAAATCAGAACTGACTGGAAAGTTTGAGAAATTAATTGTGGCTCTGATGAAACCCTCTCGGCTGTATGACGCCTATGAACTGAAGCATGCTCTTAAGGGAGCTGGGACAAATGAAAAAGTACTTACAGAAATTATTGCTTCAAGGACACCTGAAGAACTAAGAGCCATAAAACAAGTTTATGAAGACGAATATGGCTCAATCCTGGAAGATGATGTGGTGGGGGATACTTCAGGGTACTACCAGAGGATGTTGGTGGTTCTCCTTCAGGCTAATAGAGACCCTGATGCTAGAATTGATGAAGCTCAAGTTGAACAAGATGCTCAGGCTTTGTTTCAGGCTGGTGAACTTAAATGGGGGACAGACGAAGAAAAGTTTATCACCATCTTTGGAACACGAAGTGTGTCTCATTTGAGAAGGGTGTTTGACAAGTACATGACTATGTCAGGATTTCAAATTGAGGAAACCATTGACCGGGAGACTTCTGGCAATTTGGAGCAGCTACTCTTTGCTGTTGTGAAATCTATTCGAAGTATACCTGCCTACCTTGCAGAGACCCTCTACTATGCTATGAAGGGAGCTGGGACAGATGATCATACACTCATCAGAGTCATGGTGTCCAGGAGTGAGATTGATCTGTTTAACATTAGGAAGGAGTTCAGGAAGAATTTTGCCACCTCTCTTTATTCCATGATTAAGAGTGATACATCTGGGGACTATAAGAAAGCCCTCTTGCTGCTCTGTGGAGGAGACGACGATTAATGGCCGTCTGGAGAGAGACCCCTGCTCCGTGCCCGCCAGAGCTGCCACTACCTTCCTTCAGCACATCTAGCTGCACTTTTTATATGCCAGTGCTCGACACATTGCCTTATTCATATGAGCATGCTAGTGACCAAACATATGTGTCATAGAAGAAAATAGCGGTGCTTCTTTCTGATCTTCCTCTCTGACTGTTGTAACTCTGAAGTGTACTTATGTTACTAAGTCTATGGCTGAGTCATTTATATTTTCCTTTAAGAGGTCAGATTGCTTGTAGCCTTTTTAAAAAACTTCATTTATATTAAATGGATAACCATATTACCTTAATAGAACCTTAGCCTTGAATTTTTGAACTCCTGGAAGTGTTGTTAATCAAGTTTTCTCCTAAATTAAACCTGCAAAATTACAATGGTTGTATTCAAACGAATAATGAGAAATAAACATTTCCTTCCCCCTGAAAAAAAATAAATAAATAAAAATTAAAAAAAAGAACTAATACACAAATTCAACATATATAATAAAGTTGGACGATATAAAATCAGTGGTGCTTCTATACACTGTATATTATAAACCACATACTACAGTATATATGTAATAAACTATCAAAAAAAAGCAAGGAAACAATCCAATTTACAATAGCATCAAAAAATAAAATACTTACGGTAAATTTAACGAAGAAGGTGCAAAATTCATACATTGAAACTATAAACCATTGACTACAGACACTGGTGAAGACAAAAATAAATGGAATGACATCTGATGTTCATAAACTGGAAGAATTAATATGATAAATTGTCCATATTATCCAAAGCAATCTACAGAGTCAGTGTCATCCCTATCAAAATTTCAATGATGTTTTTCACAGAAATTGAAAAAAAATCTAAAATTTGTATGGAACCACAAAAGACCCCACATGTCCAAAGCAATCATGAGCAGAAAGAATAAAGCTGGAGGCATCATACTACCTGATCTCAAAACTTACTACCAAGCTTAGCAACCAAAACTTCAAGGTGCTGGTATGAAAAACAGACATACAATCTGTTGTAACAAGTTAGATAGTCCAGAAATAAATCCACACATTTAATGATCTTCCAGAAGTGTGAAATGAGCACACAATAGAGAAAGAAACACATCTTCAATCCATGGTGCTGGGAAAACTGGGTATCTACATGCAGAAGAATGAAATTGGACCCTCACCTTATACCATATACAAAAATCTACTCAAAATGGATTAAATATAAATCCTGAATCTATAGAACTACTAGAAGAAAGCATAGAGGAAATGTTTCATGACATTGGTCTGAGCAATGCTTTTTTTGTAATGACAACACAAGCAAAAGTAGACAAGTGGGATTGCATTAAACTAAAACATTTCTGCACAGTAAAGAAAATAACACAGGGAAGAGTCGACCTATGGAATGAGAGAAAATGTTTGTAAACCATATATCTGTTCAGTGGTTACTATTCAAAATATATAAGGAACTCAAACAACTCAAAACTAAGGAAATAAAAAACCTGATTTTTAAAATGAGCAAAGGTCTTAAATAGACTTTTCTCAAAAGATGTATGAATGGCCAACAAGTATATTAAAAAAAAAAGAAGAGCATCATTAATCATCAAGGAAATTCAAAACAAACCACAATGAGATATCATGTCAAACCTGTTAGAATGGTTACTGTCAAAAAGAGAGAAGATAAGTAGTGTTGGCGAGAATGTGGAGAAAAAGGAACACTTGTCTGCTGCTGGTGCAAATGTAAATTATTATAGTTAATATAGAAAACGATATGGGAGTTTCTCAAAAAATTTAAAATAGAAGTACCATATGATCCAGAAATCCAAGGAAATGAAATCAGTGTGTCAAGGAGAGATCTGCATTCCTACGTTTGTGTCCACATTATTCACAATAACCAAATAAGGAATTGATGCTAGTGTCCTTCTGCAGGTGAATGGATAAAGAAAAAGTGATATACATGTATCATATATATCATATATATCACATGTATCATATATATATGGGCTCAATGTAATACTATTTCAGCACAAAAAAAGAAGGAACTTCTGTCATTTACAACAATGTGCATGAACACAGACAACATTATGGTAAGTAAACTAAGCCCGGCACAGAAAGACAAATACTACATGATTTCATTTATATGTGGCATCTCAAAAAGTTGAATGCAGGACCAAACCCGTAGCTCACTCAGGAAAGTGCTGTGCTGGGAGCGCAGCGGTGCTGGGAGCGCCAAGGCCGCAGGTTCGGATCCTATATAGGGATGGCCGGTGCACTCACTGGCTGAGCACAATGTGGGCGACACCAAGCCAAGGATTCTGATCCCCTTACTGGTCACACACAAAAAAAGTTGAATGCATAGAAGCATAGAGTAGAATGTTGATTTCCAAGGGCTGGAAATGGGGAGATGTTCTTTAAATGGTACAAACTTTTGGTTAGATGGAACTAATACATGCGGGATATCTGTAATAAAGCATAGTAGCTATAGTTAATAAAACCTACTGTATACTTAAAAATTGCTGAAAGTAGATCTTAAAAGTTCTCACCACACACAAAAAAACCTAATATGTGAGGAGGTGGATGTGTTAAATAGATTGATTTAATCATTCCACGATGTATACATATATCAAAACATCTTGTTGTATACAGTAAATGCATATAATTTTATCTGTTGAGTATAACTTAATAAACTGGAAAAAGATAAATTATAAGATATTTTACATAAGGTAAAACAAGGAATAGATATAAAAATAAATTTTGTGTGAGTAAATATCATTACTATTTGGGAACAAGAAGATTAATTTGTAGTGTAATACTGAAAGAGACTGAAATATTTGCTGTATCCAAGCATTCAGCAATCTATTAAATTTTTACTTGATTAGAACCCACAACAAAGAATTATTAAGCATCTCCCTCTCTCTCCTCTCTCTCTCTCTCTCTCTCTCTCTCTCTCTCTCTCTCACACACACACACACACACACACACACACACACACACACACACACACACACACACACACACACACACACACACACTATAGTCTGCCCTCTTTGTAAGCTAGAGAACAATTTAATGGGCCCTTAATTTATTTAATTTATTTGAATAGTCAGCTCATCTCAAATAGTTAAACTGTGTTTAAAGATCAAGCTTGTGTTTAAACGTCTAAAAAGCTGTCTTCATTTGTGTGGAAAAGTGTTGGGCAAAAATTAAAATACTTCTTTCCTTACCATGATCTCATTAAGATTTCTGGGAAGACTATGCTCTCATTACTTGAACAGAAAGTTTCTCCTGATTAATCCTTAGGGAAAATGACTTTGCTCAACATCTCATAATCGCACTTCCTTGACTATGGATTTCAGGTAACAGACTGTTTGCAAAATTCTTTAAATTTTCTATATCCACATTTTATCAGCAGCAAGTCCAAAATTTACTTTTGATGTTGGGGCAAAATTTGGTCTAACCAAAAGTGAAACTGAAGAAATCAGAAAGTTACTGAATGAAGTGAAAAATTTAGACAAACTCAAAGGTTTTCTAAAGGGGTGTGTGTGTGTGTGTGTGTGTGTGTGTAGGGGTGTGTGTGTGTGTGTAGGGGTGTGTGTGTGTGTGTGTGTGTGTGTGTGTGTGTCCGGTAAGGGGATCGCAACCCTTGGCTTGGTGTCGTCCACACCGCGCCCAGCCAGTGAGTGCAGCGGCCATCCCTATATAGGATCCGAACACGGGGTCAGCCCTTTTCTAAAGGTTTTAACAGAGATTATTATACAAGAAGTTAAGTTGATATATTTTGTGTTTCTTATGTAAGATCAGAAGAGAATAAACAGACTTGATTGGTGAATAGTACACAAAATTTATGCTCTCAGGAATTTTCCATTTAGAGGTAGCCAAACATCGAGCATGGGATTAAAATGGAGAGGATGGGTCATGTAGGGTACCCTGGGGAAAAAAGAAAAAAAAACTTTTAACATTGGTTAATACTGACTGACATTAAACAAGGGCTACTCAATTACAACTAATTTTTCTGTTTAACAGTCATTTCACCAAATATATTGTTATTTGGGATAATAACAGAAACACATTGCTTTTACTGCAATGTATTGGCTCTAGATTTACTTTAATCACTACCACAATCTCACACAATATTCTTTCATTGCTTGCTGTCTGTAAATCATAAGAGACAGATTCATTAGAACTGTAACATGATCAATTTGCAATGAACTAAAGATAGTCTGGTCATCAAATTCAAGTTAAATAAAATGGGCCCACAGGTTTACAAAGTTTGGTTTAAGATTTTATTCAAGCCTTCTGATTCACAATGTTTTTTCCCTTTCAAACCATTTCCTCAGGATGGTTTACTTGGAGCAATGGTTATGAGAGCAGGTTCTGATATTAGTGTATAATTATATTTGTAAGAGGCAATGCTTTGGATCATGACAGTCATAGTTTAGCTTTCAACAAATGTCACTAAAATATAGCCATTGCAAAATGAACACACAGAATACCATTCACATGCATGTTTGCACAATGTTGTAATGGAGACATAGATATTGCAGGTAATATTATGAATTAGGCACCTACTTTCTCACTCCACAGTAAGATTTGCTTTCTTTTTTATCTTATGGCATTGTATATTAAAATATAATAAAATTTTGACAGAGGAACAAATTCAGATTCTTGGATATTTTAGCATTAAATATCTTTACAAGAATGCAGAGGTCATGCATACACACGGAGCACCTGCAGTCATCCCCTAGGCAAAGGTATAAATCAGGTTAACTGAAGACATTAAGTTTTTTGAGGCTTCATATTTACCCACCATACATATAGAACCTCTAAATTATTCTAAGTGTACTTACTCCCCAGTATTGAAAAGAGGCGTTTCCAGATACATGGGAACATCAGCTTCCAACAATGATTAGTAAAGAAGTCTGAAAAGCTGTGTATTTAGTGGAATTGCTACACATTTCTTTTTTTTAAGTGAAATTCTTAAATTTAGCATAAAATCGTTCTTGCTCAATAGCAGATGGACAATGATAACATCTAGTGTAATTAAGAGTTTACCATATTTTAGGTATATTATATGTGTTCACGTTTGCAACAACCTATATATTGCATTTCCTAATTTTTCAAGTAGGAAATTGACTCACAGAGAGGTTATTTGGTGAAGGGCATAGAGCAACTAAGTGGTTGAACCTGGAATTAACTTTACAGCTTGCCTCCAAATTCAGCAATATTAATCTAATTAATATATAACCCTTTGAAATGCCATAGTTGTAAATATATTGTAGACAATATATATAAATATATAAAAAATAAATAGATAAAATAACTGTCAGTATTTATGTAAAGTATCTTTTATGTGGAGCAAACTGAAAGTCATTGAGAAGAGTTATTTTTCAATTTTAAATATAAAGAAAGCATTCCTTTTCCTAAAATTATTAAAAATTTAAACAAAAATCTAGATAAATAGAAAATAAAACAAAACAAAAAAAACAAGATTCTACACTTAACAAAAATAATTCTCATTAGTGATTTTAAAGATATGTTTCGCTTGTATTATGTAATAAGGTATTTCATATTCTGCATTGTTTTGCTTGAATTGATTGATAGAATAGGAAAGAATACCTTATAATTTGAGATCTTGAAAATAAATAGAAAATGAAATATTATAAAGGTAGTGACTGCAGGAAATGATAATTTCTTGACATGGAAGTTGAAGGCTGTGCTAACACAGTATTTGAGTGAACTGAAATAGCAATATTTCATCACAATAAATGAATATCCACAAATGTTCATTCATAGAGATGAGAAATCTGAATTGAAAACACTTGGGGAGATTTGTGAATATGTGATGACCATCTCATTCTGCAAGTCTGCTAAACTGGAATATCCTGTGATGAAGATTAGTCTCATAGAATTTGGATGTGCACATGTTAAAAACATAAACAAATATCTTTAATTTGTAAAGATTCTAGGGTGTGATTTTTTTTTTTTTTGTATATTTGTATAACTCTTCAATGGCGCCCTTGAATTCCTTGTTCCTCAGGCTCTAAATGAAAGGATTCAGCACAGGGTTGATGATTGCATAGAACACAGAGATCAGTTTGTCTCTTGCTGAGTTAAGGGATTTGGGATTCATATACCTGATCAATCCTGTTCCATAATCTGTGATCACTACAGTCAAGTGGGAAGCACATGTTGAAAAGGCTTTTCTCCTGCCCTCATCTGAGTCTGTTCTCATCACTGCCACCATGATTCAAAGGTAAGAAAGAATAATAAGGAGGAAAGGGAGTAATACCATTCCAGCCCCTCCTACAACCATCATGATATCCCACAGGGATGTGTCAGCACAGAGGATGTGAAGAAAGATGGGCAATTCACAGAAAATATAGTCAACAACATAATGACCACAGAGAGGGAGGATTGTGAAGTAGAGGGGAACCACTAAAGCAAGAAAGCCAATAGTCCAGGTTCCCACAGCCAGTGCCACACACAGACGAATTCATGATGAGCAGATATCTCAGTGGGTAACAAATGGCTGCACAGCGATCTAAAGCCATCATGGCAAGTAGGAAGCACTCAGTTGCCTCCAGGAATGAAGTGATGTAGGTCTGAGCAAGACAGAAGTTGTAAGATATCACTTTCCTGTTTACAAGAAAGTTAAAGAGCATATTGGGGACCACACTGTGCTAAAAAAAAAAAAATACTTTGAGAAAAGCCAGATGCCAGAGGAAGAAATACATGGGAATCTGGAGAGAGGGATCCAGAATTACTAATATGATAGCAGCTGTGTTTCCAAAACAACTTGATAAGTAGACCACAGAGAACAGGAAGAAGAGGGGAAACTCAGTTTGGGGATGATTGAAAAATCCCACGAGGACCAGCTCAGTGATGGTGCTGGAATTCTCAAGTTCCATTTTGAGAATTGAAATATGCCTGCTCATTAAGAAGAAAAAAAAATGGTCTTATATAAAAATTCTGAAGTCAAATCATTTCCCATTTACATCAACTTTAATGCTGATGATAAATGCATCTTAAATTGAAATAAAAATTATTTGTAAAAATTTCTTGGACATAAAGGTGTCCAAATCACAGTCTTCATCATATGATTACCAAGTTTTAATAAATTACAAAAAGCTTTTGGTCTGAAAGTGAAAATGTCACCCACTTATACTTACTATATCATATATGCTGCAGAGTACTTCTTTAAATTTGGCTAATCAAATATTATTATTCATTTCTTAAAAGAGAGCTAAAAGTTCAATAAAATAAAGCAACTTGCATAACATTACAAGTAGAAAACATGAAAGCTGAAAATAATTGTATTCTCCTCCCACTAGATTAAATATCAGAAATGATATTGTATTTTTCATTTAGTGAGACAAAATTTTTATTTTCTTTCCATCCTGATTCCTAGAGAAAATAATTTATCATCTCATATGTGTAATAACACACCTAATTTAATTATTTTGACTCTTTTAAATCTCAATGTTAGTAAAAATAATATAGTTAATCTTCCAAAAAATTCAGCTTCCAAATATTAATAGTGACCTTAGAGCAGATGTATGTGGGTGATAAATCCAGGATTTTTGACCATTTTAAGCACAGTGTGAAATTGCCTTTATGGGCTTATGACTCCTACATGTACACATATCTACAGCAACAAACTTCCTGTACTCTAAAAAAATCTGAAATAAATTTACCAGCATGTGCTGAAATGGAAGATATAGGCTGGTTTTATAAAGTGTAGAATATCTGATACAAAGCACATATACACAAATGGTATTTGCTATTAACAAAGCAACACAACACTAAACAAAAATAGAATGAAACTAACAGATGCTTATGAGAATACTTTTAAACACAAAGGAACTTAAAACAGAAAACATGGAGCTTGAGGTTCACATAGACTCTTTGAACCCTACTTCTGCTTTCTCTGTAAACTCATATTTCCAGTGCTTTCCCTTTGTCCCACCTTCAAATCCTCTCCCCCTCCCTTTTTTTGGTCACTTTCTGGTTGGCTTCTGGCTGAAAAAGTTTTCTAGATTTTGCTGCAACTTTCTCTTTAGCTTTCTTTTCTGTATGCATAGCCTAAATTACTAAAAGAGCAGACCATACGACTCACAAAGAGACAAGGTGGTAAAGGGTGAAGAGATGCAGAGAGAAAAAGGAGAAAAGAAGAGCCACAGAGCAAGAGATATACAGGGAGATGGAGAGAGAGTGAGAGAGCACGAGAGTGAGAGAGTGCACGCACATACCTACAGGCAGAATTTTGAATTCTCTAATTGTGGAAGGGAATGAGTTTATGAAGAGGAGAGCAGCTGACAAGCTTGCCCAGTCTTTTGATGTTAGGAAATCTGTTTATCCATAGTCAATACTGGCAACTGATGAAAAGGGTCAAACTATCAAACCTTCACCTACAAAGCAGATGGCGTGAGAACCACAGCCATTTGACAACCACTAGAGTTCATTATATTGAACATTATGCAGAAATTTTCTTTCCTTGGCAATGTGCTTCTCAGTATCCACGGAAGTTATGTTGAAAAGAATGAGATAAATGTGGCTACTAATAAGCAAAACTTGTTTTCCTGATTTTACATTATTAATTTTAGTATAGAAGTTATCCATATTCTCTGTATTCCTTTTCTTACTCATTCCAACTCTAATTTACATTTGGGATATTGAAATGTAGGGTAAAATAAATAGAAATTGTTTTCTAGGCATTATAAATCCAAAGGAGATATGTCAGTAAGTTGAGTAAAATCTATTAATAGAGGTAACGTTTTGAGCTATATTCAAAGGGAACAAGTTAATTTAATGTAAGAAAGAAAAACAAAATAATTTATGCCCCACTTGCTGCTAATGACAGACAGCTCATTAATGTAATTTGTAATTTCCCATTTATGGTGATAGCTGTTAACTCCATTGCTTTTCTGAGAGAAACATCTCATTTTGAAAGTTCTAAAAGTAATGTATTAATGATATTGCATATATTTTTAAAAACCTACAAACTTTTTAAGTTGAAATTTTGTAAAGTCCTGGATAAATTAAATTGTGTTTTTCAATGTTATCTGCTTACATTTCTCCTCATTAACAGAGTTCATTTTCATTCTGATGATATAGAAGCAAGTTGTATCAACATGTATATAAGGTATGAGTATTTGACAAGGAAAATTCACACTGGCAAAATGAAAATGTTCAACGTGTTTTGTTCACACATTTTCAATCCCATGAAGAGTAATAGAGCAGTTTCTGCACTTCCAGTGAGGATGTTCATGTATTTATCAATAAAAGTTATGCACCAGATTCTAATTTGATTTGGAGTTATAGCTAAAGGAGCTGTGGGAATGTTTTCTTTTATTTAAGTCATCATACGTTACTTAAGTGTGGTTAAGTCTTTTGTAAAAGTGCATTGGCAGTCAAGGAACTCTTCATTCAATAATATTATATAAAGCATGAGGCTGCATGTCCATTAACAATTGTAACTAAATTTGAATAGATTTAAGAAGAATTGATTTAGCAATTTATAAACTAATGAAAATATTTTATTTGTTTTTGTTAACCATTTTCTTTTTTAAAAAAATGGAGTTTTTGAGCATCAAATTTACTCAAGGTACAGTTATAGAAAATGGGAGAAAGTTATAATATACAAGATATTCACAAATCTTACATTCTAATGGGGAAATACACCCCATATATTCATGCATGCATCATAATTATATTATTCATGATAAGTGTTATGAATTAAAATAAAGCTTAATAAAATGAAGAATAATAAAAAATACCAATTTTGATGAAAGTCTGTCTGATATTGAGATATGTGAGTGGACACTGAGGGAAACTGAGGATGCGTATGAGGGTACTTCAAAAAGTTCATGGAAAGAGCTCAATTAAAAAAAATATTCTCATACATGTGAGGAATAATCATTTAGAGCACTCACACGTTTTGAGTGGGGAAAAAGAAGGTGGACTCATCAAATGATTCTGAAAAGGACCAGGGAATGAAGTAGAAAGAAAAAAAATGATGCTGGGGAAATTTGGTTCCAGTAATGATGATGTAGATGTTTGAGACAAATGCTCCCACCAGAAACAAATAGAAGTTGGACAAATTAACAAAAAGGATGCATCATGTTCTCAGAGGCATGAGGTAAACATATAAGTGTAAACAAATAGGATCAAAATCTAGGATCAGAATGAAACCTATGAAACTGGACCTGGAATTGGAATCTTTCCTCATAAAAGAAACCACTTATTCTGGAAGTATTAATGGAGATGCTGAGAATCCAGTAAGGCATTTTGGGAGACACAAAGGACAAACATTGGCATTTTTTGGGGGGGGGGCGCACATCAGATCATCTTTTATTTTTTAATTTTTTATTTACTTTTATTTATTATTTATTTATTTATTTATTTATTATTTTTTAAAATTTTATTTTGTCTATATACAATGTGGTTGATTATTGTGGCCAATCACCAAAACCTCCCTCCTTCATCCCTCTCCCCCCTCCCTCAAACAATGTCCTTTCTGTTTGCTTGTCATATCAACTTCAAGGAATTGTAGTTGGATTGGAAGAATCAACATAGTGAAAATGTCCATACTACCCAAAGTGATATACAAATTTAATGCAAACCCCATCAAAATTCCACTGACATTTTTCTCAGAAATGGAAAGAACTATCCAGACATTTATATTGAATGACAAAACATCACACATAGCCAAAGCAAGCTGAGCAAAAAAAATAGAGCTGGAGGCATAACACTACCTGACTTTAAACTATACTACAAAGCTATAATAACCAAAACAGTATGGTACTGGCATAAAAACAGACACACTGATCAATGGAATAGAATAGAGAATCCAGAAATCAACCCACACACCTACAGCCATCTGATCTTTGACAAAGGCACCAAGCCTATTCACTGGGGAAGAGACTGCCTCATTAGCAAATGATGCTGGGAGAACTGGATATCAATAAGCAGGAGAATGAAACTAGACCCACACCTTTCACCATACACTAAACTCAACTCAAAATGGATTAAAGAATTAAATATACACCCTGAAACAATAAAACTTCTTAAAGAAAACATAGGAGAGACACTTCAGGAAATAGGACTGGACACAGACTTCATGAATGCGACCCCAAAAGCACGGGCAACTAAAGGAAAAATAAACAAATGGGATTATATCAAACTAAAGAGCTTCTGCACAGCAAAACATTGGCATTTAATGTTCATAAGGGTGAATGGAGAACAAAGCCTAAGCATAAACAATCCGACGTAAGTGAAAACATAAACCAGAAATATGCATGCCCTTCCAGGGACTTACAGTTTTAAAATTTTTCCTCTAGTTCAGTTACCTGAAAGAGATAATGTCCTTTGATGTACTATAACTTTGCATTTTTATATATGTTTTAGAATCAGTGGTATTGAGTATTTCAATCCATGGACAATGTGTCATTGGGTAGAGACCTGTATTGGCTAGGATTTGGAAAAAGCAGACTCAAATTGTCATGTATGACTCTGTCGTTTGTTCTATGCTTTTCGAGATTTACTACAAACATTCAGAAGTGAGAATAAATGCACACATTTTCCCTCATGTTCCTGTGAAGCAGACATTCACCTGAATGTTTACAGTTTACGAGGCAGGTGTTCCTTTGACCTTGGAAGGCAACGTCAGACTGTGAGTTTTGTCTCTACATGCCCCTTTCTTCAGCCCACTTATACTTTGGGAAAATTCACTCTGCTTGGCCTCAATTCTACAATGAAATGATACACCTTAAGTATTATCTGATAAGATCTCAAACTTACATCCCAGCCAGAAGATGGAGCTCTGGGTTATCCTTGGCCAGGCTGCTTGTTCATATAAAACTTACGAATTTTTGTCTCCTTAAGTGCACCACATTTTCCTTTAACCATCCATTATTATATGTTGTTTATTTTTCATGCCTAAACACAGAGGAAACCTAACATTCAACCCTATAATTGTGAAGTTATATCAAGCTAGTCAGATGTAATCCTGGAGCCTTAGTTACAACTTTAGCCATTATCAATATACCTCATCTGAGCTTTGATTAAAAAAAAAAGTGGCAAAAAAAGAGAAAATCTACAAGATAGCTTTTACAGTTCCACTTCTGAAATAGGCTGTGATCTCAGTAGAAAATCTGATGCTGTGACCAATTCCTTATTTCCTTTGGCCCCATGGATGAACCTCAATTTTTATCTGTTTAGGGTGTAATAAAATTTCACTTTCAAAAGATCTAAATCCTTGTGGTTTGTTTTGGTTTGGTTTTCATATCAGAGTTTTTCAATTAAACTCTCATTTAAGATGTAAGTACAAAATAGTTGGTGGTTTTACAGTAAATCTCCTGGCTCCAGACTTAGTCTCCTGCACTTCCGTTGTATATCACCAACTGTTTCCCTTTGGTAACCAGGATCCAGTCCCCTGGCCAGTATGGTGTCATGTTTCTACATCTGGATCAATGAATGTAACAAGGCCATCCCACATCCTACATTGCTTTTGAGATTTAGGTAATCTGGCTCAGGGGAAGTGCCATCATGTGTTGGCCTCTGGTTCAAGCATCTACTGCATCCCACATATCAACCAAGCATCACAGAGTGCACCAGCCCTCTGTTAGCCCTTCCACCGTTCTATTAGGTAGTTGCTTCCAGATTGATGTGGCAATACTAGTGAAGTCCATGATGTGAGCCCATTACCAGGCTTCCTACTACATAAAAGTTGTTCCTCTGTCAAAGGTTAATGTGTGTAATGCCACAAAAGTAGATGTGAAATTTTGGTGAACATTAAATGATGGTAGTTGTACCCCATCCAATTTTTTTTAAAAATTATTGACTTCTGCAGGTATGTGATATACTCGGGGAATTATACCACTTCAGTGACTCCTGATCAGTCTTTACCGGTGGCTGGTTAGGTATGCAAATGGTGGTATCAAATAAAGCTATTTTTAAATTCATGCATGGCTTTTATTACTGCCCCATTGCTACTATTCAATGGGTTCATTGAACAAACATCAGAGCCTCTGCAATCTGAATGAGTCAGCCCCAGAGGACAAAATGTGGCATAGAAAGATATGAAATACATAGGGGAGGAGGACTGAAAAAAGAGAAACAATTATTACAGACAGAGCAAGAATAAGGGGTAATTGAAAAACAATTTCCTTTTTGCTAATAATGAATATTGCATTTTTAATTTTCAAGACTAAAATTTTATTAACTAGCATTATAAGACAAAGGCAAGCCTATAAAATTTGATTTAACAAGCAAAAGTTCACACTTATTTTGATATTGTTGTCTTAATAATTAGATATTAGGGAGTTTTGATTTGCTATTAAGTGATTGAAGGTAAAATGAAGGATGTTGCATGTTGTTCTAAGATCTTAGACCCTTCCTCCAACATCAGCAATGTTCAGTTTATATATTTATTATCCTAGCATAACCATTAATGGCACATCTCTTTATTTTCTGAAGTGTCTCAGATAGGAAATATAATATATGTTAACCTTATCTATAAGCCCATTTTCTGATAACAGCTAATTGAGTGTAGGTGAGTACCTAATCAAGGTGAGCCAATACTTCTATGCTGAGTTCAGGAATCTTATGCAGAGTCAACTTAGCATACCCAGTTACATTAGACTCCTTCCCTGTACTTTCTAAACTAGAACTTAGATTTAAAGTCTGTCTCTCAGGACTATGGGTAAGGATTAGAATGCCAGAGAATTTAAATCACTAGAGGGGTAGCCATCACTGCTAGAAGAGGTTCTCCGTTGAACACAGACATTACAATTCATTTTTAAAAATTTTTTAAAAACATATTTGTGGGGTACAGAATTGAATGTCAATAAATATGTACAACATGTGATGATCAAATTAGGATGATTAGTATACTCATGTTTATAAAACATAATCAACTTCGTGACCCTTACCTAGCTTCTTGCCACCCGCTCCCCCTTTCCCACTTCTAATAACCACAGTTCTGTTCTCTCTCTTTTTTGAAAGTTTAATGTGTTATTGTGATTCATTCTTTCTTTTTCTTCTTTCTTTCCTTCCTTCCTTTACGTTCTTTATTCCAGTTCCCACTTATGAGTGAGGACATGTGGTATTTCTCTTTCTGTGCCTGGCTTATTTCGCTTAACGTTAATTTTCTCTAAGCTCATCCATGTTGCTATGAATGGCAGAATTTCATTCTTTTTTATGGCAGATAGTTATTTCATTGAGTCTGTATACCACATTTTCCTTATCCGGTCATGTGTTGATGGACATTTGGGTTGATTCCAACTCTTGGCAATTGTAAATAGAGCTGCAATAAACATGCGAGTGCAGGTATTCCTTTGACATGATAATTTCCATTCCTTACCTGTAGTTGTTTGAGGAAACTCCACATTGTTTTCCATACTGGCTGTACTAATTTACAGTCCCATCAACAGTGTAGGAGGCACCAGCATTTGTTATTCTCTCTCTTTGATAATAGCCAGTTTAACTGGAGTGAGATGATATCTCAGTGTGGTTTTGATTTGCATTTCCCTGATGCTGAGTGACGTTGAGCATTTTCTCATGTGTTTGCTGCCCATTGGTATATCTTCATATGAGAAACAGACATTACAATTCTAACCACAACTAATTGGATTATAAACAACCTAATTAATGGAACCTATGGGGAAGAACTGTGGGAAAATGGTGGACCAGAGGAAACCAGGGTACACTTCACCTGACTAAGAAGACACTTGATGGTGACATTGTCAGGCTTCAGGATGGTGGCCTACCTTCCTACAGTGAGCTTTGTCCCTCTCCCTGCTTCTGCCACCATCAGCAGCGGCCCAGCCGCTGCGCCCGCACCAGTTACACTGAACGTGTGTGGGACATTGAACTCTTAAATGGAGAAAATAGAACTGAAGTTACTAGAGGTGGGAAAGGGGAATGGGAGGGAGTCTGTGAGAGATTGGTAAACAGTCACAACAATTGATGACATAGTGTAATGATAAACATACTAATTATCCTGACTTGATCACCACATACGATACACAGGGATTGATATTCAACACTGTACCCCACAGATACGTAGCATCAACCACTTTTCAATAAAAAAAGTGTGGTGGAGTCACCAGTTGTGGCAAATCCAGAAACATATACCTGAATAGCACATCTAGAAAAGGGGATTGTTACTAAGTTAAACGAAGTTAAAATGAAGCTAAGTTAAAAGAAGTTTTTAGCTGCATCTCAAACTCCCTCCTGCACAACCACCCCCAGTATAAAAGAAAGTGCAAATTGGAATAAACTGATTTAAAAAAAAAAAGAACAATAAAAATAACTCAAAAGAAAAAACAGAAGAGAAAGAAAAAGTCAATTTCTCTTTCATGGCAGCATTCATAAGGGGTTAATACCCAAGTACTTGAGGTACTTCCTCCAAAGAAGTATAGAAAAAAATTTAAGGCACAGAGTACACAGCCAATGACCAGAGAGAAGTAGAGATCAGAAATCCCAGTGAAAGGCCTGCAGAGCTTTCAGTGTTAATCGGCATGGAAGCCAGTGTTTTGATTGATGAACGCCTACAGGAATCTCTGAGCCAGCAAAATCCTCCCAGCTTCTTAGAATTTTGCCAATTGTAAACAATCCAATCCAAATCCTAAAGTCAATATACTGCAAGTGATAGGCCCGAATCTACATAAGTATCACTATTGTTATATCATAAGACAGTGAATATTCCTTTCATTGCAGAATGGAAAAACTGCCAACATTTATTAATGCAGGTGTACATCAATTTTCTAAATCATCATCTATTGTTTCCTGTTGTTTGGATATTTCCAGTGATTCTGGAGATATCAGACAATGTATTAGAAATATTTTAGTAATTCATCGTGTTTTGAATAAAAATATTGTATCCAGTCAGAGGTGAGAGAGAGAGAAAAAGAGAGATAAATAAGGGGAACAGAGGGATATGGGTAAACATGGATAAAGACCTTTCTACTCATAGCTATGGTTAGGTCCTCAGGCAAGGCCAGCAGCTAAATTTCTTGTGGAATTGTATAGTTACTAAACAATTATGAGATCCTGGCAGTTTTCGAGATATTCCAGTAATTGCCTTTCCCACAACTCTTACTATCATCTTCTGAGTGACAAAGTCAAGGTGGCTCAATTGTAAAGCACATCTCCACTCTCTGACACCAAGGAGAAGGAACAACAAAGTAGAGTAGAACATCCCTGCCTCAGTATACCAATCAATTCTTACCATCACTATAAGTTCAGGCAGAGACTGAGTCCTAGTTACAGAAGCTGGGACTAGAGATAATTTATAACCCTGGATGTAGTGGTAGACATGACAGAAAAAACAACAAACTCAGTGCATCCAGAGAGGAAGTAGAAATGCAGCTAAGCAAAGCATGCACCAAATAAGATGCTCTTTCTTTCTTGCAGGAGGCTTGCTAGCATTGTGGTAACAGCACAAGTTGTAGTTAATATTTCACTAAAAGTAAAATTACTGAGTAAGAAATAAAAAGGCGAGTGAAGCCTTTAGTCCACAGAATCAAGGTATTGATAAGTGTGTTCTCAAGGACTAGGTCAATAAAAATAATCAAGGACAGGAAGCCCCAAAGGGCTTTAGTTGTAGGTATTCCTGTAAGAGAATCACCAGTTTCTCCTCTCCATGCCGCCTGGGGCATCTCTTCTCTTAACTGAATCCAGGAAGTAAAAGAAGAATATTCTAATGCATATGGTGTTAGGGTCATTTTATTTATGCTTTGTTTTAGCAAGAATAAATTACTTGATTGAAAAATACGTTTTTTCCAGTTTTTCTTATAACTTTTAGATAAAAATATATGAAATCAATGTTTTTTATTATTTAGATATATAAAGATCAATGTCCCTGGTGAAAGAAAGTCAATGTCATAGGAGGTGGTTTTATCTCCATAGCTCAAACCCTACCTGCAGCTCTCCAGTTCTCTAAACCAAGGGCTTCGGGCTGCTCTGGACATTAAAATTCCTGCCAATGGCTGTAAAGAATAGGGAGGTCTGCCCATTGCCTGAGCAGGAGCCTAAGTGAGTGTCATCCCACCTGCTGCGGCCACTGCCTCCAGTCCACACTAGATCCCCAGAGAGGATTGCCCCTGCCCAAGCAGGAGCTGAGGTGAGCACCATCACATGTGCCACTGCCACCACTGCCAACTCACACCCAAGCTGTGGAGAAGCCAGTCTGCGGCCCGAATGGGAGCTGAGGTGGGCGCCATCCTGTGGGCTCATACCTGAGCCCTGTAGAAGCCCACACACTGCCTGAATTGGAGCCAAAGTGGTCTACCACAGCCACTGCCACAATTACTGCCACTGCAAGGACAGCTTACCACCACAGTAACAGCCAGGGTTACCCCAAAGGCATCCCACCACACACTCAACTGCACTGGTACAAGAGTCACCAACAGAGCTGACAAATAGAGGAGAAAGTCTTTCTCCACATAGCCCACCCCAGAGTACTAGAAGAAACAAGTGCCCTACCAGATGATCAGACATCAATGAAAAAACAGTAGAACTACAAATACACAAGAAGATATGACACCACCAAAGGAATATGATAATTCTCAAGTAGAAGACTCTATAGAGCAAAAAACTCTACAAATGACTGAAAAGGAGTTCCAAGCATTGATCATAAGAAAACTCACAGAGATAACAGAAGAATTACCTATAGAACACGATGAAACAAGAAGAAATATACACAATATGAAGGAGGAAATTTACAAAGGGATTAATACCTTAAAAAAGAATGTAGCAGAACTCCTAGAATTGAAGAATTCACTCATGAAATATAAAACAACAGAATGCTTGAGCAGCAGGCTAGAGCAAGCAGAAGAAAGAATTTCAGACATCAAAGATGGTCTTTTTGAAATAACCCAGGCAGACCAAAAATAAAAATAAAAAAAAGAAAGTAAGAAAAAAGAATTTAAAAATGAAGAAAACCTAAGAGAGCTAGCAGACAACTTTAAGCAAACAAATGTCCAAATCATAGGTATTCCAAAAGGGGAGGAAAAAGGAAAAGATATTAAAAACCCATTCAAGGAATAATAACAGAAATCTTCCCAGTTAGAGGGTGAGACACAGACCTTCAGATCCAGGAAGCACAAATATCACCAAAAAGAATCAATCCAAAAAGATCTAGTTAAGCTGGCAAAACTCAAATACAAAGATAAAATTTTAAAAGCAGCAAGAGAAAAGGATCAAGTCACGTATAAGGAAGTCCTCATCAGACTAACAGCAGATTTCCCAACTGAAACCTTAGAGGCCAGATAAAAATGAGATGATATATTCAAAATAGTAAAAGAAAAAAACTGCCACCAAGAATTCTATACCTTGCAGAAATGAGGAAGATATAGTGTATTTCCCAGAAAAACAAAAATTATGGCCGTTTATTACAACATGATCAACCCTGCAATAACTTCTCAAAGAAGTTCTGCATCTAGAATCTGAAAAATGATAATCACTATCACTGATTCACAAGAATGAGCAAAACCCACTGTTAATACCAAAATGCAAATGACAAAGAGAGAGAAGCTAAACCATGTTGCCTCAAAAATACAACTAACATTGAAGATGAAAAGTAAAAGGGGAAGAAAGGGACAAATGATATTTAAAACATCTAAACAAAAAGCCTATAAAAAAAAACCCCTGTCAATAACAACCCTAAATTTAAATGGATTGAACTTCCCATTCAAGAAATACAGACTGACAAATTAGATTAAAAACCTAGACTCAAGTATATGTTGTCTTCAAGAGACCCATCTCACATATAATGACACATACAACCAAAAGTGAAGGGTTGGAAAAAGATATGCCATGGAAATGGAAACCAAAAATGAGCAGGAGTAGCTATTCTTATATCAGATAAAATAGACTTTAAGTCAAAAACCATAGAAGAAGACAAAGAAGGCTGCTATATAATGATAAAGGGATCTTCCCAGTTAGAACACATAACATCAAAAATAAGTATGCACCAAAACTGAAGCACAGAAATATGTAAAACAGACACTCTCAGACCTGAAAAAAAAAGATCGAGCGTAATTCAGTAATAGTGGGTGATCTCAACTCCCCTCTATCAGGATTGGACCAATCCTTCAGGCAACAAATCAACAAAGAAAGACAGGATTTAAACTACACTTTAGACCAATTGGACTTAGCAGATACCTACAGACCATTTAACCAAACAACTACGGAATATACATTCTTCTCATCAGTGTATGGAACATTCTCCAGCATAGACCACATGTTAGGTCACAAATCAAGTCTCAGAAAGTTAAAAAAAAATTGAAATCACTCCAAGTATCTTTTCAAACAACAATTGATTAAAACTAGAAATCAATAACAAGCAAATCTCTGGTAACTACAAGAGAATAGAAACTGAACAACAGAATCCTTAATTACTTATGGGTCCAAGACAAAATTAAACAGGAAATCAAAAAATTTCTTGAAACTAACAAAAAGATACATCATACCAAAACATGAGGAAACTGCAAAAGTGGCACTAAGACAGAAGTTCATTGCAATAAATGCTTACATCAGAAGAATGGAAAGACTTCAAATAAATTACCTAACACTATGCCTCAAAGAACTAGAAAAGCAAAAGCAATCCACTCCTAAAAGTAGTAGATGGTAAGAAATAATTAAGATCAGGGCAGAACTAATTGAAACAGAGATGCAAAAAATGATACAAAAGATCAATTAAAGAAAAAGTTGGGTTTTTGAGAGGGTAAATAAAATAGACCATTAACTAGGTTAACAAAAAAAACAAAAACAACAACAAAAAAGACCCAAATGAGAAAAATCAAAAACGAAAAGGGAGACATTACAATTGATACCACAGAAATACAAAGAATCATTATAGAGTATTATAAACAAGTGTAGGCCAACAAGTATGAAAACCTGGTAGAAATGGATAGATTACTGGACACATGCAAACTACCAAGACTGAATCAAGAAGAAATACAAAACATCAACAGACCAATAACAAGCAATGAGATTGAAGCAGTAATCAGTAGTCTTCCAACTGCTGGGAATGAAGCCCAGGACTGGATGGCTTTACAACTGAATTGTATCAAACCCTTAAAGAAAAATTAATAGCACTTCCCTTCAAGGTATTTCTAACTTGAAACAGAAGCAATTCTCCCAAACTCAGTATGTAAGGCCATCATCATGCTGGTACCAAAGCCAGATAAAGATACAAGAAAAAGAAAACTACAGGTCAATATCCTAAATGAACAAAGATGCAAAAATCTTCAACAAAATACTAGCAACAAGAATACAGCATTGCATCAAAAAATTTATACAACATGATCAAGGGGGATTCATTACAGTGATGTAAGGATGATTCAACATACATAAGTCAATAAATGTAATATGTCACATAAAAAATAAAGGACAAAAACCATATGATAATCTCAATAGATGCAAAAAAAGCATCTGACAAAATTCAACATTCTTCATGATAAAGACTCTCAGCAAATTAGGTATAGAAGGAAATTGTCTCAACACAATAAAAGCCGTTATGACAAACCAATCACAAATATCATCCTGAATTAAAAATAGAAACAAGACAAGGATGCCAAATCTCACCACTCCTATTAATAAAGTATTGGAAGTACTAGCCAGAGCAATCAGGCAAAAGAAAGAAATAAAGGTCATCTAGATTGGAAAGAACAAAATCAAACTATCCCTGTTTGCAGATGACATGATTTTATGTAGAGAAAATTCTATGGACTCTACCAAAATACTCTTAGAGCTGATTAACCATTTCAGTAATGTTGCAGCATACAAAATTGATACCCACAAATCAGTAACATTTTTATACTCCAGTAATGAACTAGCAGAAAATTAATCAAGAAAGGAAGCCCATTTACAATAGTTAAATTATTTCTTTTACAAAAAAGTAGAATTCCCAGGAATCAATTTAACCAAGGAGATGAAAGATCTCTACAATGAAAACTACAAAGCACTACTAAAAGGAATTAAAGAGGACATGAAAAGGTAGAAAGGTACACCATGCTCTTTTATGAGTAGAATTAATATCATGAAAATGTCCATTCTACCTAAAGCAATCTAAATATTCAACATGATCCTCATCGAAACACCAATGACATTCCTCACAGAAATAGAAAAGGCAATCTTAATATTCATGGGGAACAAAAGTAATAGCCAAATAGCCAAAGCAATCCTGAGCAAATAATAATAGTAGTAGTAATAATAATAATAATAATAATAATAATAATAAAGCTGGAGGTGTAACACTATCTTACTTCAAATTATAGTACAAAGCTATTGTAACCAGAACCCCATAGTACTGGCATAAAAACAGACACTTGGATCAATGGAACAGAGGAGAAAACCTGGGAATCGAACCACATAATTATAGCCAACTGATCTTTGACAAAGGCAACAATAACATACATTGGGGAAAAGACTGGCTCTTTAATAAATAGAGCTGGGAAAATTGGACGTCCATATGCAGAAGAACAAAACTGGACCTGCACCTTTCACCATATACTAAAATCAACTCAAAATGGATTAAAGACTTAAATATAAGACCCAAAACCATAATATCACTGGAGGAAAATATAGGGTAAACACTCTAAGAAGTAGGACTGGGCAAAGACTTTATGAATAAGACTCCAAAAGCACAAGCCTTAAAATAAAATAAAATAAAATAAAATAAAATAAAATAAAATAAAATAAAATAAAATGGGAATATATGAAACTGAACAGCTTCTGTACTGCAATGGAAATGATGAAGTAGGCAGAAAGACAAGATATGGGATGGATGAAAATATTTGGAAACTCTACATCTGACAAGGGATTAATATCCAGAATATACAAATAACTTAAACAAGCATACAGTAAAAAACCAAATAATCCAATTAAAAAATGAGCAAAGGGTATCAATAGATATTTTTCAAAGGAAGACATACACATGACCAGCAGGAACACTGAAAAATGCTCAGCATCACTAATTATCAGGGAAATGCAGATCAAAACCACATTGAGATATCATCTCACCCCTGTTAGACTGGCCATTATTGAGAAGATTGAGAACATCAAATGCTGACAAGGATGAGGGTAATTGGGAACTTTCCTACACTGTTGGTAGGACTGTAAATTAGCACTGCCATTGTGGAAAGTGGTATGGAGTTTCCTTAAACAACTACAGATAGAACTACCATATGATCCAGCAATCCCATTATTGGGTATATATCCAAAGGAATGGAAATCATCATGTTGAAGAAATACCTGCACTCCCATGTTTATCACAGCTCTATTTACATTTAACCACATTGTGGAACCACCCTAAATTACATTGAATGATGACTGGATAAGGAAAATGTGTTATATGTACACAATGGAATACCACTCAACCAAAAAAAGAATTAAATTCTGCCATTTGCAGCAACATGGATGAGTCTGGAGAAAATTATGTTAAGTGAAATAAGCCAGACAAGGAAAGAGAAATATTGCATGTTCTCACTGATAACTGGGTGCTAAGAAATAAGGAAAGAAAGAAAAAGAGAGGAAAGATAGAAAAAGGGAGGAAAGAAAGAAAGAAAGAAAGAAAGAAAGAAAGAAAGAAAGAAAGAAAGAAAGAAAGAAAGAAAGAAAGAAAGAAAGAAAGAGAAAAAGAAGTGACCATAAAAATACATTGAACCTTCAGAATGAGATAACAAACCTAGGGATAGTAGAGATGGAGAGGGGGTGGGGAATGGGGGAAGTGATAGGTTGGGCAAAGGGTGTAATGAAAAATTAGGATTTGTAATAATGAATATACTAATAATTAAAAAATAAAAAATTTAAAAAGGCAAAATTTCAATGTCCCTAATGCAGTCTTTATTAACCCTTACATACTATTTCATCACCTAGATGTTGAAAAGTAAGTAACCACAATGCATTTACATCCTATCTGTGTAGGTCATTATGATTTTGTAAAAACTATAATGCTTTTGTTCAATGTAAGAAATAGATCTCTCTTTAGTAATTCAATATAATTAAATTCTGTAACTGATTTTTACTTCCAGAAGATCTGGCTTACATTATATAAATATTTTGAAATATTTTCAGATATTTTTGAAATATTTTCCAAATCTTAGTATTCTATTTGTGGGGCACAAATCGAGGGTGCTCTGTCTAAGTCTTCATGTTCAACTCTTGAGAAGGTGTAGTACACTTCAACCAGTTACTAAATACTGGAATATAGAAATCAACATAAATTTGATTATAATCTTTTAGATACTTAAAGTGGTTAACTCTACAGAATTTAAATTTTTACTTATGTCCTCTTTTAATGTGACTATAGCTAATGAAATATAATTTGTAAGGGAGATTTTATGAATGTTAAGTAACTAGATGCCTAACAGAAACAACATGGAGTATTAAATTTAAAAATAAATTTTCAGAACAAATTTTTAGAACAAATCACTTTTTGAAGATGTTTTTGGCACATCTTTGTAAGTGTGCATGGCTCCATTACATAACAGCCAGAAAAGTGTTTTAGACAACACTTCTCCACATAGAAGTTGGTTTCAGAATTAATCTCACATTGCATAATTAAAATAAATTTGTAGAATGAGTGTACAGAGAAAACTACAAATTTGAAGCTAACAATAAAACATCAGTATCTCAAAAAACATTAGAAAGAATATGAATTTGACCAGACAAAAAATATCAAAGTAGATCTTTATATCAAAAACAATGTAAAAAATCAGTAAGAAAAGTTCTGAAAAATAAAGTAAAAAGGGAATGAAATATAGAAACATTGAAAAAATAATGAATCACACAATGGAAAGCCAATATATCAACTGTATGAAAATGTGAATGAATTAAGTTCACCTAGTATTACTATCAACCTGAAGCAAAGAGAAAATTTCACTGTATTTATTTCATAAGAAACACACACAAATAAATCAGACAAAAACATTTTAAAATGGTGTGAATATATCAAAGAATAAAAATTTTATCAAAGAGTAAATGCAGGTATCACAATACAAGTAAAAGACAAATTGGAATTCAAGAAAAAAATTTTACAGTGAAAACACACATATCCATTAGTTGATGAGATAAGTAAGATTACATCAGATTTATCAGCGTAGATGTTCTACATTGAAGTTTGTACACTGTACAATGTAGATTGTCCTACATATATACAGTGGGTAATAGAAAACAATGAAGTAGTAAAAAAACAAGAATATTACATTCTCTCCATGCTTTATTTGCAACATTTTATAAAATAAACAGTATGAGAGGTGCCCAGCCAGAGAGGCCCAAGATCCACGGAGACTACACACCCCGCAGTGCCAGCATGTGACCCAGCAGGTAGGCATCGCCGCCAGTGCCCAACTCCATCCCCAGCCTGGCTGAGAGTGTGCTGACCAGAAAGGCACCTCCCTGGAGAGGCCCAAGACCCGAGGCGACAACGCACACAAGGCACCAGTGGGCAACTGAGCAGACACTGAGGTAGCTGTGCCAAATTGGCAGCCACAGCAACATCCTAGCCAGACAATAGTGTTGAACGAGTGGACCATGAAATCCCCTGCCACAATGACTAAACATCAAAGGAAAGACACCAGAAATATGTAAAATCGACAAAGTACACCACCAAATGGTAATAACTCTCAAGTTCTAGATCCTATAGAACAAGAAGCCCTTGAAATGTCTGACAAGGAATTTTGAGTGATAAATCTAAGGAAACCAAATGAGATACAAGAAAACTCAGCTAGACAACATGATGAAACAAGGAAAAGTATACAGGACCTGAAAGAATGTACAAGGAAATCAATGCCCAGAAAAAGAATGCAGCAGATCATTCCAAGTTAAAGAATTCATTCAATGAAATAAAAAGCACAACAGAGAATTTTACCAGCAGGCTTGCAGAAGCAGAAGAGAGAACTTCTGACCTTGAAGATGGGCTGCTTGAAATAACACAGGCAGACATAAAAAAAAAAAAGAAAAAAGAATTAAAAACATTGAAGAGAATCTGAGAGAGATATTAGACAACCTTATGCACTCAAATATCCAAGTAATAGGTATTCCAGAAGGGGAAGAAAAAGGAGATTGCATTGAAAACATATTCAACAAAATAGTGGCAGAAAACTTCCCAGGTATAGGAAAGACACAGATATTCAGATTCAGGAAGCTCAAAGATCCCCAAATGTATTCAATTCAAAAACATCTTCTCCAAGACATGTTACAGACAAATTGGCAAAACTCAAAGACAAAGAGAGAATCTGAAAAGCTGCAAGAGAGAAGTGTCAAATCACCTGTAAGGGAGCCTAGTCAGACTAACATCAGACTTTTCATCACAAACCCTAAAAGCCAGAAAGGAATGGGATGATATACTCAAAATACTAAAAGACAGAGATGGTCAGCCAAGAATACTCTACTCCGAAAGGCTATCCTTCCAAAATGAAGGGCAAATAGTGAACATGCAGAAAGAGAAATCAAGAAAGCTTGGCCATTTACAATAGCCACCAAAACCATAAAATACTTAGGAATAGAGTTAACCAAGGAAGTGAAAAATCTCTATCATGAGAACTACAAACCACTGCTGAGAGAAATTAAAGAGGACACAAGAAGATGGAAAGATATCCCATGCTCTTGGATTGGAAGAATCAACATTGCGAAATGACCATACTACCCAAAGTAATATACAAATACAATGCAATCCCCATCAAAATTCCAATGACATTTTTCTCAGAAATGGAAAAACTACCAGACATTTATATGGAATAGAAAAAGACCATGCATAGCCAAAGCAATTCTAAGCAAAGAAAAAAATAAAGCTGGAAGCATAATACTACCTGACTTTAAACTATACTACAAAGCTATAATAACCAAAACAGCATGGTACTGGCATAAAAACAGACACACTGATCAATGGAATAAAATAGAGAATCATGAAATCAACCCACACACCTACAGCCATCTGATCTTTGACAAAGGCACCAAGCCTATACACTGGGGAAGAGACTGCTGCTTCAGCAAATGGTGCTGGGATAACTGGATATCCATATGCAGGAGAATGAAACTTAGACCCATACCTCTTACCATATACTAAAATCAGCTCAAAATGGAGTAAAGAATTAAATATACACCCTGAAATAGTAAAACTTCTTGAAAACATAGGAGAAACACTTCAGGAAGTAGGACTGGGTACAGACTTCGTGAATACGACTCCAAAAGCATGGGCAACCAAAGGAAAAATAAACAAATGGGATTATTTCAAACTAAAAAGTTCCTGCACAGCAAAAGAAACAATTAACAGAGTTAAAGGACAACCAACAGAGTGGGAGAAAATATTTGCAAAATATACATCTCACAAAGGATTGATATCCAGAATATACAAGGAACTGAAACAACTTTACAACAAAAAACAAGTAACCCAATTAAAAAATGGGCAAAAAAGCTAAATAGGAATTTCTCAAAGGAAGATATATGAATGGCCAATAGACCCATGAAAAAAATGCTCAACATCACTCAGCATTTGGGAAATGCAAATCAAAACCACACTGAGATACCATCTCATCACAGTTAGGATGGCTAATATATGAAAGACTCAATGATAAATGCTGGCAAGGTTGCAGAGAAAAGGGAACTGTCATACATTGTTGGTGGGACTGCAAAATGGTGCAGCCTCTATGGAAAATGGTATGGAGCTTCCTCAAACAATTGCAGATAGATGTATCATATGACCCAGCTATCCCACTGCTGAGAATATACCCAGAAGAATGGAAATCATCAATTCGAAGGTAAACCTGTTCCCCAATGTTCATTGCAGCACTCTTTACAATAGCCAAGAGTTGGAACCAGCCTACATGTCCATCATCAGATGAGTGGATATGGAAAATGTGGCATATGTACACAATGGAACACTACTCTGCTGTTAAAAAGAATGAAATACTGCCATTTGCAAGAACATGGATGGGCCTAGAGAGAATTGTATTAAGTGAAACGAGTCAGTCACAGAAAGAGAAATATCACATGTTCTCACTTATTTGTCGGAGCTAAAAATAAATAAATAAGTGCACAAACAACCTGGGGGTGGTGGAGGGAAGAAGACACACAATTACAATTCCGAGAAGCTGATACGAGCAAACAGAAAGGAGGTTGTTGGGAGGGAGGGGAGAGAGGGAGGAGGGAGGGCGGTTTCAGTAACGGGCCACAATAATCAACCACATTGTATATTGACAAAATAAAATTAAATCAAGAAATTAAGTAAAAGAAAATAAACTGTATTAAGATGATGTTTATATTGTTAGTGAGGACAAACTCTTAAAATTAATTGATAAAAATACTCACCCACTCAATAGTATGGATGAGCACATGCTAATTGAATCAATGGGAAGAGAGATTTTATTCCTTTATCTGGAATAAATATTGAAAAATTTAAATCTATATGAAATCTGTTAATATGCACATTGTAATTGCAATCTATTATCAACATCAGTTTTCTTTTTGAAATCGATCAAGATTAATTACATGCATGTTTTGTAATGCTGAATATCCTAATTGTCCTGATTTATTTATTTATTTTATTGAAAAATAGATTGCACAGAATTAAATATCAATAACTGTGTACAATATGTGAAGATCAAATCAGGATAATTTGTGTGTTCATCATTAGAAAATGTAAACATTCCTTGTGTTTATTAACCAATTTCTTTCTAGCTTCCCTTCCCTCCCGCATTCCACCCTCTAGTAACCACAGTTCTGTTCTCTCCTTCCGAAACTTCAGTGCATTATTCTGATTGCTCTTTCTTTTCTTTCTTCCTTTATTTGATTTTATTATTATTTTTTAGCTCCCACTTGTGAATGAAGATTTAGTATTTCTTTCTGGGTTGAATCTGTTTGGGGATCTTTGAGTTTCTTAGATTTGAAAGACCATGTTTCTTACAATATTTGGAAAGTTTTCACTTGTTCTTTTATTAAATAAACTGTCAATCCCTTTCTCTCTCTCTCCCCTTTTGGTATACCCGTAATTTGGAGGTTTGTATGATTAAAGTTGATAAAAAGATCTGGGTTTTCTTCATTTTAAAAAATTCTATTTTTCTTTTTTCTTTTTGGTTCAACTGTGTTAATGCAAAAAGTCTGTCTTCTCATTCAGCAATTTTTTCTTCTGTTTATTCTAGCCTGCTGCTTAGGCTCTCAGTTGCATTTTTTATTTCATTGAATGAATTCTTCGATTCTGGAATTTCTGCTTGGTTTATTTTATTTTATTTTTCTCTTTGTTGAATTTCTCATAGATGTTCTCAATTTTCTTTTTGACTTCATTGTGATTTCTATCTTTTTTGGGAGGTGTGTGTGTGTGTGTGTGTGTGTGTGTGTGTGTGTGGCCAGTATGGGGATCTGAACCCATAATCTTGGTATTATAAGGCTGTGCTCTAACCAAGTGAGCTATGCAGCCATCCCCATCTATCTATTTGTTCATCCATTGTTTTGAGTTTCCTTAGTCTGCCATTTGGGATTATTCTTCAGGCAATTCATAAATTTCCTGTTCTTTGGGGTCTGGTTTGGGAGAATTGTCGTCTTCCTTTGGATAAGTCATATTTCTCTGTTTGTTCATATTTCTCATATCTCTGTGTTGATGTTTGGGCATCCAATAGTATAACTGCTTCTTTTAATTCTAGCAGTGGCTTTTTACATTTTTTTGTTATTTTTAAAATTTTGGTCATAAGACAAGTCTTAATACATATAAAAAATGTTCTCTGACCACAATAACAGAAGGAAATTTGAAAATTCACAAATGTGCAGAAATTAAACAACACTCCACTAAATAAACAATGTGTAAAAAGTAAAAATCACAGGAAAATTAGAAAATACTTTGAGATAAAAAGACATCCTCTTCTTTTTTCTGGTCTCCAGTGGTGACTTTCCTTGTGTCAATGCAAGCAGGTGTCTGGTGGGCCATTGCATGGTGGCTGTACACAGCTGTGGTGTTTTGCTGCAGTCATGGCTGTGGTGGTGGCTATGGTGGGTCACCCACGTGGAAGAGGTGTTTTCAGTGTCTTCCTTGCCTGGTAGTGGGCAGGGGGAGTAACCCTAAGCTGTTTTCTCAGAGCTCCAGGTATGCTCTGTTGCTTGTCTGGTTGCATGCAGAGGGCATGGCCCTTGGCTCCTCTAGGAGTGGCTTTTGAAGGGAGAGATTCTTTTTGTGGAAGTATTCTATATTGACAGTCAGGTTGGGCATTTCAAGTTTGGAACTGGGTGAGTTCAGTAGTGTAGCCTTTGTGTGACTTCTTCAACTGAATTCAATCTTAGAGTTGTCTGGGTGCCTTTGTGGCCTAGGCATTGGGACTGTGAGGAAAACAGAGTAGTTTAGTCAGGCCCCCCTCACCTCAGGTCCGGCAGGGTGTGGTGCAGTACATTCTTTGTAAACAAGGTGTGTGGGAGTGAAGTTAGTGTGCACGTTTGCCCATGTATTTTTAGCTTGTTGCTGTTCTTGTGTACACTTCAGGGTGTGTGAGGCAGTGGCTCTGAATGGCTGGTCAGCAGAGCTTGTGTCTAAAAATTGGGCATGTTTACTTTGCTGACAAGCTGCTCAGTTTTTCTTTGGACTTTGCCTGCAGCTGCTCAGTTTCTCTTTGGACTGCCTAGCTCTTAGATGTGTGTGTGCTGAATAAAGCTTATTATCTCTTCAATCAAGGCTCCAAGGACATTTTCCTGTTACCTAGCTCATAGGCCTGCCTGTGAATGGTTTGTGACCCAGTCTGGACAATGGGCTCAAGAGGTCTGTGAGCTCCAGACCCATCCCTAGCTCTACAGGGACCCTCAGTAAATTGTTGTTGAAGTGGGTTCCTTGTTGGGGTGGTTGACCTGCTGTTTTTCAGTTAGCTGGTGTATACTGTTGAAGGAAGTCCTGGAAGCTCTGCAGAGGGCCACTGGCATAGCTGTTGAGCCTGAAGCAAGCCTGCATGGATGCTGCCGGATCCAGTGTCTTTCTAGAGGTATGCCGTAGAGTGGAAAAGCTGCTACCCAATCAGCTGTTGGTTTGGCAGTGGGTGTACACAGCTGTCACAAGGCCTGGCAGCTCTGTTGGTAGACCCCTGAACAGCTGTTGAGCCTGAAGAAGCCTACAAGGGTGCAGCCTACAAAGCCAAAAGCTCTGTAGAGGCCTGTCTTGGGGCATCAGAGTCCCCCATCCATCCACTGTTGGTTTGGGAGCAGATACATGCTGTGAGCAAGAGGTCCTGGCAGCTCTGTACAGGGCCACTGGCTCAGCTGTTGAGCCCAGAGCAAGCCTGCATGGATGCACAGGTCACAGTGAGTCTCCAGAGGCATGCCATAGGGAGGAAATGCTGCTACCTAATCAGCCATTTGTCTGGGAGTAGGTGTCACAGCTGTCACGGGACCTGGAAGCTATGTGGGTACCAACCTCATCATCTGCTGAGCCTGATTCAAGCCTGCCACGTTGTAACCATGCCCAGCATCTCCGTGGAGGCCTGCCTTGGGACATCAAAGCTGCTGGCCAGTCTTCTGTGGGTCAGTGAGCAGGTGTTACAGCAGTCCTGGAAGCTCTGTAAAGGGCCACTGGATCAGGTTGTTAAGTCTGGAGCAAGCCTGCATGGATGCTGCAGGACACATCAGTTCTCTTGAGCTGTGGAGGAACGTGGGGGGAGGAGGGACCACTCCTGGGCTGGCTGTTTGTGTGTGCACCCATGGACTCAGCAGGTTCAAGGGTTGTGCAGGACTTGTGCATGTGGATGTGGGAAATAACTACTTACCAGTAGCTTCCCCACCCAGCTGGTCAGCCTCTCTGCCCTGGGGGAGAGAGGAGGGAGTGTCACATGGGCTCAGACACTGGGGTTTTGGTCCCTCTGTCTGGTCCAGGCTCCAGGCAGCTGGGGTTGTGGTCCTGCCGGTACCAATCCAAACATGTGGAGAGTCACAGGGGGAGGCAGGGCTACCACTGCGTTCATGCCGGTACTTGTGGGTTCAGTCCCCACAGGCAGTGCAGGATGGGCAGCAAATATGAAGAGCTGCCATACCGTGACAGCTTTTCGACTCAGCAAATCTGTCTGATCACCTAGCAGGGAGGCAGTGCTGCAGAAGTTCAGACACTGGGGTCTTAGTCTTTCTGTCCCAGGCTCCAGGCAGGTTGAGCCATGGTCCTGCTGGCACCTGTGTGAGTACAGTAGAATGCAGGTAGGGCCTCCCGATGAAGGGAGTCACACTTGCAGGGTGCACTCCCACCATATGTTTGGCTCCCAGAGGACACTGCATCTCAGCCGCTCAGGGCAGGAGGGGTTTTATTTTCTTTGGCTTCCACTATGAGACTGTAGCTACACTAACTTCTGGCTACTCTCCAGCAGGGCCTGGGTTCCAAAAGACCTGGGGACTCTCTTCTGGTGGGGATAATTGGCATTTCTGGTGGTAATGGGAACAGCTGGGATCTCTTCCAGCTTACCTTCTCTCCTGTTTCTGGGCTGGTCCCTGTGCTGGGGCAGAGGCTGTATGTTCTCTGCTCTGCTCTGTATGGTGCTGTTTCCTTCTTCCACCCTATGCAGGGACCTCTTCACTCTCCTCATGTGTATTTCCTCAGTCATTCCAGTCAAAATATTTTTGTTTGTTTGTTTTGGTCTCTTTTTACGGGGGAGAAGGGGCTAGAACCAGACCTCTCTAGTTGTCCATGGGGGGGGGGACCTAATTATCCTGATTTGATCACCACGTACTGTACACAAATACTGATTATTAACTTTGTACCCCACAGATCTGTATAATCAATTATGTTTCAATACAGAAGAAATAAAATACAATCAGAATTCAGCAAATTAAAAAAATATCGTTTCTTACTAAGTTAATTATAGGTTAGCAAGAAGTTGGTAAAGGAGCACAAAAAAAGATTGCATTGTGTTATGTTGAATATCCTGATTTGAGCATCAGGTATTGCACACGGGTATCTGTATTCAACTCTGTACTCCACAGATATATAAAACCAATTGTGTTTCAATAAAAAAAGAAAAGAAAATATGTGGTAAATAATTACTGTTTTGATTGACAGATGTCTTTTATGAAATAACTTAAGTGATTTTGGTGCAAATTTAAATCAGGAAAGATCTTCAGTTTATTATAAAATCAGTAGATGTACATAAAACAATTTTTATTAGTTGTTTTAACTATTCTTATTGTGTTAAAAGGTAACATCAAATCAACCTTCTTAGCAAATGTTTAAGAATACAGTACAGTGTAGTTAACTACAAGAACAATTTTGTGCAGCAGATCTCCAGAACTTTTTCATCTTGCATAATTGAAACTCTGTACCCAATTGAACAGCAACTTCCATTCCCCCCCTCTCCCCAGTTCCTGGCAACCACCAGTCTATTTTCTGTTTTTGTGAGTTTGATTACTATAGATACCCCCATGTAAGTGGAATCTTGCAGTATTTTTCCTTCTGCTACTGGCTTATTTCACTAAGCATAATGTACCCACTTGTCATCCATGTTGTCACATATGACAGAGTTTTCTTTTTTTTAAAGTTTTGTTTCATTTTTAATTGACTAATAATAATTATGTATATTTACAGGGCACAATGTGATGTTTTGGTATATGTATACATTGCATAATACTCAAATCAGGCTATTAGGATATCTATCACCTCAGATATTTATTATTTCTTTACGGAGATATCATTTAAAATCTTCTCTGTTGAAATATACAATATTAACTGTAGTTACTATACCAAGTAATAGAGTACTCAATATTACCCTTCCTATCTGACTAAAACTTTGTCCCCGTTAACCAATGTGTTCTCTTTCCCCATCCTCAGTCCTCCCACACATCAGCCTCTGGTAATCAACATATTACTGCCTACTTTTACGTGTTTTACATTTTTTGATTCCACATATAAGTGAGATCATACAGTATTTGTCTCTGTGCATGGCTTATTTCACTAAACGTAATGTCCTCTAGGTTCAGCTGTGCTATTAGAAATGACACAATTTCCTGTCCTTTTTTTTTTTTTAAGGCTGAATAGTATTCTATTGTGGGTACATACCAATAATTCTCAATCCATTAATTTGTTGACAGACAAGTTATTAAAACTATTTATAACTTTTTATAACTTTAAAATTTAAATTAAAAAATCTATAGCAATTACAATTCAATTTTCCACCTGTGTAGACATTTCATTTTTAAGTCATAATTGTATACTGTTATATTCCATGCTTTAATGCTTAGAGTACATGCATATTTTCAATCTTTCCAACCATTTTATTTTGATTCACTTATTTATACATTTACAAAGTCCTTATAATGATATGATGGAGATGATGTTACCCTGCAGGATCTGTGTGTTACTATACAGAGTGTTAAATAATGTGAGCTATGAAGAGGGCCAGTTAAAGGATTACCGGACATTTCTAACTGAAATGGGACAATATGGTAAATATTATAGGGAAACAGGCAATTACATAAGGATGTTGAAAGATGATAGTTGTTAAATGTTTGAAGATGGTGGAAAGTAAATATGTTTGGTTTACAGAAAAGTTCAGGCAGACATATTAATCATGTTGAGAATATTTTCTTAAAAATTGTTTATTGAGATCCTTTGCCCATGTTTCCATTTGGTTATTTGCTTTTTTTGCCATTGAGTTGTATGAGTGTTTTTTATATGCTGGATATGAACCCCTTATAAAATATATGTGTCTTGATTTTTTCACGTTCCATAGGTTTTCTTTTTATTCTGTTGATTGCTTCCTTTGTTTTGCAGAAGCTTTTTAGTTTGATGCAATCTCATTTGCTTACTTTTTGCTTTGTTTTGCTGTGCTTTTGGTGTCATGTACAAAAATTATTTCCAGGAACAATACAAAATAGCTTTCCCCCTATGTTTTTTCTTAGGGGCTTTGCAGTTTTAAATCTTACATTGACTTTTTTTTTTGTTTGTGACCGGTAAGGGGATCTTAAACCGGGGCTTGGTGTCACCCTCATCGCGCTCAGCCAGTGAGCGCACCGGCCATCCCTATATAGGATCCGAACCCGCGGCCTCCGCGCTCTCCCAAATGAGCCACGGGTTCGGCCCTTGACATTTTTAATTCATTTTGAGTTGTTTTTGTTTGCATGGTGAGATAAGGACTCAATTTGACTATTTTGCATGTGGGCATCCAGTTTTCCCAACAGTAACTGTTGAAGAGACTATCTTTCCCCATTGTCTAATCTTGGTGCCCTAATCAAAGATTAGTTAACCTCATATGTGTGGGTTTATTTCTGCCTCTCTATTCTGTTCCACTGGTCTATGTGTCTATTTTTATGCCAGCACTATATGGTTTTTAATTACTAGAGCTTTGTAATGCAGTTTGGAATCAGGAAGTGTGAAGCTTCCAGCTTTGCTGTTCTTTCTCAAGGTTGCTTTGACTATTCAGGGTCTTTTCATTTTTTACAAAATTTTATGATTGATTTTTGACATTCTATAAAAATACCTTTAAAGTTTTGATAGGGATTGCTTTGAATCTGTAGATTGCTTTAAGCAGTGTGGACATTTTACAGTCTTAATTCTTCCAATCCATACACATGACATATTTTTTCATTCATTTGCATCTTCAATTTTTTTTCACAAATTTCTTATAATTCAGTGTAATCTGCTTTCACCTCATTAGTAAAATTTATTCCTAAGTATTTCATGTATTTATTTTATTGTAAATGGGCATTTGGTATAAAGTATGGGTCCAACTTCACTCTTCTGAATGTTTATATCCAGGTTTCTTGACACATTTGATGAAGAGACTACTCTTTTCAATTGTGTAGTCTTGGCACCCTTTAAAAATATATGCATGTGCATATGTATATGTCTTTATGCCAGTACCACACTGCTATAATTATTGTAATATATTTTGAAATCAGGAACTATGACACCTCTAGCTTCATTTTCCCTTCTTCAGACAGTTTTAGTTATTTGAGACCCCTTGAAATTCCATGTAAATTTTAGGATTTTTAAAAATCTCCATCAAAATTCCAATGATATTTTTCTCAGAATTGGAAGAAACATTCTTAACATTCATATAGAAGAACAAAAGGCCAGAAATAGCCAAAGCAATCCTGACCAAAAATAATAAAGCTGGAGGCATAACACTACCTGACTTTAAACTATACCACAAAGCAATAGTAACCAAAACTGCATGCTACTGGCATAAAAATAGGCACACGAACTAATGGAGCAGAATAAAGAATCCAGAAATCTACCCACACAGCTACAACTATCTGATCTTTGACAAAGACTCCAAGGCCACACCCTGGGGAACAGACTGCCTCTTCAATAAATGGTGCTGGGAAAATTGGACATTCACATGTAGGAGAATGAAACTCGACCTGTACCTCTCACCATATACCAAAATCAACTCAAAATGGATTAAAGAATTAAATATACATCCTGAAAAAATAAAACTCCTTAAAGAAAACATAAAGGAAACGCTCTAGGAAATAGGATTGGGTACAGAATTTATGAATATGTACCCCAAAGCACAGGAAACCAAAGGAAGAATAAACAAATGGGATTACATCAAACTAAAAAGCTTCTTCACAGCAAAAGAAACAATCAATAAAGCAAAATGACATCCAATGGAGTGGGAGAAAACATTTGCAAAATATACATCAGACAAAGGATTAATAACCAGAATATACAAGGAATTCATACAACTTACCAGTAAAAAACCAAATAACCCAATTAAAAAATGGACAAAGGAGCTGAATAGGCATTTCTCAAAGGAAGATATACACAAAAGGCCAACTGACATGTGAAAAAATGCTCAACATCATTCAGCATTCAGGAAATGCAAATCAAAACCACTTTGAGATACATCTCACTCTAGTTAGGATGGCTAATATCCAAAAGACTGATAATGACAAATGCTGATGAGGTTGCAGAGAAAAAGGAACCCTTATACACTGTTGGTGGGACTGTAAAATGGTGCAGGATTTATGTAAAATAGTATGGAGGTTCCTCAAACAACTACAGATAGATCTACCGTATGGCCCAGCTATTCCAGACCTGGATATATACCCAGAGGAATGGAAGGCATCATGTTGAAGAGATACCTGTTGTCCCATGTTTATTACAGTGCTATTTACAATAGCTGAAAGTTGGAACCAGTCCAAATGTCCATCATCAGATGATTGGACAAGGAAAATGTGGTATATCTACAGAATGGAATAATAATCTACTATAAAAAAATGAAATACTACCATTCACTGCAATATGTATGGACTTAGTGAAAATTATATTGAATGAAATAAGCCAGTCACAGAAAGAGAAATACTGCATGTTCTCACTTATTTGTGGGAACTAAAAGTAAATAAATTAATAAATATACAAACAAATAAATAGGGGCTAGGGAAAGGTGACACAGCAATCACAACAATTCCTTGAACTTGTTAAGACAGGTGAACAGATAGAATGTTGATGGGGGAAGTGGGGAGAGGGAGGGAGGAGAGAGAAATTGGTAAAGGGACACAAAAATCAACTACATTGTATATTGATAAATTAAAATAAAAAAATAATTTAAGAAGTCCATACTATCCAAAGCAGTCTACAGATTCAATGCAATCTCTGTCAAAATTCCATTGGCACTTTTTTACAGAAAGAGAAAATAATGTCTATATGGAACCAGAAAAACATCTGAATATCTACAGCAATCTTGAACAAAAGTAACAAAGCTGGTGGCATCACACTACTTTATTTCAAATTATATCGTAGAGCTACAGTATTTAAAAGCATGTCCTACTGTTGTACAAACATTTAGACCAATGGAATAAAATAGGTAACCCTAAAATAAACCCACATGTATATGGTCAACTAATCTCTACAAGGGTACCCCAAAGAGAAAGCTGGAAAAGGATAATCTCTTCAGCAAAGGGTGCTGGGGACATTAAATATCCACATGCAGAAGAATAAAATTGGCTTCTTATCTTACGGCACACACAAAAGTCAGGCCTGTCCAGTTGGCTCAGTCGGACGGAGTATGGTTTTATAACACCAAGATCAACGGTTCAAATCCCACTACCAGCCAAGTGCCAAAAAATCAAAAACAAAAACAAACCTCAAAGTAAAGACTCAAATATAGACCTGAAAACATATGGAAAACTCTCCTTGATGTTGGTTTTGGCAATATATATTTTTTTTAAATCGGACACCACTATCATAGGCAATAAAAGAAAAGACAAATAAAATTGCATCAAAGTACAAAGTTCGTGTACATCTAAGTAAACAATAATACGAGATAGAAGAAAATATTTGCAAACTATGTAACTGATAAGGAGTTAATATTAAAAATACATGAAGAATTCATACAGCACAGTAGTGAGCGCCCTCATTCTCATCATCCTCATCGTCACCGTCTTACTCAAAAATGGGCAAAAGACCTGAACAGAGATTTCCTAAAGATGACATAGAACAAGCAGCGGGTATATGAGAATGGACTCAGTGTCACTAAACATCAGTAAAATTCAAATCAAACCACAGTTAGGTATCACCTTACACCTTTTAGGATGGTTATTATCAAATAGACAAAAGAGAAGTGTTGGTGAGTTTTTGAGAATTCGGAACTGGTACTCACCATTGGTAGGAATGGAAATTGATACAGACACATGGAAAATAGTATGGAGGTTCCTCACAAAAATAAAAAGTAGATCCAGTAATGCCACTTCTGGGCACATATCTAAAGGAAATGAAGTCAACATGTTGAATTGATATCTGCACTTCCGTGTTCACTGGAGTATTATTTACAGTAATCAAGATATATAAACAACCTGTGTCCATTGACAGATGAATGAATAAATAAAATGTGAAACACACACACACATTGTCCAGCCTTAATAAAACTGGAAATCTTCCATTTGAGACAACATGTATGGACCTAGAGAACATTATGCTACATAAAATGAGCCAAACACACAATTACAAATACAGCATGATATTACTTATATGTGGAACCTAAAATAAAAATTATAATAATGGAAACCAACAGAGTAGCTCATATTAACAGAGTAAAATGGCAGTTCCAGTAGTTGGGAGTGTGGAAAAAGGGAAGATGTTGTTGAAAATGTACAGAAGATCAATTACAAAATGAATAAGTACTTAAAAGCTCCTATACAAGTTGGTGATGTATTTTTGCTTTAAAAAGTCTATCTCGCGTGTTCTCACCATAGCAAATAAATTAATTAATAAAATAAAATTACCTATGTTAGGCGATGGATTTGTTAGTTGGCTTGATTGTGGTGGTCATTCCACAATGTATATGTTGAATATAGAATGTATATGTTATACACTCTAAAGATATATGGGTTTTATTTGTCAATCATACCTCAATAAAGCTGGAAGAATATTATAAATAAATAGCAAATCTACCACTTTTTATTATGTACTTGAATTGCTATGATATTCCTTCATTCCAGTATCATTCTATCAGACAATCATTTTTAATCTCTCCTATTTCCAGTATCCCATCATTATTTATGAGTCTTTCTTATGCTTACATTATTTAGTCCTGGCATAGTAAATAATATTGAGCAATCTTAAAGGGTAGACATTATCTTTATGCCATTGTCATAAGTATCTAATAGAAATATGAATAAAATTTAAAATATAGAATTGGTACATAGTACATACATTTGCGATGTAAAGTCATGGGAAAAAAGCAGAGAATAACATTGTACATAATGATTAGTGCTAAAATTCATATGCATAAATATAGAAATGCTGGTTATAATTACCATAACATAAATGTTTGTATTTTTTACTTCTGAATAAATATCATTTTCTTCAAGGACATATTTTATGCATTTTGTTGCCTTTTCTAATTAACCATTTAAAAAATATGTTACTTTCAATTTGCGTGGAATTTATGTGAGAATTGTGAGGGAACAGAGTTTAGAAATCATTACAGTAATTATTGAGCAGTATTCTGGGCATTGCACATTGGACTAGAGACCACCCTGCCATTTAATAGGTTATATTTGCTTGGATAGGCAAAACTACCACCGTGGAATCCGAAACCTGTGTGGCAGCCCAGATTAATACACAAATGTTAGGGTTCTCATTTTGAAGCCATGATAATGGAGTGGGTTCATGTGCAGTGGAGTAACCAGGGAACTCCCTTTCAAGAGGATTGTATTGTTACACATTGAGGAAGAGAAAGACATGGAAAGAGGTCAGGAAGACAAAAGCTAAGACCTAATCTCAGAAAAGTTTTATAATTCATTTCACATCTGTCAGGATGGTGTTTAGACCATTTGTGTGTACGTGTGTGTTTGTGTGTCTGTGTGTTACTTATAACACAATACTCAAAACTGGGTAATTTATAAGGGAATAAAATTTATTTCTTATAGTTTTGGAGTCTGAGAAGTCCAAGGATCAGGGAATACATCTGGGGAGGGCCTTCTTTTTGGTGGTGACTTTCTACAGCAACACAGGGAATTGCTTGGTGAGCGTGGATGAGCAAGAGTTAGCCTGCTCTCTTGCTCTCCTTATAAAGCCATCAGAGCCACTCTCTGCCAACCCATGAAACCATTAATAAATTCATTCATGAATTTATTCATGAGGGCAGGACTCTCGTGGCTGCTCAGCTCATAAAGGCCCTGCCTTTCTGTGAGGAAGATGGAGTGGGTTTGGTCAGGCCCTCTCACCTCACATCTGGCTGGGTATGATTCAGCACATCCATTGTGAACAAGTTACCTAAGAGTAACACATGTTAGTGTGCACGTGTGCCCGTGTACCGCTTGGCTTGTTGCCGCTATTGTGTACTTTTGGTACCGAAGGCAGCAGCTCTGAACAGCTGGTCGGCAGAGCTCATGTCTAAAAATAAAGCATGTCCACTTTGCTGGCAGCCACTCGGTGCTTCTTTCACTTACCTGACTCAGGACCTGCACAGATGGGGTAGAGGGGTTTGTGATGCAGCCTGACACTTTCAAATACCACAGTCAGATTATGCACCATCTTATAATCAGGATCATTCTCCCACATATAAACTTTGGGGAACACACCCAACTCACAGCAGATGGCTATTTCTAAATATGACCTCTGAAAATTGGAAGGGTTTTAGTATTCATGAAAGGAAGGGATTTAGAGAGAGCAAGCCGCTAGTGTTTTCTTCTGTCTCATAAGAAAGTATGTGAAGAGATAGCCACACCCCCATGTTACTTGCGATGCTATTTACAATAATCAAAATATAGAATTAACTTCAGTCCCTCAGTGGATGAATGGTTAAAGAAAATGTGGTACATATAAACAACGGAATACTCTTCAGTCATAAAAAATAAAATCATGTTATTTGTGCTAGCATGGATAATCCTGGAAGATATTACGTTGAGTGAAATAAGCCCATCACAGGAAGATAAATACCACAAGTTCTCACTCATATATAAGAACCAAAGAGGTTGCACTCATAGGAGTAGAGTAGAATTGTTATTAGAGGCAGAGGAGGGTAGGGGGGTAGTAGGGACAGAGAGAGGATAGAAACTGACAGTTAAATAGGAAGAATAAGTTCTAGTTCTTTTTAGTACTTTCAGGTGACTATAGTTAATCCTGAAAATACATAATTAAAAGAAAAAAACAGAGTTCATATGTTCCTTGTATCATATGGCAGCTACCTTATTTATAGATAAATAAAATTCTTACCTAAGAAGTTTTATCCAGAGTTGCACAGAAAAATAATTAACTATGTTATTTGAAATTCATCATCCTTTCGGTGTTAACTTCTCTTGGGAAAACAAAATTTTCTACATTTGTTGGAGTCTCAGAGGAACAGACTCATTAAAGAGTTTGACAAACATTCAGAGTGAGTCAAAACTTGTTTTTTCCCTGCCCGGTCAGCTTCCTGTGGGCATGTGGGCAGAGCAGACGCTTTTAAAGATACCTTAGCCTCTGGAAGTATTTCCTCTTAGAGTACCTCGTGCTGTTGAATTGTTCAGAGCTAATTTGCCCATCACCTCAAGGGTTCTGAACTAAACAGTTCTTATGGAAGCTCCATCTTCTGGCCCTGAAGCTCAGTTTAAAAAGAAAAGAAAAAAATCGTACAAAGTTGGGAATTCCTTTTGCTTTTTCTTCATCTAAATTGTTGTCACTGGACACAGTTCACTTTTAAGACAAGATGATGAGATGATAAAGGAAGAGGTTTCCTGTGCTTGGAAAGGATATGGAGACTTACTAGAGGTCTTTCCTATGTAATAACAAGTCTGCTGAGGAGAATATATGCACCCATGATTGATGCTTCTGATTTATTTGAAGGTGAGATGCTACAAAAGTTAGGAGAATATTGTACGATTATATCTTTACTTAAAATTTGTTTTAAGAATGTCTAAATTGATTCATTTGAGTGAGAAATTAAACTTGTATATTCTCACATATCTTTCTTTAAGACTTTGAACATTGCTTCATTTCTGCAGTGTCCGCTTTTCTTCATTACTTTCCTTAGCCTCTACCCAAATGCCCAGTGTGCAGGTTGGATTCAAAGCACATTCGCCGAATGGCTGTTCAAAGCTTTAGAACATCGTACTCATCTATTCTGAGGCAGCTTTTCTCTCTCTTTCTCTCTCTCTCTGGTCTGCCTCTGTTGTCAGAAATTATACCATAGAGAACACTAACTCACTTGCTTCTGTCACTAAAAAAGGTTAAACATATATTTCATAGCCAGGGTCTCCAGTCCAGTTACTCTCTCCCTGTAATGCTCCTATGTTTTATTTCTCCTGACCATGAGTTCTTGAAGGGAATTTATGTCCCATTTGAATATTCTTTTGTGGCAGTTGAATTTCTTTTCCTACAGCTACTTCAATTGGTTAAATAAAAATCATTATGTGTGCATTTATAAAATTTTGCAGATTTATCTAAAATTGTTTTACTACAAATAACAGATTATAATAGCTAATAGAGAGAAACCATATTCAAGATTTTGTTTTAAAAAATAGACTTTAAATTTAGGTTATCATAGGTGGGAAAGGTGGGGGAGGGAAGGTTAATGAGAAATTGGTAAATGGCCACAAAAAGGATTACAATCTGTAATGTTGAATATACTAATTATCCAGATTTGGGCATCACATATTGCACACAGGTATTGACATTCAACAAGGTATCCCACAGATATGTACAATCAATTATGTTTCAATGAAAAAATAAAAATAAAAATAAAATTTAAAAATTTAAATTTTACAGAAAAAATAGACTCTAAATATTAGAATAATTAAAATTATACTTAAAACATTTGTTCATTTCTGAAGTAAAAACTAATCCTGAATTTTGCCTATAATTGTATGGATTCATAAATAATTTGGCAATATTGATTCCAATCATGGGATTATGTCTGTCATTTTATTTATAACATTGTGGATATTTCCTATAATTTATTTCTAAATATTTTACCTTAATAATACATATAATTTATTGTTTATTTTATTCTTTCTGAAACATAATTATTGAAAATATTGTTTCAAATTCTACTACTGTCATTTTTTAAAAATTTCATGCTTGTATTTCTAAAAATTGCCTGTCATAAATTTTATGTGATACCTTCAGTCAAATAGTTTCATGATATTTTGAACTTCACTGGAAACTTTAATATTTTCCCACATGGGCTCTGCTTTTTGTCTAACTTTGTTTTCTTTGCCTCGAATACTATTTTTTTCTGCCATTAATATTACCATACTTTTCAATTTTCAAGTGTTTTCTGATATGTTTATACCAATATTTATTTCATTATTTTTACATTTTGAGCCAGTATATTTTGTGTGTGTCTCTTGCAAATTTCATAAAGTTTTGTATTTTAATCTGAGACATATACCACTTAATATATTTATGTTAATTGATACAATTATTGCTCCTATGGATGCTATGATTAATATTTTCAATATGTTATTTGGCTATTTTATTTGTTATTTAATAAGTAGATTAGGCTTATGTCAATATTTCTATTTTTTTATTGAGATAATCACATTTGGTATGTCCATTGATGCCAGAATCATATAATATTTCTATGGTTTATATTATTGTACTTATTTTTATATGTTTATTTTTCAAAACTGAGGATCTTTTGTTAATCCCTTTGCCAAGTCATTGCAAACTTATGCTAGATAAAGGCATTATTGGTACTGATCTTTATAAGCAAAGGCTTATTTTAGCAATTTTTTATCAGAGACTGAGACCCAAACTTTAATTAAATATTCACTTGTTCTGATCAAAGATAATTTTTTAAATGATTACAAACTGTCAACAATTTTGCAAATATGTATACCTTATTTATTTTTTGATTTAGAAAACCAGATATCCATATATCCTAACCTGGATTTTTGTAGAAAATATTGTACCCAACAGTAATTTTAATCAGTTACTCAGTTTTGCTAGAAACAAGGCCATGACTAAAGCAATTTAAATTTGTCCTGAATTTTGTAATTGACTGAATCATCTTAATTCTTCTACAACTCTCTTTACAGTAAAAGTGCCATAAAGCATGGAAAGGGGGAATTGGACATTCGTGACTGAATTTATTCTTGTGGGGATACCAACCACCAGAGCCCTTGGAGGTCTTCTCTTCTTGACTTTCTTACTGGCTTACTTGGTGACACTCCTTGGAAACACACTTATTATCACCCTCATATTGGTGGATTACAGGCTCCAGGTACCCATGTACTTCTTCCTCAGCAATTACTCTTTCAGTGAAATTTTAACCACAACCTGTGCAGTTCCCAAGATGCTAGCAGGGTTTCTCTCAGAGAGGAAGAGCATTTCACTTGGTGGATGCTCTGTACAGTCCTATTTCTACTTCCTCTCTGGATGCACTGAGTTTATTCTTTTCGCTGTCATGTCCTATGACCGCTATGTGGCCATCTGCAGCCCCCTTCAGTACCCTGTGATCATGACCAGCTCACTCTGTGTCCGTCTTGTCATCCTCTCCTGGGTGGGTGGCTTTCTCCTCATCCTCCCATCTACAGTCCTTAAGGCAGGACTTCCCTACTGTGGCCCCAATGTGATTGATCACTTTTTCTGTGACAGTGCCCCACTCCTCCACTTGGCCTGTGCTGACGTCCGTATTATTGAGCTGCTGGACTTCCTCAGCTCCCTTGTCCTGTTCATCAGCTCCCTCTCACTCACAGTTGTCTCCTATGTTTACATCATCTCCACTATCCTGAAGATACCGTCAGGCCAAGGTCAGCGCAAAGCCTTTTCAACCTGTGCTTCGCACTTCACTGTGGTCTCCATGGGCTATGGGATCTCCATCTTTGTCTACGTCCGCCCCTCACAGAAGAGCAGCCTGCACCTCAACAAGATTCTTTTCATCCTCTCTACGGTCATCACGCCACTCCTGAGTCCCTTCATCTTCAGTCTTCGCAACAAAGCCATGAAAGATGCACTGAAAGACTTGGTCAAGGGATGAATCTTGCTCATGGGGATGAGGTCCAAGTGACAGATTTTTCTTTGAGAATTATATTAATTCTAGGTATCTTCGACTCACCAATTCCAGAAAAGTCTCATGATATTTGTTAATTAATTGGTGGTCAAATTTATGAAAATAACTCTACTTTTGATAAGAAAATACACTGGTTTTATATTCAATTTAGGTTTTGCATATTGTGTTACAGTAATAAAAATTTTTATTGTAGGTGATAAAAGAAAGTGGTGGTAGGTAGGAGTGATAAAGTAACAGTACCATATTAATTAAAAAACACAATTGCATATATTACTTGATGGAGAATATATATGTACGTGTATATATGCACACACACAGACACACACACACACACACGTGGGTACTCCAAAAGGCTGATGGAAAGATTTGTATTATCTTTTAAATCTAGTTTTCCATAAACTTTTTGAAATATTCTGATACATTTATTTTTGTGTATTTATGTCAGTTTACCTCTGTGATCCTAAAAAGAAAAGTTCTCAGGGCATCTCTCCTCTTAACACACACATACTTATACAATAATTTAATCTTTGAATATAATTTGAGAAATTTAAGTATGGGCTTAGATATTGTCTTACTTTGGGATAACATACAGATCATTAAATTTTTCTTTATTTTTCATTTCAGTTCAATTTTACTTATGACATTTGCTATTTGGATTAGAAGTTTATAAATAAAGTGCTTAAAATATTTCTTTTTTTTTTTTAATCTTCCCTACCTTCTTTAAGTACAAATCTTTTACAAAGTAGTATTAGGGTAATTCAGGAAAGCCAATGCCAACATCTATAATGAGGGAAGAAGAAAACCAATAGATGATAATTGAAGAGAAAAATTGGAGCAAATTCAGAAAATGGATTTGTCAAGGACAAAGAGAAGAACATTTTTGTACAAGCCAGAAAACAAATTCCAGAAATTGGTAATATTAGAAATTCTGTTTTAGAACGAATAATACTGATAGCTCCAGGAAGTATGGTGTACACCTAAACTGCTGATACAGATAGCAGAATAATGGAAAATTTACCACCTGCCCATAAATTATTTAACCTGAAGGACAGAAGAAAAAACAATAGAAGAAAAATTAGCAGCACCACAGGGAGCCCTATCACAATATGACATGTTCTAATGTGTATAATTATAGTTCTATTTGGAGAAGAAAGAGTGGAATTATGAAAGACAATAAATATGAAGAAAGTGACTAAATAATTTTCAATTCATATTTTTTAAATTCTAGATTTTCAGAAAAATATATAGTGCAACCTAAAGAATATTATTATAAATACAAAAACATCTAAGCACATACTAGCCTAAGTGTTATAAACCAAAACTTAAGATAAAATTTCCAAGAGAACACAGACATACAAAATTTTAAAAAATTAATAAAGTAAATTAAAAGTTAAAAAATGGAAACCATAAAAACAGGACAAATTCTAGAGTTACAGAATACAATGACTGAACTAAAAAAAAGTTCAATGGAGAGCTTAACAATAGATTCAATCACCCTGAGAAAACAAGCAGCAAGCTCATAGATCATTTAAAATGATCGAGACAGAGAAACAAGAAGGAAAAAATCTTTAAAAAATGTATGAAGGAAGATGACATAATTTATGGGACACTATCAAGTGAAACAATATAGGCTTTATGGGAGTTTCACAAAGAGCAAAGAATGAGAAACAGGTCAAAATATTAATTTTTAAAAAGGCAGAAACCTTCCTAAATGTGGCCAGGGAAAAAAGCATTTGAATCCAAGATGCCAAAAGAACCATGAATAGGCTGAATATCAATAGATATTCACCACAACACACTGCACTCAAATAGTCCAAAATCAATGATAAAGAAAGAATTTTGAAAGCAACAAAAGGAAAGCAATTGTCACACATAAGAAAATCCCAGCAGGACAATTAGCAGATTCTCAACAGAAACTTTGCAAGGCGGGAGAGAGTAAGATGATATATTCAAAGTGCTGAAAGAAAAAATAAATGCTTCCAAAATTACTGTGCTGGACAAAATTATCTTTCAAAAATTAAATGGAAATAAAGTAATTCCCAAACAAATAAAAACACCCTGTTACCACTAGACCTGACTTACATAAAATTCTTAAGGGAGTTTTTAAAATCAAAAGGAAAACATCCTAAATAACAACACAAAAGCATATGAAAGCATTATCACCAGTGAAGGTGAATGCATAGATATGTACAAATTAATATAATACTGTAATTTTGGTGAACAATTTGCTTTAGGCTTAATGTAAATCTAAAAGATAAAAATGTATTTATAAATCCAGAATTCCAAAAAAAGAGCAAACATTAAGAGAACAGAAAGTGTGAGGGGGATAAAAGTATAGTTTTAGTATGAAAATAAAATTAAGTTGTTATCAACTTAAAATAGAAGACTAGAACTAAAATATATTTTATGAAAGCCTCAAGCTAATGAAAAACAGATATAAAAATATAGGATAAACAAAATATAAAGAGAAAAACAACAAAAATTACTACAACAAAGTTACTAAATAACAAAGAAAAACAGCAGGAGGAAAAAAGGACAAAACAAATGCCAAATAAAGAGCAAACAATTAACAAGATGATAATAGTAACTATTCACCTAATAATAACTACCTTAAATGTAAATAGATTAAACTCACCAACCAAAAGGTGTAGAGTAGGTGATAAACAAAAAACCAAAATCTGGAAATATGCCTTCTTCAGGAGACTCAATTTATATTTAAAGACATATGAAGTAAAAGTGAAGGAATGGAAGAAAATATTTTATGGAAATGGGAAATAAAGCAAGAGTGTTTGTAATTATAACAGACAAAACAGATTTTTAAGCGTAAAACTGTCTCCAGAGACAAAAAACATCATTATAATATAAAAGTGTCAATTTAGCAGGAAGACATAACAATTATAAAGATATATACAACCAGGTGGCTGGAGAAAGATGGTCAACTAGAAGGATGCATTTGTCATCTCTCCCACAAAGATAGAGAATACATAATGTGAGGAAAATGGAGTAGTTTAGTAGGCCCCCTCACTTCAGTTCTGGCTGGGTATAATACGGCATATCCTTTATAACATGTTGTGTGCGAGTAGAGTTAGTGCACATGCATGCCAGTATACCCTTTGGCTTGTTGCTGCTTTTGTGTGTACTTTGGTATGTGAGGCAGTGGCTCTGAACTGCTGGTCCGCAGAGCTCGCATCTAAAAATAAAGCCTATTGTTACCAGAAAAAGGTGAAAGTTTTTCCCTTAAAAACAGGAACTAGACAAGAATGCCCACTCTCACCACTCCTATTCAACATAGTGTTGGAAGTACTAGCCAGAGCAATCAGAGAAGAGAAGGAAATAAAGGGCATCTGGATTCGAAAGGATGAAGTCAAGTAGTTCCTATATGCAGATGATATGATCCTATATGTTGAACAGCCTAAAGCCTCTATAAAAAAATTCTTAGAGTTGATAAATGATTTCAGCAAAGTTGCAGGATAGAAAATCAACACACAAAAGTCAGTAGCATTTCTATACTCCAACAGTGAACATGCAGAAAAAGAAATCAAGAAAGCTAGACCATTTACAATAGCCACCAAAAAAATAAAATACTTAGGAATAAAGCTGACCAAGGATGTGAAAAATCTCTTCCAAGAGAACTGCAAACCACTGCTGAGAGAAATTAAAGAGAACACAAGAAAAAGGAAAGATGTCCCATGCTATTGGATTGGAAGAATCAACATTGTGAAAATGTCCATATAACCCAAAGTGATCTACAGATTCAATGCAGTACCCATCAAAGTCCCAATGATATTTTTCTCTGAGATAGAAAGCTATCCAGGCATTTATATGGAACAGGCAGCAAAAGACCACACATAGCCAAAGCAATCCTGAGCAAAAAAAAATAAAGCTGGAGGCATAACACTACCTGATTTTAAACTATATTACAAAGATATAATAACCCAAACAGCATGGTACTGGCATAAAAATAGACACATGGATCAATGGAATAAAATAGAGAACCCAGAAATCAATCCATATGCCTACAGCCATTTGATCTTTGACAAAGGCAGCAAATCTACATACTGGGGAAGAGACTGCCTTTTCGACAAGTGGTGATGTGAAAACTGGTTACTCATATGTAGGAGAATGAAACTAGACCAGTACATTTCACCATATACCAAAATCAACTCAAAATGGATTAAAGAATTAAATATGCATCCTTAAACAATGAAACTCCTTAAAGAAAACAGATGGGAAACACTCCAGGAGGTAGGAGTGTGTACAGAATTTGTAAATAGGACCCAAAAAGCACAAGCAACTAAAGGCAAAATAAACATTATATCAAAGTAAAAAACTTCTGCACAGCAAAAGAAACAATCAACAGAATAGAAAAACAACCAACAGAGTGGGAGAAAATACTTGGAAAATAGACATCTGACAAAAGATTAATATCCAGAATATACAAGGAAGTCAAACAACTTAACAGTAAAAAAAACAAATAACCCAATTAAAAAATGGGCAAAGGAGCTGAATAGGCATTTTCAGAGGAAAATTTATGAATGGCCAACAGACACATGAAAAAATGCTCAACCTCACTCAGCATCTGGTAAATGCAAATCAAGACCACTTTGAGATAACATCTCACTCCAATTAGGATGGCTAATATCCAAAAGACTGAGAATGATAAGTGCTGAAGAGGTTGTGAAGAAAAAGGAACTCTCATACACTGTTGGTAGGGCTGCAAAATGGTGCAGCCTTTATGGAAAATGATATGGAGGTTCCTCAAACAATTACAGACAGATCTACCATATGACCCAGCTATTCCACTGCTGGGAGTATACCTAGAAGAATGGAAATCATCATGTCAAAGGGATACCTGTACTCCAGTGTTTATTGTGGGTCTATATACAACAGCCAAGAGCTGGAACCAGCCCAAATGTCTATCACCTGATGAGTGGATAAGGAGACTGTGGTACATCTACACAATCGAATATGACTCTGCTATAGAAGAGAATGAAATCCTACCATTCTCAAAAACGTGAATGGACTCAGAGAAAATTATATTAAGTGAAACAAGTCAGGCACAGAAAGAGAAATACCACATGTTCTCACTTATTTGTAGGCGCTAATAAATAAATAAATAAATAAATGCACAAACAAATGGGGGAGGGGAGAAGACAGAATAACCACAAAAATTCCTTGAACTATTTAAGGCAAGTGAACAGATATGATGTGGGGAGGGGAGGGGTGGGCATGGAAAGGAATGGGTAAAGAGGCATGAAAATCAATTACAATGTATTTTGAGAAGTAAAAAAAAATGAAAAATGATTAAGTAAATAAAATAAATAAAAATAAAAATAAAGCCCATTGTTTCTTCACCCACAGCTCCTGTGCATGAAGGGTTTCTGACCCAGTCTGGACAACAGGCTCGAGGGGTCTGTGAGATTTAGACCTAGCTCTACACAAAACTACACATGGATGAAAAGGTAAAGAGAGAAAACTGGAATACCTCAAAGGAGCAGTGACAACATTAATGAGTGCAGAAACTCATCATAGTCAAATAGAGCACAAAAGAAAATTTCTAGCCACCACCACCCAAATCCCCAATTGGGAGCAGCAAGGACCCAAGAAGAGTCTTTCCCTGCAAGAATGAGGTGTGTGAGTGAGCTCTGTCAGCCAGCAGCCCAACACACAGGGAAATTTGTGCTGTCCCTGTGTCCGTGAACCTGGTGGTGGGAACTGCTCACTGGGCCCACACTGCTATGTTGACCTAGGGAGGGACACATGTGGAGCCACACCCACTCCCTGGGCCCCAGGCTGTTGCAATGAAATATTGAAACTTGGGATTGGTCCCAACACCTGAGGGCATTATTTTGATTTGAATTTGGCAGCAGTTTCACATCCATGAGGCCACATGATTGCTCTGGGAGTATTGTGCCTTGATAACAGGAAGGGTGCCACCCTCAGGACAGAGGGTATCAGCATACACTCTTTACAGAGCCAGAAAGCCACCTAATCATGACCTCTCATAACTACCAGTTACCCTGAGGAGGTGGTGGTGCCTATCGTGGGCACAGACATATGCCTTTAGCACAAGTGAGTCTGCCCTGCACTGCCTGCCCCAGCAGGGGGGATTCAGAAGGATCCACATCTCTTTTGGGACATGTCAGCTGACCCACAGCCCCAACAACCTTGTGCAGAGCAACTCTTAAGCTTAGCTAAAGAGAGCCAGAGTGTCCTTGAACCTCTCAGGGTCACAGCTGCCTGCCTACCCAGAGACCACTCCACAAGAACAGCTTATAGAAGGCCCCCATATCCCTGTTGTGGGTAAAGAGTTCCACCAAAAATCTGTCAACATAATCACCCAGAGTAGTACCCTTAAACAGTCGTGCTGCACAACAACTCAGTGCCCCTTCTTAGGGTACAGGGCCATCACACAAATCCAGTGACCTCACTCAGTGTCACCCACTTTAACAGAAAAGCTACAAAGTATCCCAATGCCTCTCCTGGTCGTATAGGGCTCCACCTAGGGCCCATGACCCCACTGTGTCACCCACTCTAGTTGAGGGGCTGCTGAGCACCTCATTGTTTCCCTAAGCTTAAGGACCTAATCCTGACACCCAGAAATCCTGCCTAGGTTTGTCCATTCAAGCTGAGGACCTCCAGAACGCTCCATCTCACCTATCAGGATTACACTGGCTGGTATACCAGTAAGTCCACCCAGGGTCACCCACCTCAGATAAGGAGAGACTGGGCACCCAGGTGCTTCATCCAAGAGCTCACAATCTTGCTCATGATGCAACAACACAACACACTGTCATTCATTTCATTAAAGAACTACTGAGTGCCATAGTGTCTAGGCCACAGAGGCAGTTGCAAGCAACTGTGATTTGAAGTAACCACACAGAAACAACACTACTGGGTCTACCCAGAACCAAAATTAAGACAGCCTACCCAATGCCTAATACAAAACTCATATAAAGGAAAGAGTCTCTCTCCTCAAAAGCCACTCAATAGTATAAGATGAAGCAGTTGCTCTACCAGGTACCCAGACATCAACATAAGTGTGTGAAAATTATGATAAAAAAAGCAAGAAAACATGACACCCTCAAAGAAATATAATAATTCTCTAGTACCAGATCCCAAACAGCAGGAAATCTTTGAAATAAATAAAAAGGAATTCCAAGCAACAATCCTGAGGAAACTCAATGAAATAAAAGAAAACTCAGATAGACAACACAACAAAATAAGAAAAACAATTTAGGATTTGAAGGAGGAATTTAATGAAGAGATAAATACCTTAAGAAGATTAGAGCAGAACTTCTGGAATTGAAGGCTTCACTCAATGAAGTAAAAAATACAAAAGAGACCTGAAGCAACAGGCTAGAGAAAGATGTGGAGAAAAGGAATCATTTATAAACTACTGGTGGGACTATAAATTAGTACAGACATTATGGAAAACAGCATGGAAGTTTCTCAAATAACTATAGATGGAACTACCATACTATCCAGCAATCCCATTACTGGATATGTGTTTCCAAAGAAATGGAAAACACTATGTCAAAGGAATACCAGCATTCCCATGTTTATCACAGCTCTATTTACAATAGCCAAGTTATGAAATCAACTCAAATGTTCATCAATGGAAAACTAGATAGGAAAATGTGGTATTTATGCATAATGAAATACTATTCAGCCATAAAAAAGAATGAAATTCTGTCATTTGCAGCAGCCTGGATGAGCTTGGAGAGAATTATGTTAAGTGCGATAAGCCAGGCATAGAAAGAGACATACCACATATCCTCACTCATAAGTGGAAGCTAAACATAAATAACTATAGAAAATAAATAAGAAAGAAAGCAAGAAGGAAGGAAGGAAGGGGGGAGAGAGAGAGAGAGGAAGAAAGAAAGAAGGAAGGAAAGGAAGAAAGAAGAAAGAAAGAAGGAAGGAAAGGAAGAAAGAAGAAAGAAAGAAAGAAAGAAAGAAGGAAAGAAAGAGAGAGAGAAAAGAAAGAAAGAAAGAATTACAAAAAACTTTCAAAAGTATAAAATAGAACTGTGGTTACTAGAGACAGGTAAAAGGGGAGAGGGGAATATAAAGAAATGGGTTAATGGGCACAAAACAGCTAGTTAAGGAAAATAAGTTTTGTTGATGTGTAGTCAAGCTGGGCACAGATAATTAACATTAACTTTCTGTATGTTATCCAATGACTAAAATACAGGGAAAGACTGGGGATCAAACATCTTCAACAGAAAAAATTGATTATGTTTTGTAGCAATGAATATGCTAGCTATCCTAACTTGATAATCACATATTATATGTAAGTATTAATATTTAACTCTTTATGCCACAAATATGTATAATCAATTTCAATAATTTTTTTTATAAAACCACAGATGCACCTTCCAAAAAACAAATAAATAAATATACATGTATCCAAACCTAGACCACTTAAATATATAAAGCAAATATTGACATATCTGTGGAAGAATTTGATAGCAACACATTTATACTAGGGTACTTCAAAACTCCTCTTCGAATAATAAATAGAACATCCATCAGAAAATCAGTAAAGAAATAGCTTACATCAGCAACACTATAAAACCAATGGACTTAATAGATACACAGGAGCCTTCAAAAAGTTTATAAAATGGTTTGTATAACCTTTAAATTACATTTTTTCATGAACTTGTTCAAGTGTAGTTGTATATAGAAATTTTCACCCAACAACAACAACAAAATAATACACATTTTTATTTAGCACATACTGTTTCTCCATTAATTTGAGTGTTCTTGTATCTCATAGAGTTTCCTTAAGATTGTTGCTCAGAGCTCCTTTTTATCGATTTCAAGGGCTTCCTGATCTATTTGGTCTGGTACTTGAGAATCATATTCCATCAGTGCTGTTATGTTTTCTTGTTTTCTTCTGTCTCTAATATCTCTTCATTGATGTCTAGTCATCTGGTAGTGCAGTTGCTTCTTCTATTACTCTGGAATGGGCTTTGAGGGCAGAGAATTCCTCCTGTAGATGTGTTTTATACTGACTGTTGAGTGGGGTGTTCTAGAATTGGTTCTGGGTAGATGCAGTAGTATGGTCTCAGTGTGGGTAGCTCAGCCATACTCAGTGTTGAAACTGCATGTAAAAACCTCTGTGGCCTTGTCACTAGGGCACTTAGTGATTTCTTGCTGAAGTTAGTGACACTGTGTTGGTTCATCAGGATCATGGGCAAGCTCTCATGTTCTTGGGGGAAGCACCTGGGTACCCTGTCATTCTTTGGCTGGGGTGATAACCCTTGCCAGGCCTGTTGGCACCGACGAATGCCCTGTGACACTGATGGGTGCACTAGGTTATATTGGAGCTCCTCAGTTTGACAAGGTTCAACATTTATTCTTATTAAAACTATCAACAAAAGGTATAGAAATAATTTACCTGAACACGATATAGGCCACATTAAACTCTACAGTTATCATAATCCATGAGGAAAATTTAAAGGCCTTCACTCTTGAGTCAGTACAAGCAAAGATTCCCACTCTCATCACTTTTTCTCAACACAGTACTGGAAGTCTTAGCCAGAGCAATAACATAAGAAAAAAAAAAAAAAAGATAACTAATCAGAAAGGAAGAAGTAAAATTATCTTTATTTGCAGGTGCCATGATCATATACATAGAAAACCCTAACGACTTCACAAAAAAGTGTTACTATACTGGCACACCAATATAGTAAATTGAAGAATACAAAATCAATGTACAAGAATCAGTGATGTTTTTATAAACAAACAATAAACTATCTGAAAAAAAATTTTAAAACTACATTTACAATAGCAAAAAGATAATAAAATACTCAGGGATAATCTTACCTAAAAAGATGAAAGATTTGGGCTAGCCCTGTGGCTCACTCGGGAGAGTGTGGCGCTGGTAGCGCCTATGCCATGGGTTCGAATCCTATATAGGGATGGCTGGTGCGCTCACTGGCTGAGTGTGGTGCAGACAACACTGTGCCAAGGGCTGCGATCCCCTTACCAATCCAAAAAAAAATAAAAAAGATGAAAGACTTGTATGAAGAAAATTATGATACTTTGTTAAATAAAATTAAAGAATATACAGATAAATGAAAATATGTTCTACATTCATGAATTAGAATAATTAATATTGTTAAAATGGCCATAATTTCCACAATGATTAACATATTCTATGTAATCTTCATCAAAATTCCAATGGCAATCTTTGCAGAAATAGAATAAACAATCTAAAATTCTTTAGAACCACAAAGTACCCAGAATAGTCAAAGCATTATTAAGTAAGAACAATAAATCTCAAAGCACCACACTCCCTGATTTCAAAATATACTAGAAAGCTATGGTAACCAAAACAGTATAGTGCTGGCATAAAAGCAGGCACATGGACCAATGGAAAAGATTAGAGATTCCAAAAATAAATAGGTACACATGGTCAATTGATCTTTGACAATGGTGACAAGAATACACAATGAGAATACAAATGGTCTTTTCAATAAATGGTGTTGGGAAAACTGGATATTTACATGTGGAAGAATACTTTTGAACCTTTATTATATATAACACACAAAAATCTACTCAAGTATATTAATGATGTAAACATAATACCTGAAGATGTGAAAGCTTTAGAGGAAAGCATAGGGAATCATCTTCTTGATATAGAGGTTGGTAATGATTTTTCTTATATAACATCAAAAGTACAGGCAACAAAACAGAAAATAAACAAATAATATTGTTTCACACTAAAAAGCTTCTACAAAGCAAAGGAAACAATCAACAGAGTGGAGAGAAAACCTATGGAATTGGTGAAAATACTTGCAAACCATATATCAGATAAGGGATCAATATCCAAAATGCATATGGACACACATTCATGACTTAAAAAAAAATGAGTAAAAAATCCGAACGGGCATTTCTCAAAAGAAGTTGTACAAATAGCCAAAAGGTATTTGGAAAGGTGCTCAACTTCACTAATCATCAGGGATTATCAAAGGAAAACCACAGTGAGCTATCACCTCACATCTGTTAGGATGGCTATTATCAAGAAGATAAGAAATAGCAACTGTTAGCAAGAATGTGGAGTAAATCGAACCTTTGTACATAGTTGATGGGAATGTAAATTAGTATGGCCATGATAAAAACAGTATACATGTTTCTGAAAAAATTTTAAAAAGAACTACCATATAGTCTAACATTATGACTTCTGTGTATATATCCAAAGAAAATGAAATCAGTATAGCAAAAAGAAATCTGCACTTTTACATTGATTTCAGCATTATTCACAATAGCCAAAATACAGAAACAACCCAAATACCCATTGACAGGTGTATGGAAAATACATGATGTATTTATACACATATACACATGCAATAAATTTTATATACATATACATATATACATACATACATATACAATTTATATGCACATACACACATATACATAAATAAATATATTCACAGTGTAGTATTATACAGTGTTTAAAAACAAGAAAAGCCTGCCATCTATCTACAACATGCATGACCCTGCTGAACATTATGCAATGTAAAATAAGCTAGACACTAAATAACAAATATTGAATCCTCTCACTTATACTTGTAATCTAAAGATGTCAAACTCATTGAAACAAAGTCATATTATGTTTAGTATATGATGGAGGAGGAAAATCTGAAAAAAATATTTGTCAAGGGGTACAAAATTTCATTTATGCAAGATCAATAATTCTGAAGCTCTAATAGAGAAATGTGACTATGGTTAATAATACTATATTATATACTTTGAAATTTGCAAAGCAGATAGATATGAACAGTTTTTGCCACACAAAAAGGTAGCCATATGAGTTTGATTGTGGCCTCTATTTCACAATGAATGTGTATATAAAATCATCAAATTGTACTATCTAAATATATGTCATTTTTAATTCTTAACTGTACATCAACAATGTTAGGAAAAATTTTAAAGTAAAATAGGGTCACCCCTACAGACAATATATAGATACTTTTAAAAATCCATCCTGTCAATCCATATCTTTCGATTGGGGAGTTTAATCGATTCATATTTAAAGGAATTACTGATAAGTAAGGACTTACTTTTGTTATTTTGTTACATGTTTTCTCTATATATTTTTCCTCTCCTTTTCTTTCTGTCTTATTTTCTGTTCAGTTAATGTTTTGTGGTGACAAGTTTTTCTTGTTATTTATTTTTTTGTGTATTTTATAGATACTTTGTTTTTGATTACCATGTGGATTTCATAAGACATCCTAGAATTGTAACAATCTGTTTAAAGTGATAACCACTTTGCAAAATATATATCTGACAAAGGATTAATATCCAGAATATATAAGGAACTCAAACAACTGTACAAGAAGAAAACAAGCAACCCAATTAAAAAATGGGCAAAAGAGCTAAATAGGCATTTCTCTAAGGAAGATATCCAAATGGCTAACAGCCATATGAAAAAATGCTCAACATCACTCAGCATCCGGGAAATGCAAATCAAAACCACATTGAGATACCATCTAACTCCAGTTAGGATGGCTAAAATCCAAAAGACTGTGAACGATAAATGCTGGCGAGGCTGCAGAGAAAAAGGAACCCTCATACATTGTTGGTGGGACTGCAAAATGGTGCAGCCTCTATGGAAAATGGTATGGAGGTTCCTCAAACAATTGCAGATAGATCTACCATACGACCCAGCTATCCCACTGTTGGGAATATACCCAGAGGAATGGAAATCATCAAGTCGAAGGTATACCTGTTTCCCAATGTTTATCGCAGCACTCTTTACAATAGCCAAGAGTTGGAACCAGCCCAAATGCCCATCATCAGATGAGTGGATACGGAAAATGTGGTACATCTACGCAATGGAATACTACTCAGCTATAAAAACGAATGAAATACTGCCATTTGCAACAACATGGATGGACCTTGAGAGAATTATATTAAGTGAAACAAGTCAGGCACAGAAAGAGAAATACCACATGTTCTCACTTATTGGTGGGAGCTAAAAATTAATATATAAATTCACACACACACACACACACACACACACACACACACACACACAAAAACCCGGGGGGGGGGGGGAAGAAGATATAACAACCACAATTATTTGAAGTTGTTACGACAAGCAAACAGAAAGGACATTGTTGTGGGGGAGGGGGGGAGGGAGAAGGGAGGGAGGTTTTGGTGATGGGGAACAATAATCAGCCACAATGTATATCGACAAAATAAAATTTAAAAAATAAATAAATTAATTAATTAATTAAAAAAATAAAAATAAAAATAAAGTGATAACCACTTAACTTTGATGGCATGTAAACACTCCACCACTGTACAGCTCTTCCACCCTCAATTTCTGTTATTCATGTCATAAGTTGCATCTTTATATGTAATGCACCCATTAATATCGATTTATGGCTATATTTATGCTTTCATCTATTAAATTCTATAAGAAAATTAAAAGTTAGCAATCAAAATTACAATAATACATATATTTATATTTGACCACATATTTTCCTTATAGAAATCTTTGTATTTCCATGTGGCTATGAATTACTGTCTATTGCCCTTTATTTTTTTATTTTTTATTTTTTTAAATTTTATTTTGTCGATATACATTGTGGCTGATTATTGCTCCCCATCACCAAAACCTCCCTCCCTTCTCCCTCCCCCCTCCCCCCCAACAATGTCCTTTCTGTTTGCTTGTCGTATCAACTTCAAATAATTGTGGTTGTTATATCTTCTTCCCCCCCCCCGGTTTGCGTGTGTGTGTGTGTGTGTGTGTGTGTGTGTGTGTGTGTGTGTGTGTGTGAATTTATATATTAATTTTTAGCTCCCACCAATAAGTGAGAACATGTGGTATTTCTCTTTCTGTGCCTGACTTGTTTCACTTAATATAATTCTCTCAAGGTCCATCCATGTTGTTGCAAATGGCAGTATTTCATTCGTTTTTATAGCTGAGTAGTATTCCATTGTGTAGATGTACCACATTTTCCGTATCCACTCATCTGATGATGGGCATTGGGCTGGTTCCAACTCTTGGCTATTGTAAAGAGTGCTGCGATAAACATTGGGAAACAGGTATACCTTCGACTTGATGATTTCCATTCCTCTGGGTATATTCCCAACAGTGGGATAGCTGGGTCGTATGGTAGATCTATCTGCAATTGTTTGAGGAACCTCCATACCATTTTCCATAGAGGCTGCACCATTTTGCAGTCCCACCAACAATGTATGAGGGTTCCTTTTTCTCCGCAGCCTCGCCAGCATTTATCGTTCACAGTCTTTTGGATTTTAGCCATCCTAACTGGAGTTAGATGGTATCTCAATGTGGTTTTGATTTGCATTTCCCAGATGCAGAGTGATGTTGAGCATTTTTTCATATGTCTGTTAGCCATTTGGATATCTTCCTTAGAGAAATGCCTATTTAGCTCTTTTGCCCATTTTTTAATTGGGTTGCTTGTTTTCTTCTTGTACAGTTGTTTGAGTTCCTTATATATTCTGGATATTAATCCTTTGTCAGATATATATTTTGCAAATATTTTCTCCCATTCTGTTGGTTGTCTTTTAACTCTGTTAATTGTTTCTTTTGCTGTGCAGAAGCTTTTTAGTTTGATATAATCCCATTTGTTTATTTTTCCTTTGGTTGCCCGTGCTTTTGGGGTCGTATTCATGAAGTCTGTGCCCAGTCCTATTTCCTGAAGTGTTTCTCCTATGTTTTCTTTAAGAAGTTTTATTGTTTCAGGATGTATATTTAAATCCTTAATCCATTTTGAGTTGATTTTAGTATACGGCGAGAGGTATGGATCTAGTTTCATTCTCCTGCATATCGATATCCAGTTATCCCAGCACCATTTGCTGAAGAGGCAGTCCCTTCCCCAGTGAGTAGGCTTGGTGCCTTTGTCTAAGATCAGCTGACAGTAAGTGTGTGGGTTGATTTCTGGATTCTCTATTCTATTCCATTGGTCAGTGTGTCTGTTTTTATGCCAGTACCATACTGTTTTGGTTATTATAGCTTTGTAGTATAGCTTAAAGTCAGGTAGTGTTATGCCTCCAGCTTTATTTTTTTTGCTCAGCATTGCTTTGGCTATGCGTGGTCTTTTATTGTTCCATATAAATGTCTGGATAGTTTTTTCCATTTCTGAGAAAAATGTCTTTGGAATTTTGATGGGGATTGCATTGAATTTGTATATCACTTTGGGTAGTATGGACATTTTCACTATGTTGATTCTTCCAATCCAAGAGCATGGGATATCTTTCCATCTTCTTGTATCCTCTCTAATTTCTCTCAGCAGTGGTTTGTAGTTCTCATTATAGAGATTTTTCACCTCCTTGGTTAACTCAATTCCTAAGTATTTTATTTTTTTGGTGGCTATTGTAAATGGGCAGGCTTTCTTGATTTCTCCTTCTGCATGTTCACTATTGGAGAAAAGAAATGCTACTGATTTTTGTGTGTTGATTTTGTATCCTGCTACTGTGCTGAAATCATTTATCAATTCCAACAGTTTTTTTGTAGAGGTTTTAGGCCGTTCGATATATAGGATCATGTTATCTGCAAACAGGGACAGTTTAACTTCATCTTTTCCAATCTGGATGCCCTTTATTTCCTTCTCTTCTCTGATTGCTCTGGCTAGTACTTCCAACACTATGTTGAATAGGAGTGGTGAGAGTGGGCATCCTTGTCTAGTTCCTGTTCTTAAAGGAAAAGCTTTCAGCTTTTCCCCATTCAGGATGATATTGGCTGTGGGTTTTGCCCTTTATTTTTAACTCAAAGAAAGTCCTTTGAGTTAAAAATAGCATTTCTTGTATGGAGGGTCTAGTAGTAATAAATTTCATATGATTTGTTTATTTGTAAATGTCTTAATTTCTCCTTCATTTTTGTAGGATAATTTTACAGAAATAGTATTCTTAGCTGACAGTTGTTTTTTTTTTATCACTTTAAATATTTTATCTCATTGTATTGTTGTCGGCAAAGTTTATGCTGAGAAACTGAGAAATCCTTTGATACATAGAGGTTTCTTTGCACAAGACAGGTTGTTTTTCTCTTGCTGCTTTCAAGATTCCCCTTTTCTCTTTGATACTCTACATGTTGATTGCAACATTTGTCAGTATGAGGGTTTTCTTGTCGATGTTGGTTTTTGTTTTTGTTTTTTCTTCTTTGGAGGTTATCATGCTTCTTGTTATTCTGTATACATTTCTTTACTCAAATTTGGGCAGCTTTTGGCCATTATTTTTTCAGGTAAAGAGTCTTCTTCTTTCTCACTACTCTCTCTTCTCCTTCTGGTATTTCCACAATGTGTGCATTAAATCATTTGACGACATCACCTAAGTTCCTTAGATTCTGTTGTATTTCCTTTATTCTATTTTTTTGTTTTTCTCCTCAACTCAATAATTTTATATGACCTATGTTTAAATTCACTGATTCTTTATTTTGCGTGTTAAAGTCTTCTGTTAAATCTTTTTGTGGAATTTTTCAGTTCATTTATTTATTTTTTAGTTTCAGAATTTCTGTCTGGTCTTTTTAACAAAAGATTTTTTATCTCTTTATAGATGTTACCATTTTTTTCATATATTATTTTACTGATTTTGAGTATATTTAAGACCAGTGTTTTAAAGTCCTTGTCAAGTAAGGCAGAGGCCTATATTTCCTTAGGGTCAGTTTCTGAAGATACATTTTGTTCCTCTGGATGGACAATGCTTTCCTATTTATTTTAATGCCTTCTGATCCTTTGTTGAAAATTGATCATTTGAAAAAACAGCCACTTCTTCCAGTCTTTGCAGACTGGTCTATGTTGGGAAGATCTTCAATTTTCAGCCCAGTGAAAAGTTTCAGGGTTCTTTCTAACCTTTTCTGATAAGGTGTTTTCCCCAGACCTGAGAATGTGCTTTAATCCCAGTTCCTTAAATACATGACTTATTTTCAATGTCCTAATTTCTCTGTGAGTCTATCCTCTTGTCCTTCTCAGGGCTTATATATTTTATTGCCAGGGATGTCCTTATCGAACCAGGCTTTATCTGAGCCTTAGGATCAGCTTAATGCTGAGCATTTGTCATGTACGAGTTTCTATGTGGCTTTCTCAATTTTTCAGTTAACATGGCTGATTTTAAATGTTCTAATTTCCCAAAGTGTATTACTTCAACTTTATTTCAGAGTCTTAGATCATCTATTTTACTTCTTAATTGTACCTTTTTGTCCCAGACTTCTGAAGCCCTATAGTCCCCTTTACAGCTTTTTCAAAAAGTTTTCAGGTGCTTTACGCAGCCTGAGGCCCAAGTTGAGCTTTTTCTTCCTCTTTGATTTTGGGTTAGGCAAACAGTGAGCGGTTTCTTAGGCAGCCCTTGAATATGTCATAATGTTCCAAGTAAGGTCTGCTGCTCTCTTTTAGGTTCCAGGGAGAAAACTTTGATCTTTCCTGATGCCCCCTTTCAGACCAAGGTTGTGCTGTGTTGGGAGGGGGCATGTCAAGGACATTTTGAATGTGTTTTTTTCTGACTTTGGCTTTTTTCTTGGTTGCTGTAAACCTTTAACTATTTCCCAGAATTTCTGTAAATTATGTATCCATGGAGGATCAAAGGACTGTGGGTATCTTGCCTGTCATCTTGCTGAGGAAGCCTCAAAGAATATTTTCAAAATGTGATTTAGTGATTTAGTAGATAACAGCTAACTATCATAAAATAAAATAAACATGAAAAATGAGAGCATGTTACAATTACTAACATTCATAAGACATTACGTAACGGGAAAGGCAAACTTGATTGGGGGAGAATGTATTATAACTTCTACATGTTAATGAAAAAAGATAGGTGGTTCAATTCAAAACTGACACAATTATTTGAATTTACTCTTCACAAATGAGGAAACACGTTCAGCCAGTGCACGTGAAAGTGTGCACTGCATGTCTAGGGATCAAGGGCGTCCATCTAGTGCTATAATGATAAACAGTCTCACACTTATCAGGTAGCTAAGGTGTGAACAGCTTACAAAGTGCTGGTGAGGATGCAGAGCAACAGGATCTCTTTATCCTGCTAGAGGGTGGATAAATTTTTACAATCACTGTGAGAAGCTAGAGGTACTTTCTATAAAGACTGAATATATTCTCAACTTAAATAAAATGATTCTCTTTCTCCATCCCAGAAGCTTACACTGCGGAGATGTAGGCATATGTACTGAAAGGCGAGTACTAGAGTGCTTATATATGCATTCTTAATAATAGACCAAAAGAAGAAACTACTCACGTAATGCACGCACATAATGAAAGAAAATACAGCAAGGAGAATGAACTAAATAGCTCTATCCAAACAATATAGATGAATCTCAATAACATAATTGTTATGGAAGCCCCACCCCTAAAAAAGACATCATAGATGATTTTACTTATATATATTACAAAGTAATGAAAATAATTTATGCTGATGAAGTCAAGAGAGTGGTTATCACTGGGAGATATTGAGTAGATTGTGCATGAGGGCACTTCTGCGTGCCAATAGAATACACATACAACTGTATTTTTAAAATCTAGGTGCCATATACACAGCTGTGATTAAATTGTAAAAATTCAGCAAGCTGCACCCTCTTAATAAGTGAATATTTTGGATGTTTATTAGACTAAACAAAAGATTTTAAAAATTAGCAGGCATAAAAGTTAAACAGTAATGTGATTAAAATTCAAAAGAGACAAAATACAATGAAAGCAGACACATACAGGGTGCAGAAAACAGAATTATGAGATATGAACTTTAAAATAATAATAGTTTTAAAATGATAGTTAAATATTATTTATTCCTTTATTTAATCATACAACATGAATTATTTGTGGTATTATAATTAAAATGTGCCAAAAATAATTGTTTAAAAATTTTAAAATATGCAGTCATTTTACAACATATCTCTTATTAGTGATGTACAATTTTAAAAATTCATATACTGAATAAAAAATGCATAACAGAATCATAGAAACATAAGGTTATTCAAACTATATCTTTCCTTGGTATTTGCAAAGCACTTGGATTTCTCTTCTCCTATCCTCCTCACTTTTTACATTTTGATTTCCTTTGCTTCTCTATTCTATTTAGTTGTGTAACAGAACTGATGTCAAAGTATCCTACTTGGAAGTGGTCGGGGTCTGCCAGGTTTTCTCTCAAGGGCCAGATAGTAAAACTTTTAGACCTTGCAGACCATATGGTTTCTGCCACAAGGACGCAACTATGCTGTTCGAGTGCAAAAGCGAACATAAACAATATGTAAACAGATGAGCATGCTGTGTTTCAATAAAGCATTACCTACCAAAAGAAGTGGCTGTCTAGATTTGGCTCATGTGCTGTAGTCTTCTGACCCCTGATCTGAATCAAAACATTACGTTGCTTACTGGAGAGTTCAGTAACCATTTACAAGGGGTGGGGTAATATATTTGTGTGTGTGTGAGAGCGAGAGAGAGGGAGTCTGAGTGTGTATAATAATACATCCTTTTACGAATGATCTTAAAATAGAAGGAAAAAACTTTTTTCTACGTTATCAATAAATAACCACAATTATAATTATTACTGATATAATGATGTCTACCATTATTCGGTGCATATGTATGTGTGTGTGTGTGTGTCTGTGTGTGTGTGTGTACATATATATATATGTATATATATATATGTATATTCATAACAAGGGTCCAATAAGCAATGGTATTAGCACCCTTGTATTTCTGAAGTGGCATGGAATGATTAAGTGAAATGTAAAAGTCTCCTAGATAAGAAGTGGCAGTGCCAGGATATAGAAATTATTTATCATTGTGAAAATTTGATAAGAAACAGGTTAGCATGTCAGAACCATTCTCAGTACAGATGTTTAAATTGCATTGCTGAGAGTGTTTATGCCTTTTAGAGGGACCCCAAGAGAAATGCTGATGCTTTTAGATCACATTTTATTTATATTCAGTAACATTTAATAAGACAAAGAATTTTAATGAGGGAATAGCATTCAAGAGAAAAGAGGTACCAGCCTATGTGTGAGGAAAAGAGTGTAAGAAAGAAACTATAAAATGATATGGGGAACAAATTAAAGTGGTATCAGAATAAAAGTAAATAAAAGAGGAGGAATTACAACTGATACCACAGAAATCCAAAAAAATAATTAAAAAGTAGTATGAACAACTATATGCCCCAATTGAATAAACTAGAAGAAATGAAAAAAATTCCTAGAAACATACAATCTACCAGGATTAAATCATGAAGAAAAAGAAAATTTTAATAGACTAATAACTAGTAAGGTGACTGAGTCAGTAATCAAAAATTTGATTCCCAACAAAGAAAAGCCCATGACCTGATGGCTTCAGTGCTGAATTCTATCAAACATTTTTTAAATGGGCAAGGATATATAGGGGGGAAAGATGGCAGACTAAGGTGCCTGGTGTGTGCACCTTCCACAGAAAAGAACCAGAACTTCTATTAGACAGCTAAATGTTGATGAAAGCATCTGGGAGAGAGGATAGGAGTGCAGCAGGAGACTGGCAAGATCCCAGTAGAGCAGAAAAGCACAGGATGGCAGCATCGAGAGGAAAGTGAGTCATACGACCTCAGCTAACACATCTCCATCAGCAGGGTTGGTGCAAGAGTGGCTTTTTCTTGTGGGGAAAAGGTAGGCAGAAGGCCCACACCAACCCCTATCCTCACTACAGAGGCCTGCAGTTCCTGCTTCAGGAGAATTCTGCAGCCCTTCAATCCCAAAGCTGAGAATGGGTAACTGCCTAGAATACATGCATTGTATTTCTCCAGAACAGGAGTACATATAGTGCACTCCCAAAACTATCTTGAAACCCAGAGCTACTGTGGGAGCCTTCTCTGCCCTTGAGGCCAATAGTCACTGCACTTCCCCCATTTTAAGGCTCTTCCATCATCCCAATGCACTCACAGAAGAGGCTACATGCCCCAATTCCAGCAACTTAAAGTCTGGGCCCAGGACAACTGTGACTCCAGTCCTGCATGTCTGGGAATACAACTCCAGGTCAACCGAACTGCAATACTCCCCCACATCCCTTACCAGAGATGAAACAAGCAGACTTGCCTCTTGTGTACCACCCCCCTTCTTCCTCTTATCCTTCCACTGAGTTTTGTGTGCTCAAGCCCCCAACCCAGAAAAACAGCTCATAGGTCCCTACCCTAAGAAAAAAGTGATAACATTGAAATCCTCTTTTACCTACTTTTGAAATATACAGTACTAACTATAGTTACCATGCTGTGTAATGCAATACCAAAACTTACCCAGTTTATCTAACTAAAACTTTGTACTTATTAACCAATGTTTTCCCTTTGCTCATCCTCTGTCCTGCCACCTCCCAGCTTCTGATAACCACCATCCCACTCTCTACTTCTATGTGTTTTAGTTTTTGTAGATTTCACATATATGTGAGATTATATGGTTTTTGTCTCTCTGTACCTGCCTGGCTTATTTCACTTAACATAATATCCTCTAGGTTCATCAATGCTGTCAGAAATAACAACATTCACAGTTTTTTTTTTTTAAAGCTGAGTTGTATTCCATTATATGTACATACCAATTTTTAAAACTTCATGAATCTATGATGGATATGTTATAAAAACTATAACTTTAAAATTTTAATTAACCAAAATCTATAATAATCACCAATTTTTCACCTGTATAGAACAGTTTTTAAGCCATAATTGCATACAGTTATATTTCAAACTTTAACAGTTAATTTATGGCATATATGTATTTTCAATCTACCTAACCATTTTTTAATTGATTATGCATATTCAATGACTAATCATTTTATTCTGATCTTTTTATTTATATATTGACAAAGCATTTATGATGATATGTTAGAGATAATGAGAAACATAATGGACGTGCATCCATGTCTTCCCAAAGTGGTTTAGCCTACCACAGTCCTGCCTTGTGGCATCACCCACTACCCAAGAGGCAACTGTCCATGTCCCCTTTCTACAGGTCCACTTCACAACATCACCCACTGCCCAACAATGACTCAACAGCCCTGCCCTCCTACCAAAACACCAACTGAAGCATAGCTTTGGTAGTCAGACCTCCTACCAATCCAACAACTGAAGCATAGCTTTGCACCTCAGCCTGAAAATTTGTGCAGCAGACTCACACCCAGCTACCTGAGCCAAAGTGTGCCCATGCCCATTACTCCAAGAAACAGCCCAGCTGTCATGGTCCTGGTGGATCTGCCCCAGTCAGTAAATTAGCCTAGTGACCCTGACACTGGGGAACGAGCACCAGAGACCCTGACACACCAAACACTCACACCTCCCAGCCAGATAATCAACTCACCAATCCCATCCACAGTTAGCCAGCTCCTGAGACGATTGACCCAAAGTGTGCATGTCAGACCCTGGTCTATGAACCAATTCTGCAAATTCCCCTCTGACTAAGCTATGCCACCACCACCACAAACTTCATAAGCCTAAACTGCTAAGGAACTCATAGATACTGCAAGTGTGGATTATTGCTGAAGAGACTGAGAAAAGTCTACCTTACCCTGGAAAAAGCCGATGTATCCTACCCAATCTGCACCTTAGGATGCAAGCTACTCTACAAAACTCAAAGATGTGACAATTCCATAAGATACATATATGTCAATGCAGGGAAAAAAAAACATGAAAAAACAAGGAAACATGACAACACCAAAGAAACACATTAATGCTCAAATAATTAATACCAATGAATTAAAAATTGCTGACTTAATGAAAAAGGAATTCAAACTAATAAGGTTGAGAAAACTCACTGAGATACTAGAGAATATAGACAAAAAATCAGTGAAATCAGAAAAGCAATTCATGATTGAATGAGAAATTAACTAAAAAATAGATAAAGTAAAATAGAAACAGAAATATTGGAAATAAAGAATTCATTGAATAAAAAAAATTTAGAGAGTCTCAACAATGTAATAGATCAAAAAGAAGAAAAAAAAATCAGATCTTGAAAACAGCAGTCGGAAATAACCCAGGAAGATTGAAAATAAAGAAAAAAGACTAAAAAGGAATAAACGAAACCTACAAGATTTATGGTATATTTTTAAGCAAACACATATTCAAGTTACAGGCATTTCAGAAGGAGAAAAAGAAAGAACAGTATTAAAAACCTATTTAATTAAATAATAGCTTAAAAAGTCTCTAGTCTTTGGAAAGATATGGATATCCAAATCCTGGAAGCTCAAAGGTCCCCAAATAAACTCTACCCATAAAGGTTTTCTTCAAGGCATATTGTAGTTAGACTGTCTAAAGTAAAAGACAAAGAGAGAATTCGAAAAACAGCAAGAAATGTTAAGTCACATATAAGGGAATCACTGCTAGACTAACAGCATACTTCTCAGCAGAAAACTTACAGGCCAGGAGCATGAGTGATGATATATTCAACATACTAAAATAAATAAATAAATAAGTAAAAAACCTGCCAGCCAGGAATATTATACCCAGCAAAGCTATCCTCCAGAAATTAGGAAAAATGAAGTCTTCCTCAGGTAAAAAAAAATTAAGAAAATTCATCACAAGCAGACCAGTCTTACAAGAAATGATTAGGGAAGTCCTACATCAAGAAAAAAATAATAACTACCTATTAGAACAGCCCAAAATATAAAACTGACTAGTATAACAGATACACAAATTAGGACGAGAAAGAATTCAAACATTACCAACAGAGAAAAACTCCAAACTGCAAGGATAAACAATAGGGGAGGGAAAAGGAACAAGAGATACACAAAACAATCAGAAAATAACCAACAAAATGGCAGGAGTAAGATCTCACATATCAGTAATAACTTTGAATGTTAATGGATTAAATGTCCCAATTAAAAGACATAGACTGAATAGATTTTAAAAAATGACCCATCCATATGTAGCCTGTAAGAAACATACATTACCTAGAAAGACTCATGTAGACCAAACGATAAGGGATAGAGAAATATGTTCTATGCAAATGAAAAATAAAAGAGAGCAGTAGTAGCTACATGTACAACAGATTTCAAAGGCTTTAAATCAAAATCTGTGCTAAGAGAGGACAAAGGGCATTATATAGTGATAAAGGGATGAACATAGCAAAAGGACACAACAACTATAAATACATAGGCACCCAACACAAGAGCACCCAGACATATAAAGCAAATATTATCAGATCTAAAGGGAGAGATAGACAAAAATAGTTGAGGACTTTAACACTCCATAATCAGCATTGGACAGACAGATCAATGAGACTAAAAAAGTCCACAAAAAATCACTGGATTTAAATGGCACCATAGACCAGATGGACTTAACAGATATTTACAGAACATTTCATCCAACAGCCATAGAACACCCATTCTTTCCATCAGCACATAAAATATTCTCCAGGACTGACAATATGTTAGGCTACAAAACAAGTCTCTTCTAGTTCAAAAAAAATTGAAATCATATCAAATATTGTTTCTGGCCATAATGGTACAAAACTCAAAATAAATAACCAGAAGAACTGTTGAAAGCACACAAGTGCATGAAAATTAAACAGCATGCTCCTGAATTACCAATGGGTTAAATAAGAAATTAAAGAAATAAAAAATGGAAACAAATGAAGATAGAAACACAACATATCAAAACCTATGGGATATAGCATAGATAGTAATAAGAGGAAAGTTTATAGTAATAGATGCTGACATCAAAAAAATAGAAAAAATCAAATAAACCAAACAACAATGCACCTCAAGAAACTAGAAAAGCAAGAATGAATTAAATCCCAAATAAGTAGAAGAAAGGAAATAATAAAAATCAGAGCACAAATAAATGACATTGAGACTAAAAATACAATACAAATGATCAACCAAACAAAGAGTTGGTTTTTTGAAAAGATAAACCATTAGCCAGACTAACCAAGAAAAAAGAGAAAGGACTCAAATAAATCAAATCAGAAGTGCAGAAGGAGACATTACAACTGATACCAACAAAATATGAAGGATTGTTAGAAACTATTATATGCCAATAAATTTGAAAACCTAGATAAAATGAATAAATTCCTGGATACATATGACCTACCAACCCTGAACCAAGGAAAAATACAAAACCTGAACAGACCAATAACAAGTAAAGAGATCGAATCAGTAGTAAAATCTATCCTAACAAAGAAAAGCCCAGTGTCCGATGGCTTTACTGTGGAACTCTACCAAAAATTTAGAGAAGAAATAATACCACTACTTTACCAACAATTTTAAAAAATGGAAGTGAGCAGATTTCTTCTAAACTCTTACTATGGAGTCAGCATTATGCTGATACCAAAACAAGGCAAGGACACAACAAGAACAGCAATAAAACAACAGGCCAATATTCTTGATGAGCATAGATACACAAATTCTCAATAAAATACTGGCAAACCAAATCCAAAAGCACATCAGAAAGATTATACAACAGGATAAATTGGCATTTATTCCAGGATCCAAGGATAGTTCAACATCTGCAAATCAATAAATGTGATACATCACATCAACAGAATGAAAGAGAGAAAAAAATGACCATATTGATGGCTGCAGAAAAAACATTTGAGAAAACTCAGCATCTCTTCATGATAAGACTTCTCAAAGTAGGTATAGAAGAAAAGTATGTTAATGCAAAAAAGGCTATATGTGACAACCCATAGCTAACATTATTCTGGAACAAGACAAGGATTCCTACTCTCACCAGTTTTATTCAACATGGTACTGGAAGTCTTAATGTAAAAGAAAGAAAGAGCATCTAAATTTAAAAAGAAGTCAAATTGTCCTTGTTTGCAGATGACATGGTTTTATACAGAAAGAAACCTAAAGACTCTACCAAAAACCTCCTAGACTTAATAATAAACTTCAGTAAAGTTGCAGAATACAAAATCAACATAGAAAAATCAGTAACATTTCTATATATAACAACCAACTAGCAGAAAAAGAAATCAAGAAAGTAATCTCATTTACAATAGTTACAAAAGAAAATAAATGATCTCGGAATAAATTTTAAAAAGCACATGAAAGATCTCTACAAGGAAAACAATAAAACAATGATTAAAGAAATTAAAGGCACAAAAAATGGAAAGATATCTTCTGCTTATAGATTAGAAATATCAGTATTTTCAAATGACCATATTATCCAAGATGATCTACAGATTCAATGCAATCCTCATCAAACTACTGATGACATAATTTACAGAAATAGAAAAGCAATCCAAAAATTTATATGAAACAGCAAAATATACCAAACAGCCAAAGCTATCCAGAGCAAAAAGCACAAAGCTAGAGGCATGACATTCCCTGACTTCAAAATATACCACCAAGCTACAGTAATCAATATGGCATGATACTGGCAGAAAAACAGACAAACCAATTAATGGAACAGAATAGAGAACCAAGAGATAAACACATGTAATTATGGTAACCTGATATTATAGAAGGAAGTTAAGAACATATACTGAGGAAAGGACAATCTCTTCAACAAATGATGGGAAAACAGGAGATCCATGTACAGAAGAATAAATCTAGATGCCTATCTCTCACCATATAATAAACTCAAAGTGAATTAAAGACTTAAATGCAATACCCAAAACTATAAAACTACTAGAAGAAAATGAAGGGGAAACACTTCAAAACATAGGAAAGGGCAAAGATTTTAAAAATAAGACTTGAAAAGCATAGAAAACAAAAGGAAAAATAAACAGATGGGATTATACCAACTAAAAAGTTTCTGCACAACCAAGGAAATAATCGACAGCACAAAGAAATAACCAGTAGAATTGGAGAAAATATCTGCAAACTATGCATCTGACAGGGATTAATATCCAGAATTTACAAGGAGCTCAAACAACTGAATAATAAAAATAATAATGATAATAATAATCTGATTTGAAAATGGGCAAATGAACTAAATAGATATTTCTCAAAAGAATAAATAGAAATGATCGACAGGTATATGAAAAAAATACTCAACCTCATTAATCATCATAGAAATGCATATCAAAACCACAATGAGATACCATCTCACCCCAGTTAGAATGGCTATTATCAAAAAGACAAAAATAAATGCTGGTGAGGATGTGGAGAAAGAGGAGCTTTGATAGATTGTTGGTGGGGATGTATGTTAGTACAGCCAATATGAAAATTAGTATGGAGGTTTCTCAAACAACCACAGATAGATCTACAATACAATCCAGGAATTCCACTACTGGGTATATATCCAAAGGGGGAAAAAATCAACACGTCAAAGGAATACCTGCATTTCCATGTTTATTGGGGTTCTATTCACAATAACCAATACACGGAACAATGTAAATGTCCATTACAGATGACTGAATAAAGAAAATGTGGTATAAGCACTAAGCCATAAAAAAAGAATGAAATTCTGCCACTCTCAGCAACATGGATGAGCTTGGATAAAATTCTATTAAGTGAAATAAGCCAGACACACAAAGGGAAATACTGCATGTTTCATTATATGTGGAAGCTAAAAAAGTTGATCTCATAGAAGTAGAATTGTGGTTACTGGAGACTGGTAATGGAAGGGACAAGGGGGATGGGAAGAAGCTGGTCAATTGGTACAAAGTTGTAGAGAGACAGGAAGAATAAGATCTAGTGCTCTGTAGCAATACTGGGACAAATCATTCTATAACTTCAAGTGGATAGTGCAGAAAATTTTTAATTGTGTTCCCAATGCAAAGAGGTAATGAATGTCTGAGGTGACAAATATGCTAATTACCTCGATATGATGGTTGCTCATTGTATATATTTACCCAAATATCACATTGTACCTCACAAATGTATGCAATTACCATGGGTCAATTAAGAAGAAATACATTAATAAGAAAGAAAGATTTCAGACAGAAGTAGATTAGAGGTCACTAATTAGGGGGAAGAAATAATGGTAAGTTATTGTGTAATGGGTATAGAATTTACATTTAGCATGACGAAGAATTTTGGACAGAGGTGACGGTCACACAGCATTGTGCATGTAACTAATTCCACAAAATCGTATGTTTAAAAATGCTTGATGTGGCAAATGTTACGTTATATATATTTTACCACAAGAAAAAAAAATGGGCAAAGGACCCAAATAGTCATTTCTCAAAAGAAGACGTATAAATGACCAGCAGGTACATTTTAAAAACGATAAGCATCATTAATCGTCAAGGAAATTCAAAACAAACCACAATGAGATATGACTTCAACCTTCTAGAATGGCTATTATCAAAAAAAGTAAAGAAATGTTGGCCAGGATGTAGAGTAGAAGAAATCCTTGTCCACTGTTGGTGTGAATGTAAATTATTACAATCATTATGGAAAACAATGTGGTGGATTCTCAAGAAATTAAAATTAGAACTACCATATGATCCAGCAATCTCCCTTCAGGGGACATATCGAATGGAAATGAAGTCAGTTTCTCAAAGAAAGATCTGCTTTCCTGTGTTTACATTAGCTTTATTCACAATAGCCAAATGGAGAGTCAGTTTTAGTGTTCTTCTACAGGTGAACTGATAAAGAAAATATGATCTCATATAATACTATTTCAGCTCTAAAAGCCTGCCTTTTGCTACATGCTTGCACATGGGATACATTATGCTGAATGAAATAAGCAAGGCATTGAAAGACAAATACCACATAATCTCACTTACATGAGGTATCTAAAAAAGTTGAATCTGTAGAAGCAGTGAGTAGAATGGTGATTGCCAGGGGTTAAAAATGGGGAGACACTGGTTAAATGGTAAAACTTTCAGTTAGATGGGATTAATGTGTTCAGGAGATCTATAGATAATTATGGTAACTATAAGTTACTAATAATGTACTGTATACTTGAAAGTTGCTGAGAGTAGATCATAAATGTTCTGACCACAAAAAGATAATATGTAAGGTGGTGGATACCTTAAATAGCTTCACTGAAACAGTTCATGATACATGCATACATTAAAAAATGTTGTATAAAGTAAATATATGTAATTTTTAGTTGTCAAGCATAACCTGTTAAAGTAGAAAAAATTATAAAATATTTATGTAAAATAAAAAAGGACTAGATATAAAACTTTTTTTGTGTATGACTAAACATTGTTAATATTTGTGACTAAGAAGATAACTCTAATTTGTGGTGCAATGCTGAAAAAGACTAAAATATTTGTTGCGTCCACATACTCAGCAATGTATTAAATTTTTATTTGATTAGAAGTCACAACAAAGAATTATTAAGCACATATCTTTCACACACACACACACACACACACACACACACACACACACACACTAGCTGGCCCTCTTTGTAGGTGACAGAAAAACAATTTAGTGGGCCCTTAATTTATTTAATTTATTCGAACAGTCAGCTCATCTCAAATAGTCAAACTGTATTTTAAGATCCAGACGTGTATTTATTTTTTTATTTTATTTTTATTAGCATATTCATTCTTTCAAATCATGATTTTTCTTTGTGCCCTTTACCCATCCTATCACTATCCCTATTTCTAGTATCCTTAGGTTTGCTCTGACAACTGGATATGGAAAATGTGATTTATATACACAATGGAATACTACTGAGCCATAAAAAAGAATGAAATTCTGCCATTTGCAGCAAAATGGATGAGGCTGGAGAAAATTATGTTAATTTAAGTGAAATAATGCAGACAAGGATAGAGAAATACCACATGTTCTCTCTCACTCATAGCTGGGAAATGAGAGAGAGGAGAGAGAGAGAGAGGAGAGGAAAAGACCATAAACATATGTTGAACTTTCAGACTTGTGTTTAAACTTCTAGAAAGTTGTCTTCATTTATGCGTGTAGTAGTATTGAGCAAAAATTAAAAAACTTCTTTCCCTAATGTGATTTCATTAAGATTTCTGGAACAACTATGCTATCATTACTTGAACAAAAAAGTTTCTCATAATTAATCCTTAGGGAATCTGACTTCATACAACATCTTCCAATAATTGCATTTCTTTGTCCATCTGTATTCTTGCCTTTGGTTTTCAGTAACAGACTTGTTCGCAAAATAGTTTAAATTTTCTATAACCATATGTAACTGGCAGCCAGTCCAAAATTCATTTACGATATGGGGGTAAAATTTGGTCTAAGCAAAAATAAGAGTGAGTCAATCAGATAGTGAATGAAGTAAAAAATTTAGACAAACTCAAAAGTTTCCCAAAGGTTTTAACAGAGATTATATAAGATATTAAAATGATTTATTTTGTGTTCCTTATATAAGGCCAGAATAGTAACAAATAATGGAGATCACTAGATAATAGACAAAATGCTTGCTCTCGGTAACTTTTCATTTAGAGGTAGCTAAACACTGAGCATGGGATTAAAATGGAAAAGATGGGTCCTCTAGGGACTCTCTGAAAAAAATAACTTACAACCTGGGTCAGTATTGATTTCAATTAGACAAGGTCTACTAATTCACATTTATGTGATGTTATTTAAGTCATTTAACCAAATATATTGCTATTTTACACAATAACAGAAAGGAACACATTGGTTTTACTGCATATATGTTTGCTCTAGATTTACTTAATCACTATCACAATCTCACAGAACATTCTTGCATTGTTTGCTGACTGTAAATCGTGAGGGAAAGAATCATTAGAATTACCAAATGATCAATTTGCAATGAACTAAAGATAGCCTGGTCATCAAATTTAAGTTAAACAAAATGGGCCCGATGGTTTACAAAATTTGATTTGAGTTAGGATTTTATTCAGGCCTTCTGATTCTATACACAAAGGTTTTTGCCTTTCAAACCATTTTCTCAGAATGGTTACTTGCTGGAGCAATGATTATGAGAGCAGATTGTGATGCCAACATGTACTTATGCTTGTAAAATGGCAATGCTTTGGATCATGGCGGTGACAGTGCAGCCTTCACAAAAGTCACTAAAATATTACTGTTGCAAAATGACCATATAGAATTTGGGGCACAGAAAAATATCCACATGCATGTTTGCACAATGTTGTAATGGAGACATAGATATTGCAGGCAATATTATGAATTGTGCACCTACGGTCACACTCCACGCTAAGATTTACTTTCTTTTTTTCTCTTGTATATTAGAATATAGTAACATTATATGACAGAGGAACAAATACAGATTCTTTGATATTTTAGCACTAAATTTTTCACAAGAAGTCAGAGGCCATGCACACATGGAGAAGCTGCAGTCATCCCCTAGACACAGGTATGCATTAGGTTAACTGGAGATGTTAAGTCTTTGTTTGTTTTTTGTTTTGGGGGGGTTTTGTTTGTTTGTTTTGTGACCGGTAAGGGGATCGCCACCCTTAGTGTGCTGTCGCCCGCACCGCGCTCAAGCCAGTGAGCGCACGGGCCAGTCCTATATAGGATCCGAACCCGCGGCGGGAGCGCTGCTGCGCCACGGGGCCGGCCCGAGATGTTAAGTCTTTGGGCCTCACATTTACCCCATATTTACTTATATCCTAAGTGTACTACTTGGCTGCACGAAGAGGATTTTCCACTTTTATGGGAACATCAATTTCAAAAAGTGATTAGTAAAGACAGTCTGAAAGATTGTCTATTCCGTGAAATTGATACGCATTTCTCTTTTTAAAATGTTATTTTTAAATTTAGGATGAAATCGTTCTCACTCAATAGTAGATGGAAAATGACAGCATCTAATGTGAATAAGCTTTTACTATGTTATGTGTATATAATACGTATTCACCTTTACGACAGCTATATGATACATTTCCTGATTTTTCAAGTAGGAAACTGATGCACTGAAAAATTATTTGATAAAGGGCATAGAGCAAATAAATCGTCAAACCTGAAATTAACTTTGCAGCCTGACTCCAAATTCAGCAATATTAAATTAATTAGTATATAATCCATTGAAATACCACAGTTGTAGATATATTGTAGTCAATATATCTAAATGTCCATAGAGTAAATAGATGAAGTAACCATTAGTATTTATTTACATGAGCTGTCCTGTATATGGAGCAAACTGAAATTCAAGTAATTAAAAATAGTTTTTTCAATTTTAAAAAAGCACATCCTTTTTCTAAAATTATTAAAACCTTAGGCAAAAGATTACATAAATACAAAACCAAAATATAGAAAAATTAGACCAGGATTCTACATTCCCTTAAAATTTTTTCATTAATTATTTTAAGATATTTTCCACTTGTATGATTTAGTAATTTATGTATTTCATAATTTACATTGTTTTTACTTTCTTTTACCTTTGAAAAGAGCTCAGACTCATCTCCAGATTGACATTCTCAACAAGGAGCAGCTGAAGAGTGGGATAGGAACGGGCACCTCATCATAATTCAAAGTCTTGAAAATGAATAGAAAATAGAAGATAATTCTCTGCTGGTGAAGAAAATGTTGATGATGAGAACATTCAGATGGTGAATTCGAAGTCTGCCAGTGAACTGAAAGTTGTCACTGTGAAGTCTGACAACAAAGATGACGACATTGATATTCATGCCATTTAAAGGGATGGGTGCAACTTAGCTGAACAGTGTAATGCAGGAAAATTTTCTCCATTATCAGTAAGAAGTGCAACATGTATGTACAAAAGTAAAATGACTTAACATCATGCTATGCTTTATACTAAAATATAAAATAAAATAAAATACTGTAGAGGTCGCGACTGCAGGCAATGACAATATTGTTGACATGGAAGTTCACAGATATGTTAACATAGTATTTGATTAAGCTGACATAGCAATGTTTTAACACTTAATAAATGAACATCTACATATGTTTATTCACAGAGAGGAGAAATCTGACTAGAAAACACTTGGGGAGATTTGTAAAAATGTGATGACCATCTCCTTCTGCCTGTCTGCTAAATTGGAATTTCCTGTAATGATTATAGTCTCACAGAATTGGGATGTGCACATGTCGAAAATACAAACAAATGTCTTTAATTTCTAAAGATTCTAGCACGTCATTTTTTTGGTGTGTCTTTCTGTAACTCTTCCCATGGCTCCCTTCACTTCCTTGTTCCTCAGGCTGTAAATGAAAGTAGTCAGCACAGGGCTGATGACTGCATAGAACACGGAGACCAGTTTGTCTCCTTCTGCTGAGTAAAGGGACTTGGGCCTCATGTACTTGATCAAACCTGTTCCATAATATATGGTCACCACATTCAGGTGGGAAGTGCATGTTGAACAGGCTTTTTTCATGCTCTGAACTGAGTCTATTCTCATCACTGCCATCAAGATACAAAGGTAGGAGACAATAATAAGGAGGAAGGGGGACAATACTGTTCCAGCACCTCCTGTGATCATCATAATTTCCTGCAGGGATGTATCCACACAGAACGCGTGAGGAAGGATGGGCAATTCATAGAAAATATAGTCAACAACATAATGACCACAGAGTGGGAGGATTGTGAAGTAGAGGGGAACCACTAAAGCAAGAAAGCCAGTGGTCTAGGTTCCCACAGCCGGTGCCACACACAGATGAGTTCATGATGAGCAGATATCTCAGTGGGTAACAAATGGCTGCATAGTGATCTAAAGCCATCACTGCAAGGAGGAAGCACTCAGTTGCCTCCAGGAATGAAGAGATGTAGGTCTGAGCAAGACAGAAGTTGTAAGATCACTTTTCTGCTTACAAGAAAGTTAAAGAGCATCTTGGGGACCACAACTGTGCTAAAAAAAAAATGTCGAGAAAGGTTAGATAACAGAGGAAGAAATACATGGGTGTCTGGAGAGAGGGATCCAGAATTACTAATATGATAGCAGCTGTGTTTCCAAAACAATTTGCTAAGTAGACCACAGAGAACAGGAAGAAGAGGGGAAACTCAGTTTGCGGATGATTGGAAAATCCCACCAGGACCAGCTCAGTGATGGTGCTGGAATTCTCAAGTTCCATTTTGGCCATTGAAATATGCCTGTTCATATAAGAGGAAGCAGAAAGAAATGTCTTATATAAAAATTCTGAAGTCAAATCAATTCCCATTTACATCAACTTTAATACTGATGATAAATGTATCTTAAATTGAAATAAAAATTATTATAAAAATTTCTTGGACATAAAGGTGTCCAAATCACAGTCTTCATCATATGATTACCGTGTCTTAATAAATTACAGAAAGCTTTTGGTCTCAAGGTGAGAATTTCACCCACTTATACTTATTATATCATATATACTACGCAGTACTCCTTTATATTTTGGCTAATCAAATATTATCCTCCATTTCTTAAAAATGAGCTATAGGTTCTGTTAAAACAAAGCAAATTTCCCAACATCACAAGCAGAAAAAATTTAGCTTGAAAATAATTCCATTTGCCTCCATTACATTAAAAATCAGGAATGATATTATAGGTTACATTCTGAAAAACAAAAGGCTTGATTTTTTTTTTACTTTCCTGATCCATAAGATAAATAAGTTATCATCTCCTGCAAGTGGAATGGCACCTAATTTAATTATTTTGATTATTTTACCTACCTCAATATTAGTAAAAATAATTAGTTAATCTGCCAAACAATTGAGTTCCCAACTGTCTAGTAATGATCTTAGAGAAATAATATATTGGTTTCAAAGCCAGGCTTTGTGACCATTTTAAGCACAGTGTGAACGCCTTTATGGGTTTATGACTCAAACATGTACACATATCTACAGCACTATTACTTCCTGTACTCCTTAACAAAATCTGAATTAAATTACTAGCTTGTGGTGACCTGAAAGATATAGGCTGGTTTTATAAAGAGCAGGACATCTTATACAACACACATTCAGAAATGCTAGCTGCTATTTAAAAAGCAGCAAAACTGTGTGAAAAATAAACAAAAACAAACAGATGCTTATGAGAATATTTTTAAACACAGAACTTAGAACTGAAATCGTGGAGCCTGAGGTTCACATACATTCATTGTACACGACCTCTGCTCACTCTATTAACTCATATTTCCAGTGCTTTCTATTTGTTCTGCCTTCACAGAGAGCACAAGCGAGCACGAGCAAACCTGCAGGCAGAATTTCAATTCTCTAACTTGTGAAGTGAGTGAGTTTATGAAGAGAAGAGCAGTTGACATACTTGCCAGTTTTTGATGTTAGGAAACCTGTTCATCTATAATCAGTAATGATAAATGAATTTTACTGAAAAGGGTCAAATGATAAAATCTTCATCTAAAACAGATGGCATGAAAACCCAGACCAGTAGATCTCACTATATTTAACACAAGCAGAAATTTTCTTTTCTTGACAATGCACTTCTGAGGATCCATGGAAGTTATGTAGAAAAGAATGAGATAACTATGGCTACTAATGTGCAAAGCCTGTTTTCCTGATTTTACGTTATTAATTTTAGTATAGAAGTTAGCGCTGTTCTCTGTATTACTTTTCCTATTCATTTCAACTTTGTATAACATTTAGGATATAAAAAGGTTGGGTAAAATAAATGAGTTGTATTCAGGCATTATAAATCCATACGAAATATGTCAGTGAGTTGAGTAAAATATATTAGCAGAGGAGAAGTTTTGAGTTGGATCCCAAAGGGAACCAGTTAACCTCACATAAGAAAGAAAAACAAGATAATTTATGTTCCACTTACTCTAATGGCAGACAGCTCATGAAAGCAATTTATAATTTCCCATTTAATGTGACATCTGTTAACTCCATTGATTCTCCGAGAGAAACATTTCAATTTGGAAGTTCTAAAAGTAATGTGTTAATGATATAACATTTTTTTAAATGCAGAAATTTTTTAGCTAAAATTTTGTAAAGTCTTCGGTAAATTCAATTTTCCTTTTCAATGTTGTCTGTTTACATCTTTCCTCATTGCAAGAGATCATATTCATTCTGATGATATAGAAACAAGTTGTATCAATATGAGTGTATGAATATATAAAGTACGAGTATTTGACAAAGATAATTCACAGTTGCCAAATGAAAATGTTAAGTGTTTTGTTCATACATGTTTGATCTTAAGAACAGTAATAGAGCATAGTGTTTTCACTTCGAGTGATGACATTCATGTACTTATAAATCAAATTTATAGACTAGATTCTATAATCTAGATTGATTAGGAATTGCAGTTAATGCATCTGTGGGTATGTTTTTTTT